>NC_071619.1:4918750-6222500 GCF_014839835.1 Dryobates pubescens | reverse complement strand
GTTGATTAGGTGGTGTTGGATGATAGGTTGGACTTGATGATCTTGAAGGTCTCTTCCAACCTGGTCTATTCTATTCTATTCTATTCTATTCTATTCTATTCTATTCTATCCTGTGTTGTAGTTTATATCCATTACTCCTTGTCCTATCACAGGGTGCAAGTGAGCAGAGCCTGTCCCCTGCCTCTTGACCCCCAGCCCTCAGCTATTTATAAACATTGATTAAATCCCCTCTCAGTCTTCTCTTCTCCAGACTGAACAGCCCCAGGGCTCTCAGCCTCTCATAGGGCAGTCCTCTTCATCTAGTGCCACTCTGCTAGCAGCAAGTGCATATCCTGTGTGTTTCCTTTGTTGTCTGCCCTCTACCTACCCAAGTGTCTCACACTGGACTGGTCCTTGCCATCTGGGATGCTTGTTTAATCATGGAGACCATATTGTGGCTGTGAATGATCTGCAACCCCAGGGTGTGGAGGAAGCTTACTTCTTCATCAGCAGGTCCACAAGAAAGGAGGTAAGACTAACATGAACCTGATGGTTAAATGAATCAAGCCAAATGAAAAAGCAAGCTGCTATTTGCATTTCAGATGGCTCCACTCAAGCCACTTTACTCTGGTTTAAGTTGGGCATGAATATCTTCAGTGCTGAATAGCTCCCCAGCATCATTCTGATGTAGCATCTCTTATGAGGACATAGCCTCAAGCTGTGCCAGGGGAGGTTGAGGCTGGAAGTTAGGAAGAAGTTCTTCACAGAAAGAGAGATTGGCCATTGGAATGTGCTGCCCAGGGAGGTGGTGGAGTCACCATCACTGGAGGTGTTTAAGAAGAGACTGGATGAGGCACTCAGTGCCATGGTTTAGTTGATTAGATGGTGTTGGCTGATAGGTTGGACTTGATGATCTCAAAGGTCTTTTCCAACCTGGTCTGGTCTATTCTATTCTATTCTATTCTATTCTATTTCTATTCTATTCTATTCTAATTCTATCCTATCCTACCCTATCCTATCCTACTCTATTCCTGGGCTATTTGGGGAATGCAAGGTCAGCAGTGCTGGTTTTGAGGACTTGACATTGAGTCACAGCAACCCCAGGAGCTACTGCTGGGTGCTGCTAAATGAGAGTTATTTGGTATTTTTTGGCTAAGATCCATGAGTTGCTGTGGTAGGTTGAGAGAGGGCTTAGCTCTCCCTCCTCCACAGAGTAAGAAACCACAACTAGCCCAGTCGAAGAGCAAGCTATATATTTACAAGCATATATGGAAAGCAGGTTATATATAACACAATATATACAGGTATTTGCAATATATGCACAGAAATATACAGCAAAGAGAAATAACACAACAAAAATCCCTCCCTCAGGGAGGGATCCCCTCCTTGGAACCCCCTCTCTCCCCCCCCTACCTCCCTTTTTCCCCAAAAAGGGGTTAGAGAGAGAGAAAGGCAAGTTACTAAGGAAAAGAGTTGTTAGTAAGCTTCAAAAGCCCATGCAGGATTAGTGTTTGCTTATCTGAAGGCCAACTCCAGCAGTTCACAGAGAAGCAGGCAGGGAGAACAGGCTGATCACCCAAACTCCCCCAACTCCCAAACCAAACTGAACTGAGGGAAAAAAAAAATTCCAACTGCTCCACAATTTTGTCTATCCACCAATGAAATTCGTTTAGAATATCAGAATGTTTTGGTTCTAGTACCGAAAACATTTAGCCAATGTCTCAGCACTGCTTGTTCTTAAAGGCACAGTGTCAAACTGTCACAGTTGCAAGCTTTGGGAAAGAAATTATTGCCTCTAGTGAATGTGTAGTTGCTTCTAGTATTTGGGTATTGAGGACAGAGCCCTAGGTTCTTGCTTGCAACTGGTTCTCAAGCACCACCATCTCCTGGTGTGATACCACTTTTTCTGTGGGAAGTTTCTAAGTGGAGCATTAATAGCACTGTGATCTAGTACAGGTTTATAGTGTTTTTCACAGAGTCACACAGAATCACAGGATGTTAGGGATTGGAAGGGACCTGAAAAGATCATCCAGTCCAACCCCCCTGCCAGAGCAGGATCACCTACACCAGATCACACAGGAATGCATCCAGGCAGGTTTTGAATATCTCCAGAGAGGGAGACTCCACAACCCCCCTGGGCAGCCTGTTCCAGTGCTCTGTCACCCTCACAGGGAAAACATTTTTCCTCATGTTTCCATGGAACTTCCTATGCCTCAGCTTCCATCATTGCCCCTTGTCCTGTTGTTGGGCATCACCCAGCAGAGCCTGGCTCCATCCTCTGGGCACTCACCCTTTACATCTTTATAGACATGAATGAGGTCAGCCCTCAGTCTCCTCTCCAAGCTGAAGAGCCCAAGCTCCCTCAGTCTCTCCTCGTAAGGAAGATGTTCCACTCCCTTAATCATCTTTGTGGCTCTGTGCTTGACTCTCTCAAGCAGTTCCCTGAGGTTCTTCTTGAACTGAGGGGCCCAGAACTGGACACAATATTCCATATGCAGCCTCACCAGGGTGGGGTAGAGGGGGAGGAGAGCCTCCCTTGACCCACTAATCCACCCCAGAATGGCACTGGCCTTCTTGGCCACAAGAGCACATTTTTCTCTCAGAAGGATTCACATGTCAGTGTCCAGGTTCTCTGAGCAATACCTGAAGACATCCATATTTGAATTTTGCTGAGAAAAATGATGTTGTGAGAGGCTGTTGGCACCTGAAGAAAAGCAAGCCAGTCTCAGCAAGGAAAAAAATACTCCTTGTTATTAATAGGGCATTTTTAGTAGGTAGTTAAACTACAAGTCAGATAATAGCACAACTGCTGGTATAAAAATGGCTCTCTTTTTCTGTCTGCTTTCCTTCAAGGTGAAACTTACTATATGCAGGATTCCACATTCAGAGATCTTCCACGTGAAAGGCTGCTCATGCTCCTGAACAAAACAACCAACACGACAAACAAACCTCAATGATTCAGTAAGTGCCAAAGTCTAAGGGAAATGATGAGGGACAAGAATGTGATGCATAGAGTATAGAAGTAAAGTTCACCCTCTAGAGCTGCCAGACATCTTTTGCTCAAGCACAAAGAACAGAGAATGTGGATTTCATTTTCATTTGATGTCCCACTGGCTTGTTTTGTGGACATGAACAGTATATGCTTGGCTTCTGTTTCATCTTGGCATGTTACATGAAAAAAACCCAAACCTGAGGGTCAAACCAAACCTTTGCCCTCTGCATGCTGTGTACTGCAGCAGGAAGTATTGATTCATTGGCCTCTTTGCAGTGAGTTACACAGATTTATACTGAACTCCTGACCAGTTAGTGGTATGGAAACCCCCTACATTTGGAAGAAAGCCATGTGGTGCTGTGCAGGGCAGGGAACATGCCTCACTGACTGAATGCCTTCCCCAAGAGAGAGGTTGGACCTGGAGGGTCAATAGTAAACCTGCTTCAGCAGCCTGTGTGTCTTCCAGTCAAGTAAATCCATGTGGAGCCAAGGATGAGGAGAAGAACAGCAACATTCTGTGTTTGACAGTTGCTCTTCATTGAGTCCTGTGAAAGATCTCAGAACAAAATCCCTGACTTGTTTTTTCTTGTTGACTTCTGCTGGAAGTCTACATGCAGTGCTCCTCAGCTTGCTTTTCTGTTCTCAGTGCCGTGGTGCTTTAAAAACCCTGAGCCACCTGAGCTTAGCCAGTTCTGTGTGGTTGGCATCACCTGCTAAACCTGCCTGAGAGACTACTGAGAGGTCTGAGTAGGCAGAGGCACACCAGGGTGCTGGTGGCATGAAGAGACAGGATCAGGCTGGTTGGTGACTGAGGGCTTGGGAGGGCTGGAAAACAACCTGCAGACCACTTGCCACGTGTGCTGGGCCTGATTTCTCCAAGCTGATGGAGGCTGTCCAGCCTGTGTGGCTGAGAACTGGCAAAGCCAAGGCAACCTTGAGGTCCTCATGTCTCAGGTAGGTCAAAAAGTGTTGCTGGAGGGAGAGGCAGGGAGTCTGCTTGTGGCAGCTGTGTCAAGGACTTGTATTTCTTCTAGTTTAGTAGTCATGAGGTCTTGGGTGACAGGTTGGACCTGATGATCTTTGAGGTCTTTTCCAACCTTATTGATTCTATGATTCTGTGATTTTCCCTTCACTACAGAAAGGCAAAGGCAAGCCGAGAGCTGCTGTGCTGGAAGAAAGGGTAGTAAATAAACTGTTGTGTACTGATTGAGAGGGGTCTCCCTCTATTTGCTATGGCCCTTTTATGTTACAGCCACAAAAATACATTCAAGGCATGCCAGGAAAAAGAGATGGTTGGAGTAAAGGAATCTTTCTGGAGCACCTTTGGGCTCACTGGCAGTCACTGCCCTTGGATGGGCAGAATCCAAGGGCATGAGATTTAACACATCTAAGTGCTGGGTTCTGCACACTGGCCACAGCAACCCCAGGCAGTGCCACAGGCTGGGGTCAGAGTGGCTGGAGAGCAGCCAGGTGGAGAGGAAGCTGGGGGTGCTAGTTGATAGTAGGCTGAACATGAGCCAGCAGTGTGCCCAGGTGGCCAAGAAGGCAAATGACATCCTGGCCTGTGTCACAAACAGTGTGGCCAGCAGGAGCAAGGAAGTCATTGTGCCCCTGTACTCAGCACTGGTTAGGCCACACCTTGAGTACTGTGTCCAGTTCTGGGCCCCTCAGTTTAGGAAAGATGTTGAGTTGCTGGAACGAGTCCAGAGAAGAGCAACAAAGCTGGGGAGGGGTTTGGAGCACAGCCCTGGGAGGAGAGGCTGAGGGAGCTGGGGTTGCTTAGCCTGGAGAAGAGGAGGCTCAGGGGAGACCTTATTGCTGTCTACAACTCCCTGAAGGGAGGTTGTAGCCAGGTGGGGGTTGGTCTCTTCTCCCAGGCACCAGCACCAGAACAAGAGGACACAGTCTCAAGCTGCACCAGGGGAGGTTTAGGCTGGATGTTAGGAAGAAGTTCTTCATAGGGAGATTTGCCATTGGAATGTGCTGCCCAGGGAGGTGGTGGAGTCCCCATCACTGGAGGTGTTTAGGAAGAGACTGGATGGGGTGCTTGGTGCCATGGTTTAGTTGATTAGATGGTGTTGGATGATAGGTTTGACTCAATGATCTCGAAGGTCTTTTCCAACCTGGTTAATTCTAGTCTATTCCAAAATAAGCCCTAAGGGAAGGAAGAACCAATGGATTTGGGTGAGAGGAGGGCTGGTCTGCTCTGTGAAAGTGCTACTGGAAAAACCTGGGGAAATCAGAGAGAGAAATGGTGTAACAAAGGCATGTGCACTTAGCCCACTGCAAACAGGTCACTGAAAGAGTGTTGGTACTACCAAGTGCTACCGTAGGGATGTCAGTGGAACTACAGCATTTCCAGGGCAAGTGCTGATTTGTTTCCCAAACATGGACATTTCCTGTAAATATGTATGTGTAAATGAGGCTTGCTCCTATTGCTGTCATAAAAACTGATTTGCAGCTAGGATCAGACCAAAAGCTGCTGCTGCTTGATAGGGAACTGCCTGCAGGGGTGACTTTTAGTAGATGCTTAGAAGGGAGCTTTGTCCTGTGCTGTAGTGACCTCTTGCTTACAGACACATGGTGTCACAAGGTGTGTGTGCAGAACTCCTATCTGGTCCCTATCTGGATATATATGCATTTGTATATAGGTGTCTGTCTGCACAGACAGCCCTTTGAACACCACTGGAACAGAACTGCCAGAACATGCCTAAATATACTGCAGAACAGATACATATTGTCCATAGATATTGCTGTGAGGTTGTGTTAATATACAGTGATGTGGCAACAAGCTGAATCACTGGCGTTTGAGTACAGATAATTTTATCTTGCCAGACACAGCCAAAATAACTACTGGGTTTAGCAGTCATAGGATTATTGATATTAAGGGATTTATATAAGCCTTGAGCACAGAATCACAGAATTATTGAGGCTGGAAGAGACCTCTGAGATCATCGAGTCCAGCCTGTGACCTAGCACCTCCACATCGGCCAGGCCATGTCACCAAGTGCCACATCCAACCTTTCCCTAGACACCTCCAGTGATGGTGACTCCACCACCTCCCTGGGCAGCCCATGCCAGTGTCCAATTTCCCTTTCTGTGAGGAAGTGCTTCCTAATATCTAACCTAAACCTCCTCTGATGCAGCTTCAGGCCATGCCCTCTCGCCTTGCCACAAGTTGCCTGGGAGAAGACCCTGACCCCCACCTGACTGCAGCTTCCCTTCAGATAGTTGTAGAGAGTGATAAGATCCCGCCAGAGTCTCCTTTTCTCCAGGCTACACAACCCCAGCTCCCTCAGCCTCACCTCATCACACTTTCCCTCCAGTCCCTTCCCCAGTCTTGCAGGACTTGCTCCAGCACCTCAAGATCTTTCTTGCAGTGAGGGGCCCAGAACTGCAGACAGTAGTCAAGGTGAGGCCTCAGCAGTGCCATGTACAGGGGCAGAATTCCATCCCTAGTCCTGCTGGCCACACTATTCCCCACACAGGCCAAGATGCCATTGGACTTCTGTGCCGCCTGGGCACACTTCTGGCTCATGCTCAGCTGGTGGATTTAGTCCAAAAGAGTGGATTTGGCCCAAAAGAGGTATTTGGGCATCTTCCAATTGAATTAGGCCGAGTCAGCTACTACAGTAAAAACTACACTCACTAAAGTCAGCGTTGGTGCAGCTTACTCCTGTAGCAATTGTGACAAATGTCCTTTGTATGCTTCCTTTCCTATCCAGTCTGTAATTAAAGGGTTAAAAAAGGAGTTGCAAAGATTTATGTAGCCAAAGATGAGACCAGCATCAGCAACTCAATGTAAATACACACAAAGATTTGTACAATCTGTTCAGACTCAGCTCCTGTTCACAAGATTCATTTCCAAACTGAATCTTTCCACAGCCTGTGTCTTCTGCTTTGGAGATAAGAATGGGTGGGACATGCTCATTTGTCAAGGTGAGGAAGGATCACTTCTTGGTACTTGTGTTTCAGTGGTCTTCAAAGGCCTGGTTGTGCTGGATTCTGCATAAAGACAGAGAGAAACCCCAGTTCTGGAACTACAGAGGCTGAAAATGGAACAAAAGACATTCCTTGAGAACTCATCTCCAAAGCTGCTGTGAGACTCTTTTGCTCTGCACTGCCTCTTTGAGCACAACAAATCCACTTCTGCCTAAGGAATCTCTGAGGGCTGGGCTGGGCTATCACCATACAGGACTTCTTCCAGATCTGTAATCGTGCCAGCCTGCTAGGGTTGGACTTGATAATCTCTTGAGGTCCCTTCCAACCTCTAATATACTGTGATAGTTTTCTAGACCTGAATCCTAAACTCAACAGATCATCTAGGTCAAGAGTATCCACTGGGAATGTCACCCTCGACTTTTCCTACCCAAGACTGGCCTAAGCCCTTCCACCACCCTCAGAGTAAAGAACCTGTCCCTAACATCCAATCTAAATCTGCTGCTCTCTAGTGTGAAGCCATTGCCCCTCACCCTGTCACTGCAGGCTTCTGTAAGCAGCCTGTCTCAATCCTTCTTGTAGGCCCCCTTCAGGTACTGGAAGGCTGCTACTAGGTCTTCCCAGAGCATTTATGATGATGATTAATAAATCTGTTATCATTTTACAACACATTGTGTTCTGTGAATGCTTCACTTCCTCCCCTCCTCATTCTCCAAAGACTGCCTGGAACTTCCCAGTGACCTGCAACTGAGCCACCAAACAGCCCTTTCAAAAAACCACCCTACCTTAAAAAAAACCCCAACAGAAACCCCATTCTGTGACATATTTCCCAAGGTGACAATTCTGCCTTCCTTCAAATGAGCAAATTCTGCTAAGTCTGTGGACTGCTTCCAGAAGTAACAGCAAAGGGAAATGCCTGCACATGTGGTATGACCTAATCACTTCTGGTCCTGGAAGGCCTCAGGAGAATGCTTTTAAAGCCATGCCATCTGAGGGCTCACAGGATGTCACGTGTTGGAAGGAATGTCCCCAGAGGGGTTGTTGAGTCTCCTTCTCTGGAGGCTTCCAAGACTCATCTCTTCCTGACCTGTGCTAGATTCTATGGTCCTGCTCTGGCAGGAGGGTTGGACTTTAGAACAGAACAGAATAGAATAATAGAATCAATAAGGCTGGAAAAGACCTCAAAGATCATCAAGTCACCCAAGACCTCATGACTACTAGGCCATGGCACCAAGTATCACAGTATCACTAAGGTTGGAAGAGACCTCAAAGATCGTTGAGTCCAACCTGTCACCACAGACCTCATGACTAGACCATGGCACCAAGTGCCACATCCAATCCCCTCTTGAACACCCCTGGGGATGGTGACTCCACCACCTCCCTGGGCAGCACATTCCAATGGCTAACAACTCTCTCTGTGAAGAACTTTCTCCTCACCTTGAGCCTAAACCTTCCCTGGTGCAGTTTGAGACTGTGTCCTCTTGTTCTGGTGCCGGTTGCCTGGGAGAAGAGACCAACCTCCTCCTGGCTACAACCTCCCTTCAGGTAGTTGTACACAGCAATAGAATAGAATAGAATAGAATGGAATAGAATGGAATAGACCAGGATGGAAAAGACCTTTGAGATCATCAATAGGAGGTCCCTTTCAACCCCTAACATCCTGTGATCCTGTGACCACTGGAGATCTTCAAGTCCAGCCGCCCTGCCAGAGCAGGGTAACTGGGTAATCTTTTAGATCAGCTACAGACTTAAAGGAACAGGTGGTGGTGTAGCTTCTTGTTGCAGCCTGCTCTGTGGTGCCAGTCTCCAGGTGAGTGCTGGATGATGGAGAATTCCTGACATGGATGTTTAAATTGCCATGAGGCAAGGTTCCCCGAGTCCACACTCTGGCAGATTTATGTACAACGCAGCTGGCAGGACTGAAATGTTCTTGCACTACTGACCCTCTTGGAAGCAACCTGCTTGGAAGCAGGGGCTGTTGCCAGCTGCAACGTGCTGCACTTTGAATTGCCAAGCTTCTGCCAACTGGCTGTACAAGAGAGACACAACTCAACTGCCTGCCACACAGATGATGTGATTAGCTAACGATTAACATGCTCCTCACTGACTATTTTACTTCCTTTCATTGAACACAGCCGGTGCCTTTAGGTTGTTTCCCTGGCATTAATTCCCCTGCTGCACTCAATCATTAGTGGCTGCTAATTTTCCCCCCTGAATTCCCAGATACGAATCATGCTCTTTCTACCACTCTAGTATCCTTCTCCAGCAGGAAAATGGCAATTGCCCAGGAGAAAAGCAAGTTCTGGAGAAGAGAGAAAATATCACACAGTCTCACAGTCTCACAGTACATTAGAGGTTGGAAAGGACCTCCAGAGATCATCAAGTCCTACCCTCTGCCAAAGCAGGGTCACTTAGGGTAGTCCACACAGGAATGCATCCAGGTGGGTTTGGAAAGCCTCCAGACAAGGAGACTCCACAACCTCTCTGGGCAGCCTGTTCCAGGGCTCTGTCACCCTCACTGTAAAGAAGTTTCTCCTCATGTTGAGGTGAAACCTTCTATGTTGAAGCTTGTACCTGTTGCTTCTTGTCTTATTATTGTGCACCACTGAAAAGAGATTGGTCTCCTCTACCTGACACCCACCCCTCAGATATTGATGCACATTGATGAGATCCCTTCTCAGTCTTCTGTTCTGCAGACTAAAAAGCCCCAGGTCTCTCAGTCTTTCCTCATAGGGCAGTGCTCCATCAGCCTGGTAGCTCTCTGCTGGACCCTCTCAAATAGATCCCTGTCCGTCTTGAACTGGGGAGCCCAAGCCTGGATGCAGTATTCCAGGTGTGGTCTCACCAGGGCAGAGTAGAGAAGAACCTCCCTAGACCTGCTGGACACACTTTTCTTGATGTGCCCCAGCAATGGTGCATCAGCAAATGGTAAAAGAAGTCTCCAAATTAGTGTGAAGTCATTGAAGTTGAGGAAAAAAACCCCACAACCACAAACCACCATTGTACAGCAAGCACAAACCAGACCACACAACCCTCACACTTCCTCTCAAGGGCAACACTACTGAGAACTGGGGTTAGAGTCATACAGTCCTGCAGGAGAACAAGCCCAGCCAGGGAAGGTTACCTGTGCTGTGTCCATCCTGAACAGCCAGAGACAAGCTCTGCATAGTGCAGGGCCTGGCTGCAATGTACTGTGCAGAGTGCCTCCAACCTGGGGTACCCAACCAGACAGGTTTTGGTGTGCCCTGACTTTTAGCAAGTGGAGTCAATAGAGGAGTGGCTACAATTGAGGAGGAGGAGGAAAGTGATGCACATGGGGAGAGAGCTGATCAGTGGTGAGCTGGGGACACCATGTTTTGCCTGAAATTTTCTGGTGACCTCAGGAGAGCCATTTCCTTGCACACACTCAGTGAAATTCAAGAAGTGATGTCATGCTGGCTCTTGCCACGAATGTGAAACAGCCCAGCCAGCAGTTCCCAGATGGCCAGAGAGCAGATGAACCACCTGCAAACCTGTGCCACCTTTGGCCCTGACACTTCTAGCAGGAGAGGACCAAAGTGCTGACAGTGGCAGACAAACTGCTGCTACATAATACCATTTCAAGCACCCATAGTCCCAGGTAGTTCTGTAATCACATCACTTGTAATTGGAGGCTGGAAACCCGACACAGGGCTGGTGCCATTGATGCTGCCACCTCTTCCAACAGTGTTAAGAGTTGGATCAGCCAATTAGCTAGAGATAGAGACTATCTTTGCTTGGAGCCCTCTTCGGTCTAAGCTCAGCTCTACCCAGCATCTGCCTGGAACCACCACAGTGTGGTACAGGCCTGTCTCCAATGGCCCTGCTACTGGGAACTGAGAAACAGCACACAACAACAAAAAACCCTCACCCCAAAACAACAAGAAACCCCCACCAGGTAAAAAGGATCCTGACTTCTTACCACAGGCAGAAGTTCCTTGTAACAGTGAAATCCCCAAGCCCTTGCTCTACAAGACTAAAAACCAAACCAATCCAAGTCTTCATCTCTTGTAATGCCAAAAGAAAACTGAGACAAGGGGAGGAGAAGTTTGGAAGAGGTTGAGAACATGCATCATCTGCCCCTAGTTTTCTGTGGAAAAGCACTGAGCTGTTAGTTGGAAAGGCTCACCACGTATTTGTATTTCCCAGACATGTTGCTTTCCGTGCGGGAAACCACCTGGAAATGTTGTTCTGGGAGACTGAAAGGAGCTTGTATGCTTGCCCAGGATTTCTGGGCACTTGACCACCCTAAATCTGTGCATGGACCAGCTCCAGTGCTCTGTGAAGCATCAGTCCTGGTGTGCCTGTGCTGCAGAGAGGGTCTGTGGAGACACATGAAAACCAGCGAAGCACAGCAGCCACAGGGTGTGAGCACAGGGGCACATCCACTAAGCTCCTGTGCAAACAGCCCTGGCTGGAGCACCCCCATCTGACATTTCCAGCTCTTGAGCCAGTGATGTGGGAGGTAAATCTGGTGAAGTGATGATCTGATGGACTGGACAGGGCTGTATCTGAAGCAGTGGTGCAGGTGGAGTGTACAGGGCTGGAGAGGACACCAGACCTCCTGCAGCCAGGCTGGCTGAGTGCAGCTGTGACTGCTCACACCGGTGCTGCAGGACAGAGAGCTCTGGGTTTGCACAGCAGCAACAAAATGCCACACAACATCCTTCTGAAACCCATCTGACCATGGTGGTCATGGTCATCACTGAGCTGCATCTATTTCTGCTTCTTTCTGTCTAAGATCTCCCATGAAATTTGTTTCTGTCTGTGTTTGTAACACACAGCTTGAAGCCATGGCTTGTGCTCCTCCAAGGGCTCCTAGAAGGGTACTGTCATCACCAGCCATGAAGGTGGCACAATTCTCTCACCCATATTTTCACCAGCTTGCTCCTCAGTGGCTCTGATGATCAGTCATGCATTCCACACCACGACTCATCCTGCCAGGATAACCTCATTTGCAGGCTAATTGCCATTGAACTAATTAAATGCCTCCCAGAAATTCTGGCCTTCTGCCCTCCAATTTACCCCTCTTCTACTTGATGTCAAATCCCCATGTCGTTCCTCACAACTGTCATTTCCCTCCCAAGCCAATGCCCTTGTGCTCCTAAGAGTAAAGGTGAATGCTGGCAGCACCATGTTTCTGAGAAATCCCCAGTAGTGTAAAGGTAGCTGGGGGCAGAGGGGAGAACAGAGAGGAAGGAAAACTGAGTCAGGAGGAAGAGCTGTGAACAGCAAGAGGGACTGGGGGTAGGATGAAAAATGAAGTCAAAGACAAAAAGAAGTGGAGTTCTGTGCCAGAGTGGAAGGTTATTCCCTAGCACCTGACAAGTGGCAGTGGCACCTGCTCTCCAAGGTTAGCACTGAAATAAAGAACTCAGAGTAAGTATGTGTCTGCTTCTTTGTCACTGTGACTTTGTGGTCCTGGCACCCTGGGAGCTTCCATCCGTTTGTCTTTAAGACCAGCAAACACTACTGGCTGCTGCTGAGGCTGAGAGCAGCCCAGGTGTGTTTTAGCCTTGCAGCAAGGAGATGGGAGGAGAATGTCACAAAACACACCCAGCCTGCAGCAGGTTCTGGTCACTTTTGTCCCCTCTTGGGACCCTTACACACTGCTGCACACCCAGGGACTGTGGTACTGTGTTGTAACATCCAAGAAGGGTAAAGAAGCTTCAAGGTGTACCCGGAGGCGTGATCTGAGAGATAGGACAAACCTGCTCTAAAGTAACTCGGGGGGTAGGGGTGGGTATGGAGGTGGTGCTGATGTGAGCACAGCCACAGATCAGCTGTGGACCTCCAGCACCCCCTGACAGTGGCTCCAATGAGCATTGTCCTGCTCGCCTCCCATCCTCCTGTCCTCAGCTGGGCTTTTCCAGCACTGCAAGCCATCCTTTGCCAAAGGAGCGCAGGGCACAGCATTCCTGCTCCCACCACACCATGAATCCCTTAGGGCAGTTGGTAGTTTGTTATCCAATGAACCAAGCCATCACTAAGCCTACCACTGTCCTGCCACGTCCCTCTCCCTTTGTCACAGAGGGCTCCAGGGTGAGCATATTTTGTTACAAGGCAGAAAACTAGGCCCCTTCAGATGATGCTGGCAACGTTTGTCAGGGCCTTGAGCACACCCATAGTCCCTAATGGCCTTGCTCAGCCTCCCCCCGGGGTGTCCCCCATGGCCCAGGATCCCATTATTCTGCCCCCCCATGGCAATACTGCTGCTCTCCCCTGCTCAGCTGTGGGACCCACTGCCACTCCCCCCGCAGAAGAGCTGGGAGGTATGAACTGTGCTATAAGGTGTTAAGAGAAAAAAAGCAGCTTCCTGCTGTGCCGCAGAGCTCAATTCCTCAAGCCGTCGCTGGGTAGCAGCACAGAGAACCGAATTTCAGCTTACCTTCCTCGTTCGGGCAGCAGATCCGACCAAGAGCAAGGCAGAGAGCCAAGCAAATAACAGAGCTTCAGCATCCAGTGAAACCCAGCCTGTCTTTCTTGGCCTGAGGAAGCCCTGCTGGGATAAATGCCACAATGCACATCTTCTGTAAGACAAGAGCTGAAAAGTGGGTTAGAGGCTGCTACCTGCAGGGCTGCGTTTGAAGAGGTCTCTGCTAGGAAGTGACAAATGACTAGAGTGGTCCAAAACAAAACCCATTTGCTTCTCACAACAGAGTTCACTGAGATTATTGTCTCTCTGCGTGGAGGAAGATGCTGGGCAGCTGGGAGGCAGTAGGAGTTGACAGATGCAGAGCCTCACAGCCAGCCCTGATCTTGCTGAACTCAGCTGCAAAGTCACCCTTGTTCACATCTGTGTCCTTGTGTCACCTTTTCCTTGGGGGCCCTGGTGGCACCTTTTCCCCTGAGATGGAGAATGTTTTTTCCCTCTTCCACCTTTTGACAACCAACACAATGTACAGAGGGAAAGGTGATTAAAGTTACATTCAAACATCAGTGGGAAAGCTTAGGTTTCAAAAACTCTTTGTTTTATGTAAGTGCTCATTGGAAACTGCCACAAACAAGTCACTATCTGCTCTCAGATACCAGAGCAGATGTGTCATAGTGGAAAAGCCTCTCCCCTGCCAAAGTATTTGCTGGAGATTTGATAACAAGGTGCCACCATACATCAGTGGGTAAAGGGTCAAAGGTAGAAAGGGGCAACAGGAGGCACCCAGGCAGTGCAGCGCTCTGCCTTTGCTGGGTTACAGCTCCTCCTGCCTCTGAGCAACTTGATCTAGTGTGAAGGGTCCCAGCCCATGGCAGAACTAGATGATCCTTGAGGTCCCTTCCAACCCTAACAATTCTATCACAGTATCACCAAGGTTGGAAGAGACCTCAAAGATCACCAAGTCCAACCTGTCACCATAGACCTCATGACTAGACCATGGCACCAAGTGCCACGTCCAATCCCCTCTTGAACACCTATGATTTGTTCTGATTCTGGAATGAGAAGCAACTGGGTTTCTGTAGCTAAGGGGAGATGAAACAGTTTGGGCTGCATTCTCTTCCTCTCAAAACTCACCTCCTTTTTGTCCCTTATCAAAGAAAACTCTCCAAAGAAAACCCCAACAAAATCACTCAGACAGACACAGAAATCACCCTGAGGTAATAACTGCACCTTTAGCTTGACATGGTAACAAGTCTCCCATGCAATTCCCACAAGCAATCATCAAATTCAAAATAAGCCTTGGAAAAATCAATCCCAAATCACTTAAAGGATATGCCTAAGCCATGCTGTCTTAAAAATCCCTAAGTGAAATGGCAGTTTATGTTAATGGCCTTTACTAAGCACATATGAGTGGAGAGGTTAGATCAGGTAAGAGAAATGCTTTTAGCCATGCCAGTGACATCAGTTCCTTTCTCCACTCCAAGTGACTATCAATCATTTTCACATCATTTAAAAGGATACCCAGCACTTCATGTTCCTTTTAATTGTCCATATGCTTTTATTTTGCAGTGTCTTTGGACTTGCCTTCCCAGAAGCCTCCTCAGCAGCCACCACGGGTGCAGGCAGCTGCTTTCAGTTATCGCAGCTGGCCCGAAACCTCTTGCCGGAGTCAGTTCAGTGAGCGCGCTGCTTTCCTCCTCTCCCCTTTCCCCTCCCTCTCCCCTTTTCAAACAGTGTTGCTTTTAGCTCATTTATCTGCCTATTGGGGCGATATGTAATCAGAGCAGGAGTCCTGATGGGCAATACAAAGTGATTCTTCAGAGTGGCTGGCTTTGAAAACCATTCTGGGAGCTGATCAAGCGAGCGTTACAGCTGCCTCTCACATTTGCTTTGCCTTCCGCCTGCAGCCTGCCGGCAGCGGCCAAGCTGAAAAGCCTCCTGGATGTTCACAGGCACATCTTGCTTCAGTGAAACCTGCTATTATTTATATCAACACATGACACTGCTTTGATGTGGAGGTTAAGGACACAGACTGACACATCCCACTGTCCAGGGGACTCTGCTCTAGTCTTTAACAGAGACCAAAAATCCCAGCCTATTAACTGTGAAGAAGTGGCCTTCACCACAGTTAGAGCCACCACTCTGAGGGAAGAGAGCAAATGCTTGCACTCCTGCACCTAGAATCATAGAATTGTTAGGGTTGGAAGGGACCTCAGGGATCATCTAGTTCCAATCCCCCTGCAGCCTCACACTACATCAAGTTGCTCAGAGCCACATCCAGCCTGGTCTTCAAAACCTCCAGGGATGAGGCTTCTACCACCTCCCTGGGCAACCTGTGCCAGTGTCTCACCACCCTCATGGGGAAGAGCTTCTTCCTAATATCCAATCTGAATCTACTCATTTCTATTTTCATTCCCCCTAGTCCTATCCCTACCTAACACCCCAAAAAGTCCCTCCCCAGCTTTCTTGTAGGCCCCCTTCAGATACTGGAAGGCCACAACTGGCTCTCCCCAGAGCCTTCTCTTCTCCAGACTGAATGCCAACACTGGGGGAAAAAAACAAACCACTCACTGCTTGGTTAGGAAAAGAGGAGCCTCTCCCTGGTTACTTACACCCACACAATGCTGCTGAAATCAGGTTTAGCACAGGTCTGTGCTCCCCAGCTGACTCAACCTGCTGTGATCAGAGCACTGCCCCTTAAGAACCACCTCCACAAGGGAAAAGGCCCTGCTGTAAACCTTCCCACAAAATACTTGTTGAATGAAATGGCTTTCTACATCATCTTCTATGTCCTCCTTGTCAACCCAAGCAAGTTAATCCTGTTAATAAACTTCTTCCATTGCAGTAAGGAGAACAAAAATAGGTAATTTGCTGCTGAATATGGATTCTGAGGTCTTTTTTCCATAGAGGAAAAAACCAAGTAACTGGGCGACATGGAGCTCTCCTGACATGAAGGTGGATGAAACATTGCACTCACATAAAAGAGAACTTGTAAAGTGCAAATACAAACCAGAAAGAGGGAGGAATGAAAGCAACCAGCAGGCTGATGCAGGAGTTCTACAGCAGAGCAAGCAACTGGAAACAGATCCCAGCACAGAGAGAAAAACAGAAAAGGAATCCAGCACAAAGCTATTTTGCTTTGCTGACTGAATTGAGCCTATCACAATCTGTTCCAGACACAGGCAGTATTAATTGGGCCAGTCCAACACACACCAGTGTCAGTATTCTCCAAGATAAGTCATTGTGGTGGTTAGTTTCAGAAGTAAGATTGCTTTTGAAAGAAAAACAAACAACTAAACACCTGATCCTTCATTCTGGCCAGCAGGCTACAAACCTGGAATACTCTGTCCAGTTTTGGGCTTCCCAGTGGAAGAAAGACAGCTGCTGGAGAGAATCCAACAGAGAGCCATGAGGATGATTAGGGGACTTGAGCATCTCCCCTATGAAGGGAGACTGAGAGCCCTGGGGGTGTTTAGTACCGAGAAGAGAAGACTCAGAGGGGAATCTCATCAATGTGCATAAACATCTGAGGGGTGGGTGTCAAGTAGAGGGGGCCAAGCAACAGGTACAAGCTTGAACATAGAAGATTGCACCTCACCATGAGGAGAAACTTCTTTACAGTGAGGGTGACAAAGCCCTGGAGCAGGCTGCCCAGGGAGGTTGTGGAGTCTCCTTCTCTGGAGACTTTCAAACCCCAACTGGATGCATTCCTGTATGGACTATCCCATGTGATCCTGCTTGGCAGGGGAGTTGGACTGGATGATCTCTTGAGGTCCCTTCCAACCTCTAATATACTGTGGTACTGTGAAACCAATAGCTGGAAGAGCCACAGAGAGGCAGCAGGTGCCTTACACTCAGCAGCTGCCCTGCCAGCTGGATGACTGTGGTTCCATGTTACCAGCTGCAGGCAAGCTAACTAATGGAATCACACACCTGCAACAGCATCTGCTGGGTTTAGTCTGGACCTTAGGAAGAAGTTCTTCAGTACAAGGGCTGTACTCTGGAATAGGTTGCCCAGAATGGTTGTGGATGCCCAGTCCCTGGAGGCGTTTAAGGTCACAGACTGGATGAGGTCTTGGGCCGCTTACTGGGGCAAACATCACTGGGGACATCTGAAGCTAGAAGCAGCAGCACAGGAACATTTATGCCTCCCCCTCATCACCAAAGGACCAGGGGGTGCTAACTATCTCTCCTGCTCTTTCTTTCTCTATTCTCCCTCTCTCTCCCTTTTCTTTCTTTCTCTGTTTTGTTTTCTCCATTCTCTCCCCATCTCCCTTTTCTTTCTTTCTCTGTTTTGTTTTCTCCATTCCCTCTCTCCCTCTTCTTTCTTTCTGTTTTGTTTTCTCCATTCCCTCTCCCTCTCTCTCCCTTTTCTTTCTTCCTCTGTTTTGTTTTCTCCATTCCCTCTCCCTCTCTCTCCCTTTTCTTTCTTCCTCTGTTTTGTTTTCTCCATTCTCTCTGTTTACTAAATAGTCTCATTGTGATATATGACCTCATTTGTGTCTTAATTTCACTCACAGGAACACTCAAAAAAGAACTGCATCTCCTTCCCCTCCTTTGGATCGAGACAATACTGCAGAGAGCCTTCTCACATCAGCAGCTCCAGAACTGGAAAGAAATGCATTTTGCTCAGGAAGAACAGATAGGTTTCATGCAAGTTCTTTATTACAAAAAAAAATAAAAAATGTCCAAAACCCTGGAGTGGAATGCAGGCAGCAACACCTTCTACAAAAATCATTCTCCATGGTGCAAGAGCCTGAGCCCAGTCCTCTCTCACAAGGTAAATTTTGGTTACAGGATTTAAATCACGGTGCCCAGTTCTGCCTCCCAAAAGGAGCTTCTCTGAAGCCTCAATCATCAGCATGTGCCACAGGCCTAGTATCATCTTGTTGATTATAACAACTGCTTCTCAGAAAAGATTACCCTAGAGGCAGCTCCTCCCCTGGCATTATACATCTGGGCACCTCCAGAATCCGAGGAACAATTAAGAAAGGGGAAAAGGGAGTAAGATAAAAATAACCCACATTTTGCATTTGCACAGAAGTTATGGGAGAAATAAGTACCTGAGGAAGCAAGGTGCTTTTTCTTTTCTTTTTTTCCCCCCTTCTCCTTTTTTCTCCCCAATTCAGCTTTCTCAGGAGTATGGCAGCTTAGAGCTGCCTGAAGAGAGCTCCATGGAAAAAGGAGTTAAATAAAACTCACAGCTCCCCACCTCCAGCCTACCTCCTTTCAAATACACATTCTTCCTTATCTTTATTTATGCTACTGCCCTCAGTCAGCCAGTCTCTAAACTGCTTCTCCATCAAGCTCCGAGCTCGCCAGTCACCGACGTTTACAGTGGGGATGATCTTCTGTGGCTTCAGCCACTGGACGAAACGCTTCATCTCCAGGTAACTGCTGTGTTCACTGTAAGGAATCCCTGCAATGAAACAAATCACAGCAAGCTGTCAGGCCTGCTTAGCCTCATGCCAAAATACCTTTGCAAGCTTCCCAGCTAAGAAATACTTTAGATAACACTTTTTTAAGATGTGTATTTGAGATCTGAAGTGCACAGCTAAGGTAAAATGAAAGCTTAAGGTCTTCCTTCTGGACAAATTTGCCTTGTGGTAAGTTACCAAGACATTCAACAGTGCAAACTGAGCAACATCAAGCATTCTGCCCCTGTAGTCAGCACTGGTCAGGCCACACCTTGAGTACTGTGTCCAATTCTGAACCCCTCAGTTGAGGAAAGATGTTGACTTGCTGGCAGGTGTCCAGAGAAGGGCAACAAAGCTGGGGAGGGGTCTGGAGCACAGCCCTGTGAGGAGAGGCTGAGGGAGCTGAGGGTGCTCAGCCTGGAGAAGAGGAGGCTCAGGGGAGACCTCATTGCTCTCTCCAACTCCCTGAAAGGAGGTTGTAGGCAGGTGGGGGTTGGTCTCTTCTCCCAGGCAACCAGCACCAGAACAAGAGGACACAGTCTCAAGCTGTGCCAGGGGAGGTTTAGGCTGGATGTTAGGAAGAAATTCTTTACAGAAAGAGTGATTGGCCATTGGAATGTGGTGCCCAGGGAGGTGGTGGAGTCACCATCACTGGAGGTGTTTAGGAAGGCACTGAATGGGGTGCTTGGTGCCATGATTTAGTTGATTAGATGGTGTTGGGTGATAGGTTGGACTCTATCTCGAAGGCCTTTTCCAACCAGGTTAATTCTATTCTATTCGATGAAAGGAATGTGAAGAGATTCAACTCCACTCACTGAAAACTACCTAGTATCAAGTGATAGGATGAGAGGAAATAGAATAGAATAGAATAAACCAGGGTGGAAGAGACCTTCAAGATCATTGAGTCCAACCTATCATCCAACACCACCTAATCAACTAACCTGATATCCTGAGAATTCCCTCCCCAGCCTTCTTGTAGGCCCCCTTCAGATACTGGAAGGCCACAATTAGGTCACCTCAGAGCCTTCTCTTCTCCAGACTGAACAGCCACAACTCCTTCAGTCTGTCCTCATAGGAGAGGTGCTCCAGCCCTCTGATCATCCTCATGGCCCTTCTCTGGACATGCTCCAGCACATCCATATCTTGGCCCTGGCACTGCACTGCCACCTGTATCAGTCAGGTGGCAGACTTCATCCCTGAAGTGTCTAGCAATCTCAGATAAAAGCCTTTATTTGCATGAGGACAGCAGCAAAATGTTTGTAAAAATCTGCATTTACAGTGCTCTCAATTACTCAGCTCACAGATCTCTCCTGGCGAGACCATCTGTGCAGCTTCTTAATGAGTTACCAGAAAAAGCATTGCTTACAAGGAACTGTAGGAATTTCCAGAATAAAAATATGAAAAGCATCCACACAAAAGGAAAGGTACTGAATCTTTAGCACTCTTATACCATATATGGTGATCTTTCCTCTTGTCTGAGGCTTGATATCTGCCAGGGAAAAGCATGAATCAGAGTAGGTCCACCCGGTAGGTCTGAAAGCCAGCACTTGATCAAAATTCTCAGAAAACTTATTCAAGTGATCTTGCAAGCCCTGTGAAAAGAATACAGCACACACTTACTCCTATTAAACAGGCTAGTAGTCTAAAGGTTGGAGATTTCATGATGGAGAGACTTCAGACTAAACTTCATTTTCTTGTTTTGGTTTTAGCGTCTGCCTTGAAATTATTGATTTGCGCCTTGGGATCTCAATAGTAACAGCTCCACAGAACAGGTAAGACATAACTACACCTTCTTACAGATCTTGCTCCCCATTTATTCATTTCCTCCTCTCAGCTGAGTGGTGATAAAAGATGGTGAAAGCCTCCTTCAGTGCAAAATCACCTGGTTAAAGTGCCACTGCGATCCTGACATCTTCTTACACCCAGAAGCACTCAGAGTTAATTACCCAGCAAGCCAGTGCACGAGAAGAATATTGCTCTGAGCACTAAACTATGTTTTACAACATCTCCATTCATGACAGGAAGGAAATCATCCTTCATCTCTCCACTCTAAAAACAAAAATTAACTTGAAAGAGTTTCCAAGTTGGCTGAATTAGCCTTCAGTGTCATTTAAGATAGGCTTGGAAAAAGGATGAGAGCGAAGCGGAAGGAATGTACAATCCTACTTTTGGATGAAATGAAGCCAGCATGACTTCAAGCCAAAAACATAAAACCAATTCCAAAGTGTCCTGTATAAAATCTTAAAGGCACATTCTCCATTTGAAAGCCCTACAGAACTCAAAATCATTACCTGTATCAGAAGCCGGAAGAGGAATAGAAAAGAAAGACTGATTAAAAACAGATGAGTGAAGGGGAACACATAGGCTGTGACAGAGCAGTAACTAACCTGTCAGACACTTGCCAATTACTAAGCAGAGGAGGGAAGAATCATTAACCATCAGCCTGTGACACTGCCATATTTAATAACACCTTCAGTACAATGTTCAGTAGCAACATACAGAGTCCATCAAGCTATGCTTATAAAAGAAGGGGGGAAAAAAACAACCTACCATAATACACAGTTCAACCAGCAACAGGAATTATGGTTAGCTGCTTTGACTCTTGAAACACTGCAAATCTTCAGTCCTCACCAAATGAAAGATGTAAATGT
Source organism: Dryobates pubescens (assembly GCF_014839835.1). Lineage (NCBI taxonomy): Eukaryota > Metazoa > Chordata > Aves > Piciformes > Picidae > Dryobates > Dryobates pubescens. The sequence continues at coordinate 6,201,131 of NC_071619.1, read as the reverse complement.
AGCAGTGGAAATCTCCTTCACACTTCATTTTGGGAAGACTAACATAATTTAAGGTAGTAATTCATGTATTTGCTCCCCTTACTCTAATGAAGCCTAAATATGATACTTCAAATACAATTATTAGTATTATATTAACACATGCTAATCTGCTCTCAATTTTTGTCATGAATCAAGGGCACAATAGGCACATTAAGAATGCAATTTCAGTGTCATAAAAAAAACCATTACTTCACTCACAGGCACTTTTGGAAATCTCACCTCAGTGCTAGTACAAGACATGATCGAGCTAAGCTCCATCAAAGAGGTACACAGGCCTGAAGGCCTCAGTTCTCTGGAAATCTTCCACTGCATGTTCAAGAAGCAGAAGCCTCCGTTTTTGGTTGTCACAAAGAATTGTTTGTTCCAAAAGAACCAGGCAGGCATATTTGAAAAGATGGCCTTGTTCCACCAAAACCAAACTACTACAGCCTTTATTCACAACAAGTCCACTTTAAATACACCTTCCAATTTCTTCTTTGATTGCTCTAGCCAACACTGTTCTAAACCTTCAGCCTTTGAAAATGGAAAATGTATGTCATTGCTAAATCAGCCTCCTTCAATTACCATGCCAGCCCTGTTATCTACAGTGTCACTGAAGTCAGCAGCACACGCAAACAGATTCCAAAAGATAGGAGAAGGCTCCAACATGATTAAGCAGTTAATTTACAGTCAGCCCTAACACCAATCAAACTTACTTGGCTTGCTCAAGAACATCTATTTATCAGCACATACAGCAACCCCTGCATTTTACTGCAGTAAGTCCAGTACTGATGTTCCACATCTCAGTTACTTCTTTTTAAACCTTTCCTTTTCATCTATCAAATCCACTTGCAATTCTGCAACAATTAATTATTAAACATTTTAATTAAACACTTGAAATAAATCACAGATATAAAATGTATACACTTTTAAAATATGTAGGTAAATATCATCCATTAAGAATCCCCAGGAACATGAATCTACAGCATGTCACCTCGCTCTTGACCCAGGCAGCACCTGAAGAAAATTTCGTATCAGGTCCCAATACATAAAGTCAAGAAAGCCACAGATGGTCATCTGTGCATATGTATAGAAACATATAAGACAAACAAACAACAAGAGGCTATGGGAAACACAAAAACTTTCCTCCTCTGCTACTATCTATACTCTGCCTCTGATCCTCTATGGCTTGCTCTTTCTAGTTTTGTCCTGCAGAGAATAGGAATAGGCAACAAAAGAAAGAAATAGGAATAGGAAACAAAAGAAAGAAATAGGAATAGAATAAGACTAGAATAAGACTAGAATAGACCAGGTCAGAAAAGACCTTTGAGATCATCGAGTCCAACCTATCACCCAACACCATCTAATCAATTTCACACATTTTAGCCACATACTCATTTCAAGTTCTAGTTCTTTTCAAAGAGCCAGTCATAAGGCCTCCCTAAAATACATCAAGCCTAGAGACAGCTGGCCAGGTATTCACTGTCCAGGTTTTATCCTAGCTACAGAGAAAGACATTCTGCATGAATTTACAAAGCAGGAAGGACAGGCTTTCTTCTCAAATGTTAACTTGCTCCTTCAACAGATTCTCGGGATGGTGACATGAGTCCTGATGCAGGGATCACTACCCAGAAATCAGTATGTAAATACACACTTGAAGATAGCAAGTGAAACATTCAAGGCAAGTAGCACAGTTTCCCATAGTGTGGCTGCAGATGTATAGAAACATGCACACCTTGCCAGGAGACAGCTCAAGCGGAAAAGGGCAATGCACCCTAGGTTACTGTCTCCAAGTCTCTGGCCAAGTGAACGCCTAGGGTAGAGAATAGAATAGAATAGAATAAACCAGGTTGGAAGAGACCTTCAAGATCATCGTGTCCAACCTATCATCCAACACCACCTAATCAACTAAACCATGCAACCAAGCATCCTGTCAAGCCTTGTCCTGACAGGACTGAGGAGCCCAGAACTGGACACAGCACTCAAGGTGTGGCCTAACCAGTGCAGTATACAGGGGCAGAATGACCACCCTGCTCCTGCTGGCCACACTGTTCCTGATGCAGGCCAGGATGCCATTGGCCCTCCTGGCTGCCTGGGCACACTGCAGGCTCATGTTCAGCCTACCATCGACCAGTACCCCCAGGTCCCTCTCTGCCTGGCCGCTCCCCAGCCACTCTGACCCCAGCCTGTAGGACTGCATGGGGTTGTTGTGGCATACATTCTGAGGATGCTGTGGGTTTACAAAAGTCATCTTTCAACCTGTCTAAAACACCATACGCTGCTCCACCTGTTTTTCCAAGTGGATTTAACACAATTACATTCACTTCATTTTCGTTTGCTTCAGTTCTAGGCAGAAGGTACCAACATTTGTCTTTTAAACCCTGGTAACCAGGAGAGAAAGACAGAGAGGACTCTGCAATCTTCTAAGCACCTGTGGCTTTCAGGTGAACAATGCTTTCTGCTGAATCACTATAGTGTTTATAACTCATAGATGAAGAACTAAGCTAGCTGTTCACAACTAATAAACCAGCTGACTTCAAAAATGAAAAAATCCACCCTTGATATTTCTCCTGAAAAATCAACATGGAGAAAAGCACCAAACAGCACCAAGGCTGGAATTAAAAAGCTGAACAATACCACCAAAAGGAAAGAAAAAAAAAATAGACAACAGAGTACAAAAATACTCCTGAAATTCCTGAATATGGACTCCAAAAATATCAGCTTTATTCAAATAAAAATAGTAACATTTTCCAGCAATCTGGAGACTCAATGATCAGGAAAATAAAATGCCCTTGCTCACAGCAGAAAGCCTGTGAACAAAGATGCAGGACCATCATTGCCTTTCCATGGGGGGGATAATGGAAAGCTGTGGACATCCAGATTTAGCCTTGGGAGCAGTCAACTACATAAATGTGGACGATTTCCTTGGGCAGGTGTAATTTCTTCAACAGTTACTGCAAAGCAGGCTTCAGCTGTGGTGGGGACATGCAGCTTATGCAGTGTTTTTTTAGTTCTTTATCTAGAAACAGACTAGAGACCCACAAGGAGCTGAATAATTTAGGGCTCACAGCTGAAACTACATGAGCAGGGAATGAGCCCAAACTAAGAAGTAGGATTGTGTTTTTGAGTAGGGCTAAGGAGCAAATTAAACAGAAGAAGTAGGAGAGACCCAGAAGATAATGAAGGCACTGGCATTCAGTGCTGAGGACCACTAAAAAAATTCCATCTTTCCCAGTAATAAGACAGTAATTCAGCACAAGACAAAACCAAGCAACAGATTTTATCAACATTTCCATGGCTTGCAAAACCAGGATGAAAACATTCATCATTCTTTAACCAGAATGAGATTACAAGTGAACAGGTAATTTATTCTTAACAATTCTGTCTTTTCTGAAATTTCTGTTTGTTACTGCTGCTAGAGCAGAATCATAGAATTGTTAGAGTTGGAAGGGACCTCAAGGATCACCTAGTTCCAACACCCCTGCCATGGCCAGGGACACCTCACACCAGACCAGGTTGCACAGAGCCACATCCAGCCTGGCCTTAAAAACCTCCAGGGATGGGGCTTCCACCACCTCCCAGGGCAACCTGTTCCAGAAGTAACATAGATGGTCATATGAACTCATCTTTAAGCATTTAACATTCCACCTGGGCATTCAGCTAGCTACTGGCATCATCAGATGTTTAACACTAAGGAATTCTATCCAGCGTGCCTCATTTATGTGGACATAAGGTTACTAATGGCAGTGTGAGACCACACTCCAATAGCTTCACGTCAAGTCGAAGCCCCAGCATGGAAGGACTTGGTTGTTACACCAACACTCTTGTACACCAATACATTTGTCACTGTGTCTTTAACCCTTCCTGGGCCTTTGCAGAGTCCAGGCATCACTTTCAGCATGCTGTAGATTGGTTTAGAACCTCCTGTTCTGAGAGATGAGACCCTGCACAGGATACATCTGCCTGACTCCCTGAAGTAAGGCTGTCTAGACATCCCTGTGCTAGAAACTCTGCCTGAAAAAGCCCAACTATGTAAGCACTCCATACACACTGGGACATGACAGCAGAATCACATAACAACTCAGAAATCTGCAGAAGAAACTCAAATACATTACTGTTTAAGACAACACAACACATTAAAAATAAATCCACACACATTCTCATTACTCATTTGCTGCCTCACCATGGAAAAAGAACAACATTAAAACATGAAGGTATTAAGTTCCATCTCCTGCAGCTCCCACCCGAATCGTACAGCCTCTTTCTCTCCTTTTTAGGTCAACTCTGACCTTGACTGCCCCTGCAGCTAAATATCATCTTGTTCTAAAGGATTTGCTTGAGATGGCACAGCAGGGCTGAAGCAAAGCAGGAAAAAGAATCCAAGTGCATAAGACGTAAGCGACCACTGTTTTTCTCCTAGTCTACCTTTAATCTAGAGTCTGCTGCTTTGCCTTAATGCCATCTTCAGTCTATTTAGGAAAACATCTTTTCTCCCTAGGAGTCTGTCACCTTTCCCAACTAAGAAATTCCCAATACCAACTCAATACCAACTGAATCCTCATCTCACCTGAAATGTCTATTTGAAGTCAACTTAGGTGAAACAATGTCTCCAGATAAACTGATTGTGGGGGGAAAACGGAACTAGGTGTACATGTGAGGTGTCCTTCAATTTAACTCACAGTGTGTATCTGCATGTATGAATTTTCACTGAGTTTTAAGTATTCATATCCCCATATAAATCTACAGCACAGAAGAAGAGAGAATATTCTCTTAGAAGATGGTAATACAATTAGAAATACATAGAAACTGAACTGGGAGGAACATGGAAACCCCTGTTTCTTTTCAATCAAACACCAGACTTGAAGCTGGCCACGTTCACAGGCTACCTCAAATCAGAGAGACTCACAAGCAGAAAGTCCTTTCAGCCTTTTCCTGCATCACACCAGGCAAAAGGCTGAAAAACAGGGACTCCATGTCACAATGTATTAGTTGCTAATAGGACAGATCCTGCAGTCCTTACATAAACCTACTTCAAAAAGGCCCGCAAAGAGCAAGCCTTTGAACAAACCTCATCTTGTGGAGCCGCAGCACTGAAGTCAAATTACACTTTCTGTGCATCACATTTGGAGACAGATATTGCTGTTTAATTGCATTTCATTTGCAAAGTATTGCTACATGTCAAAACTTCACCAAACAAATATGACCTGACAAGAGGTTACAAAGCACCCAATGCAACAGTAAGATCAGCCAGCGGGTTAATCAACAGAGGGCAGTTTCTAGACTTACCTTAAAATTAACTTGCATCATGGGAAGAACATGAAGCAGAGTACCAGCCCATTCCACACTGATGAGGGAATTAACAGCTGCTGACTCCAAGCACTGCAGTGTTTTGTACTTATCACGGGACATGCTTGCTTTCGAGCCCAAAACTTCAGCAATTGCTTTAATATAAGTTGGGAAGAAATCAGATAAAGAAAATTCTAAGAGTCAGTTGATATTTATTTATTTTTTGGCTTGTTTTGGAGATACTCCTAAGTATTGCACTGGATAATTTGTACTGTTGAAAAATAAAAATCCATATTCAGCAGGATACAGTTATTTCATATTCTAATATTAAGAAGAGAAATCTGTAATGGCTGTTAAAAACCTCTGCCTCCAACATTGCGTAGGATAATTAGAACAGAAGCACTTTGATAAGTTTTAAGTCATATTTCTTTGGTAGAATGTTACTGAGTTGAAGTGGCATTTATCCCAAAGATGCCAGAAACATGTTGTTTTTGGAATATGCAACCAGCAGCCCACGTTAAAGACAGACTAAGTATCAGTGAAAGTCAGTCATGTATTGGCAACTTTAAACACCCTCAAAAGCACAAATGGTACCCAACTGCCTGCTCCAGAGCGTACATTTGGGCTATCATAGAACGGTCTGGGTTGGAAGAGACCTCCACAGGTCATCTAGTCCAACCCCCTCTGCAGTCAGCAGGGGCATCCTCAATTAGATCAGGTTGCCCAGAGCCCTGTTGAGTCTCACTGTGAGTATCTCCACGGATGGGGCCCCAACCACCTCCCTGGGCAACCAGTTCCAGTGTTCCACCACCCTCATGCTAAAGAACTTGTTCCTAACATCCAGTCTAAATCTGCTCTTTGCTAGTTTGAAGCCATTGCCCCTTGTCCTATCACCACAGGCCTTTGGTGATCTTGGCTCCTAATGCTGTAACTGAGTGAACCACAGCATGACAGATTTTCACTAAGCCAGAAAAGATGCTTTCTTAAAATGGATTTCATAACATTGGATGATAGGTTGGACACAATGATCTCGAAGGTCTCTTCCAACCTGGTCTATTCTATTCTATTCTACTATAAATATTAAGGAAAATACATAATCTAAACTCCAAAAGAAAACTCATAGCAAAATACAAGGTTAAGAACTGCTGTATCCCTTTGCTGTTTCTTGACAAGATGAAATTGTTAACACCAACAACATTATAAAGATCTCATTCATTTATTTATTTATTTTTAAACTGTGATTACTGATTTTCTCACCATAATCAATTAATTAGGTTCATTTAGAATCCAAATTGGCCTTCTGCATATCCAGAGGGGCTGTAAGTTTGGCAGGAAAAGATTTCTTTCAGAAAGTTAAAACTTACTGATTAGAAAACTAAAATCTAGCAGTAGGAGTGTTAATATATTTCACTTCTTTACACAGTATCTGACCATCAAGACTAAGTATAGCTTAAAAGATCTTTTAATACCAGTGTCATTATTTAGTTATTTGTTTCACATACCTAAAAATACTTTCTCTTTCCCAATGGAATAGGTGCCACAGACAACCAGAGTACGTGGATTTAAAGTCACTGTCTCAAAGGCAGTATTGACAGCAAACTGGATAACCTCTTGTTGAGAAGGAAAAGTGTATTCAGGACTACAGTATCTGGGGCATGGAAACAAAATGACTTTGTTACACAAGACATCTGAATTTACCATGGTGGCACTCAAACCTGCATGCATGCATACAATAGGATAACCAAAATGTTATCCTTCTATGTAAATTCAGTCTACTTGTAACCTACTGTATTAGAAACACTGAGGTGCCCAGACAAAATAGTTGCAATAACATTGACATTGAAGCTATCAGTCTATTCTCTACAGCTATTCATTTGTCTGACACTCAATCCTGCAGTTTTGTTCTCTATAAATATCAAGAGCTCTTTGAAGCTAGACATTTGTAGCATGTCCTAATAACATCCTTATTGCTATTTTCTGTCGTGCACACAAACCATAACATTTGCAAAAACATATGGAACAGAAAAAAAAAAAGACTGCAGCTGAGCATTAGTCATCAGACACAGCAAAACTATTTTATATCCATGACTCAGAGAGAGATCTGATGAAAACCTGGCCAATGGACTTAACCATTTGGCATTCTTTCATTTTTTGAATTCCCTCACAATTCTGTTTGTTATGGGGTTGAATCCACACAACCCCAGGGTGCCATGAACCTCATTTCAGAGCTGAGCATCCAATGTATGAATTTTGACACCCAAATTTTAATACCACTTTCTTTTTCCCACTACCCACTTTTATTCTCTCACATAACAGCATAACGGATGAACGAGCTAGACACACATGGCCTTTCAATATCTGATTTACTCAACACTAAATAGAAGCTAAAGTGTTAAAATAGTGATCTCACATATTTATTTGGTTCATATAAAGTCTTACTAAACTGAAAAAAGAGTTATAATGAAAAAACCCCACACAATCAGGCATGACTCACGTGGTATCAAGGTAAAGGGTGTGGACTTGTTGACCCATCAAAGCAGGGTAGCGCTCCATAGAAGGATCTGCCCTGAAGTCTCCTGTGTGCAGAATAACAGTTCCACTAGGCAGATAGAAAAGGATCATTGTTGCACCTGGACAACTGAAACAAACAAACAGAAAACCCCACACAAATTATGTTAGCTCTCTATACTAGTACATTGCCTTATGAGATATACCACCCTTCAGTGGCAGGAAGGCCTGCAGAACAGCGTTTTAAAATCACAGCTGCTATCCAGCCCAATTTAGCTAGGAATTCCTGATTTCCAAAGGAATTCTGAAGCCAATCTTACAGCCACAGACAAGACACACTTGAATTCTCAGCTGAGGTGGAAAGAAAAAAACAACAACAAAAACACACCAGCAGTAAAGCAACCAAGCATTAAGTGCCTCTGTCTTCTAGGCACGACAAAGATGCTGCTGCAGTTGCAATCCAAGGTTCTGTTACTTGATTGAAAGGGCAAAGAGCACACCAAAGAAGCAGCACTCTTATTCAGGAGAATTATAATCATATTATTGCAAATGCACCTTCATTCCTGCAGGTCTTACTGAAGCATCTCCTTTTAAATTCTATTTGCAGCACTTAAAAATTATCCTCTAACGAGAATTTCCTGATTATAAGTAACAATTCTTTTACTGGCCACAGCAAATTGATTGCACTTTCTGCAGTTCCTCACCAAAGCTGTCTGAAGGGTGAGAGCTGAGACAGGACCAGAGTAGGACTACTTTGGATATGAATCATCTGTAAAGAGTAAATGAAATCTCAAAAAAAGGAAAAACTGGCATGAATCAGAGCTAAAATGACAGAATTGTTGAACAGGAAAAATGAGAAGTGTCCAAATTACATAAGCAACAAGGCTTCCTTCATTCCCAGAAAGGGTTCTCAAAGGACTTCATGGAATTTATCCATCCAAATATAAACAAATCCTACGATAAGTAATATATGAACCAGCTGTGACAGAGAGCTGTGTTTCAATATATACTTCAGGGAAAGTACTTTTCTTCCAGCCCACAGCCAAAGAAGGTACCAAGAGGCAGGAGAGAAAGAGCACAGGGCTGGAAGTTAGGTGCTGCTGAACATTAAATCCAGTGTTACCACATAGCACCAGTGTAACCTTGGACAAAAATCTCACCCTTTATCATTGAGTTCAGTAGAAGCCTTGTTTCAGATTCCAGCAGGCTTTTATTGAAAGTTCAGTTTTCAAAATGTTGAGTAGGTTTTGTCTCTCCTACGATCCAAAGTTCCACATTTTTCATTAGCTGAAGACTTCACTATTTCAGTTGCAGCTATAGAAACCTAACATGTCTGATAATCAAATCTAGGATGCTCCCAACTAGACACCAAAAACTAAAGTGTCCAGACCACTAGGAAAAAAAATCCAACTGTTTACAACTTAAAAACTATGAAGCCATGTGTGGCTAACACTATCAAAGTATCATACTATCAGTCAGGGTTGGAAGGGACCACAAGGATCATTCAGTTCCAACCCCCCTGCCATGGGCAGGGACACCTCACACTAGATCAGGCTGGCCAGAGCCTCATCCAGCCTGGTCTTGGAACACCTCCTGGGAAGGGGCCTCAACCACCTCCCTGGACAACCCATTCCAGAGCTTCCCCACTCTCATGGAGAAGAATTTCCTCCTCACATCCAGCTTGAATCTCCCCACCTCCAGCTTCATTCCATTCCCCCTAGTCCTATCACTACCTGATATCCTGAGAAGTCCCTCTCCAGCCTTCTTGTAGGCCCCCTTCAGATACTATATACACGTTCAAAGTAAACCAAATAAAAGTTAAACTAAAATGATGGAAAAGTCTAAGTTTTATTCCAAAAAATACCTTACTTAGTTGAAAAGATAACTCCTTGCCCTTAGCTACATGCCTAATTCAATTCAGAAGTGAAAATACACACCACTCAGCCAACTCAGGCACATGAAGTACTTTCATCCTTATTTTTTTTCAGATCCACTGAAAAATCATGAGACTATGAACTGAGTCTGTACAACTATTTATCTTTAATATTCCCCAACAAATGCAATGATACATACTGATTGGCATCGAGCAACACCACTCTGATCCCATTCACTACACACTCGGTGTCCATCGGCAGCACATGGACGTACTGCTCTTGGACTCGAAGTTTGCTCTTCACCAGATTGCCAGTTATCTGTAACAGGAAAAGGATTTAATATGGGATAGGAACAGAATCTAAAAAAAGCCTTTGTTTATTCTAGAAACAAAGGCTCTCAAAGCCAGACTGTCTGGCTTAGAGAGAAACTATGAGGAATGATGAGATTCTGGGTGTAATCAAGCCTTCCAGGAGCATTTTACCTCTCAAAATGCAAACTGAACAAAAAGTCAACTTTTAAAAGCCTACTTTTAAAAGCCTACTTTTAAAAGCCTACTTTTAAAAGCCTGTTAACAGGCTATGGATTGGCATCAGAGAGGAGGCAAACATGGGGGAATGACATCTGTTACAGGCTGCCAAATCAAGAAGAGGAAGTGGATAAAAGCTGCTTTAAACAACTGACGAGCTGGACTTGATGATCTCAAATGTCTCTTCCAACTTGGTTAATTCTATTCTATTCTATTCAGATCACAGGCCCTGGATCTTATCAGGGAGACTGCAGTCACCCCAACACCTACTGGAAGGGTGACACAGGACACAAGCATTCCAGCACTTCCAGAGTAAATCAGAAATAGTTGCTTTGAAGCAGGTTCTGAGTGGGTTGATTAGGCAGGTGCCCTACTGTGTTACAAGTGAAAAAGAGTTAGTTTGGGGGTATGATAGCTAATGGCAGTCTTGGCCTAAAGCACAGAACACACAGGACCAGACTAAACCAACTTCATTTACTTAATGCACAGAAGAGTTGGCTTAAGGAGCATCTCATTTCAGGCTTCCATCACTTGAATAGAGTTACTGAGACTGTGGAAACAAGCTACAATCTCAAGTTCCAAAAAAAGAAGGACATTTCAATTTTAAACTAGGGAAAAAAAAACTCACGGTGGTTAAGCCCTGCTACAGGTTGCAAGAAAAGGTAGTGGAATGTGTCCCATTTTCAAAATCTGACCAATAAAGGCTCTCTGCAATCTGAACTAACATCAAAGCCAAAGCCTCGCTGTGCAGGCAGATCTATGTGACCTCTAGAGAGCCTTTTAAATCTGAGTGTCTTACAAGGGAAACCCAGATTCCCCTATATATATATCACTGTGCCTAGCTGACCCAACAATGGAACCCCTGATCTTAACATTTACTTTCATCAGTGTAAAACTGATCACAGTTCCATATGGATTTGATAATATCTAAGCATTTTGGAAAACCTTACCTTATTACAGTAGATTGGAAACATGAAGTTTTTTGTTAGCCCACAATAGTGATCAGAGTGAAAATGAGTAAGGAAATAAGCTGTGCAGCCTTCAATTTCTCCATAACGGAAGGCATCAACTGTAAACCCAGTTCCTATAAGAAAAGAGGGAAGAGTCAGTAACTGACTGACTCCAGCCAGGAAACATGCATAGGTCTGAACAGGTTTCTAATTGAATTTTCTTTTTGTTCTTTTTGCTTTATTCCAAATTAAAAGGGAATACAGTTACAATGCATGCAAGTGAAGGAGCTCTTTAAAGAGAAGCATGATTTGTGCCCGAGTTGACAGCCACAAAACAGACTTTACCTTAAAATGTTAACAAAGTATCCCCACACAAATACCTCCAGATGCCTCCCAAGTATCTGTTGTTCAGCTGCATAAGCAAATAAGCCAGGCTTACCTGCATTCAGCTGGTATTTTTTTAAAGTTTATGTAGATTAAAATCTGATACCAACAGCTTCACACAAAATAGAATAAATAACCACAGCTTAACAAAATGCATTGGTGCAGTGGTCTAGTTGATTAGATGGTGTTGGGTGATAGGTTGGACTTGATGATCTCAAAGGTCTTTTCCAACCTGGTTAATAGTATTCTATCCAACTCCAATTTTTCAGTTATTCCACATCTAATATTCCTTTTAAAACATGCTACCATACAATCTTCAAACAAGCAATCCAGGGTGAAAAATGATCCATTTACCACCGTATGCTTTCAGTGAGGTGCTGTTTGTATACAAATGGTGGATAAAGAGAGCTGTAGAGAAGATAGCCCTTTTCTCTGCAAACACAATTTTAAATGTTTTAAATACAAACATACCAACAAATGGCCCTTTCACATTCACTTACAGCTGTTTAAAATCACCAAATAGCCCACAGAGCTAATTCACCTGGTGGCACTCAAGTTATCTTTCATTTTACAGCATGCAAATTTCCCAGCTGTTCTACAAGACCTAGAAACAGTTCCATTTATTTGAAGACAGAATTTCAAGGATTTGTACCTCCAAAAAAACCCCACAGCAGTCTGCTAATTAAAAAAAAAAAAATCACTAACTGAAAAATCTTTTAAGTGTTTGAGAGGTACCAGACTTAAAACTTCAGGGAGGCTGCATTATATCAGGCCATGAGGATAAATACATATCATTAGCAAGACAGAAAATACAGTCAGTTGTATTTCAAATGTACTAATGAAATTCACAAAACAAACAATACAGATATTAACAAAGCAACTTGAAAATTGTATTGTAGGCATAGGAGGTCTGCCCTTCAAATTTATGATATATGGAAAATGCTTTAAACCCACAAAGACTTAGAGGCCAGCCTACAAGCAGCAGTTTGGCCCTTAGGATCACTAATGTATTTCTATCTGGCTTCCCCCAATAGCTACCTAAAGCTAAGGCAGTCTTTTAGTGCTAAATGAAACTACAAGGATCTGAAGCTTTTTAAGCCACTGATGTCTTGCTTGCTGAGAAATTCTTGGCTCTCTCCTTAACTCTACTTTCCTGCTTGGTTTTCATTTCTTTGTATTCAGAGTTGTAGTAAATCACATTTCTAAGACTACTGAATTTCAAAGGCAAAATTAAACTCAATCCTTTTAACTCAGTCTAAGGAAACAATTGCTATTTACAGCCCTATTTTCAGGCATAAGTGATACAAAAGATTACATTCAGGAATAGAAGTAACTATTACCAAGAAAGAATTTAAGGAAGATGATCCATTTTTCAATACTGCTTATGTTTTTTTCCTCTGTCAAACCCAAAAGTTAGTCCTTCAAACAATTTTCCTGAGAGAACTATTTCACTATTTTTTCAGCCATTACTGACTCTGGTTCTGCATTCACCTTCTTTTGGAGATCTGCACCTACTCAAGATTTTACTAGCTGAGACAAAGGAAAGAAAATTCATTATGAGTTGCAGGCTAAATGGTCATGAAGAGTGAAGAATACAGAAGCCTAAAACTAGGAAAAAAATTACAACAGTCAAGCCAAAATCAGTTAGCTTCTACAAAAAGCAACAGCTAAGCTCTCTCTCACCTGGTATTTTCTTGTAGAAAGGGCAGTGTTTTTTTCTTGTTCCTTCATCTGTAGTAGGTAAGTCTTTAATTTTTTTTCTCCACCTTCGTTGGCCACCAAAGCTTACATCTGCAAAGCCTCCAATTTTATCTGGACTTTCTGCAACTGCTTCAGCACCTTCCACAGACCCTTCGGCTTTCCTTTTTTGCCGTCTGGGCCTCTTTCCCTTGGGAGTTAATGAATCTGATACCTGCTTTCCCTCACTCAAACATGTCTCTCCTTTGCTTTCCTCTTTTACTTTGGGTTTTAACCCAAAGAAAATACCAATGTCCATTTGTTTGAGTTCTTTGCCAGAAGTGGATTTGGCCTTCATACTTACTAAAGGTGGTGCAGTTTTAGAGATGGGGCTGGAAAAGCCCACAGCAGCTCTAGCAAGATTTTCTTCTTTCTCCACTACTGATTGCAAATTCTCCTGGCAAGGTGTTTTTTCAGTCACATTGGTAGTCATTTTATCTGTGTTAATTAAAATATTACTTGGGTCTCTCAAAACATTACTTTTCTGTGTCAGAAGAGAGCCAGGATCTTCTTTGCCTAGTAGTGATGATGCATCAGTAAAACTCACATATGCAGAATCCAAAGCACCAGCACCAGCATCTTCTGACCCTGTGTTACCTGCTGTGGCAGCAGAAGAGATCAGTTCTAGCTGCTCAACCTTGCAGTTAAAAGAGGATCCAGGGGCTAGCACTTCTTGATGCTGATTATCTGCACATGTTGCATTACAGTGCTTGCTGTTCACATGACCCTGAGAAGCTGTTTTTATGCTATGGTTCAATGTCTTTACTTCCTCACAGTTCCTTAAGATGTGTCTTGTTTTGGTATGATCACCCTGAGCCTTCTGCTGTAAGAGATGCCCATCAAATGTTTTAAACATCATAGAATTAGATTCATCATTTTCAGGGTTACAAACCTCAAATATTTTTACTTTCTCCCCCTCTTCCTCTCTTTCCTCTTCACTTTCCTCAATAGTACTCAGGGGAGAATAAGAAATTTCACAGTCACTGAAGTCCACTTTTGACTGTAGTAGACTTGGCTGACTTGTATCTTTCTGAGTAGACAGATCTTCTTCTGTTCTACTTTCCTGAGAGAATGCAAAGTCATAAAATTCAAATTTACAACTGTTATCTGTAGCCTGTGTGAGCTGAAAGGTCTGTTGAGACTTCTGACTATCTGCAAAAGAGGAAGTACTTCCACTGATTATGTTGAAAGACTTCCCTTGTGGTGAGCTCTGTGCCATCAATGTACAGTCATCATTTGGGACATTTTTCATGTCACTGCATGGCTTCTCATTCTGTGAGATTTCCTCTACATGACTTGGGGAGTAGCTGGGCTTTGTAACAGTAGAGTACGTCATTGCCCTCTCCAAAGTGTCTGCTGAAGAGTCTACAAGATAATCTCCTGCCCTGCTTGTTGCAAGTAGAAAATGGCTGTAACGCTTGTAGTGGGATGGAATGGTGGAATTGCACAGCAAACCATCAGGACACTCTAGGACAAGAGTTAAACAGAAAAGTGATGTTAGTATCTTTGCAAAGACAGTTGACATAATTACTAAAATAAAATTCAAACAGGACACACAATTTTAAAGCTTTTTCTTAAAAATACAGCTATTGGAGGACAGAACGCATAAGTAAAAGTAATTTTCAAGCTACCAAGACCTCCTGCCCTGAGCCAGGTAGAAATGAGAGTGCTTCCAACCTAAAACCAAACAGCTACTGCTAATACAGCACTATGCCTAAATTACTACAGGCCTCTAACACCACCACTACTTAGTCCTGCTTCAATATTGCACTGATGTAATCACACAACTTCTGGTTTAGAATTGTTTCACACACAACCAATGAGCTCTGAAAAGTAGCACCTGAGAAGTACATACATAGAATAAACCAGGTTGGAAGAGACCTTCAAGATCGTCGCGTCCAACCCATCAACCAATCCAACACGACCTAAACAACTAACCCATGGCACCAAGCACCCCATCAAGTCTTCTCCTGAAAACCTCCAATGATGGCGACTCCACCACCTCCCCAGGAAGCCCATTCCAATGGGCAATCACTCTTTCTGTATAGAACTTTTTCCTAACATCTAGCCTGAACCTAGAAAAGCACCAGAAAAGGCCAGGAGACAAGCTTCTAAATAAACTATCAGTTCTGAATCAACTTGAAATTCCATTTCAAATTCTCTGCTGGGTTACATATTAAGATTTAAAAAAAAATATTAAAAAATTATGTATTTACTTATCACAGAATGTTAGGGTAAAAAAAGTATTCAGGATTCGGATGCCAGCAAAAAAGCTGTGGCAGTTCTGTACATTTTGTTGTTGTTGTTGAGAGCTATTTCACAGAATTATTAGATTCTGGTATGAAATATTCACATCAGATTTCCATGTTCTTCATAAAGAACCTCATGTGAAAATAATACTGATAAATGACCAACAGTAACACTCTAAAAACCATACCAACTACCAAATGTGAAAACCAAGGTTTACAGCAACATCTTATGAGAAGCCCTTTTCTCCAAAGGCCACGTTCTTATTCTAGTCATACCTTTTTCAGTGGCTCCTGGAGTATCCAAACATTCAGCAACATGCCAGCGAGGTGTCTGGACCAATAGCAAAGAGAAAGGCATCTGGCAGCTCGGACAGTATCCATCGTGCACGGGCTTCCCATTTTGCGAGCTCTGTCCTGTCAGGCTATTCACGCTTTCCTGGGAGTGCACACTACTGTCATCTTTGCACTCATCTACATCCTGATCTGCCCGTGATCTCTGCTCAGTTTTCTGAAGCCCATCAGCTTTTTCCACAGATTTTTTCTTACTTCTGCTTCTCTTTTTTTTTGGCCTGCTCTTGCTCTCACTTACTTTCTGCACCGGTGTAGAGGTGCTCTCAGAACTATTCTGATGCTTTCGCTTCCTGATGGATTTGTATTCCCAAATGTCCTCTTCCAATAAAGCATCTTCAGACATGGTAACACATGAAATAGTCTTTCTTTTAACCAACAGTTCACAAACCTATCTTTTCTTCCACTAAAAGGTTTTCTCTTCCCTGCCCCCTTCACTACCTGAAGAGAAGTACTTGAATTCCATTTTAAAAGAGCAACACGGGGCCGCACACCAAACAGCAGTCCGTGATGGGACAGAAGCATGATGGATCCTACCCTAAAAACTGTAACCTAATGAGCGTCTCTTTCAATATTCGTCGTTACTCCTGTCAAAGACAAGGCGAGCCTGGAAGATGCAGAACGACTTGCCGAGTGAGCCATTGCCTCTCATAAGCACCCGACCCGACCTCGGAGGGTGAAGCCCAGCTTGCCCCGCGCCCCCAGCTGCCACCTTGCTGCCCCGAAGCAAGAAGATTTTAAGAAAATGACAAGAGTTCGGCCACGGGCTCGCTGCCGGGAGTCGCCACACAGCGAAGGCCGAAACCGGCCTGGCGCTGCCAGGAGGCGCCCCGCGCTTATGCCCCACCGTGGGCGGCTGCCTCCCCACAGCCTCCCGCCGCGGGCTCGCCTCCCCGCAGCTCTCGCCACGGACACCGTGGGCAAGCTGCCCCCGCAGGCTCCCGCCGCAGGCTGTCTGGAGTCTCCCGCTGCTACCGAAGGGGCGGGCGGGCGCCTTTCCTCAGCCGTTCACCGCCGTGGCACCGCATTCGCTTCCGCAGCTTCGTCACCAACTGTCACTCAGTTTCCCGCTTTTCTCATAGCTTCCCCCACCCCCCGAAAAAATGAAATAAAATCCCATCTATCTCATTCTTTAAATGTCTGGTTCTTTGTTTGGACTTTCCCCCAGTGCTGCTCGACTTTCACATGTGTTCCATTTACAAATGAAAAAGTAAGTGGGCAAGAAAATCAGGCTGTGTTGAATCTGCTGACCTGGAATCACCACTGGGGGTTGTTTTCACGAATATACTTCTGTGAATATTAAAGCTGTGTAAAATCGCGAAATGAATCAGAAGCTTCTCCTTTGAGAGATCGTTTATTGCCTAATTGTACTTTGGTTCCGCTTCGTGAGGGTTTTTTTGGTGGTGGTGGTTGGTTTTGGTTTTAATGAGGTTTCCTCCCACCGCATCGTCACGGTGCCGAAAGTGCGGCGGTGAAGCAGCAGTGCGGTAAACATCGGCCCGTAGCGGGGACGGGCTCGCCCAGGTCGCGTCATGGCTGCGGGGGGCCTAGCTGGGCTCCTGCCCGCCCAGACCCAGCTGGAGTACGCCCTGCTCGATGCCGATACTCCTCAGGAGAAGGAGAACTTGGTCTACCAGTACCTGAAGAAGATGGACAGCCGGGAGCGGGACCTAACGGTGCCCGAGCTCGGCGGAGGTGGGTGGTGGGGCCCGAGCAGCTTCGATCCCGCGGCGAACCGCGGTTCGGCGTCTCGGGCCCGCCGGGCGGGCGGCTGCAGGGTCTTCCTCGGTGGAAGTGACCGAGGTTTGGTTCTGAGTGTGGCGTTCGCTTTAAAATCCCGCTGCCTGACAGGGCCGTGTAATTACGGCCCCGCTAGCTGCTTCTTTAAGCGGCGCTTCTAGTTACAGGAAATGTTACTCCTGAAAGTACCAGGAGAGAAGGACGGGGAAAAAAGAAGCCCTCTATAAATAGTAGTGGCTGCAAAAACGCCTTCTTTAAAGCTTCTAACTTTCTGCTATCACCATTAATTTACTTTTTTCAAAAAAAAAATAAAGCCTCTCCTTACTGGATCATAGATTGATGTCTCTTCTGGGCATAGTAAGAACATTCCCATCTCTCACAGCTTTCTCCTGACCAATCTTGGTTTCACAGCTGCCGTCTAATATGTTTCCCAGCTCTCCTCACGTCTTACCTGTGCTTGTCAATTTTCATGTCCCTGGTATTACAAAGTGCTAGAGATGTCATCCTCCTTTAGTGGAGTGCCTATTTCCCTTTCATGCTCTCATAGATCTTTTTGCACTAAGTGTAAAAATCAAGGTTAAGGCTTTTAAGCCTTTAAGTCTGGATCACGGTCCTTTTAATCTCAGTGAGGCTTGCATCTGACTACAGGACAGAAACCTCGGGAGGTAAACTTCAGGTTAAAATCACATGTGTGTCATGGTAATAAATTCTGACTTTTAGCCAGTAGAGCAAACTGAGTGCTCTTTCTGCCTAGATTTGGACCCCTGCATTGAATTGTAACTTTTTTTCATTTAAGTGTTTCACTTTCTGTATGTTGTCAAAGCTTTTTTTCTCCTCTGAAAAGAGCTCCAATAGGTAGCCAATGTTTTTCTTTTCCAGTATTGTTTTCTGAAAAGTATTTTAATTCTTGTGAACAGGGGAGGAGTGCTAAAAAGTCCCCTGCTCTTTTCTTTTAAAAAGTAATGCCCTTAAACTGTAGAATGAATGCATGTACTTGATAAATTATTCTCATTAGTGTTATCAAATCTGAATGGCTGTGCATCCATTTATATTTATAAATACATGGAGGTATAGACCAGGAGTTCCACTGTGTGTGTCTGGAAAGGTTGTATTTCTTCCCACATAACAACATTAACTTTTACCTGTCATTTCAAACTTGTGAAAATCAAGATCACAACTGTAAACACCAAAATATTTCAGTCATCTTCGCAGTCAGTGATTTACAAGACTGTTGGGAAAATCATTAGGACTTTAAGAGTTTTTTAGTCTAGTAGCCTTTATGTGAGTTTTAAATAATTAATTGTTACCTATGGGACATTGGTAGAGGTTGAATAATGTGGCTCATGTCTGAAAAAGTAGGAAAACTGGTTTGAGGTTTGTGTGCTCTTTGTGATTAAAAGATGCCTATTTAAATGTGTGAGGGGTCCCTGCCCATGGCAGGGGGGTTGGAACTGGATGATCCTTGAGGTCCCTTCCAACCTTAACAATTCTATGACTCTATGATTCTAAATTACAAACTGCACTTTCAATATTACATTAAAACTTGTTAATAATATTTCTTCTCTCTTATACAATATGAAGGGTTGTGGAACATAAGGATGAGTTGGATTTTGGTTTGCTGTTTTAGCTGCGTAAAAGGGGATGCTGAACATACCAGGAGCATTGTGTGGTATGCAGATCAGAGACAAGTGTCTGCTTTTCCCTACCCTTCCCCTAACTGGGTATCACTGTTCTCTGAATTCCAGATCTACAATGGTTAAACACTGAAGGTCCTATTTCCCTTCACAAAGACCTTTGTGGAAAAGTTGTGGTGTTGGATTTCTTTACTTACTGCTGCATCAATTGCTTACACCTGCTGCCTGATCTCCACGCCTTAGAGCACCAGTACTCTGATAAAGGTAAAAGCACTTTGGCTCGCTTGGAATAGAATTTCCTGGCGCTGTTGCAGTAGCTGAGTCACTTTGTTGCTGGTTACTAAACAGCTGGCAAAATTTCAGGGGTGCCTAAAAATGTCTTCTAATCTCTTAAGCAGCCTAAAAAAGGTGACTGTGTATAGTCCCATCACATTTTTTAATGGGGTTAAATGAGGTGTCTGTTGTGTCTGTGTAATTAAAGAGACACAATGTGTGCATAAAGTCCAAATCTGATACCCTCATAGGTAAGGGTGTTTGCAAAAAGCCATGCAGGGATGCAAGATACAGGCTTGAAGTTATTACAATTACATAGCTGCACTTGACTTAGGAACCACCTTGGAGAAGAACATAGTAAAGGTGATAGAATGGATATAGTTAAGGTTAGTGTTAGGTTGGTTGGTTTTGGGGTTTTTTTTTTCATTCCAACTGAAATACCAAAATATGTAAGGTTTGATTTAGCATATTTTGCTATTGGTATCACATTATATAACATTAGTAATCCTGTATTCTGGAGAGGGAATTAAGCTTTTTAAAGTCACATCTGAGATGAAATTTCTCTCGCTGTGTGAATAAAAACGCAGGGCAATGACTATTTAGAATGCAGTCTCTTGTCATTGTGATGACTTGTCAGAGATAAGCTGTGGTCTTACAGAACGTATCAGCTACTCACTTATCTTGGATATTTTAATAGACTGAAGAGTGAGATGAAGAGCAGTGTTACTTCCAGCCCTAAAAATACTGTACTGAATATACTATATCTGTAGTAAATAATTGTCTTATACTGTTAAAGTCTCTGGTTCTTCATTGGCCTTTCTGATTGGTTTTCATTTTGGCATCATTTATTTTCATCTGTTACTTTCTTTCTCTAGAAAAAGAGATTAAAACATCTTTGAAAATTCAAGTTCTTACATAGTTCACTTATTTATTGTAGATTTATGTAGCACTTTACAGAAGACTCAAACTGATTTTTCTACCTTGGAAGGCTTAGCTGTTTACTTTGGAGAAATTTGAGATCCTGTATAATGTTTCAGATACGAGAAACTTTAGCTAATAAGGAAAAACTGTCATGGACTCAGCATAAGTCAGCAGTGTGCCCAGGTGGCCAAGAAAGCCAATGGCATCCTGGCTTGCATTAGAAACACAGTGGCCAGCAGGACAGGGAGGTGATCATTCCCCTGTATTCAGCACTGGTGAGGCCACACCTCAAGTATTGTGTTCAAGTTTGGGCCCTTCACTATGCAAAGGATATTGAGCTGCTGGAGCTTGTCCAGGGAAGGGCAGTGGGTGGTGAAAGGGCTGGAGTACATGGCATACGAGAAGCATTTGAGGGAGCTGGGGTTGTTCAGTCTAGAGAAAAGGAGGCTGGAGAGACCTTACTTCTCTCTACAATACCTGAGGGGAGGTTGGAGTGAGGAGGGGGCCAGCCTCTTCTGGATGACAAGCAACAGGACTAGAGGAAATGGTTACAAGCTGTGCCGGGGGAGGTTTAGGCTGGATATTAGGAAATACTTCTTCACTGAAAGGGTACTCAAGCATTGGAATGGTCTGCCCAGGGCAGTGGTGGAGTCAGTGTCCCTGGGGGTGTTCAAGTGGCATGTAGACCTGGCACTTAGGGACGTGGTTTAGTGTTGACCTTTCATTTCTAGGTTGAGGGCTGGACTTGATGAGCCTTGAGGTCTCTTCCAACCAGCTATATTCTGTAATTCTATGGATTTCTTCTGGGAAGGAGGCAGTTTTAAGGGGAAGATGATTAGCAAATGATTAAATGGACTGCTGTGGATAGCAGACATGCTGGGAACAAGGTCTAGTTTAAGATTTTAGAGGATTACATTGATCATACAATGAATAACATCTTCAGATGATAAACATTTTGTAGTGCAGTCTTACTGTATTAATATAGCTGTAACATCCTTCATCTCTTTTTTAAGACCAAGTTGTTACATGGGTTGATAACAAAATACTCACTTTAACAACCTCTCCCCACAAGCTGTCTCTTTAAAATATTTGAACATCTCTGTACTGCTGTGGAAGAGGCAACATGTTTTTCTGCAAGAGGTCACAGTCTCAAGCTGCACCAGGGGAGGTTTAGGCTGAATATTAGGAAGAAATTCTTCACAGGAGTGATTTGCCATTGGAATGTGCTGCCCAGGGAGGTGGTGGAGTCACCGTCACTGGAGGTGTTTAGGAAGAGACTGGATGGGGTGCTTGGTGCCATGGTTTAGTTGATTAGATGGTGTTGCATGATAGGTTGGATTCAATGATCTCCAAGGTCTTTGCTAACCTGGTTAATTCTATTTTATTCTATGCTACTCTATTCTAAGAGCAAACCTCAATATTGCTATGATGTCTTATTTTGGTTATCCACATATATTTTTGATACTGCAGTTGCTTTTTAAATTGTGGCTGAAATGCCCTCTTGTATGGAGCATGTTCATAGTTCAGCAATGTGATTATCAGATCTGAATACAAGCTGTAGTTTTTAGGAGAAGCCTGAAAACCATTGTATGTGTCATTGTACATATGCACCTAGTTTTGTTGTCTGGAACTCAGATCTGTTTCAAAATGAAGGCTGCTTTCCATAGGATTAGATGTCACCTAGCATCTTTATCTGATAGGTTCTTGCTGCTATCTCCAGTGGTGCTATTTCTGTGTTTCAAGTGGCATTCAGAAAGTTATTTTAAACCTCAGTGCATATTCAGTTCATGCTATCAGCAGTCCAGAAATTACTTCTGTGAGAGGGAGTACTTTTTAATATTCAGAAATAGCTTGGCATAAGTCCAGCGTTGTGCTCTGTTACAATCCTTCAAATAAAGTGTTTCAAATGGTGTGCATATTCTTACAGCACAGCATCCATCAGTTTCCACAGGAGTTTTCTTCATGAGAGACTGTTAGAATTTACTTGTGCTGTTCAGGTGTTCAGCTATAGAATTCTCTCTAGCTTTAATGAAATTTTTGAAGGACAAACATAAGCACTGCTGCTGCTCCCTGTTACAATTGAAACATTTGACCTGCTCTTTGGAGTTCAGCAGTTTAATGATGATACAGCTTCAGCTGTCTGATATTGCAGCATGCTGCATCTATAGGATTGAGAGTTATACTGATTTTTAAATTATTTACTCCTACCTGTTGTCACATTGAAGATGCTGCTCTTCTCCATTAACACTGGTTTATGGTTGACAGGGACTAAAAGAAAGAAATTAGTTTTCTGTTTCTCTGTATCTGTATAAAAAACCCCACTTGAGATCAGTTTTTTTTAGAAAGAAACAAGCTCAAATAATACAACTGTGTAAGACCTGAAATAATTGCCTTTCTTACATTTCTACCACAAAACCACAAGTGAGGGTACAATAAATATCTCCAGCTATCCAAATTGAACCTCTCCTGTAAAAGGAAAGAAAAGCATGGCAGTGAATTCTACATCCCATTCCGAACCATGTCCTTGGGTGCAGTTGTTCTCACAGTTGGTTTTGACTCCTGGTCCAGTCCCTCTCTGATCAGAGAGCTCATTGCACCATTCTTGAAATGGTCAACTCTGCTGACTGTAACTGCAGGGCTTTTGAGGGACTGCTTTACAAAAGCATTTTATTTTTACATATTTGCCTGAAGTCACAAATAGTGAAGTCCTTTAATGGATTAGGTAGTAAATGTGATGATCTGATAAAGTACATTTCTAGTTTAGAATGACTGCTTGTGTGACATACAACAGTTGATGCTAAATGAAATGTAATATATAAGATAGGTGAGTTATTGCAGGGAAAGTGCACTACTTGTGGATTAAATCCTGAAGTGCTGGAGTGCTAAATAAATAAGATTGTTGTCTTTGAGAAGGGGAGAAAGTTACATTATGCAAGATGCAAAAAGTTACTGTGTGTGTGGCTTTCCTTCTCAGAGAGCCAGCTTGTATTTTGGTAATTGCAGTTGCAAGTGGAAGAGTGAAAAAAGAAAAACTTAAGCAAAGAAGGGTACTGTTCTAGCAACTATAAGAAGCTAGAAGTTGAGAAATAAAGTTGTTAGCAAGGTGACTAAAAATGTTTAGGTTATGTTCTAATTATATTTGCTATAAACTGATAAAGTATTTGTTGTAACAAATGGTTATTACTTGAATAAAAAAAAACACACCTTAAAATTAAATATCTGCTTCTACAAGTGACTAAACAGTTCATAGAATAGAATAGAATTAACTAGGTTGGAAAAGACCTTTGAGATCATCGAGTCCAACCTAGCACCCAACACCATCTAATCAACTAAACCATGGCACCAAGCACCTCATCCAGTCTCTTCTTAAACACCTTCAGTGATGGTGACCCCACCACCCCCCTGGGCAGCACATTCCAGTGTCCAATCACTCTTTCTATGAAGAGCTTCTTCCTAACATCCAGCCTAAACCTCCCCTGGCACAGCTTGAGACTGTGTCCTCTTGTTCTGGTGCTGCTTGCCTGGGAGAAAAGACCAACCCCCACCTGGCTACAACCTCCCTGCAGGGAGTTGTAGACAGCAATAAGGTCTCCTCTGAACCTTCTCTTCTCCAGGCTAAACAACCCCAGCTCCCTCAGCCTCTCCTCACAGGGCTTGTGCTCCAAACCCCTCCCCAGCTTTGTTGCCCTTCTCTGGACACCTTCCAGCAACTCAACATCTTTCCTAAACTGAGGGGCCCAGAACTGGACACAGGACTCAAGGTGTGGCCTAAGCAGTGCTGAGTACAGGGGCAGAATGACTTCCCTGCTCCTGCTGGCCACACTATTCCTGATGCAGGCCAGGATGCCATTGTCCTTCTTGGCCACCTGGGCACACTGCTGGCTCATGTTCAGCCTACTATCAACCATTACCCCCAGGTCCCTTTCTGCCTGGCTGCTCTCCAGCCACTCTGACCCCTGCCTGTAGCACTGCATGGGGTTGTTGTGGCCAATGTGTAGAACCCTGCACTTAGATGTGTTAAATCTCATGCACTTGGACTCTACCCATCTGCCCATCCTGTCAAGGTCCCTCTGCAGAGCTGTCCTGCACTCTAACAGATCAACTCCTGCCCCCAGCTTGGTGTTGTCTGCAAAT
Organism: Dryobates pubescens; assembly: GCF_014839835.1. Taxonomy (NCBI): domain Eukaryota; kingdom Metazoa; phylum Chordata; class Aves; order Piciformes; family Picidae; genus Dryobates; species Dryobates pubescens. The sequence goes on along the minus strand of NC_071619.1, from coordinate 6,176,548 downwards.
TTGCTGATAATGGACTCAATGCCCTCATCCAGATGTTAAAGAGCATGGGGCCCAGCACTGATCCCTGCGGGACACCACTAGTGACTGGCTGCCAGCTGGATGTGGCACCATTCACTACCACTCTCTGGGCTTGGCCCTCCAGCCGGTTCCTAACCCAGAGCAGAGTGCTGCTGTCTAAGCCATGGGCTGCCAGCTTGGCCAGGAGTTTGCTGTGGGGGCTGGTGTCAAAGGCCTTGATGAAGTCCAGGTAGACTACATCCACAGCCTGCCCCACATCCACTCGGCAGTCACCTGATCATAGAAGGAGATCAGGTTAGTCAGGTAGGACCTGCCCTTCCTAAATCCATGCTGTCTGGGCCTGATCCCTTGGCTATCCTGTAAGTGCTGTGTGACTGCACTCAGGATGACCTGTTCCATAATTTGCCTGGCACTGAGGTCAGGCTGACAGGTCTGTAATTCCCTGGTTCATCCAACTGGCCCTTCTTTGGATGGCCATCACATTGGACAGCTTCCAGTCATCAGGGACCTCTCCATTAAGCCAGGACTGTTGAAAAATGATACTCTCAAGACTTCTTAAAAATCTGCTGAGACAACATATATTTAAAAAAACATCTTTTCTAGATGAGTGCTCTTTCAGAAGGGCTGCTTTCATATTTGAGGATAAAGCATATCAATGTTAGGGGAAGCACCAAATAACAGAACTTAATTATCTAGGGATTTGTAATTCTAGTGAGATGTTATTTTTGAGATTCAGCATTTTGTCTAGATAAGTATCTGTATTCCTGTTGAGGTAGAGTTGGTTTTGTTTCTTCAAATCCTCCTTTGGTCTGGAAAGCAGTCAGTCACATTGTGAGATAACACAGAACCACAGAATTTCAGGGGATGGAAGGGACCTCGAAAGATCATCCAGTCCAACCCCCCTGCCAGAGCAGGATCACCTACACCAGAGCACACAGGAATGCATCCAGGCAGGTTTTGAGTATCTCCAGAGAGGGAGACTCCACAGCCCCCCTGGGCAGCCTGTTCCAGTGCTCTGTCACCCTCACAGGGAAAACATTTTTCTTCATATTTACATGAAACTTCCTATGCCTCAACTTCCACCATTGCCCCTTGTGCTGTCACTGGGCACCACCAAGCACAGCCTGGCTCCATCCTCTCAGGACTCACCTTTCATATTTATGAGCATTTATGAGGTCACTTTTCAGTCTCTTCTTCTCTAAGCTAAAGAGCCCTCAGCTCCCTCAGGCTCTCCTCATTCATCCTTGTGGGTCTGCTCTCGACTCTTTCAAGCAGCTCAGTGTCTTTCTTGAACTGAGGGGCCCAGAACTGGACACAGTATGCTAGTTGCAGCCTCAGCAATGCAGAGTAGAGGGGGAGGAGAACCTCTCTTGACGTACTGGTCACACCCCTTCTAATCCACCCCAGAATGGCATTGGCCTTCCGGGCACATTGCTGGCTTATAGTCATCCTTCCATCCACCAGGACCCCCAGGTCCCTTTCACCTTCACTGCTCTCCAGCAGGTCTGCCCCCAACCTATACTGGTGCACGGAGTTGTTCCTTCCCAGGTGCAAGACTCCACACTTGTCCATGTGAACTTCATCATAACTGTGCTTCGTTTTTACTTCTGTTTATTCACACACAAATATGTTTCAATTGACAACTCTCTTTTTCTTTCAGATGGTCTTGTTATTGTTGGTGTCCACTCAGCAAAATTCCCAAATGAAAAAGTTCTGGATAACATTAAAAGTGCTGTTCTGAGGTACAACATTGTCCACCCAGTAGTAAACGATGCAGATGCTACACTGTGGCATGAACTGGAAGTGTCCTGCTGGCCTACCCTGGTCATTCTTGGGCCTCGTGGCAATATGCTCTTTTCACTCGTCGGAGAGGGGCACAGAGAGAAGTTGTTTTTATTTACTTCTATAACACTGAAATTCTACAAGGAAAGAGGACACATCAAAGATAACAAAATTGGAATAAAGCTGTACAGAGACTCCATCCCACCTTCTCCCCTGCTGTTTCCTGGCAAAGTGACTGTAGATAATTCTGGAGAGAGGCTGGTAATAGCAGATACTGGACATCACAGGATTTTGGTTACTCGAAGAAATGGACAGATTCTGCACATTATTGGAGGTAAGGCTATATGAGTTTATTATAAGTCAGTTGAGGAGTAGAGTATGTTCACTGGGTCTGCTAGACTGATTTATTTTTATTTGTTTTTAAGGGTACACAGGATACAGAATGAACCAGGTTGGAAAAGACCTTTGAGATCATCAAGGCCAACCTATCACCCACCAGCATCTAATCAACTAAACCTAACAGTTTAAGAACATTGACAAAATTCTTTGTCATGAAGTAATTTTTACTGGATACAAGCTGTGCCGGGGGAGGTTTAGGCTGGATGTTAGGAAGAAGTTCTTCATAGAAAGAGAGATTGGCCTTTGGAATGTGCTGCCCAGGGAGGTGGTGGAGTCACCATCACTGGAGGTGTTTAGGAAGAGACTGGATGGGGTGCTTGGTGCCATGGTTTAGTTGATTAGATGGTGTTGGATGATAGGTTGGACTCAATGATCTCAAAGGTCTTTTCCAACCTGGTTAATTCTATTCTGTAGTGTAATACCATCAGTTAATACAATTGATTCAAATGTCTGATTTTTTCTCCCCCCTTATTCCATTGACTAAAGTTTGCCTTTCCATGTGATGCCTAGTGTGAATTACAAAACCTGATTTTCCTGTTCTTATGAATAGAGTTGCAAATGGTTTAAGATTTTAGTGATATATATCCACATCCAGCAGCAAGGTAGGGAAAAGAGACAGTAATGCCTCCATTTCCAAGGAAGAAATGAGTATTAATTATGGTAATGGTGTTGTGTGAGGAGGTTTTGGGGTTGTGTTTTTTTGTGTAGTTGGTTTTTTTTTTAGAGGAAGGGAGAATTATGAAGAACATTGCAGCAGCATTGCACTTGTGTTCTCACCAAAATTGAGGTGTAACATAAAAACCAGTTAAGAAAACTGGGGAAGTATTTTAAATTATTTGTCACAAAGTTTATATTAGTAACATTTCAGCTTTGAAAAAAATAATTTCTTTGACTTTTTATAAAATTACTGTGCTGTAAAGAATGCAGATCAAGAAAGTATGCACACCCTGTATGCTTTACTCTTCCATTAATGAAACATTCAGACTTCTTTTGTAATCTGTTAACAGTAGTCAAAGTTCCATCTTAATGCACCAATTGCTGTTAGAATGGACCATCTATAACCAGCCATAATAGACAGTGTTTGAATCCCTAAATTATTGAAAACAATGGTTCATTTGTCTCAGAATCAGGACCTGTGAGCTGATGTGTCCTATATTACTTAGTTTTGTAATTGGCTAATGCCTGTCCCATGGCAGGATTCTACAAACATCATGGAAATACCAGTGGCACTGATGTTTAAAGAAAGGAAGACCATCTCTTGTAATTTGAAGTATCAGTGCATTGAATAGACAGACCAGTTACACAAGTTAATCTGATAAAGGCATCAGTCTTAACACCCTTCTGTGGGAAGTACAAACAGGATTTCTTAAGACTAAAGTGAAAAAATTGGATTTCTCTGTGATGTATGAGATGAATTCTCTGCCAAGAAGCTACCCATTAGCATTCTGGAATAATCATTAAACAGCAATTCAGAGGGCAGTGTCCTAACCTCTGAACTAGTACCCCTCCTATCCTGTGGTACTGTGTTACTCCCTTCCCTGGGAATGTGCACTTTGATGCTTACAAGGGGAACTACTGGAATCTGGCACACCTCACCTCAGTCCTTCCTGTCTGTTAAGGTCTAAATTGTCTTCTCACAGTAGCTTGTAAAAGTTTGTGTATTTCAGTGACTCAGTTAAGTGATTCAGTGGGCAGAAAATAATGCAATCAAGTTGATAGAAATGTGGGCATGCACAAAGGTTGAAATTACTATATTTGCATCATCAATCATGATGCACACAAGTCATACCTAAATGTCTTCTGCTGACACATACCACTAATGCACTTTAAATGTTAATCCCTCTGCAATACAATGCTCACCTTTGTTGATTGTTCTGTGCAGAAGACTGTCACTCCATCATTCTCACTGTTCTTTTGTGTAATTAGTTCCATGTCATTTTTTCCCCCTAATTATTATTACTAATAATGAGACAATGCTGCCAATATTGGTTTCATTTGTGATTACATCAAAATCTAAACCATTGAAATGGAGTTGAAATGACTTTTGGAAATAGAAGTCTTTTCCTGCTGGCTTTCTTCGGTGTTGTCAGGAATAAGGAAAGATGTAGAGTTTTTATTTCTGTCTTCTGTTGTTGTTACTGTCCTTTACTGCAAGGGGACAACAGCCAGTTAGACCCCTATTAAAACTTCTCATTGGATGATGAGCTTAAAGCAGAGAACTTGTGGACAGTGAGTTCAAAACTTAATAGCACCAGGCTATTGAGGCCACACAAGATATTAGTAATGTCAATTGTACAAGGTGCTGTGAAAGCATCTCTTAGAAAATGTGTATCTCTTACAGGTTTAAATGTAAGCACCTTAAGGTGTTACCTTTTTTTTTCCTCTAAAATTTTGAGTTTGCTGTGTTTTCTTTTTAGGTCCAAACAGTGGAAAGAGAGATGGAAGATTCTCAGAGGCATCTTTCAACTCGCCGCAAGGGATCGCTATAAAAGATAACATTATTTATGTAGCTGATACAGAAAACCACCTAATTAGAAAGGTAAATTCTCCATATTCAAGAACTTGAATCCCTTTACCTTCTTCTCCTGTAACACAGATGAACGAATCTTTACACCAGATGAATTGCTCTCTGAATACCCTCAACATCATGAAAGATCCAGTACCTTACTGAAAAAAATGCTGTTGTGCAGCTTGGGTTTTTTTAAAGGGGTCTGTACTTTTGTGCTTCTGTTCAAATGAGGATGATACACTCTACTCATTCTAGTATAAATGAGTATTTTGTTCTCTCTCTCTAATGAGTCTTGCTTTCCTGTTATGAGAAATTTCTATTCTTAGTATTCTTTGTCCTGGAAAGAAAAATTGGTTTTGTTTCACTTCCAGTAGTATCAGATTCTTATCTAAAGTTATCATACTGCTACAGTTCAGTGACTATGTAAACTTTTGCTAGCTCTTTGGATCTCTGAAGTACAGGTAACTGCTTTATTATCAGAACTGTCTGCATGTGAAACACTTGAAAGGTGTTACAGCACTGCAGTGTTTCTCTTAATAGATGTTGTCATTGGACAACATTTGGTTAGGTCAAATTTAGAATAGTCAAAAGTTAAGTTTGTTGTTATTAAAAGTATTTTATGCAACTCAGTAGATCTTGTACTCAGATACTCACCAGTATGTCTGATTTGTAGTCAGAGGAGGTACATCCTTACTCATTTTGCTGTGCATTTGTATTGTTCAGCTGCCTTTGCACTATCATATAGTTTCATTCTGCATTTCACTTCAAAGCACCAGTCCACAAACTTCCTTCACTGCATTCATTGTAGTTGGCTAACAGGTTTTATTACTCTGTTGGTAAAGCATCAAATTTTCCATGAATTCAATCAAGTTAGTGTTGGACATTCACTGTGTATTATTTTTTTGCAGATTGACCTGGAATTGGAGATGGTGACCACTGTAGCAGGCATTGGGATACAAGGTGTTGATAAGGAAGGTGGAGCAAAAGGAGAAGAGCAGCCTATCAGTTCGCCATGGGACGTGGTCTTTGGAAATTCAAGTAGTGTATCACTTGAGCTTTTATCACATTTATACATGCACGACTGTTTGCTAAGTACCTTCTTCTTTTTGGTAATAATCTGAGATGTGAAAAAGTCAGGATCTACTTTTCTGAAAAACAGTGGTTTTACTCACAAGTGAAAAATGCAGGTCTGCTTTGGATCCTAGAGAAAAAAGTGAACTGTTCCTCAGTGGAATCAAATTCTTTTGTTGGACGACATGTAGTTACTGGGTCCAAATACAGAAGGAATTTCTGTTGCTTTGTTAGGCCAGTGCTTTATGCCAGGATCACTTAAGAAGCAGCTACATTTTACAGGAAGTAAGCATTGTCTAGAAGTTCCTTTACTATACAGACATGTCCAACCCCTTGTAAATATTTGAATTTAGGAATTAAAAATAATTTTAATGGGGGACCTCTGTTTATTCCTGTTTAGGTGGCACAAAATCATTAGATTCAAGGTCATGATAGATAGAAGGAGAATACCTCTGAAAAAAACTTGCAAGTGTCAGGGAGTAAAAATTAAATCTTTGGAAGACTCAGCTTCTGAGGATTAAAGTAGCTTGCTTTCCTAATACATTTCTCACACACCTGATCTTACCATCACGTAACTGCCATGTCTTCAGCTGTTACTGTGAGTTGATACTCTTATTTTCTCATGTTTCCATTCCAGTACAGTTTAGAAGTTGCAGATGCCAGTTTCTGAGCAATAACAGAACAATGCTTTAATGTGGTGTAAAACTCTTAGATCTGTATTTCAGGCATAAAAATTCACTTCCAGTGTTAGGCTTGCTTTAATCTACGGATGAATGAGGTGGGGAATTAGCACAGTATAATAACTTTCAATTAGAGGTGGTTTGTAAGATTAGTAAATTAGAACATTTTACTCTCCTGGAAGCATTTGTTATAATCTTGGGTCAGTTATGAGGGAGGAAAGCACATTCAAATTAAGTTGTAAGGGAGCATGGAGCTAATTCATAAAGGCTGATTGTATAGAAGTCTTCTGGTACAAAGCCATTGTTGGTATAGACAGTGTATCACCAGCAGCAGCCTTGACTACTTAAATACCAGCATCAGTTTTCAGATTTAACACTTGTAGTACTATATCTTCTACTGAGAAACAAAGAAAAGGGCACTTTTTTCAAAGGCTTTGTCAATGACCCTTCAAATCTGTGCTAAGCATATTCAATCCTACTTGCAAGAGGAAGGGGGAGTGCATGAAAGAGACTCTCACTGGACGTGGGTTGCTATTAGTGAAGGCATGAGTTTTGCTGAATTTTATCCCATCTGATTTAACTTTTGTGAACCCAGTAGACTGTGTGTGACTAGATAGTTTTCAAGGTGTCTTGAACCAGAAAGCTGATCTCCATGGGATGTTACTGCAGAGCCGTGTCGCAGATCAGCGATGGAGGAGACTAATAACTCATCAGTGCTCCAGAAGTCTAAGCTGATTAATAGAAATATTCAAAATATCCTCTAATTTTACTTTCAGTTTTTCATTATTCTTTCCTCTGCTTCTGCCAGTAGTTGAATATCTGTTGATACTTTTTATTTGGGAGAGCTCTGCTTGTTAAATGTTAATTGATATGGTTGTTATCAGCATGAACATAGTAATCACTGAATTAGTCACCTGTAGAGGATTAGTCATCTGCAGTGCTCAACACTTATGAATTTTTATGAGCATTTACATAAAAATCAGATCTGCTGAATGCACTCTGTTCAGACCAGTGCAGACTTTTTCATATTCAATTAGACTCTACCAGTCAGTTGTCTATTTAGATCTCTACAAAATATAATATAACCTGTCAGATAAGAAGAGATTAAATCAATTTAAATGCCTTATTTGAGAAGGCAATAGGCCAAATGGATTAAATAGAGGGGGAGAGGGTGTGCTTTCAGTTTCTTCTGAAGATTTTTTTGTGTGAGTAAGCTAAGAAAAATGTAAATTATTGTAATAGCTATATAAAACTCTTCAGAAAACTATAACCAGAAGGAGTAGTCAAAACAGAGGATTATATTGAGTAGAATGCTAACAGGAGTCTGTCTCAAGAGTACAAGGAGCCAGGACTGTATCTTGTAGTCTGCAGTGCATATGTCTTAAAGCATAGATGTTGTCATGAGCTGCAGTGACTTCTCTAGCTTTGTTGCCAACACTGCAGCAGAGTTTGTCAAAGTTTTATTAACTGCAAATTGCTTGAGCCTAGTAGGCTCTTCTGTCACTATCCAGCGTGTCACAGGATGCATTTGTTACTCAGCAGATGCACGCGAAGCAGTTTTGTGGGAAATCTTCACTGTCCTGAGCAGAGACCCAGCCTTCTGTAGGTGATCCTTACTGTGCTGTCTAAACTGCTAGATACCCCATTGTCAGTATAATAAAACTATCATGCCAGTGTCTGTGCAAGCTTTTGGATGGGTGAAATAATTTATGAGTTTCCAGCATTAATTTTATTTACATGCACACAGTGGTACCGATTTTTTATGCATGCTTACATTTATCTCTGTGCAAGTCAGAAGGTAATGTATGCTTCAACAACTGAGTTTGACTTCTGTGTTAGCTAGGATGGCATATGGAAAATAACATCCTTTCCCATTTTCTTTACATCTGAGTAGCTTAGGCTGTGTACAAGAGGCAGTTTTTATTTTCCAGAAGAAAGATTTATGAATTTTATAATTTTTAAATAAGTGAAGCCTCTATGGGTTTCCTGGAAGTGTCCAAAGCTATGCTGTCCAGGACACAAAAGGGAGATTAAAAACAAGTCTTTAAGCTGGATATGTAGTCATTATATAGCATTGAAAAACTCATACTGACATTTTTCACAGTGAAAGGTGAAGAGAAAAATGTATTTCTGCATCATTTATATTCCTTCACATTAGTCCCAACGTAGTTTAAATTATGTATTCATCAATTAAAAGTCTTCATTCACAGAATCACAGAATCACCAAGGTTGGAAGAGACCTCAAAGATCATTAAGTCCAACCTGTCATTGTGGTTTAAAATTTGAATGTATACTTTTTGTTGTGAAATTAAAAATATTGAGGAAAAAAGTTTATGAGTTAATAAGTTAATATTCAGAACAGATGCTATTAAGTAGCTTGCTTTTAAGCATCCTCTTAGTATTTTTGTGAGCTAATAGGCTTTCATTTTATATAGATGCTGAAGTCTGAGGCAAAGAGATGAAGTGACTGAAATATCATTCTAAAAAAGTTGGCACAAATGTCTCTCTTTAAGGTAGGGCAGTAAATGGAGGCAGAACATGCACTAGGATTCAGGCAAACAGTATTCTTGTCCATCTTCTTTGTTTCTTTAGTTGTGAGTGAGCTTGTGTTTTACCCTCCTCCTTGGAAATTCTTGAATGAACTCCATGGATTAAGTTCTGACTTCCTTGAAGATGGTGCTGAAATTTGCACTGACACAGATTGTGCAGGAAATACATGGGGAAGGGCAGCAGCTTAAAAATATATATTCAATTACTCTGTGTTTCTGTGTTGTACCTTTCTATTTTTACTCAGTGGGTGTCGAAAGCAAGTGGTGCTTAAATGCACAGTTGATCTGAGCGTGAAATGTACTTGATAGCTGCATTCTTGCTGGAAGGAACAGGACAATGACCTGTGCTTGGTGACATAACTGTGTGTTTCACATTCCAAAATCTGGTTTTAAATTGCATGATTGTAATCTATTTATAGAACTCCCACATACAGCATTAACCATGCTTTTAGTAAACCAGTTGGAAATGTGTGCCTCAATTTAGGTGTTACACAGATATTATTTAAATGTAAGTACAGTACCTTATCGTACTGGTACCATTTTTAGAGCCCTTAAAAGGCAAAAATATGTAAGTTTTTTGTGGTTGGGTTTTTTTTTCCCCTCTCCATGTTTCTGGTAAAGGGTTATTTAGTACCACTGCATTCCAGAGGAAACTGGGGTTTTTTCCTGAACTACTCATGGTGATTCTTCCCTAATTTTACTAAAAAATAAAACAATAATCTCTTCAGCAATAAACACTTCCTGAGTGTTTAATGAACTGTTTAAGTCTAAAGTTAGTATCTTGAAAGTATGCTTTCTGCACATCACTCTTTCCTTCTAGTCTGGCTTCATGCTAGCATTGAGGCTCTAGTCTTCACTGCCCTGTAAAAGGAATTTTCCTTGGTATTGGCTGAAAAGAAAAGAGCTACTTTTGTGATCATCAGGGATTAAATAGAATAGAATAGAATAGAATAGAATAGAATAGAATAGAATAGAATAGAATAGAATAGAATAGAATAGAATAGAATTAACCAGGTTGGAAAAGACCTTCAGGATCATCGAGTCCAACCTATCACCCAACACCATCTAATCAACTAAACCATGCAACCAAGCACCCCATCCAGGCTCTTTGTAAACACAGTGACTCCATCACCTCCTTGGGCAGCCCATTCCAATGGCAAATCACTACTTCTGTGAAGAATTTCTTCCTAACATCCAACCTAAATCTCTTCTGGCACAGCTTGAGACTGTGTGCTCTTGTTCTGATGCTGGTTGCCTGGGAGAAGAGACCAACCCCCACCTGGCTACAACCTCCCTTCAGGTAGTTGTAGAGAGCGATAAGGTCTCCTCTGAGCCCTCCTCCAGGCTAAGCAACCCCAGCTCCCTCAGCCTCTCCCCAGCCTCATTGCCCTTCTCTGGACACATTCTAGCAACTCTTTCCTAAACATCTTTCCTAGCAACATCTTTCCTAAACTGAGGAGCCCAGAACTGTACACAGTGCTCAAGGTGCTCAAGGAGTTATTTTTCTGGACAACTCAAAATTGGATTTACTCATAGCATTGCATGTGTAAAATACTGCATGGTGTAGCAACATTGATTTACTTGGAATGCAAAAAGCCATCTCATCTCTAGCAGCTTCCTGTGCAGAGTACAGCTCTGGGATGCCTCTGCCATGGTATAAGTTCAGTTCCACAGAAAATCACGTTGGAGACATCATTGACATGAAACCACATTGATTTTTCTTTTTGAACTATGCACTAGATTTGCTTATCAATTATAATTATTTTTGATTTATAATGTTTGAAATTTGAAAGAGAAAAGTGACTTCTTCATTAAAGACAGAGGCGAAATGGAAGACATTAAAGTTTTTACTTCTGCTGTTTTAAGGAGAAAAAGGACGATGTGTGCTTGTAACAGTCCAGATTGGCTGTACTGAAGAATTCCTTTAAGACTTTGCTATCTCTGTGTCACTGAACAGCAATTCTCTAGATTTCTGACAGCCAGGTTTGGGTTAAATTTGACAGACTTTGACTGATTGAAGTGAAGGCAAGACTTGCATTCACATGTGTCCGTAGGCAGTGTGCCCGTCTGTGTTGTATAGCCCTTTTTGCCTTGTGCTTTTGCAGAGGATGAGTGTACCAACAGATCTCTTCCCTGTTATTTTTTTTTACAGATAAAATTAGTAGAAAATAATATTTTTGAACTTCAGTCTATTTAGAAAATGTCAGCAGTGCCAGCCACAAAATTTAGCTTCGATTCCCAGGCGTTTAATTCCCAGGCTGGAAATAAGCATTCAGTCTTCAGACGGGGAAGCTGGAAGTGTGGCTAGTCCTGGGAATGGAAACTCTTCAAACAGATAGGACTGTTGACTGGTACAAAGTAAAGGCTTTCCTGTGGATTCAGACTGACTCACAGCTAATGGTCAGCAGCATTCCTGAACTGTTTAAAGTTGTCTCTGTGTACAAACGGGGCCGTGAGCTCTTAAAACACAAGAGATGTAGCAGAGGCAGATTCCAGAACTTAGTCAATGTATATATAATAACTGAAGCATCATATAATATGGAAAAGCAGTACATTCAGAGCTCTAGTTCATTATTAGTAAATCTTTATAACATATCACATTTGCAAGCCATACTTTGCTTTGATAGAGGCAGCACTAAAGATAAGAAAGCACATACCCTAATAAGGAGAAACTGCACTGGGTTTTTAAAACAGCTCAAGATAGGTTGGAATGTGGTGCTTAATTGAATAAATGTAGCAGAATTGCTTTATTCTTTTATGTTGGTGTATAGTAAGTTCTTTAAAAATAAATTCTTTCCATCCAAGGATGATAAAGAGTTATGATAATGATGGCATTACCATAATTTTAGCATACTGGTTCTCCCTGGCCCATTCTGAGAGAGCAGTGCGAGGATGACAATAGTGACATGTCTTCGAGCTCTTCTGTGCTGAATGAAGAGGTTTTTCTCTTTTGTTTCAGAACATAAAGCATTAAATATTAGGACCCTTGAGTGATAAAATACCTTAGCTGTGCAGCTATTGTCACTGTTGTTGCTTTTCTGGGTTTGTATACATTTATTTACCAAAGTTGACATATCTTTCACGATTCAGTGTGCTCATGCTGTTTCCATGCTTGCATCCATTCTCTTTGCTCTAATTGCCATCTAGTAGAAAACATGTAAGTTGCATTTACAATGTATGATGGTTATGGAGGTCTTATTTTTCTCCTGTCTTGTTCTCTAGTTGAAGAAAGGATCTTCTGTCTTACATATTCAGTAACATTTGAAATTAATATTGATAATTTCTTGTGTGTGTCTCATATTTGATAAGCCTTGCAGTGTGCAGCATTAGACAAAGAAACCTCTTCAATTTTTCACCTGTCACAGAGGAGTTTTCAGTGGATGGAACTGAAGAGGGATGAATGGAACAGGTTTTTTGAAGGGTCCAGTCTAAATCTCACTCAGTTTCATTGGTGGATGAAGTGAAAATTAAAAATCAACAAAGCACTCTTGGAGATCCCTCAGAATGAACTGCACGAGCACAGAAAGATAAAAAGCTCACTTTCTCAACACTTATTTTAGCATTATTCATTCTGGGGTACTCAGAATAGTAGCATCTGAAAAGCGCAGGATATGCATCATGGAAAGATAAAGCCCTGAAACAGAACTTTGGCTAAATAGGAAGTAGTGAAATGATTTCATAGGACATTTTCTCCATTTAAATGTCTTGGCAGCAAGCTTTAATCAAAGGTGATTCCATAGTGCGGGTGTTATTATATTGGGGGCTTTTGGGGGGGTGTTTTTGGCATTGTCAGTACTTTGGTGACTCATAAAACATGCATTTTCCAACTCATTTTGAAAACCTTTCTGCTCAACAAAAAGCCTTTTAGGTGCCTTGGAAGTTTGACTTCTTTTCTTGGAGCTCTATCTTATGTAAAAACAGGGAGCCCAGGTGAAGGTGCAGGAAAGGGGCAGGAGATTTTCTTTCATCAGTTTTGGAAACTTGTGTCTTGATCAAAGAAATGCAAAAGGCTGAAGATGAACTGTTAAAATCATACCAGTACTACTCTGAAGAGGGCTCACAGTATGAGGAAGTAGTTCTTCTGACTTCAGAATCATTTCTCTTTCCTTCTTGCAGCTTGTAATGTAGGAAATGTTTAAGATCAGAACAAAACCATCAGGATCTCATCTGGGAGAAGGGTGGTAATTGAAGTTTAGGTAGATTGATTTAGGCTAAATTCTCAGGTTTAAAATGCTTTCAGGGATTTTACATATAATTGCTTTTATTCTGAAACCACAAAATAGGGAGGGAGGTATCCATTATATTGTTTGTAGTAACGGCTCTGAGATACTTAATGTTGGTTAAGTTCATGTGAATAAAAAGTTTCTGTGGGAAACAATTGAAGGTATTTTTCTGTTGTGGCTAGTAGTTATTCCAATACCTAGTAGCATTCATTTAGAAAAACAATTTAATGTTGCCTCTGACCAGATTTATGCAGTTCTGTACAGTGTGCAGAGACTAGTAGGGTGGTAAAAAGATAACAGTGACCCCATTTTAATGCAGCTTTTAAATATCAACTTTACTGGGGTACTGGTCGATAGTAGGCTGAACATGAGCCAGTGGTGTGCCCAGGTGGCCAAGAAGGCCAATGGCATCCTGGAACAGTCAGGAACAGTGTGGCCAGCAGGAGCAGGGAGTTCATTGTGCCCCTGTACTCAGCACTGGTTAGGCCACACCTTGAGTCCTGTGTCCAGTTCTGGGCCCCTCAGTTTAGGAAAGATGTTGAGTTGCTGGAACGTGTCCAGAGAAGGGCAACACAGCTGGGGAGGGGAGCACAGCCCTGTGAGGAGAGGCTGAGGGAGCTGGGATTGTTTAGCCTGGAAAAGAGGAGGCTCAGGGGAGACCTTCTTGCTGTTTACAACTACCTGAAGGGAGGCTGTAACCAGGTGGGGGATGGTCTCTTCTCCCAGGCAAGCAGCACCAGAACAGGAGGACACAATCTCAAGCTGCACCAGGGGAGGTTTAGGTTGGATGTTAGGAAGAAATTCTTCACAGAAAGAGTGATTTGCCTTTGGAATGGTCTGCCGAGGGAGGTGGTGGAGTCCCCATCACTGGAGGTGTTTAGGAAGAGACTGGATGAGGCACTTAGTGCCATGGTTTAGTTGATTAGATGGTGTTGGTTGGTAGGTTGGACTCAATGATCTCGAAGGTCTTTTTCAACCTGGTTAATTCTATTCTATTCTAAATTTTTAGCTGGTTTTAATCAGTAAAATTCTCCAGGTTCCAGTAGAGCATTTCTGATTTCTGAATTTTTTTTCTCTATTCCTTAAGATTTTCAGAAAAAGCTGAGTAAATTTCTTCTGGTTTGGGGATTTTTTTTTTAATAGCCTTTCACAACGTGTCTTCATGGTTCTTCTCACACTGTGATATGATCTGCTTAAAGCTGCAAAGCACTCAAAATTCTTCACTTTCCATTTGCATCATTTTATTTGTGAAGTATTATCTGAGCAAGCTTTGCAGAACTTACAGCATTTGATTGGTTGAATAGGAGTTTTATGCTTGGAGTTGAAAAACCGAAATGTTTGGCACGTCCTTGAACATTCCTTGACCAGGTCACTGTTCCACACATCTGCCTCCTGCATTTGTGATAGCATATTTGCATGGGCATGGAGAGAACAACTTGGAAACTGTTTGATTAGTGGAGAGGGAGGAAGTTAGTAATTGCCCACATCACTCCTAACGTTTGAATGAGCAGCAGTTGTTGCTCTCCAACAGGCAAACGTCAGTTACTCTTATCTTAAAAACATTGTGTACTCTGTATATAACATACAGTGCTACTGCCATGGGTTTCAAAACTTCCAAGCAACTGCCAATAGTGGGGCTTTTTTATCACTAGCATAGTAGAAAAGAACCCAACAAACCACACATTCTTCTCCCCTCTTCAAAACCATGCTTACAAAGGTACCTACATATTGGTTGTCCATTGCAGATAGCAAAAATAACAGGTGAAGCATGAACCAAATAGCAGAATCTTGCAAAAAGCAAATCCCATCCGAAGAGTTGCTTTTATCAGGCAAGGATATTAAAACCACAGCTTTTGTATGTCTGTGGGAAGAGAATGGCAGAAAAATAGCAGAGTTCTTGGTAGATGAAAGAAAGACATCCTCTTCCCTTCTCTCCCTCCATTTTTGGGTTAGTTTTCATTTTAATTCCCCAAGGCCAAATGTGAGCTGGAGTAAGGGGGGCGGGGGGGAGGCAGTAAAGTTGATTTGTTGATTTCTTTGTTTTGTAAAACATTCCCAAAGTGGGATTTTTTTTTTCCCCATCTTTTTTTATATATCTAATTTTAATAGTTTCAGGGGACCAGGAAGATGATGTTCTATGGATAGCAATGGCAGGCACTCATCAGATATGGGCACTGATGTTGGAAGGTGGAAAACTACCAAAGGGAAGGTAAGCAACTATAAGAAGAGACCTGTGAAATTGCTGTTTGTCTTGGTAAACAGCTTTCAAATCCCAAAGAGAGAGAGAATCAAATTAAGCTAAAAATATTTTTTCTCAACCATGCTTGGGTTGAATCTTGCTGCTTCTGTTCAGACTTGAAAGGTGTGTGTCCTTTTAATGTCTGCCTGCTTTTTCCCACACCTGTTAGATGAAATGAAAGATGCTACTTTTGCTCTAAAACTATGGCTTGGTAAGGTACATTTGTATCATTGACTGTTACTTTTCTTTGCTGAATTACCTAGTGATGAATGATACTAATACTAAGCAGAAATAAAAGTTAGCACAAAGGTATCAGGCAACTCCTTGTGCAGCGGTTGGGTTTGTAATTTAGAAGTGCTTGTCCCGTAGCTTAAGTTTATGCTTCGTGTCTGAAGTATTTCAAACTCATTCTGAAACCTGAGTACTGTTTTCCTGTAGTGATTTAAAGAAGGGAGTCTGCCTTCGCTTTGCTGGGAGTGGAAATGAAGAGAACAGAAACAATGCATACCCACATAAGGCAGGCTTTGCGCAGCCTTCAGGTCTCTCTCTGGCTTCTGAAGAGCCATGGAACTGCCTTTTTGTGGCGGACAGCGAGAGCAGCACTGTGCGAACCATCTCCCTGAAAGACGGAGCAGTGAAACACCTTGTAGGAGGAGAGAGAGATCCATTGGTAATCACTTCAAACTTCCCCACACTGCCCTACTAATATTTCTCAAGCCTGACCTGGAGGAACCACTTTTGGGGTGAGAGGGTAAATCAGTTTCCGTGGCCATCAATTTCTTAACTTCACTACTTGGAATTCAAATGTGTGGTGGTTGTGATGCTCCTCAGTGGTAGTGCAGATTGTTGCTTCTCAAGCTAACAAATTAATTAACTCATTTTTAAAATAGCCAACTGGATTCAGCAATATGTAGTCTGTAAAGCCAGCTGGATTCCCACTGATAACTGAAATGCAAGAATTTCCATTTCCATGGTTAGTGTTCATGCTTCCTACTTTTCAGTATCCTTGTTTTGAAGTTGTCTTGAGTTTTACTTCTTTTCTTAGGGTTTTTTTAAGTTGGTGGATCTCCATTGAACTAAAATCATTGAAAGTCAAGCCAGCATTGAATAATCAGATGTACTCATTTCATGAAATACTTTTGCAGAATTTGTTTGCCTTTGGTGATGTGGATGGAGCAGGCATAAATGCAAAGTTGCAGCATCCTTTAGGAGTGGCGTGGGACAAGAAAAGAAAACTGCTCTATGTGGCAGATTCCTATAACCACAAGGTAAGCATACAGTAGCTTATAATGTACAGGCTTTGCAGTTCTACTGCTACAGAGGATTATTTTAGGGACATACAGATATTGTGCCTGTTCCTGTTAAGCTGAGGAAAAAACTGATGCAAGTTCCTTTGTGGGTTCTTTGTATCACAGTATCACAAAGACTGAAAGAGACTTTGAGGATCATCGAGTCCAACCTGTCACCACAGACCTCATAACTAGACCATGGCACCAAGTGCCACGTCCAATCCCCTCTTGAACACCTCCAGGGATGGTGACTCCACCACCTCCCTGGGCAGCCCATTCCAATGATGAATGACTCACTTGGTGAAGAACTTTCTCCTCACCTCGAGTCTAAACCTCCCCTGGTGCAGCTTAAGACTGTGTCCCCTTGTTCTGGTGCTGGTTGTCTGGGAGAAGAGACCAACCCCTTCCTGTCTACAACCACCTTTCAGGTAGTTGTAGAGGGCAAGGAGGTCACCCCTGAGCCTCCTCTTCTCCAGGCTAAACAATCCCAGCTCCCTCAGCCTCTCCTCACAGGGCTGTGCTCAAGGCCTCTCCCCAGCCTTGGTGCCCTGCTCTGGACACGTTCAAGTGTCTCGATGTCCTTCTTAAACTGAGGGGCCCAGAACCGGACACAGGACTCAAGGTGTGGCCTAACCAGTGCAGAGTACAGGGGCACAATGACCTCCCTGCTCCTGCTGGCCACACTATTCCTAATACAGGCCAGGATGCCATTGGCCCTCTTGGCCACCTGGGCACACTGCTGGCTCATGTTTAGGCGGGTGTCAATCAGCACCCCCAGGTCCCTCTCTGTTTGGGAGCTCTCCAGCCACTCTGACCCCAGCCTGTAGCTCTGCATGGGGTTGCCGTGGCCAAAGTGCAGCACCCGGCACTTGGACTTGTTAAATGCCATCCCATTGGACTCTGCCCATCTGTCCAGTCGGTCAAGGTCCCTCTGCAGAGCCTTTGCACCCTCTAACTGACCAACATCTGCTCCTAACTTGGTGTCCTCTGCAAATTTGCTGATGACTGACTCAATCTCCTCATCCAGATCATCAATGTAGATGTTGTTTGGCTGTCACATGGTGCTGTGTTGATAGGATTGTCCCTTGGGGAAGGTAAATTTGAAGTGCCAAGTTACAGTTCAGACTAAAGACTTATTTCCGTGTATCTTCCAAAGATGCTAAACTAGAGCAAAAGATGTAGGAGTGCTTAGTCAGGAGTAGTGCAGGTTTGATGAAACTGGGAGAACAAGAGGACTTGCATTTTCCTTAAAACCAAAACAACAACAAGTTTTGAGAAGTGTTGTAGGTTGCCTCCATGAAACTCAGAGATAAGACAGATTGTTTTGCTGTAAGCTTTCATGTTTAGGAGGTTGTTTCTTGTGCATTTATTACAGGCATTAAAAGAAAAGCATTTTGTTTTGATTTGAGTCAGATATAGTAACACTAAATGCTGCTTGAAATTTATGGTGGAAATTAAATTTTGTTTCAGGTATTGTATAAACCAAACTTTTTTTACTGTTAAAGAAAAAAACAAACCACAAACCATCAGTTTTTAGGAAAGAAAATGATAGATTCATAGAATCATTTTGCTTGGAGAGACTATCAAGTCCAATTGTAACTTGCCTCTACCAAGTCTAGTCCCTGAAAAACCAGCACCAGAACAAGAGGACACAAGGACTGTGCCAGGGGAGGTTTAGGCTGGATGTTAGAAAGAAGTTCTTCATAGAAAGAGTGATTGGCCTTTGGAGTGTGCTGCCCAGGGAGGTGGTGGGGTCACCATCACTGGAGGTGTTTAGGAAGAGACTGGATGGGGTGCTTGGTGCCATGGTTTAGTTGATTAGATGGTGTTGGATGATAGGTTGGACTCGATGATCTCAAAGGTATCTTACAACCTGATTAATTCTAATTAATTCTAATTCTAAACCATGTCCCTTAGCACCACATCTCTGTCTTTTAAACACCTCCAGGGATGGGGATTCAATCACTTCCCTGGAGAACCAATTCCAGTGTTTGATAACCCTTTCAGTGTAAAGGTTACTTCCAATATCTAATCTAAACATCCCCTGGTGCAACTTGAGGCCGCTTGCTCTTGTCATCACTTGGTACTAGGAAGATGAGAAGAGACCTACACCCATGGCATAGACTCATGATACAGAAGTTAGTCTGCCAGTTTTGTTGTGCTCTAAGTGTTTTGCAAATGCCTCCAGAAAAATAACAAGCATTGGAGTAACAAGGCATTCATTGGTGGCTTTGAACTTATGAAAGGGAACACTGAATGAAGACAAAAGGAAATAAAGTCCATAGGTTTGGGGGAGGAGAAGATGGGAGATGCCATTTGGTAGAGTATGATAACTTAGCTTTTAGGACACACACTTGGTAGCTAAAGTGCTAAAAATTAGTGCTGACTTCTGAAAAGATGGGGCAGAAGGTAATGCAGACCTTCTGAATCCTGGTGGGTTCTCTTTCAGAGGGGTTTTTTTGTGTCTTTGTCTTAGATTAAGGTTGTGGATCCTAAGATGAAGAACTGTGCTACCCTGGCAGGCACAGGAGAAGCAAGCAATGTTATTGGCTCCAGCTTTACACAGTCAACTTTGAATGAGCCAGGAGGTTTGTGTGTTGAAGAAAACGGCCGCTTGATGTATGTTGCAGACACAAATAATCACCAGATTAAAGTGCTGGATTTGGAAACAAAAATTCTTTCCATGGCAAGTAATACAATTAAGCAGGCCCATAGTGGTGTTTCTTGATGTAAATTGCTATTACAGACTTTGGCAGGTGGTATACAAACCCTATAGCTAGCAAACTTTTTGGGTACAGTAGCTGTATTCACAGAATGATTTATGATGATCTGGCAAACAAACACTGCATGTTAGTGCAGCTCTTGAAAGCTTTAGTCTCTGGAAAGGCAACTTTTGCATGAAAGCACAAAGTGGTGGCCCTCTAGAAAAGAATAACACAGAAACATGAATTACTGAAAAGATACAGCTCAATTTTTCAGTATGAAAAGCATTTCTTGAGCACTTTTTAGCAAGTGGAAGTTGAAACTGATTTCCAGGTTCTGTAATTAAGTTGTAAGTGATGGTCTGGGGAAGTCATAGAATCATAGAATTGTTAGGGTTGGAAGGGACCTCAAGGATCATCTAGTTCCAACCCCCCTGCCATGGGCAGGGACCCCTCACACCAGAGCAGGTTGCTTAGAGCCCCATCCAGCCTGGTCTTAAAGTCTTCAATGGATGAGGTTTCTACTGCCTCCCTGGGCAACCTGTTCCAGTGTCTCACCACCCTCATGGGGAAGGATTTCTTTCTGACATCCAATCTGAATCTACCCATTTCTAGTTGGTTGTTGTTTTTTTTCCATGCCCCCTAGTCCTATCACTACCTGACACCCTAAAAATTTAACCCTCCCCAGCTTTTTGCAGGCCATCTTCAGATACTGAAAGGCCACAATTAGGTCTCCTCAGAGCCTTCTCTTCTCCAGACTGAACAGCCCAAACTCTCTCAGTCTGTCCTCATAGCAGAGGAGCTCCAGCCCTCTAATCATCCTCCTGGCCCTTCTCTGGACACATTCCAGCACCTCCAGATCCTTCCTGTAGTAGGGTCTCCAGAACTGGATGCAATAGTCCAGGTGGGCTTTCAGCAGAGCAGAGTAGAGGGGCAGAATCACCTCCAGGACACATAGCAGACATCCAAGTTGTCAGATCAAAATCACTGTTATAATTGAACACTGCTGTATTCACTTAGAAATAAATACATGAAAACAAAACAGATTCATGCTTCTGTCCATTTTACAGTGACACTGTCTTCATGTTTCCATATGTGTGTGTACATATATATGACATAATGGTCCAGCTGTCTTGTATGCCTCTTGCAGACACACCATGTGTGTTTTTCATTTTCCTATCATATGTCTGTGGCCTTTCTGGGGAATGATCCTTTGTTTCACTGTGCAATCCTTATTGTTCAAATCTTGGATCTTATTACTGAAGCCTGCAGTTTGCCACCATACTTGAAGGAAATGCCCATAATTTGAAGTGAAAAATACAATACAGTGGTTAGAAGTTGAAATTTAAGGATACTCTAGTTGTAGATTTTGTCCTTCCTTTTTCCTGCTGTAGAATGGTTACAGTCTGTCAGGAATTGTTTCATCCAGCAGCCATATTATCACATGTTAGTTTTCCTAGTCCATGTCAGCTTTGAAGCTTTGGCTGTATTGTGCAAGCCTATTTGCTTTCAGTACAAATGAAAAGAAATTATTGTGGGTTTTTTTTTTTTTTTGTATCTACTGATAGCTGCCTATCCTGAATCCAGAAGCATGTGATGTTCCAGACAACCTGCCTGTGCAAAAAGAACAAATAGCAAGCCTTCCAAAACTGCCTAAATCTGCACCAAACGTTCAGCTTCCTTCACTGACCGTAGCTCCCGGCCAGACACTTCAGTTTTTGTTGAAGCTGATTCTACCTCCAGATTCAAAACTGAATGAAGAAGCACCCAATGCCTGGTTTATCACAGCAGAAGGTAAAGTGCCTGTGTTGTTTAATCAGTTGGAACAGGAGTGAGCAAGATGCAGGCATGACCTGCCTGCAGTGCAAGGGATCTGTCTCAGTTTGATGAATCAAAACGCCCTTCCCAGTCCTGTGTTCCCATTTGACCTTGTGATGCAGTACATGTTATTTGGAGTTGATACACTTAACAGCTGGAGTGCATAAGGAAAATACCAAACCACCTGACAAGCTGCTTTTCACTTGAATTAATACATGCTGCAGTTTAGTTTAGTTTAGTTTATTGTATTTTGTTTTGTTTTGTGTTATATCTTACCTTATCTTATCTTATCTTATTTTGTGTTGTTATTTTATTTTATTTTATTTTATTTCATCTTATCTTATTTTTCAACCTCCTTGGAACAAGCTGCCAGTGCAGGGTTTGCTTAGATGCTTGCCCTCTCCACTCTGTCAGGACCTGCTTATTCCAACCCCTTATCCCATTTGTTTCTGGGAGAAGGCTTACTGTGAAGCTGAAGCATATTTCTGGAAGAGATGGGGTTTTTGTGTTGGTTCTTTTGCTTTTCTTTTGCTTCGGTCTATTTCAAAAGGTATTTGAGGTATATTTATTTATACCTAACAGCCTACTTTGTTATAATTCACGTTTGCAAGTTTCTGCTCTTAAAATGAGATTTAACACATCTAAGTGCAGGGTTCTACACATAGGCCACAACAACCCCAAGCAGTGCTACAGGCAGGGGTCAGAGTGGCTGGAGAGCAACCAGGCAGAAAGGGACCTGGGGGTAACGGTTGATAGTAGGCTGAACATGAGCCAGCAGTGTGCCCAGGTGGCCAAGAAGACCAACAGCATCCTGGCCTGGATCAGGAACAGTGTGGCCAGCAGGAGCAGGGAGGTCATTCTGCCCCTGGACTCAGCACTGCTTAGGCCACACCTTGAGTCCTGTGTCCAGTTCTGGGCCCCTCGGTTTAAGAAAGATGTTGAGTTGCTGGAAGGTGTCCAGATAAGGGCAACAAAGCTGGGGAGGGGTTTGGAGCACAGCCCTGTGAGGAGAGGCTGAGGGAGCTGGGGTTGCTTATCCTGGAGAAGAGGAGGCTCAGGGGAGACCTTATTGCTCTCTACAACTCCCTGAAGGGAGGTTGTAGCCAGGTGGGGGTTGGTCTCTTCTCCCAGGCACCCAGCACCAGAACAAGAGGACACAGTCTCAAGCTGCACCAGGGGAGGTTTAGTCTGGATGTTAGGAAGAAATTCTTCACAGGAAGAGAGATTGGCCATTGGAATGTGCTGCCCAGGGAGGTGGTGGAGCCCCCATCACTGGAGGTGTTTAGGAAGAGACTGGAGGGGGTGCTTGGTGCCATGGTCTAGTTGATTAGATGGTGTTGGGTGGTAGGTTGGACTTGATGATCTCAAAGGTCTTTTCCAACCTGGTTAATTCTATTCTAATAAATACTGTACAGGCACTGCAATTTGTTTACATACCTCACGATTTGAAGTCATTTCTCATGGCAGTTTGTGTTTTTGGAGTAAAAATAGACTATTTCCAAGGGAGTCAGCAGACATTTTGGCCTGAATAATCCCCAAATACTGTAAAGATACCTATGATAGCTTCGGGGATTAGTGAAATTGGAGAATGTAAGCAATGTAAATGCAACAACTCATTTCAAGTGTATGAATTCTAAAGCCAACCCCTTGGTACCATCTCACAGTAAATTACTGAATGCAGTTCAATGAGCCAGGTATGTTTGCCATCATCAAATGATAAAATTGGCTTAGCTTGGAAGAGACTACTTAGAGATCATCTGCTCCAACTTTCCTGCCGTAGGCAGGAATGCCTCTCAACTAGACTCAGCTGTGCAAGGCCTCATCTAGCCTGGTTTTGAACATCCCCAGGGAGGAGGCATCCACAGCCTCCCTGGGCAGCCTATTCCAGAGTCCCATCACCCATGTAGTGAAGAACTTCCTAAGATCTAGTTTTACCTACTCTCCCTCAGCTTAAAACCTTTCCTGCTTCACCTATCACTAGACACCCTTATGAAAAGTCCCTCTCCAGTCTTCCTGTAGGATCCTTTCAGGTATTTTAAGGCAGCTTATAAGGTCCTCCCCAGCGTCTTCTCTTCTCTAGGTTGAACAACTGCAGCTCCCTCAGCCTATCCCCATAGCAGAGGTGTTCTAGACCTTGGATCATCTTTGTGGCCTCCTCTGGACTGGCCTCCTCTGGACTCACTCCAACAGCTGTGTCCTTCTTATGATGGGGATGCTAGAATGGGACACAGTATTCAAGCTGTAGCCTCACAAGAGCAGAATAAAGAGGAAGAATCACCTCTCTTGACCTGCTAGCCACACTCCCCTTGATGCAGTTTACTGTGCAGTTGATTTTTCAGCTCACATGCTCTTAAACATTGAAATGTGAAGCTCAATTTCTGTTGTAACAGTTAGCCTGAGCATTGCTAAATTGCAGCAACCCACTTGTGAAAGTAGCACTTCTGTTTGGAAATGCATAAAACTGTAGGTAAGTGATGGCATTTATGGCAGGTACCTTACCTGGAGTGCTAGACCTCTGATGTATAGCAGCCCATTCATTTAAGGAGTTTTGCTTGCACTTCTCAGAATAAATTTCAGTATCCTTTTAAGAGCATAAAGGGCAGATTGCAGATCCTTTGCATTTAAGTAAGATGTACTGTATCTGTACTTGTGGTTTTGAAGCACAGCTATGGATCTCTCCATCTTAAAATGACTGCTGGAGAAACATTTATAAATTCCTTTTCCTGAGCTGTTTTGTCCATGACTGGAAAGATCAGGAAGGAAATTTCTCCTTCTGTTGCACATGAAAAGAAAGTCATAGAATCATAGAATCAATAGGGTTGGAAAAGACCTCAAAGATCATCAAGTCCAACCTGTCACCCAAGACCTCATGACTACTAAACCATGGCACCAAGTGTCACATCCAGTCCCCTCTTGAACATCTCCACCACCTCCCTGGGCAGCACATTCCAACAGCTAACAACTCTCTCTGTGAAGAAGTCCACGCTGTCCTGTAGCTAAAAGTATCCTCTGAAGGTTTCAGACATTATGTTAAATATCCTAATGATAAAACTTGTTCTTCTTTTACAGATAATGCCTGGTTGCTTCAAGGACAGTGTCTGTCTGGAGAAATAAATGATGTTTCCCATCAAAATATTATCCCCTTTCAGTTACCTAAGAGCTGTCTGTCAGCTGAAGCAATCCTGGCTATCAAGGTGTGCCTCTACTATTGCAGCAAAGGTAGCAGTGCCTGCATGATGAAAGGAATCTCATTCCATCAGCCTTTACAGATTGCTAGTACAAACCAAGGCAACTTGACTCAAGTTGAACTGACACACACGTTTTTAACCAACTAACCCAAAGCCTGTTAATTTCCTGTTGTGTTTTACTCTCCACCACTTCTGTAGGAGAAAATACAAATAGATAACTTTTCTCTGGTTTTCACTTTCATGGAACTTATGACAAAGCCAAGGAATAATACACTAGGTAAAATGAAGCAGAGTTCCCTACAGCTTACATTTATCATCACAACTTCATTTCCTTTTATTACAGTAGCAGCAATAATATTGTAATACTCTGGGCTCTGTTGCCAGTTGTGAATATCTTGGATGTATGCCATTCTGAGCAATGAGCAACAGTTCTTAAGAGTCCTTTTGAAAGAGCTACTTTGTCATGTTACTGTAAGAACTTCTTTGCACTGCACAGGCTGTTAGAATAGCTGGATCATTTGGACTAACAGTTACAAATTCCTTTTGTGCCCTTATTACATTTTAATAGAATGTCAAACCCAGGAGTTTCTTTCTCCAGGCTGTACAAGAGATACCTTGCTTATTTAATGGCATTTTTGACACATGTATTTTGCAAATACTTCTTAAGCTAGGTGCAGCTCTAATTTGATGCAAATTTGAGCTTAGCTACATACAACTGCCTTATATGAAGGGCATAGTTTGATGGAAAATTTGGTGTGAAAGGAAGTATTCAAGTTCCTACAGAAAAATGTCATGCTGATTTCTAACAAAGAACGTGCCTATCTCTAATGTGTGTGTGTGTGTGTGTGTGTATAAAGTAAAAACACAAAACCATGCTGGAGTTTTTCTGATACATAGCAATTTACATTTTCTACTGAATGATAGATTATGGTTGAATATCTAAACTGCAAAACTTTAAATGTCAGCCATTTCAAGCAACATGAATCATTTCCCTATGTTTCTGTTTTCTCTGTAAAGAGTTGTCTGAAGGCTTCTGTCTTGCAAGTATGTAATATTAACAAGAATATTGTACTCCTGAAATCTGATTCAGACTCTTTTGAAGTCACTGTTAGTGCCCTTATTTGTAATAGTGGCCACTGAAACAGAACTGTATATTTGATAATGGATTATTTGCATTCATGTTTAGAAGCTCTGAGCTTTTACTAAGAAATTGGTAACCTAATCTGTGAGTAAGTTGCTTTAAAACCATATTACAAAACTTTGCCTTTGGTGGTGAAGTGTTTTGCAAGTAAAAGTCCTTCAGTTTGGCTACAGTAAGTAGCAGGAATACAGGAGGGAGTGTGAGTTTTTTATTTGAAGTGGAAGAGTTTCCACAGCACTTAAGTGGTAATTAGAATCATAGAATAGAATCATAGAATCAGTCAGGGGTAGAAGGGACCACAAGGATCATCTAGTTCCAACCCCCCTGCCGTGGGCAGGGACACCCCACACTAGATCAGGCTGCCCAGAGCCTCATCCAGCCTGGTCTTAAACACCTCCAGGGATGGGGCCTCAACCACCTCCCTGGACAACCCATTCCAGGGCTTCACCACTCTGATGGTGAAGAACTTCCTTCTCACATCCAGCCTGAATCTCCCCACCTCCAGCTTCATTCCATTGAATTAGGCTCTGTGCTCTGGTCATGAGGATCAGCTCTGCCAGAGATTTTGGGTTAAGTTTGAAGATGATATTTTCAGATACATTACAAAGCACAGTAGTGAAAGAATTTATATATAATCTTCTCTAAATCACCATTGTTCCTGACACCTGTCAGTAAATTGCCAGTATGGTTTGTTGCTGCCCTTTCTTTCTTAAAAGGCTGACTGAAATCTTGGTCATGAACCTGAGAGACTTTTATTTTAAGGGAACCATCTGGGGTGGGGTGGTTTTTCCCTCCATTGAAATGCCATTCTCTCTGCAGCTTCTCTGTAGGACGAAATGGCTTTTATCTCACCTGTCAGCAAGGCAAGGGCTGAAGTGTTATTTTTCTTGTGTTTGTTTTTAAAGCAACTTCCATAGTGCTTCAGCTCCTTTGTTCACACATTGCAAATTCTTTTGGAAGGATGAAGGTAAAGAAACTGATTTGGGCATTTAATCATTTCTCACACAGTAGCACAACTCCTTCACAATTTTATGTTTGTTTGTTTAAGTTGGGATAGTAGGCAGGAATGTTTTTTGTGGCTTACGGTAACCAACAGGCATGAGTTTCACAACTTCAGAATAACCAACCAAACATTTATGGTCATTTTGAAGATAAAATTCAGCAGATGGAATTATTTTCCTCTCCTTTTTAAACTAGAATGAGTTTAGATTTGTCTCTTTCAGTTGGATGAGATTCTCAAATTCTGCCTGGATTCCCCCCCCCAAAAAGTCCACAAATCTATTTTCTTATTGACACTTTGTAATTGCTGCGGAGGAACGACTGTGTATTCCTAAGTTTATTTAACTAGCGTGTGCAATGTTTAAACATAGTATTGTAGATATGTTTTTCTATCTAAAGATGCCTATATAAATGTGTGTTAAAGTGGCATAGCCTTTTTGCTTTCAAGTTTTTGCTTCAGTCACTGCATGTAGACACACTCAGAACCACTGTAAGCTTATTGGCAAAGGGTGATAGCAGGTAGTAGGAAAACTGTGGCACAAACATCAAGCTCAAGTCCAGGATCAAACTGTAAAGAATCTTTAAATATTTAGTTGAAATAGGACTGTTGAAAATTTGGTTACAGGGAAACAGCTTCAGCTTTACTGATGGAGAGCAGAAATATATCTCCTTGAGTCATTTTTTCCTACAGCTTTTCTTTTAAGTTCATGTCCTGTGGCAGGTAACTGAATTTTATCTAAACTAGAGGAATGGGGAGTGGTATGTTATATCTGTGCTACTATTACTCTTTCCACAAAGCCTCAGAGCACTCCTGGCTGCTGCACTGTCATGGCTTTATGGTAAAGGAGAGGCAGAAGATGTGATACCATCTCAAAGACACACAACCCACTCTTAGGAAGAAAAGTTGTATATGCCAAAAGGGCTTTCTCCTCACATCCATTAGCTCCCAAACCATTTTAGGCAATAACCTCTTTCAGTTTGCAAGGGAGAGCTGATTTCCTGACTCATCTTGGTGAGTTTCACACAGGGACACTGCTCTATTCATTCTCCTTTGTCATCTTAGAAGCAGCTGATTGTCAGTGTGCTCCAGTTCTCTCTGATGACAGTCCTGGGGCTCTGCACCTCACTCACTCTCTGTGATCACTGCGGTCAGCCTTTCATCACGCAGCCAAAAGCTCTGGAGTTTTTTGTACAAGGAATAGCCTCCACATTCTGAGTCACTCCTATTTCATTTTTGGTGCAGAGACTCTTGAATGTTCTGTAATTAGAAAAACATGGCCTTTCTAAAAACCTTGAGATGTTTGGGAATACTATTTCCTTTACTTCCTTCAGGCTTCACAAGATGCTTTCACAGTGAAGTAGCAAGTGCCATAAATGTAACCAGACATGCAAACAGAATAGCATGGGCAAGCTCCAGGAAATTTGTCTCAGCTAAGTACCAGAAAGCATCTTCAATTATAATTCAGAAAAAGCAGAAAATGTGTTTTAAAAAGGACCTTCAAAATGTAATTGAGAAAAATAGAAACTATCTTAAAAATGCATCTTCAAAACAAGAGAAAACCAGAGAATGGGTTTTTAAAGGCATCTGCAGAATATAATTGAGAAAACCAGAAAATCCTCCTTAAAAGCATCTTCAGAGTTAATTCAGAAAGGTGGAAAAGGCTGCTGCTCTGTCTGAACACTGAAAAATCAGACACATTGATGGCTGCTGTCTCTTTGTATGGTTCTCAGTGCTCTCTGATGCAAAAATGTTGAGCAGGCTGATAGGGCTCGGCCCTCCCAGATTTATATCCTAACATTAAAAGTAGTCACTCAAAGCCCTTTCAAAGAACATCTTTCTGCTGACTTTATTCAGGCCTGATGCAAAATCTATTAAAGTGGTAAATTACTACAGCAAGCCTCTAAAGAATCCATGGTCATGGTTGTGTTGTATAATGGAAGCAAGTACAGTGGCATGTGCAGTTTTCAGTTGCAGTGTTTGCTTTTCTGGAACAGCTTTTTGGTGTTGAATGAACATATTAATAGTTTAAAGAGATGGTTTGTGGAACCTTTATTGAATTACAGTACAATATTCTTCATTAGACTAGGGGAAAAAAAGGATAATGTGGTTTCCAAGAGGGAGCATAATGTGTTTTAATAGCTTTGTCATGATTGAATTGTGCAGTATCTTTCTGCAAGTTTCTTCCCTTCTGTTGAAGGAAGGGGAGGGGAGCTGACTGTCTCAACCTGTTGAAGGGCACATACTTTATGCATACAGTTTTCAGTCAATTCCTTTTTGTGCTTGCTCCTCACATCTCATTTTGGGATTTTCTCCTGGATGAACTTCTTCATAGTTGATGGTTTGCTTCTCATGTCTCCCACTTGTAGAGCATTATGTTTGTGTAATGCTGTGGTGATGTGATAGAAAGCAAATGCAGACCAGATGAGTAATAGATGGGAAAGTAGTTCTATAGCAGCATGTAAATGCTTTATCTGCTTAGGCTGAGAAATTACGCACACAGCTTCCAGCACATTGTATATATTCTTAATGCACTTTTTTTGATTCCAGTGGGCAGTTCTTGTAGTTCAAATCATGGGTGAAACTTTGGGTTTGTTTTGAGGTTGGTTTTTTTTTGTGAGTGTGTCAAGAAATGGATATTCCTTCTCTCTTGCTCAGAAGAGGGGGATGGTCAGATGGAAGTGACTTTCCTTCTCATGCAGGGACGCGTCCTTCTGTTCCTTTAAGTATTGACTATTTATTTTAGCAGAGAGAGTTGTATTATTGACCACAAATGCTCTTGATTCTTAAGAAGGTTTACTACACACTTTCAACTGTCTGACTTTGTAGAGTTAGGAGAGATAGGTCTAGTTTAAAATGGCTTGCAGCTTAGCAGGCAAGAGCAAGGATTTAGGCACATTCTAAACATCCGTCATTTTCCCAAATCACTGTTGCTCATTAAGACTTACCTCAAAGACACACTGCAGCTAAACTCCCACAGAAGTGTGCTCATAAGCTTTGTACTGCAACTCAAGGGTAAGTTTTCTTCCTTTCATAATGTGTGAGAGATGCCATGACACGTTGTGTACACGTGTCCTCCGGGCTGCAGTTGTGCTACCAGAGGAGAGCTTAACCACGCACAGCAGCTTGTCAGCCGCCCCCAGTAACTCTCCACTCAGCTTTCCCAGCTCACTTGTTCATATAATGAATTAAAATTACTGATTTATGTTGGCAAATATTTAATATTTAGACTTAGTCATAATTATAATTATCATTTTAATTTAAATCAGTTTGTCATGGATTAGAGAAGCTTCTCTGTCTGAGGCAGGGGAAGCATAAGAAAGGTGACAGTTGGAGACAGCTGTTGAAAATGTGAGGCCTCATGATTTTTAATTAAAGCACCACA
The DNA here is from genome assembly GCF_014839835.1 of Dryobates pubescens. NCBI lineage: Eukaryota > Metazoa > Chordata > Aves > Piciformes > Picidae > Dryobates > Dryobates pubescens. The sequence continues at coordinate 6,146,558 of NC_071619.1, read as the reverse complement.
TCTTTCTCTGTAGTCTACAACAGATCATGAATTTAGAAGAGATACCTTGAATATTTTGCATTCCATTATGCTCACAGAACCAAATGCAACTCCTGTCTTCCATCAGAAGCAGCTGGTCTGTATTTTATAGTTTTTGTACTATCATGTGTAGAATCAGTACTCTCATTAAGGATTGGGATTCATTCCTGTTCAGGATTCAACACACCTATGGTTGAGCTTCCAAGTTTATCTTAGCCTTTTTTGTCATTTTAGGGGAGGGTTGGGTCTATCTTTTCCTCCTGTAGCTTCCCCAGAAAGAAATACAGCCAGTATCCTATTACCAGGGAGGGCTCCAAGTAAGGTAATTCTCTCTACCAGTGTCTTGCCTGTCCCCTGCTTTAGGAATGGGGATGTAAAGAGCAAGTGCAATAGGGTGTCCCATATCAAAATAACAATACCTGGCAGTTCACTCCTAAAGGCTGCAAATGAGGTGAGGGATTCAGGATGGGTTGCACCATGGCACTGATTCTCCAGATGGGTAGAGCTAGTGTGTACTGGCTTTCTGGGGTTACCTCCTTCCTGGCCTCTATTTACAGCCTATAAAATCTTGCCCCATAAGAACAGAAGAATTTGGCCCTTATTACTCCTGCAAAAATCTTCAATCAGTTGATTCATTAGTACTATGAAGACAACCTGGTAATAATTCCTGGATCCTAGGACTTCTCTGGACTCTCCCCAATGCTTCTAAGTCGCATTAGAATGAGATTATGTCCTCCAGACAACTTTATATCAACCTTTAGACTGATGCAGCTACCATCAAAATTTTTACCTCTGGCCCTATCCAGTGAGGTCCTTCAGTTGTTTCTAGATCTCCTAGAGTGTTCCATCAAACTGGAGTAGCCTGTGCAAGGATTTTGATGGCTCATTGTTTCAGTACACCTTGACACTATAAATACTTTGGCTATTGGGTTCTGTGAAAGATACTCCAGTTTGATTAGTGATTTTTCACATTCTTGTTGCAGAACTAGAAACCTTGGATATAAGCAGAGGAGTGTTTGTATGGCTGTAATTACTTTTCCACTTCATGTACCTCTTTGTTGGTCCATTGCTTTCAAGTATACCAGAGAAATTTTTGTCCAATTAGAATAGAATAGAATAGAATAGAATAGAATTGAATTGAATTGAATTGAATTGAATTGAATTGAATTGACCAGGTTGGAAGAGAACTTTGAGATAACTAAGTCCAACCTATCACCCAACACCATCTAATCAACTAAACCATGGCACCAAGCACCCCATCCAGTCTCTTCCTAAGCACCTCCAGTGATGGTGACTCCACCACCTCCCTGGGCAGCACATTCCAATGGCCAATCACTCTTCCTGTGAAGAACTTCTTCCTAACATCCAGCCTAAACCTCCCCTGGTGCAGCTTCAGACTGTATCCTCTTGTTCTGTTGATGGTTGGCTGGGAGAAGAGACCAACCCCCACCTGGCTAGAAGCCCCAGTCTAAGCAAAAAAATTGCAAGCTTTTTTTTCCAGCCTTGCCTAGTTCCTTTGAAACATCAACAATTTTGAGCTAAAGAGATCCCACTTGTAAAAATCTGTTAATATGTCTATGTTCATTCAATGCTTTGTACTCACCATGCCTTGGAAGAGCAATATTCCAGACTCTCTATCTCCTCACTGGACTAAGTGTTTAGAAACTCATCTGTCCATCGTCAGACATCACAGAAAGCAAGGCAATGATTCCAAATTTGATTTTGCATTCATGATTTAGTTATTTTTTAGTGTAAGAGCTTGTTTTTCAGACTTTGGATTAGACTTAAATACTTGATTTTTGAACCATGCATTCAAGGAGTCCTAAAGAGTTGCCTGTGTCCGACAGTGGCTTCCAGATGTAAAGAACCAAAACAAAACAGAATATATAGAGGAACAGAATTGCAAAATGGTTTATATTGTGGATATTTAACTTTATATGATTTCATTTTAAAAGAAGGATATAGAATAGAATAGAATAGAATAGAATAGAATAGAATAGAATAGAATAGAATAGAATAGACCAGACCAGACCAGACCAGGTTGGAAGAGACCTTTCAGATCATCGTGTCCAACCCATCATCCAACACCACCCAATCAACTAAACCATGCAACCAAGCACCCTATCAAGTCTCCTCCTGAACACCTCCAGTGATGGTGACTCCACCACCTCCTTGGGCAGCCCATTCCAATGGGCAATCACTCCCTCTGTGTAGAACTTCCCAATCTGTAAGTCTTAGACACTAAAGTGCCATTAATCACTGCATCTCTAAAACCTGTGCTGGATCCATGTGGTTTTTATAAAGCAATGAGTGAAGAAAAATCAGGTAGTTGGAGAGCTGCTACTGAGGGAAATCCAGGTGCTTGGAGCTTAGTGGCAGATATCTTTAAGGCCAATAGCTCAGCCTAGTGTGACAGAAATTCTGCACTTTCATTACTTGGTGATGGCTGAAGAGGTGAAAAAGAGTGCCTTGCATCAAAATACTTTGAAAGTGTACCTGCAGAAATGCTGGAGTACTGATTGAAATAAGGTATCTGACCTTCATGGTTTGCAAGTGTCAGAGGTTTCTAATTCCACTAATTCTGGAACTGTGAAGTTTTCCATCTCCCTCGTGGTTTTTAATTAAGCTTCAATTAAGGTGCTTCTTCAAGCTACTCTTCTTATCAAGTACTTTAAAATGGTTTTGATTTCTCAAGCCTCTTATCTTCTGAAACTCTTTTTACCTTTTTGTACACTTCAGAACAAACTTGGCAGGGAGAAGTTCAAAAATCTTGCTGCCATTGAGGTGTGAGTGAGATGGAAGGGAAAACACTCGTTGATCTAAAAGGGTGAGGTTAATCCTTCTTGTTATTTGAGGGGTGGAGGGTTGAGGGTTGGTCTTTTCCCCTCTTCCACAGATGAGCAAAGATTCTTTAAATGGCAGAAAGTGGTGTGTGGAGGCAGCAGGGAAGGGTCAGGTTCTCTCACTGTGAAACCATGTAACTTCACTTAGATTCTGGTGCTGGGATGTCTGGAAATCACAGTGGTATAATACTAGTGAAGAAAGTCACATTGGAGCACTTCACACCTTAATAAACGTTTCCACCTGGTTTAAGGGTAAAGCTGGAGAATGATTTTATTCCTTGAGAGCTTCAGTCTTGTTTGTGGATACTGGAACACTTTTGCCTGCTCTTTGAGATACTACACCTCTGTTTTTCTGTTACACATGATGCAAAGCCTTTCAAACATCTGAGCACTCACAAGATGTCTTTTATATTTGTTACTGCAAAACATGTGAAGAGTCAAAACTGTAGTAGGCACTTAATCTACAGCTGATGTAGACTCTAAATTCTTCACATACAGCATTGCCTAATAGTGTTCTTAAACAGTATTAATGGATTATGATCCTTTTTAATTCAAAGGTAAATGTCCTGTAATATTATGGGAACAAAGAAATACACTGTAGAAGAAATGTCGGCCTTGGGATAGCAATCTAATAAATAAACAATGATTCAAGAATGTACTCTCTCTCCTGTAAAACCTCCTCCTCCTCCTCCTTGTAAAGGTTTTTCATGGAAAAAGAAAATAAAAGTTTCTCCTTTCTTTCAAGACTGCCTTTGTCTTTCAATCTTTACAGCAACGTTCTATGAAATGCATCTGCCATATGGGGTTACAGTTGATTACAGCAGGGTTACACCTTGAGTACTGTGTTCACACCTTGAGTACTGTGTCCAGTTCTGGGCCCCTCAGTTTAGGAAAGATGTTGAGTTTCTGGAAGGTGTCCAGAGAAGGGCAACAAAGCTGGGGAGGGGTTTGGAGCACAAGCACTGTGAGGAGAGGCTGAGGGAGCTGGGGTTGCTTAACCTGGAGAAGAGGAGGCTCCAGGGAGACCTTCTTGCTCTCTACAACTACCTGAAGGGAAGTTGTAGCCAGGTGGGGGTTGGTCTCTTCTCCCAGGCACCCAGCACCAGAACAAGAGGACACAGTCTCAACCTGCACCAGGGGAAGTTTAGGCTGGATGTTAGGAAAAAGTTCTTCACAGAGGGATTGCCCATTGGAATGTGCTGCCCAGGGGGGTGGTGGAGTCACCATCACTGGAGGTGTTTAGGAGGAGACTGGATGGGGTGCTTGGTGCCATGGTTATTTGATTAGATGGTGGTGGATGATAGGTTGGACTTGATGATCTCAAAGGTCTTTTCCAACCTGGTTTATTCTATTCTATTCTATTCTATTCTATTCTATTCTATTCTATTCTATTCTATTCTATTCTATTCTAGTCCCATTCCATTCCATTCCATTCCATTCCATTCTATTCCATTCTCCTTTAATTAACAAGTACCATTCATCTTACAGTCCCTTGCCTTCAGGGCTCTGCAGTTGTGGGTGTCAGCTGGCCAGGCAGTGACCTGGGGGTTGGTACAAACAATGTGCAGTGGTGAGGACTCCCCACTTTCATTGTTACACCAGTGGTCTGGAAACAAGATTTGGTTTTTACTCTGTTTCTGCCTATAGGAGAGATGAGCAATGGTGTACTGCATGAGTCATAGGCAGTTTTGTAGCCTTCAATTTATTGCAGAGACCCCAGAGCAAGCTTATCTCCTGGATCTTGCTGCATTGTGCTCCACTTTGAAGCACTGCTTGTCAGCCTTGTTACTCTGGCTAAACTCTACCACAGATCACAGTATGTAGGTGTCTGTGTAACCATTGTGGTTGAATCATTTTGCACAGCAGCTTCTGAAAAAGGCAGTTGTTTTGTTATAATTGTTTTACTTAGATAACAATTGTGCAGCTTTGAGTAAGAAACATAGGGATACAGAGTGCCAATGGAGGCTTCTTGTGCAGCAGTGCATCTGAGGACTGATGCCAACAGTTCTACAAAGATAATCCCTAATTTATGCTGCTTTTCAGGTTTTTCTTGATGCAATGATTTATTGTAAATGAAGGCATTCTATGCCAAAGATCCCAACATACCTGCTCTAGATGTGCCCCTGCAATGGTGGTGCAGCTATGCTCTTGTGAGACCCCCACCCAGAGCACTGTGTCCAGTTCTGGAGCCCCTGTTACCAAAAAGATATGGATGTGCTGGAACATGTCCAGAGAAGGGGCACAAGGATGATCAGAGGGCTGGAATTCCTCTCCTGTGGAGACAGATTGAGAGAGTTGAGGTTGTTCAGCCTGGAGAGGAGAAGGCTCTGAGGAGCCTTCTTGTGGCCTTCCAGTATCTGAAGGGGGCTACAAGAAAGCTGGGGAGGGACTTCTTAGGGTGTCAGGGAGTGATAGGACTAGGGGCAATGGAAAAAAAATAGATAGATTCAGATTGGATGTTAGGAAGAAGTTCTGCACCATGAGGGTGGTGAGACACTGGCACAGGTTGCCCAGGGAGGTGGTGGAAGCCTCATCCCTGGTGGTTTTTACAGCCAGGCTGGATGTGTCTCTGAGCAACTTGATCTAGTGTGAGGGGTCCCTGCCCATGGCAGCAGGGTTAGAACTAGATGATCCTTGACTAGCTCACAGAATCAACCTAGTTGGAAAAGACCTCAGTGATCATCAAGTCCAACCTATTACCTAAGACCTCATGACAACTAAACCATGGCTTCAAGTGTCATGTCCAATCCTTTTTTGAGCACCTCCAGGGACTGTGACTCCACCACCTCCCTGGGCAGCACATTCCAATGGCCAATCTTTCTTTCTGTGAAGAACTTTCTCCTCACCTCAAGCCTCAACTTCCCCTGGCACAGCTTGAGACTGTCCTCTTGTTCTGCCGCTGGTTTTCTGGGAGAAGAGACCAGCCCCTGCCTGCCTACAAGTCCTTTCAGGAAGTTGTTGAGAGCAGTAAGGTCTCCCCTGAGCCTCCTCCAGGCTAAACACAAGTATTCAGTATTACTAAGGTTGGAAGAGACCTCAAAGATCATCGAGTCCAACCTGTCACCACAGACCTCATGACTAGAGTAGGGAGGCCACTACTGGCCACTGCAGGCTTGAACTCACAACCTTCCCATTAAGGGTCTTATGTGCTACCAACTGAGCCACATTTCGCCACAACCCCCAGCTCTCTCAGCCTCTCCTCGTAGGGCTTGTGTTCCAGACCTCTCACCAGCCTCATTGCCCTTCTCTGAACACGTTCAAGTATCTCAGTGTCCTGCTCAGGCAGGTTCATGTTGTCGCTCAGCACCTTAGTGAGTGTTTGCCTCAGACCATAATGCTGAATGTTTGCTTGGCTTCACTCATCTCTGAAATGAGACCTTCACCCCCTACTTTTATCTAAGTATTCTTAAAGCAGTAAGATTACTTACAGAGTCTCCTACATTCCATGTGCCAGCAAATCTGTGATGCCCATGATGTATATAATGGCACTTGGTGTGCCTGAGCTGGATTCTGCACTTTGCTAGAGCTGAGGAAGGTGCTGCCTGTTAAGAGATTTCTGCTCTAGGAAACAATTCATTAGCTTGTTTCTAAAAGCAAGGGAAAGGAGCCTTTCATGTGATACTAACAAGACCAAGTTATTTTCTTGTTGCTGGGGATTCTGCAATATCCTGCCAAGGGGAACTTCCAGAGACATTGGGTAGGTGGAGCTTTAAAAGGCTCCTCTCCCTGCCCTGTCCTTCCCATCTAAAGTAGTTTCCTGTGGCTGTTCAAAATCATGACCCTGATGCCCCGTGTGAATTTTATCTCTCCTGCTTCTCACCCTGGTATTTTGTGCACACAATCCCACCAGAAACTGGAAACTGATGGCTATCTGATGTGCTGCTGTATGTAGCTAAATTCTACCCTTGCTGCAAGAAGCCTTTCTAGAGCCACTTCGTTCTCTTTGACCTCTTCCTTAAGCACAGCAATCAAAGCAGAGATGAGGATTTCAGCCTTCAGGAGTAGAAGAAGAGCTCTTTAAAGTACTGCTACAACAGCACAGATTGATTCCTTCCTTCCTTCCTTCCTTCCTTCTTTCTTTCTTTCCTTCCTTCTTTCTTTCTTTCTTTCTTTCTTTCTTTCTTTCTTTCTTTCTTTCTTTCTTTCTTTCTTTCTTTCTTTCTTTCTTTCTTTCTTTCTTTCTTTCTTTCTTTCTTTCTTTCTTTCTCTTTCTTTCTTTCTTTCTTTTTCTTTCCTTTCTTTCTTTCCTTCTTTCCTTCTTTCTTTCCTTTCTTCCTTTCTTCCTTTCTTCCTTTCCTTCTACCTTTCTTTCCTTCTTTCCTTATTTCTTCCTTCTTTCTTCCTTCCTTCCTTCTTTCTTCCTTCCTTCCCTTCTCCTTCCTCCCCTCCTTCCTCCCCTCCTTCCTCTCTTCCTTCCTCCCTTCCTCCCTCCCTTCCTCCTTCCCTTCCTTCCTCCCTCCCTTCCTCCCTCCCTTCCTTCCTTCCTTCCTCCCTTCCTTCCTTCCTCCCTTCCTTTTTCTTTCTTTTTTGAAAAGCATTAGCAACCCTTAGTTAAATCTCACCATAGTTTTGCTATCTCAAACATTCCTTTAAGCAGGGGCTGTAGGCTTGGCGGTGCTTGGGCTGTAAGCAGTAGGTATTCCAAGCACTAAACAACGCTGCAGTGTCAAGGAGTGGGTATATACTAATGAAGAGGCTGCTTCAGTAGAAGCAAGTATTTAGTCAAATTTACCCTTGTGCTGTTCATTTGCTCAGGAATTCCCTCCTTCCTGAAACTGCGATGCTGGGTTTGGTCTTTGAAGCTATCATTGCATTTTTTTTTTTGTTCCTGAGAATTGGAAAGTTGCTCCAACACCATTTTTATTTACTGAAGAGAGGGCAGGACATGAGCTTTACTATCTTCCTTATACAGCACATCACTTCCCTAGCACGGGTCTGAGCTCTGTGTCAGATGGCAGCAGGTAAGTGTGACGTGTTTAAGGTGGAGCAAAGCAGTTTAATCATTGGCATCAAGCATAAGCAGCCTTTGCATCAAGGCTTCTGCACCTCCCCTCCCTTTCTTGATGCACACCCTCGGGGCTTGAATAAAGCTGTGCTGTCTTTCAGGTCGTTATTGGGGCTGGTGTTAAAATACAGAGGTCACTAGGAATGGGAGGTGTAACTGCTTTCCACACTCCTAAGGCATTCAGCAAGTGGAATTGGAGGAGAGAATACCAAATTGAAATGCACCAGGCAGTGCGTAGGAGCACCGGTGCCTAAGTGGCAGTTAAATCCAAAGAAAATCTGCTGGGGGCTACTGAGAAAGCCATCATTTAAACCTTCCTTTCCTTTATGCAGTTGAGTGAAGAAGATGGATTGAATTCGCATTTTTCTGCCGTGGTCTTAGCAGTGGAAGTACTATAAAGTGCTGTTGTTATCACAGGCTGGAATCAAGGAGGTGCATGTGGCAGAACTTCTTAGACTGCATGGGGAAGGTGCAAAGGAGGTGCTGGGACACTCAAAGGCTCTAGTAAAGAGTGACAAAATGACAACATTTGCCTTACAAATTCATTGGTAAAGTGTAAAACGAAACATTTCCTGGATCTCAACAGGATTGGTTCTGAATTTAAAGTAGCAGGGGATTAAAATTTATTTCTTTGAGGATGCTGAACAGAAGGATGCTCTACACAGTAGGATTAAATCACGTGGAAGTGCATGAAACTACCCAGAGAAGTGCAGCAGGATGGGTGGTAGATTTTACACAGAAGTGTAAGCATCTTTTTTCTAGACTACAGCAAGCTTGTTGGGTTTAGGAAATCTGTATTTTTGAGTGTCTGTGGATGGAGAGTCTGAGCAACTTTGTGACCTGATTCTGGTCTATGTGAATACATCCCCCAATCATGAGATGGTCTATTTTGCTTACAGGGTACAGAGGCTCTCCTGCTTGTGCATGCTGTGCTAAGCCTAAGCTGTGATACCCTCTGGGACTCTGCATATCACAGTTTTGGTCTTGACAGTAGGAGAGACTACCTTATTAGGTTACACCTTGAGTACTGTGTCAAGTTCTGGGCTCCTCAGTTTAAGAAAGATGTTGAGTTGTTTGAACATGTGCAGAGAAGGGCAACAAAGCTGGTGAGGGGTCTAGAGCACAGCCCTATGAAAGGCTGAGGGAGCTGGGGTTGCTTAGCCTGGAGAAGAGGAGGCTCAGGGGAGACCTTATTGCTCGCTACAATTACCTGAAGGGAGGTTGTAGCCAGGTGGGGGTTGGTCTTTTCTCCCAGGCAACCAGCACCAGAACAAGAGGACACAGTCTCAAGCTGCACCAGGGGAAGTTTAGGCTGGATGGTAGGAAGAAATTCTTCCCAGAAAGAGAGATTGGCCATTGGAATGGGCTGCCCAGGGAGGTGGTGGAGTCACCATCACTGGAGGTGTTTAAAAAGAGACTGGATGAGGCACTCAGTGCCATGGTTTAGTTGATGAGATGGTGTTGGGTGATAGGTTGGACTTGATGATCTTGAAGGTCTTTTCCAACCTGGTTAATTCTGTATTCTGCAGGCTGCTTTCCAAGAACAGTCTTCCTCAAATGAACCTGTCATGGAAATTGTTTACCGCCTTCTCCTCTAATGCAGAAAGCTTACAGAGTGCTTTGTGCAGCAGCAAGTAAGAACTGAGCAGAATTCCTTTGGATTTAATCTGTGCTAAAGCTTCTCACAGGCTTGAAATCATTTTTATTTTTAAATTAAAATGCCCCCAGGAAAGAGCTAATTTGCTATATGCAAAGAAATCCTAACAAGTTTGTGTTGTAACCTAGAAGAATTATCTCTTTTTAACTCAGAAATGTTTGCAGGCAAGAAATGTTCCGAAACAAAAAGGGATCAGGTTATGCTGAAACAATCCTGACCTGCCAGCTCTAACAGTATGAGGACTACTCTAAGCAGTGCTATATCCTATCTATTGTTGGGGTTTTTTTCTCAGCCAAGGAAATTTGTGAAGGAAAATCCACTAGGACTATCTTCCAGCATGGCTCTTCAATAGCACATCTCAGCATTAAAGGCTTCTGAATTCTCCTCAGTTGGGGAAGAGTCTCAGATTCAGTGGTAGGTTTGACTGTATGATACAAGCTATGTGGAGGCTGAACCCTCAGGTGGAATACGTTTTCCTGCTTGTAGCTGGACAGTGTTTATACACTTCTCTCAGGCAGCAGGTAGAAGTATTTATCATAGAATCACAGAATCAATAGGGTTGGAAAAGACCTCAAAGATCATCCAGTCCAACCTGTCACCACAGACCTCGTGACTACTAAACCATGGCACCAAGTGCCACACACAGTCCCTTTTTGAACACCTCCAGGGATGGTGACTCCACCACCTCCCTGGGCAGCACATTCCAATGCCTAACAACTCTTTCTGTGAGGAACTTTCTCCTCACCTTGAGCCTAAACTTCCCCTGGTGCAGCTTGAGACTGTGTCCTCTTGTTCTGGTGCTGGCTGCCTGGGAGAAGAGACCACCCCCCTCCTGGCTACAACCTCCCTTCAGGTAGTTGTAGACAGCAATAAGGTCTCTCCTGAGCCTCCTCTTCTCCAGGCTAAGCAACCCCAGCTCCCTCAGCCTCTCCTCATAGGGCTTGTGCTTGAGGCCTCTCACCAGCATATCCCTATATTGCTGCACTCCTTAATCCCTGTTGAGTTTCTTCTCTATGACTATCACACAATCCTTTTCATCCTACCCTCGTCTCTCTAATCATAGTTCTCAAAGCTTACAGCCCATTGACTATCTGCTTGTAGGTGTTTTCACTCATGAAAGAAGAGTAGTTTCTCTCATACTGGAAAAAACCAAACCATCCCTAACTTCTATATTCCTTTTGCTCTTCTTTCTATGCTCATGAAATGTGCTGTTAACAAGAGCTCCTGCTTCCTCTGTTTCACATCAGAATTGCATGCCACTAATTGAGATGTCCCCATACTGGCTACTGAAATTGCTCTTGGCAAGGTTTCTAATGATCTGTTTCTAGTCAACTATCTTTAAGCTGCTTGGTCTGCCAGTTGCCTTCAATCTGTACAACCAGTCTTTTAGTTTTGAGATTTTCACTTTCTGTGCTTCTGTACTTTTCTCTGTCCCAACTCTGCTTTGGAAACTGCTCCTTCATCACACCCTTGGCTAAACAGTCCTTGTGTTCCCCAGCTCCAACTTTGGTGGGGATTCCCCTGGACTACCACTCTTCCTTCTGTCTTCCCATCCCACACTTTGTTTCCAGATGGTACAAAATTCAGCAGCCACCTATGCTGATGAGTGAGAGTCCTTCCTCTCTTCTCCAGAATGATCTCTTTCTATCAAATGTAAGTATATCTCATCCTTTAATTCCTTTGACTTTGTAAAATTTAATATAGCTGAAAACTCTGAATCATCTCACTATTCCTTCGTATTTCTCCTTTATCAAGCAATCCTGCAGATTAGGGAAGCCTTAGAACTTCAGCATTCATTCAGATTTCAGCATCTCACTAGGTCCTTGCATTTGGACAGTTTGTGTCCGTTTCTGGGCCCCTCAGTTTAAGAAGGACATTGAGACTCTTGAACATGTCCAGAGAAGGGCAACAAAGCTGGGGAGGGGTCTGGAGCACAAGCCCTATGAGGAGAGGCTGAGAGAGCTGGGGTTGCTTAGCCTGGAGAAGAGGAGGCTCAGGGGAGACCTTATTGCTGTCTACAACTACCTGAAGTCTCAAACTGCACCAGGGGAGGTTTAGGCTCCAGGTGAGGAGAAAGTTCTTCACAGAGAGAGTTGTTAGCCATTTGAATGTGCTGCCCAGGGAGGTGGTGGAATCACCATCCCTGGAGGTGTTCAAGAGGGGATTGGTCATGGCACTTGGTGCCATGGTTTAATAGTCACAAAGTCTGTGGTGTCAGGTTGGACTTGATAATCTTTGAGGTCTTTTTGCACCCTTATTGTTTCTGTGATTCTATGACAGTCTATGAATGTTCAGGTTTTTTCCCCCCATCTTTTCCCTTCTCCCTCTCAACTCTGAGGATTTGCTTAAGTTTTTCTCCCTCCTGTCTCAATTGCTACAGCATGACATGTTAGGCAACAGAGTCTTGTTCTGCTCTTACCTCTCCAGCATGCAACTTTGTCAAGTGTTGGTTTTGTAGCCTGAGGGGTGACAACTGTAACATTAGTTGCTTGAATTCAACTGCCAGCTCTGCCTGCTTGCTAGCATCAAGCATATGCTGCACCTCCGCATGTTTCAGCATGGCAATTCACACATAGTCATAGCCTATCTGTGAGGGTTTATTAATTTTCAGGATGCCATCTCCTGCCTCTGACTTGGTTTATTATTATTATTATTATTATCCACTATTAATGTTGAACACACTGCAAAAATTACCTCTGAGACTTCTTTCACAAAGGATTCCCTCATCGACGCTGGCAAAGTCCTGAAATAATGCCAACATTTAGGCTCTCCTGGACTAAGCTCACTTACTCTTAAGCCAACAATAAGTCATTATTCACTGTCAGACTTTGTCTGTTGGCTGCCCTCTGAAATTCTTGCCTGGTGTTGTACATTGGTTGCAACCTCTCCATGCATGTGAGACTTCTCCCTGTGTGTTTACACAACACCTAATGCCGCCGAGCTGTTCCTGAGGAGAACTCCTAGACACTGTGGTAATATAAATGATAATAACAGTTGGTATGACAGGTTTATTTCCCTAGCAGTGCTTGATCTTAGCAAAGCAGGGTTTTTAAAACAGATTCAGAAGGCAGAAAAATTCAAAATAAATTACTTCTATGGAAATTGAATGTCTGATTCTGTCATACCAGTGGCTTGCTCTTGCCTGTTTGTAGACTCATCTCCCATTGCTTGTCCCACTGAAGCTTCAGCAATAGAATAGGAGTAGAATAGGAGTAGACTAGACTAGACTAGACTAGACTAGACTAGGAAAGGAATAGAATAGAATAGAATAGAATAGAATAGAATAGAATAGAATAGAATAGAATAGAATAGAATAGACCAGACCAGGTTGGAAGAGACCTTCAAGATCATCATGTCCAACCTATCATCCAACACTATCTAATCAACTAAACCATGGCACCAAGCACCCCATCAAGTTTCCTTCTAAACACCTCCAATGATGGCAACTCTACCACTTCCCCAGGCAGCCCATTCCAATGGCCAATCACTCTTCCTATGAAGAAATTGTTCTTAATATCCAGCCTAAACCTCCCCTGGTGCAGCTTGAGACTGTGTCCTCTTCTTCTGGTGTTGGTGCCTGGGAGAAGAGACCAGCCCCTGCCTGGCTACAACCTCCCTTCAGGTAGTTGTAGAGGGCAAGGAAGTCTCCCCTGAGCCTCCTCTTCTCCAGGCTAAGCAACCCAGCTCCCTCAGCCTCTCCTCACAGGGCTTGTGCTCCAGACCACTCCCCAGCTTTGTTGCCCTTCTCTGGACACGTTCCAGCAACTCAACATCTTTCCTAAACTGAGGGGCCCAGAACTGGACACAGGACTCAAGGTGTGGCCTAATCAGTGCAGTGTACAGGGGCAGAATGACCTCCCTGCTCCTGCTGGCCACACTGTTCCTGATCTAGGCCAGGATGCCCTTGGCCCTCTTGGCCACCTGGGCACACTGCAGGAATGTTGCAAGCAAACAAATTAACTGGGGGGGATTATGTCCTTAGTGCAGGAATTCCAGAAGGGTGTGTGGAGTTCAGCTGAACTGGATGTCTCTCCAGGTTCTTAAAGATCCAAAGATTTTATCATGTTTTGGTTTTGTTGGGTTTTTTATATAGGGATGTTTGATCACATCCTGCAAAAATGTTGGAGCTGGCTAGAGATGCATCTGTCTTCAGAATATTTACTGGCTGTTTTAGTTTGTTTAGGGGATAAAGAGATGATTGATTGGAACCTGAGAGCATCAGATATAGAGTTTGACCCTGCACTGTGGTACATCTATCTTCCACTGAAGTAACAACAGATCCTACTCACCCATGGGGGAAGGGATGAGCTTTCCCATCATGAGCTGTTACGAGGATGATTAGGGGACTGGAGCACTGCCTTATGAGAAGAGGCTGAGGGACCTGGGGAGTTTTAGTCTGGAGAAGAGAAGACTTAGAGGGGATTTCATAAATGTTTATAAGCCTCTGAGGGCTGGGGGTCAGGAGAGAGGGGACAGGCTCTTCTCACTTGCTCCCTGTGATAGGACAAGGAGCAATGGACGGAAGCTGCAGCACAGGAGGTTCCACCTCAACACAAGGGGGAACTTCTTTACTGTAAGGGTCACAGAGCACTGGAACAGGCTCCCCAGAGAGGTTGTGGAGTCTCCTTCTCTGGAGACTTTCAAGGCCTGTCTGGATGCATTCCTCTGTGACCTGAGCTAGATTCTATGGTCCTGCTCTGGTGGGGGGGTTGGACTTGATGTCTTTGGGTCCCTTCCAACATCCTGTGTGCCTGTTGCAAAGGATGTATTTGGAGTATCTGTAAGAGGTGAGGTTTGTGTCTTGGTTTCACTCCCATAGAAATTCACTCCATGACTTTGGACAAACCACAAGGAAGCCTCCTGAACTGCTGGTTGTTACCCTTATATGGAGCACTGAGTGACTGATCACCATTATTTCTTTTGCACCTACCTGACTTCTGTGTGTTTGGCACTGAGCATTGGGAAGACCATGAACAGTTTTGTGGATTTCACTTGAGATTTGCAGCAGGATTCAATCTTCTCAGCCACAGGTCTACTCTTCTGTGTAAGCTGTTCTTTTCATAGTTCTCCACACTCAACATCAGAAGCTGCTTCCCATCACTCCTGGATCTTTTGCTGCTTTCACAGAGTGGCACAGGATGAAATGGATCCTCCTAAGAAGCTATCAGTTCCCTCTACCAGGGGCAGGCTTTTGTCTGTTTGGACCATGTCATTTCTGCTGAGGAAAGGTGGTGGTCTAAGTCCTGTTAATGCCACTAGGATGGCAATCTTCTCACTAGTGAAGAGAGACATGTAATGACCTTGAAGGTCTCTTCCAACCTGGTCTATTCTATTCTATTCTATTCCATTCCATTCCATTCCATTCTGTTCCATTCCATTCCATTCTCTCTCTCATTTACTGTTGGGACATACTGCTGTGCTGTGGCTGCTGTAGTTCATGAAACAGTGATGATTTCATCTGCACAGCTACAGTCCAGGCAACAGGTAATAAAAGGCAACTCCATTTGAGGCAAGTGTTCTGCCAGGATCAATGTCCCCTGGTCAACAACAGAAGGGGGAAGGTCTTGCTCTGAGATGAATTGTATGAGACCTCAGTGTCAGTGAGGAATCCCTGAGTGCTCCAGGTGCAATGTGCATAACCAGACCAATAGATGGCCAGGAAGTCTTTTCCTGGGAAACTTCTGTCATTGTGTATAAATCTTTTGTCCTGGTCTGGTTTATTTTTCCCTTTAATCCTGAAGAATTTCTGTCTGATATTCTAACCTTGTTTTCTCATATTTTATTAGAACTAACTTACAAAGCCTCATTCCAGTCTGCAAGGGATCCTGAGCTTAGCTTTTCTCTAAAGGCTGCCTTTTTAACTCTTTCAGCCTTCTCCTAGCTGTTTTGGAAGACTATGATCTCTGTAGAATCTATTTGTTGGCCCCTAGTTTTTCAGAGCTATGTCCATGCTTCATTATCCAGGCACATTGCTGCTGATGGCAAAGAGTTTACTCACTGTAGTAGAGACTTGCCTGTAAATAAACCCTCAGCTACATGAGCACATACTGATTTCTTCATGTTCTTAGCACCATGGGGCTGTAGGCCTAGCTTGGGATTTCTCATTTCTATTAAAGCTGCTGCTTTAATAGCTGTGAATGATTAAAAAATGGAGCTTCTTTCTTAGATGCCCATTATAGGCTTCATAAAATCCTACACTCTTACTTATTTCAAGACTTTGACTGCAACTCACCCCCTCTCCAGCAGAGCTGACAACCTCTTCTAAGCAGGCCTGTATGACAACAGATATGTGATTATATTTAAATAGCCCTGTCATAAAAAGCATTTCCTATATTGTTTGGTTTTCTTTCCTTACCTTCCCCTCCCCCCACCCCCACCCCTTAGCCTGGTATTTGAAAGGTTACATTACAGTTTCTGCATTCCTGATGAAATCTTTCTGCAGTGTGAGAAAAGGAGGTAAAAGCCTAGAATTAAACCTGGAGGCAACATTTACCATACAAAATAAGTATGTAAAATGAAGGAAAAAATAAAATCTGTAATATGTCTGTGAGAGTTTCTCATGGTGATAAAAAGTAGAATAGAATAGAGTAGAATAGAGTAGAGTAGAGTAGAGTAGAGTAGAGTAGAGTAGAGTAGAATAGAATAGAATAGAATAGAATAGAATAGAATAGAATAGAATAGAATAGAATAGAATTAACCAGGCTGGGAAAGACCTTCGAGATCATCGAGTCCAACCTATCACCCAACACTATCTAATCAACTAAACCAAGCACCCCACCCAGTGTCTTCCTGAACACCTCCAGTGATGGTGACTCCACCACCCCCCTGGGCAGCACATTCCAATGGCCAATCTCTCTTTCTCGGAAGAACTTCTTCCTCACCTCCAGCCTAAGCCTCCCCTGGCACAGCTTGAGACTGTGTCCTCTTGTTCTGGTGCTGGTTGCCTGGGAGAAGAGACCAACCCCCACCTGGCTACAGCCTCCCTTCAGGTAGTTGTAGAGAGCAAGAAGTTCTCCCCTGAGCCTCCTCTTCTCCAGGCTAAGCAACCCCAGCTCCCTCAGCCTCTCCTCATAGGGCTTATAATGCAAACCCCTCCCCAGCTTTGTTGCCCTTCTCTGGACACCTTCCAGCAACTCAACATCTTTCCTAAACTGAGGGACCCAGAACTGGACACAGGACTCAAGGTGTGGCCTAAGCAGTGCTGAGTAGAGGGGGAAAAATTACCTCCCTGCTCCTGCTGGCCACACTGCTCCTGACACAGGCCAGGATGCCATTGGCCTTCTTGGCCACCTGGGCACACTGCAGGCTCATGTTCAGCTTGCTATCAACCAGTACCCCCAGGTCCCTTTCTGCCTGGCTGCTCTCCAGCCACTCTGACCCTTGCCTGTAGCACTGCATGGGGTTGTTGTGGCCAATGTGTAGAACCTGGCACTTAGATGAAATGTTCCAGCCTGTTCAAAGTACAGATGAATTTGAATCTCCCTTCCAAAGAATGGCTGATGGTGCTAATCTCCCATGTCCTGCTGTTTGAATTCATCAGCCTCAGAGATGATAAGAACATGTTGTTGTACAAACTCTCAGAGTGTGTTTACACAACTTCTTAAACCAGATTCCTTCAGTGCTGTGGCCAGGTGGTTAATATCCTTTGTCAGAATGTTTATGGGTGCCAGTTCAGTGGTACACATTCTCCATCCTTTAAGCAAGATGCTGTTCACAGTGCAGTGCTCTGTCCTCCTTAATCCGAGGGGTTAGCATGCTCTCCTCTGTGATCTCTCAGAACTCTTCTCTTTTGCTTTTAACATCTACAAAAACTTTCACTTCAAGAAACACAGTTAAACAAAATTAAAGATCAAATTATCTAAGCAGCTTTAAGTTCAAAATTAAATTGTGTGCCAAGCAGGAATCTGGCAACACAGTGCTGGTCTAACCTAAAAGTTTTTCAACTCTGCAAATCCTGGGAGCACTTTAATGTTCCCAGATTCTCAGATGAGCTCTCTGTTCTGAGTAGTTTTAAGTGCCTTAAGCACTTAAGCACTCAATTCTAAGACTCCCCACTTAATGTTCCTCAAAAGGATTTCATTTTCAAAGGATGGCTGTTCAACTCTTTCTGAGCAGCAGCCTGGTTTTCTTCTCGTGTCTATAAACTGAGGCAACAACAAGCTGGGGAAGATATTTTTGATATGTTTAGTTTGACCACAAACCATTTGTAACAGCTGCACATCATGAGGTCTTCTGTATTTTGCAGAGGGACCTCGACAGGCTGGACAGATGGGCAGAATCCAACGGCATCCAGGTGCCGGGTTCTGCACATCAGCCACAACAACCCCATGCAGTGCTGCAGGCTGGGGTCAGAGTGGCTGGAGAGTGGCCAGGTAGAGGGGGACCTGGGCTTAAACACTTCCAGGGATGGTGCCCCAACCACCTCCCTGGACAACCCATTCCAGGGCTTCAACACTCTCATGGTGAAGAACTTCCTCCTCACATCCAGCCTGAATCTCCCCACCTCCAGCTTCATTCCATTCCCCCTAGTCCTATCACTACCTGATATCCTGAGAAGTCCCTCCCCAGCCTTCTTGTAGGTCCCCTTCAGATACTGGAAGGCCACAATTAGGTCACCTCAGAGCCTTCTCTTCTCCAGACTGAACAGCCCCAACTCTTTCAATCTGTCCTCACAGGAGAGGTGCTCCAGCCCTCCCATCACTGGAGGTGTTTAGGAGGAGACTGGATGGGGCGCTTGGTGCCATGGTTTAGTTGATTAGATGGTGTTGAGTGATAGGTTGGACTCTATGATCTCGAAGGTCTTTTCCAACCTGGTTAATTCTATTCTATTCTATTCTGTTCTGTTCTATTCTACACACTGGTGAAGGCCACAATAACTTTGATTACTTTGCAGCTGCTGAGGACTAGAAGACTACACCTTCAGAGTGGCAGCAAATAATGGAAGAAAAGTCACCTCAATGGTATTGAAAATTCAATACAAACTTACTAAGAATTTTTAAGCAGCTTGACTTTTTTCCAAGAAAAAAAAAAAAAAGGAAGAAGAAGAAGAAGAAGTGCTAGAAGAATGCCACTTTTAAGAACCTTGCACAATGCAAATACTTATTAAATGCTTCCACAACCTTGGAATCCCAAAATGATTTTCACTTCCCTCTTCTCGCATTATTTCCGCTCACGTTGACAAGCGCCGCAGAAGTGTGTATTGCTTTCCAGCTAATGCTTGACCTTTGCTGCTTTTCTTCCTCACCAAATAACACTGCTAAAATTATACATCAGACAAGAAAGCAAATGAATCATCCAGCTCTGAAAGACTTATTTTGAAACTGTATGAAGTATGGAGCTGGGCGCGAGGTTCTGGAGTCGATTAAATCACCGCGTTTGCAAATTCCATAGGCTGCAGCTCCCTGGTAAAGTTGCTTTAAAAGTCAGAGAGGAGGACCAAGTAAAGCAAAGTTTGAAGAAGAGCACGCAGTAGGTGTGCAACAACATCATTGAACAGTAGCACCAAGATTTCTGAAGGCTCTACTTGGCACTATGTGCAGTTCTGGGCCACTCAATTCAGAAAGGATATTGTAATGCTGGAGCAGGTCCAGCGGAGAGCAACCAGACAGGTGAGGGGGCTGGAGGGAAAGTTGTATGAGGAAAGACAGAGGGAGCTGAGGGTGTTGGTCTCTTCTCCCAGACAACCAGCACCAGAACAAGAGGACACAGTCTCAAGCTGCACCAGGGGAAGTTTAGGCTGGATGGTAGGAAGAAATTCTTCCCAGAAAGAGAGATTGGCCATTGGAATGTGCTGCCCAGGGAGGTGGTGGAGTCACCATCACTGGAGGTGTTTAAAGAGACACTGGATGAGGCACTTGGTGCCATGGTTTAGTTGATGAGATGGTGTTGGGTGACAGGTTGGACTTGATGATCTCAAAGGTCTTTTCCAACCTGGTTAATTCTGTATTTTGTGTTCAGCCTGGAGAAGAGGAGACTTAGAGAGGACCTTATCACTCTCTCCAGCTACTTAAAGGGAAGTTGTAGTCAGGTGGGGTTCAGGCTCTTCTGCCAGGCAACTGTTGACAGGATAAGAGGGCAGGGGATGAAGCTGCACTGGGGGAGGTTTAGGTTTTATGTCAGGAAGCACTTCCTCACAGGAAGACTGATTAGGCACTTAAGTGGACTGCCCAGAGTGGTGGTGGAGTCACCATCACTGGAGGTCTTTAAGAAAAGATTGGATGTGGCACTGGGTGGCATGGTTTAGCTGATGTGGTGGTGTTAGGTCATAGGCTGGACTTGATGATGTCTTTTCCAGCCTCAATATTCTGTGATTCTAGTGTTAAGGAAGACAAAAGCACTCCTAGAATATTAGAATTATGGAATATCTGGAGGTGCAAGTGACTTATAATATTGTGGGCTTTGTTCATTTATTTTCAATCCATCTACAAAAACCCCAGTCATTCATGCGAGAAACTGGAACTTTTGTTGGCTAGAAGACTTCCAAGTAGGAAGCAAACAAGCATTGCCTATTTCATACCTATTTAATACCTATTATGTCAGTGGTCAAGCAGTCAGCCTCTGAGAATATATCATCAGAGTTTACTGGCATTAGGCTGGCTGCAGAAAAGTAGAATACTGAGAAAAGTGGGAAAGAGAAATGCCTTGAGTCAGGTCCTTCCAGAACTGAGC
Source organism: Dryobates pubescens (assembly GCF_014839835.1). Taxonomy (NCBI): domain Eukaryota; kingdom Metazoa; phylum Chordata; class Aves; order Piciformes; family Picidae; genus Dryobates; species Dryobates pubescens. Next base: position 6,126,367 of record NC_071619.1, on the reverse strand, counting down.
TAAGGCACAATACTAGAGAGACAACAACAGCCATTTTTATGCAGCACATTTCATCCCCAGATGTGGTTAATCTGGAATAACTGCTGCCAGGACTGGGCCTGTTCTGTGAATGAGAGGACTATACCTCTCTAGCCCAAACCAGAAGGAATGTGCAGAAAGCAAAGATACACAAGTTCAATCCAGCCAGCATGCTCATGACTTTATTTATGTTGGGAATGTGAAAGACAGAGCAGACTTTCTAGACTATTTTGGTAAAGAGAATGATTTAAAAAGGTGGCTAGGCAACAGAGTGCCCAGACCTTAGGCTGTTCTGCCAGCTCATCTAAGCCATCATCCACAGCATCTCTGGCTGTTTGGTTACCAGACATCCTTGGGGTTGAGAGCTTCAGTCATGCTGCAGTATTCCAAAATGTTTCATCTGCTTCCTTGTTTGTCACTTTCAAAGAAAAGGATGCATGACCATGAAAAATATGATTGCATGAGTAACTTCACTTGACTCAGAGGTCTGCTCCTGTAGTTGCACCTAGGATGCAATGACAAACCACTGCTAGATGCATGCCTGTTGTGAAGTCAGTGGAAGCTGCAAGGTTCTGCAGCTCGCTGTGACTCAAGCATGAGCCCTGCCATGGAGCAGGAGTGTTCAAGCAGGTGGCTGCTGGGCCACTGCTGCTGTCCCAGGGGAAAGGGAAGCACTGACACCTCGGTTGCTGTGGCCCTCCCAAACACATGATGATCTTTGAGGTCTTTTCCAACCTTGTTGATTCTATGATTCTCAGAACATAGATGCAGATACTTCAGCAGTCAAATATGGAGGTTGTGGTTAGGTTCTTCAGGGGTTGGGCACTGGTGTAGTGCCAGCAATCTGATCACTCTCCAAGACTAGACTTAGACACCACCTGAGTAAGCAGCCTGAATTTCACCCTTAAGCACAACTCTTATTCCAGTGTTGCCTGAACTCCTCCTGGAGCTTTTAAATCTTGCCCCGAAAACATACTCTCTTGATAAGCTACATGATTTAATAACCTTTTAAAAAGTAATAAGAAAGAAAGAAAGAAAACTGAGAACCCAAGTTCTGCACTGTGAGGTCAAATACTCAGTTCCTTCTCCAAGCTGAGCTCATCACGCTTGGAGAACTCGGGACATAGCTGTGTTGGTCCAGCTTTTCTTTCAAGAGTTTTAACCTGATGTCCAAAACAAAGCAGTAAATTAGATGAACCTGTCAGCTGAAATTCAGTGTCCTTAGCTGAAACTTGGCATGCAGCTTTGCCAGCTCAGTTATAGATTATTTTTATTATTTTATTTCTTTTTTATAACTACTTGGCTTTTTATTTCACTCTGGGCCTTTAATCTCCTCCTTCTTTACTGCCTTAAAGTGTACTTTCCATTACAATAGAGGAGCAAGGGAAAGCTGACTTCTCTAAGCCATTTTACTTAAATATTCTAGAGACTGGGGCAATTTTCTATTAAACTTCTAGATCCTTTCCCCTCCACTCCTTGCCTCTCAGAGCAGACTTCTAAATGTAAATTATTTCGTCTCTGAGGTGTATGGAAACGAATGTAATGTGGAAATTCACTTTGCTCAAATGAGGCTAAAGAAAGCATTTTGAAAGCTACAAGAGCATACAGTCCTGTACAGTGCATCTACTGAATTTCCATTTCTTGGTTCTATAGGAATCCTTCTTACAAGAAGGATCTGGAGGTGCTGGAATGTATCCAGAGGAGGACCATGAAGATGATCAGAGGGCTGGAGCTCCTCTCCTGTGAGGACAGAGAGCTGGGGCTGCTCGGTCTGGAAAAAGGATGACTCCAAGGAGATCTAATTGTGGCCTTCCAGTATCTTAAGGGGGCCTACAAGAAAGCTGGGGAGGGACTTTTTAGGGTGTCAGGTAGGGATAGGACTGGGGATAATGGCACAAAATTAGAAATGGGTAGATTCAGATTGGATGTCAGGAAGAAATTCTTCTCCATGAGGGTGGTGAGACACTGGAACAGGTTGCCCAGGGAGGTGGTAGAAGCCTCATCCCTGGAGGTTATTAAGGCCAGGCTGGATGTGGCTCTGAGCAACCTGCTGTAGTGTGAGGTGTCCCTGCCCATGGCAGGGGGGTTGGAACTGGATGATCCTTGAGGTCCCTTCCAACCCTAACAATTCTATGATTCTATAAATCTACCACAGACTAAAGTAGTTTTCCTCCAGGTAGATCTTAGTTGAAGCACTGAACAGCATGGTGTGTTTTGAAGATTTATCAATGCACCTTTTGAAGAGTCACTTCACATCCAAGTTAAGAGTGCATTGTTTAGAATTACCAGGGACATTTTTATGCAGTCAGTTTGTTCCCTTTTCTTTCTCATCTGATGATATCAGCACTTTACAAAGCCCTATTTGCTGCTTGCCCATAGCATTTGAAATATCACATCCTCGCTTTATTTGCAGGTCATTACCACTCGAGAGGCGCCTGGGATGGAATGGGAAAAGGTAGCTTTAATTGTCACTCTCTTCTCTGTCCCGAGCTGATTGAGGGCAGTGCTGATTATCAGGAATAGTCAGAGCCGCTTAGAAAAGTTAAAATCACTGCCCTTCCCCTGGCTTCTTCCTAGCAGTTCTAAAGAAGCTGTGCTTCTCCAGCCCCCAGAGACACATTTAACCTCTTTTCCTGAACTTGTCATGACTTCTTCTCAAATTTCTATTGACATCAGTGAGGTAAGCAGAAAAGAAACAAACAGGCAAGCAAAAAATCTCAACTTGAAAAACTTTTCTTGGGAGGAAAAAATAAGCTAAGGTAGCTTTCTAAAGGAATAGAAACTGAACTGGAGAAAGTTGGCTTTCTTAAATCCAGCTTTAAGGCTTGACCTTAAGTCCTACAAGTCTCAAGAGTACCAGCAATGTTTCTATGGACCTTTCATGCATGAGACCATGCACTACAAAGGGAGATTGAATCTCCCAGCAGCATGAATTTGAAAGGTTTCCTGCAAGTGATACATAATCTCTAGTCATATCTTTATACCTCTCATCTAAGTGAACAAAAATTAGACTGCCCAACTCTTTCATGGATAATCAGGATCCTGAATTGCCTCACTAAGCACAATGGCATTGTTAGAATCATAGAATCACCGAGGTTAGAGGAGACCTCAAAGATCATCAAGTCCAACCTGTCACCACAGACCTCATGACTAAACCATGGCACCAAGTGCCACATCCAATCCCCTCTTGAACACCTCCAGAGATGGTGGCTCCACCACCTCCCTGGGCAGCCCATTCCAATGGCTTGTATACAAATAGTAACCAGTGCAGTAGTGATGGTTTATCTTAGTTTAGATGCAGATCTATCTTTCATATGTGTTTAAATATCTCTTCAAGCTTTGACTGTATCAAACTTCAGCTGTATCATGGCTATAGCTGTCTCAGGAGGACACTCATCAGGTAGAGAGATAGAGAGAGAGAAAATAAGGATCCCAAAAAGAAAGAATTAACAGAATTCAGAATGGAGTTCTTATCTTCTTTCCAGCCCCTGCTTTTATCATTGCACCTTCTCTTTTTCACCTGAATCATGGAACTAAAGAAACACAACTAATGCAGATTTTATCTTCAGGAGAGTAGCTGTGAAATAGCTGCTCCACGAAATCACTGTCCTTTACACAGTGGGAATGACTCATTACCAGTGCCAGGCTTCTTTGCTCTTCTGATCTGCTCATTTGTAGAGCTGCATCCTTCACTATGGTTGTTATTGCCTGTTAATAAAAATACTTTCTCCCCCTATCTCTCCATTGCTGAAAGCTGACAGTGGGGTAGTACCCAGCCACTGGTGGTTGTCCAGCACTCACTAAGGCTCTGACAAGAACAGGCAGATGGTCCATGTAGGTGGGATGTTAGAGTGGCATTTGAAAATATTAGCAGTTAAAAGAGCTAACACTGAGATTCATTTTGGAAGTGGGACAGACCCACTCCATGGGTTTTCTGTCTTAAAGCCATCTGTAACTTTCCAGCATTAGCTTACATTTTCTTGGCAGAGCAACCAACACATGCCCACAACAGGGCTCCCTGGCTCTTCATCCACGTGTTTTAGTGGATGGTAGACCTCATCTAGAGGACCAGTCCCTCTGTTGTTGTCATGAATAATGGGCAGTAAATTAAAGACTTCAGGACAATCTAGTATTAAGGAACAACCTCTTAGATGAATAGAATACAATAAACCAGGTTGGAAGAGACCTTCAAGATCATCGTGTCCAACTTATCATCCAACATCACCTAATCAACTAAACCATGCAACCAAGCACCCTATCAAGTCTCCTCCTGAACACCTCCAGGGAGTACAGCACATAAGTATAGCAATACAGAATGTGGATCTCTACAGAGGTATGAAGGAAGAGTAGAGTAGAGTAGAGTAGAGTAGAGTAGAGTAGAGTAGAGTAGAATAGAATAGACCACACTGGAAGAGACCTTTGAGATCATTGTGTCCAACCTATCATCCAACACCACCTAATCAACTAAACCATGCAACCAAACACCCCATCAAGTCTCCTCCTGAACACCTCCAGGGATGGTGACTCCACCACGTCCTCGGGCAGCCCATTCCCATGGGCAATCACTCTCTCTGTGTAGAACTTCCTCCTAACCTCCAGCCTAAACCTCTGTGGTTTTGCTACATCACTCTTCCTAACAGAAATGTACAAATTTACTTGAGGAAAACACTACCTTTTGTGGCATTCATAGGTGGTGATTGCATCTGTAAAGATGACAGCAAAATGGCCAAGCTAGCAAGTAGAGCTAGACAGGGAGAGGGAGAGCAGCCTCTCTCTCCATCACACTTCAGCTAAAGCTGGTTAAGTTGCATGCTCCTAGTTTATCACAATCCAGCCTAAGGCTTTAAAAGTGCAAACACTCATATGACTTTTCTCCTTTCTTCCACTAAAAAGTCCAGACTACTTATTACATGCTATTTTTATTCTTGCTGCATCTCTGGAGGGTTTTCAATGGAAAACTTTCAGAAGCACCAAATGGATCTATTTCTCCTTTTACAGCTTTTTTTTCCCCCTCTAAACTGTGTGCATGTTTGGTTACTCCAAAGTTTGAAAATGAGAAAGCAACCTCCTGTTATACATCAGCATTCCCAGCTGGCAGGCTGTTAGAGATGAAATATCAAATCACAAGTGCTGTGCAGAGATTTAAAAGGGGGAAATTAAAAGCTGCCTCATTTGATTAACCTCTGTGTCTCACATTTGGAAATTAATGATAATGAAGTTTACTTTCATGTAAGCCTAACAATACCTCCCAGGACATTTGGGAGCCCAGAGCACTGTCAATTACTTAGCACTGAGATTCTCCCATGCAGTTTTTAATGGTTTATACACAAACCCACAACTTCACTGGTTTTTAACATCTTTACAAGACAGCATCTGCAATAGAGAGCCAAATTCTCACTGTAGCTGCTGCTTATCTAATCTGTGAATGTAATCCTTTTACCTGAATACCTTTTTTGTCTGTATTTGTCAATAGATTTTCCATTGAAACTTCTAATCCACCGTGGAGCATTTTTATTTTCCTCCTTGGGAAAGGGGTGAAATATCTTTTCTGTCCTGCTGCCCTGGGCAGCTTGTGGCTCAAAACCAGGAGAATCATTTCACTTTCAGAAGAAAGAAGAGAAACTTCAAGTTGAACAGAATTGTCTAAAGCGAATTAGTTTAATGATGATGCCTTTTCCATGAATCAATGATGCTCATTAAAGATTCAGAATGCACTTTAGAGCAATCCAAAATGTGGAAAATAGCAAGATACCAGGGTGATCTCCCTCTAAATTATAGATTGAGAATCAGATTCTGTTCTCAACCACGCAGGTGCAAATCCATTAATTTCAGAGCAGCTGCTTCAGGCTGACATTGAAGTGACTGAGATCAGAACTTGGCTGGGGAGCTGGTTGTTTCTCAGTGTTCCTGGCAACTAGCACATACCCAAGGCCTTGAGTTGTCCTACCAATCACCCTCTTCTCTACCATGCTGAATTATAGCATGCACACTGTGTGAAACATGGTATGTAACAGGTCCATGTCTTTATGTTGCAACAGGATGTGTGGGGAATTGATTCATATATCTGTGAGCAATATAACAAACTATTTCGACATCTACATCAATTGTTTCCACCTAATGACCCATGGATCCCTGTTGTTTGGTGGAACATCATGTGGGGCTCTTTGAAGGCAGACCTAATGTGGGTCTGTTGCAATTTGAAATAAATGGAGCTGTGCATCCACTGGAAAAAAAAAAAAACCAACAAACATTTTACAAATAGAAAAGAGAAAGGAATAAAAAGAGAGAAAATAGCTTAGTTCTCTTTTCCCCACTGCCTATTTTGTTTTGTTTAGCTGTAGGTTGGGAAGTCTTTCACTTTAAGTATTCATATAGGCTCTGACAGAGTTTTCAACCTTTCTGATAGACCCCAAAGAAATTCCAGGTAGCTTTAAAATGCACATTAAGAAATCTCTTAAAACCCCCCTTCCTGCATCCTTATGAATCAAAGAAGCATAGGATTTTTCACCTTTTAAAGGGACCACAGAGGGACAGACTGAAATTATGCATTGCTAGTGAAGGAAAGGCTGTTATGAAAAGACTTTGACACCTATTGGGACAGATCCTCTGCTGTGGGAAACTAAGAAAATCAGCTAGAATTCAGTACTGGAAGGTGTCCAGAGAAGAGCAGCAAAGCTGCTGAGGGCTTTGGATCACAAGCCCTATGAGGAGAGGCTGAGGGAGCTGGGGGTGTTTAGCCTGGAGAAGAGGAAGCTCAGGGGAGACCTTATTGCTGTCTACAACTACCTGAAGGAAGGCTGTAGCCAGGAGGGGGTTGGTCTCTTCTTCCAGGCAACCAGCACCAGAACAAGAGGACACAGTCTCAAGCTGCAGCAAGGGAGGTTTAGGCTGGATGTTAGGATGAAATTCTTCATAGAGTGATATCCCTTTGGAATGTGCTGCCCAGGGAGGTGGTGGAGTCACCATCACTGGAAGTGTTTAAAAAGAGACTGGATGCAGCACTTAGTGCCATGGTTTAGTTGATTAGATGGTGTTGGATGATAGGTTGGACTTGATGATCTCAAAGGTCTTTTCCAACCTGGTTAATTCTATTCTATTCTATTCTATTCTATTCTATTCTATTCTATTCTATTGACATCAAAGGGACACACCTAAGTCATACACTGTGGTGTTCTACCTGAGGAGGTCAGTGTACAGGGTAAAGATGCTTGGGGATCATTTTATAGATAATATAATCAAATTGTAAAGAATTTGCAGGGTTTCCCCTCCCCACAGTAGAATTAAAAAGTGGCAGCTGGGGAGAGAGGCCAGGAGTCCTTTTTTATAAGTTTAGAACATTCCCTGCCATAAGAATTAGGCTGGGGTGGGGTCCTTAAGCCTTGTTTGCCATCCTTCGCCTCTGTGAGCGCAGCGAAGGGGAGTTTTCAAATGGCCGGAGGAGCTTCCTGGCTTGCAACTTCTAAGCACTTGAAATTCACAATGTTTGTATACCCTTATGCAGCTGGTTCCAGACTCCTTCACCCTCAAACACCACAGTCTGTATTTGCAAACATTTGCAGATAGATTTAGATACATTTGTCCCAGTAACAAAGTAACATGAGGATTAAGAGCTGCCTATAAACTTGGAGCTTTGGTAACAAACCAGAATGTGTGTGAGTTCCACTCTAGGGCAGAAGCATGTCTTGAGGCAAGGAAATTCAGTGAATAAAACCCTCTCAGCGTGGTATTAAAGGAAGTTCTTAGTAATTTTGCCTTGGCTTCACATGCATGCAGTGGATGAGTGCATTAACTTTCCATAAGCAGGAAAGCCCTCTGTAGTTTTATTCCAGTAGTAATGGAAGTGACAACACATTGCAGGGCTTTGAGAAGGCAGAAGGAGAGAGTGGAGATCTGTCAGCTGCAATTTGTGTGCCCAGCTCAGATGCTGCTGCCCCTTCTTACTCTAGGTTTCAGGTACAGCAGTAGTATGTAATGTACATGCTCTGAAAGCTGCTTGATTACAGGATCACAGGCTCACAGGATGTCAGGGGTTGGAAGGGACCCAAAGACATCAAGTCCAACCCCCCTGTCAAAGCAGGACCATAGAATCTAGCTCAGGTCACACAGGAATGCATCCAGACAGGCTTTGAAAGTCTCCAGGGAAGGAGACTCCACAACCTCTCTGGGGAGCCTGTTCCAGTGGTCTGTGACCCTTACAGTAAAGAAGTTCCCCCTTGTGTTGAGGTGGAACCTCCTGTGCTGCAGCTTCCATCCATTGCTCCTTGTCCTATCACAGGGAGCGTGTGAGAAGAGCCTGTCCTCTCCCTCCTGACCCCCATCCCTCAGATATTTATAAACATGTATTAAATCCCCTCTAAGCCTTCTCTTTTCCAGACTAAAAAGCCCCAGGTCCCTCAGCCTCTCCTCAATTGTCTTGTGGCAGTCTGTCCAAGAATGAAGTTGAAGGAAATTAATGGAAAAGACCATCACAGCTATGTTCTCTTGCATAAAATATTCTGTGCCTCTGAGCTTCATCCCTCTGCTATCAATAAAGGCAATGTGGATAATGTGATTTTAAAGAGAGAAAGATGTAAACAATTTGCTTTGGTATGCCAGGAACAGGCCTAATTATCTGGAGATTTGCTGGTTATGTCTGTGAATCATTACAGGCTGACTCAAATCCTTTTGAAAAGCCAGGTCTTATTCCTCTTTACTGTTCCTTACATCTAAACACCCTGATAAGCCACACATATTTGTGTTAATTAGGCACGTGTTGGGCAATTACTTTCTGCCTTCTTTGTTTTGAGGGGAAAAAAAGCCCAGCCAAGGAGTGTCCCAGAGGACCAACCTGTTCACACCTCCTTCAAAGTGAACATCACCATGGCCAATTAAGAAGAGGCCCCAAGCCTGAACAAAAGCAACTACAGCTAAGAGGTAATGGACTCGAAAAAGATCTATTGTTTTTAAATAAAGGGAAGAGAATAAGTGGTGAGCAGGTGGAATAGGAAGCGCACACAGCACCTGGGTTCTGGGTGTTGAAGGGTATTAGGAAGAACTTTGTTGCAGGACGATTCCATTCAGCCTGGTTGGTGAAAGCTGCTCTGAAGCTGATACCTCTCATGTTCTCCTCTGAGCATTCCCTTAAAATAGAGCTTAAACTTTTGCCTGGCAATTTGCATTCACAGTGTGTGCATGTTGCATTGAAGTGATGCTGCCCTACCAACAGTTCTCCAGTGACTTGATCAGCTTCCAAAGAGTCTGGGCTAAGTAATTATTCACATCCTTTTGTGTTGTAAAGAAAACCTGAATATAATGGAGAGGGTTCCCTCTTCCAAGCCCTAGCTAGGTAGAAACACTGAAGCGAGTGAGTGCTTGATAGGGTGTTTCTCCAGCATTGCCAGGAAGAAACAGAGCTTGAGAAGCATGACTTATCCATCTCCATCTCAGTCAGCCACGTATTCCAATGCCTAACTAAATTCAGCTTGTGCATGGGTGCTGTGCTGGCCACAGTTGCATGGATTGTTCTGCTCCCATGTGGTCTCTTCAGGGTGGGAGTTTGTGTTATCAAAGCTGAAGAGCTCATCTGATCTGTTTCATTTACCTTTTTTGTTGGGGGAGGGGGCTGTGGGAAGAATTGTCTAAGGCAATAACATTCCTAAGCAAGAGGCTGAAAGCAAGTAATATTCGACTTCCCATAGGATATTGACCTGATTTCTGAAGGGCTGCTTCTGTGCTGCCTCTGCTGCTGCCTTTATCCTATCCTTCACTCTCTGCTGATGGAATTCGTGGTGCTCCCTTCCAGTCCCACCCACCTCCTGTGGCTGCCTCCGTGCCAGGGAACTGCTGAGAGCTGCAGAGCAAGCTGCAGGCTCAGCGAAGCTCTGGCCTGACTGTCCAGGCTGGAAAATGTTTTCTGTGGGTTCGGCTCAGTATCTATGATTTAATGCTGTGCTAATATTAAACATCTAATGTAATACAGTGTTGTTCTAAACCAGGCAATATCCTGGGAATATGTATATGAAGAAGAAAAAGCTGGGTTTTTTCCCTCATTTTCAAGCTGGAGGCAGGTTGTAAAGTAAGTCTGGGAACTGTTGGTTTCCAGCAGTGACTTAGGAACCCCAGACAGAAGTCTCCTTTTCACAGCCTTTTGATAGCCTATTTCATGAAACAGCTGGAAATCTGCAGGGACAGTGGCTATGCTCAAACTGCTAGCTGCTTGCCACATATTCAGAGAGAGCTGGAAAGGACTGTCTGTACCATCCAGTGACCATGAGCTACCACTGCTAATACAATGCCTTGCATTTCCACTGCCAAATAGAAATTTGGGGTGTAAAGAAGACATTGTGTTTCAGAAGAGTGAGTGTGATGATGGGCATCTGCAGAACAGACTATTTATATCAGAAGCCAGGCTAGGATGGACCTGTGCCCATCTCCCCATTTTAATCCCCATTTATGTTCCAAACTGGTTCTCAGGTCACAAAAGGCAGGTTTTCCCTCTTTTTCTCCTCCCTTACAGAACATAAGTTGCAAAGAAGATCAACATAAGGGTTGAGAAATACAGATCAATCCAAGGAACCTTTCTGAAACCCAGGTTTTGTTCCTGCAATCATCAGTGTAGATGGAGCAACGTTTAAACTTGGGTTCCTATTAAGCCTTTCAGAGAAAATCATGTGATTTGACAAGCTTTGGAGCTTGTGCACTCCCAAATTGCTAGAATCTGACAAATGACAGAGGTGGGACCAACTCCTGGATTTATAGCTCTGGACTGGAGTCTGCTTTTACATCAGCCACCAGCCAGACTTTGTGCTGCTTGGTGGTCTGGTTCAGGCCTGTCTGTGATCCAAGTGGCAGGAGAGAGCACACTCTTCCCTGTAAGGAAGACATAAAAGAGAGTTCTTTGGTTTCTGCTGGAGAAAGCCACACTGTCAAGCAACCACAAACTGTTCAACTCGTTGTGATTTAGTTCCTTTGCTTAGAAAAAAGAATTTGGAACCTCCTGTATTCCTAGAATAACAGACACTGGCCATGCTGAATGCTTCATTTTAAGCACGAGCTACTAATTATAGGCCCATCTCAGGTTTCCTGTTACTTCTGTTCTCCCCAAAATGTGACATGTATAGCAAGCCAGCTGCTAGGGCACGGCCAGGCTGATGGACTTCAGATGGATTTCTGTGACCTGCACTAGGAGCACCTCTCCTGTGAGGACAGGCTGAGGGAGCTGGGTCCAGACTGGAGAAGAGAAGGCTTCCAGGAGACCTAATTGTGGCATTCCAGTATCTGAAAGACGCCTACAAGAATGCTGGGGAGGGACTTTTTAGGGTGTCAGGTAATGACAGGACTAGGGAAAAACTAGAAATGGGTAGATTCACATTGGATGTTAGGAAGTTCTTCCCCATGAAGGTGGTGAGACACTGGAACAGGTTGCCCAGGGAGGTGGTGGTGGAAACCTTATCCCTGGAGGGTTTTAAGGCCAGGCTGGATGTGGCTCTGAGCAACCTGATAAAGTAGAATAGCATAGCATAGCATAGCATAGCATGGCATGGCATGGCATGGCATAGCATAGCATAGCATAGCATAGCATAGAATAGAATAGAATAGACCAGGTTGGAAGAGACCTTCCAGATCATCGTGTCCAACCCATCACCCAACACCATCTAATCAACTAACCCATGGCACCAAGCACCCCATCAAGTCTCCTCCTAAACACCCCCAATGATGGCGACTCCACCACCTCCCTGGGCAGCACATTCCAATGGGCAATCACTCTCTCTATGAAGAATTTCTTCCTAACATCCAGTCTAAACCTCCCCTGGCATAGCTTGAGACTGTGTCCTCTTGTGTGAAGTGTCCCTGTCCATGGCAAGGGGGTTGGAACTAGATGATCCTTGAGGTCCCTTCCAAACCTTACAATTCTATGATATGGTTATATGGTCCTGCTCTGGCAGGGGGGTTAGACTTGATCTCCAGAGGTCCCTTCCAACCCCTAACATCCTGTGATCCTGTGCTTTCTCTGGCCATGCTCAGGTCCTCTCCACTGCCTTGAACTGGTTTGTGCTCCAGCTCAAAGCTGCACGTCAGAAAACAGCCGAGTCTGGGACATCAGGCTGATTGAGGGTCAAATGACAAAACTGGCCCTACCTGACCTCTACTGGAACAAAAGAAAAATAGACATAAACATCCTCCAGGTTTTATGCTGAACTGGTTAGATCAGGCATTCACAACAACTCCACAACACTGCCAGTAATCTAAATCCCAATCAAGTTCAGCCTTAATCAAAAGTACTTGAGGGATGTGCATTGAAAGAAAATGAATCAAAATCAACCTGCCAGGCCAGCAGTGATGTTAGAAATTAAAGCCTACTGCACTGCTTGTCTACTAGGTATATGTCAAAGAGGTGAGTGTCCACAGACACACAAGCAATATATGCAGTCTCTTCACTTACAAACCTATAAAATGCTCTATCAGGTTGCCATTAAAACCACCACTGTCCTGACACATTTCACTATTCCTTCAGACGTCTAACTGAGATGTTTTCATGGTGTCCTAGAATTGTTTTCACATTGCTGCACAGAAAAGAAATGCAGTGCATTCCAGACACAGGATGATTCCCCTCTATTTGTATTCAAAACACCATACTGGCTGATTTGCTGAGTGAGCTGTTGTGGCTTCCTTGTGCATTGTGTTTCTCAGCTGCATTAAAAATTACTATGCCAAAGTATTGTTATCCAGTACATACAGGAGACTTTTTTGCCTCATAACAGGTAGAAGAAGAGATACTGGTTTTCCAGATGCTGTTGTGGTGTGGCCTTTTAGCTGCTGAGTAATTGGGGTGTGAAGAAACCACCCTGTGTTTTATGTTCTAAAATACAAGCCAAGCACATCAAAAATGATGTCAAAACCATGAAGGAGGAAAGGGACTTTCTGGTCTCCATTTAGCATTGATAAATAGCTCTCTGAGTCCTTAGAACTAGTAAGTAGATCACTTTGTCCGTAAAGGTCTCAGCACAGCTGTACTCCACAGCCAGATGTGGTGTAGGTACCTCAGCTGATATCACAAGAGAGCTCTGTGAGACTGGGAGAGCCTTCTGAGAGGTGTAAGAGCTTGTCTAGGTAAGAGATGTAAACTGTTATGTTTGCCACTAGGTGATGCAGAGAGAGGCACATTCAGTGACACTACAAACTCCTCCTGGTGTTTGAATGAAGGGTTTTGGATCAACTGCCTGCTTTATATAGTGGCAACATGGCCTACAGTTGTGCTAAGGATGCAGAGAGATATAGGAGATGGTAGCCTAATGCAATGTATTTGTGCAATTGTATATATGCTAAGATGCAGAAAGTGTCAATGTGGCAGCCCAGAACTGTCCCTCTACTTTCTTCAGTGATCTCAAAAAAGACACCATGCCCCATACTTGCTTTCAGTATTTGCAGTGTGGGAACTCACACAGAATCACAGAATTGTTAGGGTTGGAAGGGACCTCAAGGATCATCCAGTTCCAACACCCCTGCCATGGGCAGGGACACCTCACACTAGAGTAGGTTGTTCACAGCCACATCCAGCCTGGCCTTAATAACCTCCAGGGATGAGGCTTCTACCACCTCCCTGGGCAACCTGTTCCAGTGTCTCACCACCCTCATGGAGAAGAATTTCTTCCTGACATCCAATCTGAATCTACCCATTTCTAGTTTTGTTCCATTCCCCTCAGTCCTATCAGTACCTGGCACCCTAAAAAGTCCCTCCCTAGCATTCATGTTGACCCCTTTCAGATACTGAAAGGCCACATGAAAGGTAGTAAGTTAGTGTGTACTTAGTGCAGTGAGTTTGCAAGCAGTATACTATAATATAGTAGCACCAGCAGCTTTCTGTTCATATTTTTTATTGCCACCAAGGGTTAATTAAAAGACAGAGTCTACTTAGGTCCACCCATCTGTGCACACAGTTGAGTCTTGGAGAAGGCTTGTGTTTTGTTAACAAGTCTAAAACCAGAATACAGAATCAAACAGATTGAAAAAGACCTTTGAGATCTTTGAGTCCAACCCATCACCCAACACCATCTAATCAACTAAACCATGGCACCAAGTGTCTCATCCAAACTCTTTTTAAATACTTCCAGGGATGGTGACTCCACCACCTCCCTGGGCAGCACATTCCAATGGCCAATCTCTCTTTCTGTGAAGATTTCTTCCTAACATCCAGCCTAAACCTCCCCTGGTGCAGCTTGAGACTGTGTCCTCTTGTTCTGGTGCTGCTTGCCTGGGAGAAGAGACCAACCCCCACCTGGCTACAACCTCCCTTCAGGTAGTTGTAGACAGCAATAAGGTCTCCCCTGAGCCTCCTCTTCTCCAGGCTAAACAATCCCCTGAGCCTCCTCTTCTCCAGGCTAAACAACCCCAGCTCCCTCAGCCTCTCCTCATAGGGCTTGTGCTCCAGACCCGTCCCCAACTTTGTTGCCCTTCTCTGGAGCTCCAGCATCTCAACATCTTTCTTGCATTGAGGGTCCCAGAACTGGACACAGTACTCAAGGTGTGGCCTAACCAGTGCTGCAAACATGCAAGTTTTTGCATCCCCCTTCTCCCCGGGTACTAACTACAGTGAATTTTTCAGCTGTGTGAAACCCCAGAAGTCAAGCCTTTCCTGCTGTTTGTGTTGATTAAGACTTGGCTTGTGAGGAGAAAAGGGCCTTAGCAGATACAGTATCTTCTGCAGGAGCATTTTCCATTGCTGATGTCCTCCTGTGTGCTCCTACCACCAGGAGCACACAGGATATCATCCCACAGAATCATTCAGACCCTTAGGATCATCAAGGCCAACAGCTAATCTTACTCTACAAAGTTCACCCCTAAACCATATCCCCAAGCAGCACATCTAAACAACCTTTAAACACATGCAGGCTTGGTGACTCAACCACCTCCCTGGGCAGCACATTCCAAAGCCTGACCACTCTTGCTGTGAAGATTTTCTTCCTAATGTCCAGTCTAAACCTACTGTGCTGCAGTCTGAGGCCATGTCTCCAAGCCATTTTACTTTGGTTTCCTCAAACAAAGTGATCTAAGAGTGCCAAGGATGTGTTTTTTGCATTAGTTGCTGGAAGGGTTTATTGCTGCCATCTCTCTCTGCCTAACCTTTGCAGAGCTGAACCTCCACTCATGTTCTGCAACGTGCACATTGGCCACAGCAACCCCATGCAGTGCTACAGGCTGGGGTCAGAGTGGCTGGAGAGCAACCAGGCAGAGAG
Organism: Dryobates pubescens; assembly: GCF_014839835.1. Classification (NCBI taxonomy): domain Eukaryota; kingdom Metazoa; phylum Chordata; class Aves; order Piciformes; family Picidae; genus Dryobates; species Dryobates pubescens. Next base: position 6,111,137 of record NC_071619.1, on the reverse strand, counting down.
GGACCTGGGGGTGCTGGTCGATGGTAGGCTGAACATGAGCCTACAGTGTGCCCAGGCAGCCAGGAGGGCCAATGGCATCCTGGCCTGCATCAGGAACAGTGTGGCCAGCAGGAGCAGGGAGATCATTCTGCTCCTGTACTCTGCACTGGTTAGGCCACCCCTTGAGTACTGTGTCCAGTTCTGGGCCCCTCAGTTTAGGAAGGATGTTGAGATGCTGGAAGGTGTCCAGAGAAGGGCAACAAAGTTGGTGAGGGGCTTGGAGCACAGCCCTGTGAGGAGAGGCTGAGGGAGCTGGGGTTGCTTAGCCTGGAGAAGAGGAGACTCAGGATTGACCTTATTGCTCTCTACAACTACCTGAAGGGAGGTTGTGGACAGGCAGAGTTTGGTCTCTTCTCCTAGGCAACAAGCACCAGAACAAGAGGACACAGTCTCAAGCAGCACCAGGGGAGGTTTAGGCTGGAGGTTAGGAGGAAGTTGTACACAGAGAGAGTGATTGCCCATGGGAATGGGCTGCCTGAGGAGGTGGTGGAGTCACCATCACTGGAGGTGTTCAGGAGGAGACTTGATAGGGTGCTTGGTGCCATGGTTTAGTTGATTAGGTGGTGTTGGATGATGGGTTGGACATGATGATCTTGAAGGTCTCTTCCAACTTGGTCTATTCTATTCTATTCTATTCTATTCTATTCTATTCTATTCTATTCTACTCTACTCTACTCTACTCTACTCTTCCTTCATACCTCTGTAGAGATCCACATTCTGTATTGCTATACTTATGTGCTGTACTCTGTGAAAAAAATAAAAAATCAGGGGGTTTCACCCATTGCATCCCAAATCTAAAAAGAAAAAGGTTTAATTATGGACAAAATGAAACAGGAAAGTTCCAGGGACATGAACATTCTGTGCTTCATTCCTCTTTCAGCCCTACATGTTCAGTATCACAGTTAATTTAATGCTCTTTTTTTATTTCCCCAGAGACATTTCATTTGAAATGCAATTTCACCCAAATATTCCTTTTCAAAAGGGGAATTTTCATTTGGAAAACATCAACATATTTTTGCTGCTTCCAAGGGGAAACATTGCATTTAAAAAGCTGTCAAAGGGAAATGTGTTTACATTGAAGAAAAAAGTCCTCCATCAGCTTCTTTCGGCTGTAAGGTATAATCTAATTCAACCCAAATTACAGTCCCCCTACAAGTCATCTGATCCAGAAATAGCTGCTGACTGTCTGATACTTCAATCACCATTCTCCTGAAGTTTTCCACCTGTTTTGGTCTATAGCTTTCCCAACTTTGAACCAAAAGTAAGGGCAGGCTGTGGCGCTGCACCCGAGCCTGTTTCTTCTGCTCTTTTTCCCCCCCCTCCTCATAAGCCTTTGCACACACTGCACATGTACACTCAGAGCAGGCATCTGCCATCACTTAGCATGTCTCTTTGCCACCAGGGCTCAGACCTGCAAATTCAGCGTCTCACACCCCCAGTGGGTCGTAGCCTGAAGAAGGAAATTGGTTGGCTGCAGTTAGTGGAAGAGTGTTGTATTAACAGCCATGGAGGCACAAGCCTGTTGCTATTAGACCTGGCTAGGACTGCTTCTCGGCGCAAGCTTCACTCACCTCTTTGTAGCTCTGCCTGCCTGGGGGGAGTGGTGATACAAGGTGACAGGGCAGTTCAGTTTTCCTGCCCTCTCTTCCTTCAGCCCCTCTGCTGAAAGGCCCCCGTGGTTGGTAAAATGTTCCATAATACAGACAGATGGCCATTAAGGAGTAGTGTAAATTCAGCAAAGTCTCAATGGCTGCTTTGCAGCCTCAGATGAAAAACAACCCAACAACTGGATGGTAAGCAAGTGGGATGGCATTCAAACTGCTGCCCTGACAGCAGAGATTTTGGGTAATTTGAGTCTTCTTTCCCATATGTAATGACTTTATGGCCACCAAATGCCATCCTTCCTAATATAACTAAATCACCTGCTGCTTCACTGCAGCTGGAGGGGCAGGATAAGGATAAGAAAGCAAGTATCATGGCAAAATGTACTCTGAGGACCAGCAACACAGCTTCTTTTCCTCTGAGGAACAATGCTTTCAGTTAAAAAAACCCAACAAACCACCACCAAGATTTATTTTCTCTTTCTTTTTTTCCTTCTTTTTAACAGGCAAGTATCTCAAAATGCAGATGAAAGCTGCTCACTCTGATCCCAAATGCAATCAGTGCCTTGCTATGGGGTCTGTGTAGGCAGGCACAGCATCATTTCTGTAAATTTCTCATTAAGAAACAGCTTAAATGTACCAGGTCAGCTTGAAATGCAAATTATGTTTGTGTGATTCATAGACATTGCTGACAGCTTTCCCCCAGCCCAGCCTAGGTCTTCCCACTTGCTCAACTGAGAGGAGTTTACTGCAAAGACACTCAAGGTGAGCTACTGTCACCTAAAAACTTCAGAGCTAAAGGCAGACATTACAGATGAATGACCCACAACGAGAAACAAGGAAAAGGGATTATAGAAGAGTTCAGATTGGATGTTAGGAAGAAGTTCTTCCCCATGAGGGTGGTGAGACACTGGCACAGGTTGCCCAGGGAGGTGGTAGAAGCCCCATCCCTGGAGGTGTTTAAGGCCAGGCTGGATGTGACTCTGAGCAACCAGATCTAGTGTGAGGTGTCCCTGGCCATGGCAGGGGGGCTGGAACTAGATGATCCTTGAGGTCCCTTCCAACCCTAACAATTGTAGGATTCTATGATAAGAAGAAGCAGGATCTACTGGGAACTTGGATTTATACCTGATCACTACAGAGCCCACTACCTGTCCAATTTCCTTTACCTATATGGTGTGTGCAGATATTATTCCAAGGTGAAGGGGTAATTGAACAGCTGTGATCGTGGTACCAGCACAGTGGGTTCTGGTCTTCATTAGTCTAGCAGTAAACCTGGAGTGACTGAGGACTGAAGGAGAAAAAGTGAGCACAAAAAAGACTGTGTGCTTCAGAATGGTGAGGTATTGGGAAACTTTTAGCTTTGTTAACGTGATTTTAAAATACAGTATTCAGACAGGAGCTTTACAAAGACAAGCAGTAGCTGGGGAATGTATGAAGGTCAATCTATTGCTCTGCTCCCTTGTTCTGCCCAGCACTGAAAAATGTGTTCTCTGAGATGTTTACCCACAAGAGCTAAAATGTTTTGTTTAATGAACTGATCAGATGTTGGACAAGCATAGGATGGGATTGGGAAACAAAATAATGCAATGAAAGGCTGCAAAGAGAAGGCTGGGTGTTGGGGTGGGTTTTTTTTTCACCAGCACCTGATTGTGGCAGCCAGGTCACAGCACATTCAGGCACTTGATACGTACTTTGCTAGAGGTAGAACAGCAGTGTCATACCCATTTCTGTTTGAAGTTGCTAAGTTATGAAACCACAAGTTCCACAGCAAACTCACAGATGAGGAGGCTCTGCTCTCACCACAAAAGAGTGACGCAATGGTCATAAGGAACAGCAGTTCCACAGTGGCCCTACCAGAGAAGGCAAAGCATAAAGAGGCACTCAGCTACATACACATAGCAGACATAGGCAAGCCAGTGTAGTTATGCCTTAGCACTGTTTCTGTCTGCAGATATCTTTGTGTTGGGCAATTCAGATCACAGGAGGATGGAGACATTAGAGATCCCTGGATGAAGAGGCCTTTTTGCAGTTCTGGGAGTTTCTCCATCAGATCACTTGTTAAGAAACAACAACTCTGTACATAGTCTTACACTCACAGACTAAATAATTCACACCCATTGTCATTGTGTTTGTTTTGGAGGTTTTTTTGGAGGATTATTACTACCAAACTGAATTTGCCTGAAAACATTTTTCAATTTAAAACTTAATGAAAGTGTCTTTGCATCTGACCAGAACATTCTCTGCAGAGCTGTATCAGGAATAGTGTGGCCAGCAGGAGCAGGGAAGCTGTTCTGCTCCTGTACTCAGCACTGGTTAGGTAACACCTTGAGTACTGTGTCCAGTTCTGGGTCCCTCAGTTGAGAAAGATGTTGAGGTGCTGGAACGTGTCCAGAGAAGGGCAAAAAAGCTGGGGAGGGGTTTGGAGCACAGCCCTGTGAGGAGAGGCTGAGGGAGCTGGGGTTGCTTAGCCTGGAGAAGAGGAGGCTCAGGGGAGACCTTATTGCTGTCTACAACTCCCTGAAGGGAGGCTGTAGGTAGGTGGGGGTTGGTCTCTTCTCCCAGGCAACCAGCACCAGAACAAGAGGACACAGTCTCAAGCTGCACCAGGGGAAGTTTAGGTTGGATGTTAGGAAGAAGTTCTTCCCAGTAAGAGATTGGCCATTGGAATGTGCTGCCCAGGAGGTGGTGGAGTCACCACCATTGGAGGTGTTTAGGAGGAGACTGGATGAGGTACTTGGTGCCATGATTTACTTGATTAGATGGTGTTGGGTGATAGGTTGGACTTGATGATCTCAAAGGTCTTTTCCAACCTGGTTAATTCTATTCTATTCTATTCTATTCTATTCTATTCTATTCTATTCTATTCCATTCCATTCCATTCCATTCCATTCCACTCCATTCCATTCCATTCCATTCCATTCCATTCCATTCCATTCCAATGACAAACATCTGAACTGGTACCTTTGTACCACAGTCACAACATTCACAGGTATGGTGTGCACAGCCTCCCCTGGAGAGTTGTAGCAACACTCTGGTAATAAAGCTAGGAATGAGGAAAAAACCCTTGCCGAGAAGCTCTGCATTGCATAAGTTGTTTTCTCCAGGCCTCTTTTAGTCTCTCTGTGGTTTTGAATGACTACAGAGACTTACCACGCAAGAAAGTTTCCTGATAATCTGCTCAACAAGTTATCACCCTCCTTCAGTAGGCTATTAGAAATGGATGGTTCACTTCCACCCTTCACTGGCATTTACTGCTCCTGCTGAGAGGTTTCTGACAGTCTTGCAATAATATAAGGTCCGTGTGGAAGTTCGGCTAATGTAAGATAGGGGAATGGCAACTTTCAGCTGAGACAAGCTTAATAAAGTCACAGTTTTCCAGGTTTCAGAGCAATTGGTCTCTGTATGACAACCTGCAGTTGAGTCTTATCTTAAATTGTGAACGAGGCACCTTTCAGGCAAGTCCTGCCGTAAACAACCCAAGTAATTCATTGGTGCTATTTTTGTCTCTTGGAATGAGTCACCAGGCACATTGGTCATACCTCTGTACCCAGACAAAGGCAAAGGAGGAAGAAAACTGAATATCATGCGTGGTTAAATTTAGTGAAAGATTTGATTTCAAGCTGTTACTCAGATTGATGCCCTTACGTGACAGCAGCATCGGCAGGAGCCTCCGTCCAGTCTTCTGTGACACGCCTCAGGACTTGCAGGCGCAAAGCAAGCCTCCACACCTGCCAGTGCTGGCTTGCCTGCCTGACTCTCTACTCTTCTTTAACCCGTTTGGGCATGCAAGGAAGCGTCTCACCTGCAGCCATGTAGAACACAGACACTTTGGACACTTTGGTTTGTGGGAGATGCATCAGGCTGTGTAATACGCTGTCATGTGAAGCGGTGCACGTTGTCACAGGACTTTGAATGACCTGAAGTCAGAAGTAGGCAGCTTTGTGGTCTGTCTTCTCCGGGCCTCTGGCATGGTTTTGAGACAAGTGGGTCCTTCTGCACATTGGCCACAACAAACCCATGCAGCACTACAGGCTGGGGCCAGAGTGGCTGGAGAGCGGTCAGGTGGAAAGGGACCTAGGTGTACTGGTTGACAGTAGGCTGAACATGAGCCAGCAGTGTGCCCAGGTGGAGAAGAAGGCAAATGGCATCCTGGTCTGTATCAGGAATAGTGTGACCAGCAGAAGCAGGGAGGTCATTCTGCCCCTGTACTCAGCACTGGTTAGGCCACACCTTGAGTACTGTGTTCAGTTCCAGACCCCTCACTACAGGAGGGACATTGAGGTTCTGGAGCATATTCAGAGAAAGGCAATGAGGCTGATGAAGGGCCTGGAGCACATGGCCTGTGAGGACCATCTGAGGGAGCTGGGGTTGTTCAGTCTGCAGAAGAGAAGGCTGAGGGGAGACCTCATCGCTCTCTACAACTACCTGAAGGGATGTTGGAATGAGGAGGGAGCAATGTCTTCTACTCGATGACAAGCAACAGGACTAGAGAGGAAATGGTTTCAAGCTGTACCAGGGGACTGGTGGAGTCACCATCCCTGGAGGTGTCTAAGCAGTGTGTGGACCTGGTGTTTAAGGACCAGGTTTAGTATTGACCCTTCAGTGCCAGGTTGAAGGTTGAACTGGATGATCTTGGAGGTCTCTCCCAACCAGATGCTGTTCTGTGATTGTGTGAAAAAGGAAGAGTGGTGCATGATTCCAGCAGGATTTATGAACTGACAGTATCTCTTCCTATCTGTGGTAACCACAAGATAGTTTCCTGGGGAACTGCTATGTCTCCTTCTTCACATTAAACAGTTACTTCATTTTGCCTGAGAGAACAAGTATTGCTCCATTTCTTATGAGAGCACAAGAGGGTTTCAGTACACTCTCCATGTTCATGAATCTCTGCATGCAGTATTTATCATGACTATTTATAGATATGAAATGCACCCATCCATTTCATGGTACTTAAAGCACAATGGCTCTTCAGCCTCTTCAGCTTCCCTCCTGTTTCAAGTGGGAGAAACATTCAGCCTGCTGTATGTTTGTTACCTCAGAAAGATGTGTGTGCCTACAGCAAAATCATGCTCGCTTGCCAGAACCTTTGTAAATATTGTCCTTTTGCCCACTGCAAAAGCTATTACTTCATTAACCCAAGATATACAGCTAAAATAAACATGATATACGGTGAAGTTGTCCTGCTTGGGGCTGGATTCTCAGCTTGTGGAGTCCCTTTTACTCTGGGAAACCTAAGATATTCTTTTTCTGTTTGCAGAACTTGCTCCACAGAGAGCAGAAGACTTACGTTGAACTTGATCTCAAAACATTGCTTAATCTTAATCTTAGGGCACTATCTGGAACGGTCTCTCTTCCAGCTGAGGTTCAAGTTCACGTCCCTTTGATGCTGGAAACGGAGCATACTGGCCTGGCTGACGCACTATAAAACCTTCTGTATGCTTTTATAAGAACAAATTAACAAATTACCTGAGGCTTAGCATGCTCTGCTTTACATACTGAAGGCTCAGAGGTAATGACTTTAAAAGCTGGCTCGTGTTTTCTTTCATGCCCTAGAACTTCATTCACTCGTGTTGTCCTTCTTGTTCCTTCTGCTGAACTAGAACATCTGATTGTCTCACACAGAATCACAGAACCACCAAGGTTGGAAGAGACGTCAAAGATCATCAAGTCCAACCTGTCACCACAGACCTCATGACTAAACCATGGCACCAAGTGCCACTTCCAATCCCCTCTTGAACGCCTCCAGGGATGGTGAGTCCACCACCTCCCTAGGCAGCCCATTCCAAAAGCTAATGACTCTCTCACTGAAGAACTTTCTCCTCACCTCCAGCCTAAACTTCCCCTGGCACAGCTTGAGGCTGTGTCCTCTTGTTCTGGTGCTGGTTGCCTGGGAGAAGAGACCAACCCCCATCTGGCTACAACCTCCCTTCAGGTAGTTGTAGACAGCAATAAGGTCTCCCCTGAGCCTCCTCTTCTTAGGCTAAACAATCCCAGCTCCCTCAGCCTCTCCTCATAGGGCTTGTATCTCAACAGAGTTTATACAGAAATGGATCACAAGACTCAAGTGAGAACCAAGATGGGAACCTTTATGTCAGTGTTGATCCCCACAGTAGCACTTCACATGGTGTTTGAAGTGGACATTATCAGCTGAACATAGCCCTTCACACCCTGCTTGAGCAGGGGGATTGGACAAGTTGACCACCAGAGATATCTTCCCATTCAGACATTCACCATTCTGTGAAGTTCACCTTCCCCTAAGAATCAAAGCCTTGCACTTGTCCTAGTGAGATGAAAAGTAGCAAGATTGATGTGTCAGAAATATTTATGTTCTCTTTCATCAAGAAATGCTGAATTTAAACTTTATAATGAGGGGAAAAAAAGTAGAAGGAAAATGGATGGTATCTCTGCAGGCTGAACATGAGCCAGGAGTGTGCCCAGGCGGCCAAGAGGGCCAACGGCATCCTGGCCTGGATCAGGAACAGTGTGGCCAGCAGGAGCAGGGAGGTCATTCTGCCCCTGTAGACTGCACTGGTTAGGCCACACCTTGAGGTCTTTGTCCAGTTCTGGGCCCCTCAGTTTAGGAAGGATGTTGAGATGCTGGAAGTTGTCCAGAAAAGGGCAACAAAGTTGGTGAGGGGTTTGGAACACAAGCCCTATGAGGAGAGACTGAGAGAGCTGAGGTTGCTTAGCCTGGAGAAGAGGAAGCTCAGGGGAGACCTTATTGCTCTCTACAACTACCTGAAGGGAAATTGTAGACAAATGGGGGCTGGTCTCTTCTCCCAGGCAACCACCAACAGAACAAAAGGACACAGTCTCAAGCTGTGCCAGGGGAGGTTTAGGCTGGATGTTAGGAAGAAATTCTACACAGAGAGAGTGATTGCCCATTGGAAATGTGCTGCCCAGGGAGGTGGTGCAGTCGCCATCATTAGAGGTGTTCAGGAGGAGACTTGATAGGGTGCTTGGTTGCATGGTTTAGTTGATTAGGTGATGTTGGATCATAGGTTGGACTCGATGATCTGAAAGGTCTCTTCCAACCTGGTCTATTCTATTCTATTCTATTCTATTCTATTCTATTCTATTCTATTCTATTCTATTCTATTCTATTCTACCTCTTTCAATCATGCATTGGATCAATTGAGGGTTTTTATTCTTTCTTCCCAGTTATGACATGTTTATTTCATTTCAGTGGGAAACCTTTTTCAGTATTTCAGGATTCCCTTTGTTCTTTTCTGCCTACATCTTTTTTTTGTCTTTAACCATATTTTTCCATGGTATCCTTTCCCAGTAAAGGAAAAGGAATATTAAACCTTTCTCTGTTCAGTGCCAGTGCCAGGGAAACTACAGCAAGATAACATCCCCAGTGCCAGCCAAGCAGATAAAAGAGTTGTTCAGCAGGGGACTCTCTGTTCTAAGGCCACTTGCTTTGATACCTCCTTTTTCGTTCCTCCAAAGCTTTCTGCCTTGTATCTTCAGATCTCTTTAGGCTCTGTTTCTTCTCATAGATCATCTCCAGCTCTACACATATTGTCTTCATCCAGGAAATACAGCACTACACAAACTTAACAAGTTTCTGGAATACTCCTTATATGCCCATTTACAGTAGGTAGCGCTTCTGGAGTGACTTTTTTTTCCCTCCCCACAGCCAAAACATCCCAGAGACAGGTGAAAAAATTGCATCAAATATCAAGCAGGTGTTGAATTTTCAGCAGTAAGCTAATTGCTGTGTGATCTTTTCTCCATGCTTCTAGTGCTAAGCAGCTAAAGGTTTCCCAGGTACTGCAAGAAATGATTTGTCACCCTCTGGAGAGTTTTCCCATGTGCAGCTGGTGGCAATGTTGTGGGAGGACTAAATCACAAACTCGCTGTAAATTCCCTCTTAAAGACACCATGTAAAATTCTCTATTAAAGGCAAGAGGTGCTGTGCAGAGGGCTGAAATACTAGAACCCTTATTGAACCTCCCAGGTCCTTATTAAAAAGTGATTTCTGTCATGTGTCTTCTATTTATAGGTTTGCTTTTGGGCAACTTCAAAGCAATTTTTCTTTCAGATAAGAAAATTCCTCCGGATTAAAATAGTATCATGGCCCAACACATATATGTTGAAAAGACAGAGATGATAACCTAGATGCATGGCAGACTCATCAGAGATAAGAATCCTATCTCTCCCTTTCAAGACTGATTTGGGATGCAACTGATTTAAGAAAGATGTTGAGTTGCTGGAAAATGTCCACAGAAGGGCAACAAAGCTGATGAGGGGTCTGGAGCACAAGCCCGAGGAGAAGAGGATGAGGGAGCTGGGGTTGCTTAGCCTGGAGAAGAGGAGGCTCAGGGGAGACCTTATTGCTCTCTACAACTACCTGAAGGGAGGCTGTAGACAGGTAGGGGTTGGTCTCTTCTCCCAGGCAACCAGCACCACAACAAGAGGACACAGTCTCAAGCTGCACCAGGGGAGGTTTAGGATGGATGTTGGGAAGAAATTCTTCACAGAAAGAGTGACTGGCCATTGGAATGTGCTGCCCAGGGAGGTGGTGGAGTCACCATCACTGGAGGTGTTTAGGAAGAGACTGGATGAGGCACTTGGTGCCATGGTTTAGTTGAACCTACCTAAATACTGGAGAAGGCTTCACTCCCTGGTTCCTTCCTATTCTGGAGCAAAAAGCAGTGCTGGAAGAATAACATCTGCTGCTGTAAGGGTGTGTTACTTTTTATGTGTCAGTGTAGGGTTTTTATGGAGAGGATTAAGGAGACCAGAGGGAGCTTCTTAAATTATAATGAGCTATCCAGGCAGCTTCAGTTTGGGGTTATTTCTATTCCTTTCTGCTCCTTATTGCCTAAACTCTAACACTGATCTTTGCAGCAGGCAGATGCCAACATAAATTTCAAACTTTTTTTTCCCCTTTCTTCTTCTTTAGTTAAGTGTGGCATACCAGAAAATGTCATCAGCTCAGCACATCCATTTCTAGTGCTGCCACAGGGCTGGGAACTTGCCCTGGCAAAGATTACACAGCTGCTTGGGTTGACTAGTCTGTCAGTCTGCTTGACAAATTAATTTTCTTTTAACTGATTAGAGGTGATAGCCTTTTAAAACCTGGGCTGCAGAAGTTTGACCTTTATTAATATTTCCATACCATAGCAGTAACTGAAGTGGTGAAAGAAGTGGGAAAGTTGGTGATTATTGAGCAGTTTGGGCAGCAGCTGTTTTCCTTTTCTTGTTCCCTTTACCATATGAGGCTCTTGCCACAGACGGACCAAAGAGGAGAAAGAAATAAATATGAGACAGAAAGCACCCAGCAAATCCTGCTTAGCATAGTACAAATCTGAAGAAACTGGACTTCTGGCATCTCAGATGGTGCAAGGTTTACATAAGAGAAGAGAAGGATTTGGCTCTTTGTTCCTAGGGATCTGTGTGTATAAACCAATACCAGTGTATTTGCATGGTTTCTTAAACTGGAGCCTTAAATCATAAAGCTTTACACCCTGTCAGTCTGACTTGGCACTAATCTTTCAGTAGTACAGAAGTGACAAGGGAGCTACTGCTGCCTGCCAGTAAGGGCAGAATACAGAATTAACCAGGTTGGAAAAGACCTTTAAGATCATTGAGTCCAACCTATCATCATCAACTAAACCATGGCACCAAGCACCCCATCCAGTCTCCTCCTAAACACCTCCAGTGATGGTGACTCCACCACCTCCCTGGGCAGCACATTTCAATGGCAAATCACTCTTTCTGTGAAGAACTTCTTCCTAACATCCAGCCTAGACCTCCCCTGGCACAGCTTGAGACTATGTCCTCTTGTTCTGGTGCTGGTTGCCTGGGAGAAGAGACCAACCCCCACCTGGCTACATCCTCCCTTCAGGTAGTTGTAGAGAGCAATGTCTCCCCTGAGCCTCCTCTTCTCCAGGCTAAGCAACCCCAGCTCCCTCAGCCTCTCCAGCTGGAGAAGGGCAGTGGTTTTTTCAGTTATAACTTCTTGGATCTTGCAGTTCAAACGTCATGATTGCAGCATTATTGCACAAAGTAGGTGTGATGGCACAGTACTCTACCCAGATGTTCTGCTCTGTGTTTGAAGGAGCAGGCAGGGCTCCTGTGTGGTTTTTACCTGGCACGTGGTGACATGGTAAAGCCTGCTTCCTAGGGAAAGCATTTCTATTTTAACTTGGCGAGATGCAAACTCTGTGCCATCAGTTACAAGATGGGGTGTAGAAAATGCTGAGTAGCTAGTGAAAAGTAAAACTGCAAATTAGCTTGGGTTTTTTTTTTATTGTTATGATGATGTTTTTGCAGTGGGGAGGTGAGGCAAAGATTAAAGGCATCTTCTTGACACCTCACGGGCTTTCCTGCATTGATTTGTGTTCCTCTGCTCTTCTAAGAGTTTTGCCAATTCAGAGAAGCTGTGTGGGCAGCAGCCACTTGGGATCCTAATTAAGCCTTCTGAATTATGTTCTAATTTTGTTTCAGTGTTGCAAGGGTGGGAATAATTTAGCTTCCTGGAATAACTGCAGCACCAGTCCAAGGACTCAAAATCCTCAGCTAGATGGTAGGGAACCAGTTGGGCCTTTCCCCTACCTTCAAACTGCTCTCTTAAGTTAAAGGAAATTTGTTTTCCTCCATCCTTTCTTTGGAACAAGCAGTGAAGAAAGAGCCAGAACAGGTTTCTCACTCCCTGCCTTCATACTCATCTATTTCCCAGGGTGGAACTGAACAGATGCAGCTTCTGGCTCACAGCATCTCCGTGGCCTGTCAGGATTGCATTGAGCTGCTGTTCACAACTTCTGGAGCAGTGTGAGATATGCAGACTTCATTTTTCACCAGCTGCTGGGTATTGTTATAAATAGAACTGGAGAGGAGAAACACACTTGCTTCTTTGCAAAGACCCTGCTGGACTCAGGTTCTCAGAACGTGTCCAGAGAAGGGCAACTAAGCTGGTGAGGGGTCTGAAGCACAAGCCCTATAAGGAGAGGGAGCTGGGATTGCTTAGCCTGGAGAAGAGGAGGCTCACGGGAGACCTCATTGCTCTCTCCAACAGATCAACACCTCCTCCTAACTTGGTGTCATCTGCAAACTTACTGATGATGGATTTATCATCGTATCATAGTATCATAGTATCAGTCAGGGTTGGAAGGGACCACAAGGATCATCTAGTTCCAACCCCCTGCCATGGGCAGGGACACCCCACACTAGATCAGGCTGGCCAGAGCCTCATCCAGCCTGGGCTTAAACACCTCCAGGGACGGCACCCCAACCACCTCCCTGGACAACCCATTCCAGGGCTTCACCACTCTCATGGTGAAGAACTTCCTCCTCACATCCAGCCTGAATCTCCCCACCTCCAGCTTCATTCTATTCCCCCTAGTCCTATCACTACCTGACATCCTGAGAAGTCCCTCCCCAGCCTTCTTGTAGGTCCCCTTCAGATACTGGAAGGCCACAATTAGGTCACCTCAGAGCCTTCTCTTCTCCAGACTGAACAGCCCCAACTCCTTCAGTCTGTCCTCACAGGAGAGGAACTCCAGCCCTCTGAGCATCCTTGTGGCCCTTTTCTGGACACCTTCCAGCCCGTCCATATCCCTCTTGTAACAGGGGCTCCAGAACTGGACGCTATGATACCATGATACTATGCCTGACTGACATTAGTTATTCTTATCATTGATATATGAACATAAATATGTGCCAGGAATGAACTCCTTACCAGAATGGAGTCATGCAAAGTTTAGCATTAGGTGAAAAGTGCTGTATGAAGGGAAAATTCATAGCTGTGTGCACATATGTACATGCATAGGACCTCTCTATAGCTAGACCTAGAGGTTACCTAACATCTCTCTCTGCCAAGTCTTGCTTTTAAAACTACTTAAAAAATCCATTGTAATGAGCTGTCAGTCCTGGTTTAACCCAAATATTAGTATGGATAACATTTGGTTGTGAAAGAAATTAGAGGCTTGATGTTATGTGAAAAAAAAACCCACAGCTTTCAGATACCAGCAGCAGAGCCCAATCATCCAACAATGAATTTGTGACTTGGATGTTTGGTGCTGGTGAAAATTTTACTACCCACATAATCATTAATAAACCCCCACACTTTTGTGTTTACATAAAGTGCAATAGAAATCAGGACAGTCTGACTGGAGGGGATGCAACTTGTTGACAAAGAATCTTGAAATCCTGTGTGTTATCTGGCAGAATTATGTTAGCAACAACAGCTTCCACCTGAGGTCCTCCTCTTCTGGGCTCTGTGAAGACTTGTTGTAGGAAGAATCTTCCACATCCTTCTCAAAGTGCTTACCAAAGCCACAGCTGGGAGGTGAAAGAAAGGCACTGGAAGATAGTGGCTTACCAGGCACTGGAAGATGGAGGTTTACCATGTCTCTAGCAAGCAGGCAGGCACATCCAACCAATCCACCTTGCTGTTTGACACTGTCTGCATCACAGCAGCAATTCACACCAAAAAGAGACCTTGTACCAAAGTCCTCCTCAACACTCCCTACAAATCTCTGTTGTACCTCTTTGCATCTATCAGCATGTGTCTCATTCCAGTTCCAAATTTAACTCCATATCTTTTCACCTTCCTCAATATTTGCTAGTTTCTGTTGAGCACTCTTTTTCCCAAAGCCACAAGGATGAGCAGAGGACTGGAGCACCTCTCCTGTGAGGACAGACTGAGAGACGTGGGGCTGTTCAGTCTGGAGAAGAGAAGGCTCTGAGATGACCTCATTGTGGCCTTCCATTATCTGAAGGGGGCTACAAGAAGGGTGGGGAGGGACTTTTTAGGATATTGAGTAGTGATGGGACTAGGGGGAATGGAGCAAAACTACAAATGGGTAGATTCAGATTGGATGTCAGGAAAAAGTTCTTCCCCATGAGGGTGGTGAGACACTGGAACAGGCTGCCAAGGGAGGTATCACAGTATCACCAAGGTTGGAAGACACCTCAAATATCATCAAGTCCAACCTGTCACCACAGACATCATGACTAAACCATGGCACCAAGTGCCATGTCCAATCCCCTCTCGAACCCCTCCAGGGATGGTGACTCCACCACCTCCCTGGGCAGCACATTCCAATGGCAAATGACTCTCTCACTGAAGAACTTTCTCCTCACCTCGAGTCTAAACTTCCCCTGGTGCAGCCTGAGACTGTACATTCTTGTTCTGGTGCTGGTTGCTAGAGAGAAGAGACCAACCCCTTCCTGGCTACAACCACCTTTCAGGTAGTTTTCGAGAGCAATGAGCTCTCCCCTGAGCCTCCTCTTCTCCAGGCTAAACAATCCCAGTTCCCTCAGCCTCTCCTCATAGGGCAAGGTGGTAGAAGCCTCATCCCTGGAAGATTTTTAGGCCAGGCTGGATGTGGCTCTGAGCAACCTGCTGTAGTGTGAGGTGTCCCTGGCCATGGCAGCAGAGTTGGAATTAGATGGTCCTTGAGATCCCTTCCAGCCCTGACAATTCCATGATTCTAAGCGACAGTATAATTGTATTCCACTAAAAGCCCCTGGCACACTGATGAATGGGGAGCTACAGGGCTCTCAGGGCTAACACTTTCTCAGCATCCTCCCCTCTTTGTTGTACACAGGGGAAACACCTCCACTTACTGCTGTCAGCTGGCTTGAAGGAAATGTGGAGGATGAATTGCTTGAGGGAAAGCAATCCTTTTACACATAATTGCACCTAAAAGCGTTTCTTTTGTCTGTGAGATCTCTGATACCATTTCTGCTATTCTAAGCTGAAATTGATTTTTATTTTTAATCACAGGTCAGTTGGAAAAAGAAAAAAGCTGGGAAAACACAATAGAAAGTGTTAGCTTTATTCCTCCCCCCCCCCCCCCCCCCCCCCCCCTTCTTCTCTACACAAGTGCAGATAAGCTGGAGGGAAAAAACCAGGAAATCAATGATCTGTCATCAAGGGCTCCCAGCAGTTCCCTTTCTGCCTGTGTCCCACAGCAGCAGGCAGCATCAGCTCCTGTGGGCTCTGCAAAGGTGTCACCATCCCAGAGCTCCCCACAGCCACTGGAAGCCTTGCTGGGACTATGGGCTTTGTGTCACACCAGGTTTTAGCTATTTCAATTTCCTTGCATCCACTTATAATATGTCACAGAAGGCCTATTACTTCTCTCAGCTGTGTCTCACACACTAGGATATCTTTGATTCATCTTTACCCTAAAGGAAAGGGGGGAAAAAAGAAATACCTTTGTCATTGTGGTGCTGCTGCTGTGTAGAAAGAGCCATGGCAGCCCTGCAAGGCTCTTTGATTTCAATGGCCTGAGTGGAGTACAAGCCAATCCTAGTCCTATTTTCTTGGACTGAAAAGGTAGGGGAAGGTTTTATGGTGGTATTTTTCAGGTATGTAGGAGGCTTTAACTCCATGTGTTCTATCTTCACCTCCAATTTCAGACAGGAGGATTCACCTGTATTATGTCTCAGGAGAAGTTTTGAGAGCATTTCACATTAAGAACTATAGCAATATTATCCTAGGAGTGTGTCTGGGAATAAAATCAGTTTCCCAAGTAGCTCTGACCAGTACCCAGGAAAAAGCCAACTCCTTACCTGACTGGGCAATGAAAACAAGCTAACCTGACTGTGCCCCTTACACAGGAAATGAAGCTGGAGTTTGTCCTCTTGGTGATATGTTAACTCAGATATTTTTCTAGCAAGTGGCAAATGACCATGGTGATCCTCAGGAAAACAATTTTCTCTGAGTGCTCACATATAGCACATTTCAGAGGAGCTGTAAGCTCAAGACTGCTTACTCCTTGGGTTAAGCTATCCTACCATATTTTCCATAAAGCTGAGATATGAAGAGCCTGTTTTATTAACCAAAGCCTGTGAGTTTAAAGAGAAACACCAATTTGGGGTTTTTTTAACTATCCCCTTGAACAAGGATTAGCTTTTCCTTTGCAAAGCCATTGCTTTTCATTGCTAGGCACAGCCTCTCTGCAGCAACACTCCTGCCCAGTGCAGATCACTTCAGGGCAAGGATGCTGCCCCAGCCATGTAGAGCTTCTGTTCTGTGGGAGGCTTTGAGAACTGTATGATTTGTGTTCCTCTGATCACTCATTGACTGAATTGGCAATTGCCTTTTACTGAAGGGTAATGTAAGATGAAGCACCTCTGACTGCTCAAGGACAGCACAGGTAAATCAGCCTGTGCTAAGCAGGAGGAAAACAAGAGGAATATGGCAGCAGCCTTCATGCAGCTTCTGCGCATGACATGCTGACTTGTCCACAAGGCATCTTGACTATAAATAAGAATCTGGCCCTTTGTTTATGAAGCTTGATGATCTAACATTGGCATCTTAGATGGAAAGCACTAACTCCTTAGATCATTAATAGCTTTCACTTTTGTCAAACCATGGGTGAAAACTCCAAACAGAACTTGGGGCAAAGTTCATTAATCTGGCAACACTCCTGTGAACACGAGCCAGGAGCTTAAACCCAGATTCCAGTGAATTCCATTTATCTGTGTCATTACCTAAAATGGTCGGGGTGGAAAACAACAGTGGACACCATTGCAGGTTAAATCTCTCTGTTCTGAGTTCCTTCTGTGCAGGAAAAAAGAAAAGGACAATAAATAGAAAGTAAAAGAAAAAGAGGAAGAACAAGAAGAAGAAAAAGAAAGAGAAAGAGGGGAAAAGAGAAAAAGAAAGAGGGGAAAAGAGAAAAGGAAAGAGAGAAAAAGGAAAAGGGAAAAGGAAAGGGAAAGGGAAAGGGAAAGGGAAAGGGAAAGGGAAAGGGAAAGGGAAAGGGAAAGGGAAAGGGAAAGGGAAAGGGAAAGGGAAAGGGAAAGGGGAAGGGGAAGGGGAAGGAGAAGGAGAAGGAGAAGGAGAAGGAGAAGGAGAAGGAGAAGGAGAAGGAGAAGGAGAAGGAGAAGGAGAAGGAGAGAAAGAGAGAGAGAGAAAGAGAAAGAGAAAGAATGAGAAAGAAAGAGAAAGAGAAAGAAAGAGAAAGAGAAAGAGAAAGAGAAAGAGAAAGAGAAAGAGAAAGAGAAAGAGAAAGAGAAAGAGAAAGAGAAAGAGAAAGAGAAAGAGAAAGAGAAAGAAAGAGAAAGAGAGAAAGAGAAAGAAAAAGAGAAAGAGAAAGAGAAAGAGAAAGAGAGAAAGAAAAAGGGAAAAGGAAAAGAAGAAAAAGAAGAAAAAAGAAAAGAAAGATAAAAAAGAAAAAAGAAAAAAAATGAGGGGGGAAAAAAAAGCAAAAAGTAAGAAAAGGCAAGAAAAGAAAGAACCTGTTATTAAAGGAAATGTTCATGTTTAAGAGCATAAATCTGTGTTACTCCTATGCTTGAACAAAGAGCAGCTCTTGAACTTTGGACTCACAAGATTACTAATTATCCCTCTTTTCAAGATTCTGTGTGCTCCACGCAGAGATGTTGGTTTCCTTTTCTGATGCTGTTTATGACACAAGCCCCAGCAGCCCAGGAGTATGTACAGAACACTACTCAACAGCAGTGCTGTTGAAACCTTTATCCAAACTTCAGTGCACTCTGGCTACACCTTCTTGCAGCTGCTGCAAGACACACAACTTTATCCATTCCTGTCTTCAGCAGGTATCTCACTAGTATATGCCTGAGGCAGCATGGCATAAATCATACAGGCCAAATGGCCTGCTAATGTAAACGGGTGCTGCTCCAGGCACCCCAGAGGCCTTCATTCTTTTGTACTAGCAAGTGGGCCTGTGGGTACTGGTTGATAGTAGGCTGAACAGGAGCCAGCAGTGTGCCCAGATGGCCAAGAAGGCCAATGGCATCCTGGCCTGCATCAGGAATAGTGTGGTGAGCAGGGAGGTCATTCTGCCCCTGTACTCAGCACTGGTCAAACCACAACTTCAGTCCTCTGTCCAGTTCTGGGCCACTCAGTTTAGGAAAGATGTCCACAGAAGGGCAACAAAGCTGAGGAGGGGTTTGGAGCACAGCCCTGTGAGGAGAGGCTGAGGGAGCTGGGGTTGCTTAGCCTGGAGAAGAGGAGGCTCAGGGGAGACCTTATTGCTCTCTACAGCTACCTGAAGGGAGGTTGTAGCCAGGAGGGGGTTGGTCTCTTCTCCCAGGCAAGCAGCACCAGAACAAGAGGACACAGGCTCAAGTTGCACCAGGGGAGGTTTAGGCTGGATGTTAGGAAGTTCTTCATAGAAAGAGTGATTGGCCATTGGAATGGGCTGCCCAGAGAGGTGGTGGAGTCACCATCACTGGAGGTGTTTAGGAAGAGACTGAATGAGGCACTTGGTGCCATGGTTTAGTTGATTAAATGGTGTTGGATGATAGGTTGGACTTGATCTCAAAGGTCTTTTCCAGCCTGGTTAATTCTATCCTATCCTATCCTATCCCATCCTATCCTATCCCATCCTATCCTATCCTATCCTATCCTATCCTATCCTATCCTATCCTATCCTATCCTATCCTATCCTATCCTATCCTATCCTATCCTATCCTATCCTATCCTACCCTACTCTATTCCATTCCATTCCATTCCATTCCATTCTATTCTATTCTATTCTATTCTATTCTATTCTATTCTATTCCATTCCATTCCATTCCATTCCATTCTATTCTATTCTATTCTATTCTATTCTATTCTATTCTATTCTATTCTATTCTATTCTATTCTAACTGACACCAGAAACATGTGTGTGTGTGCTGCAAAACAAAACCAGTACCAAAGCTCAGGTCCTGGTATTCTGGTCCCTGCAAATACCATGGCAACTCCCAGGAGTGCTGAAGTCCTACCTGATGCTGTAAACAGCTGTGAAGAGCTAACACATAATGGATAAATAACTAATAGCTATAAATAGCTTGGAGATTTGTCTGAAGGAAGAGAGTTTTATGTCATTTTAATACCTGTCAAGCCACAAGCAGCTGCTAGATTTATTTGTTTTCCTGCTCAAATACCCAGTTTACAGAATCTCAGAAACATTCAGGTTGGGAAAGACCCTCAGGATCACCAAGTCCAACTGAGAACCCTGCTCTGCAAAGTTCACCCCTAAACCATATCCCCAAGCACCACATCCCAAAGACCTTTAAATACATCCAGGGTTGGTGACTCAACCACCTCCCTGGGCAGCTCATTCCAATGCTTGACCACTCTTGCTGGGAAAAATTCTTTCCTGATGTCTAGTGTAAACCTAGCCAATCTAAGCTTCTGTTTAGCACCCTGGGGGTGTTTCTGTGACCAAAAGAAAGTGGTTTTAAAAATTAGGTGAGAATGAATTTTGTAATAAAAATATGGCCTACTGAGAGTCTGACCTCTCTTTTCTTACCATGAAGAAACCAAAGGCTTCTTCAATACCCAAGAGAGATCCACTGGCTACTGAATAATTACTGGCATAATTAAACTGTCCTACAGGCAGCCCAACTTGCAGACACCCCTGGAATGATTCAGTCAAGGAAGCTGGGGACTTTCATGAGCTGCAGAGCCCAGCTGGCCACAAATCAGCTTCAACTACAACAGCACCCTGTGACAGCCACTCTAGTGGTCCACATTTTTATACAATACCACCCAGCACGTGTAGTACAGCTGGGGAAGGTAGCTGTCATGGGCTTTACACCATAGCCCAAGCTTGCATTGTGATCATGTCTACTGAATATACACAGAGAACTGACACCCCTTTGGCTTTCTAGAGCCCCTAGGTCTAAAAGCCTCATCCCTGGAGGTTTTTAAGGCCAGGCTGGATGTGGCTCTGAGCAACCTGATGTAGTGTGAGGTGTCCCTGCCCATGGCAGGGGGGTTGGAACTAGATGATCCTTGAGGTCCCTTCCAACCCTGACAATTCTATGATTCTGTCTCCTGCTGCTACTATGTCAAGTGGTGCAGGCCATGGGGTAATGATAATGGTAACGTGCCAAGTGGAAAATGGTAGATTAAGCAAATTGTCCTAGCAGGCCACATGCAGGAGGAGCAGCTCATGATCACAGAATCACAGAACCACAGAATCACCAAGGTTGGAAGAGACCTCAAAGATCATCAAGTCCAACCTGTCACCACAGACCTCATGACTACTAAACCATGGCACCAAATGCAACATCCAGTCCCCTCTTGAACACCTCCAGGGATGGTGACTCCACCACCTCCCTGGGCAGCACATTCCAATGGCTAACAACTCGCTCAGTGAAGAACTTTCTCCTCACCTCGAGCCTAAACCTCCCCTGGTGCAGCTTGAGACTGTGTCCCCTTGTTCTGGTGCTGGTTGCCTGGGAGAAGAGACCAACCCCCTCCTGGCTACAACCTCCCTTCAGGTAGCTGTAAAGAGCAATAAGGTCTCCCCTGAGCCTCCTCTTCTCCAGGCTAAACAATCCCAGCTCCCTCAGCCTCTTCTTGTAGGGCTTGCACTTGAGACCTCTCCCCAGCCTCGTTGCCCTTCTCTGGACACGTTCAAGTGTCTCAATGTCCTTCTTGATGGGACTCAACAGAGCATCAGGAGACCTGCCAGCAACAAATGTTTTGTGAGTTTGTCTCCTTTGGGCTGAGCTGTCCATGAATAACAATCCACAATAAATGGTGAAAGCTGAAAGTTTTCATGTTGCCAATTCCAGCCAGAACATTTGGTTTCCAGTTGGAAATGGCTCTTCATTTAGAAAGTCCCTTCCCTTTTATTCAAGAAAATAGATGTTAGAACATCCTGCAATGCTTGCATCTGCACTGAAATCTTTACATCCCATTCCAGAAGCTTGGGGGGATGGGGAGTTGGAGGGATTTTAAATTTTTTCTTTATTTATTTGTTTTTAAATAAACAAAATCATCAATCATTGGAAATGTTCTCTTCCTGGCTCTGCTAATGACCTCTGATGGCATTTGGGGTATCTCAGGACATGGACAAGAAAGCCCTTTGTTTTGTCAGCTTAATTTGGAGCTATAGCTATGCCTGTCTGTGTTATGCAAGTGGTTTTCTGAACTTGCATGGTGGTCACTACTTTAATGTCTTTATCGATGATCTGGACGAGGGAGTTGAGTCCATCATCTGTAAGTTTGCAGATGACACCAAGCTGGAGGCAGGTGTTGATCTGTTAGAGGGTAGGAGAGCTCTGCAGAGGGACCTTGACAGGCTGGGCAGATGGGCAGAGTCCAAGGGCATGAGATTTAACACATCTAAGTGCAAGGTTCTACACATTGGCCACAACAACCCCATGCAGTGCTACAGGCTGGGGTCAGAGTGGCTGCAGAGCAGCCAGGCAGAAAGGGACCTGGGGATACTGGTTGGCAGTAGGCTGAACATGAGCCTGCAGTGTGCCCAGGTGGCCAAGAAGGACAATGGCATCCTAGCCTGTGTCAGGAGCAGTGTGGCCAGCAGGAGCAGGGTGGTCATTCAGCACTGGTTAGGCCACACCTTGAGTCCTGTGTCCAGTTCTGGGGCCCTCAGTTTAGGAACGATGTTGAGTTGCTGGAAGGTGTCCAGAGAAGAGCAGCAAAGCTGGGGAGGGGTTTGGAGCACAGCCCTGTGAGGAGAGGCTGAGGGAGATGGGGTTGCTTAGCCTGGAGAAGAGGAGGCTCAGGGGAGACCTTATTGCTCTCTACAACCTCCTGAAGGGAGGCTGTAGCCAGGTGGGGGTTGGTCTCTTCTCCCAGGCAAGCAGCACCAGAACAAGAGGACACAGTCTCAAGCTGCACCAGGGGAGGTTTAGGCTGGATGTTAGGAAGAAGCTCTTCCCAGAAAGAGTGATTGGCCATTGGAATGTGCTGCCCAGGGAGGTGGTGGAGTCACCATCACTGGAGGTGTTTAGGAGGAGACTGGAGGGGGTGCTTGGTGCCATGGTCTAGTTGATTAGGTAGTGTTGGATGATAGGTTGGACTCAATGATCTCAAAGGTCTTTTCCAACCTGGTTCATTCTATTCTATTCTATTCTGTTCTGTTCCGACACTGCAACAGTTCCCTTTCTCTTATTTTTCCTTTCAAGACCTCCTAACAAGTCCCAGCTGCTCAGCTTCACTTTGACACACCATGGATCAGGGCCTGTCTGTCTTTGGACACCGTGTATCCTCTGCCTTCTACCTTGTTCTGCTTACTGCTGCCTTCTGCAGAGGACTGCACAAGAGAGCACTGCTACGTTCCTCTAAAAGGGCAAATGATCTTCCTGCTCTGATCCCTCCAGTGCTGTCTCCAGAGCATCACAATCATGGATAAGCCGACCCTGCCAGATGGGACTGGGTCAGCATAATCTGCCCCCATCCACAACTCTCATGATAACCAGTGCAAGATGAGCCAGGACATATTGTTCTCAATGACAGACTCCAACTTCTGCTACTCTCCAGTGCCAGGAATTACTTTAGTCAGAGCATGACCATATTCACACACAAGATTAGCTCTTTCCATGAATGCCAGTGCAGTTTTCCCTGTAATCCTCTAAGTTTCTTTCCTCTTAAGAGTCCTAACAAAACTTGTGCTGGCACAAATCATCCTCACTCTGCAGAAATCAACACAGCTCTGGTCATTTTTATTGCAACTCAGCTTCTTCTCCCACTTGGCAAGGAGACCTGCAGGGCATTAGGGTAACCTGATAGGAAAATCCAGGACTCTGTCCCTGCCCTTGGACCTATCTTACTCTCTGTCCCTGCCCTTGGGCCTGTCTTACTAAGAGGGAAAGTAAAGCCAAGGGACCAAGAGCAAAAGGGCAGCATGGTATTTTGTGACAGAAGTGAATGCCACCATCATCTGCAGTTACAATAAGAGCAGGGAGTTTGGAGTCAGGATTGCACTGACTCAGTTTGCAGAACCTGAGGAAATTTTCTTCTAGTTTCTGACTGTTTTGAGTAAAAACAATCTGAAAGTGGGTAGAATCCCACTCTGTTTCCTGGGGTGTTTGGGGAAATGTGATTGATGGGCTAGATGGATAGCATTATGGTGTGTGCTGTCACAATATCCCTTCATGCACTACCAGTGCAGGGCTGCACATCTCACAACACCTTGTCAAAGTAATAGTAAATAGCCTTTTTGACTTTAAATAAAAGACTGAAGTGAAGATTAGTACCAGAAAGAGTAGAAACTGTTTCTTGGAGCATAATTCCTTAATATTTGGATGTAGTCTACCTTGTTGAGACATATCTGTCTGTGTGCATAAGAAAGAAATATGCTTTTGTCCCCCTAGCAGTGTTCAAACACGAGGTAGTGAGCATTGCTTCCTCACTGCACACAAATAGGAGCTTTATCTGTACCAAGACCATATGAACACTGGAATAGAACTGCAAACAGATGAGGAAAAGGGCACAGACCTGAAAACCATTAGCTAACCTTTCCATCCCCTCAGCTTCACTAGCCTGCTCTAAGAAAGCCTCACTGAAGCTTTGTTTTCTGAGGACATTTGTATTCTATTAGGAGAGTGCAAACAATAGCTTTGTGTCAAGCCACAATTGTATTCCTTGATGCTAATGCAGGCCATTTAAAGTTCAGCCAGTGCCCCTTGGGTTTTGGGAGAGCTGAACAATTTGGATGCCAGGTTCACTTCCAGTTTCAAAGCTTTGCTGTATAGAGGATTTCAAACCTCACAATTCCACCAAGACTATACCAAATAAATTGGCAGAGGCTGCTAAACTGAGAGGGACTGTAAGTCAATGTCTTGGCAGGTAGGAAAAGAAAGTCTGGAAAAAGGGGAAAAAATGAAGTGGTAGGACAAGAGAAAATGGTTTCAAGTTGTGCCAGGAAGGTTGGATATTAGGAAAAATACCTTCAGTGAAAGTATTGTTAAGCACTGAAACTGACTGTCTAGGGAAGTGGTTGAGTCACCATTCCAGGAGGTATTTAGCAGACTTGTAGGTGTGATGATCAGAGACATGGTTTAGTGGTGGACTTGGCAGTGTTGGGCTAGTGGTTGCACTTGATGGGCTTAAAGGTCTTTTCAAACCTAAATCATTCCATGATGCTATAGCAAAGCCAGTTGTAAGCTGATCTTGATGATATCCCTTTGTAAAAGAGGTGAGCAGCACACTGGCCTGCTCAGGCTGGGAGCCCAGGCTGCAAAAGCACCTGGATCAGCCCTGCTGCACACAGGCTGGGGAAACACCTGAACTGAAGCAGCCGTTGCAACATGGGACAGTCTTACAAAGAGCCTTTCAATTGAAAGTGTAAGGAAACAGTGCAGCAGATTACTTGAGGATGACACAGAATCTACATCACAAGAGATTTGGGGGGTGGGGTGGGGGGTGAATTGGGGAATGGGTGAAAATGACAGTGGCAAAGCTGGGTCTGTCCTGGAAGAGGGGCAGGGGCCAGGGGAGCCCTCCTCTCCTTTTTTTCATGGTCATGTCTTTGGTTGCTCTGCTAGTGTTTGAGTTCTCAGAGCCAGATGAGGCCTCATGAGAGGTTAGAGCCAGGTGTATCTATACAACTTGTGCAGGACCAGCTGTTGTGGAGACCAGTGTGTTTTCTGCCCACTTCCTCAGAGTGTCTTTGGTTTAATTCATTGCTCACAGGGCTGCACAACATAAAGAGGAAGGCAGCACTCCAAGGAAAACATCCCTGACTGACATTCAGTGCCCCTAGTTAATCCATCTGCTTGCTCAACAGGCCAACTCATTCCAGCCTAGTGCCAGAGTGTTGACCAGTTCACATGATCAATGAGTTGGGTTCAGTTCCTTTAGCCAAAACAACCCTAAAAGCAACCACTTAGCTCCATGTCTTCTAGGAAGTGTGAACTTACACATAAGTGTTCCTTATCACATCCATGAGATATGCAAGCCTATAAAATGTCATACTGAGCTAGATCAGTAGCCCATCTCGTTAGCCAAGCTCTGACTTGTGTGAAACAGCTCTTTTCTCTGGAAAGGCACCTTTGGAGGTAGTCTCAGATACTGGGAAGTGGCAGGAATGCAGCAGGGCTATCGTGGCTTCTTGCAGTCATGAGTGGCTTTGCTCTGGTAGAAGCATAATAACTTGTCTGCACAAGGTTGCAAGACATGATTGTATCAAACCATCCTGAAATCAGCAAGTTCTCCATGGGACAGCAATGTGCCCTTGTGGCCAAGAGAGCCAATGGGATCCTGGGGTGCATCAAGAAAGCTGTCCCCAGCAGGTCTAGGGAGGTTCTTCTCCCTGTCTACTCTGCCCTGCTG
This sequence comes from Dryobates pubescens, assembly GCF_014839835.1. NCBI lineage: Eukaryota > Metazoa > Chordata > Aves > Piciformes > Picidae > Dryobates > Dryobates pubescens. The sequence continues at coordinate 6,085,484 of NC_071619.1, read as the reverse complement.
TGACCACTCCTGGAATACTGCATCCAGTTTTGGGCTCCCCTGTTCAAGAGAGATGGAGACCTGCTGGAGAGAATCCAACAGAGAGCCATGAGGATGGTTAGGGGACTTGAGCATCTCCCCTGTGAAGAGAGACTGAGAGCCCTGGGGATGTTTAGTTTTGAGAAGACTCAAAGGGGAACTCATCAATGTGTATAAATATCTGAGGGGTGGGTGTCAAGTGGAGAGGGCCAGGCTCTTTTCAGTGGTGCACAGTAATAAGACAAGAAAAAACAGGTAAAAGCTTGAACGTAGAAGATTTCACCTCAACATGAGGAGAAACTTCTTTACAGTGAGGGCGACAAAGCCCTGGAGCAGGCTGCCCAGGGAGGTTGTGGAGCCTCCTTCTCTGGAGACTTTCCAAACCCACCTGGATGCATTCCTGTGTGGACTACCCTAAGTGATCCTGTGGGTTGGACTGGATGATCTCTGGTGGTCCCTTCCAACCCCTAATATACTGTGAGACTGTGATACCCCTTTCTGAGACTGACTCTAAATGACACCTTCTATCCTACCATTCCTCACAGAGCTAGACATCTGAGATGACAGATTATGTCTCTGCAGAATCCTCTCTGTTTGAAAGAGCATGCTTACTAAGGATGTCTTCATTTTTCCTCATCATCTGCAGGACTCTATGACACACACAGGAGGGAAGCATTTTAAGTAAATCAGCCCAGCCTGACTTCAAAGGAAAGTGAGCTGGACAAGATGTGCCAAAGGGTTTAACATCTGCGCCATTCCTATACAGCATTGTTTTGTCCTTCATACTTAGTGAGGAGACACCCACATGTGTTTTCCACTTTCATTGTGAAAGCAGGAAATATTTAATTAAAATCAAGCTCAGCCTACTTTGTTTTCTCCTCATGCCAAAGTAACATCAGCTGCTGAGAGGAAGGAGTATCTGTGAGTCTTGGCACCCAAATGGCCTCACCCAGTGGAGGGACAGAGCCGGAGAGATCTGGAAAGATCCACTGGGATGATATCTTAGTCCCTGGGGTACAGGAACAAACTAGGTCTTGTACCAGGAAGGGCAGAACTTAATGTGTGCTGGGGAAATTCAACACAGGGAGTTGTACTGGGCCAAACTATTGTCATTTATACAGAAAAACAGAAAATGGGGATGGCAAGAACATCACCAGGAGATGCAGACAGAATACAGAATACAGAATTAACCAGGTTGGAAAAGACCTTTGAGTCCAAACTATCACCTAACACCATCTAATCAACTAAACCATGGCACTGCCTCATCCAGTCTCTTTTTAAACATTTCCAGTGGTGGTGACTCCACGTCCTCCCTGGGCAGCACATTCCAATGGCCAATTACTCTTTCTGTGAAGAACTTCTTCCTAACAGCCAGCCTAAACTTCCCCTGGCACAGCTTGAGACTGTGTCCTCTTGTTCTGGTGCTGGTTGCCTGGGAGAAGAAACCAACCCCCATCTGGCTACAACCACCTTTCAGGTAGTTGTAGAGAGCAATGAAGTCCCCCCTGAGCCTCCTCATCTCCAGTCCATCTGTCTTATCCCAGTCTGTCACCCTGACTTGGAGTTATAAGAGATGAAGTGAGGGCAGCTGCAAAGATTGTACTCCAGAATCCTCCCCAAACCCAGAAGGCATGGGGAGGGTCTGCAAAGATTGTACTCCAGAATCCTCCCCAAACCCAGAAGGCATGGGGAGGGTCTGCAAAGATTGTACTCCAGAGTCCTCCCCAAACCCAGAAGGCATGGGGAGGGTCTGCAAAGATTGTACTCCAGAGTCCTCCCCAAACCCAGAAGGCATGGGGAGGGTCTGCAAAGATTGTACTCCAGAGTCCTCCCCAAACCCAGAAGGCATGGGGAGGGTCTGCAAAGATTGTACTCCAGAATCCTCCCCAAACCCAGAAGGCATGGGGAGGGTCTGCAAAGATTGTACTCCAGAGTCCTCCCCAAACCCAGAAGGCATGGGGAGGGTCTGCAAAGATTGTACTCCAGAATCCTCCCCAAACCCAGAAGGCATGGGGAGGGTCTGCAAAGATTGTACTCCAGAATCCTCCCCAAACCCAGAAGGCATGGGGAGGGTCTGCAAAGATTGTACTCCAGAGTCCTCCCCAAACCCAGAAGGCATGGGGAGGGTCTGCAAAGATTGTACTCCAGAGTCCTCCCCAAACCCAGAAGGCATGGGGAGGGTCTGCAAAGATTGTACTCCAGAATCCTCCCCAAACCCAGAAGGCATGGGGAGGGTCTGCAAAGATTGTACTCCAGAATCCTCCCCAAACCCAGAAGGCATGGGGAGGGTCTGCAAAGATTGTACTCCAGAGTCCTCCCCAAACCCAGAAGGCATGACTTGAGGTACCAAATTAGATGAAGGAACTCAGAGGAGTGACTGATTTATATCCTCATTGGATCAGGACAAATAAAGGACACTCCATCCAACTTAATATCCAGCTCTTGTTATGTGTCACTTTTCATTTGCCAAGGGCCAAAAAAGCTTTTCAGTCCCCTTTCACTGGCCATATGGTAACACAAATCTTTGTGTTCTGTGTCAGCATTGCAGAAAACAGTCCTATGGCCCTGAGTGGTTTGGCAGAACATTCAAGGCTGCAGATTCTGTTCCCAGAGACAGCTTCATTTCCAATTCCATATCATCATTTGTGTGTCAGACACAACTTTCCTTCCCCATGAGTGGTACTCTCATGTGCTTTTTGGCTATGGCAAAGTGGCCTGCAAGTGGCAGGAGGAGCCCTGGTTCCCTTCAAAACAAAAACTAATACTAAAAATCATGATTGTGTAACAGGAACTTTCCATGAGGTAAGATAAGTGAAACCCCTGGAGGCAACCACCAGGCCACTTTAGAAAGCTCTGTTAACATCTGGAGGCTCTGATCAACGTATTCTAAAGAATATTATTTCCATTACAGTTTTCACCAAATCAGATCTTCTTGATCATAGAATCATAAAATCAATAAGGTTGGAAAAGACCTCAAAGATCATCAAGTCCAAGCTGTCACCCAAAACCTCATGACTACTAAACCATGGTCCAAGCCCTTTTTGAACACCTCCAGGGACAGTGAGTCCACCACCTCCCTGGGCACCCCATTCCCATGGCCAATTACTCTTTCTGTGAAGAACTTCTTCCTAACATCCAGCCTAAACTTCCCCTGGTGCAGCTTGAGACTGTGTCCTCTTGTTCTGGTGCTGGTTGCCTGGGAGAAGAGACCAACCCCCAGCTGGCTGCAACCTCCTTGCAGGTAGTTGTAGACGGCAATAAGGTCTCCCCTGAGCCTCCTCTTCTCCAGGCTAAGCAACCCCAGCTCCCTCAGCCTCTCCTCACAGGGCTGTGCTCCAGCCCTCTCCCCAGCCTCGTTGCCCTTCTCTGGACACGTTCAGGAGTCTCAATGTCAATGATATTGAAGTGTTCTCCAAGTAATTCAGTATTTTGGGTCAAATCTCTCTGTTCAATCTTCTTGTAGAAGCTGAGTGGCCCAAGTCAAGCTGGAAGCAAATTAACATTTGCAAGTTTAATGAATTTCCCAGCCAGGTGTTAACTCTCTCATTTGCAAGGAAATTCTGAAGCAGGTTTGTTGAAGCTGTGAAGTGCTATTTAAAAACCTATTGAGACTGTCATATTTATTAACATAATCACTAGCATTTCTCTATAATTTAGAAATGGGGTCCTTAGTGTTTAGAACAGCAGCCAGAACATAGTGCTGGCCATGGTCCCACTATTGGAAAACATCCCTTATCCATAATCCCTGGCTCACACTGCATACTAAAAGCTCACTGCATACTAAAACCTCAGTTACAGATGGGGAAACTGAAGATAAGAAGGAAAAAAGTTACTCAAAAAGTGAGGTTCTTTCATTCCATCAAGCTGTAGAATCAGCAACGGGAAGGCTGAGAGATAATGGATTAGCTAAATACATTGTGACGTTTATGCATCCAAAGTGAGAAGAGGATTTGTCCCACATAGAATCACAGAATCAGCCAGCTTGGAAAAGACCTCAGAGATCATCCAGTCCAACCTATTACCTAATACCTAACACCTCATGACAACTAATCCATGGCTCCAAGTGCCATGTCCAATCCCCTTTTGAACACTCCCAGGGACAGTGACTCCACCACCTCCCTGGGCAGCACATTCCAATGGCCAATTACTCTTTCTGGGAAGAACTTACTCCTCACCTCAAACCTAAACTTCCTCTGGCACAGCTTGAGACTGCGTCCTCTTGTTCTGTTGCTGGTTGCCTGGGAGAAGAGATCCAGCAGCATATGACAGCAGAGGTTTGTCTCATTCACTTTGGTGCCACTTCTTGTTTTCCCTTCATTCTCACCTTGGCCCATCCTGACCTCACCACATATTTTAAACAGTTTGGCCCCTTCCTCCTGCTTTCCCCAGAGAAGAGGGAGTAAATAGAAGTTGACATGAGCTCAGGAAAGAGCCTGGAGCAGAACAAGAGTGGACAGAAGTACAGTAGCTCATAGAGCTGAAGTGCAGCAGTGTTGTTTCCCCAGCTTTAGAGGCTATAAAATGGAGAGCAGCAGAGCACAAACATGTTGTCATGACAATGAGTGTGATTAAAAAATGGGGGCTTCTCTGCATGGCTGATGCATTGAAAGAAAGGTAACCAGGACAGCAGTAAACACTTGACAGATCTGACTGTGTTGAGGAGCAAAGCAGCAGAGAGTCTGAAATGTAGTAACAGTAGAGACAAATTATCTGTTATTGATGGAAGGATCCAAACTTTCCTACCTGTATTGATGGACACTCGTGCTCTAGTGCCACGAGGCACAGAGAGGGATCAGAGCAGGCTGTGTTCACAGTCCAACCTAGGTCTCATGGACTAATTCAGACTCCTCTTATATTAGCAGAAAATCAGAATCTATTGTATGGACTAAATGCCAGTCTACAGGGTAAACTATGAGGCTTGCAGTGCCACCATGCAAATCTCCACCCACGATGTGGACTGGATTACTGAGCTTGTAAGAAAGAAGCATCAGGACGGGTTGCTTGATGAAAATTATTACTTGGGGGGAAAGTATCGTGTAGAGAACCTCAGGGTGGCTTGCTACAACCAAGCTCAAGAGGAAAATTGTGATAGTAATTTGATTTTCCGTTCCTCTCCTGCCTGCTTATAGTCAGTAAGCAGTTGTTTCTACACCATCAGCTACAGAAAACTCCACAATATCTCTGTCATGCCCCTACAACACTTTCAGCCAGAGGTATTTTATTCAGTATCAAGCAGTTAGTTATGTGTCCTCCCAATGATAACAGACCCCCTGATATACAAGAGTCTCCAGAAGCTGTGCTGATCACATCAAGGGATGGCTGGCCGTGCAGTGAACCAGCAATGCCCACCTGGTCAAGATCCCAAATACCTGCCCTGCCTCAGCAGGCTATGGGAAAACAGAGATTAATTAGGAAGGGATGGCATAGATGCTGAGGAACTACAGCAGCAATTTGCCCTCTCTATTAATGCACTCACTCTGCCCAGAGGAAGCTGTTCCGGCCTGACCTAACACCTGCAGACTGATTCTTCTGCCTGGTTGCAATGCCACTCAACCCATCCAACCAGGAAATGCCTCCAGATCAAATATAGAATACAGAATAAACCAGGTTGGAAAAGACCTTCGAGATCATCAAGTCCAACCTATCACCCAACACCATCTGATCAGCTAAACCATGGCACTAGGTGCCTCATCCGGTCTCTTTTGTATAGCACAGTCTAATGTCTTGAGACTGTAAAAGAGGTGGAAAACAGAGAGAATTAGAAGACAGCCCAACAAAATTTCTAAGAAACATACACACCAAGAGTGAGTTCTGGCACAGTGCTCTCTACATCTCTCACAGTCACACTACTCATGCAGGGTTTCTATGCAGCCTGGGCAAAGTTGAAACTGGAGGGGCAGTGTACAAGCCCAGCAGTCACAGCCTGAAGACCTTGGATGCTGGTCACAAGAGGACAGTGACTATGAAATATTCTGAGTTTATTCAAATGTTTAACCTAGTACCCTGCTTAATCAGGCCAGTGACACTGGGAATGCCATGCCATGACCTGGCAGCAGGCTGTCTCAAGATGTACTGTTCTCTGCCTAGAGGATTCCTTTCTGCCTTTTCTCTTGTGTTTGTGAACTGTTTAGCTCTGATCCTAAGGAAGCAGACAGTAGTTCTTTTTGAACAAAGACAAACTGATAGCAACGGACCTCTTAATTCATAGGAGGCTTTTCTTTGTTCTCAAGTCAAACCCCACTGGCTCAGATCCAGTCAGCTGTCTTGAGATTCTGGATTTGGTTCTTAAGCAAAGTTTTACAACTGCATCCAGCACTGTTTGATTGAGAAGAGTCACATTTTTGAGCTTTGCAGGGCAGACATATCAAACAACAAGGAGCTATGGAGGCCAGCCTGCCATATTTAACAACCTGTGTGGATTGGCCTGTCCATGGAGCTTCCATTTGTACAAAAATTAATCTTTAGCTAACCTTCTCCAGTCCCAGTGTTGCCTGTCTCTCTCTCTCAAAACAGACATCCCTTGCTGTGTTGAATTTCAAAAGCAGGGATGGTCTATATTTTTCTGCTTGACTGATCACATTTGTGTCCTCCTTTGAAATGCTGGGGATCTCTTCCACTTCTCTATGGCTACTCCACAGTCTACTAGATCACATTAACAGGAAGTTTCACTTGATAGTCCTCCTTCTCCTTTTTTTTAATATATATATACATACATATATAGAATAGAATAGACCAGACCAGGTTGGAAGAGACCTTCAAGATCATTGTGTCCAACCTATCATCCAACACCACCTAATCCTTCAGCTGGCCCAGGTATGTTCAGGTGTCTCATTCAAAGCTGTTCTTCAGGACATCTCCCATTAAGCTGCTAACTTCACTCCCTTTCAAACAAGTTCTCCATTTGTGTTCACTGCAGTCCTCTTCAGCAGCACAAGGGGACTGATATCTGCCACATAGTATTGATCTTCTTTCACTTCCCATCTCACCTGAGACCTTTTCCTTCCCGCAGTCCTCTTCCTGGGAAATTGAGAACACATGCAACCAACCCCATTTTCAAGGCTAGGTCCTGTTTTGAAGGCACACCTGCTTTCATGCCCAGTAGGACACACCATTGCTCTCTCACTGTGGTTGTTGAGAACAGACTCTGCTGGATACTTGAGCACCAGAGAAGGATTCCCAACAATTCTGATCTCATGTAGGAGGTAAAAACCTCACCTCTGGTAAAACCAGAGTTTCCACACTGGGAATGTGTCTCACTTCCACTTGGAAGTGAACATTGGGGTCTTTCTTGTCAATTTTGCCACAGGAAAAAAAACCTGTCACCAGTTTTTTTTGATTCCCCTCTTTGAGATTCCCCTCTGTTTCTGAGTTGCCATTGAAAACTGTCATTCTGATGGCTGTGCAAGATCTCAAGCACTTGGAGAAGAGTTTTCCTCTGTGGCCACCTTTCTTCTCACAATGCTTCAAAATAAGTCACAGACCAGGTGGCCACTGTGAGCCCTCCATAAAAACAGTGACAATAAATTATTGTTCCTTATCTGGGACATCAAACTACAAAGGCTCGTGGTGTTTATGCAGGGAAACATGATGGGACTCCCTTGTTTCAAAGCAGGGTCTGGGAAGCAAGGGGTCTGTTCTGGAGGGAGAAATCCAGGCTGCTTTGTTGTGAGCAGGACACAGACAGACTGTCTCCATTTCACTCACCAAAATGAAAAATGTGGGAACTTCTGAGCTGGGAAACTACTGACATTGCATCTAGGGAAGAGAGGCAGCATGGTTTTTAGTGGAACTCCACTGTGCCTTAAGAAGCTCGTGGCACTGGGACTAACATTGCCTCAGTTGTTAGCTTACCTCTCATGCTGAAAGGACAAATCTTGCCCTACAAAAATACCCTATTTCTTCCTATTCTGCCATGCATACAAGGAAATCACTGGGAAGTTGGTTTTTTTTCCCCCCCTCTTTTCTAAGTGGAACCTAAAGCATGTTTCCCATTTGCCTGGCTGGTTAGTACAGATGTTATTTTAAAGGCTGCTCAAGCTCCAGCCACCAGGACACTGTTCTTACACAAACCTTGACTGCTCAGAGAAGTTGTCACACAGGGGTTAAATGACTTGTCCATGTCTGGGAGCTCATATCCAAGTGGGAACTGTAACTGAGGGGCAACCAGACTCCTTTCCTGTTCAGTCACACTGCTGTCTGCACTGTGATGATTTCATTCACCAAAACATGGTCCTGGACAAAGAACGGGCTCTGCAAAAACAGCCTCTTATCTGCTCCTGCCTGCCTCTTGTCCAAGTCATGTGTGATTAGTTTACTGACATAAACACCCCTCTGGAGCCAAAGCAGCTGCAGGAGCAAGCTGTGCTCTGATACAGCTCATGCCTTTACAGCAGTGTAAGAGCAGTAGCTATAGTCCGGCCGAGTCCAGGAGCTTTGCTGTTTATAGAGCTGGAAGGAAAATGCAGCTTGATTGTAAGGTATCAAAAGTAGACCTGGTTGAGCTGGCAAGCCAAAAAAAGTCACTCACTGCAGTGAGTATGAAATGAAGATTAGTTTGAAGGAACAAATACAGAAGAGAGAAATGTAATCCCCCAGGAGGTGTTTTAACTTGTCTATTTTCATTTGCTGATAGGAAACAAAGGGCTTCAGAATACTTGGGGCTGGGGAGACTAAGAGTAGGTGGCAGCAGAGGCTCTACCTGCCATGACTCCAAACACACCTATTTTAAACAATTACTCCTGTGAGAATTAAAGCTGTTGGAATCTTCATTTCAAATAGGTCTCTGCTATGTGAGTTCTTCAGTATCTGCTGCAAAAGGAGCTCTGCAGCTGCCTTCCCCAAGCGACACACTAGTAGGTTCTCTTCATTCTACCCATCTCCTATTGCCATTGACACTTCTAGAAGCTTGTTTCACTGGAGATCATAGAATCAACCAGGTTGGAAAAGACCTAATACCTAACACCTCATGACAACTAAACCAAGGCTTCAAGTGCCACTTCCAATCCTTTTATGAACACCTTCAGGGACAGTGACTCCACCACCTCCCTGGGCAGCACATTCCAATGGCCAGCCACTCTTTCTGTGAAGAATTTCCTCCTAACATCCATCCTGACAGATCCTTCATCTCCTGTCATCCTCACTTGAAGTTAGCCAAAAGGAAGAAAGCCCTGTATGTGCACACATTACCCAGAGTGTGGGTTTACAAGCTTTGATTCCTTGAGAAGGCAGAGTAGAATCATCACCACACCTTGCAGTCATTCCATCAACATTCACTCCTGCTGCTGACAGGGACTGTGGAAGCATGGATGTGACATACACATCACAGACCTCTTCTCACACTGCAGCAGCTTTTCCAATGCAACTGCTTTGATTCTAGTTTTAAATCTCAAGCCCATGCTTTCCCCAGCTCCAGAAAATTCATTGGAGACCCTCATCTTTTGCTTCCTTATAGGTATACAAAGTGAAAAGCACAGCAGGCTCACCCCAAAGGCTGAGGGAAGAACAAAAAAAATTAAGACAGCCAACAACAAAGAAGGCACAAAAATAGAACAGAAACCAAACAGAGAGCATTTAAGATAGACCTCAAGTTTTCTAAGTGTACAACCTCAAGAGCTTATTCTGGTAAGAGGATCTTTGCTCTGCTACATAACAATGGTGTTAAATAAACTAAGACAATTCCCAGTACTGCCTTAGTCCACAGTAATGGGGTTATAAATGGACTATTTTTTAATGCTCCATCTTTTGACCTGGTAGGACACTGAGATTAGGATGTTGCCATGGTATTTTTTCTGGTGTTTTTTTTTTCACTCTACTTGATCAGAACTGAATCTATTTCCCCTTTATCTCACTTTTCTTTTAGCACTTACACTGGAACATGACCCACTAGGTAAAACGTTCTTCATCATCATCATCATCATCATCATCAATTATTTTAGAAGAGAAACTGTTTAGCTGATAGATCTTTCAGAATCTTACTCAAAGGACAATTCATTAAAAAGTTAGGTGCAATAAACAAAGCTTTATCCTTCCTGAGGAGCAGGAAATATTTATTTTGCTAAGGTTGCTTGAACTTCTCTGCTGAACACATCAAGGAAACTGAATAGCAATGATGAAAGAGAAACTGGAGACCATGACATAGGGCTCATGGAGTCTGATGATGAGTTAGAATAGAATAGAATAGCATAGCATAGCATAGCATAGCATAGCATAGCATAGCATAGAATAGAATAGAATAGAATAGAATAGAATAGAATAGAATAGAATAGAATAGAATGGAGTGGAGTGGAGTGGAGTGGAGTGGAGTGGAGTGGAGTGGAGTAGAATAGAATAGAATAGAATAGAATAGAATAGAATAGAATAGAATAGAATAGAATTAACCAGGTTGGAAAAGACCTTCAAGATCATTGAGTCCAACCTATCATCCAACACTATCTAATCAACTAAACCATGGCACCAAGCACCCCATCCAGTCTCCTTCTAAACACCTCCAGTGATGGTGACTCCACCACCTCCCTGGGCAGCACATTCCAATGGCCAATCTCTCTTTCTATGAAGAACTTTTTCCTAACATCCAGCCTAAACCTCCCCTGGTGCAGCTTGAGACTGTGTTCTCTTGTTCTGGTGCTGGTTGCCTGGGAGAAGAGACCAACCCCCACCTGGCTACAACCTCCCTTCAGGTAGTCATAGAGAGCAATAAGGTCTCCCCTGAGCCTCCTCTTCTCCAGGCTAAAAAAAGGGTAAAGGATAAAAATAAGTCACTGAGTCCCAGATCCATCCCATTTAACCCTTGGCACTTAATGGAATTGGCTGATGTAGGAAACTGGGCTTACTCAGTAGTCAGTGTAGAGAAAAAAGCTTCATCAGAGAGAGCTGAAGCACAGCAGAATTAATATCTCTCTTTACTACACATAGAAGAAGTCTTAACTCTAAAATTCAGCGATGCTCCTAGCCTGGAGACTTAAGTGCACAAAATTACACCCTTCCCGGGCAACTCAGAGTGGAGCTCTGTTGTCTCCACTGCTGCCTAAATGGTTCTTGCTGCAATGCATGTCCATTCCTTCTTGTCCTGCAGAGAACAGTTTATTCCTCTCTTCTTTGCAGGAACATTTTATACTGTCGCTGTGTCCCCTTAGCGATGTGTCCGGAGTAAACAAACTTAGTCCTTTCAGTCTTTCCACTCCAGCCAGTATTAAGGCCTCTGGTTGTTCTCACTGCTTGCTTTTGGGATCATGCCACTAAAAGCTGGCACTCAAATCTGGACACAGGCATTGCCAGCAGACTAGTGCCAGGCATTGATTTGCTGCTCGATTTTCAATAGAGTGGAAGGGTTATTTTATGTCTTGCCTGAAACTCCTGCTTGTGAGGCTTGTGTAAGAGCAGTCACCACTCCCCAAAGAACCCACACCATGTCAAGATTATCAGACCTTTTCACCCAGAGAGAAATAAGGGCCCTACCCATCTAGTCCTACTCCCACAAGTACGCCTTTTCATGGTACAGTAACTGGTGCCAAGAGTAAAGAGAAAAAGGCAAGTTTGGTGGAATCAGCAGGCAGTAATCCCACAGACCAAACACTCAAATCTAACCTTGCAGCAGCCCTGGGTGCCACAGGGAAGGATATTTAACCTGTCTCTTTGATTCTCCTCCTGACTTTAACCTAACTAGCCTGGTTTAGGTCTGTAGGAAGGCACCTGTGTTACCATATGCCAGATTCAGTCATTCTCCTATCTCACTCAAACTGCTGACCTCCACTGTAGTACAGCTGCTAGCAGCAGCTGAAGTAGAAAGTTGAAAGCCATGCCAGCTGGTGAACCCAGTATCCAAAAATATGTGAGAGTAAATCTGTGATTTCAGAAACAGTTGAATGAGAGCTGCAGAGACCTGGACAACAGCAAGATGCCCTAATGTTCATGGCAGAATCATAGAATTGTTAGGGTTGGAAGGGACCACAAGGATCATCTAGTTCCAACACCCCTGCCATGGGCAAGGACCCCTCACACTACAGCAGGTTGCTCAGAGCCACATCCAGCCTGGCCTGAAAAACTTCCAGGGATGAGGCTTCTACCACCTCCCTGGGCAACCTGTGCCAGTGTCTCACCACCCTCGTGAAGAAGAATTTCTTCCTGACATCCCATCTGAATCTACCCATTTCTAGTTTTGTTCCATTCCTCCTAGTCCCTAAGAAGTCCCTCCCCAGCTATCTTTTAGCCACCTTCATATACTGGAAGGCCACAATTAGGTCTCCTCAGAGACTTCTCTCCCTCAGTCTGTCTCCATTGAAGAGATGCTCCAGCCCTCTAATCATCCTCGTGGCCCTTCTCTGGACATGTTTCAGCACCTCCAGATCTTTCCTGTAAGAGGGGGTTCAGAACTGGATGCAGTACTCCAGGTGTGGTCTCACCAGAGTGGAAGAGAGGGGGAGAATCACCTCCCTCAACCTGCTGGTTATGCTTCTCTTGAGGCAGCCCAGGGTGCAATTGGCTTTCTGGGCTGCAAGTGTTCACTGCTGGCTCATGTTGAGCTTCTCATCCACCAGCACCCCCAAGTCCTTTTCTTCAGAGCTGCTCTCAAGCCACTCACTGTGCCTTTCCTGGCTTTGAGACTCATCAGTCACAGAACAAAGGCAATGTCACATAGAATCATAGAATCAATAAGGTTGGAAAAGAACTTCGAGATCGTCAAGTCCAACCTGTAACCCAACACCAAGTGCCATGTCCAATCCCCTCTTGAACACCTCCAGGGTTGGTGACTGCACCACCTCCCTGGGCAGCACATTCCAATGGCCAATTACTCATTCTGTGAAGAACTGTGTCCTCTTGTTCTGGTGCTGGTTGCCTGGGAGAAGAGACCAACCCCCTGCTGGCTACAACCTCCCTTCAGGTAGTTGTAAAGAGCAATAAGGTCTCCCCTGAGCCTCCTCTTCTCCAGGCTAAACAACCCCAGCTCCCTCAGCCTCTCCTCGTAGGGTTTGTGTTCAAGGCCTCTCCCCAGCCTCGTTGCCCTTCTCTGGACACATTCAAGTGTCTCAATGTCCTTCTTAAATTGTGGGGCCCAGAACTGGACACAGGACTCAAGGTGTAGCCTCACCAGTGCTGAGTACAGGGGCACAATGACTTCCCTGCTCCTGCTGGCCACACTGTTCCTGATCCAGGATGCCATTGGCCTTCTTGGCCACCTGGGCACACTGCTGGCTCATGTTCAGTCTAGTCTCAACCAGTACCCCCAGGTCCCTTTCTGCCTGGCTACTCTACAGCCACTCTGACCCCAGCCTGTAGCACTGCATGGGGTTGCTGTGGCCAATATGTAGAACCCAGCACTTAGATATGTTCAATCTCATGCCCTTGGACTCTGTGCCTCTGCCCAGTCTGTCAAGGTCCCTCCGCAGAGCTCTCCTACCCTCTAACAGATCAACACCTGCCTGCCTCCAGCTTGGTGTCATCTGCAAACATCATCAGCTACACAAAGAGATGAAGGAGACAAAGAGTTCATAGAGAGCCTGTGGCCTGAAACATGTCTGCATAAACAAACCCCTTGAACCATGATGCATGACTAACATGTTAAAAAAAACCCCAATCTCAACTCCTCAATGGTCTGCAGAATGAAAAGGTTAATAAAGTGTAAGGAACAAGGTGCTTGCTGAGTGAGAATGGCTACACTAACTACGAGCTTAGCAGTTTCAGATTTGGAGGCTGCAGCGAGCAGCCTGTGGTTACTGTCAAGAACAGCTGGAACGCAGGGGTGCCTCAGTAACGGCTCTGCCATTCAAAACAGTGATATTATTCTGTCCACAGGAGACCTTTCAGATGAGGGCTGCAAAGCGGTTCACAGCTATTCAGCTTCACAAAAGCCCAGTGAGGGCAGACAGAGTATTTATTAGATGTGATTGTGGGCATTGTTACTAATGCCTCGCAAATGTATTGGCAGGTGTAAAGTTTTTGCTGCAAGGGTTTGTGAGGGAGTTGCATGCATTAAGTAGAATATCTACCAGAGAAAAGCCCCCTTTTGGGGGGGATCCTAAAGCATGCATATAAATAGAAGGTATACCATGAAATTCTCCCAGGTGACATATTTATGTCACTGGGTCAAAAATGAATCCAGCTTGAAGCCACAGTGAGATATATTATTCAATATTTTGCTGATTGAAGAGGAGGGGGGGAATGGGAGGGGAGGTCTAATTAAGCTGAGAGAGGTCCAAAGCTACAGCTTAGGGGAGGAAAAAAAAATCAAAAAACCCCCAAAATACCAAACCGAAACCCCCACAGAACTAGAACAGAACACAGAACAATAGATTTCCATGGAGAGATCTTTTTAAGGTAACTGCTGTCTTTTGGGGTTTTGTGTGGTAGAGAAGAGTGATGCCACGTGGCTCTGCAAGCTCTCTAACATTGATACATCCTACTAGTTCTTCCTCTTTTAGCTATTACTGTGACTATTTGCACCAAATAAAAGCAGACAGGCTCCCTACAGCTTTTGGAGGGTTTTCAGCACTGGTCAGGCCACACCTTGAGTCCTGTGTCCAGTTCTGGGCCCCTTAGTTTAGGAAAGATGTTGAGTTGCTGGAACGTGTCCAGAGAAGGGCAACAAAGCTGGGGAGGGGTTTGGAGCACAGCCCTGTGAGGAGAGGCTGAGGGAGCTGGGGTTGCTTAGCCTGGAGAAGAGGAGGCTCAGGGGAGACCTTATTGCTCTCTACAACTACCTGAAGGGAGGCTGTAGCCGGGTGGGGGTTGGTCTCTTCTCCCAGGCAACCAGCACCAGAACAAGAGGACACAGCCTCAAGCTGTGCCAGGGGAGGTTTAGGCTGGATGTTAGGAAGAAGTTCTTCACAGAAAGAGAGATTGGCCATTGTAATGTGCTGCCCAGGGAGGTGGTGGAGTCACCATCACTGGAGGTGTTTAGGAAGAGACTGGAGGGGGTGCTTGGTGCCATGGTTTAGTTGATTAGATGGTGTTGGGTGATAGGTTGGACTTGATGATCTCGAAGGTCTCTTCCAACTTGGTTTGGTCTATTCTATTCTATTCTATTCTATTCTATCCTGTCCTGTCCTGTCCTGTCCTGTCCTGTCCTATCCTATCCTATCCTATCCTATCCTATCCTATCCTATCCTATCCTATGCTATCCTATCCTTTCCCTCATGTGAGGTAGCCTTGCTTTGTCTGACACATAGTAAAGTTAACATCCATCTGAGTACGTGCCATGGCAGGTCAGTGTGTGTATTTAATAGGTAGCTGAGAGGACACACAGGCTGCAGATGAATGTTAACAGGAAAAATTACTGCTTATGAAATCTAAGACAAGACTTGGTTTTCCTCCTAACCAGAAAAAAATCAAAGCTGCTTAGGCAACTTAGGAGGATCATTACTTAGAAAAAAACCCCTGTCACTGAACATTGTGGACTGCCTGAAAGATAGGTTTGAAAAATAAAACCCATAACTCTGCATCCCCCCCAGAAAAGATTCAAAAGTCACTCTTTAGTGCCACCAAAAAGGAATAACCATTCAGCTTTTTCACATGTTGTGGCATAGTCTCAGCTATTCAGAGCTCTTCCCCAGGGTCCTGCCCTAAGTCAGCATGAACTGCAGATGACTTTTCTTGCTTAAAAAAAAAAATCCAGAATATATTTTCTCCCAGTGGGAGCCCTAGCCCATTTCCCTGCAGAATCCAAAGCCTCAGTCCTACATCTGGAGACACTCAGCCAACAGCGCTTGGCTGCTCAGGCATCCATCCCACCAGCCAGCTGGAGGTGGAACTTCAGCCATGCTGCTCAAGTCGGTCTTTTGCCATCCAGAACATGTACACAGATTGCTCACACATCTCAAAACGCTGGTTCCACCCCAAGCCATCTGAATTAGTCTTCTTGCATGTTCCAGCCACTAGGTTACCTGATCTAGTTCCCCATGAGGTGCAGGGGAAAGAAATGGGTTCTTGACTTACTTAAACCTTGTCGCTGCACCTTTTCACTGCACCTCTTCACTGCACCTCACACCCACACCTCAGTGAGTGCTTGTGAAGGATTGGCTTTTTGTTCCAATTAAAAGTCAAGACAACATTTTGCAAAGCATGTGACTTTCACCCTACAACTTCAGGATGGAGAAATAAAGCAACTTCTCGCAACCACTATGCACTGAAGCAGGAATAGACTAAAATCTCAGAGGACTCCTAGTCATCACTCTTCTGCTCTGATCTCCAACCACATACTCTCTGTATAAACAAAGGCTCTGGCCACCACAGTGTTTTCTGGCCTGCTGTAAAATGTTTTGCCACCCTCTCAAAGGAATCACTGATGCTTAAAAAAAAAAGAGGGAGCCTTGGTCAGGCTTTTCTCACAGTGCCAGTGCCTGTCTCGGAGTCTGGTTGTCAAGAAAGTATAGGGAGATGCAGACAATGAGTCTTGGTGAATTGAGCAACTAAGGCAACTCCTAGTTATAAACCAAGTTTAATGAGCACATTATTATTTCTCCAGATTAATATTAGCCCAGACTGAAAAATAATGATGTAAATTCTATCAAATAATTCTGGGTATTGGCTCGATGAAGATAGCATCAATAGCAAAAGAACAATCTGCTTCCAGAAACTCCAAGCCTGGCTCATTCTTGGTGAGGTTTGAACACTGCTTTTGCCCAAGGAGAATTCATTCCTGCGGGACCAATGGTAAGACAATGGTAAGAGCACTCCTTGAACTGGGACATCAGTCAGGGCCCCAGCCAGCAGCAGCCAGTCTAGATCATGCAGCTAGCAAAGTGTCACTGAGAAAGGTGAGATACTTCAAAGCTGAGCTCTAGAAGGGATGAAGTGAGGCTGGGTGAGGGAACATTGTAAACTCTCACCTAGGTAGGCAAAGAGCCAGCTCTTCAATTAGCATAAACTGGTGCAACTCTTCTTGTTTTAGGCTTGTGTATGACAAATCCACTGGAATGGGCTGCCTGAGGAGGTGGTGGGGTCGCTGTCACTGGGGGTGTTCAGGGCGAGGCTTGACAGGATGCTTGGTTGCATGGTTCAGTTGATTAGGTGGTGTTGGATGATAGGTTGGACATGATGATCTCGAAGGTCTCTTCCAACCTGGTTTATTCTATTCTATCTGCACTTTCACAACTAATTCACAAATCAATACATCTGCCATGAGCCAGAAGCTTTACTCTGAGGTCAAACTTCTGCCTGTACAAGACCAAACCTCTTTTCCGACAGATGCATGCTCCCAGAGTCACAACAGCCCCTTCCTTCACTCCCCTCAAGAGACCTCAGTCCAGGGTCCTTCACAACTCTCATGAAACACAGGAAAAGAAAGATCTGGCCTCCGTCCTATGGTGTAAATTCGAGTATCTTTAAAATCTGGGCACATCTAAAGAGCACCAGGGGAAAAAAGAGTTCTCAGTCCATTCTAGGAGGATTGAATGGAGTGGAACTCCATTGTCAGACTCAGCCTTTTTCTGAGTTCTGGCTTTTTAGCAACAATGCAACACAGATTTCTGGAGACAAAAATGCTTTGGGTGGGCTGCTCTTCAGCATGCTTTTATGCAGAGAGACAGAAAGACAGAGACAGAAACACAGAGAGAGAGACAGAAAGAAATATAGAGCTTGCATCTCTTTTATCACCTGAAGGGTGATAAAATCAGCATTGCTGATAAAATCAGCTTGTCAGAGAGTTTCCTGACAAAAAGTGCTCTAAACAAGGGCTGGGTTGCCGTGGCAGAGTCTTCCAGAGTAACAGGACATACTTGTGTGTGTCCAAACTGGTTTCAAAATGTTGATACTCTCAGTCCTTTACATGCCAACCAACACATCATCTGCAGCCCTCCAGTCAATAGGAATTAAGAGGCATTCACCACTTTGGACCCCCTAAGACAGCTAACATCGCACTTGCTACTACACAGCATACCTCAGTTAATTATGGTGTCACAAACAGAGTACAGGGCTGGAAAGGATGACTGCTGTTATCTAATACATTTGTTTTATGTTTTCATGGCATTGTTTGACTAAAAGCAACTGCATGGAGTATTTGGCACACTGTCACATGTAATCAGGAGATAATGTCCATGGAATTGCATGTTGTCACCGGATAAGAGCCTCCCGCTGCTGCTGAAATACCAAATTGAAGCTGAGGCATTTATGGAAAATAAACGTCAAGTCAAAGCCAAGATGTTTATTTTAAAAACAAGAGGCATGGATCTTGTGGCAAGGTTCCATCATGTCTCCATTTCTCTAATAACAAATGTCCAACGTGAATAGAGGCAAATGACAGCTTCCTTCTGGGACGGCATGGAGAGGGTGAAGTCTGATCGCAGCCTCACAGTATATTAGAGGTTGGAAGGGACCTCCAGAGATCACCCAGTCCAGCCCCCCTGCCAAAGCAGGATCACTTAGGGTAGTCCACACAGGAATGCATCCAGGTGGGTTTGGAAAGTCTCCAGAGAAGGAGACTCCACAATCCCCCTGGGCAGCCTGCTCCAGGGCTTTGTCGCCCTCACTGTAAAGTTTCTCCTCATGGTGAGCTGAAATCTTCTATGTTCAAGCTTGTACCTGTTGCTTCTTGTCTTATTACTGTGCACCACCAAAAATAGCCTGCCCCCTCCACTTGACACCCACCCCTCAGATATTTACAGGCATTGATGAGATGTCCTCTCAGTCTTCTCCAGACTAAATAGACCCAGGGCTCTCAGTCTCTCTTCATAGGGGAGATGCTCAAGTCTCCTAATCATCCTTGTGGCTCTCTGTGGATTCTCTCCAGCAGTTCTCTGTCTCTCTTGAACTGAGGAGCCCAAAACTGGATGCAGTATTCCAGGAGTGGTCTCAGCAGGGCAGAGTAGAGGGGAAGAAGAACCTCCCTAGACCTCCTGGACACACTTTTCTTGATGCACCCCAGACTGCTTCACGTGAAGACCTGCAGAGTTGTTTCCCAGTTCCTTTTACTTCCCTTCAGTTCAGTTTTTAGTCATGCTGTCCAGATAATGAGCAGAAAATGGTTTCTCAGATGTGTGACGATCTTGGTGTTCTCTTCCACCCAAGACCATTCTGTGATTCTATGCATGCAAAGTTTACAAAGAGCTTTAAAAGGACAGCAAGAGATTTCAGAGGACAGCAGGAAGGAAAAGGGACATCAAATGCATGTTTAATTGGCTTTTACATAGCTCTTTTTCTCCAGAGGATGAATGATAATAACATGAGGCTCACTGAAGTCAAAGGGAGGCATTCCAGGCATTTCAGAGGGCTTTGACTAATGCTTTAAGAGAACAAACAGTTAATATTTTAAGGGGATAGAATGCTAATAATGGTGGTGTCTGAATTTGTTTGCAATGAGGGCAAGTCTGGACTAAGGGTGAAAAAGGAAGACAAGATCTGTCTGGGTCATGAGCCACAGCAGACATCCCTTGAGCCTGGCAGGCAACTGCTCATGCCATCAGCTAGCCCACAGGAGATTTCTGCTCTGTTTGCATCAACCTCACAGCCACAGAAAAGTTGTTCCTTCACTTTTCCAGTAAAGCTTCCTTAAGTCCACCTGGTTACCCAGTAGCAAAGGTAATTGATCTTCTTTTCTTTGCATGGGGAGAACAGAGGATTATTTCTTACAAGTTGCTGGTAAGAAGCCATGTTAAAGATAAAAAAGCTGGAAATGCCCAGATCCTAGAATCAGTTTTGTCAAACCTAACTATAAGGGCCTGAGTGATGAGACATCCACTGCTACTCCTGGCAACAAAATGGCTTTGACATCCTAAAAGCTCTTTCAGATAGTCGTATCAAATTTTCCCTTTCATCACATTATCGCTCATTAAATCTCCTTGTGTTCATCTAAATTACTTCTCTCCCTCCCTGACAACGTTTTCTTCCTCCCACAAGGTAAAATTGCCTCTCCACTCTCTGGATCTGCTAACCCAACCATCCTCTTTAAATGTTCATCACCTCTCTGCCAACACCCTCCCTCTCCAACCAACCTCACAGGCCACGTAAGAGTGCCAAGACCTAGTACACAGAGCTCAGAGCATCCCTGGAGATACATGGATGGTCTCCAGCAACAAATCACCTGCCTGTCCCCAAAACACCAAGCTGGCAAAAGCAAATCCTCTGCCTCCAGTGCTACCCTAACACTGCAACAACAATGGAAGGGGTTAGCTCCATGGCCCAGCCCCATTCCCTGTCTCCTGCCCCACTGCTGGTGCTGCTGACATTACCCAGGGCAGTGCTCTGCGTGTAGATGCATACTCATGCAACAGGACCCTCATCTGGCAATCTGTTCTGCATGGAAAGAGAGGCAGGACAAGCAGGAAGCTGTGTGCAAAGCATCTCAAAGGACTGGGTTTAAAAATATACCTAGATAACCCACTTCAGTTCCTGAAATGTTGAAGCTTCACAGCTCATGCCAGCAGAGTTCCTGAAATGAAATACATAAATACATTTTTATTTTCATTGGATCAATTCATTATCCTCTCTGCAACACAAGACTGATCTGTCCTTATAATTACTGAGAGTTTGGGCTCTTCTTATTATTCCCTGCCCCCCCCTTTTAATGACTTCCAAGGGAAAAAATAAATTAGTTGCTCATTAAAAAACTGTGATCTGGAGAGCAAGTAGAAACAAACCATTTCAGTTCTGTAAGCCCTTTTTTTTTTAACTGACATCCTTAAATAATATGCAAACAAAGGGATATATTAAAATCACTTTCAAGAGCTGTCTGGATTACCAAACACACACACACACAAAGCCCCACCACAAAACCCTCAAACAATAAACAACAACAACAAAACAAAACCCAAACAAAGAAGCAAAAACCCCTCCCCAACCACAACAACAGTGAAATCTGGAGTGAAAGGAGATTTGCAACAGGTAGCACTGGGAAAGGGGTTAAGCCCACAGCGATTCTTTGGCTGCTCCGTGCTGCAAGGGCCAGAGGGATGTTCTGTACAGAAATCATTAATTTGTTGTTTTCATTATCAAATCATTAATTTGGGGTTTGGTTTTTTCCTTTGGAGATCCATCATTTCCCAAAGACATTCTGGCTCCAGCTCTGATCTGGCATTGCAGATTGACACATGCTGAACCAACAAAGATACTAGGAAGCACCACACAATTATGTGTCTTCTGGCTTATTAGAATAGGATAGGACAGGATAGGAAAGGATAGGAAAGGATAGGATAGGATAGGATAGGATAGGATAGGATAGGATAGAGTAGAATAGAATAGAGTAGAATAGAATAGAGTAGAATAGAATAGAATAGACCAAACCAAGTTGGAAGAGACCTTCGAGATCATCACGTCCAACCCACCACCCAACACCATCTAATCAATTAAACCACGGCACCAAGCACCCCATCCAGTCTCCTCCTATATTGCACACTTGCTAGTAATTTCCTTGCCTTCTCCAGCCTTTAAGTGTATGTTCTCTTATGGTGAGATGAGGATGTCCAGCTGGGAATCTGATAGGACAGCTTGATGGGCAAAGAGCCGGCATTTGGTTAGTTTAGGACATTTATTAACAGTATACTATAGCCATAATGGGCCTGAACGGGCAACAGATGGATGATGCTCCAGGGATAGAAAGCAAAGCAGCTATGTGGTATCCCCAACACTGCTTCCCACTGTCAGGGTCATTTTTGGAAAAGTATTTAATTTTTTTTTTTTAATCAGATTTTTATCTGACTGATTTTTCCCTAAAATGGACTATGCACATTCCCAAACTTCATCCAAGCATCTCAGCTGTGCAGGCTTTGGTGCGGTGATGCATGGCAGGGCTCGTATCTGCTTTAAGCGTTTTGGCTAGGTTTAGGAAACAAAGAATTGTTTCTATCCCACAGCTCCACTCCCCTAACCTGGTTTCATGTTATTATTGTTTTTAAATTCAAGACTACAAGTACTAGTGCCTGGCAAATATTCCTAATCACAATCTTGCTGCTTTCCATTCAGCATAAGGTCTCCCCCTGGTCTTGAAGCTGTCATGCATCCTGCCCTTCCCACCAAACAGAGTCGCCCTTTGGTCCAGCAAATGATGACCAGCAAAGCAAAGTCCATGGGAACACGAGGGAATGGTTTGCCAAGCAGCAGGTCTATGCTGGTGTGTGCCCTTTAGTCAGGGTTAAATAAACACCATGCAAATAAATAAGTAAGTAAATAAATAAATTGTTCCTAGGTTTCAACCTTGTAAATCAAGCCTGGAAGGGATTTTTATGGGAATAACTGTGCCTTCCAGTTACTGCCAGTGCTGTGGAGAAAGTTTGGTGTTGCTGTAAGGCATGCCAACGATTAAGAGAAAACAGAGAGGGGACATTGCTCTCCTTTACCCAACAGCTCTTTCAAATTATTTTAAGAGGTTGAAAACAGAAGTAAAACAGTTAAATGCACCCAAGAGCAGTCTTCCAATTTTGGAGCCAAATAGAGGGCTGAGCAGATCAGTGAAAATCCACCCCAACTAGTTCCTAGCAGCAGCAGGTTTCATGGAAGGAGATGGGAGGCAGGCAGGGATTTGCTCGGGGTCTGGTTTTGGGGCATTACAGCCCTGGGATGCTACAGGTACTTTGCTGCTTCTTATGAAGTAACAGCCCTAAGGGCAGTCCCTAGGTTCATTGTGGTTTGACCAGACTGGGTAAAAGCTACTGCCTACATTTTTCTAAGCCCAGAGAAATCTGTTGGGTGAGGCAGAGGAAAGCCAGAAACTGTAGCAGGGACTTCCAGCTGCAGCCCTGCAGTGGATTGTTCTGGCAGGGAGGGGAAGCTGGAGCAAAGAGGGCTCATGACGATGAGATGTATGGGACAAGACACCTCTGCAACACCTTCCAGGTTTTGCATGGGGGCCCAGAAAGAGGGATTCCCGGGGTGCCCAGGCTGGAGCAGGAGGCATTGGTGACAGAAGACTGCAAGGATGGGGCTTGTCCCCGATGGGACATCCCATGAGAGAGTATCCATTGTTTTTCAATGGAGAACGATGATGAAAGTGCTGGTATCCGGTATTTGATGCTTTCCAGGTGTAAAGAGGGGGAGCACCTGCTCCAGCAGCCTGCATAGGTTGGAGGGCTATGGAGGTGTTGCGGAGGGGGATCTCTGGCTTGAGATGTTCTCCCCAGCACTTATGCCACCTTCCCAATGCTGGGCGCTCAGAGCCCACTTCCCTTGGGGCTCACAGCATGCTCCCACCGAGCACGGGAGCGTGCACCCACCCTGCCAGCATCCCCTGCCTGTCCCACAGCTGCTGCCCACAGCCAGCCTGTGTCTGTGCGCGGCAGCGGCGAGCAGGGCGCTGGCAGAGCAGAGATAAGGGTACGGGCAGGGAAGAGGCAGCGGGACGGGCAGGGATCGGGAGAGGCGGACAGACAGGGCTACGGGCGGCGGAAGAGACAGAGGTACGGGTTGGGGGAGCAGGCGGCGGGACGGGCACGGGCACGGGCAGGGCGGGCAGCGCGCGGGCAAGGCGGGGCGACCCCGCCCCCGAAGTGCCGGTTGGCGGCGGGCGGTGACGCGGGGCAGGGCGGGCCGGCGGCGCGGCGCGGGGCCATGCGGCAGCCCGGGGCGGCGGCGGCAGCGGCGGCAGCGGCAGCGGCGGCGGGGCCGCCTTCCTGCCCGCGGCGCGGCGGCGGCCGGAGCGCCCCGCAGAGCCATGGGCGATGGGTGGCTGCCGCCCGACTGCGGCCCCCAGAACCGCTCCGTGGCCGGCGGCGGGGTGACGGCGGCGCCGCCGCCCGGGAGCAGGCAGCTGCCCGCCGAACTGCTGTCGCAGCAGTGGGCTGTGGGGATGAGCCTGCTGATGGCCCTGGTGGTGCTGCTTATCGTGGCCGGTAACGTGCTGGTGATCGCAGCCATCGGGCGGACGCAGAGGCTGCAGACCCTTACCAACCTCTTCATCACCTCGCTAGCCTGCGCAGACCTGGTGATGGGGCTGCTGGTGGTGCCCTTCGGGGCCACGCTGGTGGTGCGGGGCACCTGGCTCTGGGGATCCTTCCTCTGCGAGTGCTGGACCTCCCTGGATGTGCTCTGCGTGACAGCCAGCATTGAGACCTTGTGTGTCATCGCCATTGACCGCTACCTGGCCATCACCTCGCCTTTCCGCTACCAGAGCCTCATGACCAAGGGTCGGGCCAAGGGCATTATATGCACCGTCTGGGCCATCTCTGCCTTGGTCTCCTTCTTGCCCATCATGATGCACTGGTGGCGAGATGAGGACCCCCAGGCGTTGGAGTGCTACCAGGACCCGGGATGCTGTGACTTTGTCACCAACAGGGCTTACGCCATCGCCTCCTCCATCATTTCTTTCTACATCCCCCTCCTCATCATGATCTTTGTGTACCTCCGAGTGTACAGGGAGGCCAAGGAGCAGATTAGGAAGATTGATAAGTGTGAGGGCCGGTTCTATGGCAGCCAGGAGCAGCCGCAGCCACCCCCACCTCCTCACCACCAGCCCATCCTCGGCAACGGCCGAGGCAGCAAGCGGAAGACTTCCCGCATCATGGCCATGAAGGAGCAGAAAGCCCTCAAGACTTTGGGCATCATCATGGGGGTGTTCACCCTCTGCTGGCTCCCTTTCTTCCTGGTGAACATTGTCAACGTATTCAACAGGGACCTGGTGCCAGACTGGCTCTTCGTTTTCTTCAACTGGCTGGGCTATGCCAACTCTGCTTTCAACCCCATCATCTACTGCCGCAGCCCTGACTTTCGTAGAGCTTTCAAGAGGCTGCTCTCCTGCCCACGGAAGGCCGACCGACGGCTGCACAGCAGCGGTGGGGAACTGGCCCACCTGCCTGGGGGCTTCATCAGCACCGTGGGCTCCCCTGAGCGCAGCCTGGGAGGGACCTGGTCTGACTACAACGGGGGCACGAGGGGCGGCAGCGAATCCAGCCTGGAGGAGAGAAATAGCAAAACATCCGATTCGGAGTCCAAGGTATAGGGTGGGTATGTGGGGGCCCTGTCAGAGCCGGGGCACGGGGAAAGGCAGGCAGGGAGTTCAGAGAGGAACAGAGAAATCCCCGGCAGCTGCGTGGTGGTAAGGCTGATGCCAAGCAAAACTGATCCCTGGCTTAGCAGGGAGAGAGCGGGTGTTTACTTAGGAATAAAAGCAGGTGAACTCGTGTAGACATACCTCATCCGAAACTACAGCAAACAGGAAACCCACTGACCGGAGAACAAAGAAAATAAACAGCCCATCCCAAAGACAGCCAGCTTGTGTTTAGGAGAAGTGCTTTCGGAAGAGGCTGTGGCTGCGGCACCCTTCGCTCGGGTGACTTGTCCCAGGACCGTGCCGGTGGCTAAACCGGAGCGTGGAGGTGCTGACCTTTGGCTGCTGTGTTTGGCTGCAGCTAGGGTGCCAGCCACCCCCCACCTTGCCCGGGGCAGTCGAACACCCCGAGTGTCTTTTCCCTCACCCACAGCTCCAAGCAGGTTTTTTTTTGGGGGGGGGGGGGGAGGTGCAGGGTCCGTGCTGCAGGTGCTCCAGGCAGAGAGTACGGACTCGGGGACAAGGTGAGCTTTAAGCATGGGGTAGCCGTGCTCCCCTTTTCTGCAGAGTAGCAATGAAGGACGATACTGAGTAACGAGGAGCGCAGGTATATTTCGAAAGGGGGTAAAAAAATTTAAACCCAACTCGCACTCCTGTGCTTTTTCCTTCTGCATCAGCAAGCAGCGAGCTATTGTGCTTATCTCCCTTGGCCAGACAATTGCAGTCAGGCTGAGAAACTTCTACCTCAAACTGTGCATATTGTACAGGGGAATAAACGGACCATGTTTATATTAAACAGCATATTTACATACCACTAAGAGTGTTTTATGAAAGGGGGCAGGGGCGAGGAGCCTTCTGCAGTTCATTGCAATTACAGATGAATGGGGAGGGGAGGGGGGGGTGAGGGAGGGAGGGAAATCCTGGCAACAACAACAACAATTTACTGCACATTTATTTTATTTTTTTAAATGGCAACCAAAGCCATTTGGTTTTGTGGTTTTTTTGCACAGTGTTAAGAGTTGTGAAGTTATCTGAGGATGCTACTTGCACACACACGTACACACACGCAAAGTGAAAATGAGACAGAGGTTTGAGTGACACCAACCCCGGAGATAGTTTCTGGTTTTGTCTGCTCTGTTATAGTTTTTACTGAGAGAGTGACTTTAAAAAAAAAAAGAAACAAATAAATGCTATTTTATGAAGGTACTGTAAATATACCCATATGATAAATTAAAATACCTTAAGAGACTTTATGATTTTTTTTTTATTTCCCAAATGCCCACGTGGAGCCTGCTGTTATTTTAGCACTCGTGTGTCCTTTCCATTCTCCTTCTCTGTGTGTGTTTTATAGCATATTTATACTCTGGTGCAATTTACTACTGTGTAAGTAATTGGTCGATGTGCAATAAATACCATTGCAGCACAAGCGAGCGTGTCTCTATAGGGTTTGAAACAACACCTACCTGTAATGGGAAGAACAGCGTTTGTTTTCGTCCAGAGATGGCTCAGATCACTAATACAACTCTACCTAATGGATTTTCCTGACACAGGGTGGTGTAAAAAAAAACAACACACGTGTTTTGAACCTAATAAGGTTGTGTTCCTGTTGCACCGAGGTCTGCTGACTTCCCTTAAAATTAATGGCTAAAGGCAAGGTGTTTCCACTCTGATAATGAATGCACTCATTTTCTGTAACTGTTGCTTTCTAGAATATATTCATATTTTTTGTTGCTGCTGCTGCTGCTGTTGTTTTTCTTTCTTTTCTTTGGTTTGGTTTTGGTGGGGGGTTTTATTGGTTTGGTGTGGTTTTTCAGGGGGTTTGTATTGGCTTGTGTTTTTCATTTGGGTTGGGTTTTTTGTTTGGTTTTTTTGGTCTTGTTTGTTAGGAGCATGCAGCTGGGAGTCAGGAGAGCAGAATGTTTTACATTACAGAGGATGCTTAATTTGAGAGCTAAAAATGGTCTTGTGTAGAAAGAAATCCCCGCATGCTGTGCACACCACCCCAAGTCCACCTCGTGCCAGTGATGGGCTTGATCCTGCCCAAATGAGGTGGGTGGTGTCTGCTTGATGAGACCAAGTCCTGGTGCTGAATGTGGAGGCTGGGGGAGACCCCTGCCCAAAAAGCAGCTGGAGGAGGTTTGTGCCCTGTAAGGGGAGAATGCAGCCAGGGAGCCAGTCACAGGAGTCCTGACTTTGAATCTCTCTTACTGTAAAAAAGGAGTTAACCTCTGAGGCAATGGCTGGGGCATAACTGGAGCAGGATTAGACACTGGGACAGACTTAAACACCACTGAAACCTCTTCTTTGTCACTGGATGAAAATAAAGCTGCCTAGCTTGTAGATCATGAGGCTAATGGCCCTGTGGCTTCAGTGTACTGCTGACAGCCACATATTCCTTGAGGGCCAGGTTACAATAACTGAAAGTTATACTGTGGACTGATCCAAGGAAGGAGGCATTGTGAGCAGAAGGGCTGCAGATTTGCATCCCTGGCCCAAAAGCTGTCTTCCTTTATTGCTTTATGAAGGTACACTGTATCCTTGTGGTTTCATAAATTTTTTTTCATGGCTGCAATGAATGCACGGCAGAGAGAGCAACAAAGAGGCAGTGCAGAATAAAAGTAAAACCATTTTTAGCTTTATTAAGCTCAGAAATCCACTTGAACTAGAAATCAGCTCCTGGGAAGAGGACTTTGCAAAGCAAGTTCTTTAGGGTGGTGGCCAGTGAGTTGTTTTGGAAAGTATTTGCCTTTTTTCTTTCTTTCTTTTAAGTAAGGAATTTGTCCTTTGCAATTTCTAATGATGTATTTTCAGGGAAAAAAAATAAAGAAGGAAAAAACAGTTACACTTTATATGCAAGGGCAAAATAAAGGGACCAGGGAAGTAAATAATATCTGTCCATTGATGTCACACTGGGGTTTGATGGGAGCTGCAGTTAATGGTGTCTCCCTTGATGACAGTCAACTGGGCTCCTTAAAATGCTGTGGTGACATCACATTCAGGGCCAAGTGAAGCAGGCTCTGCCACTAAACTTTTATTTGTCTTTCTTTTTTAACCTGTTTTAGTCTGTGATTTCAGCAAAGACAACAGGACCAAGAGGGTGCACAGGATGGCAATGTCTGATGCTGGCAATTGTAGCAAGATGTTGGCTGCACATGTTGGGGTCAGGATGGGATAGAATAGAATTAACCAGGTTGGAAGAGACCTTTGAGATCATCGAGTCCAACCTATCATCTGACGCTATCTAATCAACTAAACCATGAGGAGGCAGTGCAGCCATCCTGCACAGTGAGGATTGTAGGAAGCCAGAGCAGGGCTGAGTCCCTGCTGCTACATAGAGCAGGGCAGGATCTGGTCCCAGCACCCATCTGGGAGCTGAAGTGACTGTCAAGCCCTCATCCTTAGTAGGATGATGGATCCTGGGGAAGTATGGTACCTACTGCATGGCGTGGGACACCCTAATGGACTTGGCTCTTTGTCTCATAAATCAGTCTACACACATCATTTTAACCCTCTGAACACTCATGTCTTTAGACTTTAAAAGGTAATGAAAATTTTGGCTCAACATGGTCCAACTTAGGCAGGAAATTTATGTCCAGAACTTGCTTGGCTTCTCCTGCTGAAGCTTGTGCTGTGCCATGCTTTCCCTGGACGAGTGTTATGGCATTGAGAAGCTGAAAGATGGAATGAGTTGTGCCCACAGGCCTCAGGACGGCCAGCTGTGTGACCAAGGTGCTCAGGATTTAGCTGCTGTTGAGTTTTGGCCAGTTGAGGTCCTGCTGGAATAGTCTGGAGGCTGTTGTGTTGGGTCCCCTGATAGACAGCTCAGATAATCCACCTGGCAGCATGGGTGGCAGATGCTGGCCTGTCTTGCACGGTGTAAAAAAGGTGGTGGCACAGTAACAGTGTGGACAGAGCAGGACATGTGGCACGCACGTGTGTGAGCAAGGGGAGGCTGCTGGCGAGCAGTCTGCCACGGATCACTCTCAGAACAGGCTGTTCTCTCCACGGAGAAGAAGGATACTCTGAAAAGTGTTATGGGGCAGCTGAAATACTCCGGAGGCAATGAGTCAAAAGCTCACAAGGAGTATTTTTTTCCTGACAAAAACCAGACATGGATTAGCAGACATGGAGCTGCAAGTCAGAAAGTATAGGTGGTAGGCATGCGGCTGCACACGTACGGGGACAGGCGAGTAACAGCAAACAGCCACAGACCTGCAGCGAAGGGAGACATAGGTAAAACAGAAAACCACTCAAAGAAAATGTCCTGCCTCTGCCAGGACCAAAGTTATTTGGCGAGGGTGACTGAGACTCCCACGTGCAAGACGTCCGATTCTCAAAGGCGCCGACCGCACTCCAAGCAGTGTTTGCTCAGCACTCCTGAAAAGAAGGCTGCATCTCTCCACGTGCTTAAATGGGAATATATTGGATGGAAAGCCTGGCTGCAGTGCTCTGTGTGTTCAGGGAAGTTAAGGATGATTGAAAGAGTGGAACATCTTCTGTATGAGGAGAGCCTGAGGGAGCTGAGGGCTCTTTAGCTTAGAGGAGACTGAGAGGTGACCTCATCAATGCTCATAAATGTGTAAAGGGTGAGTCCCGAGAGGATGGAGGCAGGCTCTGCTTGGTGGTGCCCAGTGACAGCACAAGGGGCAATAGGTGGAAGTTGAGGCACAGGAAGTTTCACGTAAATATGAGGAAATTTTTTTCCCTGTGAGGGTGACAGAGCACTGGAACAGGCTGCCCAGGGGGGCTGTGGAGTCTCCCTCTCTGGAGATACTCAAAACCTGCCTGGATGCATTCCTGTGTGATCTGGCGTAGGTGATCCTGCTCTGGCAAGGGGGTTGGACTGGATGATCTTCCGAGGTCCCTTCCAGCCCCTGAAATTCTGTGGTTCTGTGAAGGATGTCTTGAGACTCCAACCCTCAGCACCAGCTGACTGCAGCTCCAAGCAGTAACTCATGAAGAGATGAAACTACAGGCAAAAACCCAAACTGATCTCTGAGCTGTGCCCATGGCTCACGGTTCTGCTGCAGACACTGCTTTCCCTTTCGGGTATGCATGTGTTTTCAAGCAGAAGGGTTACTTCTTTATCAGCTCTTTCTCTTTTTTTCTTTCCTTTTTTTCCTTTTTTATATCCCCCCTAAACTCTCTCTGAAGCCATGGTTTTTATGAATAACTTTGAAGTGGCTATTTTGCAAGCTGCACACTTTCTTAGTTTATTGTAATCTCCCGTCCAGGGGAGTACGCTTTACTTCCTTCATGTAATGTATCAGCTGCAGGGCTGGAGATGGCGCAGCTATAAACTGAAAGAGCAGACCTTCTTGAGGCCAAATGAGGTCAGGCATCATTGCCACTGGGAGCAGAATTTGACCTGATAATCTAATCTTACACCAGAGACTATCTCCAGGAAAGTATTGTTACCAGCAGCAAATGACCTCTGCTAATGAAGGTGGAGCAATTAGTCCTAGTCAACGCTGTCCTGAAAATGTTAACTGCTAAACAACAGTTAACGTTGGATAGCTCAAATAATGAGTGTTTTGTTTGCTGGTGTGTGTTAGGTGATGTGTTGGGAAATAATTATCCTTTGACTAGCAGCCAGCTTTGTACTAATCAGAAAGAAGAAGTCATGTTCTGTTTGAAGGACTACACCTAAAAATAGCTCTGTTACCACCACATCAATGAGCCAAATGAAGCGAATTCACGGAGGCCGCAACACACCTTCGCTTTTCATCCCAAAAACCTCATTGTTGGGCTGGAACTTTCTGTTTGATCGTGTCAAATGGTGCTAATGTGATCCCCTGCAATAGCACTGAGCACACTTCCCCCCAAGGAGCATTACCCTATGCACCACTGAGTCGCTTTCAGAGCCTGCCAAATTCCTGAACGCCCCAGGAAGAAGTAAGGAGTCTTTCTCTTTATATAAACAATCACATATATAATGTAAGATCAACCCTCTCATATATAATGGAAGATCAACCCTCCTGCAGAAGAAATGGATACACTTTTCATTCAAGAGGCCTCTACGAGGAGCAGCCATGGCAACAACAGGTGATTTACTTGTGCAATTTGGTAACTTCAGGCTGTCAAACTGCTCAAAAAGTCAGCAAGATGGGGGAAAAAGGGATAAAAAGGATGATGCTGGCAAGAAAGCACAGGTTTGTCACTGCAAACATGAAAAAGAAAAAACTACAGGTGTTACCTTTTACTGGTGAAGTCTAACTGGTTTGGATAGAGTCATAGAATTGTTAGGGTTGGAAGGGACGTCAAAGATCATCCAGTTCCAGCACCCCTGCCATGGGTAGGGACATCTCACACTACATCAGGTTGCTCAGAGCCACATCCAGCCTGGCCTTAAAAACCTCCAGGGATGAGGCTTCTACCACCTCCCTGGGCAACCTGTTCCAGTGTCTCACCACCGGATAGAGGTGTACCAAGCAGATACACTACAGAAACACAGCTCAAGAAGTGTGAGAGGTGAGACATTTTCAACCCAGGACCATGCCACCAAGGGCAACTGGCACCTGAAACATGCCACAAACATATGATTTTTTTAATAGCAGCAGCAGACTAAAGCATATCTGAGTGGCTTCTTAGATGCTGTAAATCAGCTCCCTGGCCTTCCAGGGTGTGTGCCTCCCACTTAGCATGTCCCCCCTCCCCTCTGAGGGACTTCAGCTTAGCACTGAGTTGTGCAGGACCTGGAGCATTTCCCCAGCAGGAGGTGGCCCCTGGCACCCTCAGGAGCAGGAGTGCTGTGGGGTGGATGTGTGGGTGCTGCTGGATACGCCCACGCTGCCTCAGCTGTGCCGGGCGTGCTGGTGCAAGCTGCCAGCCACACCACTGCCCTGAGTCATCACTCTGCCCTGCAAACAGCAGCAACAGAATTGGGCCCATTGAGCTGGAAATGGAAAAGTGTTTGGGTTTGTTATGTAAACTGGTGATCAGTTTCCTGGTTCACAGAAACTGGCAGTTTGGTACACACCTTCGTTCCGCAAACTGCCATTTTCTCTTCCTCCCTGCTTGGCTCCCAGCTTTTTTGTGGCGGTGTTTGCTTACTTGGCCTTAGCACCCAGCAGCACGAGTTTTGCAGCCATGCCCCAGCACTCTGCATCCAGACACAAACGGTACTTGGTGCCAGGCAGTGTCTAAGTTTGGGCGTACCCATTCCTTCCAGGACTGATGCTCGGAGTTGCTAACAGCAGCTGCACCAAAGTGCAAACACACTTGATAAACAGGAAGTTAGTCCTGACATCCAGATCCACAACCTGAAGGAGAAAACAGGCTCTTACCCAGATTTTTGCCACTGCCATGGTTAGCAGAGCATCCCAGACATAATGATGTGCCTTTCCCTTCTGATCCTGTGTAATGCACTGGATCCTGTTGTCCTTAATGAGATTAAACGAGGATTTTCTACTAGTTTGGTGCTCCAGCCATTAGCCACTGTTGTGTGTCTCCAGGCAGTGATGCACCTTTGCTTGCCTGGTGCAGTGTCTGTCTCACAGCTGTGATATGTAGACTTCTTCCTACCAAAACTATGTTGATAAGTTGCCTTAAGCTCATTGGCACAGTACTCTGACAGGCAGCTTTAAGTGTATACACCAAAGAGGCAATCAGAACCACTAAAGAGTTCAAAAATCTCAGCAGCTGCTAGGTGTATAAATATTTCAGCTATCAACAAGTCATTTTGCAGGGCCATGCAAGTGCTGCAGACCTCCCAGAGGCTGTCAGCTGCCCTCCCTCCCCCCCCCCAAGTGGGACTGCAGAAGACGCTGCCACTGTAAGGAAAAATTGCAAGGACAGCACAACAGCTCACGACAAGAGATTTGCCAGGTGGTAAAATTTAACAGCGCTTCATCACCAAAATTTAAAGAGCACTCGTTAAGAAGAAGGACTGGAGACAAGCCTCTGGCAGGATTTCCTAGTGGGGAAGGGATAGCAGTGTTCTGGGTTAAAGTTTCCAAGTACAGATGGGACCCTTTGTTGACCAGTCCAAGCATGCAAGCCGTGGTGGTGGACAAATGCTGCCACCCCAGCCCTCCCTGGTGCTCCTTCTGCTCCCATGTAGGTGTATGACACACCCCCTCTCACTTGCCCAAGTGTTGGAAGACACCCCAGAAGCGTCCTGTGACACAAAGGTGCATGCCAGTCCACGTCCCCTCGCTGGTCTCACTGACCCTCCATTGTCCTGTGAAGGGAGGAGTGCTTCCTCTTGGATTGGAGCAGGTAAACTAGAAGACATCCCATTGTTTAACAGCTCACCCACTTACAAAGCCCGCCTTCAGCGAGGGATATTTTGTTTGTCTGCCCTTCCCCTAAATACTGGATTGGGAGCCATCAAATAAAATCCCAATTAACTGTCTAACAACAGGAAGCTTGGTGTGGGATGCAGTCCCTGGCAGGTGGCTGCTCTCGCTGCAGCACGGCGCTGGAAGAGAGGGGGAGGCAGGAGGGCTGGTGGAGGGACCTGTTGCTCACATCCCCCTCTGACTGAAGCATCGCTGGCACCCTGACAGGTTTCCTTCGTCAGACTGGGACATTCACAACACCAGCGTGCCCAGGCTGCACCTGGAATCCTGGATTGGGCAGGGGAGCAGCTGATCTGCTCGTGAGTCAGCTTGTGTCGAATCCTTGGGCTTTTTGGAGCTTTTAGCTAATCTTCGATGCAAGGCATCTGCTGCTGCAGTAATTGCCAGTAGCAACAGGTATTTTAACAGTGCTCTAAAGCACCTTGAGAGGATCCATGGGAGAGGTTTTGTTCCAGTTTCATCACCAGATAGTTATCAGCTTGCTGGCAACAGGGTGAATGCGTGTCTCTGGTTTTCAGCATCAGCCCAGCCCAGGGCCGGTGCTCACACCCTTCCCTCCCCAGCCCTCAATCCCCTGTTGCATGCCCTGCTGCCTGGACTGGCTCTACTGACCTTGCAAACACATGGGCAATAGGCTCCTCTGGATGAAAACCAGCTCTTTCAGAAAAGATTTGTTTCATCTGATCCATGCAAATTGCATGAGCAGAGGTAATGGCACAAGGGGCATGGGAACATGCGGAGTGCTGGGGCTCAGATTGCCTGTTCAACCCTGGCTTCATTGCTGCAGTTAGGAAACTCGTGTCTAGTGATGATATTGCAGAAGCTGAGACCCGGACCAATACCCTCTGGCCTGTTGTTTTGCCTGACCTACACTGCAAAAGCAGGACCTGCACCCAAACCTTCCCTCCCTTCAAGGGCTGCTCTGAATATTATATTCCTAAGCTTAATGACTAAGCTATTAAGCTTCTCATTGCATGTGGAAAGGGAAAATAAATGTAATTTTTGAACAAATATTTGTGCAATAGAAGAAAAACACGATTTAAGTCTGATTATCTGCTGTGTAGCTAGATCACAGTGAAGAGCACAGAGCAGACTCCTCCACTTTTGGCAGAGATCGGGACCAGGAGAGCTGAAAGAGCAACTCAGGTACCGGGTGACAGCACTAAGCTGTCTCCAACTGCAAGAGGGTGACATGGCAACGAGCCACGGTCAGTGGAAAAATAATTCCCCAGGAAGATCAGCTCTGTTTGCCCAATGTCTTTGTGTGCATCCTAACGCTGATGGGCACTACTGAGCTGCTGGTGACTTGTGAGTAATCCCTGTCATGCGTGTCTGCTGGCGGATGATGTTTAACTGCTTTTATTCCTGCGCTCTTCGCTCATGTGGGAGCGAGGAATGTGGTGATAAAAAAGGCTGGAATGGTTTCAACGCTGGGTAGTTTCCATTAATACATTTCTCATTATATAACACTGCCATGACTGTACAAAATCTGCTAAGGTGCCTTTTAGGAAGGTGGAATGTTTCTGCATAGCCATAATTAAGAAAGTGGCGTTGCAGAGCAGGTTGAGCTTTGATCAGGTAGTTTTTAATTGCACTGGATGTGCTTGGGCTGTTGATTGGTATGGAATATTCCCCTTTTTTGGCCTTTATGTTATGAGGCACCTCATAAATTAAGTGGTTGATGTTGTCAAAAGCATGCCATTAGCACTCTGAGCAGATAATCCCTATGGTGGCCTCACTGGAGTCTATCGCAGGGCCTGTCTTCAGATAACAGCCTGGAAGAGGAACAATGGTGCTCCGAGCTCCCAGGGACCTCCACTCCTTGGTTCTGTGCTTCAGAAGAGAAAAATTATCATTATCTGCATGGCTCAAGCTCCCTTTGAAATGTGATTATTTTTTACTCATACACTCCAAGTATTTTTTACCACGATATCAGTGAGAAACTTGAAACCCCCTTTGAGAAGGGAAAGATTTCCTGCAGCCCTGCTGCTGAGGAAAATGGATAGATCAAGCAGTGAAGTTCAATGACTTACTTAGCATTAAATAAGAAAAAGAATAATGAATTGGATTTTGTGTGCCTGTTTTTTCCTCTGCAGGGATCAGTCAGGCTAATGGATTTTCATTGCCTTCTGCTTCTGTTCATCAATCTAGGTGAGTTCAAAACACTGCTGCCTTTTGGTGCTCTCCTTTCCCTGCTCACTTGTCACAACTTCAAGTATTTGGAGCTTAGTGGACACATTGGTTTACTGTCACCAGCACTATCCTGACCAGAGGAAAACACTTAACCCCCTGCATCCAATAATGATTTGTGACCTGCTGCATGGACATCTGTATTTTCTGCTAGGTAGCTGCAAGTAGACAATTCCTTAATTAGGGTGGACGCTAGTTTCCTACTATTATGAGCTCAGGCTTTAATGTCCTTCAAGACAGACATTATTTCCCCACTGAGTTCACCAAAAACTGGTTGGGTCTCCAAACCCCTCCTTTGTTTACAGGTTTTGCTGAGTATGCTGCAGGGCTCTTTACTGGGGAAGGAAGGGAGGTGGTGAAGGAGGAAACTATTACAAAGCTATATAACGTAAACAACTTTCGCATGTGAGCTCCAAACACAGCTTGGCAAGGAAGAGGTTAAAGCTAGGCGGGGATGGAGGAGACTCATTAGGGCAAAGATATAAATAGCAAATCTGGAAGCCTAGGGAGGGACACTGGGGAAGGAGAAGCAGTCACACAGAATCACAGAAACATTCAGGTGGGAAAAGACCCTCAGGATCACCAAGTCCAACCAAGAACCCTTCTCTACAAGGTTCACCCCTAAACCATATCCCCAAGTACCACATCTGAACAATCTTTAAACACATCCAGGGTTGGTGACTCAGCCACCTTCCTGGGCAGCTCATTCCAATGTCTGACCACTCTTGCTGTGAACATTTTTTTTCCTAATGTCCAGTCTAAACCTACGCTGGTGCAGTTTGAGGCCATTCCCTCTTGTTCTATCACTAATTACCTGTGACAAGAGACCAGCACCAAACTCTCCACTATGTCCTGCAGAAAGCAATGAGGTCTCCCCTCACCCTCCTCTTCAAACTAAGCAGCCTCAGCTCCTTCAGTCACTCTTCATATTACGATTTAGTCTCCAGGCCCTTCAGCGACTTCTCTGCCCTCCTCTGCACTCACTCCAGCACCTCAATGTCTCTCTTGTATTGAGATGCCCAAAACTGAACACAATACTCGAGGTGTGGCCTCACCAATGCTGAGTACAAGAGGACAATCACCTCCCTACTTCTGCTGGTTGACCCTAAATGGGGTGGACTCCTTTGGCTTACTGAAAGCCCTCTGCTACTCTGCCCTCAGAGGTTGCGCCTGGGTCCAACCGAAGGCACCCCCAAAGTGGGAGGATACTCAGACAGAAACCTACATAACTGATCAGGAGTCTTAGAATAGAATAGACCAGACCAGGTTGGAAAAGACCTTTGAGATCATCAAGTCCAACCTATCATTCAACACCACCTAATCAACTAAACCGTGGCACCAAGCACCCCAAAGATGTTGAGATGCTGGAATGTGTCCAGAGAAGGGCAGCGAGGCTGGGGAGGGGTCTGGAGCACAGCCATGTGAGGAGAGGCTGAGGGAGCTGGGGTTGCTCAGCCTGGAGAAGCGGAGGCTCAGGGGTGACCTTCTTGCTGTCTACAACTACCTGAAGGGAGGTCCTGAAAGATGTCTGGGTCACCTGAAGACTTTCTGCAGAGCCAGAAGTTACCACTGCTCCTGCCTGTCCCTTTCTGCACCAAGCCTTCACTGGGTCCACCGGTGCCTGCCTAGAGCTGGGGAGATGCTCTCTGACCGCTCAGACGGTTGGAGCAGGATTTCCGTTTTCCTCCCAGCCTTGGTGCTTCAGGCTTTCAGGTCTGTTTTAGGTCCAAATGGGAAATGTATAATGAGAAAACATTTAAACAACTTCAGGTACAAGGAAACTCGCTGGAGTAAAGTATAACGTCATCATTTATTTCCAAGGAAATGATGCACTCTCCAGAAGCACTCCACTCAAGCCCTGCACTTTAAAGTTGCAGGATAATTGCTGCCTGCAGCCCTCAGCTAGGTCTGAGCATGGTGCACAAGAAGGGCAGGACTCTGCTGAGATCCTCTGTGCTGCTGTCTGGTCTTGCCACCAGCAACAGCAGGTCATTGCAGATCTTTGCATGCAGTGGGGTGCTCGATGTGGGTATAACTGCTGGGGAAGAGGTGCCAGGCAAAGATGTAGAATCATACAACTGTTAGGGTTGGAAGGGACCTCAAGGATCATCTAGTTCCAACACCCCTTGCCATGGACAGGGACACCTCACATTACATCAGGTTGCTCAGAGCCACATCCAGTCTGGCCTGAAAAACTCCCAGGGATGAGGCTTCCACCACCTCCCTGGGGAACCTGTTCCAGTGTCTCACCACCCTCATGGGGAAGAACTTCTTCCTAACATCCAATCTGAATCTACACATTTCTAGTTCTGTTCCATTCCCCCTAGTCCTATCACTACCTGACACCCTAAAAAGTCCCTCCCCAGCTTTCTTGTAAGTCCTCTTACTATACAGAAGCTCTGTGCCAACAGACATCTCAAGATATACACAAATGTTGGCAAGGGCGTTTCCTTTGCAGGGTTTTAAACCACCCATAACAGCTATGTGGACCAAGATGACAAAGGGAAGAAAGTAACCAAGCACAGGACCATCTTTGCTATTCTCCAGGCTGTGAGTAAGGTTGGTAACTCCACACAGCTGAATGCCTGAGGTTCAAAGAAGGGTCTGGCTGTTAGAGCTGTTGATTTCCTTGCAGGGGTAGCTCTGGACAGCCTGGTACTGGTGAAGGAAAGCCCAGGAGACATCAAAGCCCTAGAAGAATTCTCCTGTTCTATTTCCAGCCCTGCTTTTTAAGATACAAAGAGCTTCAGTTCAGAAACATTTCTGATCTTACCTGTGTGAATAATTGACTGCTTATCCAAACTGAACAAAAACTCTCAAACCTTCTGAGGTCCATCCATCCAGAGCCTTATCTTCCCATGTCACCACCCAGCTCCTGGCTTCTGCTGCTTGGGGCTTCCTACCAGCCAGGGCTCAGTTCTGCCCATCAGCTTCCCATCTCCCCTCTCCAGGCAGCTTCACAACATTATCCTTGGCTCTCTGCCACTTCAGTGGTGGCCTCTGCATTGCTTGCTGGAGCACCAGGACTGGGTTGCTGCATGGTCTGCAGCCACCAGCCATCCTGATGGGCTGCTGTAACTGAGCCCATCATCTCCATCCTCTATACATACAGCCAGCTGGGCTGTGGCCACAGGCACAACCAGAGTGAGAGCACACTGACTCTGCTTGGCCCAAGGGAAGGAGAACATTTGTCCTTTTTTAAGTGGGATATTGATGCAGGCCAGATAAAGGAATGCAGTCTCCTCTGTTTGTGGTTCAAAGACCAAAATACCCAAGCAGAGTATTTCTGAAGAGAAGCTTTTGCAAGAGCTCTCCTAAATCCCATCTGTTGAGTCGAGGAGACAATATCAGCCTCCGCTGCCTGTCAGCCACTGGTCCCCTCTAGCAGAGGCATCCTCCCTGCTGCAGTGGGGCTGCTTGAGCTCTCAGCTGGCACCCCTGAAAGCCCTTCATGACATCTGCGTGGTTATTCTTGTGCCCAATTTACACAACGTGCTACGCAGCCTCGTCAGAAGAGCCTTTGCAGAGCTTGGTATCAGGGCCACAGGATATTTCTTGCTTTGAATCTGAGCTGGCACAAGAAGCTGTCTGCAGTCCTGCTGTCCTGTCAAAGGCATGGCCAAAAACAACATGGTGAAGACTTTGGAAAGAGCCACCCGTACACAGCGTAAGTGAGTTTAAATGGGGACCTGGCTGGCTCAAGGCTTGAGAACAGCTGTAAAGCACAGCAGAGGCTGAAATCCTATGCACGATGGTGGGGAGCAGAGGGCTGTGCTGCTTGGTACTGCCTAGTCTTGGCCCAGACCTAGACAAGGTTTGTCATTAGGGTGGCCTTTTCCACTGGGGCCCATTTTCCTGTGGTCCTTTTCACAAGAGGCTGACTCATGGGCTGCTGTTGCTCTCCTCCCTGTGGTTTTCATTTCCCTCTCTGTTTTGATAGTTAGAAGGGTAAAACTAATTCCCATCAAATACATAACAATGAACTTGACTCCATAGCAGGAGAATGAATGGTGTGGTGTATGATAAGCTATTTATAAATACAATATCGTTTCTGGGTCATCTTCAAGTTTTAAAATGAAGTTTTCATTTAAACATAATTTTCTGCTGCTGACAGATATGATAAATACATTTTTTTGTCCCATTAAAACCTCATTTCAGCAATGTTTTGCAGAAGTCATTATAAGCCAAGGATTATTTCTCTCTCTCTTTCTTTTTTTAATGTTTTTTGTTTTATTTTGCCTTTGTTTTTTCTCCATGTTCCAGTGTTGAGTTTAATGCTGCGTTCCTCTATGGGAAAGACAAAAAAAATCATCTGTGACTGCAGTAATTCGTTCACCAAGGCCTCTATTTAAGGGATGGGAGGGTGCTCTTGAGAAGAATGATGGAGACAGGCACTAGCTTGTGTCCCAGAGGCTTTGGGGCTGTCACAGCACCTCTCTGCACCATTAAGGGTTCTACACATTGGCCACAACCACCCCATGCAGTGCTACAGGCAGGGGTCAGAGTGGCTGGAGAGCAGCCAGGCAGAAAGGGACCTGGGGGTACTGGTTGATGGTAGGCTGAACATGAGCCAGCAGTGTGCCCAGGTGGCCAAGAAGGCCAATGGCAACCTGGCCTGTGTCACAAACAGTGTGGCCAGCAGGAGCAGGGAGGTCATTGTGCCCTGTACTCAGCACAGGTTAGGCCACACCTTGAGTCCTGTGTCCAGTTCTGGGCCCCTCAGTTTAGGAAAGATGTTGAGTTGCTGGAACATGTCCAGAGAAGAGCAACAAAGCTGGGGAGGGGTTTGGAGCACAGCCCTGTGAGGAGAGGCTGAGGGAGCTGGGATTGTTTAGCCTGGAGAAGAGGAGGCTCAGGGGAGACCTTATTGCTCTCTACAACTACCTGAAGGGAGGTTGTAGCCAGGTGGGGGTTGGTCTCTTCTCCCAAGCAACCAGCACCAGAACAAGAGGACACAGTCTCAAGCTGCACCAGGGGAGGTTTAGGCTGGATGTTAGAAAGAAGTTCTAAACAGAAAGAGAGATTGGCCATTGGAATGTGCTGCCCAGGGAGGTGGTGGAGTCACCGTCCCTGGAGGTGTTTAGGAGGAGACTGGAGGGGGTGCTTGGTGCCATGGTTTAGTTGATTAGATGGTGTTGGATGCTAGGTTGGACTTGATGATCTCAAAGGTCTCTTCCAACCTGGTTAACTCTGTTCTATTCAATTCTAAGGGACACTGTGCCTTTCTTGTACCTCCATGGGGGACTAAAAATGTCCATAACTGGAACATGCGTTGCCTTGAAAGGGCTCAAGACACTTGATTTGGTGTTGGCAAAAAGGAAACAAAGGTACTTGGTCACAGGCAAAGTTCCCAGGCTGCTGTGACACTACCAGTGCAGCATGATGACAGCAGGACACTAGCATTCCTTCAGAGAATCACACATTTACACAATGCTCCTGGACTAGAGGGGTCTGTCCCCAGGCTCCAGCGGCACATGGGACTTCTTTTGCACTAAGACTCCCCCACTTAAATCATTCCTCCAAGTGTGAAGATGGTGGCCACCTCCTCCTTTCTGGAGCATGCCTCCTCTCTTCTGAAAGGGTCCTTTTCAGGTTTCAAGACTGGGGGCAGAACCAGTGCTTGGGAAACTGCTGCAAAGCCTGATGGCAGCTTCATGACTGTTGAGTTAACCTTGATATTCACAGTGACCCCAAAGGAATGCTGAGAAAACACAGTGAAACAGATCTCAGGTCTAGAAGGTAAGGTTAAATAGAAGTCCTCTGAGGAGACCTTATTGTGGCCTTACAGTATCTTAAGGGGGCTACAAGAAAGCTGGGGTGGGACTTCTTAGGGTGTCAGGACTTGGGGGAATGGAGCAAAACCAGAAATGGGTTGTTTCAGATTGGATGTCAGGAAGAAGTTCTTCCCCATGAGGGTGGAGAGACGCTGGAACAGGTTGCCCAAGGAGGTGGTGGAAGCCTCATCCCTGGAGGTTTTTAAGGCCAGGCTGGATGTGGCTGTAGTGTGAGGTGTCCCTGCCCATGGCAGGTGGGGTTGGAACTAAATGATCCTCAAGGTCCCTTCTCACCCTGACAATTCTTAAAGTCTATGATCTACAGTAGAGTTGCATTCCTATTGCCTTTGCTGACCATGTATTGATGATCTGAGCCACTCCAAAACTTCTCTGGGCCCTCTCTGTTCTCTCCTGCTTTCCCATGTCAAAGAACTCCTATTCAGTATTCAGACGTTTGAGTTCTGCAGTGAAACAGCTCTTACATCAGCTCCCTTTGTGTTGTGGATGCAGGTGCAGCACAAGAGAGCCCTTACATGTTGTGAGGTGAGTGGGTCAGATCCTGTGCTTGAACAACAAAAGTACAATGATGAGCAGGAAAACAACTTGCTTTAAAGAGCTTTAAAGCTGCTGTCTGTCTTCTGAGCCTCACAGCTTACAGCTCATACTTCTCACATGGTCTCCCCATTAGACAGGCAAACAAGAGATGATGCTATTTGAAAAGCAATTCTCTGTGCTGGAGATGTGCAAACACTGGCACTTGTAATCCACATGAAATGGTCTCCAGCTGCGAGGAGCTTCCAGCTGCTGTGCTGGAAATACCTGGGAAAGGGGCATGCAGAAGGGGAGTGAGGTCATCTTCGGGTGGACTGTCCTGTTGCCCAGGCTGATTTCATGGTGATACCTAGAGGACGTCACCCAGCCTGGCCAGCTGTGATAATCCTTGCAGTGGGAACAGGTGCTGGGGGATAATCCTGCTGTTTTTCTTGGTTATGGTTCTCTTCAGTCACTAAGGCTGATCAAACAGGATTATCACAGCAGTGAGCCAGGAGGTGAAGTTACTGGTGCTGTGCAGCCATGGCTCTGCAGACCTTTATTTCTGAGGCTGATGCTGGCTTTGCTGAGCAGCCTGCCCCAGTGAGTGGGTGAGCTGTTGGCACCGAAGGGCTTTGTTGGCCAGCTCCTGCATTGCTCGCTCAGATCTCTGCTGTGCCCCTTGGGAACAAGTGCTGGATACCAGATGCAAAGCCCATGCTCTCTACAGCTCCCCTTGAAAGAGGCCTTCCCCAGCTCACCATCTGACAGGTGGGATGGAGACTGCTCTGCTGTGCAGCAGCTAACATCAGCCCAAAACCTGGGCCAAGGCACTGATTTTGTTGCTGGAGGAGGAGGAGAGGCAGTAGCCTTGGTTGGGCTGCCAGATCTGCTCTGGCAGGGAAGACTTGAGGCACTACAGATCTCCCTGGGGTTTATTGTGAACCAGCCCCTCCTGACTGTGAAGCTTCACAGAATCATAGAATCATTCAGGTTGGAAAAGACCCTCAGGATCACCAAGTCCAACTGATAACCCTACTCTACAAGGCTCACCCCTAAACCATATCCCCAAGCACCACATCCAAACAACCTTTAAACACATCGAGTTGGTGACTCAGCCACCTCCCTGGGCAGGACATTCCAATGCCTGACCACTCTTGCTGGGAAAAAAAGGAACAAGTCCATCTCTTTGTAAGCACAGGCTCATGCTTCCAGCAGACCTTAATGTATCATCATTGCAGGAGCAGGGAGGTCATTCTGCCCCTGTACACTGCACTGGTTAGGCCACACCTCGAGTACTGTGTCCAGTTCTGGGCTCCTCAGTTTAGGAAGGAGGTTGACTTGCTGGAGTGTGTCCAGAGAAGGGCAACAAAGTTGGTGAGGGGCTTGGAACACAAGCCCTATGAGGAGAGACTGAGGGAGCTGGGGTTGCTCAGCCTGGAGAAGAGGAGACTCAGGGGTGACCTTATTGCTGTCTACAACTACCTGAAGGGGGGGGTGTAGTCAGGCAGGGGTTGGTCTCTTCTCCCAGGCAACCAGTACCAGAACAAGAGGACACAGTCTCAGGCTGTGCCAGGGGAGGTTTAGGCTGGAGGTTAGGAGGAAGTTTTACACAGAGAGAGTGATTGCCCACTGGAATGGGCTGCCTGAGGAGGTGGTGGGGTCACCGTCGCTGGGGGTGTTCAGGAGGAGACTTGACAGGATGCTTGGTTGCATGGTTTAGTTGATTAGGTGGTGTTGGATGATAGGTTGGACGTGATGATCTTGAAGGTCTCTTCCAGCCTGGTTGACTCTATTCTATCAGGTTTTAGTATCAGTTATTGGAGTGCTGCACTCATCCATTCCTTCCCAGCGCTCCACTGCTCCTGGACACCAGCATGCACCCTGATGACACTCCTTGCTATGTGAAGTCAGTGCCTCTTGTTCCTGTTTTGCCACCTTTCATTTCTGCTAACCACCCTTGACACCCTCTGGCAATTCCCTTCTCCCTCAGAAAAAGAGGGCAACCTCTAAGGTTCATTGCACCAGCCTTTACCCAGTCCCTATGCACAAACACCTGCTCCCTTTGACTGGTTTGCTTCAGGACTTAGCTGACACTTAGTTCAGAAACAGGAAAGCAATCGAGCTTGGCTTTGTGGTTTTGTGGCAATCTTGGCCCAAAGCTGTTTTTAAACAACAACTTGCAAAATAAATGTGCAGAGACAAATACCAAACTGCAGGAATAGGAACTAGAGAAGGGCTCTTTAAGCTCCAGCTTGTAGCTGTGCTGATAAGGCAGT
Source organism: Dryobates pubescens (assembly GCF_014839835.1). Lineage (NCBI taxonomy): Eukaryota > Metazoa > Chordata > Aves > Piciformes > Picidae > Dryobates > Dryobates pubescens. The sequence goes on along the minus strand of NC_071619.1, from coordinate 6,041,488 downwards.
TTCCAAGAAGTTGCCCAGCCCTTAAATTCTAGAAACTGTCTCTTCCCAGGTCAATAACCTTTTATGGACTGAATCCTGGTGTCATCCCGCAGCCAAACAAGATTCAGGCAGGACCTTCTGCAAGCAATCTGAGAGAAAGGAGAACCTGTGTCGCTAACAAGGGGCCCAGGAACTTTCTGGCACAGAAAGCCAAAGCACACATTGAAAAGGGATTTTTTGTTTTTCTGCTAGTTTGGGAAAGCACAGGGAAATTTGTTTCAACTTCAGTCTTCTTTGGCCAAGACTCCTTCTTGCCTGAAAGAGGATTGAGACAGTATTAGCTGAGCTGCTGCTCTCCCCTCGCCGTGCTGTGCAAGCACAGGCTGCAGTGCTGCAAGCCTTGGACTGCCCACGAGGTCTCCCCTCTTCCAGGGGAGCGTTTGAGCAGTTCCAAGAGCAGGGCTGATAGCAGCTCGCTCACAGCTCCTCGCTCTGCTTTTCAGCCGGCTTTACTGCAGACACAAACAGAGCCTCTCCTCAGAGGTTTCCCACAGCACCCAGCAGCCACATTAGCAAACCTGTTGCTTTAGTGAGGGCAGCAAGCTGGGGCCGATTGGAATCATAGATACCACCCAGAAGAGCTCAGCCCCAGTAAGGAGGCCCAGGCAGCACCCGTGGATGATACTGGAGGAGTCATCAATCATTGCCCTAACAACCGGGGGGCCACCAGGCCCCCCGGCCTTTGTTGTCACCACCACCATCACCCAGTGTGCACCAGGGGCACTCACCAGTGATGAGAGGAGGATCCCTCAGCCCAGATGGGCTCAGCTTAGGGCTTCTGCCTTTCCTGGGGGGGATTAAATAGGGGAGTGGGTGGGGAGGGCCAAGTGGTTACACCTGGGGTGGGAGGAGACTCCAACAGAGCCCAGGTGCTCTGGGTTTGAGGGGAAAAGGGGGAAAATGGGGCAGGTGAGGGACTTTAAGGGTGTCAGGTAATGATAGCACTAGGGGGAATGGAAAAAAAATACAGGAATGGGTAGATTCAGATTGGATGTTAGGAAGAAGTTCTTCCCCATGAGGGTGGTGAGACACTGGAACAGGTTGCCCAGGTGGTGGAAGCCTCATCCCTGGGAGTTTTTAAGGCCAGGCTGGATGTGGCTCTGGGCAACCTGATGTAGTGTGAGGTGTCCCTGCCCATGGCAAGGGGGTTGGAACTGGATGATCCTTGAGGTCCCCTCCAACCCCAACAATTCTATGATTCTAAAACAATTTTGCAGTTTAGGCTGGATGTTAGGTAGAAGTTCTTCCCAGAGAGAGAGGTTGGCCATTGGAATGTGCTGCCCAGGGAGGTGGTGGAGTCACTGTCACTGGAAGCATTTAAAAAGAGACTGGGTGAGGCACTTAGTGCCATAGTTTAGTTGATTAGGTAGTGTTGGGTGACAGATTGGACTTGATGATCTTGAAGGTCTTTTCCAACCTGGTTAACTCTGTGATTCTGAGTCACCCAGCTGTTTGGCTCCCTCTTTTTGTGGGGATTTTAAAAAACACTTGAAGCAGGTGCAGGAGTTGACACAACAGAGCATGCACTGTGTTAGAGTCTGTCCAGCTTGTGTGTAAACACCACTAGTCCCTTTGTAAAGCTCTTGGGAGCTGTTTCATCAACACGGGATATTTGGCTTGCTTTCCAAATCGTGTGCCATTCATTTCCTTAGCAGGCAGGGCGGTGGAGGAGCAGCCCATGCGGGTCCTGCAGAACAGTCCCAGTCCCTGCCAGAGCTGGCAGCAGAGCCAGGCAGAGGCTACCACCTGCTGGACCTTTCTCGTGCAGTCCCTGCTCTGAACCTCTCCACAAGGTGTCAAGTGGAGGGGGCCAAGCTCTTTTCGGTGGTGCAAACTAACAAGACAAGAAGGTCCAGCAGGTCTAGGGAGGTTCTTCCCCCCCTCTACTCTGCCCTGCTGAGACCACTCCTGGAATACTGTGTCCAGTTTTGGGCTCCCCAGTTCAAGAGAGACAGAGAACTGCTGGAGAGAATCCAACAGAGAGCCATGGGGATGATTAGGGGACTTGAGCATCTCCCCTGTGAAGAGAGACTGAGAGCCCTGGGGATGTTGAGTCTTGAGAAGAGAAGACTAAGAGGGGATCTCATCAATGTGTATAAATATCTGAGGGGTGGGTGTCAAGTGGAGGGGGCCAGGCTCTTTTCAGTGGTGCACAGTAATAACACAAGAAGCAACAGGTACAAGCTTGAACATAGAAGATTTCAGCTCACCATGAGGAGAAACTTCTTTACAGTGAGTGTGACAGAGCCCTGGAGCAGGCTGCCCAGGGGGGTTGTGGAGTCTCCTTCTCTGGAGACTTTCCAAACCCACCTGGATGCATTCCTGTGTGGATTACCCTAAGTGATCCTGCTTTGGCAGGGGAGTTGGACTGGATGATCTCTGGAGGTCCCTTCCAACCTCTAATATACTGTGATAGTGTGTGATACAATGTCATTTACTGACAGCACCGAGGGCTTTCCAGGCAACCACAGAAACGCTGTGTGCTGAGCACCCTGGCAGCAACGCAGCTCCTAACTCTTCCTCAATAACAGAGCTGTGGAGGTGTGAGTAAGCTATGCAAACAGTCAGGATGCTCAACAAGCTGCTCTGTGGGACTGACCTGTTTGCTGCTTGTTTGGGGTCTGGCATGTTTTCCAGAGTCTGGGTGTGCTCTTTGCCTTGCTGAGCAGGGACACCTTTCTGAGCTGAGGCTAACTGCCAGAATTTTGCTGAATTGGGGAACCTGGCATTTCCCTATGGAAACTTGTTCCTACCCCAAAAAAAAAGATAAATGACTCCTCAGTGACTCAGTGGCACTCTGTGATAGGACAAAGGGCAATGGATATAAACTACAGCACAGGAGGTTCCACCTCAACATGAGGAGGAACTTCTTCACTGTGAGGGTCACAGAGCACAGAGAGGTTGTGGAGTCTCCTACTCTGGAGACTTTCGAGACCCATCTGGATGTGTTCCTGTGTGGCCTGTGCTAGACTCTGGCAGGGGGGTTGGACTCAATGATCTCTAGAGGTCCCTTCCAACCTCTAACATCCTGTGATCCTGTGAAATAGTCCTTTGGCAGGGAAATAATCATGCACACTGGATGGGTACATGTCTGGATTCGTGCGGGATACCACATTTGCACTGGGGGTCCTTCATGGCAAGCACCTTTGCAAGTTTAGATGTCTCCATGAGATGTGGTGCTAGAGCACGGTCCCAGCTCTGCTGTGCAATTGTGCATCATCATACAGGCAGCACTACCAAGCAGCAAAGTGGGGTCCCCAGGGCTGCCACTTCTGTGAGGGTGCAGGACCTGGCCTGCATAATCCAGGCAGCCCAGGGTCATGTTTTCCCCACTCAAGCATCTTGGCCAAATGAGTCCTGTAGCTCACACTGATTCCTGCAGCCTTGTGAGATTAAGGGATTTAGGACTTGCTTTGGATGGGCAAACTCAGGAGGTCTTGCAGGGCTGCACACCCACTGCTGCCAACACATCCAGCAGGGCTTGTGGTGCTGCAGCATGGGCATTGCTGGGGCAGGGACTTCAGGGTTTTTTCACTGAGCATGCTGAATGTTGTCAGGGTAATTTCCTGATCTAGGTTTGGTGATTTCTTTGACTGACCTGCTCTTCTGAGCTGCCCTGAGCAGCTCAGGTCCTGCTAATTCACACCTACAACACATCAGGCCTCAGCTGCCCAGTTAGCAGGCTCCAGGAAGGTCACTGGAAGGACTCCAGTGGCCTCAGCTACAAGTTGATTCATGCCCCATGAGATCAAAAGAAAATGTCTCTGGATAGGAAAAAATATTATGGAAACTGTAAAATCCATGCTCAAGAGCCACACTTCACACTTTATCATAAAATACATAAACTTGTAAATGGAAATAAAAAATGGCAGGAGGCCTGGTGAGCATTAAAATTGTTGGTCTGTGAAAGTGTCCTTTCCCATAATCACAGCTATTTCCTGGGGTGTGGTGCACAAGCAGGCATCCAAAGGGAGAAAATCTGGACCCTTTCTGCACTCTTTCAAAGCACTCATTTTCTGTAGCAGTAACTTCTCTAGCAGTAATTAATTTTTAGGTTCATCCATTGTCTTATCAAGAGTGACCCAGAGCAAATTCTGAAGCCCCTGTTACAAGAAGGATCTGGCTGGGCTGGGATGTGTCCAGAGAAAGGCCATGAGGATAAGCAGAAGGCTGAAGCTCCTCTCCTATGGAGACAGACTGAGAGAGGTGGGGCTGTTCAGTTTGGAGAAGAGAAGGCTCTGAGAAGAACTTTTAGTGGCCTTCCAGCATCTTAAAAGGGGCTCCGAGAAAGCTGGTGATGGACTTTTTAGGGTGTCAGGGAGTGATAGGACTAGGGGGAAAACTAGAAGTGGGTAGATTCAGGTTGGATGTTAGGAAGAAGTTCTTCCCCATGAGGGTGGTGAGACACTGGAACAGGTTGCCATGGGAGGTGGTAGAAGCCTCATCCCTGGAGGTTTTTAAGGCCAGGCTGGATATGGCTCTGAGCAACCTGATGTAGTGTGATGTGTCCCTGCCCATGGCAGGTGGGTTGGAACTAGGTGGTCCTTGAGGTCCCTTCCAACCCTAACAGTTTTATGATTCTAAATGCTTATGATGCAGGTATCCATATGAGGTGATGTGGTGGTGGCACAGGTATGCCTCAGGACATCATAAATACAGCAGCAGCTCCAGGGAGCACTGCCTGGGGGCAGAGAAAGGTGCTGACAGCAGCGCATCGGCAAGCTGCAGCATTTGGCTCACATAGATCTCTGTGGGAGGTCTGACTCTGTGGTCAGCTCCTGCCCCACTGATGCTGGCCAGGATTTGGCTGTGGTGCTCAGCAATGCAGAGTCCCTGTGATTCCCACAGCTGCCATCTGCAGCTTGAATATGTTCCAGCCATAGAGGACTGCCACGGTCCAGGAAGCAGGGCTTAGCACATCACCTTGAGGAAAAGAGCAGAGAGTGGCTCAGCATGCACTGCAAATGTAACTCATAGGGGGAAAGTGAATTGTTGCAGATATTACCCAGCAGTTTGTCACACAGCCTCTAAAGCCAACTTCTGATGATGTGAAGTGTGCAACAGATACTTCTACCTCTGTATCTTCTACATCTGCTCTGGTTTCTCTGAAGTTCTTTGGCACTGACAACAGGTAAACACCCCCAGGGCTGCTTGCTGCTCAGGAGATGGGAGAAGCCGTGATCAGGGCTTCATCTCTTGACTGAAAGTATCTCTTTTTCTCTAACCTGGGACCACAGGGCAAACTGTAGTGTAGAGCTTCCCTCTGGGTTGTGCTTCCTTCCTCAGACAAGAGCATCAGGAGCTGGCTGTGGCCACTGCAGAGATATCATAGAATTGTTTTGGCTGGAAAATACCTCCAAGATCATCAAGCTCAGCTGTCAACCCTCTGCTCACTTGCACCCTGTGGTAGGACAAAGGGTAATGGATATAAACTACAGCACAGGAGGTTCCACCTCAGCATGATGAGGAACTTCTTCACTGTGAGGGTCACAGAGCACTGGAACAGGCTCCCCAGAGAGGTTGTGGAGTCTCTGGAGACTTTCAAGACCCATCTGGATGTGTTCCTGTGTGACCTGTGCTAGATTCTATGGTCCTGCTCTGGCAGGGGGGTTGGACTTGATGATCTTCGGAGGTCCCTTCCAACCCCTAACATCCTGGCCATCTCACCATGTCCCAGAGTGCCACATCTACACCCTTTATTTAGCATTTACAGGGCTGGTGACTCCACCACCTCCCTGGGCAGCCTGTTGCCAGTAAATAATTTTTTCCTGATAACCAATCTAAACCTCCCCTGGCTCCCTGCACGCTGGACCTGAAGCACTTTTCAGAGCGAAGAACAAAGCAGTTCTAAGAACTAAGCAGTTCTAAAGAGCTGCTGTGCCTCACTACCACCACCCTGTGACACTGCTGTGACAGACAGGTCCCACCACACACCCTCCAGCAGCTGGGCCTGAATGCAGACTCTCAAGCTTCAGGTGATACAGGGAGTCAAGTGAACTAACCCACCTGCACCATCTGTCCACTTCTGCAATCAAATTTCCCTTCCCCCCAGCCAAATATGTGGCGTTCAGGACAGCATGTCACAGTCTGCAAGCCCATCTCTGCTCCACATGCCCACAGAGCACAAGAGCTGTGAGCTGGCTGATGGGCTCTCACGCTCTCCTGCCCCACAGCTATGGTTTGGCTGTGGAATGTGGCTCAGCTAACTGGGTTATACTGGTTCCCTGCTGGAGCATGTTCCCCTAACTGACATCAGAAGATATCAGCCTGCAGTGACTAAGCTCTTCTTACATTCCAGAAACCCAAATAAATGTTTCTTGCAAATCAAGTAGTGTTTTGTTTTGGGAAATGGGTGAGCCATCAGCCTAGCTGCTTTTGTGTAGGGGACAAAGCTTCCCAAAGACCTGCAGGGTGCTAGGCACCAGCACAAGCATCTTGCTTGCCCACCCTCTCAGCTCATCTCTCCTCCTTCTGATGGGTTTGGAATGAACCCTGGAGGTCTAACTGTGGAGACTAATGATGTGTGAAAGCTCAATTTCATTTTTCACTCTACTTTTTTGGAAGGTGGAACATTTTACAGTTGACAGGACCATGCTAAAGCCATATGAGGCAAGCAACTATTTTTAACCAGACGGAGACTATCTGAGAGCCTACAGCTGAATCATTTTAAACAAGAAAGAAACCATGGGATCCAAAAGTGGCTCTGGGAGGGATGGGAGTGGAAAGGCTTTTATCATGCACTTGTTCTAATAACTGTTCAACTGCTTCAAGACTACAATGATGGCTATCTGAAAGTGCCTGTGGGGCCACTTCAAGCAGTGGCTGCACTTTACAAAATGCTTCTGCTTTGAGAGCCAGGTGCTCAGGTAAGAGCGGCTTGAGAGGCTACCCATGCTCACTAACCCCCTTTGCACCGTTCACCATGCTCTCCCAAAGGGGAGAAGACACCTGAGCATCTCAACACTGCTCTTTTTTGAACACTTGTGGGACCACAGCCTGAGGTGAGAGGAGAATTGCAGAAAGCATCCAGTTGGAAGAGACCTCAAAGGTCATCCAGTCCAGCCTCTGACCCAGCACTGAGGGGCCAGTACTAAACCATGTCCCTAAGCACCAGATCTACACAGTGCTTAAACACCTCCAGGGATGGTGACTCCAGCACTGCCCTGGGCAGACCATTCCAACGTTTGAGAACCCTCTGTGTCAAGAAATATTTCCTAGCATCCAGCCTAAACCTGCCCTGGTGCAGCTTGAAACCATTTCCTCTGGTCCTGCTGCTTGACACCAAGGAGAAGCTGCTGGTATCCTCCTTGATCCAGCCTCCCCTTAGGTAGTTGCAGAGAGCCAAGAGGTCTCCCCTCAGCTTCCTCTTCTGCAGATTGAACAGTGCCAACAACTCCCTCAAATGGTCCTCATAGGCCATGTGCTCCAGGCCCTTCTTCAGCCTCATTACCCTTCTCTGAACATGCTCCAGAACCTTCATATCCTTCCTGCAGTGAGGGACCCAGAACTGAACACAAGGGTGACTTCCACCCTGGTCTGAATGTCCTTCCACTTGACAATGAAAACCACTGAGTCTGCCTCCTCTGCCCACACCAGAGCAGAGACAACACTTCACATAACATGAATTTGCCAAGTGGAACTGACCTGGTGGATGAGCCCAGGAATTTTCTTCACATTTCCTATGTCTAACACCTCTCAGACAGGCAGCAAAGCCTCTTCTCGCTGGAGGGCTGGCTGTTACAATAAGGCAGCTCCTTGCACGAGGAAAGGGAGAGCATGGCTGAGGCAGAGTGTGAAGAGATGACATCAAGGTGTCATGGAGAGGTCCTGTGTCTGTTTGTCACACATCAAGACACACTGTCTGGCTTTTGGGAATATGGGAAAGTTTGAAGGAACTCTTTCTCTCTCAAGCCATCAATATCCCCTACAGAAGGATTTAGTGTACATCAAGAGTAGAATTAGCTGCCAACTCGGTGGCAGCCTTGAATGGTTGGTAATTTGCAGCTCTCTCTGGTGTCTCTGCTGCAGTGTTTGCCTTTGAAAAGGTCTAAAATGCCAGCTATACTACCAGGTGGACTTTCTGGCTGCAAGGACCCACAAGTAAATCTAGCAAAAGGTATACAAAGGATACATCCCTTTAAAAAGCCACCAGGGTCAGTGTCTGCAGCATGGGGAACAGAGATCAGACTAAATGATCCTTGGACTCTGTTTAAGAGCAATTATGAAGTGAGGGGAGCACAGCATTGCCTGTTGCAGCCTCTGCCAACTTCTGCACAAAACCCAGAGTGCTGCAAAGCCCCAGCTCCACGACAGATAGTTAAAGCTGTCACCATAGCTGTCACTTAGTGGTTTTACTCCTACTGTGCAAAGAAAAGAAGTGAGAAGCAGGGCTTGCATCTCTGCCTGTGCTGTTAAATGCAGCACAAGCAGCTGAGCAGACACACATGGCCTATAGGACCTTGGAAAGAGGAGACTGGCACCTTCTGTGGGACTCAGCTCCCATGTGGGATCTCTATCCCCAGAGAGGCTCAGAAGTGCCCTTTTGGATCCTCTCTTTGTTTCAGCTCTCAGAGATGGGGAAGGGGTGGCTCCCTGCCCACCACCAGCCCACCTAGCTGGGTCACACCACAGCCCTATCCAGAGCTGACCTGGGGCTTTCACTTGAGAAAAGGGACAGTTGAGCTGATGCCACTGGTTGGCACCCAGCGTGCTCTTGCTTCCACACCACATGTGGCTTCCCCTGTCCTTGTGCCTCCTGCAAACTTGAGTAATGAGGCTTGACACATGTTTTTGCACAACACAATCTCTTCAGATCAAATTAATTCTGTAATTTCCATCTGCTTCCTCCTCTGCATAAATGATGAAGACTTCCTGAAGCTAATGGCCAAGCTTGCTTGGAGCTGGGACATTAGAATTAATCTTTTGTTCTTGGGTATTTTCTGTAGCCTCTGGGTGCTCCTTCTCCCTTCTCGCCTGCAGACCAGCAGGTACCAAAGCTGCAGGCAAAGAGGCATTCTAAGGGGGAGGGAGGGGGAGAGGAGAACAGGGCAGGGTGTGAATAAACCTGTCTTTGAGCCTGCTTACAGGCTCATGCTGAAATGTCTTTGCTGAGAGCCTCTTTGACTTCCTGCTTGGGTGTGGGGCAAGGTCAGTGCTGCAGGTCCAGACTGGGGTCTGCCACAAACAGCCTCTAATGAGCCCACCCCCAAGTCCAAGGGTAAGGCCAGTAGCCACCCAGGTGCCCCTGAGGATATAGCAAGTGAGAGCTGGGTTTGAAAACACCAGATGATATCTCCTCCCCTGTCTGAGGGGGTTCTCAGTGGACAGGATATTTGTATTTGAGCCCTAGCAGTACTGAGTCCTGTAGGTCCTGACTGCATTAAGAGGAGGATTTTGATGTGAGGATCTTGTATTGTGCATTCATTTCTGGTGAGAGGCCTTGAGCACAAGCCCTGTGAGGAGAGGCTGAGGGAACTGGGATTGTTTAGCCTGGAGAAGAGGAGGCTCAGGGGAGACCTTATTGCTGTCTACAACTACCTGAAGGGAGGTTGTAGCCAGGTGGGGGTTGGTCTCTTCTCCCAGGCAACCAGCAGCAGAACAAGAGGACACAGTCTCAAGCTGCACCAGGGAAGTTTTAGGCTGGATGTTAGGAAGAAATTCTTCCCAGAGACAGAGATTGGCCACTGGAATGTGCTGCCCAGGGAGGTGGTGGAGTCACCATCACTGAAGGTGTTTAGGAAGAGACTGGATGAGGCACTTGGTGCCATGGTTTAGTTGATTAGATGGTGTTGGGTGATAGGTTGGACTTGATGATCTCAAAGGTCTTTTCCAACCTGGTTAATTCTATTCTATTCTATTTTTGTGTCACTCCTTTTGCCTGTCAGTTGTGAGCTCTGCATCCCTCTTGCACAAGTGACTGCTGTCAGTGTTTTCCTTCTTGATCTTTCTGCATGCCATCTGGTAAGTGGCTGGGGAGCTCCCACCCCTGAGGCTTTCACTCAGGTGGAGGAATTGCAGTGGGGGAGAATGAGACACTGGAACAGGTTGCCCAGGGAAGTTGTGGATGCCCCTTCCCTGGAGGTGTTCAAGACTAGGCTGGATGAAGCCTTGAGCAAGCTGGCCTAGTGGAAGGTGTCCCTGCACATGGGGGGAGGCTGTCCATGGGTGGGGGATTGGAACTAGATGATCTTTCATGTCCCTTCCAACCCAAACCATTCTGTGATTCCACTAGCAGCACTTAGGTGATGCCATTGCACCGTTTTTAATGGTGTTTTCCTTGGCTGCAGGTTTGATTTTCTTGGCACTGCAGCTGGGGCATCTTGGCAGACATGGCCCCTTGCTAGCTGCATGCTCTGCTTCCCCTTTTGTGCACCTTGCAAATCCCAGCTGCGCAGAAGTTCTTTTACAGTTCTTCCCTTGCTCACACAATGTCTCTTCCCTTTAATTTTCACATGGATTAAAGTTGTCCTTGTACTACATTAAATCTTTACAGTTTTCCTTTGGACAGCAGCTCCTAGAAGATCCAGGCATGGATCAGGAACCATTTGTGTTGGTTCTGCACAGGCAAAACCCAACGGTCCTGGTCCTCAAGCGCTTCTGGTCTAACACTTGTATGGGACAACAGAGGGCCACAGACAGGAAAGCTGTAGCATCAAGGGACAATGATGTGGCATTACCCAGCATGACAGGCATACATGTTTGGCACTACCCAGCATGACAGGCACACATGCTTGGCACTAAACATTTTCAGACCTTTGTCAGCAGCTGTGCTAAGGGATTTCAAGCACACTTTGGAGGATAACTAGGTACTTTTGAGTGGCTTTTGTCACTGCAACCACAGCTGCAGTGTCACATTTTGGTTGTCCAGCTCTGGATGCACACTTTCCCAGCAGGTTGTATTTCTCCCTGGGCTGTTTAGCAAAGACCATTCCTTACTCCTGGCAGTTCTGCTTTCAAGGTGCCTCCAGCTTCCCCCAACAATAGTGCAGGGCTCTTGGCAGACTTGTACAGATCCTCACATTTTTCATCCCCAATAGTCTTACAACAAAATTTGCCCTTTGTTGTAAGAGCTGACAGTCAAATCAGACTGGTATGGTTTGCCAGTACACAGTTCTGGTTTCTAAGCTTACCTGTTCCATTTCTTGGCTGTGCTTTGTGTAAAACACAAACAAAGCAATCACCTCCCCAAACCCAATCTTTTTCTCCTCCCAACCCATAAGAAATCTCATAAAGGCCTTGAGTTAGAATCTGTACCTTTCTGTTTATGGAATCATAGAAGTGTTTAGGTTGGGAAAGACCTTTAAAGATCATTGAGCTGAACCATTAACTCAGCACAGCCACTAAGCCACATCACTGAGCACCACATCTACACATCTTTTAAACACCACCAGGGATGGCAGTATTTCTCTCCCCCTGCCCATGTATTGCTATTTCTGTACTCTTTGCCCTGATGCTCCTGGCTCTCAGCTGCCACAGCTGCAGCACCCAGCCCCAAGAAACCTGGTGCCAGCTCCCAGGACAGCCCCGTGTGCTGGGGGCAAGAGTGACCTGTGCCACACTTGACACAGAGTAAATGTGCCAAACTCTTGGCCTGCAGCAACCTGGGAACACAAGCAGCATGCTGCCCTTATGAGTTCTTCTCATCAGCACTAGGAAGAAATGGGGAAAAAACTGTCCCAGCAACTACTCTGTGAGTGAGTGGTAGTGGAAGCAGAAGGTTTAGCTCAGAGAATGGTCTCTGTGCTCCTCAGTGGAAAGGCAGTGTGAGTAACCATGCAGCTGAGTGAGGTCTGGCAGGAGTTGGAGGCGCTGGCTCTTGTGCAGAGAGCAAAGTCCCAGAAGCATAAAGAAGAAAGAGGGGAAAAGCAATGGGGTTGGGAGCTGACAGACAGCCCAGTGCAGGGAGCTGCTTCCCAAAAGGAACCTCCAAAGTAAATACAATTGTGCAGGCCATTTCTGTGCCACGTTTCCAAAAAAAGCCAGACCCTTCTGCTCCTTTTTTTCACATATATCCACTCAAAAGTGCATGTTTTGATGCACCAGGGTTGAACAAGGACAAGTTAAGATCATGCTGGCAGCTGTGCTCCAGATCTAGGCTTGCAGCGCCCTGAGTTTGTTCTGCAGAGGGCAGGAGAGGCTGTGACACTCCAAAAGCAAGTGGGGTTTGCTCTTGTGCTGGGACAACCTTTTAAAATCACCTCCCCCCCCGCCAATATCTTAACCCTTCTTGAGTTACCAAGTTCTCAGACCCTTCTCCTCCCCTCCAGATCAATCATTTTGGACAGCCAGCTCTCTCCCAGCCTGGGGTGCCCACAGGAGCAGTGGGCTGGAGGCAGCTCTGGGTGGTGGAGAGCACACACAGAGGCTGCTCACACCACTTCTTCTCAGAGGTTTTGCACACCCTATGAGTCCATTTTCCTGAAACTGTAATTAATGATGCCCAGCCCAAGCCTGCCTTCCTCTGAAACCCACCAAGGGCACAAACCCAGCCTGAGCCAGGGAGATGTTTTTTAAGCATGGTGTTCTCATGAAATAAAGTCTTTGTTCAGACCTGGCTCAAACATCTCACAGGCCAGCCCAATTCCTCACGTTGTGGGCAAACTGGAGGTAGGAAAGTCCCACAAGCAAAAAGCTGATTGCTGGGTCTGCTTTATCTTCCTGACTACACAAGCTGGCTTTTCTGGTTGCCTTCACAGCCTAAGCTGCAAAGTCAGGTCTGATGCATCTCCAGAGAAGACTGGCTCCTTTTCCAGTCCTGCCTTCAGTACTCCAGCTGTCCATGAACCCAGTCATGGGTTTGTCTGAGCTGATGGGTTGGTAAGAGAGGAGAAGGATCTTTGGAGATTGGACATGGCACTTGGTGCCATGGTCTAGTTGTGAGGTCTGTTGGAACAGGTTGGACTTGATGATCCTTGGGGTCTCTTCCAGCCTTGGTTATACTGTGATACTGTGATACTGTGATACTGTGACATTCCTGTCCTGCTGTGTAGATGAAGTTCTTGGTGGTCAGAAGACTGAAACAAATCTAAGGAACTATAAGAATCTTTTTTATTTATATGTATATTTATATGTAATGTGGTGGGTTGAAATTTCCCAGCCCCCCCAAACTTAAATTTGCCAGACCAACTCAGTTGGAAAATATAGACTAGAGTAGAATAGAATAGACTAGACCAGACCAGACCAGGTTGGAAAAGACATTTGAGATCATCAAGTCCAACCTATCACCCAACACCATCTAATCAACTAAACCATGGCACCAAGCACCCCATCCAGTCTCTTCCTAAAATCTCCAGTGATGGTGACTCCACCACCTCCCTGGGCAGCACATTCCAATGGCCAATCTTGCTTTCTGTGAAGAACTTTTTCCTAACATCTCAGCCTAAACCTCCCCTGGTGCAGCTTGAGACTGTGTCCTCTTGTTCTGGTGCTGGCTACCTGGGAGAAGAGACCAACCCCCAGCTGGCTACAACCTCCCTTCAGGTAGTTGTAGACAGCAATAAGGTCTCCCCTGAGCCTCCTCTTCTCCAGGCTAAGCAACCCCAGCTCCCTCAGCCTCTCCTCACAGGGCTGTGCTCCAAACCCCTCCCCAGCTTTGTTGCTCTTCTCTGGACACATTCCAGCAACTCAACATCTTTCCTAAACTAAGGGGCCCAGAGCTGGACACCGTTATATAAGTGTGTATATACACACACACACACACACATATATATACATTATGCATGAGGGATCAGGATCCCAGCTGACCTGGCAGCTGTGTCTGAGACAGGCTCCTCACTAGTCACAAGGTGTCTGCACAGAGCACAGTGCCTGGCCAGGAGCTGCTCCTCCATGCCCCAGTCCAGCACTGTGGGGCTGGGATGCCAGAGCAGGAGCCTGTGAGGCTGCTCTGAGTCACCCTTTGGAAGAGCCTCGCTTCCTCGCTCTCGGATCCAAGGCTGCTTTCTTGGCAGAGGCCTCCCCCAGCCCTCAGCAGTGAAGTCCCTGCCTTGGTTGGTTTGGTCCTTTTCCGGTGTTTGCTGCGATACACAATTAATTAAACGTAAGTGCCTCCATTTATTGCTCTCCAGAGAGCCACTGCTGGCTTGCATGCCCTGGCCTTTGGGGACATTGCTATTGTTTCAGCTACTGCCAAAGCCAAGGAGAGCTAAATCACACTCTCCTTCGACACGACGGGAGGGAGCTCATCCACCGCCGCGCCTCAGCGTAGCTCGTGGTTGCCTGAACGCTGTCTTTAATGAGAGACACCCTGCAGTGGATTTGGCACTACAGGGTGCCCAGCACCCACAAGGTCTGGGCTCTGTCACCCACCCAGACAAGGTCAAATCATTTTGCAATAGCTGACTGGTCTTTCAGCGTCAACAAGCAGCCTTGGAAGACTGCAAGGAAAGCCGGAGAGAGGGAAATGGTTTTGACGTAATTCAGGTAACAAAATAAAATGTAATCTGCGAGCCTCGTGCTACAGGCTGGCTGCCAGATCTCTCACATCTCCTCTCCAAGGACTTCACCTGCCTTAGGAGCAAAATGCAGCTTGATCCAAGCTGTGTTTGCTCAGGCCCTGGTTTATCAATGCCCCTACATCTTTAAGCACCAGTGAGGTAGTTGTGCCCTGCCAGCAGCCCACCTTGATGCATTCGGTATCAGGGTTGCATACAGCCCGAGAAGAGCCATGAGGGCTTCAGAGCACAGCATCCAGGGTCATGGATACCCAGATCAATGGCTGCTTGCTTGTCCAGATTGGTTTATAGAGCACAAGATTCCATCTGCCAGTCCCTGCTGATGGAAAATGCCTGCTTGGCTCCAGCCGGGTCTTTCTAAAACCCAAAAATGTCTGATGAAAGCCAAGTGAAACAAGGGGCTGTGGATGGTGGGAGAAGGTTTACCTGGAGTCACACAGGGGTTTTGCTGCCAGCTGTCCTGCCTCACCCAAGGAACTCTTGTCTCCACAACATGCAGGATGTGGGAACTGCGCAACCACCTCCCAGCACGCTGCAGGTCGCAGCGTGGCATTCCCATGGAAAACACAGACTCCTTGTTCTGCCTCAGAAGGCTGAGGGGTGACCTGCAGCGAGTCAGGAGCTGCTTGAGCAGCCTGGGAGCAGGTGTAAAGCTGTGGGCAACAATGTCACCCCTAGCACGGTCCTCTTTCCACCCCCAAGGCAGAAGAGTCTTGCCCCCTTATGCAAGATTCATCCAGTGGCTGATTGAGCCCTTGGCTCATACCAGACACCTGGCAAGCGGAAAGGGCACGGCAAGCCTGACTGCCAGCAGCCTGTGTCACTCCTGCTGTTAAGCCCCTGACAAGCTGACAGCAGCTCCTTCTGATTTCTCACTTCATTTTACAGCTGAAGATACTTTCCACATCCTTCTCTGGAAGGGTTTTTCAGAGTCCATCTAATCAATACTTCTCTGACAATCTAATCACCACGGTGAAGCCCAAGCAGCTGATTAGCACAAGCCCCTTGCAGCATTAACAGGTCACAGCTCCGAGCCCAGAGTTTCCAGGAAACTTACAGACCTACAAGGCAGGTTCAGGCCGACCAGCACCAACATTTGTTTTCTGCAGCCCATGACTTGGCCATAGGCTGCTTTTACTCAGAGCTGATAGAAGGGATTCTTACCTTCGTCCTCTAGCCTGTGCCAGGCACCAGCTAGAGTTAAAATAAAGTTCAGCTCTAATAATGTTCAGAGCCTTTTTAGCCAGCTGCTTTCACAGCACAGCCTCACAAACACTTCTGCCACGCTGCAGACCACAGCTTAACAAACCTCACCGAGCATTCACACCTGGCTTCAAGCCCTCTCCCTCTTCAGAGGCATAACTGGATGGCAGGTTGGAGGGCACAGGGCAGTACTGAAGGACTCACTAGTCACTCCCTACCAGGAATGGCTGTGCCTGCTAGACCTGCCTTATGTCAGACCCCAGCATTCTGGCTGGAGCTCGCAGACGCTCATCTGCTGCTTCTCCTTGTTCCACGTGCGTGGGATTGTTTTTAAATAGAAACTTCTTCAGAAGCCCAAAGGCATTCAAACCAGAAAGGAGTCAGCCTTTTAGTCAGTGAGGCATAGGAAGTTCCATGGAAACATGAGGAAAATTATTTTTTTCTCACTGAAAGAGTGACAGAACATTGGAACAGGCTGCCCAGGGGGGGTGTGGAGTCTCCCTCTCTGGAGATATGCAAAACCTGCCTGGATGTGTTCCTGGGTGACCTGCTCTAGGTGATCCTGCTCTGGCAGTGGGGTTGGACTGGATGATCTTTTGAGGTCCCTCCCAGCCCCTAACATTCTGTGATTCTGTGAGGTGCTTCACTTGAGGCCTTAGAGAAGCTCCACTGAGATCAGTGGGTGGCTGTGTGGTCAACAGCCTCGCCAAATATGAAGGCCAAAGGGCTTCCTGACTCTAGGGCATCCACCGGAGCAGAACAAACACACCTAACAGCATATTTATATCCATTAGAGAAGAGCAACTTGTTCAGCAGCACTCTTCTAGTACACCAGTTACACTTAGGCATGCAAAAATCTTGCAGAAATCTGGCACAGACCCACTGTGGTTTAATGCAAAACAGCCTAAAAACAACTGCAACAACAAAATCCCAATCATACCACTATTTTAAAACCCCTTAAAATAGAGCAGGGAGGGAGGCAGAGAAAAATAGCAGTGCTGATTTCCTCTTTTACAGTCAGCTAGACAAGTAAACTGCTAGCTTTGGGTTATATATTTGTTACCCAACAGCTCCAGTTATCAAACTGGCTTGCTCCAGGACTGAGTATTCAACACTACTGTGCCATAGGAACCCTTCCTCTGCATGTATAGCTGTGCTCTCTCAGCCTGAAAGACAGACCTGTCTGCCAAATGGCTGCTTGCAAATACCACCAAATCCAAGATCTGTGCATAAGGATTCACAGAATTGTTAGGGTTGGAAGGGACCTCAAGGATCAGCTAGTTCAAACCCTCCTTGCCATGGGCAGGGACACCTCACACTACAGCAGGTTGCCCAGAGCCACATCCAGCCTGGCCTTAAAAACCTCCAGGGATGAGGCTTCCACCACCTCCCTGGGCAACCTGCTCTAGCATCTCACCAGCCTCATGGGGAAGAACTTCTTCCTAACATCTAATCTAAATCTCCCCTCCTCCATTTCCCCCTAGTCCTATCACTAACAAACATCCTAAGAAGTCCCTCCCCAGCTTTCTTGTAGGTCCCCTTCAGATACTGGAAGGCCACAATAAGGTCTCCCTGGAGCTCTCTCTTCTCCAAACAGAAGAACCCCAACTCTCTCAGTCTGTCTTCATAAGAGGTGCTCCAGCCCTCTGATTGTCCTCGTGACCCTTCTCTGGACACACTCCAGCTTCAGGTTGTTGTTTCCAAACAGCAGGGCTAAGTACTTGGGGAGCACAGCTAGATGATGATTTTTGATCCTATCTGTCAGGAAGTGCTGTATCTGCTATCGATGGAAAAGGCTGGAAGAAAAATGGTGAAGTGCAGAACCATTCCAGCAAAGGGTCACACAGGTGACAGTAATCTGAAAATTCACTGGGAGCCCTCACCCAGATGCTGGGAAGTCAGAGGCATTAAATTTCAACAGAAAACAGGACACCACCTTCCCTCATTTAAGGTATTCTGGGAGACACTAGAATAAACTCCACAAATTATCCTCTCCATAGTATTCCTTTTACCCTTTTTTCTGTCTAATCAGGTTGATCAGGGCAGGATAAACCTTGCAGATCTGATTGCCGGGTTTTTAATGTAAGCATAGCCAAACTGAGCAGCCAACCACCTGACAGCATCACTTCTTGTTTTTTAAAACAATACTATCATGACCAAACCCCAAAACTGTTTTAGATCTCTGCAGAGGAATAAATAAACCAAAGCAGCAAACAGCATCCAGAATGTGGAGCTGTGGCCAAGGGAACCAGCCCTTGCTACAGGGACTGTGGGATTACCGAATTCACATGGCACAGAGGGAAAAGATGACTCCAGAATCAAGGACACTTACAGCGACTGGCAGTAGCTCAAAGCAGTACTTAACTGCAGCACACTCATTACCTATCCTTCAGGTGGAAATGGCTCACTTGTTTCCATGAGATGCAGCACAGTATGAGAGCAGCCCCCTTCTCTCTGGCTTTGCTGTTAAGACTGAGTGGCAGTGCCAGAGGTACACAGCAAAGAGGCACTGCCACCTCCTTTAGGTAGTACAACAGGAAGGTACAGGCTGCAGGGAGTAGAATAGAATAGAACAGGTTGGAAGAGACCTTCAAGATCATCACGTCCAACCCATCAACCAATCCAACACCACCTAAACAACTAACCCATGGCACCAAGCACCCCATCAAGTCTCCTCCTCAACACCTCCAATGATGGTGACTCCACCACCTCCCCGGGCAGCCCATTCCAATGGGCAATCACTCTCTATAGAACTTCTTCCTAACATCCAGCCTAAACCTCCCCTGGCACAGCCTGAGACTGTGTCCTCTTGTTCTGGTGCTGGCTGCCTGGGAGAAGAGACCAACATCCGCCTGTCTACAACCTCCGTTCAGGTAGTTGTAGAGGGAGTAGCACCGACCCCAGTCACAGCTCATGTTATCTGTAGTTACAGCCACTTGAGGGGAAACACAAAGGGGCTTTTATGGTGCCCTCTTAGCACTCATACTGGCAAGAACACTTTGTTGACAGTTAAGCTGCTTTTAGCCCAGAGTACTTGTTCACAAGCACCACAGCAATGTTTTGGCAGTGTGAGAATGGGAGACCCCCACTCCTAAAGATGAGCACAAGAACCACAAGGACACTTTGGCACTCTGAGAAGGGGAGACCCCCACTCCTAAAGATGACCACCCAACACAGAGCACCCTGCTGCCACCACCAGAGCTTCACCGAGAGCCATCAGCGCAATCCAGGACAGTAAGTCAGCGAAGGTACAAAGCATAGACCCCAGCCAGACTTTCATACATCTGTATGTTTATTATTTCAAAGTCCAATATATACAGAAGGTATAGTGATATCTTCAAAAAATTTATACAGAAACAGGTATCTACAAAATTAAACCAAGAGACATTCTGCGTATATTCAGACGACAAACAGACATAGATTGGAAGATTGAACAGCATTTCAAGTTAAAACACGAACATGGGAAGGAAGCCCTCCGTCCCTCCTAGGAAAAAAGCTCTGACCACCCCCCAGCTGCCTCTGCCGCGCAGCCGCCTGCCCTTCGGCCGGGCACGGAGACGCTGCGACTCTGGCTCCTAGCGCCACCTACTGCTGACATTCGCCACCGCAGCCCTCTCCGCTGGCAGCCCTCTCCGCTGGCAGCCCATTCGGGCCAGCCTTGCGCTCCCAACCCCTTCCCAAACGCGGGACTCGGCGGAAGCGAGAGAGCGGATTTGTTTTCATCGCTTCAGTGATGCACTCAAATATCGTAATGAGAAACATTCCGAGAGAGGAACTGCAGTTTTGTTAGCTGGAGATGGCCACAGGTGTTGCCAGCAGCAAGTGAAAATGGCGAGTACGTATCTGAGGAACAAATTCAATCTCCACTGTTTTCTGGAGACTAAAATGAAAATAATCATTGCACAACTCTGTGTGGCATAAACCCAGTGATTTCTGTAGCATATATTGGTATTCTTCAGTTCAGAGGGTTTGGCTTCAGACGACGACAGTGCTGGATTTTACAGAGGGTGAAAAAAGCATAGCCAGCTTTCCTGCAGGGCCTCTAACCAACCTGGATGTGTGATATTTGAATTGAAAGAGCACCCCGAGTATTTAAGAAACAGGTGTTGAACCCTGTAGGGCACGACTAGCTACAAGCTCCAAACTTTCAAAAGCAGCCTGTGGCAATCGCATGTCTAATGGACACCGAACTGCAGTGACAGGTAGCTAACTGCTCCAGGCTGCCTTCAAAACCAGTTTCTGACTAAAATTCAGTTTATTTGAGGAGAGTTTTCAGTCTCAGGTTCATAACAGGAAGTTTCCAAAACAAAGGTAAGTGAAATGTGATTGCTACACTCTGTGCTTGCACCCACTCTGCACCAGTTGGTGCTCACCCTCTCACAGGATGTGTTCTGCTTCACCTGCACCAACACCACTGCACTCCAGACAACCTACCCCACGGAAACAAGAGGCAGGTGACCTGTTGGCAACATTTTCATGGCTGATACACCACCACCTCTCAGAAATGAGCAGCCCTGTCAAGCAGACTTGCTCGCTGACCCTGCCATGCATTGATCAAGTTTTGAGCTTACTGGACAGAGCGAGTCATTGCCAACCTGGGAGCTGGAATGAAATTTCCACCCCTGTTAGGTTCCTTTAAAATAATGCCTACATATGATGACTTTGGTCCATGAAAGTACCATGCACAACAAACAACGTGATATTTTGGCTGCTTTGTGTGTCTCCATAACCAAGAAAAGTCTGAGAAGTTATTAGTGCTACAGAGAAGCAGGCAGCATTTCCAGCAGGGCAGGAGGACAGCTAACTTAAAAGGAGAAATAACCACACCAAAAAGAAGTAAGAATTTCCACAATGTCATTGCACTTATTCCATCTGCACTGCACCTCTCCTTCATTCACACTGTACACCTGGAGAACATACATTAAATGATTACAATATTAACATGGTATCTAAAATACTGGAGTCACTCGGCTGAAGGCCTGAAAATATCCAGAGATCTGGTCTGTTAAAGCATGAAAACACAAACATACAAGAGCTAAGCTATGTTTTGACATGCAAATTGTTCTAAACACTTTCTTCAGCAGAAGGTCTAGCTCAGTCTCAAACAACTGCCTCTTCACCTCCTGAAAGCTGGTGACAAATCTGTTTCAGCAGAGCCAGGTATCTTCCTCTTCACGATTACCTAACAGTAAAGTAGAGGTAGTCCCATGACATGACTGGTCTCTGGTCCAAATTCTCTAACACTTCAGATAACCATTGCTCTCAGGAATTAGAAAAATATATGTATAAAACCCCACCCAGATTAAAGGCTCACAGTTTCTACAATGCTCGGTCAGGTTTGCAATCATTTATTTCCACCCTCCTGTTTCAAAGAAATACTTCATCCTTTGACACCAAAGGGATCTGCCATCCAGGACTCCTGAAGCTCTCTGGACCACAGACCAGGTCTTGTTCCCCAAAAGGACTTCCAGAGACGCTTATCTTTAAAGTGAAAAGGAAGTCTCACCACCTTGAGTCAAACTCCTCATACCAAATCAGGCCCTTTTGCTCAATTTGGTTCATCACAAAGCTCAAGTGGCACTTGAAAATGGACTCCACACCTCTAAGTCACTGAGATGCTTTGCCAAATCATCTTCCTTTGTGCTGCTGGATTCAGGCCCCTTGTTTGCTGTTTGAGGTGCCTGCAGTTAAGATAGATTCCACCCCCCCTCCCCCACCCCAAGTATCTCTTCTAATTAAAATAGCTAAAGCATTGTTATTGTAAAGGTAGACTGAATTCTTTTTTCATTATAAGAAGTAATTCAAGTATTTAATAAAAACCCCAAGTATGTATTTACACCATGGTCTGGTCAATTGATTTGGGTCAAAAGTCAATAAATACAGAAATCTATCTATTTACTGTTGGAATACAGATGTCTTGAGATCCTGTAAATTACTTACCCTGGAACTAAGATGGGAACATGATGCTGTGACTAACCTGACGTTTGTCACCTTGATACCCTTCCTTCATCACCCTCTCAGTCACTGGGCTGAGTAAGTTCTTGGTTTGTGCTATTTTGACCAACTAGCTCTTCACAACAGTAAAACTAAGGAGTCACACAGATTTCTGTGCCACTTTCTCAGTCCAACCAATGGACTAAAATCCCACCTCAATGAGTCTCCCATTTCCTACTAGTACTTTCACTAGCTGTTCTAGCCACAGCTAGTGAGAACATTCAGTTACCTTCCATTTGTCTTTGAAAACAGATTTTCTGATCATCTGAAAACAGATGCAACCACAGTGCCTACCAGTACATACATAGCAATGGGCAGTCGAAACTCCCACTCCCATGTGTTAAATGCTGTCAGTTATGCAGAAGGCCAGAGACCTGTATATATACCAATCATCTGGTATCAAAAAATCTAGAGAGCAAGGGCTTACAGAACTGTTAAAATGACATGCTTCAGCTCCATGTACTCAACAGCTGCAGTCAGAAAGTTTCTTGATCCCTTAGTTTTCCTGTTGTTTCATTTCATTTGAGTAAAGAAATCAGGCGAATGTCAATCTGAAGCAGAAAATAGGCAGCACCATGGCCACCACTTAAAAAAACACAACCAAATTTTGTGACAAAGCCTTTTTCCATGTGTCCATCAAAAATGCATAACCAACCTAAACATCAGAAATAAAATGCAGGAAAGGAAGTTATGCCTGAAAGCCCTTAAAGCTCTGTAACACTTGATATGTTCAACAGCAACTGAGACATAATTAGCTTTGTTTTTGTCAAGATCCATTGTTAAGAGTGAAGACATGAAAACCCCACTGCAACTCACTCAAACCACAGTATGCACTGTGAGGCATCTGCATGCCATTTCAAACACAAGATTTTAGACAAGCATAGTGTGTAGTAAAATTCAGCAAGCCCTCAGGCTGGTAGACAGAACCACACTGATGCCACACACTTACTCACACGAGTAAGGACAGCCTGGATGGTTAAAGGCTGTCCATGCAAAACACCTGATGCTTGCACTAGCAGGCAAGCAAAGGTCAGGAAAAACGTCCAAAGCAGTGGTCTGTAGGACCTGCCTTTTCTTCACCTCTCCATGCTGGTAATTCCATAAGGGTTCCAGTTATGTCTGCTTTATTCTCTGTTCCAGTTCGTGCTTGTGTTTGATAAGCCGCTCTATTTCTGTTCCTAGAGTTTGAAGGTTTTCCTTTGAGGAGAAAAAACACAAAAAACCCCAGGATAGGGCAAGTTATACAGGGAAAAGGAGTCCATCAGCAAAAAGTGCACTAGCAAGTTGAAATTACCATTTATGTCAGCAGGTTGAGACTTTCAAGTATCCAGCACAAGAGCAAATGATTAGAGTTGGAAAAAACCAGGGTAATTTCCATAAAGGATGCAAAGCTCTCAGCAAGTCTCTTCTTTTTTTGCAGTTGCTTATAATCTACAGGCTGCCATGAAAGCAGACTCTTCAAGGGGAATGATAATTACAGCACAAGATCTCCAGCTTCTGCAGCACACTGCAGTCTGGCTAGCAGCCTGTGCAACACTTCCCAGCCTGCCCTCTTTCCCATGCGGCAGCCATGCTGCCCCAACAGCTCAACAGGGCACCTCGTTGCAGGGACAGAGCTCCTGCCCTTGGCTCTGTGTGGCTGAGAAAAGCATGGGGAGGCCTTTTCCCACCAAATGCACAGGCAGCCCAGAATTTATTTCATGAAGCAGCTCATTGATGCAGCATTCCAAGAGGGTCTTAGAATGGAGGTTTAGCAGGGACCACATTATGTAACAGCAGTGTGCTCTTGTGGCCAAGAAGACCAATGCTATTCTGAGGTGGATTAGAAGGGCTGTGGTTAGTAGATCGAGAGAGGCTCTCCTGCCCCTCTATTCTGCCCTGGTGAGGCCACATCTGGAATGTTGTGTCCAGTTCTGGGCCCCTCAGTTCTGGAAGGATGACAGGGAACTGCCTGAACAGAGTCCAGAGCAGAGCTACAAAAATGATTAAAGGAGTGGAACACCTTCCTTATGAGGAGAGACTGAGGGAGCTGAGGCTCTTTAGCTTGGAGAAGAGGGATGACCTCATCAATGTTTATAAATATGTAAAGGGTGAGTGCCAAGAGGATGGAGTCAGGCTTTTCTCTGTGATGCCCAATGACAAGACAAGGGGCAGAAGGTAGGAGCTGAGGCATAGGAAGTTTCATGGAAACATGAGGCAAATTTTTTCCCTGCGATGATGAGAGTCTGGAACAGGCTGCCCAGGATTGTGGAGTCTCCCTCCTCTGGAGATATTCAAAACCCACCTGGATGCATTCCTGGGTGATCTGGTATAGGTGATCCTGCTCTGGCAGGGGGGTTGGACTAGATCTTTCAAGGTCCCTTCCAACCCCTAATATTTTGTGATTCTGTGATAACTCTTAGACTGACCCAATGCTATTCGTGCCATCAGCTCCCAATGAACAGCCCCCTCCTTCAAGCAGCACGCATCTCTCCAAAGGCAGTAGCCTCAGAACCACAAAGAACATGTGGAAGAACTGGCACAGCTACTCACTTTTAATGTAATGTTTTTCAGTAATGTATCTTCTAACACAGCCTGCAGCTTCCTGTTTATCTCCAAGGAGAGCTCCAAGGTGAGACCGCTGTCTGCGGGATGCGAGGTATACAGAGATGCCATAATCCCACCCCGCCTGCTCAAGTGGACTTTGTTGAAGTCAGAGGCCTCTGATGACAGTGTTCCAGCTTCCTCCCGCAGAATGTAACTCTGAATAATTCTGGGAGGGGGAAAGAATTAAAAAAAATTAAAAAATCATCATCATCACAGCATTACAAAGCACTGCAGAGTCAAACACTGAAGGCATTCCAGATTCTCAGGTAGGAGTGGTTTTATTTTCAAGCAGTACTGTACCACTGACAAGGCAGTAAAAAAAAAAAAATCAGCTCCTGCAGTTTCTACTGGGATACTGAAAGTGCTACAGAAGCTACTGAGAGCCACTACAATGTGCAAGGTTTACATATTCAGAACTATTTAAAGAAAGTAACATTGCTACCTGTGATAGGACAAGGATGTAAGGTGCAGCACAGGAGGTTCCACCTCAACACAAGAGGGAACTTCTTTACTGTAAGGGTCACAGAGCACTGGAACAGGCTCCCCAGAGAGGTTGTGGAGTCTCCTTCTCTGGAGACTTTCAAGGCCTGTCTGGATGCATTCCTGTGTGACCTGAGCTAGACTGTATGGTCCTGCTCTGGCAGGGGGGTTGGACTTGATGATCTCTTTGGGTCTCTTCCAACCCCTGACATCCTGGAGCCAAAAAGGTACCTTAAAAATGCCTCTACTTTTCTTTGCTGAAAGACTCCAGACAGGGAATCTTAAGCTTTCTACAGACAAGGCAAAAATTACAAAGTCTCTGCTCAAGAATCTTCACAAGCTGTGACTGTGTTCTATGAAATGGTACCAGATGGGCATAAATGTATAGGCTCTTTAAGCAAGGCCTACACTTAAGAGACAACTGTAGTTCCCAAGGAAGATATATGCCCTGATTTCTTCCCTTCCTAACTGAAGCTACAGACATCATCCTGTAAAATGATATTTCTCTGTAAGTGGAATCTTGTCTCAGACATGAAATGCCAACCACCTTTGGCTCAGGTACATTGTTTGCTTGCTATGCATGCCAGACCACCATCTGGAATTATGCAGATTCTCCTTCCAAAACAAACTCTTACAATTAGCACCCTTTTAAGCACAGGAAAAGAAAGGAATCTTCTATTAGCCAGTGACAGCAGCCCACCTCAAATCACCACCTGGTGACCATTTTGCTACCAAAAAAATACACTTGCCCCAGGCTGCTCCTCCTGAAAAACTTTAGTACTAAACAGCCTAGCAATTAATGTAACTGCTGGAAAAAGATAAAGGGGAGAAAAAAACAAACCAGAAACCAGCCCAAGACTAATCTTACCCTTGAGATCTGTCACTGCAGTGTATTTTGAGTTTAAATTCTTTCATTTAGACACTTCCTTGTCTTACAGACAATCCAGACTGCTTCTCTAGTGCTCCAGTTCAAAACCGAAACACTGTGTGACCTGAACTTACTTTGTTTTCTTCCTGATCTCCTCCACCAGCTGTTTAATGTGATCCTCCATAAACTCCATCTTCTCGTTTTTGCGAGCATGTGCCTTCTGTAGCCTCAGTATTCTCTCAACCAAGACAGACTTGTCCACCTCTGGGAAGCTATCCACAGCTACTGCAGATCCTGTGTTCTCAGGCGACCGATCCTCGTTGCTGCTGCGCGCATTCAGGGACCCTGCCAATACACCCCGATTGGTAAGAGCTCTTTGTTTAAGACCAGGTGAAACAGCTTCTCCAGTGCAGTGCATGCATTCATTACACTGCAGGAGCCTGGGAATTCTTCATCAGAATGGCAGTTTCCCTTATATGTTAGTAGGGGTTTATATGAACAATACTTTTACCATTCCAATCACACGTGCTGAGACAGCAGTGCAGTCCTCTAGCATGGGTGGAATTCCTTTAAGCTTAAGTGTGCTTGGTTCAGTGATTCTTACTCCGCTATAATGTCCTCCTGTTCATTCATCTTCCTTTGTACAAGACTGAGATGATTTTTTACTCACATCTGTTTTGGAGTCCTCTAGAATTATATCATCATGAAAACCCTACAGGCTATCAACACCGCAGCACTAAAAGCTTGGAGATTTTCTTTTCTTTCTCTCCTACGAGTATTTATCTCCCTAACACAGTGACAATACAGGATACTTTGACATTTAAAACCCAATGACATGGAGGAAGAAAACAGTTGCTGTTTGCAGTTCTAATGACAACCACTTCTAATTGGTTGGTAAGTAATGAATTTTACTCCAATACACTGATGCTTCTAAACACACCAATTGATTTATCATTTGCACAGTTGCAACTGTCAATAGTGCAATTAAACAACATTGGAAGCCACTGCTCATTTTTGGTTTGCCTCTGGCAGCACTGAAGACGGTCCTCTGTGAATTGGGAGTCCTCTGAGCTTCCCCCAAACATAAAAAATCAACAAAATAAAAAAGGGTAGGCTTTTAAACAGAACCAAAATATGTAAGCATTAAAACTTTAATCTTGCAATAAGCATCTCGAACTGCATTCAGCCAAATGCATTGCAAAGCTTAAAGGCTCTTTTGTCAGTTTCAATGGAGGCTGCCCACACACTGCATATGCACAAGCCACAGAAAGCTCAAGGCTCAGGGCAGCACACCACAGCAGCCTTATTGAGCTAGAAGGATTGTTTTGGCAGCTGTGCCATGTGCTGTATTACCTGATGAACTGGAACGGCTCCCCATGCTGCTGACTTCTTTGTCGTAATTACCATTTTCCATCTGATCCAATTTCCGCCGTGCTAAAAGCACAACCAAGCGATGGTTACCAACAGCAGAATAAAGCCCTCAAAAACCACAGCGTTACAAAGCATGCAGAAACTCTTGTCCTCTCTGAACTGCACTATTTTAACATGGCTTCACAACTGAAAGATTGAAGGAGTTGGGGCTGTTCAGTCTGAAGAAGAGAAGGCTCCAAGGTGACCTAATTGTGGCCTTCCAGTATCTGAAGGGGACCTACAAGAAGGCTGGGGAGGGACTTCTCAGGATATCAGGTAGTGATGGGACTAGGGGGAATGCAATGAAGCTGGAGGTGGGGAGATTCAGGCTGGATGTGAGGAGGAAGTTCTTCACCATGAGAGTGGTGAAGCCCTGGAATGGGTTGGCCAGGGAGGTGGCTGAGGCCCCATCCCAGGAGGTGTTTAAGACCAGGCTGGATGAGGCTCTGGCCAGCCTGATCTAGTGTGGGGTGTCCCTGCCCATGGCAGGGGGGTTGGAACTAGATGATGCTTGTGGTCCCTTCCAACCCTGACTGATACTATGAGAAGATAATGGTAGCAACTGAAAAAAAGAACAAACCCAAATAACTCCAAAACCAAACAGTGTCTCCCTTCCTCTCCCAGCTTCCAACCCTGAAGCACCTGGTTGCAAGATCCACCATGATCCCTATGCTTTGCAGCAGTTGCCAGGTGAAGAAGGTAGTCAGACATAGGACTGACTGAAAACTGTAAGTCCAGTTTTAGACTGGATGTTAGGAAGAAATTCTTCATAGAGAGAGTGATTGCCCATTGGAATGTGCTGCCCAGGGAGGTGGTGGAGTCACCATCACTGGGGGTGTTTAGGAGGAGACTTGATGGGGTGCTTGGTGCCATGGTTTAGTTGATTAGATGGTGTTGGATGATGGGTTGGACACAATGATCTTGAAGTTCTCTTCCAACCTGGTGTATTCTATCCTATTCTAAAATCTGATTTTGCTTTTGATTAGGGCTGCTGTACAAATAATTACTGGCTGACAGAATGGCATCTCAGTGGTTCCAGGATCTCACAACTGTACCACTACCGGGAGATGAGTGCAGTGCTCTTGCCAGGAGCACCACTCACGCAGTAGGGATCAAGAAGGAAAGCGTGCAGCTGTTCATATACATACAGGCAGCCAGGGAACTTGTCCTGCACAATGCCAACAGCATCTCTTCTTTCAAACACACTTCAAACAGATTTGCTAATATTCAAATCTATTTGCATTCAGAGCATATGCATTACTGGGTACCTAATGACTTCTGTTTGTTGACAAAAGTTGGTCATTGGTCTCGTCATATCAGTCTTGAAAAAAGTAAGTGTTCAGGTTAAATACTAAAAAGAACAACTGCCACCAGCAGTTCCTGGTACAGTCAGCAACCAGGAAGAATCTAGCCACTTAAACAGGCCAGGACACCTATCTATACACAGAACAGGACAGATATCTACCCACAGTGGCATTTCAGTAGTCACACACACGGTAACAAAGACCATGCTCTTTTGAAGTAATTCTTTCCTCTTACATCTTAGCCGCTTTCAAATGTTGTATTGAAGACTGGAAATTGACACTGAGACCTGTTTCTTGTAACTGCAGTTGCCCCAAGATCTAACTTGCTCACTTACTCTTGCTGTCTATAGGGACAGGGAGAGTCTGAAGAACTACACTCCAAGAGCGTGCACACAGAGACGGGACCCTAGTCTCACCCAAGCACTGAGGGGGTTTACAGATGGGCCGACTCATTAGATATGAAAATCATTTCAACCTAGCTGCAGTTGTTTCGTGAGATCTTTCAGGTTTGCTGCGTGCTTGCGCTTCTGGGTAGCCAGTTCATCTTTCAGTTCATCCACACAGGTCTTCAGTGCCGATAGCTCCTTCTGCTCTGAAGTTAGCTGAGCCTGTAACGTCTCAACCTCGAGCTTCCGCTCATCTTCTTCCTTCTGTAACTTGATGGCCTGAAAGTATAGCTTGATTTTCAGATGTATACAAAGAAAAAATTCCAGGCTAACTGTACTGCATGCTCAACAGCCCTAACTCTGCATTTTTCACCTGAGAATCATTCACATTTTCCATTCGTTATTTAGGCTAATCTCTGCCACTGCAAATGAAGCAGCAATGCAGTGCAACACTGCAGTAAGACTCCTGAACTACCTCCAAAGCATCTACACGATGCAGTGCAGAGCCATGCAGAGCTGTACCTGCAGTCACGCTATCTTCCATGTCACACTGGTATTAAAACCTATATTTATCTCGTAGTACAAACTACATTTATCTCATGGTACAACCAGGACCTAAAGAAACAGTTTATAGTAATCAATTTCACAGACAAACTCCAACCTTTTGATTGCTTCAGTGACAGCTGCACAGAGAACAACTCTGTGCTCCCAAAAGACAAACAGGCTGGATGTGAGGAAGAAGTTCTTCGTAGAAAGAGTGATTGGCCATTGGAATGTGCTGCCCAGGGAGGTGATGGAGTCACCATCACTGGAGGTGTTTTTAAGAATAGACTGGATGGGGTGCTTGGTGCCATGGTCTAGTTGATTAGGTAGTGTTGGATGATAGGTTTGACTCAATGATCTCAAAGGTCTTTTCCAACCTGGTTAATTCTATTCTATTCTATAGCAACAGGCTAACACCCCCTCAAGTCCAGTGCAGTGTGCCTCAGGATTTCTTTCCCTTTAGAAACATGAGGTGTTCCTATGTGCCTGCTATTTACTATATCAAATTGGCAAACCCAATGGGAAATTGCAGTCAGGTAAGCAAAGACACAAGGTGCAATTTGTGTGCCACACCTTTACTGGTATCCAATATTTCACTAGTGCATAAAAAAACAAGCTGTGCACTGTACTCACCAGATCATCTTTAGCCTGTTGAACATATTCCAGCTGATTCTGCAGATCTCTTTCACTGTAAGAAAGCTTATCCAACTGGCTCTGTAAGGAATTGTTTTCAGACTGAAGCTGTGCATTCTTACTGGTTAATTTTTCAGTGAATATCAACAGCTCAGATTCTCTTTTCCGACTACCTTCAATGTCCTTCTGGAGATCAGCAACTAGAGAATTGAAACCATCAACTTCTTCCTTTAAAGCACTGATTTCTTGCTCATCTCTGTCAAAACAAAACAACTGTATATTATCAGGGATAACCTGAGCTTGACGTTATAAAACCTTACTGAAATAAAAGCAATCAGGGGTCAGTGGCTGGAGAGCAGCCATGCAGAGGGACCTGGGGGTACTGGTTGATAGTAGACTGAACATGAGCCAGCAGTGTGCCCAGGTGGCCAAGGCAGGCAATGGAATCCTGGCCTGCATGAGGAACAGTGTGGCTAGCAGGGGCAGGGAAGTCATTCTGCCCCTGTACTCAGCACTGGTTAGGCTGCACCTTGAGTACTGTGTCCAGTTCTGGGCCCCTCAGGTTAAGAAAGATGTTGAGTTTCTGGAGCGTATCCAGAGAAGGGCAACAAAGCTGGGGAGGGGTTTGGAGCACAGCCCTGTGAGAAGAGGCTGAGGGAGCTGGGGTTGCTTAGCCTGGAGAAGAGGAGGCTCAGGGGAGACCTTATTGCTCTCTACAACTCCCTGAAGGGAGGTTGTAGCCAGGAAGGGGTTGGTCTCTTCTCCCAGGCAACCAGCACCAGAACAAGAGGACACAGTCTCAAGCTGGGCCAGGGGAGGTTGAGGCTGGATGTTAGGAAGAAGTTCTTCCGAGTAAGAGATTGGCCATTGGAATGTGCTGCCCAGGGAGGTGGTGGAGTCACCATCACTGGAGGTGTTTAGGAAGAGACTGGATGGGGTGCTCGGTGCCATGGTTTAGTTGATTAGATGGTGTTGGGTGATAGGCTGGGCTTGATGATCTCAAAGGTCTTTTCCAACCTGGTTAATTCTATTCTATTCTAATTACAATAGATTTTAAAGCCTCAGTATTTTCAATAAAGAGAAACTTTCCCCATTCCAGATAATCTTTTACATCAATCCTCAAAGTGCACAGCTGTACCTCTGATGCTGATCTTGCAGATGATCTACAGTTTTGACTTTGTCCAGCAAGTTCTGAATTTCAGTTTTCTGTCTGTTAATGATTTCCTTGTACTTGGATAACTCATCTTCTGTTCTTAAACGCTCATCCTCAAGACATTTTACCTGAAGAGACATAAAATTAAAAAAACACATTGAAACTTAAGGGAATAAATATTTTTCTGAGTTGAAACATTCTGATCAAATGCCTAGAGCATCTGGGGGTTTTTTTGGGTGGTTCCAAAGCAACTCAGAACACCATCCCAAGTGTTTCAGATCAAGTACAGTCAGAAAAATTAAGAAGAAAAAAAAAATAGAAACAAACAAACAGACACCAACCAAGTAAGAATAATTAACAGACAGTTTGGACAAAACTAATCAGTCTAATGGACCAGGATCCAAAGACATCATCTTTCCCCAGTTACCAAGACAACTCCTTGCAGGAATGGGTTGCCTAAGGAAGCTGTGGATGCCCTCTCCCTGGAGGTGTTCAAGGCCTGGCTGGACAAGTCCTTGAGTAATCTGGCCTAGTGGAAGGAGTCCCTGCTGATAGCAGGCTGGTTGGATCTTGATGGTCTTTAAGGTCCCTTCCAACCCAAACCATTCTAATGATTCTGTATTTTCTTCCCTTTTTCCAAGGTCCTATTGAGCTCAATCCTGTCTCTGGATGGAGACTGCATGCTAATGAGTAGACTGTTCAGAAGTTACAGTAGAGTAGGCCAGAGTGGACCAGGTTGGAAAAGGCCTTTGAGATCATATACACCTTGCCAGGTAACTTTACAAATCTACCTTCACAGACAGGAAAAAGCCTAAAGGTAGTTTTTATGTTTTAAAGTTACTAACTATAAAAGGCTTTTACTGAAATGCTCCTCAGAACTCTTCAGTCAAACAAGGTGCACAGTATGAAACAAAACGTTGTTTTGCTATGGATCAGTTGATACTCCCTAAGAAAAGCTACCCAGAGACAAGTCACAAGTCACATATCCCTTCTAGTCTTGCTCCAACCAGTCAAGTCACATATCCCTTCTAGTCTTGCTCCAACCAGTCAAGTCACATATCCCTTCTAGTCTTGCTCCAACCAGTCAAGTCACATATCCCTTCTAGTCTTGCTCCAACCAGGCTCTAATTACATTGTTTACTCCAAAAGATGTACAAATACAAGTAACAGACTGCACAGTCTTGCTCCAAACCCAACACTGTGCCTTTAGCCCCGTGGCAATCCAAGGCAGCACACTTTACCTTTGTTCTCAGTGTCCGAAGCTCATCCATGCCTTCTTTAAACGTCCTCTTCAAGTCTTCCAGCTCCTTTATTTTCGCATGATGCACCTTTTTGAGGGGTGAGAAGCTCCTTGAGAAATCTAAATGGACAGTGGCATCTCCTGGGATGTCAAAAAAATCTAGGCCAATGCAGGGCCACCACAACAGCTGAGAGGGCATGAGGCAGAAGAGGTACCCTAAAGGTCTGGGTTACTCAAAAAAACAAAGCCAAGCCTAAAAGCTTCTTTACTCTCAGAAGAGCTGAGAACAACAATGAGATTACATGCTCTGGTTTTACATGTACACACCTAGGAACAACAGCTCCTGGGGGAAGCTCTAGGCAAACTGACACATGGTTAACTCAAAATGACATATGACCTGTGAGCAGATACTGAAAGGAGGTTGTAGCCAGGTGGGGGTTGGTCTCTTCTCCCAGGCAACCAGCACCAGAACAAGGGGATAAAGCCTCAAGCTGCACCAGGGGAAGTTTAGGCTGGAGTTGAGGAGAAAGTTGTTCACAGAAAGAGTAACTGGCCATTGGAATGTGCTGCCCAGGGAGGTGGTGGAGTCACCATCCCTGGAGGCGTTCAAAAAAGGATTGGAAGTGGCATTTGAAGCCATGGTTTAGTTGTCCTGAGGTGTTCAGTGATAGGTAACAGGTTGGACTTGATGACCTCTGAGGTCCTTTCCAACCTGGTTGATTCTATGATTACAGAATTTAGCTTCTGGCACAGCAAATCTCTACACAGAGAAAAAGACAGAGGCTGGCAGAATACTGGCCAGCAAAAGGCCTATCATCTGAATTTCTGTTCTAAATTACAGTAACATCAAGCTGATAAATGAAAGAGCAGTTAGCTCATCCTCACTGTATCATACTTTTCCCAGAGTTTTGTTTTTCAAAAGTTCATCTAAGGTAATAGCTAAAATCACTCTTCAAAAAGCATGGCTGGAGGCAGACACCTGGGTTGCAGGATTAGGCCAAAGAGAAAATTGTTTGGCCAAAACTGTAAGCAGCTTAAAATAAGATTCTCTAAATTAAAAACTTGTGGCATTCTTAACTCCTAAGTTGCCAAACTGTGTTGTCTTCACACACCACATACTTACCTCCAGGTGATCAGACTTCTCCTGAATTTGTTTCTCTAGTTCTCCTTTAGTTACTCGGAGTTTTGCATCCAATTCATTTGATTTAATTTCTTCTGACTCCTAAAAAGGATTGAAGAAATGAAAGCAGAGTTTTACATTCCCCTGTCTAGTTTTATAAGCATACAGACTGCTTTTCACATCACTGAGGCTGCTCTATAGGTACTGAAGTATGGAATGATTCCAAACACACCTAGAATGACCCACACACTGCATGAGAATCAAGACAAATATTTTCCTTTTTATTTAACTTTTCAAGCAAAAAAGCCAGGGACTAGCCATCTCAGCTTTGTAGCTTGCACAATTCTTCCCTGGCTGTAGCCAGGTGGGGGTTGGTCTCTTCTCCCAGGCAACCAGCACCAGAACAAGAGGACACAGTCTCAAGCTGTGCCAGGGGAGGTTTAGGCTGGATGTTAGGAAGAAGTTCTTCACAGAAAGAGTGACTGGCCATTAGAATGTGCTGCCCAGGGAGGTGGTGGAGTCACCATCACTGGAGGTGTTTAGGAAGAGACTGGATGGGGTGCTTGGTGCCATGGTTTAGTTGATTAGATAGTGTTGGATGCTAGGTTGGACTTGATGATCTCAAAGGTCTCTTCCAACCTGGTTAATTCTATTCTGTTCTATTCTACCTTAAGATAAAAGGGGAGGAAAAGAAAAGAAGATGTGGATATGAAATGCTAATTCAATCTCCTGAGAAAATGTGCCTACTTGGTAAGTTTTTATCATTTCTTGACAGTTTTTCCTTATCTGGTCTGCTTCTTCTTTTGCTTCAGTTAGTTTTGTCATTGCATCTTTGAGGCGATCTTTGGTCTCCTGCAGAAATAGCAATAACCCACAGGTTAAATCTATTTAACTTCATCTGGGAAAAGCATTTCTCATGCAAAACTAGAAGTGGGAACATTCAGATTGGATGTTAGGAAGAAGTTCTTCACCATGAGGGTGGTGAGACACTGGAACAAGTTGCCCAGGTGGGTGGTAGAAGCCTCATCCCTGGAGGTTTTGAAGGCCAGGCTGGATGTGGCTGTGAGCAACCTGATCTAGTATGAGGTGTCCCTGGCCATGGCAGTGGGGTTGGAACTAGATGATCCTTGAGGCCACTTTCAGCCCTGATAATTCTATGATTCTAAAAAAAATGGCCAGCATCACTTTCCCTCTTGCTTCCATTCAGCTACCCTTTTATGCAATTTCATTTGTTCCAACACTGAAAGCACAACAGAAGGATCTCCTGTGCCATGCACATTTTCATGTGGTAGAGTTAAATACCCTATCATCTAAGAGATAAACTAAGATGACAGTTAATTCTTTCTAAAAGTTCTTTGTCAGATTAAACAGAATCCCCCTATGCAGCCTCCCCTGACATCTTTCCAACATTTTCATTTTAGCATCAGTATCTTTAATGGCACTATCCTGACTTCTGCTGTAGGTATTCATGAAGAAACACTTTAGAAACAGATTTTTGTATCACATAAGAAGTAAACAATACAGCAGCTACATTCCTCTGACTATATTTTCATGTCACAGCATCAGTACCAATTCACTAACCTTGTGTGAGTCCATTTCTGTTTTCAATTTGTTCTGAGCCCATTTCACTTTGATAACATGAGAATTGATTTCTTCTTTGAGTTTTTCTATTTCTTTGCTGAGTCGAGTGGCTTCACCGTCCTAAGAAGATTTCACAGACTTTGTATTACCAATCTAAATCACTCAGTGCTTTTACAAGACTCCTGCTCAAAGGCAAGGGCTGTTTGTTTCCCTTAACGTCTGTATTTTGCAAAAGCATGCAGAGATTTGAGCTTTCAATAATGCTTCAGTCCATAACACAGAGAAAAAGAACCCAAACCATTAACTTTCTGATTTGAATAGCAAGGTAAGGCTGCACTATTGTGAGTACACATTGATGTTACATATCCATGTAAAGGCAAAGCATAGCCTAGGGCTCTGATCTAAAATAATTATCTCCTGGGCAGGCTTGCACAGTGTTCTTTTTCCTGGCAAAAGAATGAGGAAAGAAGTTCAAAGTTATATGGCCATATATTAGAAGGCCACAGACAAAAAACATGACACCAGTGGAACTGCATTGGTTAGGCCACACCTTGAGTACTGTGTTCAGTTCTGGGCCCCTCAGTTTAGGAAGGACATTGAGACACTTGAACGTGTCCAGAGAAGGGCAACAAGGCTGGGGAGAGGCCTTGAGCACAAGCCCTGTGAGGAGAGGCTGAGGGAGCTGGGGCTGTTCAGCCTGGAGAAGAGGAGGCTCAGGGGTGACCTGGCTACAACTACCTGAAAGGTGGTTGTAGCCAGGAAGGGGTTGGTCTCTTCTCCCAGGCAACCAGAACCAGAACAAGGGGACACAGTCCCAAGCTGCACCAGGGGAGGTTTAGGCTGGAGGTGAGGAGAAAGTTCTTCACCGAGAGAGTCATTCGTCATTGGAATGTGCTGCCCAGGGAGGTGGTGGAATCACCATCACTGAAGATATTTAGGAAGAGACTGGATGAGGCACTTGGTGCCATGGTCTAGTCATGAGGTCTGTGGTGACAGGTTGGACTCAATGATCTTTGAGTTCTCTTCCAACCATAGTGATGCTGTGACACTGTGAATGGTATTAGCCATTATACAGGTATAGACTAGTGTGAGCACCGACAGCAAAATGGGTGCAAGTCAAACCACTAACCTGGGCCAAGAAACTATGTTCAGAGAAGCACATTGCTAGTATGACCTTCTGTATCAGCATCCACAAACCACTGCATTAACCTAAATTTCCAAACTCTCTTTCTGAAGTCAGAGGCTTATCTTGCAAAAAAAAATTTAAAGCAGCACCATATGAGGGCAGTGCAGTTCTTGTAAGGTTCTAGTGCAATCATCAGGAGCATGTTAAGTTTTGTTCAGCAAACCTAAAGTCATGCTCCCACTTCCTGTTCATCTGAGAGAAGGCACTGAGGTGATTTTGTTGTTGTTTTGAAAGCGTAACTTTTAGGACTTTTATTAAGATGTATTTTTTTTATGATCCTTCAGTGCATAGTACAGTTGCTCAGAAAAGGCCCAAATCAAAGGCTCAAATCTGAATCCTGTTAATTGATTTCTGAATCTTTTCACATGAAATAGAATTGTGAAGCAGGCAGTGATAGGACTAGGGGGAATGCAATGAAGCTGGAGGTGGGGAGATTCAGGCTGGACGTGAGGAGGAAGTTCTTCACCATGAGAGTGGTGAAGCCCTGGAATGGGTTGTCCAGGGAGGTGGTTGAGGCCCCATCCCTGGAGGTGTTAAGACCAGGCTGGATGAGGCTCTGGCCAGCCTGATCTAGTATGGGGTGTCCCTGCCCATGACAAGGGGGGGTTGGAAATAGATGATCCTTGTGGTCCCTTCCAACCCTGACTGATACTATGATACCTATGAAGCACAAAAGACCTGAAAAATTTAAGAGGCTGGCAGAATCTGGTGGGAATGACAAACTCATTTGAACTGGGCCTAAAAACTTCTGTTGCTTTAGTAGCAATTTTCAGTGGTGCAGAATACAACAATACAAAGTGAAGACACAGAAAAAGACAGTGGGGGGGCGGGGGGAAGAGACTGCAATTATTTAATGTCATTACAACATTTAAAGATAAAATCCAAACAAGCTAGAAATCCCCTCAAATTCCAGGCCTCTGCACCAAGAGGTCTTTACAGGTTTGTTAAAAACACAAACCAAAACACCAATGTCCCCCCAACAAATACTCAAAATATTAAAAGGAACTTCAAAAGGATGACAATGGGAACTCAGTAACTTCTTCCCCTCCCCTCTGGAGTTGGGGTTTTCACAGCTACACAAAACCCAAAGGAAAATAGCCTTCTTTCACCAAGTGCATAAAAGTGCTAAGGTTGTTCAGGTAGTGCTTTTAATCATTAATTCAAGTCATGCAGTGATAGCTAGGGTACCTTAGTTTCATACAGCTGGTGCAATCTTCCTTTTTCCTGAGAAAGTTGTTTGATTTTATTAGCATGCTTCTCTATTTCTTTGTTTGCATCTCTCACTCTCCTCTCAAGTATCTCCTTCTCCTTCCGGAGGTCAAGTGACTCCTTCTCCCCTCGGACGTACTTCATCACCATCGTTTCCTTTTCATGCCGGGCTTCTTCACATTTCTTGTTTGCCTTGAGAAGTATGACAACAGAATCAATCAATCTTGTGCTTCAGAATTACCTGCAATAGGCCACTCTGAGATACTTTCAGTGTTGCAATACAGTAGAGCAACAAAGTAGAACCATAGAATCAACCAGGTTGGAAAAGACCTCAGAGATCATTGAGTCCAACCTGTTACCTAACACCTCCTGACAACTAAACCATGGCACCAAGCTCCTCATCCAATCCTTTTTGAACACCTCCAGGGACAGGGACTCCACCACCTCCCTGGGCAGCACATCCCAATGGCCAATTACTCTGTGAGGAACTTTCTCCTCACCTTGAACCTAAACTTCCTGTGGCACAGCTTGAGACTATGTCCTCTTGTTCTGTCACATATTGCCTGGGAGAAGAGACCAACCCCCACCTGGCTACAACCTCCTTTCAGGTAGTTGTAGAGAGCAATAAGGCCTCCCCTGAGCCTCCTCTTCTCCAGGCTAAACAACCCCAGCTCCCTCATCCTCTCCTCACAGGGCTTGTGCTCGAGACCTCTCCCCAGCTTCATTGCCCTTCTCTGGACATGCTCAAGTATCTCAGCATCCTTCTTAAATTGAGGACCCCAGAACTGGACTCAGTATTCAAGATGTGGTCTAACCAGTGCTGAGTACAGGGGCAGAATGACCTCCCTGCTCCTGCTGGCCACACTATTGCTGATGCAGGATCCCACTTAAGTACCAGTGGGGTAGTTTAAAGCTCTGCCTCGGAAATTTTCCACAGATTGAGTAGAAAAGTAGTAGAGTGCAAATAAATTACCCTTGGATGTAAAAGGGAAAACAATGATATGGTTTAAGTAATCACATTGGTCTTACTACTAACAAAGTTAGTTGTATAAACTAACTCTTTCTCTTTTGGGTTTCCTCGCTCTAGCTGGTTGCTTGCTGACCTTGGTTGTGTTTCTTTGCTGTGGCTAAGTGCTAATAAGCTACTCTCTGCTTTTCTGCTTTCTCTTTTCCCATGTACAGGGGGAAGGGAGGGGAAGAGCAGGAAGCTGTTGGTAACCCCCTGGTTTCGTCCAGGGGGGGGTTCTTGTGCTATTCATAAATTGTAAATATTGTGTGTTTTGTACATATTCATTGCATTCCATATTTCTAGGTAGTAGTTGTGCTTGTAAATATAGCTTCATTTGCTTTTAACTGAGCTGGTCTGGCAAATTCTGGTTTTGGGGGTGGGGGTGGGGATTCCAACCCCCTACAACTGGAATTGCTCAAACTTCTAGCAGCAAAGACGTATCAGAGTGGCTGCTCAGCTAAACCTCTCAAATGAATTACCAACAGATTAATCATTTTCAATATAAAATGCTTGTTTCAGAAGGAAAGAAGTGCATTTGGTAAGTTTCAGTAACAAAATAAGTCCTCTGTCTTCCCTCATCCACATGCCAACTGTGCACTCATTATTCAGATGCCTTATTTTTGACAAGCTTTCCATCCCAGCATCAACAAATGCTTTTGCAAATTAAATAATAATTAAAAGCAAACAAACAAACCCAAACAAAACACAACCAACCAACACCAAAAACCAGACACTGAGCACGAGAATTCATACAACAGAAAATTCTTGGCATAATATGATATCAAGAAGGAAAAGAGAAAAAAAAAAATCAATCTTCTCAGTAACACACAAGACAAAAATAAAACCTTTGTGCTGGAGTTGAGAAAGATATTAATTTTGTGACAGCCACTGCTAGCTTTTAGCTCCTTTGGAACCAAGACCAGCTTACATGCAAGCAGCGGGAGTTTCCTTGTGGGCTGGGTTTCATACATATAAACATAACTCTTCTGAATGTGCACCAGGCACACTATGGTGTTCACAGCTGGTTAGAAATCCACTGATGCCAGTTAATAAAAAAATAAAGACACAAATAATGCACATAACTGCACACTGGTAGTTCCACTTTTGGAAACTTCTGGCTTACACAGTGATCCAACAGCCCAGGCTACAAGTGGCCTACGAGAACAAAGTTTGTTCCGGAGCTGCTCAGCGCTGAAAGGTTTTCCGTGTTACCTGTTCCATCCGGAAGGCCATCTCTTTGTGCAACTGCTGAATAGCATTTTTGGCTGCTGCATCTTGAGTTGAAAGTTTGTCTTTACTAGCTTTCACTTCTTTATTCAGCTCTTCTATTCTTGCTTCCAGCTAAAAGACAACATCGTGATATCATTACGGGAAAAGCAAGACTTGGATCATGTACTGTACAGGCAGGAAGATTTCACACACAATCAGAAGCTTTAACAGATACTTCCTTCTATTTTACACTTGTCAAGCTGCAACTATTTGTATCAACATCTAGGCTGTGCATTACAGTTCCAGCATGAAAGGTGACAATTCTCATCTTCACTCAGGCTCAGAATGAACCAAATCAAGTAAAATCACAGAATCAGTAAGGTTGGAAAAGACCTCAGAGATCATCAAGTCCAACCTGTCACCCAACACCTCATGACTACTAAACCATGGCACCAAGTGCCACGTCCAATCCCTTTTTAAACACCTCCAGGGATGGTGACTCCACCACCTCCCTGGGCAGCACATTCCAGTGCCCAATTATTCTTTCTGTGAAGAACTTCCTCCTCATCTTGAACCTAAACTTTCCCTGGCACAGTTTGAGACTGTGTCCTCTACACAAGGCATGGTATTTTACTTCACAAGAATTAGATTGACAGGAAATGCCAAGATGCCAGAGCTAAGGTCACTGAAGTCACTTCACCTTCCACCTTTTTGTTACTATCCCTGTGCCATACCCTGTACCGTGCCAGCAAAGCAGTCCTGCATTCATAGTGAACTGGACTGGGAATCCATTCACTGAGAGATAACTCAGCAAATAAAGAGGCACTTAATCATTGTGCTGGTATTTTATCTTATTTTTTTAGCAGCCTAGTGAACTAAGTCAGAGACCTGATTCAGCTGAAGATTAATTTACCCATGTTCAAACTGGAACGCTTCCCAGAGCATATTGACTGCACAGCCATGCAAGTCCAGTACAAGCAACAGCAGCACTGCTGCAAGAGCAAGCAGTATATAGAATAGAGCAGAATAAAGCAGAATAGAATAAAGCAGGTTGGAAGAGACCTTCAAGATCACCATGTCCAACCTATCATCCATAGGTTGTAATGCTGCCCACAGGTTGTCCCAATTGTGCCTTGGAGACTGTCCTCTTGGTTCCAGGGGAAAGCCAACTCACCAGGGCTACTTTAGTTTGGTTTGGTTGGCAGTGTGTGTGATATAAATAAGTACTAGGTCTCATGGTGAGTACCTTACATTTTTATACAATTCCAAACTGCTATGTAAGACAGAAGAACCACCTAAAATGCTTCTGGTAGTACACAATGAGTTGACCATGCCCTGTTCATCTTTCCATATGAATCACTGCCCATCCAAAAACGTTTCACATATGCAAGCATGCAGGCAGAGTTTGCTTACAGCTGTGAGTGCACCAGCTAAACATTCATTTGCTTGAAAGCAATCAGAAAATTCTAATTGATGAACTGCAACACTAAAACACTCCAGAAATGAAAAAAACTCCAAAGTGTTTCACTGTAATGGATCTTAACTCCAGGTGTTATCCAACCATGGAACAGAATGGAACAGAACAGCACAGCACAAA
Source organism: Dryobates pubescens (assembly GCF_014839835.1). NCBI lineage: Eukaryota > Metazoa > Chordata > Aves > Piciformes > Picidae > Dryobates > Dryobates pubescens. The sequence goes on along the minus strand of NC_071619.1, from coordinate 6,000,285 downwards.
CCAGGTTGGAAGAGACCTTCGAGATCATCAGGTCCAACCCATCATCCAACACCATCTAATCCACTAAACCGTGGCACCAAGCACCCCATGCAGTCTCTTCCTAAACACCTCCAGTGATGGTGACTCCACCACCTCCCTGGGCAGCACATTCCAATGGCCAATCACTCTTTCTATGAGGAATTTCTTCCTAACATCCAGCCTAAACCTCCCCTGTCACAGCTTGAGACTGTGTCCTCTAAAAGGCTTCCACTCCAAGAGGGTAGATTTATATTAGATATGTAGAGGAAATTATGATAAGGGTGGGAAGAAAGAGGAAACTGCCCTGAGAAGCTGTGGATACCCCATCACTGGACATTTTCAAGTTCAGTTTGTCTTAGACACTGAACAACCTGACCTAGTGTAAGGTGTCCCTGCCAACGGCAGAGGAGTCGGACTTGATCTTTAGAGGTCGCTCCTAACCAAAATCAGATTCTGTGACACCAGCATTTTCTGAAATTACTTGCATGTAGTATCACAGATCCTACTTATCTGACCAGAAAACAAAACAAACTCCCTCCCAAATATGGGGTTTTTTTTTGTCAGAATGGTGTAAAGCAATTGCTGCATGATATAGCTTCATGGAATCATGCAGTGCTACCATGGAAGTACAGACAAGACAGAAGGAGTAATGCTGCTCATACTGATTTATTCAGGCATATGCAATGTCAGTTTGTAGCTTAAAAAGAAGACTTTTCAATTCCATTTTCAATCACATCATAGATTTTCAAAGACTATCAAATTAACCAAAGACAGACTAAGCTTCTACATAGGTGAATACATCCCTGTGGCCCAGCACGCCAATTTGAGAAGCTACTGGGGTGCAAAGCAGAAATTGCCAGAGAAACCTGTAAGGTAGCATCACCAGTACTCTGCCAAACAGAAATCAGTATTTTAAGTGCCAATCTCATGCCAGATTTCTAAAATGTAATCTGCAATCAGTTTATAAAGCTGGGCAGCCAACAGTATGAGCATTAATTCTGTAACAGATGAGCAATGACATCCGATGTGACACCATTTCTCCCCACACTAAAACCAGATGACACCAATGCACACTCTGTGGTCCTCTTCGGCCTGTCATGGTTCTAACAGCTGAGTGGGGAAATGCTTTTACATGGGAACAGTATCACAGTATCACAGTAACCACTCATAGCAAAATAATGTGCAAGATCCTAGTTAATATGCTCTGTTTTTCATATATGTTCCACATGGTGGTAACTGTAACTACACCTCCCAATCATTTCTGTTAGCAGATGCAGCAGTTAACTGATAATCACAACTTCAGTTCTCCTTTATGTACAGGAAACAGCACATCCTGTGAGGATGAAAGATTGAAAGTGTTTTTTCCCTAAGAAGGTCTAACAGGCCCTCAACACACACAGCCTCCAGCAGTAAGACAGAACACACAAAACCCACCTACCAGGGTAGGTGACATGAAAATGGAACTCTCTTGACTTGAACAGAGACTTCCAGATACAGAACACTGAAGGGATGTGAATCCTGAACTTCAGTTTATCCAAAGACACTGAACACTTTCAGCCACTGAGTATTGACTGGCATGGAAGAGCAGATGTATCCTCTTAAAAAGCTGAGGGTAATAGGCACAGGCATTCCTTCCCCTTTTTCTCTACGCTACTAAGGGTGTCTTGTTGAACAGTGGCAATAGTGGCATCATGTACAGGCTACGAGGTACTAACCAGCACATGTGTTATCTGTACCTGTTTAATGATGTTGAGATGCTGCTTTTCTGTTTCTGTTCGTTTTTTCAACTCATCTTTTAAGTTATCCTTCTCTGAGCAAATATCCAGGATCAGTTCCTGATGTTTTTTATTTTCTTTAATCAATCTGTCAAAAACAAAAACAAAACAAAAATCCCAAACACAATGACATATAAAGCAAGGTACATCAGTAGCGGGGAGATTTCTTTGTTTGTTTGAGTTTGAAATGCATTGGCTTTGCTCTTTGATTTGCAAATTTTCTTGGGACTTCCTGACAGAAACACTAATGAAACTCACCAAAGCCATGCAAAATCAAAGCAGAATTATGCTGTGCATGTGAAACCTAACTCCAAACCAGCAAGCAGCCATCTTCCATGGGAGGAAGCTGATTGATTGCAGCACTTTGGGGCTGTTATGGTCCATGGCAACACGAGACATTTGGTACCTCTATGCAACTACAGCACTATAGAATACAGAACAAAATACAGAACTATAAATGTTAATAGTTTTAAAGGTACTTGTAAGACAATCACTTCCAGACAGAGAGCTCCACCAGTCAAATGATACAAATACAGTATCTGTGTTTTCAGATACAAGAAGGCCTACAAGAAGGCTGGGGAGGGACTTCTCAGGATATCAGGTACCGATGGGACTAGGAGGAATGGAATGAAGCTGGAGGTGGGGAGATTCAGGCTGGATGTGAGGAGGAAGCTCTTCACCATGAGAGTGGTGAAGCCCTGGAATGGGTTGTCCAGGGAGGTAGCTGAGGCCCTGTCCCTGGAGGTGTTTAAAACCAGGCTGGATGAGGCTCTGGCCAGCCTGATCTAGTGTGGGGTGTCCCTGCCCATGGCAGGGGGCTTGGAACTAGATGATCCTTGTGGTCCCTTTCAACCCTGACTGATACTATGATATGGATTGCTTGCTAAGAAACAGAACCCTGATTTTTTAAGTCCTAAATAGGTAACTACAACAATGTCCACCATAATACTCTTTACAAAGTTCAATTTTATAGCAATAGGTTGTTTCTTTGCAGCTCAGCTGTTTGGAGCTTGTGTTGAAGCTGCCCTGTGCTTGATCTTTTTCTGCATTGCAACAGAAGATATTTACACATGAAATGCAGAAGTTACAATGACAGAATTGTTGAATAAAGTCACAAACATCCTTAAATGTGTGATATTTAAATGTTTGAAGACAGAGTTAGATGGTGGACATTTTAGACCACTAATTGCACTAATTTGTGGGAGCACTGTGTCCAGCTCTGGGCCCCTCAGTTTAAGAAACATGTTGAGATGCTCAAACGTGTCCAGAGAAAGGCAACAAAGCTGGGGAGGGGTTTGGAGCACAGCCCTATGAGGAGAGGCTGAGGGAGCTGGGGTTGCTTAGCCTGGAGAAGAGGAGGCTCAGGGGAGACCTTCTTGCTCTCTACAACTACCTGAAGGGAGGTTGTAGCCAGGTGGGGGTTGGTCTCTTCTCCCAGGCAACCAGCACCAAAACAAGAGGACACAGTCTCAAGCTGTGCCAGGGGAGGTTTAGGCTGGATGTTAGGAAGAAATTCTTCACAGGAAGAGTGATTGGCCATTGGAATGTGCTGCCCAGGGAGGTGGTGGAGTCACCATCACTGGAAGTATTTAAGAAGAGACTGGATGAGGCACTTGGTGCCATGGTTTAGTTGATGAGATGATCTTGGGTGATAGGTTGGACTCCATGATCTTGAAGGTCTTTTCCAACCTGGTTAATTCTGTATTCTGAGACATGTATTTACCTGAACAAGACATTTAAGTATTCCATTACTGATATTTTCATCTTGGTTCCCCCCCTTTTTTTTTTTTCAGTTAGAAATCTCTAAACTACAAAGAATTCAAAACCACCAGTGAAAGAAAGCTCAGCACTTCTGATCTGTTTTCTAATCTATTAATGAACATTCCAGGATTATAAATTAATCTACACAATTACTGCTCACCTTTATCTCTTAGATCTGATCACAGGAGACAACTGGGCTATTTCCAGAGCAATGTTACAAGAGATCCTGCTGATCATAAACTAAGAGACAAAAAAAATCAACCCAATCCAGAATGCCCTTTGGACCAAACAAACTGTTCCTCAGCAGTTTTACACTCTTGAGGTGAGGCCCCAAGAGTCAAAGGGGTGCAGCTGGGAGGGCAGCTGGCAGGGGAAAAAAAGGAAAAATAGGAGACCAAAGATGTTTATATGGAAACCTTTCTGTGTGTACATAATATAGCATGTATTTATACAAATAGTCATCTCTAGGAAAGTAGCCCATGGCTGAAAACAGAGACCTGCCTTGGAGTTTACCATAAATAATAAGTAAGACCCACACAACTTGTTAACTTCTGACCTCCTGGAATTACAACCATTTACACACCCACCACTTCAAATTCCCACTCCTCCTCCATAAGTACTGAATACCTAACTGCATTCCCAAGCATTCCTGTCACCAACTGTTCTGTTAGAGGTCAGCTAGTGAGGTGCAAGACACTATCTTCCCTACTGGGCATTTCTCCTTTTGTCTGGTATCCCTCCCTTTGATGTCCTCCCCTCCCACAGTACTGGGGATGATGGGGTAAAGGACCTGGGGGTCCTGGTGGATGGAAGGTTGACCATGAGCCAGCAATGCGCTCTTGTGACCAAGAAGGCCAATGCCATTCTGGGGTGTATTAGAAGGGGAGTGGTTAGTAGGTTGAGAGAGGTTCTCCTCCTCCTCTACCCTGCCCTGGTGAGGCCACATCTGGAATAGTTTACACAGAATAAACCAGGTTGGAAGAGACCTTCAAGATCATCGCGTCCAACCCATCAACCAATCCAACACCACCTAAACAACTAACCCATGGCACCAAGCACCCCATCAAGTCTCCTCCTGAACACCTCCAATGATGGCGACTCCACCACCTCCCCAGGCAGCCCATTCCAATGGGCAATCACTCTCTCTGTATAGAACTTCTTCCTGACATCCAACCTAAACCTCCCTGGCGCAGCCTAAGACTGTGTCCTCTTGTTCTGGTACTGGCTGCCTGGGAGAAGAGACCAACATCCGTCTGTCTACAACCTCCCTTCAGGTAGTTGTAGAGAGTAATAAGGTCACCCCTGAGCCTCCTCTTCTCCAGGCTAAGCAACCCCAGCTCCCTCAGCCTCCCCTCATAGGGCTTGTGTTCCAAACCCCTCACCAACTTTGTTGCCCTTCTCTGGACTCGTTCCAGCAAGTCAACATCCTTCCTAAACGGAGGGGACTGGGCCCATCAGTTCAAGAAGGACCTCAGGGAATTGCTTGAAAGAGTCCAGTGCAGAGCCACAAAGACGCTGAAGGCAGTGGAACAGCTCTCTTAAAGAGGAAAGGCTGAGGGATCTGGTGCTCTTTAGCTTGGAGAAGAGGAGACTAAAGGGTGACCTCATTCATGTTTATAAAGTTGATAAGCCATGCAATTCAAAAGTCTTCCTACAAAATGCATTAAGACTGCAGTTTATCTGCGATGACATTTCCCAGCCAAAGAATAGCTCTCAGCTGATTATCAGCTTCACTGGACTATGACAGGAGATTGAACACTACTTGAAAAAGAAACAAGCCATTTCCAACTCATAAACACGCTGCAGGAATTAGTGATTACAAAGAGTCATTTAGCCAAAGATATCTATCAACTGAATGAATCCTGTGCTATTTTTATATCACCATCACTTTCACAGTATGGAAGTCATTCTAAAGAGTAGCAGGCTATTCAAATTCAACTGAACAGTTGGCTATTCAGCTCCTGCCAAATTCCACAAGGATCCAGAGATCTAAGCACGCATTTTCATTTACAAGTACATACCACAAGCAAAAAACAATTCCTCATTGCAAGAGCATCATTTAAAAAGCTCATTAACTGTCCTCGAGACAACTCATGAGAGACTATTTTTCACATTCCAAATCGTTGCACACACCTCCAGCTGTGATGAGCAGACTCAAATACTCACTTTTTGATGGTTTGCTCCTGCTCCAGATACTTCTCCTGCACGCACTTTTCGAACACGGCCAAGGCATGCTCGCCCTTCCGCACGCCATTGGGGAACTTTCCTTCCTTTGAAAAATCTGGAGAGAGGAGTTCAGACTCTATTTCCTTTAGCAAATCCTCCTGTGAGGAAGTCTGATGGATTGTGGAAATGAGCTTCTTTGTGCAGTCTGTGTCGTAAGGGCTCTCTGAATAGATTTTGTTGCTGTTTTTTTTCACCAGCTCGGACTCCTCGCTTAGCTCCTCTAATATTTCCATTAATGACTGCTCTGTCTGACTGGGGTTTGGATCTTGTCTTTGAAGTTCTTCACTAGATAAATGTTCTGGTTTTGTGGAGCTTTCTACCTTTCTTTCTGAGCAGCTATTGGAACAGCAACCATCCTCTCTGCACTGCTGGTCTTCTCTTCCTGCCAGAGCCCCATTGCTGCTTACGTCAACGGCTGTTGAATCCTGGTTAGAGGGCAGCAACCTTGATTCCCTTTCCAGCACACCAGCATCATCTCCACTGTAACTGATGTTTGAGCAGTCCTTCATTGCAGATGTTTTATCAGACTTCTCATTATCTAGACACTTGGAAGAGGCATCATCTGACAGACTGACTGGCTCCAGTGTGCTCTGCATGTCTGGTAAATGTCCCTCCATCATTTGCTTCTGAAAACCTGAAAGCAGAATTCACATTACACAACACATTATATTCAAAATCAAAATGAAGAGGGATTGAGAGAGGAGAAATAATGGCTACTGGAAAGGAAAATTTAAAAGGCAAAAATATTTAGATACACAGATGTCATGCAGAGTTTGATGATCTTCCAGGCTTTTACATAAAAGCTCCCATACACATTTTTCTAAAGGAAGGTGAGAAATCAAGGACAGCAAACAAGAAGTAGGGAGCCAGAAAGTGCCAAGACAATAAAGAGAAGTAAAGCTTTTTAGAAGGAATAATTCTATCAATTACATCCATAAAAATTCTAAGCAATCACCTCTGAAAAAAACCCTTCAGGCATAAAATAACAATAAAAATAATCTACAGCTGGTTTTATTTTCCTATACATGACTCCCAAAACAGGAGTATGTCTTGACTTACTCATTCTTACAACATAGGTTGATGCCCTTCTTATCCAGTCAGGATATTCAGCTTCCTTACTGTCATGTCCTTACTCTATACCCATACAGCGAGGTGTCTCTGTGCACACCACCCTAAAGGAAGGGGCTGGGTGAGGATAGGGGTGAGATTCTCTATTTCCATCTGCTTTGAAGTCAAAATCCCTTGCTGGAAGAGCACAGATGGTCTGCAGCAGATCTGCAGTCTCAAAGAGTAGCTTTCAGAGCAAACATCTGAGGAACTGAAAGCTATGTAGAAAGGGTTCTGCTAGAAGGGCACCATATTGAGCTCCAAATAGCCAGAACACTTTGGGAAGAGTCTGGGTATAATGCTCCATCTTCTTTTTCAGGAATCCCAGATGGTCAGGTGTCTGGAAAGACTGCTGGCATTTTTAGCAAGCACAAGTTGCCCTTATATAACTTCCATTTGATCAAATTCATTAGAATCATAGAATGGGCTGGGTTGGAAGGAACCTCTGAAGACCATCTAGTCCTAACTTCCTGGGTGCAATCCTCCTGCCCAATACTGGATAAATTAAGACTATTTTAAAACAATGGAATTTTTTTTCTGTTGTTTGTAAGTTCAACTTTGTTACTCCAACAATTATCTCAAAGGAAGCAAGAACCTTGCAACATCAGGCTTGTTTTCATACTTGCTTTCTCATTTGTTTAGCTTTCTCTTTCTTACAGTCACACAGCCCTAGTCATTCAGCTTCAGGCTGTCCTTTTGACTCCATCTGAATGAAAACAACCTCCCTGTGCTGCCTGGCTCCACTCCTCCTGAATCCTGCCTTATTAACCAACACTTAGCACTGAGGCACAGTTAAAAAGGAGGGATAGATGAATCTCATTAGGTCTATGACTAATAGCTACCACTATCACCTTTTACTGTTTGGTATAAACATCAGAATAGAACATAAAATGCAGCAGCCTCAGCCCAGTTGACTCTATCAGGAAATTCCATCAAATGAAAAACCTACCACTAGTATCTAAAACCAACAGCTGGGCTACAACTGCCAGGTAATCAATGAGGAAAGAACAGGGAAAAGTGAGCACAGGGTTGAAAGGATAAAAGAGAATGTGCTGCAAGTGGGTAACATTCACCAAGCAAATGATAACTACATTAATTTGATTGCTACAGCCCCTAAACCAGCACAAATCAACAGGAACCAGAAAGCATCTGGTAAGGAAAGCTGCAAATGAGAATAGAGATTGTGAATGTGAGAGTTTATACATGTGAAACTTTTACAAGGGCTCCCCATTTTACAAACAGATTCTTCTGATATTAATAAGAAGAGGTTACCCAAGGAGGTGGTAGAGTCACTGTCCTTGGAAGGGTTCAAGAAGTGTGTGAACATGGAGCTTTAAGACCTGGTTTACTGGCCATGGTGGTGCTAGGTGGATGACTGGACTTGATGATCCTAGAGGTCTTCTCCAACCAAAACCATTCTGTGATTCAAATAAGATCTCTGCTTTCCCTTTGCTTCGAAAGATTTATGCTTAAGTCAACAATGGAGCCAACCAGCCCATCCACTTGGTCTGTGCAGCCAAAACAACTGCCCTTTGGGTACCAACCTACTTTTAGGTAACTTCTGCTAGCAATGAAAAATTCACAATCTACCTACTGTTACTCTAAAATAAAGCAAACAAAAGAAAATACCCCCACTGATCTTAATTTGCAAGGGAAAAGAATAAACCTCACTGCAAGGGAAAGCATTATTTGACAGTAGCAGAACATACTAGCTTCTTCTTAATTAAAAAGCTGGTTTACAAGCCAAATGTTTTGAGACTGGGGCACTTAGTAGTCAATAACCAGAAGACAATTTGCAAATGATGCTGTTAAGAGGGAAGAAAAATTCACCTTTTTTTCATCTGTTCCTTCTTGTCACAGGTATCTTAAAATCCACTCAACTGTAGTAAGAGGCTGTACTAGTACAAAGCTGAGACAGTTCTACAGCAGTTACTCTAAGCTCTTCCTGACAATTTCTCTGGAATTATCAGAGGGGGTTTTGCTCATTTAAAAAGTACTTTCTCAAATGTTATAAGCCAGCATCACCACCACCACCCCCGACCAAAACTTGCGGCTGTCTGATGTATTAACATCTCAAAGCAGCTCATCACTGCCCAGCTGTTGCAGTTCACCACTCCAACAAGAAAAGAAGTGGCAAAATTAGATATGTGAACTTTAATGCTGGTTACCACACCTAAAAATCTCTATTTCAGTCACCAGACTGGATGGTATTTCTCTTTATATGAAAGCAATAGGTGAAAAATACAGCCCTGTTAAGACAGTACATAGAATCATAGAATTGTGAGGGTTGGAAGGGACCTCAAGGATCATCTAGCTCCAACCCCCTTGCCATGGACAGGGACACCTCACACTAGACCAGGCTGCTCAGAGCCACATCCATCCTGGCCTTAAAAACCTCCAGGGATGAGGCTTCTGCCACCTCCCTGGGCAACCTGTTCCAGCGTCTCACCACCCTCATATTGGGAAGGATGCTAAATTTTCATCTCACCTGTGTTACTTCTGTCTGCAAATGATACTGTGAATTGGTAGAAGAAAGATTCATTTAGGTGGAAGTAAAAATACAATTGTTTGCATACCTCAATTAGCTGCAGAGCAATAAAAGGCCACCAACTCCATGTCCCTATCTTAAACTTAATCATAAATAAAGCACAGGGTTTGTAACAAACACACAGGCAATTTGAATACTGACTATAAAATTCAGTTAAAGCAGGAAAAATAAATTATCATGATTTAGTGTTCCCTGTAGACTTGCTCCAATTTTCAGTGGTACCAAGAATAGAACTTACCACATGAAGAATGTTGCCAGCCTCTCCAATTCCAATGTGCTGCTCAAAGCTACCTAAATCTGTTCACAACACAAGCAAGTGAGGTGCTGGGGTTATTTTGCCTACTGCCCCTGTGTAGAACTATCTTTTGTATTATAATGACTAACTTTCAAACAGAAATAATGCTTGATTTGTCATAGGATATCATTTATCTTCCTATCAGAAATATCCAGGCAAAGAAATCATTTGGAGCAATCATCAATTCAAGTTCATCTTGATATAGCTGAAGGGCCTGGAGAATAAATCTTACGAAGAGCAACTGAAGGAGCTGAGACTGCTTATCATAGAATCAATAAGGCTGGAAGACACCTCAAACATCATCAAGTCCAACCTGTCACCCAAGACCTCATGACTACTCAACCATGGCATCAAGTGCCACATCCAATCCCCTCTTGAACTCCTCCAGGGATGGTGACTCCACCACCTCCCTAGGCAGCACATTCCAATGGCTAACAACTCTCAGAAGAACTTTCTCCTCACCTCGAGCCTAAACTTCCCCTGGTGCAGCTTGAGACTGTGCCCTCTTAGTCTGAAAAGAGAGGAGGTCGAGGGGAGACCTCATTGCTCTCTCTAACTACCTGAAAGGACGTTGTGGAGAGGCTGGTGCTGGCCTCTTCTCACAGGTAATTAGTGGCCTCAAGCTATGACTGGGTAGGTTTAGACTGGACAGTAGGGGGAAAAAAATTCACAGAAAAAGCAGACAGGCATTGGAATGAGCTGCCCAGGGAGGTGGTTGAGTCACCAACCCTGGATGTGTTTAAAGGTCATCTGGATGTGGTGCTTGGGGATATGGTTTAGGGACGAACCTTGTAGAGTGGGGTTCTCGGTTGGACTTGGTGATCCTGAGGGTCTTTTCCAACCTGAATATTTCAAATCCCTCTTGAATACCCTAAGTGTGTTATGCCATCCTCAGGCAAATGAATATAGCAGATACAAGGCCAGAGACAGAAAACTGCAGTAACGATACAAAGCAGGAGCCTTTTGTGCAGTAAGCAAAAGGGATTGTGTGAAAGTCACTTAAAATGATCAACACAGTCACCCTGGCAATAGCTAGCTGAAATGAAACATGCTAATATTTAACTGTTTCACATCAAACATGCAATTACAGCAAGTCCCAGATAACTGGACATGAAATACATATTTGATAGCAGCTCCACGTCTTTCCAGGTTCCATATCCATCTTTTATTATCCTACTGATCCTTAAAAATGATCTTCCAAAAATCAGGGAATTATTAAGACTACAGTATCACTCTCACAGAATACTTCAGAAAACAAAATAGGTTAGTGTCTTTCATGATGTCTTCCAGAGGCATCAAAAGCAATCAAAAAAAGGCAAGCCTGCAACTGTTTTACATCTTGTTTATGCATTGGACAAGCAAATTGTGGAAGGTTGGCATACAGCACATGGAATGAATAGCAAAAGTGCCAGGTGAGCCCCGGCGACCTCCTTGCACTGTTCTGCCTTAGCACAAGCACTTGCTCTGCTACTCCTCAAGGCTGATTCTCTGAACAGTATGGCAAGTGTCCTGCCCCTCAGTGCCCCCCAAGTGGTTTTTGTCTTGCTTTCACAGCATATATGCCTCCTCCTGCTTATGCCACTGGAGAATTCAATCACTACAAAATCAACTTAAAACACCCAGGCTAGGAACTTCTCAAATTAGCATTCTGAGATTAGCCCAGCCCAAGCTCGCCTGTCTGCATACCTAGAATAACCAGCCATCTGTGAGACAGCCACACATCGAGGGTGGCATGTGGAAAGCTTTCTGTCCCTGGCTTGTAATTCTTTCCACTGCTGTGACAGGACTCTGCACTCACACAACTGGTTTGACCAGCTCTCCGCCTCCTCACAATTAATCTGACACTCTAACACACCTCCTGCCCCTATTCTGAAGTTAAGAGGACAGCCATCTGTGTCTCTCCACAATGCAGGAACACAAAGCAAAGCAAGTGGAAATACATCAATGGAAAACCTGGTGATGCGGTAGCAGAGAATGAGGAAACAAACACAGCTCAACTGAGCTTCCTTAACAGCAATAATGGCCCACAGGCCCCATCCACACAAGCAAACAAAAACATTTCTCTGCACACATACCTCAGATACAGACAGGCTGTACCATTCCAAAACTGTATTAGCAGACAGTTAAGACCTAACATTTCAGCCTCAAAATTCAAGCCCTTTCTCTCTCCAACTCTTACTTTTTTCCCTCCTCTATCTGCCTATTACCAACTAAGTGAAAGGAGCGAAAAGGATAAAAAAGGAAAAAATAAAGAATATCAAAGTTGTTCACTTGTTCCTTTCCACATATGCCTTAACAGTAAATTCTGACTTCAGCACCCATTCACAGAACGTGGAGAAAAGCAGTTTCTCTACCAGTCAGTCCTCTCCCTCTAGTGACAATGACCCTACACACCGACTTCGTAAGGGTGCTTTTGACACACTCATCCCTTGTCCGTCAGGTTATGCACTCAAGCCACTTGAAAATCTTCCCCCTCCATTCCAGTACTGCTAATTCCCAGCCACTAGAAGGTAATTCATGATGAAAGCAACTCCCTGTGCGCTTCCTGCTATCTGCACAGATCTAATTAAGAACACAGCCTCGCTCAGCTCTAGTCTGCTGGTCTGTTTTTACAGGCATGCACTGAGAATATGGTACATTTTAATTCAATATTATGCCATTCCAAACCGCCTGTCTTTTCAATCTTCTTATGGAGCACAAACATGATTCTTTTAAATCCCTGACTACAAAGAACTTCCCTAAGCAGATGTACTATTAATGCTAGCATTTAATTACATAAAATACAGTGCCTGATCCATTCCACACTTACACTGTAAACAGTCAAGAAGGAGCAAGCGGCTTTGTTTCAACCAACAAGATGCAAGGTGGCATCTAAAGAAGCATATTAAGTGACAACTATAGGAAGATTTTTTCCTGAGGTGTGGCTTTCTAGAACAATTCATTAACAACATGGGTTAAAAAAAAGAAGAAAGTGTGTGCCTTGTCACCTAGTAACTATCACAATGGAGCTCTCGTACAATAAACAGATTAAAGAATGACAGAAGTGTGTGCCCAGGATGGTTCTGTTAAGCAAACAGACTGACAGTCAAGGTCCCAAGAAAGCAAAGTCACCCTTGGAAGAGAAAAAATAAATACATTTAAGCTGCAAAGCTTACTGTAGAGAAAGAGGGACCAATGATTCACGGGTGCATGTGTACACAAAAACTTGTTCAAACCAGGGCAGATTTTTGCAAAGAGCACTGAGGTAAGTGACTCTGAAGCACAAAGCATTATGGAAGGGAAGTAGTAACAATTAGTTAATACAGTAAATGCAGTTTATGGTACATCAGACACATTCAATCATGCATTACATCATATAGTGGTCAGCAGCTTTTGATTATGGCAGTTCCCTTCAACAAAGAAGGATTTTGCGTCACCTTTAGGTAGGGAATTTTCACTCAAAGCTCTGCTCCTAAGAGAAACCCTGTAGCAGAGCCACTGATGTAGGGGGAATTATCTACTCTCCAAACAAGTTAGTGGGCAATCCACAAAATAGTGAACACACAGTTCTGCCATCAGCTAAAACCACATGTGCTTTTAACCTGTGGATATGTAAAAAGCATCCAGTCAGATTTTACAGAATACAAAGCAAACTCATTTTTAAATAGAAGAACAGGTAAACATACAAAGCTACCCTCTCCCTTTTCCATATCATATCCATCACAGCAGAGCACTCAAGTTTCCTTTAATAAAGTCTCAAAATGACCCAAAGCTGCAATACAGATATGATGCAATGGAAGAGAGTAGGTTGGAGACAGGGAATGGAGTGATGACATGCTCCATGGCTTATGGGCAGATGACCCCAACAGTCAGCAGTGCCCTAAGTACCATGACCAGGCCAGGCAAGAAGCTAAATGACAGAAAAAGCTGATGACACCAACAAAAGCAGCCCAAGCTCCCAAAAGTCATTAGCACTCTTAGGTGGACGTCACCTCAGCACTCATACAGTTGCACTGCCACTGCAGTCCATGCTATAAATTTGCCAAGGAAACACTGTGGATCTCTAAACAAAGTCCACATCTTTACAGGAAAACACCTACCTGGAAAATAAGCCCCTTGAATTGCTTCAGAGCAATTCTCTCTACATTCTAATTTGAGATGCTTATTTCCTGGTCCTTTCTCAAACTGCCCTGGATCGATAATTCACCAAATTGCTGCTGTTATTCTTTATTTTGCTTTTCAAGATAAGCTCCACTGGAAATTCATCATAAAAATCTAAGTAAACACTCTTAAGCAATAATCTCCTCAGATGGCCTGTAATAGTCACTAACCTTCCACATTGGTTCTGGGTTTTGAACTCTTGGCAAACTAAAGTAAATGAAACAAATTATCACCCTTGCTATGCAATTCCAGTTTGGTGCACAGCTTGCCTTGTCAGTTCCTGGGAGAAGGGGTAAGGCTTGTCCTTTGGCCACCTTCCTGTGAAGATAGCTAGAAGAGGGATTTAATCTTAACATCCTCAGCCTGCCAAGTTAAAGAAAATCACTGCTTCTCCCTAGTACTGGGCTAGAAGATCTGGGCAGAACTACATAACTCAAATAGCCAGCTATCTGCCCCAAGTGCTGTGTTGTCCAGGTGGCCAAGAAGGCCAATGACATCCTGGCCTGGATCAGGAAACATGTGGCCAGCAGGAGCAGGGAGGTCATTCTGACCCTGGACTCAGCACTGGTTAGGCCACACCTTGAGTCCTGTGTCCAGTTCTGGGCCCCTCAGTCTAGGAAAGATGTTGACTTGGTAGAAGGTGTCCAGAGAAGGGCAACAAAGCTGGGGAGGGGTTTGGAGCACAAGCCCTATGAGGAGAGGCTGAGGGAGCTGGGGTTGCTTAGCCTGGAGAAGAGGAGGCTCAGGGGAGACCTTATTGCTCTCTAGAACTACCTGAAGGGAGGCTGTAGCCAGGTAGGGGTTGATCTCTTCTGCCAGGCAACCAGCACCAGAACAAGAGGACACAGTCTCAAGCTGCACCAGGGGAAGTTTAGGCTGGAGGTGAGGAAGATGTTCTTCATAGAGAGAGAGATTGCCCATTGGAATGTGCTGCCCAGGAAGGTGATGGGAGTCACCATCACTGGAGGTGTTTAAAAAGAGACTGGATGGGGTGCTGGGTGCCACGGTTTAGTTGATTAGACAGTACTGGATGATAGGTTAGACTTGATGATCTCAAAGATCTTTTCCAACCTAGTTAATTCTATTCTATTCTACTGTTCTCTGTACCAGATTTCAACTTACTTTACAAACATCTCTGCTCCTCTGTGTCCTCCTCTCAATTTAACTTGAACTGCACATTTGATCTATGGGTTTACACAGATCTATTACTTTTTTGCTAGCAGATCACAATGTTGTGGCAGTGAGAAAGGGAGAAATAGCTTCATGTAGATACTGGAGGTACCAGATGCAGACACTTATGATACAGTTCAATTTTAGCAAAGCTGAATTTAGGAAAGCAGACATACAGCTTACCTACATATTTAGAAAGTTGTGGGTTTTATCTCTGTGTAACAAGTGCTGTATGAACAGAAAATGTAACCTAGTTAAAGCAGTCTGAAACATAAAGCTCTCATAACTGCCCGCCTGCAATTCTCTGGACAGCAAAGCGAGCACCTGAAACTGTAGATGGTCTAAACAGATGTCAGAAAGCATTTCTTCTGTTTTCAGTGCTCCAGCTTTCTAAGAGGTCTGTTCATTTATATGCATTATATCTGGAGACTGAAATGTGATCAGCTTAGCTGCATGACCTTTCAAAGCTGATCTAGTAATAAAAGTCATAATTGAAGAAAACCAAGACACACAACAAGCAGACCAACAAAACAACAGACATCTACAGCTAGAATTGTGAGGTCTGGAAGATAGAAGGGTTGCTTTTTTAAATGTAAAAGGCATTATCCTCATGGAATTATAGCTGCTGAAGAAGACATTTAATTTACCAATGAGTCAGAAAAAAAATACTCAAATGCAGTCATGTGAATTTCCAGTAGGAAATCATATGCATTTTACAGCCATTCTGAAGATTAACACACTGCAAGTCACATTGTAATACACTTTCTATTACCCCAGCCTTCCAACTACAAATAAAAGCTCTCAGCAACACATCCAGACACACCTACCAACACATACTGCTCTCCTTGACTCAACTACTAATGAAACTTCCAATACATGTCTTTATACTCTTCCATGCCTTGACCTGAAAAGCACTGAACACTAGAAGCTCCCCATCTTCAGCAAACTCCAGAGCTTAAACTTCAGCTTTTTTTTTGCCAGGGTGGAATCTAACATTTACTCTGTAACTAAGGACTGAATCTTAAGTCAGTAATATTAAGCAATATGTTCCAAAACATGCCATTTTTTCTGACATGATTGTCAAAAATTCATATAAAGGCAGATCAGCAACGACCTAAATCTATCCTGAGATAGCAGGCTCATACTCATTCCTTGGCAACTATGATTCAGCAGTAATTGTCACTTTTAAAAACAAGTAATATGTGGAAGTGCATAATCAGTATGGATTCGACCCTTAATACAGCTCTGCCTCTTAGTCACTCATGCTAAGCACAGACAATATTAAATTGATTCATGTTTACAAGTGCTTCATAGCACTCAAGCAGAACCCAAACTCAGAAGGCCTTCTCTTCATGTAGACAGCTACTAAAGCTCATGAAGAAAATATAAATACACAAAATCACAGAATGCTTTGGGTTGGAAGGGACCTTTAAAGGTCTAGTTCAGACCCCACCCCCTGCAGAGAGCAGCTATGTCTTTAACTAGATCAGGTTGCTCAGGTAACTTCAACAAAACCACTTGTACCACTTCAATGCATTGGCTCCTTCCTCAGCCACTGCAGTACAGGTAATGGTAAAGACATTTTTAATACTGCTTTGCATTTCAACTCATGCATCTATGAAATGAAGTGACACATAACTGAAGTTTCAACAGTCAAAGGTTTTTCTTGATGCAGCTCTGATGTTCATCTGAAGACCTCAACAAAAGCAAAAACTGCACACCAGCACCATCTGAACACTTCAGTTACAGACCCACCTCCCTCTTGCAATTGGAAACTCAGGTGTTAAACTGAGATGCAATATAATCCACTCCAACACTGGAGATGGACTTTGTTTCAAAGAGTTAATTATAATTTATTGGCTGAGGAATACTGAAGAGAATTCTAATGATTGTCAAGAGTTTTCTTGACAAGCTCCACACATGCAAAGCAAGCAGCAACCACAGCAAGGCTTAAGGAAGTTCAATACAACAAAGCTTCAGAAATGCAACAGCATTTATTAGAAAGGCCATAACTCATTTGTCTGAACAGTTTGTTCCAAAAAGGGCCTGACTAATGCTCTCCTTAAATAACATCCCACAAAAAAGTCTCTTGGAAACCTAACCTTACATGAATTCTAACAGACTAATAAGTACTTTCTACTATCTTCAAAGGCATTATCCCAAGACAAAGACATTAAAGTAACCATTAACAACCACACAACTGTAAAAAAGAAAAAAAAAATCACAGAACTACCACTTTATTTCAATTAAGCTTTCATTTCCAACCTATGACACTCAGGTGAGAGATGAAGCTGTAGGACAGCTTATGTGCTATTGTATATGCAATTAACACTCCAACAAGACTGCTAAAGAAACAGTTTGGGGGAGTATCACAGTGCTTTTTTCCTTCTCCTATTTTTTCTTTAGTGTTACAGCATTGTTAATTGCAAAATCCAAGGTGCATCTCTTGCAGGACTTTTTCACATCTTTACTACACAAGAATGACTCTTTGAGCAAATTAAAACACTTCTCCAAGTCAGTGTCAATCTGCCACTGCACCAGAACTCTTCCCTAAAAAAAAAGAT
Source organism: Dryobates pubescens (assembly GCF_014839835.1). Taxonomy (NCBI): domain Eukaryota; kingdom Metazoa; phylum Chordata; class Aves; order Piciformes; family Picidae; genus Dryobates; species Dryobates pubescens. Next base: position 5,982,681 of record NC_071619.1, on the reverse strand, counting down.
TCATGACAATAAGACTTAGGAACAAAATGAAAGACCAATTCTACAGTTTGTATTAGCAGTGAGTGTAATCCTAATACTGCTTTCACCTAAACTAATCTGAACAGACCTTTCTAGTTCATTTGTTTGGGTGAGGGGTTTGTTTCTTTTTAATCTAAACCAAAACATCCTCAAGTACTGTCTATTGCTCATCACACTTGACTGGCAAAACAAACTTTCATTTCCAGTTAACACCAAACTTATCTGTATGTTACATCTTTCATAGGGATTCCATCACAAATGGCTTTCCCAGACTAAGCATTACATCACTAGATAAGACTGCAAAGGAGGGAAACTCAAATCCTAGAGAGAATTCTTTTTTCAACTGAGGTTTATAAAGAAATGAGGATTCAGCTAAAGGAGCTCTGTTCTAGATGACAAGATACAGCAGCCAACAAATGATGAAAAGTAGCTCTAACGTGTATCAGCTGTGTAGAGGGACAACATAATCAAAAGGGACTGGGATAGAAATGTCCACAGAAACAGATTTTTTACATAATGCAGCATGAGATGTGCAGGCACGAAGCCAGAAGGACTGTTTGACATGTATTTGGTTACGTGTCCACACCTAAAGGTAATGAGAGCAGCAAGCCACCTGATTTTATAAGCGATGAAACACTATAAAAGGAGATGAAGTGTACTACAAAGCATCACAACAACACTGAAAAAGTCCATAAAATCTTAAGAATTATTGAATCATAGAATCAGTCAGGGTTGGAAAGGACCACAAGAATCATCTAGTTCCAACCCCACTGCCATGGGTAGGGACACCCCACACTAGATCAGGCTGGCCAGAGCCTAATCCAGCCTGGTCTTAAACACCTCCAGGGATGGGACCTCAACCACCTCCCTGGACAACCCATTCCAGGGTTTCACCACTCTCATGGTTAAGAACCTCTTCCTCACAACCAGCCTGAATCTCCCCACCTCCAGCATTCCATTCCAAGAGATTAAGTTGATCACCACTGCCTGTATTCCATACAAACGAGAAAGAGGGTGATGATGATGGCCTCCTGGTATTTACAGATTGCAGATACAGGAAACAAGACACACACACACACACCTCTGAGTCTCACCTACATTAGCTCTCCAATTATTAATTACACTTTTGCCAGAGACTGAACACAAGATACTGCTCTGATTCAGACAGAAGATTCTCAGGATATCACCTAGTACTGGCAAGAAGGAAAACGTAACACAACACAGTTCCATCTACACAGAAAAGCTCCAGGACTGGAATACTAACAGAACAAGCATGGCTCACTGGCACAAGTGGTAAAAGTAGCTGTGTACCGGGACACTGAGTCCTCTAGCCCAGACCTAACTTGACACAGCTCTCTGATTCAGCTCACACAAAGACTTGCTTTGATGCCCATGCTTAAAGGGAGGAGACTAGAATAGTGTGTATACACAGTAGGTACTCTCAGGATTTCCCTACTTTTAGCAGCTTAATAATTATCTCAATTATTTTTCTCTTTTTTTTAATCTTTTCTATAAACACAGATTGCATACAGTGCCAAGGTGCAAAGCTCAGCATTATATCAATTCTTTTAAGGTGAGTCAAGTGCTTCAGAAAACAAGGTTTATTCAAACTTTATCTTTGCTTACATCACAAGTGAGGTAGTTGAGTGATACTGTGTGAATTCTTTCAAAGGCAACACCAGGTTTTCATGCAAGTGGTTAATACTGTGGTAATATTAACTCTACATACAGAGCCAAACTCTAAAATAGAGTTCATCAGTTAAGGTTTAACAAGTAGGACTGGATTTGTTCCCATTGAAAGTCATGGGGCACACCTTGAATGCTATTTCTTGTCATATTAGTTCCAAGTTTGAAAGCTTATGTCTCAGGGGAAAACAATATACTAGCAACAGTGTCCTTAGTCTGTGAACTTCAAATGAGACTTGGAGCTTAAGGTTTAACACACAAAACACACAGAACTCTTACTGTTCTAAGTAAAGAAAATCAGTCTCGCCTACACCACTCGGCAACCAATACAATACCAGCAACAGCACTACTCCAAACTCTCAGGGCTTCAGCAACACACCTTCATCTCTGTTTTTCTCCACTCTTCTAGTACCAATTTGTTTCTGAAGAGGTTTTTTTTCCCCCACTTCCACTCATTTTGAGGTAGCAGGGTCTTGAATCTGTGACTCGAAGAATTACCTGTTAAAGCTTCCCAATATTGTGTTTGGCAACAGGAGAGTAAGTCCAGAACAAACCTATCCAGAATTAAGTACAGGATATTGCCAACTACTAGTAAGGTTAACCAAAATTACAGAATATTGATTTAACTTATTTGCCCTGCCTAGAAACACCACTGCATCCAGGAAAGTGCTTGCTTTTTCCCATAGCTCTTCAAAAAGCCAGCTTCAGCAAATTCAGAATTAGTTTTGGGTAGTGAAAGGTAACATCCCTGATCATTAGGGCCAAAGAAACCATTCTCTGCACTTGATTCCTTTTCTCAACATGTTGAAATAGTGACCCTCACAATACTAGCAAACACCTGTCAATAACCCCAGATTAAATCTTGCAAAACAACAGAAAACACTATTTGAAAGCCAAGGCATGAAAGGATAACTAAAGAATTTCAGAAATGGAAAAGGACTCAAAGGCAATATAGAACAAGTTTAGTTTGTGGGTTGTTTTTTCCCTTCCATGAAATGGGTGATATTTCAAACTGACAGTCTCATGAAAACATCTTCAGACTTTCAGTTTCGCCTCCTTCTAAAGCTTAACCATCTCCTCCTAAAGTCAATAGCAACACAAGCATTCACTGCAGCCAGTGAATTGGTGATTACATTTCCTTGTCGGTTTTATAATGAAGCTGTGGCTCACGCTGTTTCAACAATTTCCTTATACGACAGAGCATACGAAGGGCAGGGATCACAAGTAGCTTTTTTGTGTGCTCTGCTCAAAAGATTTTAACTTCTATGTAACAGTTTTACAAGACGTAGGAAAACATTAATAAAGCCAAACTACTGTTTTTCTAATCTTACATGCAGATTTCAGTTCTGCAAGAGATCCTCTCCTGGTCTGCACAGTCTCGCTGGAAGTATACACGTACCAGACTCACCTGTGCAGACTATTTTCCGGGACAAGATCCCAAATCCGCAAGCCTACATCATAATCATCTCGCAGAAGTTGCAGTAAAGCTTTTTGCTTTCCAGCCTAGAAGGGCACGCAGCTTTTGTAAATACCGTCCGCAAAAGCAAGGGCACGTACTCTTACTGCAACACTGCAGCTGGCTCTGAAAAAAATCCCAATAAATAACCTTCATACTGTTGTAACAGTGTCTGGGGTTTGTTATCTAATTATTTAGCCATACAGTGAAATCAACACGCAACCAGCCAACCAGGGCAACCTAGTTAATTACGTGGGGAAGAAAGCTGTCAAGAAACAAAGAGATCATGGGCCGGCACAGGAGCGAAAGCTACCGGCTCGGGAGGTCCTGACTCGGAAGGCGCTGCTAAGGCAGGACTTCACCCCCCGGGACCTCGCATCACCTCTCCTCCCAGCAGATCTCGAGCCTCACCCACGGACCCGGCGCGACCGCTGCCAGCCAAGTGCCCGCACCTGCACACACAGATCCCTTCGCAGCAGCCACCATGGCGTCGGGGCACCCGGCAGATGACTCCGTCCGCCCCCGCGGCCCCTGCGAGCCCGGCGCGACCACATCCCCCCGGGGATTATCGCCAGCTGACTCCGGCACGCCGTGGCAGGCAGCCGAAGCGGCTCACCGGCACCGCCGCCCTCCCCAAGCCCTCCGGAGGGCGCCAAGCCGTCACGTCCCTCCTCACCCCGGCACCCTTGGCCGCGGGTTGCCGTCGCACCGCCCCCTCCGTGAGCCCAGCAGCGCCTGCGGAGCTACGTGGCGCTGAGGGGCGCCGGCAACGAGCGCCTGAGCACCCACCCGCCCTCCGGCGCGGCCCCTCACCCGCTCACTACGAAGCTGGCAGAGAAGGCGGCAGCTCCCCCATGGCGGCGGTGTCCCCCGGCAGCCACCGCCGTCCCGGCGAGCTGACACATCAACAAAAATGGCGGCGCGGGCGGCGTTCTGGCACAAGGGCCGGGGGCGGGAAGAGGCGCGGCCAGCCCCCAGTAGGTGGGGCCCGGGAGAGCCCGGCGCGGGTGGTGTCGCCCCGGGTCGGGGGCTGTCCTTGCGGGCTGCGGTCGCACTCAGAGGGGGGCTGCAGGTTGTAGTTAGAGAAAATTCCCCGACACGTTCAAAGTGAGGGAGGCCAGGTGGAGCCGGTGGTGCAGCGAGGCCTGGACATCTCTGTCCCTGGCGGAATCTGTCCCGGAGCCGTCCGGGCCAGCCCGGAGCGCCCGCGGTGACGGCGTGACCAGTCTGGCCGCTGCCTCCCTCCGGTGCTCCCGCTGCGCTCCCACGGCTGCTGCTTAAAGCGCGTTCCTGACAGATTGAGAGGAACGAAACGAGACGTGAGTTGAAAGTGCTAACAGCTCCGGGAACTGAAGCTGCGAAATTTCACACCGCAGATAATTTAGAGCATATGTATAAATATTATTTCAACCGAGAGGGCTGTGCGTTTTGTTGTTTTTTTTTTTTCCCTCTTTATTTAAACATACAAGCTTTCTAGGCATGGGATCTGATGTCGGGCATTTCATAGTGTTACGCAAGACCACAGACTTGAGAAGCCATATGGGGGGAGTTCTTCACCCCGATGGTTTTTAGAGATAGTCACAAAAATAGCTCCCCTTTTTGCAAGCCCGCTGCACAGGTGACTAACAGTCTCTTCTTCCCCAAGTAAGCAGCATCTCATTTTCCAGGACTGACCCCTTCACACAATGCCAAAAGCCTCTGCACCCACATGCTGTGTAAGAGTAAATCCAGCAATGTTAAAGACTCCAGCTCCAGAAAATGAAAAATGGGCTGAGCAGCAAAAATCTGGAGTAGGTTTCAGTGCTAGGAGCAGCAACATTGCTGTGGAACACAAAGCTTTTTGGAATCAAGAGCACTACCCGGATGCTATTTAATCAAAAAAAGAAAAAAAAACTTTATCAGAGAAGCTGTTAAGTTAAACCAGTTGCATTTACTACAGCACATCAGCTAAAGCAACCAGTTGCATCTTTCTTGCAAGAACTTCCTATACATAACAAAATAAAAGCAAGTTAAAATTGGTGAATAATTTGGGTTAGAAGTCACCTACAGAATATGCCTAGCACAATTTCCTAATCACAGCAAGGCTAGCTCTGGTGTTAGATTAGATTGCTCCTTGCTGCCATGGTTTAGTTGATTAGATAGTGTTGGATGATAGGTTGGACTTGATGATCTCAAAGGTCTTTTCCAACCTGGTCTATTCTATTCTATTCTATTCTTATTTTGGCTAATTTATTTTTATACACTTCTACAACCATACACATACCCATATCATTTGCTTCTATAAAGCCCAGCAATGATTCCTTTCATTCATACCTTGGACAATTATGTGCTGCATAACTTTACTTGCAAATGTTAACTGGGAGCATTATTTCAGAGCAAGTCATTTTTCTCCTTGTTCTTTCCAGGTATTTGGAATTTCAAATGCACATTTAGGGGTCCTAGAAAATGGTCCCTGGAAAAGGTTTTACAGATCCTTAAAGAAAGTCAATCTACAAATTATTCAGTGCTATCCTAACTATAAACCTTTAATGTTCTTTACTTTGGCAAATACTCCCTCAGATAATAAAACCATCACCTCTAAAGATGTGAAGATACCAGATGAAGGTATATGTCCTTTAAAACACTACTTAGGTGACAGCATAAATGAGAGTAGGTTGTGGTGAGACCTCGTGTCCTCAGCTGTAACCTCCACATAGTACTTGAAGGCAAAAACCTAGTCCTTGCTTTGCTCTTAACATGCTGTGCATTCCATATTGCTAAAAATACATTAAAACTCAAGTGTGGAATAGAGATGAGCAAAAAACCTGTCAATTTTTCACAAAACAGTGCCATGCAACACTCACTTGCTAGTTGCCATGCAGCCCTAGTCTAAGCTTTGCTTTCTGAAATGCTGCTTTGCCAATCTTAGTCCTGCAGCAAAGTTCTCCCATTCTTGCTGCTGTGTAACATAGTGCCCAAATATGTCTTCTTTGGTCTCTTCTAGTTAATTAATGGCAACTGCAGAGACATTACTATACTCTGGCCCCAGTCCTTCTAAGATTTATGCTTCTAAGATGTATGCTTTGTCTGCAGTCCCACTGACATTGTCTGTGGCTTAGTGTCACACCAGACCAGGCAGAATTTGAGCTGATTTTCACCTTTTATTGAGGACTTTTTTTTTTTCAGCAGCACTGAAATCAGGTTAAGAAATTTGAACTTGGTTAGCAAAGTTCTTCCTTAAAGGCAGGGAAAAAGGATTGTTTAGTACTCAACTGGACTCCCCACTTTTCCAGTCCCAGCACTGATGCTCACATAGTTCTGACTCTTGTAAGACCTCTGCTTAGGCCAAATTTTTATCAAAACAGTATCTTATTCCCTGGAGGCAGCCACAGATATTCAGGGAATGATAATGATAGGACAGAGAGAGCACTCCTGCCCCAGACTGTCTGCATTCATATTAAATAAGAATGAATGAATTACTGTAACTTATTTAGCCAGGCACAGCTGTCATTTGGCATGTAAAAATGCTGAGGAAGACAATTCTGAGCACAAGAAGTTATGATCTGAAAGACAGACAATCGTACACAACAGCCTTCCCTTCTGCTGCAGACACAAGCTCTGCATTGCAGAGGCAGAAGCAGAATTTGGCCCAGATTTTCAAATTGTTGTAGTTTCAGCTTTGGGCTCATGCTTTGTTGTCTAAGGGAAAGAAAAGTAAGCATTCATGTAATTGCTCAGTTTCTAGGTGACATTTGTTAATGACATGCAGCAGTTTCATAGCTTTGCCCAGTGAAGAAGCTTACAATCCTATGCTTTCTCCTTCAACTAAAAATGTCTTCGCAATTTCACTTTAGGGAGAACAATAAGGTGGCTGAAACAGCAGATGTGCTGACACCCCATACTCCCCTAGGGCCACTGGTGCAGGAGGGCCATTGCTGTGGAGGAGCTGAGAGCAGAGTCCAGGTTGCCTGATTCCCATCCTTTTCATTTTCAGTTTAGGAAGGATGTTGAGTTGCTGGAACATGCCCAGAGAAGGGCAACAAAGCTGGTGAGCCGTTTGGAGCACAAGCTCTATGAGGAGAGGCTGGGGGAGCTGGGGTTGCTTAGGAGCTTATTGCTGTCCACCAACTACCTGAAGGGAGGCTGTAGCCAGCTGGGGGTTGGTCTCTTCTCCCAGGCAACCAGCAGCAGAACAAGAGGACACAGTCTCAAACTGCACCAGGGAAGGTTTAGGCTGGATGTTAGGAAGAAGTTCTTCACAGAAGGAGTGACTAGCCATTAATGCGCTGCCCAGGGAGGTGGTGGAGTCACCATCACTGAAAGTGTTTAAGAAGAGACTGGATGAGGCACTTAGTGCCATGGTTTAGTTGATTAGATGGTATTGGGTGATAGGTTGGACTCAATGATCTTGGAGGTCTTTTCCAATCTGGTTAATGCTGTATTAATCAGAAGGCTGGTCTCTTATAATATAATTACCATAGGCAGATTTGATTCCTGCATCTTGGAAAGATCACATGAAGAGTTATGATTTTTTTTATTAGGAATAGCTTTCATTCTTTAACTATCTTAGTATAAGCAAGGACAGTTTGGCAGGGGTCTTCAGAGAGCACCATCTACAAAGCTCCAGAAGTGCTGTCTTCCCTCCCTGTGTCAGGTAGGGACATCTCTGCTGAAGCTGCAGTCCCTATACTAAATTCTTGCCACCACTGCTGTGTCTGACCTGTGCACAGTAAATCCTGAGTACCACTGGGATTATACAAATCCTCTGTGTAAGTTATACCCAGAAAAAACAATTTAAATCATACACTGTTTAGACTCTCCTTAGTTCAACATAGAGCACAGTGGTGTCCCATCTAGTTCCTAGGCACTTAGATCCTACAAATTAGAGCTAATGACACACTGCTGTAGTTATTACAGAACCTACACATAGGCAAGCCCAAACCTCTTGCTAAAAATGGCTGGCAAGCCACATCAACCTCCTGCAGCTATGATGTTGCTCCTAGGCAGCCTCCATGCTAACACCACTCTCCCCAGTTACCTCTGACACTCCTTCACATTCATCTTTTTCTGCTGTAGCCAGACCTGTTTTGTTTTTTTTTTCTTTTTAGAAGTAATTTTACTGCTGTCATTTCCTGCCCTTTCTTCTTGCAGTATCCTGAGGCACAGAAAGTCCCAAATGACTGACATTTAAAAAAATCAAAACCAAGGAAAACATTTGCTCTGGCTCAATCATTCTTTGCAGCTTCTAACTGAAGGAAAACTTTTTGCCAGTTCACATGCTGATAAAGTTCTGTCTCCAGTGGAATACTTGACTTTCCTTCTCATTGCCTCCTGTCCATATGCTTTCAGCACAGTCTACAGTGTTAATTAGTGTCATATCAAAAGACTGTTCAGACTGGCAGCATTGTTTTGTTTCAACAGGCCTTGGGGACTGTAATGGCATGCCAGTTAAATGTACTAGAAACACGGATAATTTAAGTCATTATGGTAGTATAAATTCATGGGTTTGTGGGGGTTTTGTAGAGGTTTGAATGTCAGTAAGTGTTTCTTGATGTCTCACAGGTTATTACTGCTTCTTAGACACAAGGGTTATTGGGCTAACCTTGGGGACAGAAGAACAAAGTGCAGTGGGATAATGGAGGCTGTATGATCATAATTGCCCTGTCTCTGCCACCTCCTGTGTGCAACGGTGCCTACTCTGATATGAGATGCTGGGCAATTTGGCAGGTGGATGTGTTGAAATCCCACCTAATCCTGCCTAATTTCCCCTCCTGCTTTCAGAGAAGGATACAGTCAGCTTCTAGTCAGACTGTAGTTGAGAGCTGGAGGTTTACTGGGGCCAGGAAGAGTCTTTCTTTCAACTTTGGGAGGTAGTATGTAAGCCAAGTAGAAGAAACCTCAGCAAACCTTTGCTGTGTGGTCCCCTTCTGAGAATGCTTTGCAGAGAAAAATAGTTTGGCAGATAGGATCCTAGACTTAAACACTGAGAAATTACAATGAAATACTTTCAGAGTCAGATTCCAAATGACTTTAAAGCAAAACACAGTTGTGCTTCAGTTTCTTCTCTGTGAGCAGAGATAATTATTCCCTGCCTCACAGTACTTGTAAGAATAAAATCCATCACTGATTTTATACACTTTAATAAGTACAACAGTGTAGGCACTAGACAAGATTCATTTATTTTTGGTGAAAGTTTAATTGCACAGCACAGGGAACACCTGAGAGCATGTCTGAGTAATAGCATAACTTCAGCAGTGTTGAGGATGAATTATGTTTTCCAATGTAGACAGAGACATGAGCATGGGAAAGAAAAGGAGAAAAGAGGAAAATACCTTGTATAGGAAAGAAAGAGGAGAAAAGATAAATGAGAGAGATTAGGTTCTAAATGGGAGATGAAGACATCTGTTTTTGAGGCTACAGGGCAAAATTCAAAGCTTTTAAAAATACAAACCCATCAGTTTTGTGGTAACAAATGTCATCATTCCTTCATCATAAAATTTTGTATGAAACAAGGTTTTCTAATTAATGCTCAGAGAGGTATTTCATTTTATTGGAGAAATTACAGAAAGCAGCCATACACCTTTCCTACTGCTGAACTATCAACATTTGGCCTGAGGTACAGGTATGCCTGCTGCTGTGAAGCACTAAGAGGCCAAGTCAGGAGAAGTCCAAGGCTGCTCAGACTCAGAGTCATGAGTATAACCTGTAGGTTTTCCTGAAATTAGGAGCTAAGGACAGTGCTACACATTACTCTCTGTAGCTTGTCTTTGGAAATTCTTTCATCTTTTTGTGGCACCAAGAACAGTACAGCACATGCATTCCCAGGGAATGCATGAGGTTACTAGTGCACTCATGGGTATTTCACCAAGCCTGACTAAATTCTGCTTTAGAGTGAGAAAAACAGTGGTGGGTTTGAGTAATAAAGTAAGTCTCTTGCAACAGACTGGGTGGAATACACTTTATGACTAAGATGTTTTTGATCAGGGTTCTGACAACCTTGCCATACTGCAAATGAAAATCACAGACTTAGCCTTCAAGCACAAAATCACAGAACTATACAATGCTTTGGCTTGGAAAGGACATATAGAGGTCATCTAGTCAAAACCCCTCCATTAAGTAGCGAGATCTCTAACTTGATCTAGGCTGCTCAGAGCCCCATCCAATCTGACCTTGAATGTTTACAGGGATGGGGCATCTACCACCTCTCTTGAGAAACCTGCTCCAGCGTTTCACCACCTCCATTGTATATAATTTCTTCCTTATATCGATCTAGTCTAAATCTGCCTTCCTTTAATTTGAACTCATTACCCTACAACAGGCCCTGCTAAAGAAGACCAACCCCATCTTTCTTAGAGCCCCTTTTTAAGTACTGAAAGGCCACAGTAAGGTCAGTTATAGCAAATCAAGGTTCTTCAACCAGTGTGCCAATATAACACACATACACAGCTGAAATGCTTTATTGCTGCAGAGACTGGTGCTAGAGGTTCATCCACAAGACCAGCACACCCACACCAACATTTGGTACACTTTACCTTAAGCTGATGATTTTCTTAGGTTGCTAACTAGCTAGATACCTACAGTATCCCTGTGTTCTGTGAGGACGGGGCTTTTGTTGGCACGGGGCAACAGAACAAGAGGACACAGTCTCAAGCTGTGCCAGGGGAAGTTCAGGCTGGAGGTGAGGAGAAAGTTCTTCACAGAAAGAATAATTGGCTATTGGAATGTGCTGCCCAGGGACGTGGTGGAGTGACCATCCCTGAAAGTATTCAAAAAAGGCTTGGACCTGGCACTGGAAGCCATGGGTTAGTTGTCATGAGGTGTTAGGTAATAGGTTGGACTTGATGATCTCTGAGGTCTTTTCCAACCTGGCTGATTCTATGATTCTCCCACCCACGGGTGTTTTGGTGGGTTTTTTTATGTTGTTAATGATATTACAATGTTAGATTCTTAAATTATGTTAAATGTTATTACAATTAACATTTACAGCATTAACAATACTACAATGGGCTGCTTTGGAGCAAATTCAAGGAGTCAGCAGATGCTTCTCTTATCTAGTTCTTGACATTCTTTGACAATCCTCCTTTAGCCATTCGTAACAGGTCATCTCAGAGCCTTCTCCAGGCTGAACAACCCCAGCTCTCTCAGCTCTTCCTCACAGGAGAGGCACTCCAGCTCACTGCTGGCTTTCGTGGCCCTCCCTAGTGCCATGCAGCATGACCCGAGTGGCACCGATGAGGAGGTGCCAGTCACGTTGCTCACTCACCTGCTGAGAGGGCTTCACCCACCCACCGACAGCTGGCGGCCACCTCAACTCTTGCCATCCAGTCAGAGAGCCTTTGCTCTGAAGCAGGCTGCACCGAAGGCTTCTCCGGCCGCTCCCTGTCAGGGGGAGGCGTCGGGACCGCCCCGGATGGCGCCGGCTCCAACGCGCCGGGCAGCACGTGCCGTCGGCCCGCCCACCAACGGCCTGGGGGGCGGAGCGGGGCGGAGCGGGGCGGAGCGGGGCGGAGCGGGGCGGAGCGGGGCGGAGCGGGGCGGAGCGGGGCGGAGCGGGGCGGAGCGGGGCGGAGCGGGGCGGAGCGGGGCGGAGCGGGGCGGAGCGGGGCGGAGCGGGGCGGAGCGGGGCGGAGCGGGGCGGAGCGGGGCGGAGCCCGGCGGTGGCGTAGGGCAAGGCCGGTGCTTTGTCTTCAGCTGCTCGCCTCTCGGCTCTCCTGGGAGGGGCTGGGTGCGTTTTCCCCTGTGGTGCAGCTAGGGCCGCACAGTTCTGCGCTGAGGTAAGAAAGGGATTTGTGGGGCAGTGTTGGTCTGGCCGTTCGGCCCACGCCGGCCGAGCCTCGTCTGCAGGTGGTAGGGTCGTTCGTTATTTAACGCAGTTAGTTGCGGTTGCAGAAGCTCACTTTTGCTTGAGTCGATTGCGATGTCAGTTCAAAGACTGCTCTGCTTTGTTTGCAAGTCCATTTTAATTGATTTCTCTCGTGCAGCGCAATGAGGGCATTTTTGCAGTTAAAATAATTACGTTGCACGTTAGCATTTGGAAGGCAGGTGCTGGAGGCTCATTTTTGCAGAGCCTGGTGCTGTAGTTTCCCCTCAGGCCTTGGCTTTGCCTGCTCAGAAGCTGGTTGTTGCCCCAGGGCTTTGGGCCTTTGCCTGTGGCTGTGTGCGCAGCCCTGAAAAGCTGATGGGTGCAGCTTATGCCTCTATAGCGTGTGTGTGTGGAGGGCAATTTATCTAAACTAGAGGGAGAACGCCTCCAGAGAGGCACAACTAATGAGACTCCAATAAACTTAATGTGTTCGTGGTGACGGCCACTCCGGCTCGTCAGTGCTTTTCTCTCGTGTCACTTAAGCTGGAACGTTGAGATCTTCAAGGCAGGAAATGCTTTGCTTTGTGATTTGAAATGGACAGTAGAGAATCACCCTATGAAAATGGATGTTTAAATATAGCTTTAGAAATAATTTGTGTGCCTCTGTGAATTGAACTTTGAAGCCGTGCTTTTGTTCTGCGGGCACCTTTTGTCTTACAGCCACCTTCAGTCGTACTCGGAGGTGAACATTTGCATAACGGTGGAGCTACTTCACGGGAAGAAGAGGCGTTAAAGCTGTAGCTAGAGGTTAAAGCTGCGGAGTCACAGGTGGTGCCAACTTCCTGTTGAAAAGCTTTAAACTTCACAGGTGAGTTTCTGACATCCTGACAAGAGCTGGTATTTCGTGAACAAGCAACACAGGGTGGTTTTAGAAAGTGTAGAAACAGTATGGAGCGTTTCACCTGCAGTGCAAGTGCAGTAAGGGAGAGACTTTGTCTAAAGCTTGATAAAGGTATTGCAGCTTTGTCCTTTTTGTAATTGGTCATATGCTTGATTATTGATAAACATTATCAGTATGGCTTGTAAATAAAGTTAATTTCTAATTGTCCAAACTTGTATGGGCTGGAATGTCTAGGATAATGGATGAAACAGGGTAATTGCAGTACTAAAAAAATCTGGCACAGGGGGAATTGGAGTTCCTTCAGCAGCAGTTCTTGTTTTTATCAGTACTTTCTGATACATGTTAACCTTAACTCCAGATGGAGAAATGAGGAAGATTTGTTTCTGGCAAATCTGAGAGAGTTTGGTATGTAGCTGTCCTCATAACATGAGCAGCTTTATTTCACGCTAGGTAACAGCTCTAGTTTAGGCAGAGTTTCTATGATTAACATGTTTCCAGGTAGGGGAAAAAGGCCATATAAGCTTTATGCTGACTCAGTGGACAAGTTGGGCTAACAAGCCTGCTGAAGTGTAACAGCTGAAGCTGGAACAATTTTTTTTGAGGGTAAATGAGTCACCAACATAGAAGAACATCGTTCCTAGTGTATTGGTGTTCAGCATTAGCTGAATGCTTGTCTTGTAAGAGTTGTTTGATAAAGAATAACTGGAGAGACTGCAGGGCTTATAGAACACCCATTAAAAGTAAAAAATCTCTTACCTCAGACTCTCTTGGTTTTGGATGTGACAAAGCTAAGCATAAACTTAGCATAGGCCACAGCTTCAACAATGTTGAAAGAAACTTGTACTCTTTCAGCTACTGTGAAGCTTTTTATTCTGAATTTTTGCCATGTGGGTATTGGAAATTACGTTTTTTTCCAATCCTTTTTTCTGTTGTTCCTGCTGAACGGCTTTACCTGAAATAAATATATGGGTGGAGGACCTTAAGACTCATGCTGAGTGGTATGCACAGAGCATGAATGTTGCTTTAATTACCACTGGTAGCAGTTTCAGTAAATGTAGCATCACATGATAACAAGAAGTTACTTCCAGCATCTCCTTTCCCTCAAATGTGCTAGCAGAAGAGTAGGAGTAGATAAGAGCTTTATGTCTTCTTGCAAATACTTTATAACACAGGCACAGTTTAGCATTGTTAATCCCTTTGTACAATTGCTAAGACCCTCTTTGCAAATACTTCTGCTTCTAGGAAATTCCATGGAACACTTAACTGGTAGGGAGAACTTGACTGAAACTGTGGCTGGAGCTGAAAAGGGAAGTGCTGTGAGTTACCTCATTTTTGCAGTTGTTCAAAATAATCTGTTCTGGAGAGCAGAAATGATCACTAGATACTGCTATTTCTAGAGCATTAACTTTTGACACTTTGCTCTCATACTCAGTATATTACAGCATTTGTATCCTAATGGGCAGCTTCTTTCTAGTAAGAATCACTTTAAGCTGTTTCTCCCACAGATGTCCGACTCTGATTTGCATCGTGAGAAGCCAATGAAATTAAAATACTCATCTCAGAATATTTTCTCTATTGGCTACAATAATGATTTCTTCAGGTCATTAAAAGCAGTCCCTCAGATGAAGACTTGCCATCATTGTGGCCTGCCTGGTAGGTGCTTGTTGTCCCATAGTCTGTGGTGCATAGTATATCTACCAGCAAAACTGGATCAAGTTTGCTCAGAAATGTCTTGAAATGGTGGTGTATTTTTCTCTCAGATGCAAGTATAGCAACTATTGAGAATAGAATTTGAGGTATGACACTGTTAAACAGAAGAGAACATCTTCATAAAAAATGCCTTTTCTTTCTTAAATTTAATAGAAGGAATTTGTGGTGTCTGAGAGAGTAATGACTGACAGCTGTGTGTGAATACAATTATCTGCTTGTCTCTGCTTAGAACTGTAGTGGGAAAGTCTTGTGTTTATTAAATAATACATGGAGTCTATATCAGCAGTTTTGTCTTCTGATAGAGATATTTCTCTGGCCTTTTTTTCTCCCCTTTAGGATCCCGCAGATGTTCACGGTGCAAGCAAATAAACTACTGCTCTACAGACTGCCAGAGGAAAGATTGGCCGGCACATAGATTTGTATGTACCACAATTAAAGACAAGTAAGTTTAACACTTCTGCCAAATAACCTTAGCAGAAGCACAGTATCCCTCCCAATGCAACTTAAATGACTATGTAAAGACACTATTATAGTAAAATATGTTGCTTATTCTTAGGCTAGCTAGTACTGCATTATCTCATACTCTCATATCTCTAAAAACTCAGCTCTGCTGCTTTAGAAGGGCAACTTGCAAGGTCTTCTGTTGTGTGACAGTGCAAAAGCATTGTTTTCTCTTGGGTCAGAACTATAAGCATGCAGTAAGAATAGCAGTTTATCACCTGACTTTGTTATTGTTGCTGATGTAGGAAAGAGAGGAGAAATGAGACTGCTTTTCAGCAGTGGCATGGTTAATGGATTGCATTTAACAGACTCGGGAGAGGCACCTTTTGAACCTGCCTATAGCTTCAGTGAAATTCATGGACGTTTTATCTTTGGGAATGGTTGCAGTCAGAAGAATTTGTCTCATCCAGGCCGTTCTTGCTGCTCATTACTGCTTTTTGTCATGCCAGCTGAGATGCTCGAGAGATCACTTCCTAATCTGTTCCAATTAAAGTAAGCACCAATTAGGTCGTGACATGGGACAAATTGACCGGCTGGCTTTGGAACAGTTTCAGAGAACGATCTGAGCATTTAATCTGACAGTCTGGTGAATCTGCAGCCAGCTATCCTTAGTGTTCCACTGGCAACCTCTGTCCTCACACCTCTTGTGTTGAAAGGCCACAGATGTTCCCCTTCATGGAACTAATGAATTTGCCCATCTCCACTTTCTTGAAGGAGGACAAAAACCTGCATACTCTGAACACAGCCTTGTTGTTCTGTTTGTGAGTAGGTGTTGTGAATGTTACTTACCTGTCTATTGGTGCTTCAACATTAATATCTTGTTCTTTTGATTACAGTTTATGTAATGACAATGGAGGCAATTTACCTGCTAGAACCAAGAAGGTAGTTTATTTTAAGGTATAGAATACCATTTTCACTGTTTGAATGGGTCTGCTGTCAGCTAGCTGGAATATGCTTAATTTAACCTGTACAGGAAAAGAACAAGTTCCAAAGATTACAACCTCCTTTTAGAAAGGGCAGTGCTTCAAAAAATAATAGGAGAAGCACTCAAAGATATGTTGCTTCTGGAGCCCTTAGCAAAACTATCAGACAACGTGAATTTGGTTTGAACAAACATTGTGGAGAAAGTTAAAAATCAAGTGTGTGATGTTGCTGGAGAAGTATTTTACAAAAGAAATAGGTGTGGCTTGTCCAGTGTAGCAAAACTCTGGTGCTGGTTTCTGCATAAATCATGAGCTGCTGCTTGGAACCTTGTAAATTATTGAAGAAATACATGTACTGTAGTATTGTACAGTGACAGATGCAGATAAGCTTTTGTTTCTTTGCCTTAGCAGGAGTTAAACATAATACAGCTCTCCTCTAATGTTTTAAAGCCTCTCTTGATCTTACTTTCAGCCAAACATTTCCTGTAGTCTTCCTGTGAACTCTTCTGCAGGAGATGATTTTTGCTGTCAGTGGTTTCTTTGGGTGATATTTATGAAAGCAAGTAAATGTACTTACCTCCATCTAGCCCCATGTTTGCACTGTAGAAGAAGACTCTCTGCACTTCTTTGAAGTAGCTCATTAATTTGTTTAACTTCTTGAAGGAATTTAGAACGGAGACTTCATTTTGGGTCATGAGACTTCTGTTAGTTCATTCTGATAAGTCTGTGTGTGTTTGAGTAAGTCTTAGGAAATGTTAGTGAGAGATCTTTTTATAAAGATGTACAATATAGATAATGTATTTGTGGCCAATTTATTTTGAAGTAATAGGTTTCCTTTTTCCATGGTTCATCTTTTGAAACTCCATTTTAAGTTCTGCAGAAACGTTTGTTACATATTGAACAATATTTAATGCATTTTGCTATTGTGCTATAAGACCTTTAATGAAGGCTCTTAGTTGCAAGTAAACAATTAGTTTGGCAGTTGCAGCAGTCATCTTGTCATTGTGCCTTGACTACAGTATCTTGGTCCAAGTGTAAAGGAAGTTTTCCCTAAGAATATGTATGAGGTTATTTTGTAGGTGTTTGTCGATATCACAGGCAGTCAGAAGGTCACACTAAACATCTAGACTTCTTCCAAAAATGGATGCCAGCAGACTAAGCAGTAGCTATAATCTGCCCTGTCCTGTTACAGCTAAAAGGAGGCAGGTGGAATTCAATCCCTCATACTTGTGAGAACATCCTAAGGAGGCAATA
Source organism: Dryobates pubescens (assembly GCF_014839835.1). Classification (NCBI taxonomy): domain Eukaryota; kingdom Metazoa; phylum Chordata; class Aves; order Piciformes; family Picidae; genus Dryobates; species Dryobates pubescens. The sequence goes on along the minus strand of NC_071619.1, from coordinate 5,965,450 downwards.
CAGCCGAGTTGTCCTGCAAGGCAGGTGTGAAAGGAAGAGGTGAATGTGTGGTGCTTAAGCACTTGTTTGTCATTATCTGTTCAGTATATCTTTAAGTTAACAAAAGCACTCTTTTAACATGTTCCTGAAATGATAAAAAGTTCTTCTTGTCGTTTGTTACTGCAAGAAACTAGAGCTGAACAGCTCCACTTGAAACATAACTCACAGTTTCTTTAAATAGGGCAATTCAACGGCTGCGGATTCTCTCATGACAGAAAAGCACATCGAGAAAGTAATGCTTTCAGATCTCCAGACTTTAGGGATCAAAAAAGCTATGGAAGTACAGGTACTTTAACTTTGGCAGAATCTTACAATACTTTGTTGGCTTGCATTTGAAGCTTTAAGCATATATACCTGCCTGTCTCCTCAGCTCTGTCTCATTTTGCAAATTGTGCAAAATTCCTCGGGTTTTAATAAAGATAAGGAAATACAAGCAGGGCTGTGGGGGGAGTAAGGGAGGAAGATTGTGAAAATCAGTGAAATGTCACTGATTTTGTTGCCTGCGGTTAAATTACTGCTAGATTCAAAACAAAGGAACAAAACTGGGTATAAGGTGACAAAATGAACACTGATCTGAATAGTGCTCTGCAGGTTGTTCTTGCATAGTTACCACCCCTCTGGCTTTTTTTCTTTAGGGTAAAGTGACAGAGTTCGAGAGTCCAAGTGAATTTTATGTGCAGATGAGTTCTCTGGAAGCTTTAGACCAGATGACCAAACTTGCTCTGAAACTGCGAGGCTATTACCGTAACGCAGTTATTCAGGAGCACTATAATGCTGTCAAAGGGGAAGTCTGCGTTGTAAGATGGTCTTTGGATCAGGTAACATCTGATTGTCCATGAGATAACCATTCTATGTTGGGCTCATCATGTTTTGCATTATTTGCTTTTATGCCTCTACCAGTGAGGGCTGCCTGTTAGAGATTAGTTTATTATGGTGGAATTGTGGTAGTGGCAAGCCTTGTAACATCTGGAACTCAAGGTTTATGATTTTCTTTCTTCCCTCTAAAAAGTTTACTTCTGTGTGTTTCTGTACTTGAGCTGTGTTTCCCCTGCTGTTGTTTGAGGCTGTGTGGTTTTTAGCAAATTTAAACTACTGTACTTAGAACTGTTTGTAATATGACTCTATTTATGGAAGTTATTCTTACTTAATTTCTTAATTGACTTTTAGTTGTGTTTCTATAGGCACATCTAGTTCCTGTTTCCATTCCCACCCCATTATTATCTTCTCCTTTTTCTCCTCTGTTGAGAGCATATGCTTGATTTACTGTATGGTAGCCAATATTCCATAGGAATAGAATTTTATCTTCACAGCAGTGAACACTGCTGTGTTTATTTGACTTCCTTTAGAGTTGGTCAGTGCTTTTGATAAACCTGAGGAAGTGAAGTGAAATATATTCTGTTGTGACTAAGATTATTGTTTATTCCTACACAGAGCTGGCGTAGAGCACTGATAAAAGATGTGGATATAGTACAAAAGAAAGCACAAGTATTCTATATAGATTATGGAAATAAAGAAAATATTCCACTCTCCTGGATTAAAGCTCTGTACAAGGACGCTGCACTGTTGTTTCCTCCTTGTGTGAGTTCTGTTTCCTTGAATAGCTGCAAAATGAGTGTAACTTGTGTCTTGGTGTAGCTGTCCTTATCACATTATGTTGTGTTCAGTGAAAGGGATGCATAAAACCTGCTATACTACACTAAACTTAGCTCCTGAAATGTTTCTTAGCTATTCAGTAGGAGTGATGAAGGCTGTCTGGGGGGTTTCTTTCTAGTCTCAGAATTCTTTGGTTCTGAGCTGATAAAAAAATCCTGCAGGATTGGTAGGTCCACATGTCCCTCATATGCTAGAGGACATCAGGGAATACATTCTGTCTGCATATTCTGATCTGGTCTTGTGTAGTAGTGAAAAATCACTTGTGGTGTGGGCAAACTTTTTGTTTGGGATAAAGACAACCATTGGTCTGACTTCATTGCCATGCTATGTGAATGGCTTCCATTACAAAATGGATCATCTAGCTTCAGTGTGTTGAACTAGTATGTTTAATAGAGAAAAAGAGAGAAGCATTCTTTCAACCAGTGACAGCTAGGACTAGCCACTATTGGAATAGTCTTTCATGACTTGTTCACATGACTTTCTGCTGAGTCCATAAGCTTTTGATAGCTTTGAATGTTAACTTAAAGCCCTCAGTGTCTGCTGTTGAGGAAATGTACTTTACAGTTCAATTTCCTAATTCTTAACTCTCTTGTAAAGAAATTAATTGAATTGGTAGCACTTCAAATGCTATCAGTAGCTTTAACTTTTATGTGCAAGATGGTATTTCAGAGGATATGTAGTCAATTTTTTGACAGAGCAGAAACTCCCTATTCCCTCTTGTTCTAACTGTAATTCTTTTCAGGTCATTAAGTGTTCCTTTGCCAATTATGATCCAAAAGAATATAATGAAGCCATCACCAACTTTTCTTCCCATCTCAAGGGAAAGTACTGTTCAGTGACTGTTGTTGACATATTACAGGAGGAAATGATGTTGAGTTTTGCTGTAGATGTTGTTTTCCCAGATCTTGGTAAGTAGTTGGTATTGGGGAAGAGGGGAAACCAAAACATTTGATATGTCTTTCATGTTCTCTTTCCCTTTCCTACTCCTCCTGCCTGATGCCTTTAAGAGAGGAGAGTTTCTTCTTTTGCTGTCCTTGTCAGTTTCCCTACCTGACCCTGAATTTTCAGTTTCTCACTTTTTATTTTATCTGTCCATGTAGAAATCCTTTCAAAACATTGGTACCTGAAACAACTTGTTATGCCTAATAACTTTAAATTTTAGTAAGGTTACTTTTCTAATAGAATTGTAATAATAATTTCAGTGTTCCCTGGTTATTTTTTTCTGTTCTAATAAATGCATGCAAATTTGGGACCATGTTGTTCCTTTTATTTATTTAATTTCTTTGAGGGTTCCAGTAAGAATTTGAGCAGGTTTTGTTATGTTTCTTAGATTCTCACTAAAAAAGCATCCCAAGGAAAGTGCAACCATTGGGTATTGTTGGATGTTTATATTTTTATACATGGGAAAACCTTAGTGGATAAAGACAAGCACAGCACCTGATTTTTTTGAGGAGTTTGAGTTCAGATTTTTTTGCAGTTGAGCTGGTGGGGTGTGGCTTTGATGGTAGAACCAGATCTGTACAGAAGATGTGCTGCTTGTCATTTTTTGGAGGACTATTTTATTTGGATGCTCTTTCTGGCTGCATAGCAAGAACAGTATCATGCTGAGAGCATGTTCTTTTCTTTGGTATGCAGCCTAAAAAATTTTGAAGGAGTTGATGGCTAATTTTTTAGCTTACTAAAGTTCCTCTATCTCATAATCTCTGCAGTCTGTGAAATGGTGGCACACCTTTAGTCCTGTGTAAATCCAACCGTTTCAGGATTGTGTTGGGCACATTCCACATTTGGTTGCAGCACATTAATGGCAAAGCAATCTAACTTGGCAACCTTCTCAAAAGGAAAGCACAAAAATCTCAACAGTATTCATGAAATGTGGCATGCATCTGTTCCATGACCTTACAGGCAACTTAAATTTAAGATTTCTCTGCAAATCTTAGTAACTCATTGCATATTTAGTCTTGTAGATTGGAGCTAAGTTGTACATTCTTGCATTAAAAACTGTAACAATTTTTCAGCGAGTTACTGCAAGTAAGTATTGATTATTCTCACAGGTAATTAGTGATAGAACAAGAGGGAATGGCCTAAAGCAATGACTGGATGGGTTTAGACAGGACATTAGGAAAGTATTTTTCACAGCAAGAGTGGTCAGGCATTGGAATAGGAGGTGGTTGAGTCACCAACCCTGGATGTGTTTAAAGGTCATTTAGATGCAGTGCTTGGGAATACAGTTTAGGGGTGAACCTTGTAGAGCAGGGTTATTGGTTGGACTTGATGATCCTGAGGGTTTTGTCCAACCTGAATGTTTCTGTGATTCCTGCTTTGGTCATTTTATTCAGTCAAACGCTCCTGGAGATCTGAATGTCTTCAGAAAACTCAAGTAGATGTGTTACTCCGAAACCGCTTCTATTTTACTTTCCAAACATTAAGTGCTCAACAAATAAATAGAACATGGTCACCTTGTGATGGGGATATAGGTCAGGCTCAGAAGGTGGCTATGAAATGAAACCAAGTGATGACTATCTTGTGTGGTAAACTACTTTTTCTTGCATCTGTATTTTAGGAGATTGCCTAGAGGATGTACCCTCAGAAATCAGGCCTGATTTAACTCCAAAAAATAATGCTAAAGGAGCAGACTCTCCAAGAAGTAAGCAAGCAGGCAAGCAAATCAAACATCTTAGAAAGAAAAGGGGGGGTGGGGGGGGAACTTGGAATTTTATGTAAAGGTAGTAAACATAATAGCTGTCCACCTCCTACTTCAACACAGGTCATTAGTGACAGTAGCGCTTCTCAGATTATGTGAGCTGTAATTTCATAGATAATACAAAAGGAGCCTTCAAAGGCCAAAAAATCAGCAAAAAGCATAAACTGCTTCAGCATGCTTTAAATTTTTGCAGTTATAATGTAGCACAGTTTTTAAAAATAAATCTCTAAATCCTGGCTGGTAGCATTGCACATTTCAGACTCATCCAGCTTTTGATCGGTAACCTGTTCAGTTTTGTTTCATTGTCTGGTTGTTCTCTTTGTTGTTGGTTGTTTTCAATGTGCAGCATCAGAGAACTGTTCCAAGGGAAGTAAAGAAAAAATACCTGAAGGTAAAGAGTGTCTTGACTGCACTATTTCAGAAGCAGAGTGCATCTCTGTGCATGTTGGAGATATATTTTCTGGTATGGTTTCCTGCATTCAGAGTCCAGAAAACTTCTTCTGTCAGCAGACGCAGAGTGCCCGTAAGTGTGCTGAAAATGGGATATAAGGTACCTACTGTGGCATTTTTTTCCCCCTCCAATAGAGTGGCTGGAGGGAAATTTTACTGGTCTTGTAGTTTGACTTTAAATCACAGGATATCAGGGGTTGGAAGGGACCCAAAGGGTCATTGAGCCCAACCCCCAGTGATAGCTCCTTGTAGCATTAGGCCATGCTTTGGTCAGTTAAGAGCCATGGTGTTGCAGAGGATGTTTTTTTGGCAGCATTAGCCTCTAATATCACTTGCTAACCTGTAAGGTGATAATTTGTGGGCAGTCTCAGTAGCACAAAGTAGAAAGATGGTGTGGCATGGATTTTAGCAATTTGAAGTCAGTTTGTGTCACAAACTGACTAATGTTCAAGATACTCTCACATGTTTCAGATGTGTTCATGAGTTTCTGTTTAATTTTCTTATTCCTGTGATGCCTTGTTGCTTTACCACTGGAGGGAAGTGTTTCCTTACAAGCTGAGTGTGTGGATTGAGCTTCCTTTATAACATAGTATGGTGAGAGTATCTGAGCATGAGACAGCCAGGTAGTAGTTCCCAAACCCTGCTTTGGTGTCTTCTCATACAGCCAACCTTAAGACTGTAGCACTGTAGTGGACCATAGTGCTAGCCTGCAGGCACTTTGGTGCATGTCCCACAGTGCCCATAAATAGATGTCTGGGGTGAATAAGAGTGGAGTTAAGCTTGTGAGATTTATTTTAGTGCTCTCTGAGCCAGTGAGTGGTTTTCTGGTTTGGGTTGGGTTTGTGTTGTTTTGGTTTTGGGGTTGTTTTGTTTTAGGGTTTTTTGTGTGTGTTGTGGGTTGGTTTTGGTGTTTTTGGTTAAAAGGGCTTTTGCAGCTGTGTGGGGCTTGGTGTATTTCTCTTCTGTGTACTTGTGCAACCTTTGCATTCTAGGTAGACTGATAGCATAGTGTGTCCTTTAGCAAGAAGTAACGCTAATCATCTGCCTGTTTGAAGAACTGTCTTCCTAGTTTTTTTTGTGGCATGCCTCCACTAGCTTGCTTTCAATTCCTACTGGGCTGAGGTTTGTTCCTTGGTTGAAAAAGTCTGACTGGCTTTCCTTGTCCTTTCTCTTTACCATTGTGATTCTTCAGACTCCCTCTAGGGTTATCTTTAGTCTTACTGACTGAAGAGTCCCAGTCTCATCACTGTTTCGGTATTACGTTGAACGTGAAGTGAAATCTCCATTGTACTACAAGATGGTTTTCTAGACTTTGAACTTCAAGTTTTGTGTATTTCTGTAACAATTACAAGACAATGTGTGTTCCAAAAACCCACCTTTTCTTAACATCAGGTCAACTTGCTGAGCTTCAGAGATCTCTTAATCAACATTGTGAGAAACTTCCCAGTAGTCCAACCTTCTGTCCTGCTGCTGGCACTGTGTGCTGTGCCCAGTTCACAGGTAAAAATGGAAGGGAAATATGGCACTTAATGCATGTCACTTGATTGCAGAAAATAAACACATTATAGAATTCTATGTTTAGAAATGTTTCATCTAGGGTGGGGGTGGTAGATTTTGTGTCCATAAGGGTTTTGTGAAGGTTTGTGTGAACTGGAGTGCTGCTGCTTAATGTTGTGTTTTTGTATTGGCTTGGCCCTAAAAATCACTGTTCTCAGAAGTACAATGAACATGTGTATCTTCCTTTCCAGTGGACAACGTTTGGTATCGTGCTGCTGTTATAGCCTATGTTTCTGAAGACACTGTTACAGCACTTTACATAGATTATGGTAATTCTGAAGTCCTTCCACTGAGTAGACTTCGTCCTATGATTCCAAGTTTAATGGCCTTGCCAGCTCAAGCCATATCATGTACCTTGGCAGGTATGGAATAAACAATAAGCTGTTGTAAACTGGATAGAGGTTAAAATAACTGGAGTTAGATAACAATCACACTTGTGATGTCTTGTATTGAAATACAGGGCAGGATAGAGATGACAGCAGGTGTCATTGCCAGAATTCTTAATTGCTGTGGCACATCTGCAGAACATGACAGATCTTCCCTGGATGCACCTGCTGCATGCAGTTGTGTGTTTGGAAAACTTCTATGTTAAAATACCTCTTAGGTTCTCTATATGCTTTTGTTCTAAGCAAAATTCAGTCACCTGCTGGAGTTGTGGGTGGTCTTAAATCTGTTGTGGTTCTAGCACTGCAGGGGAAAGACAAATTTCCTTTTGTATTTTGAAATTCAGAAGTGTATCCACCCCCTTCCCCTGGGGCAAATGGAATGAAACTAATAGAATAGGTCTGTTCTGGTCTTACACTCCTCTCTGCAGGGTTGTGGAATCTGAGTTTTAAAGGGCATTGACACTTTCTAGTTCATCCTTCTGTCTCAAACCAGGATCATAATCTGGGTGGGGTTTTTTGACATACTTGTTTGACTTTCTGTTGGAAGTTGTTTATTTTCTCTGTTCCTGTCACTATGCAAGATAGTCCATTCCTTTACTTTGGTACCTGTCCTTTAAAATACTTGATGTCTATATTTCCTTGATATTTAACCTGATTTTTCAACTTTTTGGTGAGGTTCAGAGCAGCATTCTAGCCTCTTACATCAGAGGAAAACACAAAGCAATGCTTCCCAATGTAGAGATGGAGCTAAGGCATATGGAATGTCAGCTAAAGAAGTAATTTTTCTGGGAGCAAATCATAATGCCTAGAGCTGATAGTAAGTGTTGGAAGACCAAGAGAGGTCCTAAAACACAACACAGTGATGAGACAAGATGTTTCCAGATTAAAACCAAGAAATAGTGATGCATATTTACGGAAGGCTGCTTCTGTTATTGTAAAGTTCTGGTTTTAACTTGTTTCATAAGTGAATTTAGTAGCATAAAGAGTAAATGCTTAAGGAGGAAGAAGCCCCTAATAGCAGATACCTTGACTTGAGAGCTGGTTCATGTTCAGACCTCTGGGTTGTATTCATGAGACCCAAAGCCTCACGCTTACAGACATTCATACCAAGGGAATCTGACTTTACAACTGACCATGAGTTTTGCCAGATTTTTAAGTCCAAGTACTACAGATGTTCAAACTGAATAATTGGGAATCTTGTTACAAGTGCAAGGAGTGGGGGTGAGTTACTTAGTATATCTGCTGCTTATTCTACTGTATTAAACAGCAAGGTTGTACCTTTCCCTGTGTGGTTATTTTTTTAGGTATAAAGCCGCCATCAGAAGGCTGGACCACAAACGCTGTTTCTTTGATGAACCAATTGGTGAAAAACAAAGTGTTTGCAATAAAAGTAGTGGGTAAAGATGATTCTAGATCTGTTGTGGAGCTTATAGATGCATCAGCTATCTCAGCAATAGATATATCAAGCTTTCTCTCAGAGGAAGGCTGTGCAGCTGAGAAATCGAGAATGGCTGTGCCAGCAATTGGAATGGCTGATGTTAAGCCAGCAAATGGTGAGTGCAAGCATGTCCTGCTGAGCTGGCATTATTTAACCTCCTACTAGAGTGGATACAAAGAATGCAGGTTCTCAGCTGGTAAAAACTTTACAGTCTGACTCATGAAGTCTAGCCTTAACAGCTCTGAAGTTTAAGCATGACAGCTTTGCCATGGAGAAATTGTTTGCTTGTATGTCTTGATGTGCATGCATATGTGTGTGCATACACAGCAAAGCTGGAAATGCTTCCCTCTTGGAAGGCTGTACTAGTATTTCACTTATTCTGGTTAGAATTCTTAACAATTCCCATTTGGAGTAGGGTATGAGTAGTTCTGCTTGTTCTTAGGCCCTCATCCTTTAGCTCTAATATTTCATCCTTGAAAATTCATTTGACTGCAGTAGCCTATACAGCTTCAAGGCCATACCTATACTGTGATTTTTTGCTTTCAGTGACCAAAGTTGCAACTGGAGAGATTTGCACATTTTGTATCAGGTTTCTCTGTGTTGTAGGAAGACTCCTATCTTCACAGAATCATTCAGGTTGGAAAAGACCCTTGGGATCATCAAGTCCAACCATTAACCCTACTCTACAAAGTTCACCCCTAAATCATATCCCCAAGCATCACATCTAAATGAGCTTTAAACACAGCCAGGGTTGGTGACTACCAGCTTCATTGTCGTCCTCTGCACTTGCTCCAGCACCTGGTATCTCTCTTGTGTTGAGGTGCCAAATCCAGACAGTATTTAAGGTGTGGTCTCACCAGTGTGAGTACAAGGGGACAGTCTCCTCCCTACTCCTGCTGGACACAGTATTGCTAATACCAGCCAGGATGCCATTGGCTTTCTTGGCCACCTGGGCACACTACTAGCTCATATTCAGTTGTTTGTCAGTTAGAACTCCCAGGTCCCTTTCTGCTAGACAGCTTTCCAGCCATACTGCCCCAAGCCTGTAGTGTTGCATGGGGTTGTTGTGGCCCACGTGGCACTTGGGGTTGTTGAAGCTCATCCTGTTAACATTGGCCCATGGATCCAATCTATCCAATTCTCCCTGTAGAGCCTCCCTACCCTTGTGCAGATCAACACTCCACCTAGCTTGGTGTTGTCTATGGATTTACTGAGGATTCTATCTCCTTATCAAGATCACCAATAAAGATATTAAACAGAAGTGGTCCCAACACTGAGCCCTCAGGAGCACCACTTGTGACCGGCTGCCAGATGGATTTAATTCCACTGAGCACCACTCTTTGGGCCCTTTTACCCAGCCAGTGCTTCATCCAGCAGTGCCTGTGCTCATCCAAGCCATGAGCAGCCAGTTTGTCCACCAGAGTTCTGTGGGAAACAGTGTCAAAGGCTTTTCAAAAGTCTAGGTGAACAGTATGCACAGCCTTTCCCTTGTCCAAGAGTCAGATCATCTTGTCACAGAAGGCGATCACTGGACCAGCCCTTCATAAACCCATGCTGACTGGGCCTGGTGCCCTGGGTGTCCTCTGTATGGTGTGTAGTGGCACTTGAGATTATCTGTTCCATTACCTTCTCTGGTACTGAGGTCACTGCCAGAACAGCTAAGAAAAATACAGGAAGATGTAGCAATATGCTAATGAAAGAAATGATGGCTTCTCCAGTGGTCCATAATTCTACTTTGCATGTGATCTACTCTACAAATTCTGTTAAATGATAACCTTTCAGCACAAATTTCTGCAAGCAGTCTCTCAGTTGTTGCCTTTTGTCCTTCTTGGACTAGTTCCAGTACTCCTTGGTGATAGCTGTTTCCCTCTTCTATGCCTTTACCCCTGTTTCCTAGGAACCAAGGTTCCCCAGAGTCCCCCTTGCTCACATGACTGCCTCCTGGTCTGCACCTCCTTGTGTGACTACTCTTCCCTCTTCATCAGTGGCTTTTGCCCTTCTCAGTAGTGATGAAATACATTAAACTTCTGGCATGTTCTCTTACTTGTTTTCATTCTGCAAAGAGGTTCCCACTGGTAATTAGTCTGGTTTATAACAGAAATTTTAGCCTGGAGAAGAGGAGGCTCAGGGGAGACCTTATTGCTCTCTACAACTACCTGAAGGGAGGTTGTAGCCAGGTGGGGGTTGGTCTCTTCTCCCAGGCACCCAGCACCAGAACAAGAGGACACAGTCTCAAGCTGCACCAGGGGAGGTTTAGGCTGGGTGTTAGGAAGAAATTCTTCACAGAAAGAGTTACTGGCCATTGGAACATGTTGCCCAGGGAGGTGGTGGAGTCACCATCCCTGGAGGTGTTTAGGAAGAGACTTGATGGGGTGCTTGGTGCCATGGTTTAGTTGATTAGGTAGTGTTGGATGATAGGTTGGATTTGATCTCAAAGGTCTTTTCCAACCTAGTTAATTCTATTCTATTCTAAATTCAAAGACATGAATGAGCATTCAGGATGTATAATTGTTTATTTCTGCCCCCTTCTTTCCTCTACTTGTCTCTTCTTTGTCCTCTCTGGAAGACAAAAAGAACAAAAGAATGTATGACTGGATTAAACTAAGTCTTAAACAAACAGTGGATGTCATAGTGTGTACAGTGTACAATCCTGGAGAATTCTACTGTCATATTTCCAATAATGATGGTAAGTCTTTTTAGTTTTTCTTTCTGCCAGTTTTTTTGCTTAATTTATTCACAATCACTTGCCATTTATTTTAGTTCTAATGAATTACTGTTTCAAGTGATCATCTAGCACCAAGGCTCACCTCCTGTTTTTGTACCCAGGAGTACAAGTGATGCAGGAATTTGATCGTGGTATGTTGTGACTCTGAGATTTGAAATCTGTAAATGTTGAAGTGAAGCAACTGAATGAAATGGAATGAATGTAGAGAAAAGTGGGAAGAGCTACCATAACCTAAGCAAAGAATATCTTAAAAGATAGTAAATAAGAGACATGTGCCCTATGCTTGTACTGTGTTTAGGGAACTATCTTCTAGTATGCTGTCTTGTTACAAAATATAGATACTTAGAGATTCAAAGTAGAGAAAATAACATGAAAGTGAGCAAATGCAGGTTTGGACATTTCCTTCCAGATAAGCCAAAAAAACTCTCATTCATTCCTCTATTTGTATGCATAAAGATTTCTGATAGCCACTGGCTTTTTAACCTGCTAGAAAAATGTGTGATGGAATTCAGTGGCTGGAAGTGCATTCAGGCACCAAATATAAGGTAGATCATAAAAAGTGAGGGAAACATTTCTCAACTTACCTGTCCTTACCTTGCCTTACTTGTTCTGCATTATCACCTTTAAAATATGACTTAATTCTTCTCTCAAAGTGATCTTGCAGAGCAGGCTAAAGGACTTGATAGAAAAAAGTCACATAAGCAGGGTGAGCTTCCATAACCTGTCATTTGCATTGGCTGAAGTAGATAATTCCCATGGTGGTATCTGGCTGTAGGGAAGGGTGCTTGTGGGATGAGCAGGAGGAATTACTGGTTATTTTTCTATCATACTGAACTGCTGTCAGTACATATCAGCTATTTCACCTCTTCCTGCTAACAAGTCTATCCAGTAAATTAAGTTAACTTGGTGTCCACAGTTTGTGTCTTATTTTTTCTTTATTTTAATGAAATGGTGCCATTCACAGGTCTCCCATCAAATCTTGCCTAAGCAAGCTATACAGCAAACAGTCCTGAAGTTCAGATAACCTTATTTTATTTATCTCTTTGCTTTTGTCTTTCTGGTTGTGTTTTTCTTTCTAATTTTTTTTTTTTTAGAGTTGCTTGCTCTAAATGCACTTAACAAATCACTGTCTGAATACTGTCAGAAAACTCCACCAAATGTTTGTAAGCCTGAGAACGGAGAACCTTGCTGTGCTTTTTACTCCGGTAAGTAACAGACTGCAATATTTTGTTTTTACAGGGTAAGTAAAAAGGGTAAAAAAAAAATGCATAGCTGGTAAGTTTGCATTGGCAGAGGATAGCAAAGAATTGGATTTATTTACTTAAAAATAAGTGCTGCTAAACTTATGGTCAATGGCATCCTGGCCTGCCTCAGGAATAGTGTGGCCAGCAGGAGCAGGGAAGTCATTCTGCCCTGTACTCAGCACTGGTTAGGCCACCCCTTGAGTGCTGTGACCAGCTCTGGGCTCCTCAATTTAAGAAGGACATTGAGACACTTGAATGTGTCCAGAGAAGGGCAACAAGGCTGGAGAGGGGTCTGGAGGAGAGGCTGAGGGAGCTGGGTGTGTTTTGCCTGGAGGAGAGGAGGCTCAGGGGAGACCTTCTTGCTCTCTGCAACTTCTGAAAGGAGGTTGTAGCCAGGTGGGGCTTCGTCTCTTCTCCCAGGCACCCAGCATCAGAACAACAGGACACAGTCTCAAGCTGCACCAGGGAAAGTTTAGGCCTGAGGTGAGGAGAAAGTTCTTCAGAGTAATTGGCCACGGGAATGGGTTGCCCAGGGTGGAGTCCCCATCCCTGGAAGTGTTCAAAAAAGGATTGGACATGGCACTTGAAGCCATGGTTTAGTTGTCATGAGGTGTTAGGTATTAGGTAATAGGTTGGACTTGATGATCTCTGAGGTCTTTTCCAACCTTGTTGATTCTGTGAGTCCATGAAGTAACCTTAATTATTTTGTATTTATTTTCACCTCTAGCTGATGGTAACTGGTACCGTGCTCTGGTGCAGAACACTGCTTCACAGGGGAATGTTCAAGTGCAGTTTGTGGACTATGGAAATAGTGAGCAAGTACCACTGGATAAAATACGTCAGATCTCCCCCTCATTCCTCACACTCCCATTTCAAGGAATTAAATGCTGGCTCTCAGGTGGATCTTCTTATGGATGCTTTCTCTTACAAGAAATACTGCATTTGGAGACTTGCTGCTTTGGGGAAGGAGCTGATGACAGGGACTTGGAATCATAGAATGGTCTGGGTTGGAAGGGCCCTCCAAAGGTCATCTAGTCAAGCTGCACCAGGGGAAGTTTAGGCTTGAGGTGAGGAGAAAGTTCTTCACTGAGAGAGTTGTCCACCTTTGGAATGTGCTGCCCAGGGAGGTGGTGGAGTCCCTGTCCCTGGAGGTCTTCAAAAAGGGATTGGATGTGGCACTTGGTGCCATGGTCTACTCATGAGGTCTGTGGTGACAGGTTGGACTCGATGATCCTCGAGGTCTCTTCCAACCTTGGTGATACTGTGTGATAGTCCAACCCCCTCTGCTACAAGCAGGGGTGTCCTCAACTAGATCAGGCTGCCCTGACTAGACAGAACTCTGCTTTTTGGGCTTTTTTTTTTTCTGTGGTTTGGTATTTTTTTGTTTGCTTTTTAATAATAAATGTCTGTATGGTTTCTAGCTCCATGTAGACAATTGTGGAAATTGAAAGCTGTTGTATTAGCCTTGCTACACAGCATATTGGCATTTAACAGAAAAATTGATGGCTTCAACCTTATTGATTCTATGGTTCTCTTCCCTGAGCTGCATGGAGGTTACTTACTGATTTACCAGTCCCAGGGAAATTGTCATTCACTTCTGCTCCATCTGTAGTGTTTACTAGTTTTTGGTTGGTTGGGATTAAATGTGCTTGTGTCCACTTAATCATTTCTCAAAAGTTTTGCAGGCAAAGGAGCTCTTCTGGGTTTCATGAAGCAAGTTGGCCTTGAAGTTCTCTGTAGGGATGCTTCATTTGATTCACAGAGCGTTTGGCATCATATTGCTATTTGTCTCCTACCAGCTCTCTGCTCCTTGCTTTTCTACACCAAATCACAACTCTACAGAATTATTGTCTCCTCCTAATGTAGTGTACTTGGCTCAATCAATACATAAAAAACAACCAAAAACTGTCCTGATCTAGTTGATGATACCTCTGCTTACCTCAGAGGGGTTTGGACTAGATGACCTTTGGAGGTTACTTCCAACCCAGACCATTCTATGGAAACAGGAAAAAGCTCAAACCCAAGATCTTCTCTACTGGGAATTTTTTTTTCCCTTTTGGTTTTTCTGCTCCTTTGAAAAGCCTGGGGTTTACTTCTTAGACTATCATAGAATGTGGAAAACAAAATTTGGGAGTGCTGAGGAAATGTGTTATTTTTTTAACAGGATGAAGTACAATGCATGTCCCTAAGGCAGTAAAGTAACCTCAGTATTCTGTGTGGTGCTTTAAAATGAACAAAAACATTTTCAAAAGAGAAATAGAATGTGTAAGAAAATAACTGAATGCAGGCATCTTGAACAGTTCTCCTGCTTCCTAGGTATAAAGCCCAGTAATGGCAAATGGATTCCAGAAGCTACAGCAAGGTTTCATACATGCACTTCGGGGATAAAGCTTCAAGCCACAGTAAACTCCTTTTCCAGGCATGGGGCAGGTGTGGAGCTTATTGACAATTCCACAGGCCATCCAAAAGTGATTAATGAGATACTAACTTCTGAAAAACTGGCTGTGAAGGAAACTCTAAAAGGTAAAAATAAACTTCCAAAGAAGCCTTTTGACAAAAAAGGTAATTAAATGAATGTTACTCTTCAGTTTGAACAAGAATTTTCAGTATTTCAGCCTTCAACTTTGATCTTGCAATCTAATCATGGTTGATAATAATGGGTTTGATGTCAGTTTTTACACTTAGACAGGAAGTGCCCTGCAGATGGCAGTGCAGACAGAGACATAACAGTCACCGGGTTTATCTTAAATGATGGCTGCTTTGGTGTTTGATAGGTGTGGAGTTACAAATGTTGAGGCTGAGGGGAGGCCTTATTGCCTCTCTGCAACTACCTGAAGGGAAGTTGGAGTGAGGAAGGGGCCAGTTTCTTACTTATGATAAGCGTAGCACTAGAGGAGATGGTTACAAGCTGCACAAGGGGAGGTTCAGGCTGAATACCAGGAAATGTTTCTTCACTGAAATGATTCTCAAACACTGGCATGGCCTGCCCAGGGCAGTGGTGGAGTCACCATCCCTGAAGGAGTTCAAGCAGCATGTGGATCTGTGTCCAGTTCTGCACCCCTCAGTTTAAGAAGGACACTAGGAAACTTGAATGTGTCCAGAGAAGGGCAACGAGGCTGGGGAGAGGCCTTGAGCACAAGCCCTATGAGGAGAGGCTGAGGGATTGTTTAGCCTGGAGAAGAGGAGGCTCAGGGGAGACCTTATTGCTGTCTACAACTACCTGAAGGGTGGTTGTAGCCAGGAGGGGGTTGGTTTCTTCTCCCAGGCAACCAGCACCAGAACAAGAGGACACAGTCTCAAGCTGTGCCAGGGGAGGTTTAGGCTGGAGGCGAGGAGAAAGTTCTTCACTGAGAGAGTTGTTAGCCATTGGAATGTGCTGCCCAGGGAGGTGGTGGAGTCTCCATCCCTGGAGGTGTTCAAGAGGGGATTGGATGTGGCACTTGGTGCCATGGTTTAGTCATGAGGTCTGTGGTGACAGGTTGGACTTGATGATCTTTGAGGTCTCTTCCAACCTTGGTGATTCTGTGGTGCTGAGGGAGGTGGTTTAGTACTAACCCTTCAGTACTGGGTTGAAGGTTGGACTGGATGATCCTGGAGGTCTCCTCCAACCAGATACATGCTGTGACCGAAACTTTGCAATGTTTACTTTCCTATAGCTCGTTTATCTGAGGTGTTTTTTTCCTTTAGCTACTTGCATGTGCTAATAGTTTATGAACAACACATTAAGCAAGGAGACTTGCAATTGTCTATAAAATTCAAAGAGATTTTGTAGCAGTTGCCTCTAATATGTATGTGCATGGAGGAAAGTGTTACACTGCCTTTTACGTTTTCTGCTAGAAACCTCACTTGGGCACTGGAAGTTGATTGAATTGGTGATAGATGAAACTCTACCTGTCCGTGTAACAGAAGTTGTAGGCCCAGACTTGTTCTACGCTGTACCAGTTCAAAGTAAAGGTAAGGAAAAGTGTTCACTGTTCTAAATATTACCAAGAAGTCACTATTGCAAAAAAAAAAAGTCTATAGTGAACTGAACCCTGTGGAAATGTAGCTTGGGACAGTACCAGAAAAACAAATGCCATAGGTGAGAGCAGGGGAGCATAGAAGTGAAGTATGCTCTTTGCTGTGCCCCAGGAGGGTTAGTTATCAACTGCTTTTTTTCTGTAGTTGAAGAGGAGCTGCATGAGCAGTTGACTCAACTAGAAGACTATTGTAAATCCTGTAGGAGCCAGTCCTTCAGACCAAAGCTGGGGGAAGCCTGTTGTGCCAAGTTTTCAGGTAAGGTAGTTGTTTATTCTTATTTCTGTGACCAGTGTAAGACACTTGAACATGTCCAGAGAAGGGCAGCGAGGCTGGGGAGAGGTCTCGAGCACAGCCCTGTGAGAAGAGGCTGAGGGAGTTGTGGATGTTTAGCCTGGAGAAGAGGAGGATCGGGGGAGACCTTATTGCTCTCTACAGCCACCTGAAAGGCAGCTGTAGATGGGTGCAGGTTGGTCTCTTCTCCCAGGGAATCAGCACCAGAACAAGAGGACACGGTCTCAGGCTGTGCCAAGGGAGGTTTAGGCTTGAGGTGAGGAGAAAGTTTTCTACAGAAAGAGTTGTTTGCCATTGGAATGTGCTGCCCAGAGTGGTGGTGGAGTCACTGTCCCTGGAGAAGCTCAAAAAAGAATTGGATGTGGCACTTGAAGCCATGGTTTAGTTAGTCATGAGGTGTTAGGTAATAGGTTGGACTTGATGATCTCTGAGGTCTTTTCCAACCTGATTCTATGAACACAGCTGCTTCCATTTTTGCTTTAGAAGAAGGAAACCCACCATCTTTTAAACTGCTTATGGATCTTGTAATTCTGTCACAAAGGATAACCTGGCTGTATCCTTAGGGCAAAGAAACAGTCTGACAGCCCAGGGGAGACAATAAGGAATGGGGTGTACCCTGCAAAATGCATGGAGCTTTGGGAAGAAAAGAAGGTAGTTACTGTTTAAACTGAAACTTGAGGCATGAAATTCATGGCAGAGCAATAGTGTGCTTGCATCTATACAGACCAAATTCTGTTTTGTGGTTGCATGGGTGACTCTTCTGTTGTTCTTTGTGCAAGCACAGGATGGTGGCACTGGCTGGGCCAACTGATTGTTCAACTTTGTTAGCCTAGCACGCTGTCCAGGCTTAGCAAATTGCTAGTTCAATTCAGAAGTACTCTTAACATTAGGGAAAGTTAATTTATTGTTTTAGCCCTTCAGAAGTGGAGACACTCTGCTGATACATTAGCTCCAGGTTTGTTTTAAACAAAACCAGTGTGGATTCAAATATTAAATGTTGAGTTGATGTGAATTGTTACAGGAGAACTGGCTAAGTGCCAAAAATAGAACTGGGTTCTAGATCAGGTAACAGCTCATGGAAGACAGAATAGGTGAATTAAAACAAACCAAAAAGCCCCAACACCAAACAAAAACCCAAGCAACAACAAAGGGCAAAGAAACTAACCCCACAATAACCTCAAAAAACAAGGCAGACTGCAGGAGTACACTTAGGTGAATAGAGCAATCAAACTATTCCCTGTAGGCTTGCTTCTTATCATGGGGTCTTTAGAACATACCAAAGTGTATAAAGATTCCTGGAACATTCTACAGATTCTTGTTGTGGGGATAAGCTGTGTTTATGAGATGGTACTTCACATGTGGCTCTTCTTGTTCCAATCTTTGCAGGCAATGGCCGTTGGTACAGAGCTCTTGTTCTGAATGTTTCTCAGTTTTTGGTGAAAGTGCTATATGTAGACCATGGGAGCACAGCAACTTTACCATTTTCAAAGGTCCTGCCAATCACTGATTCCTACTTAAAGCTGCCTTTTCAGACAATTACTTGTTCACTTGCAGGTAAAAAAAAGCCCTGACTGCTTTTCTTGCACAGTCTGTACATATTCTGATTGTAGTATTCATTCTTCAGTGGTGTTAAATAACAGGATGATCTGCTGATCATCAACAACATGATGGGCCTGGAGCACATGACCTACAAAGAGAGTCTGAGGGAGCTGGGATTGTTTAGCCTGGAGAAGAGGGGGCTGAGGGGATACCTTATTTATCTCTACAACTACCCAAAGGGAGGGTGGAGAGAGGAGGATGCCAGCCTCTTCTCCTTGATGGCAAGTGACAGGAGTAGAGGAAGTGGTTACAAGCTGCACCAGGGGAGGTTTAGGCTGGATGCTATGAAATGTCTTTCCACTGAAAGGGTTCTCAAACATTGGAATGATCTGCCTAGGGAAATGGTGGAGTCACTGTCCCTGGGGGTGGTGGAGTCACTGTCCCTGGGGGTGTTCAGGTGGCGTGTGGGCCTGGTGCTTGGGGACATGGTTTAGTGTTGACCCTTTAGTACTGGGTTGAAGGTTGGACTGGCTGATGTCTGAGTTCTCTTCCAACCAGATACAGTCTGTGAAATACTATACTGATTACTACTATGAAAGCTTTTCCAGAAAGGGAAGGGGTTTAGTTGGGTTTAGTAGGGTAGCTTACATTCTACAGATAATTTTGTTAGGAAGATTTAGTAGCAATATTTTCAACAGCAGTGATGGCATTATGTGTAGGATTCAAGTCACACCACAGAGGAATCCTTTCCAGAGCAAATTTGATTGCCCCATTTTGCTTTCTGCAGGCATAGAGAAAGCTGATTGGTCTCCATCATTACTCGACAAGTTGAAAGAAATGTTACTGAATAAATGTGTCAAAATTACCATGAAAGGGACTAATGGAAATGCTAACTTAGTAACAGTGGAGAAACACTGTGAAAATGGCATCTTGGATGTAGCTGACAAACTGGTAATGGAAGGCTTGGTCAAGACCTGCAGTGCTGAAAACTTACCTGCTAAATGTCACAGTACGTACTTCTACTTAATTACTTTAAATAGGCAAGTGAAAGTTTAAACTGGGGGCATGTGGGGTGCCCAAGTGACTTTTCCTTTGAAAAGCCATAGAGGATACCACACCCCAGGTCTGAAAATCAGGAAGCAGTGTCTGTCTGTAATTTGCTCATTCACTTGCTCTGTGTTTTGTAGGCAGTGGAGGTGAGGCCGAGTGCTGCTGCGCAGAATTGAAAGTGGAAGTAAGATTCAGTTCCTGCAGTTCTTCCTTTATTTTGCTTATGTTTCCAGAATTTAAAAGAAACCCTGTGTGGAAAGCAAATGGCACTAAGGGAGATCATGCCTCTGAAACAGTGAGGAGAGGCAAAGTCAGGATCTTGATGCCTTTTCTCTGTTTTGAATGTGGTAATATTTAGAGCACCCTGAAACTGGGGGAGAGTTGAGTATAGATCACACAGACTTCTTTAGTCTGTGTTTTGCCACAAAGAATCACAGAATGGTAGGGGTTCTAAGGGACCTCTGGAGATCATCTCATCCAACCCCCCTGCTGAAACAGGTTTACCTAGATCAGGCTGCACAGGAACATGTCCAGGGAGGTTTTGAAAGCCCTCAGAGAGAGACTCGACCTCTCTGGGCAGCCTGTTCCAGTGCTCTGTCACCCGCAAAGTAAGTAAAATTTTACTCTGTTACATAAACATACATGTCCTAGTTTGTGCCTTTTGCCTCTTGTCCTGTGATTGGGTACCACTGAAAAGTATCTGGCCCAATCCTCTTGATTCCCACCCTTTAGATACTGATAAGGTCCCCTCTTGGTCTTCTCATCTCCAGGCTAAATAGCCCCAGCTCTCTCAATCTCTCCTCGTAAGAGATGCTCCAGTCCCCTAATCATCTTTGTAGTTCCCCATTGGACTCCCTTCAGTAGTTTCCTGTCTCTTGAACTAGGAAGCCCAGAACTGCACCCAGTACTGCAGATGTGGCCTCACCAGGGCAGAGCAGAGTGGGAGGAGAAGAACCACCCTTGACCTCCTGGTCACACTGTTCTTAATGCACTCTAGGCACTGCAGTCAGTAAAGCTATGCTGTTCCCGAATGTGGCCCATTTCTCTGTCTACTGTAGGCTGTTGAATGTCCTTTTCCCTTCCCTCTCTGCTTCTAGATCAATTTGATCTTTTAGTTAGATTTCTCTAATGTCCTTTCTGAAGTCAGTTCACATCCTGTTTCCTGCCATCATTTCTTGGGTAAGTTTGGCTCAGAGTCTTCTGACATCCACGGAGAAGAGAGAAGATTCCATTGTAACAAAAAAACATAGAAATAGGAAAACACTGGAAAATGTGTGAATGACCAAATGCAGGATCTTTATCTCAGTCCTCATTTGAGTATTTTATCAGTTTGGTTCAAGGAAGTTTCTTTTCCAGGAAAAAATAAAAGGGGGGAGAGGGGGCATGGGGAAGACAGCCACACTTCTGCTGTCTTTCTCCCTCCAGAATATTTTTACAGCAGAAAAGACTTAATTTGTGGGTTTAGGATCTACCCAAGTCTGAAATCAGTAATTTTAAAAAATAGAATTCATAGAATTGTTAGGGTTGGAAGGGACTTCGAGGATAATCTAGTTCCAACACCCCTTGCCATGGGCAGGGACACCTCACACTAGATCAAGTTGCTCAGAGCCACATCCAACCTGGCCTTAAAAACCTCCAGGGATGAGGTGTCCACCACCTCCTTGGGCAACCTGTGCCAGTGTCTCACCACCCTCATGGGGAAGAACTTCTTCCTAACATCCAACCTAATTCTACCCATTTCTAGTTTTATTCCATTCCCCCTAGTCCTATCACTACCTGATATCCTAAAAAGTCCCTCCCCAGCTTTCTTGTAGCCCCCTTTGATATTGGAAGGCCACAATTAGGTCTCCTTGGAGCATTCTCTTCTCCAGACTGAATAGCCCCAACTCCCTCAGTCTGTCCTCATAGCAGAGGAGCTCCAGCCCTCTAATCATGCTCCTGGCCTTTCTCTGGACACATTCCAGCACCTCCAGATCCTTCCTGTAATAGGGGCTCCAGAACTGGACACAGTACTCCAGGTGGAGTTTCACCAGAGCAGAGCAGAGGGGGAGAATCACCTCCCTTGACCTGCTGGCTGTGCTTCTCTTGATGCAGCCCAGGATGTGATTGGCTTTCTGGGCTGCAAGTGCACACAGGTGGCACTTTTTATTCATTTCTAATTCTTTTTGCCTATTCCACAGCTTAAAAAGTATAAGAAGGTCCTACTCTTCATTTTGAACAAATATTGGAATCCAGATGGACTCAGTGAAATGAGGAAACTGTTGGAAAACTAAGCCCGTGACACGTGCACATACACATACTCCAGGTTGCTGCCATTCCATTTGTGGAAGGACCAAGTGTATTCATCAGCTTAAAAATGAGTCACTTGGTAGTAGTTCTGCTGTTTGCATGCCTGTGTTTGTATGCTTGCTTTGTTACTGTGAGATAAGTATGTAGCTTGAAGGATTTCAAAGCTGCAAGCTAAATTTACTGTTCTGGTTTTGTTTTATACCACAGAGTGCTGCTGAGGCTTTTTGCTTTTTATTTTGCTGTTGAATGCACAGAACTTTATGGAAAGGCCATGGCATTGTGAGTTTACTCTGCAGACTTGCATTTGAAATTACTCTAATTGTAAAGCTTGCTTCAACTTCAGAACCATTAGTTTTACTTGGGAAAACTGTTACCTTACCCTGTTTAGTCTTCTCTTGGCTTCACTTCCAATGTGAATTTAGACTGAAAATTGTTCTTCTTAAACTTGGTTTCAGCATCATTAAAGACTGAATCTTGTCTTGGTCTTCATGTAACTAATTCACTCTAAAATCAGTAAACACTTAAATGCTCACAGTTCTTTATTTACACTTACACTGTGCTGAAGTTAATTAAAAGTACTTCAACTTGTGTTGAAGTAAATTATATTGGAGGTATTTTGTCTCTAGCTCTCCTGTCAGGATTTCTACCCCATCAAATTTTGTTCACATGATAAGAGAAAAAAAGTCCTGTTCTGAGGTATGACAAAAATACCATGCCAGCTTATTAACAGATTTTCACTCTTTCTGTAAAATGTAGTTGGTACCTAATAGTCATTTCTGACTCCTCCAGGGGCAGTGTTGCTAAGGAATGCTGAATTAACTGTTCAGACAGCACAGTAGACATTTGATAATTGAAATTTCAGCTTTTCTGCTCCCTTGGAAGAGGATATATTTTTGCTCCAGGCTTTGGGCAAATTAGAAGGGTCTGGGGATTAAACTTGTTGTGAAAGTGAAATATTTTTGTTTGACTTACTGTTTTATTGCAGTTAAATGGCTTCAATTAGTTGGTAATTAACCTCTTGGATTTGGGTCTCTGAAGTTGGGTTTTTTTGTGCTGTAATGGCTTTCGCAAGCATTTGCCTGCATGCAAAGCTTTAATCCTCCTCTGGCTTTTCCATATACCATCCCTCCTACCAGTCTTCCCAGTCAACCACCAACAGAACAACAGAACAAGAGGACACAGTCTCAAGCTGCATCAGGGGAGGTTTAGGCTGGATGTTAGGAAGAAGTTCTTCACAGAAAGAGTGATTTGCCATTGGAATGTGCTGCCCAGGGAGGTGGTGGAGTCACCATCACTGGAAGTATTTAAAATGAGACTGGATGAGGCACTTGGTGCCATGGCTTAGTTGATTAGATGGTGTTGGGTGACAGGTTGGATGATGATCTCGAAGGTCTTTTCCAACCTGGTTTACTCTATTCTATTAGTCAATTGCATTTCAGAAGAGGACTTTGCAGCAACCAAAAGCAGTCACTTTGTTTATGCTTTATAAGCAGAAGAAAGGAAGAGTGAACCTTTGGTTCTGCTAAGGCAAATCTGTGATTTCTGGTGTTTCACTTGAAGATATATGTATAGTGCAGCTGAGTTGTCTGACTAATCCTGGACAGTAGAAGGAAAGGAAAAGTAAGAGATTTCATACATCTGAGAGACTTAATTCACTCCCTTCATCCAGATTAAATCTTTTGGAGCACTGATGTAGGGACAAATCAGCTGAGGAAGGTGGAAACATCATGGACCTGTTTTTAAGGCCAGGCTGAATGTAGCTCTGGGCAATGTGAACTAGTGAAGGGTGTCCCTGCCTATGGCAGGGGAGTTGGAACTAGATGATCTTTGGGATCACTTCCAACCCTGACAGTTCTGTGATTTTGTGACTTCTTAGAATAGAATGAATGAGGTTGGAAGAGACCTTTGAGATCGAGTCCAACCTATCATCCAACTTCATCTAATCAACTAAACCATGGCACCAAGCACCCCATCAAGTCTCCTCCTAAACACCTCCAGTGATGGCAACTCTACCATCTCCCTTGGCAGCCCATTCCAATGGCCAATCTCTCTCTCTATAAGGAACTTCCTAACATCCAGTCTAAATCTCCCCTGGTGCAGCTTGAAACTCTGTCCTCTTGTTCTGGTGCTGGTTGCCTGAGAGAAGAGACCAACCCCCACTTGTCTACAACTACCTGAAGGGAGGTTGTTGACAGCAATAAGGTCTCCCCTGAGCCACCTCCTTCTCCAGGCTAAGCAACCCCAGCTCCCTCAGCCTCTCCTCACAGGGCTGTGCTCCAAACCCCTCCCCAGCTTTGTTGCCTTCTCTGGACATGTTCCAGCAAGTCAGCATCTTTCCTAAACTGAGGGGCCCAGAACTGGACACAGGACTCAAGATGTGGCCTGAGCAGTGATGTAGCCCTGAGTTCCTCTGGCTTTATTTTTCTCTGCTCCTTTTAATCTATAATTGAAACCTATTCCTGAAGTGATAAACATAATTAATAGCTGTTAAGTTTTTCTAAAGGCCAGCATAGAATCTAATTTTGAAGTACATTTCTGTGTATGAACAAAAGATACATGAACCACTGTAGACTGTAACATCTGTGCTCTTGGTAAATAAAAATACTTATCTAGAGGGAAAACAAACAACTGAACAGAAACTCCAGAAGGGCATAGCACTTCTGAGAGGGGAACAGTGTCAACAAAAATAATGAAGCCTGGTGTTTTTCAGAAATCCCAGTCCTTTAAAAGAACATTTTTTCACTTACAGCTCATTGTTGGAAGAACTAAAGTATACTCTTGATGATTGGTTTTGACTGAAACGTTTAGATGTTATTTAGCACTTGGTGTTGCTTTCCCTTCTTTACATACTGTTGAGTAGGGGCAAGGGAGTGTTTTGTCTGTACATCTTATGAAATAGTTGATGTGTTTAGCTCTGTGTGTGAAGAGAGATGTGCAAGATACTCTTCAACTAGAAGTGCTCAGTCTTGTGCAGTTAGCAGTGATTGCACGTGTTAGATGCTGGTTAAACCTGCCAGGGCAAGGTGGTACAGCGCTTTTGGAAGTCGGTGCTATCTTAAGGCTTGAACTTGTGAGGTCTTGCTCTGCTTTCAAACTCTTAGCTATGAGTGAATCTGACCTCTCCTCCACTCCTAAGCATCTCTTCACATTTTCTGAAGGTGCTGTTAGTTGTAAGAGTGTTGTTTCATTGCTGTGCACCACAGTATGCAGCTCTGCCTCCTGCCTGCAGCCCAGCTGACCCTTGGGATGGGTCAGGGAGAACACCCAATTGGGGTTCAGCCCTTTACCCTTACTGTGGAGTTCTTGCACTGCTCAGCTTTCAAGGGTAAGGACTGCTTCCACAATGAGCCTCCATGGTAGGCACTGTGTCCTACTGGAGAAAAGGAGTGGCAGGCAGAATAAGGAATGCTGATCACCTAGTAAGGGAATCTGTTAATGAAATTATCTTACTGCACACTGAAATTCCACTTTGTTTTTAGGAAATGTAGCAATTCATACAGCTACCACTTTTCAAAGAATAGGAACTCGTGTAGTTATTTTCTCCTACACTTGCACCCCTGTTTTTCAACTGCCCACCCACCCCAACAACTGAAACCAAGGACAACCTGTGGAACAAAACCAAAACACACAACCCCCTACCAAACAAACCCCCCACCCCCCAGCATTTTCAAAATGAGCCCCCTTAAATAATTTTTCCAGGTGCTGTAGCTGTGAATAGGGTGAAGAATAGTTTTCTGTCGAAAATAAAGCATTAGGGGAAAGAGCCTCAAAAGAGGGGTTTTCTTATGGGTGTTGATGGTACAAAACCAGCCCCAGTCTGATTTTACTTCTTGGCGTTGCCTGCAGGCCCATCAAGCTGTGTGCCAGGCAGAAGGGTTGGTATGTTCAGCTGTCCCCTGTTGATGTTAATGTGACTCTTAAACGTAAGCTAGTGAGTACAGATGTTCCTGGGTTGGGAGTTTTCCCCTCCCCATCCTCGTGCCACGATGTGGTGCAGGTGAGGGGAAGAGGCTGTCACAGCTGGAGCCAATATAAATCCGAATGTAAAGGAGGCTGCTTGCAAACCCCTTGGGTGTACGCGGGCTACGCAGTACAGAGTCTTGCAGAGAAAAGGTAAAATGCAATTCATCACCAACTTTTTTTAGCTGGTACTACCCAAGACCTGTGCCTTGGAGGTTAGGGACCATCGGGGAAAGCGGAGTGGCTGATGGGGCTCTCGTTGGCTGGCGACGGGGGGCTGCGGAACCCTCTCGGTCCCGCGGTAAGGGGCTGAGTGCGTCGGAGGCAGCCCCCGCCCGGCTCCTCCTCCGGCGCTGCGGGGGCCGCTGCCTCCTCCCAGCCCGGCCGGGAGCGCGGAGCCCGGGCACAGCGCGGGGGCTGGCGGGCCGGCGGCTGCTGAGCGGGGCAAGGAGGTGATCGCGGCAGGGTGAGTCTCCGGGAGGGGGGGCAGGCCCCCAGCGGCCGGAGCTCGGGGCAGCGGCGAAGCCTCTCCCGGCCCCTGCGCGGGGTGCTGGGAGAAAGCGGAGGGGCGGCGGGACACCGCTTCTGCGGCAGGCGGGGCAAAGCCCCTGTGCCGGTCAGGAGCAAGGGAGGTGATGGTTCAAGGCACGCAAAAGCCCTGTTGCTCGGCTGAGTTGTAGTCCTGTCTCAAGACCTGGCACGTGGGGCGGGGAGAGCTCTTCGGTCCAGTTGCACGGTGTCTCTGAGAGCGTGAGCTTTGCTCCTGGGCTCGGCAGAGTGGATTTGGTAATTAAAGTAACAAAATACAACACAAAATCCATCCTTCCAGCCCTAGCCCATGCCGCAATGCTTTCAATGGCCCATGTCTAGCAGGTTCGGGGTGCGGCCGGGCTGAACTTGCCAGGGCAGGCGTTCCCGCAGCTTGTGTCTCATGTACTTGGTGAAAACCCTTATGCAGAAGACATACAGATGACTTGATCAAGTCCTGACAAAGTAAAAACTGAAGGGCCTGGGATAATACCTGTAATATGCTCAAACACTTTATTGATGACACTAGAGTAGCTCCTTCTCTTTTCCTGATGTAGTGGCTAGAGGAAGACTCTTGGTCTGGTTCCCAGTTGTGCCACAGCTTGAAGCACCTGTGAGCAATATCGCTATATCTTGGTTTCCATGTGTGTTAGAAGCAGGAAGATGCCTTTCCCAGTAGCTTGGGGCCAGAAAGGAAACAGGACAGGACCCTGCTTCCAAGTTAGCTAAGAAAATGTGAACACACATTAAAATGTCACCTGGAAATGGTAAAAACGCTTTCATGGGGGCTTCTGCTGAGTTGACTTCCATTTTGTTTGTTTATTTTGCATAGTGAAGATGAGGCATCAACCAGAGAGCAAGTCCCATATACATTTTCCTACTTCAGAGAGGCCATGTGTCTGCTGACCCACTCCTCGTGTAGTGTGCTAGGCTGGTTAACTACATCATCTTCAGTGGATAGTCAGTCCAGGAAGACTCAAAGAGCCTAGTCAGTCCAGGACAGTCAGTCTTCCAGGAAGACTCTAAGAGCAATAAGTAAACTTAAAAAAAAACTCTTCTGATTCTACCCCAATTCTGAAAAAAAAACCCAAAAAACCCCAAAGCAAACCCACAGAAGAGTCTCACTTCCTAAAGCTCCTTTAGGAAGGGCCCACAGACTGCTGTCCTGAAAGTACATGCAGGTAACAGCTTGTGTGTGTTTGCTGGAGTGATGCCATTCCCAGGCTGTGGCTTGCCCTCGGGGCTCACAGAGAGGCAGCAGGAGAAGAATAGGAATTTGGGTTAGCTTTGTAAAAGGGGCTAGGTGTGAGATGATCAGGAACATCTTGGCATCATGCATGTCTCGCATTCTGAGAGCTAAATTGAATAGCTGAGATGTCAAAGGGGGATTTCTTCTCTCTCTGGCCTCTGCTGTAGGTAATCACAATGCCTTGGAAAGGCAGAGTTTCTCTTGCATTACTGGGAGTCTGGGGAAGGACAGACCAGAATTTCCTTTCCTCAAGAGGGAGGATTGTGATAGCAATCTTTTAAGTCCTTATTCCTACTTGTGGTGCTGTGAGGCTTCTCCTTCTAAGCCAACCAGCCAGCAAATGCCTGTGCTTTGAGGCCTGGCTTTGTTAGCAAGCAGCCTAACACTCCTTGAGCAGTGGTCTGCTGCAGATGGCAAGCATGCCTTCTGGCACTGCTGGGGAGGCGTGCAGGGGAGCCCCATGATGATACTAACAACTGAAATAACAGGGTCTGTTTTTATCTTGTAAGATGAAATGACAAACCTGAGGTCTTCCAGACCCTTGGGGAAGTTCCTGGACAAAGGTATCCCTGGGGCATGGTGGTGCATCCAAGGAGTAAAGCAGTGAGATGCAGTGTTGCTGATAACACACAAGAAAGTTGCCTGCTTCAAGGGTGCAGGCTGTGGACACTCTCCCACCTCATTGTCTGGGAACTATTCACACCTGCTGTTGCAGGTGGCAGTTGATCCATCTCAGGTGTGGATGTTTCTGGCTGGTGCAAGGCAATGCCAGTGAGGCTCCCAGCCAGGCACCCAGCTGCAGCTTTCTCAAATTTCACAGTATCACAGTATAACTAAGGTTGGAAGAGACCCCAAGGATCAGCAAGTCCAACCTGTCCCAACAGACCTCACGACTAGACCATGGCACCAAGTGCCATGCCCAATCTCCCCTTGAACACCTCCAGGGACGGCGACTCCACCACCTCCCTGGGCAGCACATTCCAATGACGAACGACTCGCTCAGTGAAGAACTTTCTCCTCACTTCGAGTCTAAACCTCCCCTGGCACAGCTTGAGACTGTGTCCCCTTGTTCTGGTGCTGGTTGCCTGGGAGAAGAGACCAACCCCTTCCTGTCTACAACCACCTTTCAGGTAGTTGTAGAGGGCAATGAGGTCACCCCTGATCCTCCTCTTCTCCAGGCTGAACAATCCCAGCTCCCTCAGCCTCTCCTCATAGGGCTGTGCTCAAGGCCGCTCACCAGCCTTGTTGCCCTTCTCTGGACACATTTTTGCACAGCTCAGGGCAGCAACAAGAGACAATTGCAGTAACTGCCCTGGAACCCATAGCCTTGAATTAGTGGTTCTCAGCAGAGTATGTGACCAAGTTGTCTGCAGTCCTTCATAACCTCCATACAATTACATGTTTGCATATTTATTGTTTTATGCTGCCATTTTGGAGCATAAGCCCTGTGAGGAGAGGCTGAGGGAGCTGGGGTTGCTTAGCCTGGAGAAGAGGAGGCTCAGGGGAGACCTTATTGCTGTCTACAACTCCCTGAAGGGAGGTTATAGCCAGGTGGGGCTTGGTCTCTTCTCCCAGGCAACCAGCACCAGAATAAGAGGACACAGTCTCAAGCTGCAGCAGGGGAGGTTTAGTCTGGATGTTAGGAAGAAGTTCTTCACAGAAAGAGAGATTGGCCATGGGAATGTGCTGCCCAGGGAGGTGGTGGAGTCACCATCGCTGGAGGTGTTTAGGAAGAGACTGGATGGGGTGCTTGGTGCCATGGTTTAGTTGATGATAGGTCGGGCTTGATGATCTTGAAGGTCTTTTCCGACCTGGTAAATTCTATTCTATTGTTTCATCCTAAAACACCAAGTTCTCACAGATCTCAGTACACCTTTCCTCAGCCAGTCTGTGGAAAGTTCCTTTCTTGCTGCTGCAAGCAATGCTGAGTGCTTGCAGTGCTGAAGCAGGCTCTGGCTCCCTTGGGTGGTCTTGCATGTGGCATCCAGCGAAAGATAAAAAAGATGAGACATTGATGGAGACAGTGCCACTGCTCTAGCCACAGGCAAAGTCAGTGGCACTAACACTTCTGTCAGAACAAACTTCACAGTCAGTTTAGCACGAGCTCTTGGGTCAGAAAAGTGTCTTTTGTTCTGTAACCTGTGGGTCATACACAACCTGATCTCACTATGTTGATTTTGACAGTACCCCAGTTGAGCAGCGCTGCCTGATCAAGGTCTCTTTATGTACAGGAGCCCTTACTGCATGGGGAGAAAGAGCCTGTCAAAACTGTTTCTCTCTACAGAACCAGGGGGGCTGAATAAATGAGGTAGTTATGCAGAACATCTTATGGAAGTTTACTCATGTTTATCACGTTGAGAAACATCAAGAGTTTTTAGACTGCAATTTCTGGTGGGTTTTTTTTTTTCTGCTTGCCTTCAATTTTTGCTTGATGGGCAGAGAGGATCCCTGGAGTTCCCATAAGAGGTGGCCTACTGCCTCCAAACATGGGCAGGAAGAAAAAAGTAAAGTTTACTTATGGAGGAAGGCTGAGGGAGACTAAAAGAGGGAGCAGCACAACTGGCCTCATCTCTTCCCACCTAACTGTCAGGTAAGACCCTAGCAGTGGGCTCCCTTCAAGGAAGCAGTGCCACATTCTCCATAGCAGACAGAGCAGTGCTGAAGGAGAGTTACAGCTGCAGTCTCAGGTTGTGAAGAACATGCTTTAATGGATATGCAGCATGGCTCCAAGTGTCACACACAGTCTTTTTTTGAACACCTCCAGTGATGGTGACTCCACTACCTCCCTGGGCAGCACATTCCCATGGCCAATCTCTCTTTCTGTGAAGAATTTCCTCCTCACCTCCAGCCTAAACATCCCCTGGCACAGCTTGAGACTGTGTCCTCTGGTTCTGGTGCTGGTTGCCTGGGAGAAGAGACCAAGCCCCACCTGGCTACAACCTCCCTTCAGGTAGTTGTAGACAGCAATAAGGTCTCCCCTGAGCCTCCTCTTCTCCAGGCTAAGCAACCCCAGCTCCCTCAGCCTCTCCTCACAGGGCTGTGCTCCAAACCCCTCCCCAGCTGTGTTGCCCTTCTCTGGACACATTCAAGTGTCTCAATGTCCTTCGTAAATTGAGGAGCCCTTAGAGCTGGTTATCAAGAAAATCAGTTACTTGCCTTTAACTATATGAAGATCTGCTTTTGCAGTCAGAGAGACAGAGACTCGATGTCAGTCTGATCAAATTTGCTCAAGTAAGGGCACCCAGAGCTTTTGATCCAGATAAAAACAATTACATATCCAAGTTTTAAATGGAAAAACAAGGCCTCTGCCAGACATGCTCAGGCTAGATCTGGACATTCCTGAAAGTGTCACTGAGGTTCACCTGCTATGTGTTGGCAGCCCTGCTGATTTCACAGGAAAAAAATGAGCAGAAAACTGGACTTTGCTGGACATATACATTGGAATATCTCCCCAGAAAGCCAGTGCTTGAAAAATGAGAGAGCCTGTGGCTGAGTGTTGTTGAAGCTCTGTGATGTGGATGGGCATCAGCACTGGCCAAGACAAGCGCTGGGGGACAGGTTCCCCTTCTGTACAGGGACATCCCTTCAACAGGGATGTCTCAGCCAGAACCCCAAGTGATGGTGGGGTTGAGGGGATGTAGCTCTGCCCTGTACTTGGTGAACCTTAAAAGGAGTTGTGTTGTGCTCTCTACCTGCTCCCCAAAGGTAGTGGGAGACTCCAGTGAGATTCCTCTTTGAAAGGAAGATGCAGTGGAGAGGGAGGAGGTGGAGAGAGAAAAGGAGGGAGAAGAGTAGGGGTTCAGGTGGCGATGGGAGGAAGGGAAGGAGGGGAGGCTGGGCAGTCTCTCCCTCCCCTTGAAGCCTGCTTCCTCCAGTTTGCTGAGAAAGGAGATGAGCACACAGGGAGAGCTAGTGAGCTTTACTATCATGCCCTCATTTTCATTTTAATTTTTTTTTCATTCTGTCTGCCTTCTCCCCAGGGAAGGAGTTGCTTTTGTCCCTCAGACCAAATGTTTCTGAACTCATCACAGGAGACAGCCAGGAAAGAGATGATCAGCTGCAAGTAAAGAAACTGGCTTCAGAACTGGATTAATAGTCCACTCTCATTTTTATTTCTTTCCCCTCCCCCCATCTTTAATTTTTGTCACCATGAGCCTCTTGTCCTTTGAGTCTCTCTGCACATTGCTGCTTTCCCAAGGTAGGTTTCAAGTTGTCATTTTGCACCAGTGGTGTCTGTGCAGTGATGCTTTTCCATCTCCAGCTAGAGTCCTTCGTTCCCAGGAATCACAACTGAACTGGGGGCTCTGAAATACATTTTCAAGGAGAAGGGGAGAAAATAATGCCTGGTGAAATACCTTCTTAAGAATCCCAACACATGTGGCTGATTTGTATGTGAAATGTCTGACTGGTACTGGAAAACTGATACTGTTATGATACTAAAACTAGTTGATATCTCCAGTGCTTAGGACTGTAAATTTTGGAGCTGGAGCCTGGCCTAGCTCTTGTTCTTGCACTGCTACCCAGCATATGGTGAGCAGAGGGGCTGTCCTGTGCACTGGAGTCATTTGTCATGCTCTCTGTGTCCCTCTTAGAAGGAATTTCCTCCCATAGATACACCTCTCTGCTCTGTCACCAAATGATTTCTTACAAGTGTGAAATCTACCTAACAAAAGAGCATTTTTGCTACTATAGATGAAAGCCTGCATGCATTTTTTTATATCTATGTGTATATATAGATATTTATATATATGTATATAAATATACATATGTGTATATATCTGTGTGTATATATATATATTTAAAAGCAGTTTCTGGTGTTGATGGGATTATCTGTTTGGTCCCACAGTTTTGCTGGTGTTGGGTATGCAAGAAATTCATGCTGACCAGGAAATGGTTGACAAGATCTCAGCTGCTGGCCAGTGTAAGTTTGGTTTTTAAACCAAGTCATCTACTTTCTGAATGCCTTCCCTCTGTTTGGTTTGGTTTGGGTTTTTTGGGGGGTTTGTTGGTCAGAACAAGAGGACACAGTCTCAAGCTGCACCAGGGGAGGTTTAGGCTGGATGGTAGGAAGAAATTCTTCACAGAGAGAGTGATTTGCCATTGGAATGTGCTGCCCAGGGAGGTGGTGGAGTCACCATCACTGGAAGTGTTTAAAAAGACCCTGGATGAGGCACTTAGTGCCATGGTTTAGTTGATTAGATGGTGTTGGGTGATAGGTTGGACTCAATGGTCTCAAAGGTCTTTTCCAACCTGGTTAACTCTGTTCTGTTCTATACTATTCTGTACTGTTTGGTTGGTTGGGTTTTCATTTGGTTGGGTTTGTTTGTTTGTTTTGTTTATTATTTTTGTCTTTTGTTTTGTTTTGTTTATTATTTTTGTCTATTGTCCTCAATTCAATCCATAAAGTCCCCAGCAATGTTCTGGCAAGCATAGGCCTGTGGCTCCTTCTACCCTAGCCCAGCTTTTCCCTCATTGGCATTTGCTCTCCAGAGACCTACTCCTTCTTTCCCAAATTGACTATCTGCCAACCACTTGAGTGTTTCTGTCAGCTCCTTCAGAGCCTGTTTCAAGCAATCCTGATTTAAGGAGCCACATTTAATTACAGACTTGATTTGTGATCAGCCCTCTCATGTGGCTGATGTGTTCAGGCTGTAAAGCCACCATGCAGTCAACAGGGACAGCTGGGCTCTGGCTGGCCAGCAGACCATGTTCCCCTACAGCTCCTTTGGTGTATCACAGTATCACCAAGGCTGGAAGAGACCTCAAAGATCATCGAGTCCAACCTGTCACCACAGACCTCATGACTAGACCATGGCACCAAGTGCCACATCCAGTCCCCTCTTGAACACCTCCAGGGATGGTGACTCACTACAGACTGTATCACAGAATCAACCAAATTGGAAGGGAGCTCCAAGATCCTGTGTTCTCCTGCTAGCCATCCTTTTATTTTGTCTGATAAATTACAGTTTTTCCTGTGCCAGGCATGCTCTCTGCCCCCATCTCATAGCACCATGTGTTCATCTGAGACTTTCCTTCCTGATGTTCTGTATTTGGACATTTCTCCCCAAGGGCCCTTTGGTGGGCTGCAGACATCCTGCTTACCAGTCTGCTTCAGAGAGCTGCATTACTCTCTGCAACTACCTGAAAGGTGGTTGTAGCCAGGAAGGGGTTGGTCTCTTCTCTCTAGCAACCAGCACCAGAACAAGGGGACACAGTCTCAAGCTGTGCCAGGGGATGTTTAGGCTCGAGGTGAGGAGAAAGTTCTTCACTGAGCGAGTCATTCGTCATTGGAATGTGCTGCCCAGGGAGGTGGTGGAGTCACCGTCCCTGGAGGTGTTCAAGAGGGGATTGGACGTGGCACTTGGTGCCATGGTCTAGTCATGAGGTCTGTGGTGACAGGTTGGACTCGGTGATCTCTGAGGTCACTTCCAACCTTGGTGATACTGTGATTGCTGCTCCCCAGTGCTCATGCTGCTCACCTCTAGAGCAACCTGAAGATTGTTTCTGCTTGCTGAGCCCATAGTGGGATTGGAGACAGAGCAGTTTCCTCTGTGCACACTTAGGCAAATAGCCACGGTCAGTGGCTGTGGGCAAGCACCCAGTCTATTGCATCTCCACATTCAGATCAGCTGTGAGGGCTGGGCTGACAAACTGGGATGGCTGTGGCAGAGAGGCTGTGCTCCAGCTTGTCCCCAGCACAGTGCTCCAGGGCAAGGCTGGTTGCCCAGTGACCTAGAAGGGAATGTTTTACAACCTTCCATCCCTCATAATGTGGTATCAAAAACCCCTAATTATAAATACAGGGTTTTGCTAGCAGGACTGATCTGGGGGGGCGGGGGAAAAAGTAATGATAATAAAAATGATGATAATGGGGACAGAGAAAAAGCACAGCTCAAAAGGGCTCTTGAAAGGTTGGTGTTCTTGCTGCCCATATTGAGCTTCTGGACTCAATTTGATTCTGGTAAATGCTGTAGAGGTTATTTCTTTCATTTGTGGGTTTGGGGTCTTTTTGTTACTAGTGAAATTATGAGTTTCCATTGCAGTGTAAGAGCCTCAGGAGCTTGTATGTGGGAGTAGTCATGTTCACAGGATCACAGGGGTGAGACAAGGACACATCTCTGAAGATGGGATAAAAGGCAGAGTCTCTGTGTGTGTGTGTGAAAAGTGTTTTGTGTCAGTGCCTCAGAGCTGTGCAGAGAGCTTGTGTTTAGAGAAATAAGAGCGTGTTCTGAAAAGCATGCCACAGGAGAAGCACATCTGGCTCCATGAGACTCTGTACACTCTGCAAACGCCTTCTGGATATCGTGTGCATGCCTTGGGCTGGGAGAGGCTGCAGGACCCACCAGACCCACCCACCTCTCCCCACTGCTCACTCCTCTGTCCTCACCCTGAGAGCAGCTCTCCCTAACATCAATGACGTTGCTGCATTGACTCATTGGATTTGCCGCTCCCCTGCCTTCACTGAGCTGCTGAAGCCAGGCTGGGGACCTGAAACCTAAGGTGAAAGTCTTGCAGAGTGTGAGGGCTGAACTGGCCCTGCTTCAGGCCAGCCCAGGGATGCGTGGGGGCTTTGGGTTGTGAGCACCAGGCTGTCCCAGTCTGTCCATGCTAAGCCCATTTGTCTGGGCTGGTTGCTTCCAGAGAGTGAGGCTTTATCAGCAGTTTCACATTGTGTATCTTTTTCTCCCAGTGATGCAGTGCTCTGCTTCCTTAGATGTCCTTTTCCTCTTGGATGGCTCCTACAGCATTGGCAAAGGAAGCTTTGAAAGGTCTAAGCACTTTGCAGGCAAGCTCTGTGATGCCTTCAACATCCATCCAGACAGGGTGAGTGTGAGGAATGTCTCATTTTAGTTTCAAGCAGCCTGGCAGTGTATGGAAATGCAGTGACAACATGCTGAGTGAAACTGCAAAATTCAACCTAGCAGCTGCCATGGGGTCAGATTTTTCAGAAAGGTGCAGTAGAGGTTTGTGAGGCAGTAGGGTTGGAGGACACTTCTGTCTCTACAGATTTTAAGCATTTTTGTCCTGAGAACAGACAATAAACTTTCAGGTTAAGGATTATGAGTTGGGATTATGGTTTTTTAACTGATCTTTATTTTGGTGTAGATGTTCACAGGTTAAAATAGCTGTATCTTTTTATTCTTTTTCCCTGGAAAGTCGTGGAATTAGTCTCTGGGAAGTTAATCACCTTTCTATACAGAGGTAAATGATACAGTCTGCTTGTTCTGCTCTTCTAGGAGGGCTCCGTGCCAAAGTAAGCCAAAAGAGCAGAAGGGAAAGAGTTCATTGCAAGGCACCAGATGTACACTGAGGTGTCTGGGGACCTGTGTACTGCTGTAGGTCTCTGAGATGTCACCAGAATCCCCAGGTGCTAGTGGTGCAGTGTGTGCTTAATGCTGGTGCTCACCAGAGGGAAGAGTATAGGACTGGCCAGCTGGGACAAGCAGCTGGTCTTTACAGATGCCTGGTACAAAGCACACCAAGATCAACGGGCAGCTGTGGCTGTGTGTCCTGGTTTGAGTGTTCACTGCTGACTCTAACTGGGACACTATGCCAAGTTCTTTCTCATCCACTCCTGTTCTGGACCTGGGCTCAAATCAACAACCCACCAAATCTGCAAAGATTAGATGCTCCGATTCCACTGCCTAGGTCTACATGGAAGGTGGCTCCCAGATGCAAGTCTTTACTTCAGGCAATTTACTATGTGCCATAAAAAAGGAATGTCTGTTTAACCTGAGCCACCTAGCATCCATCCAAGCCTCACACATGGGTGGTGACTCCTCCTCAGCATTGCCAGGCTGTGGAAAGCTTCCTATGCTGTCTGGCTGTAAGCTGAGATCTGAAAGGTAAAAGATGTCCTAGATGAGAAAACGTTGGAGGGAAGTGGTGATTTCAACTTCTAAAGGGCCCTGCAACATTTAGTATTTGCAGATTTGGTGGGTTGGTACTTTTAGATCCCTAGATCCTTCCTCTAGTCCTTCTGTTAGTCCTCACACAGACTGGACTGAAAATCAGTAACTTTTTCACCTTCAAAGCTGTCACATTCCATAAAATCTCTTGTAAGGCTTCAGTGAAATATTCTGGATGTATTGCCCAGTACAGACAATTTAATATGTTTGTATTTTCAGGCATTTTCAACCACAGAAGGGAAGTTGAAAGAAAGTAGTGGAAAAATAATTACTTTGTGCTGCCTACTGTGCTAAGTGCTAGAAGGGGCTGCTTTTGGAATGGGCTGCCCAGGGAGGTGGTGGAGTCACCATCCCTGGAGGTGTTCAAGAGGGGACTGGATGTGGCACTTGGTGCCATGGTTTAGTAGTCATGAGGTCTTGGGTGACAGGTTGGACTTGATGATCTTTGAGGTCTCTTCCAACCTTGATTCTATGAAAGGTTGCCTGCAGTGTATAGCTGGCTTGGTACAAAGGTGTTATTTATAAACTTACTGTTCTTGAGGCTACTAGCTGCTCTGAATGGATAAATATAGATCTTGAGCTGCCTGTAACTGCAGCAGGGGCTCCCATTGTTTGCAGATGAACTGTTATGCCTTGTTTGTAGTCTGGTTTGTAGCTGGTGTTGACGTTCTTCTCTGAAGTGCATTTAGAGTGCCAGTGGCTCAGGGTGGAAAACACAAGTTTGTCTTGATACAGTTTAGTCTTCCCAAATCTGTGAGCTGCTCAAAAGAGTAAAAACTCTAACAGACACCTTTCATACATAATCTTTAACCTTTTCTTTTAGGTCCGTGTGGGAATGATACAGTTTAGCTCAACTCCCCACCTTGAATTCCCCCTGGATTCTTATCTGACCAAACAAGATCTGAAAGAGAGAATCAAGAGGGTGGTGTTCAGGTCAGTTTGTTTTACAGCTCTTCTCTTTCTGGGCTTTGAATGGTCCCTGACATCCCTGAGGTCCAGACATCTCCACCTCTGCTATGCACAGACCAGCTCAGTGCCTCGAAGGAGGACTGCTCTGTTCCATAATCCACAGTCTGTTAAAACCATGCAGCCTGGTCTGTCTTCATCAGTGAAACTTCACAGGGAAGAATGTTTATGGTGTCCCACTATAACATGGCAAACAGCAAAGAGTTTTCCATGACCCTCCCAGCAGGCTTTTCTGTCTGTTTGTGCCAGGTGGTGGGTTCCATGTTTCTAGGGAAGGGTGAGTGTGGCATTCCCACGTGGCTGAGCAAGGGCAGGACAGTGTGCATCTTCTTTTGTTTGCCCTACAAGGTGATGATCAATTGCTGGTCCCTAGTACTCTCTGCATGTGTGCCTGCTGAATTCAAGAGGATCAGATTTTCAGCTGAAAACCTTTTTATGTTCCTGAATGTTAAGACTTGGATGCTTTCCCATGACCTCAGGAAGTGGAGCCAGAAGCCCAAAGAAGCACCGTCCTTAGAGCTGCTTAAAGTCCCAAGTTTTTCATCTCTGAGAAATACATTTGAATCTACAAAGCATCTGACAGCCACCTCAAAATAACACTCATTTTGGTGATAGATTAGGTACTGCTGTGGCCTGTGGGTATTGCTCTTTCTTTAGCATTAGGGCTAAAGGGTAGCTCAGCGCTTCTCGTGGATGTCTGCTGCCCTCAGCATGATGTGCATACTGCAAGCAAATGTGATCTGATCACTTCTGACTTTTTCAAGCAAGGTCAGTTGGCTGGATTGTGTTGTACTGATTCTGGGTAAGTTTATCAAATCAAGAAAACCTCTTGTGTAGTGTCACAGGAGGAACTTACCCCAGTACAAGACACACTACTCCTCT
This sequence comes from Dryobates pubescens, assembly GCF_014839835.1. NCBI lineage: Eukaryota > Metazoa > Chordata > Aves > Piciformes > Picidae > Dryobates > Dryobates pubescens. The sequence goes on along the minus strand of NC_071619.1, from coordinate 5,927,574 downwards.
CTGGCTGTTGCTTGTAAGTCTGAGAGCAGAGAAAGTGAAGCAGTGTTTGATGTCTGGCACTGAAATTCCTTGATGACAGCATATGGATGCTGACAGATCAAACAGAAATAATAACATTGTGCTTGGCCATTTCATCTAGTTCAAATGAAAAGCTGACATTTCAAAGTAGATAAAATAGGGATGGATTCCAGTTGGCTTCCAAAAAAACCCCAAAAAGGGGTATTTGATGTCTTGGTTGAGAGGTTTCTTGATGTGCTTCAGATGAACCTTTGGCCAGCAAGGCGTTTCCTGCCTTCAGCCCTGTGCTCCAAGCCCGGAACTGGGAATACTTGAAAGGAGGCAGCACCAGACTGAAGTGAAGCTTCTGTGATTTACTGGGAGACTGCTGGTCTCTGTGAATGCTGTCCAATTAGCTTTTCAATTCATTAGCCAACTGCAGCCAAATTCAGTGGTGATCTCAGAAGCTAAATTTCTTACCACTTTCTTTCCTAGAAGTCCATGGCTGGTTAGAGGAGAGACTCTTTCTTAGTGCTGTTCCTGAGGAAAGGCAGCAGGTGAGGTCTTAGTGCTGTTCCTGAGGAAAGGCAGCAGGTGAGGTCCAAATCTCCTTCAGCTTCAGAAAATCCTTATTGGAGTGCTTCCTTAAGCACACTTCTGCTGCATCAAAACCATCTCCAAATGGAAATTGATAAGAAGCTGAATTTAATGAGCTTTGGTGCAGAGGCTCTTCATTAACTTTTTCTAATCCTCAGGGCTCACATGGAAGCAGCTTACTGAATTCATCAAGATCCTAGTCATCAGGCTGACTAGGCACACTGTATTTTCCCTCATGCACAGCACTTTTCACTGAAGCATGTGACAGCTACTGACATCTGGTCAGGAAACAGCAGTTTTGGACATGCTAGGAACATGCAGTCTTTGAGTATGCTTTGAAATAATGGAGTGCAAACGAGGCAGTACCTGAAGAAAGAAGTTCAAAGCAAAAGGGTTTGACAGGTACTGAATTAAGAGGGTTTTGGTGAAAATAGAGGGCAGACAGAAAAGAATGAAGCTGGGCACAATGAAATGCTTTCCTGCATTAAGCAATTCAGGTGTGTTGTTCAGAAAGCAAAGGGGATGTCTTTGTGTCAACACAGCTGGAGGAGAACGTGATGCCCCCTTGCTTGCTCTGGAGGGAAGTAAAAGCAGGCCTAAAAGGCATTCATAGGAAGTGATTTATAGCACAGCTTGGACAGAATTTGAAGACTGGTCTAAATGTCTCTTCTGACCTAGTGGCTTAATTACCAACAGGTCTGGAGCATGTTCCCAGGGAGCTGGGATCTCTCCAGTATCAAGTATCCAGTTGGGCATGGCATATTACAGACCTTTCATGGTGTGCAGATGGAGAACTACCAAGAGAGGAGGAGGGAGACTCATGTTTGTGCAGGATTTACCTCTTTGAGATAAGCAAATATTTAGGTCTCCAATATGTTGCCCAGATGGAGACCTACCAAGAAAGGATAGAGGGAGACTCATGTTTATGTAGGATTTACCTCTTTGAGATAAGCAAGTGTTTAACTCTCCACAACCAGAAGAGATAATGTATTGTAGGCAGGGATCAAAGTGCAGGCTGTCCTCAGTCTTTATGGGAGACAAAAGGCTTTTGCTTATTGTGTTGTGTTGCAGCAGGACCTTAGCCTGGTGATGACTGAGCAGGGAATGCAGGAGGCTGATGTGAAGCTTTAGTTGGTTGCATCAGGTGTCTTGTAGCAGGGGCTGGTGTGCCTGGGTAGCCTAATTCCCTGAGTGTGGGAGGCAGGTGAGGGGTTGGGGCAGCCAGGGCTGATTTCACCCAGTCACCTTGGGATCCAGCTGCACAAGCCACCAACCTGCAAGGCAGAGGTGAGACCATCTCCTGCCTCTTCTCCAAGCTCTCTGTTAGGTTACCCATGCCCTCAAGTGTTTGGTTCACTGTAATCATGCCTACCTCAGCCTGACAGAATAATTTTGTATGTAATTGTGATGGTATTTCATGATAAATAGAATATGGAGCCCAGTTCTGAGTGGCCCTCTCTAGTAGTCATTTAAAGGTAAATCCTGAGAACAGAGGAGGAGAGGCCCTGCCCCACAGAGCTTACTAGCAAGAAATAACAGCTGGAGTACATGTGCAGCCCATAAAAACAACCACATCTTGTCCTGCCCCTCCTGGACCTCTGTGCATATTTAGCACTCCTCTTTTCATCCCCTTCTGCTTCATTTCCAGCACCCTCTGCAATGAGCAGCTCCTTCCCAGTTCTCATCCATTACCAAAGAGACCCTAGCTCTGTGCAGACACTGGTCATACCCTTGCCTGCCTGCAGTTAGCATCTCTCCCCTTGGGTGCACTCTGCTGCCAGAGGGACTTCTTTTTTCCCTCCCTGGGGCTCTGTGCTGATGTGCAGCATGGCTTTCAAACAGATAGCTCCAGTGTCTACAGGCTCAGCAGGGCAGTCAGGCTTGTGGGTTGAGGAGGCTCCCAGTGGTCAGCAAATCTTACTCTTTAATCACAAGAATCACAAGAAATGAGTCTTGGGATGCCTACAGCATCTTTCACTAAAGCTGTTCTTGGGCAAGCTGTGGCTTTATTTTTCTATTAATATTGCATTCAAGGTTGCTTTTCCTTGGGAGTTATTGCACAGCTGCAAGGCTTGATGTCTGCTATTCCCTAATGCTTGGCAGCAGCTCATTTTATCTGCTGATTTATGTCCCTGTTGGCATGTGTCACTGCTGGAACGTGCCCCCTTTGGCACCTGAGTACTGGGGTGGATTTAGTACTTTGCTACTGAGAAGACTGCTGAATATTGAACTAATTGATTTCTACCTCATGAACATTAACTTCACCAGGGCAGAATTTATGGGCTTGCACCACCAGAAACTGCTTTTGTGTGGCCAGGCAAGAGGCAGTAGATGGTTTTGTGGGGAAATCCCCAGGACAAGCAGTTAAATCTGCCTCTGTCATCTTTGGTCCAAGATGACACTTAGTTTTCATTTCTTCAGTGGTCAGTTTATGCACCCCTTCATCCTGCTCCCCACTTCTGTTCAGGACCATCCCATCAGCTCTTCAGAGCAGCTGGATATGTGCAGGTTTTCAGATGGGATCATCTGATGCTTTACAAATCTGCCCTTCATCTGGTATCTCATTCCTCTGTAAGCAAAGGCTGGCTGGGCTGTATTGATCCCGCTCTTTGAGTTGCATATGTTGGAATACATTTTTCACAGGAGAGAACCCCAGGCAAGCTCTGTGATAGCCCAGCCCACAAGGCTCCCTGCCAGGACTTGAGGACACTACTGCAGTGCAGGCAGCATGAGGAGTAAGGCAGCTTTGGTATTTAAGGAACAAGTTATGCAGAATTACACAGAGTCAGCCAGGTTGGAAGAGGCCTCCAAGATCACCAAGTCCAACTGATCACCCAACCCTCACTAATCCCATAACTGTGTCCCTAACTAAGGGGACACAGTCTCAAGCTGTGCCAGGGGAAGTTTAGGTTTGATCTTAGAAAGAAGCTCTTCACAGAAAGAAAGATTGCCCATTGGAATGGGCTGGCCAGGGAGGTGGTGGAGTCTCTGTCCCTGGAGGTGTTCAAGAGGAGACTGGACGTGGCACTTGGTGCCATGGTCTAGTCGTGAGGTCTGTCGAGACAGGTTGGACTTGATGATCCTTGGGGTCTCTTCCAACCTTAGTTATACTGTGATACTGTAATCAGCTAGACCATGGCACTAAATGCCTCATCCAGTCTCTTCTTAAACACCTCCAGTGATGGTGACTCCACCACCTCTCTGGGCAGCACATTCCAATGGTCAGTCTGTCTTTCTGGGAAGAGTTTCTTCCTAACATCCAGCCTAAACCTGCCCTGGTGCAGCTTGTTGAAACTGGAAAAAGAAGTACTCAAATATCTGAGAGTTTTAATTCCTGATCCAATTGCAGAAACGCTCTGCTGCGTGTTAGAAGCCTTCTGGAGAGCACTCTGGGATGGAGAAGAGGTAGGTAAGGATGGGTAGGTCAGACCTATGGATAAGAAGATGACAAGAATGACAGGATTAGATGTCTCTGTGGAGGTGGTGTGTGGCAGCAGGCAGAAACAGGCTGAATTCCCCATTACCAAATGATAGACATTTAAACATCAAATGCTGAATTCAGTAGCAGAAAAGCTTTTGAGTTTTGCTCTCCTGATTTTGCTTCTTTTTCTTCCTAGAGGTGGGAGCACAGAGACAGGTCGGGCTCTGAAGTATGTTCTCCACAAGGGATTCCCTGGTGGCCGAAACTCAAGTGTCCCCCAGGTCCTGATCATCATTTCTGATGGGAAGTCCCAGGACAGTACAGCAATGCCTGCAATGCAAGTGAAGGAGAGACACATCATGGTTTTTGCAGTGGGAATTAAGTTTCCAAGGTAGGAAACTTTCCACAGAGTATGAAATGGAGATCCAGCTACTTCACATGGCAAGCCCTAGTGAGGGAGAGATGGTCTTGTGCTAAGTAAGAATTTTGGGAAGAGAAAATAGAATAGAATAGAATAGACCAGGTTGGATGAGAACTTCAAGATCATCGTATCCAACCTATTATCCAACACCCCCTAATCAACTAAACCATGGCACCAAGCACCTCATTCAGTCTCTTCCTAAACACCTCCAGCGATGGTGACCCAGGCAACCAGCACCGGAACAAGAGGACACAGTCTCAGGCTGCACCAGGGGAGGTTTAGGCTGGATGTTAGGAAGCAGCTCTTCATAGAAAGAGAGATTGGCCATTGGAATGTGCTGCCCAGGGAGGTGGTGGAGTTACCATCACTAGAGGTGTTTAAAAAGAGGCTGGATGGGGTGCTTGGTGCTGTGGTTTAGTTGATTAGATGGTGTTGGATGATAGGTTGGACTCGATGATCTCAGAGGTCTCTTCCAACCTGGTCTGGTCTGGTCTATTCTATTCTATTTCATATTTTGGATTGTAGTTGTGCTTGTAAATGCAGCTTCATTTGCTTTCCAACTGAGCTGCTCTGGCAGTTTCACGTTGGGGGGAATTTCAACCCACCACACTCTTCCACTGAGTAGAGCTATATGCTACTGCCTGAGACTAAACACACCGCAACCTTGAAAGCTGTTTGAAGGGTGTCATGGTTTTGCACCAGCTGTTTGCTGCACAGGATTTGTTTTGGTAATGGATTCTTTGGAGATGACTAAGTGGTTGAACCCTCTTCTTGCTTGGCAGGTGGGAGGAGCTGTATGTGCTGGCTAGCGAGCCTGCTGAGCGGCACGTCCTCTTTGCTGGAGATGCCAATGATGCTGCCAACGGCCTATACAGCACCCTCACTGGTTCTGTCTGCAGCACCACTGCTCCAGGTAACCACTGTCTCCTGGCTCCACCTTCATGCCCATGCTTTGAGCTTGGACCCTGTCACTGAGTGAGAAAAATGAGGCAGCATCAGGAAGTGCACAGGGGAATTAGCAGGTGTTGCACTTAAAAACGAACTACTTGTGTTGCCCAAACTGCATGGCATGCTTGCCAGCTACCTCTCCAGGTTCCTGCAAGCTGCAGGATCCTAGATCTTTCTGGGTCTCACTTCACCTCTGGGAACAGTCCTTGCTCATGCAATGGGGGATAAAGAGACAGAAAATATAGAACTAGAGTGGTCTAGAGGTATAAGGATCACAGGATGTTAGGGCTTGGAAGGGACCTCAGGAGATCATCAAGTCCAACCCCCCTGTCAGAGTAGGACCACAGAAACTAGCACATGTCACACAGGAACACATCCAGATGGGTCTTGAAAGTCTTCAGAGAAGGAGACTCCACAGCCTCTCTGGGGAGCCTGTTCCAGTGTTCTGTGACCCTCACAGTGAAGAAGTTCCTCCTTGTGTTGAGGTGGAACCTCCAGTGCTGTAGTTTATGTCCATTGCCCCTTGTCCTATTGCAGGGTGCAACTGAGCAGAGCCTGTCCCCTGCCTCTTGACCCCCAGCCCTCAGATATTTATAAACATTGATTAAATCCCCTCTCAGTCTTCTCTTCTCCAGACTGAACAGCCCCAGGGCTCTCAGCCTCTCCTCAGAGGGCAGTGCTCCAGTCCCTCAATCATCCTGGACTCTCTCCAGCAGATCCCTGCCCCTCTTGAACTGGGGAGCCCAAAACTGGATGCAATATTCCAGATGAGGTCTCTCTATGGCAGAGCAGAGGGGGGAAAAGAAAGAAAATCAAAATACATGAATGGTGGAGGCAGGAGAATGGTTGAATAGTTGCCACTGAAACCTGAACTCAGCAATGCAAGTTTTATAGCCAAGCAAAGGAGGCTGAAGAGTGAGCACCCAGAATGTGGGGCAGTTTGGTGAGCTAGCCAACAGAAAATTTCATTTCTGCTATCTCATGGAGGCTTTTTGAAGCACTGCCTGCTCTGCTGCTGGCAGGAAACCTAACCCATTTGAGAGTCTTGCTCCACTCCCACACAAACTTCATATTTTCAGGCAATTGATCTCTGTTTGCCTTTGTTGTTTGCCACAGGCTGCAAAGTTGAATCCCACCCCTGTGAACGCAGGACCCTGGAGACAGTGAAAGAGCTGGCTGGAAACTATGTGTGTTGGAAAGGCTCAAAGCAGCCAAATGCAGTGCAGGCTTCACTCTGCCCTTTCTACAGGTAAGTCAGGCACCTGCATCTCTGAAAGTGAGTGGGGCTGGGAGTAGGTGAGGGGGTGAGGGTTGTGCCCTGAGTTGAATCTGCTGCTGGTATTCAATACCATGCTGGAGCAAAGTATTATGGGGCTTGAAGTTTGGATTGCAATGTGAGGGGCTTCCTGTTCTGGTTGCAGGTTTTGGTTTGGAGTGTTGCTGCTTTCCCCTGGGCAGGCTGCAGGTCAGGGGGTGTGGGGGTTGCTGGCTTCTGGGTTCTTTTTGCTGTGCAGTTAATTGTGCATTTCATCATCTCATTCAACTCTTTATCTCAACCCAGAGTTTTTTTGGTGTTTTTTCCCCTCCCATCTGTGTTGGGGGAGAGGGGTTTTTGAGAGTGGACTGTGTTTACCCTAAGACAGTGAGAGATGCAGCACTAAGCCTGACCATGGCTTTTTGCTGAGCTGAAGATCCCTCATAAGACTGGTGCAAATGTGATCTCTGTCTAGGCACAGACAGAGGCACTCCCTGCTCTCACCTTTGGCTGATCTGAGAAGCAGAGGGCCAGAGGAGGAACAGAAACAAAGAAGCAGAAGCTGATTAGCCCAAGAGTGCCACAAATATTGCAAATGAAATTAGGATTCATTTCCTACCTGCTGAACTGAGATGCTTTGAAGTTTACATCTCTGTGCCAGCTCTGCTGTAGAGCATTTCTAGATTGTTCCCTGTGTTGGTGATAGTTCTGGTTTTGTCTGCACAGGATTTGGTTCCTTCAGAGAAGTCCCTTTGCTTTTGCTTGGTTGCCCTGGGGGGCTTGGAAAGTACTGCCCTGAGGGGAGGCTCCAGTCACTGTTGGACAATCCCTCCCAGTCACAGCACAGCAGCACCAAACCCAGGATGCACAGAAAGAGCTGCATGAGGGAAATACCTTCTTGCTTGGGGAGAGGAGACTGGAGCTGAAAAGCCATAAATCATGTCAGGTCCTTCAAAATAATTTTGTCACTGCAGGAGAAATGCTTTAAAAATGAGCTGTGAAGGGAAAGGCAGCTTCGTACTCTCTTTGCTGATAACAAGAGCTGAGTAAAAGTGGTGGTGTACAGAAAGTGGGAGGGGGAATTGTTTTGCCTTTGAAGAGGTGCCTCATGTGTTTGTTTCATACTAGGCAGTAAGGTTAATGTTGGAAAATCACCCCAGATCTGTGCATTGCTGGCCTGCTGCATGGAATAGATTTAACCAGGTTAGAAAAGACCAAGGCCAACCCATCACCCAACACCATCTAATCAAATAGACCGTGGCACTAAATGCCTCATCCAGTCCCTTCTTAAACACCTCCAGGGATGGTGACTCCACCACCTCCCTGGGCAACACATTCCAATGGCCAATTTCTCTGTGAAGAATTTCTTCCTAACATCCAGCCTAAACCTCCTCTGGTGCAGCTTGAGACTGTGTCCTCTTGTTCTGGTGCTGGTTGCCTGGGAGAAGAGACCAACCCCCACCTGGCTACAACCTCCCTTCAGGTAGTTGTAGAGAGCAATAAGGTCTCCCCTGAGCCTCCTCTTCTCCGGGCTAAGCAACCCCAGCTCCCTCAGCCTCTCCTCATAGGGTCTGTTTCAAAGGGAAAACTGTTGTTTCAAAGGGAAAATTGTTTCACTGAAAGCACTGCAAGGACCAACCTTAAAGATACCTATCCATTTTTTAAATCCATGAGAGATTTTGTTCTTCCTCTTTCAGGTGGAAGAAAGTCTTGATAAAACACCCATCGAGGTGCTTCCGGACCGTATGTCCAGGTAGGACTTAGCCTTTTTTAAACATCTATTTGCAAAGCAGGGAAGGTAGTGACTTTTTCCCCAGTTGAGGCATTGTGACTGCTAGAAAGAAGTTGATAATACAATCCAGGTTGGTTTTGTGTTGTGGCTGTTTATGACCAGAGATCTTTTGGATTGAAATATCTCCTCCTCATTTGAGGAGTCAGTTTATTGTCACCTGCTCTTCTTCCTGAGGCAGAGGCTTACACAGCTTCCTAGTACCTGCCAGCAGCCACTGCTCTCCAGTTGGAGAGCATGCAGTGAGATGCCTTCACTCATTCACTTGGTACCATGAACATCAGCAGCAGAGAACCTTGCTGATTAGCAACATATTTTTGCAGCTGTGGAAACATCTATGGTCCTTCATTTATGCCCTTAGCCCCATGATTTTGCTGGTTCACATGAGAGTGGCTTTATTTTCTTGGTCAGTACAACATTGTGCAGAGGGCAGGCCAGACTCTGAATCCAAGCAGAATACAGAATTAACCAGGTTGGAAAAGACCTTTGAGATCATCAAGTCCAACTTACCACCCAACACCATCCAATCAACTGAATCACTAAGTGCCTCATCCAGCCTCTTCCTAATCACTTCCAGTGATGGTGACTCCACCACCTCCCTGGGCAGCACATTCCAATGGCCAATCTCTCTTTCTGGGAAGAATTTCTTCCTGACATCCAGCCTAAACCTCCCCTGCTGCAGCTTGAGATCCCTTCATTGCTCTGATCCCTTCATTGCTGGTGTAAATCTGGCAGAGCTGCTTCACATCAAGAGAGACAAGATCTAGTCTCTTACAGCAGCCTTTAGCAAATCTGTATTTACATGAACATAACTTCCCTGAGGAAATGATGTGAAGCCACAGTCTGGTTTGCTCTCTTCACTGCTGCCTGTTGGAGAGCCATCCCAAAATGACACTGCCCTGGAGGTGAGGATGCACATGGCCTTGCAACAAGAGGGGCACAGGCGTGACCCTTTTCCACCAGTGGCAATGCTCACACTGGTACAGAATGGGAAGGGGCAGGCATCCTGCTGACTCCCTGTCTTTCCTTTCCCTTCTCCCATTTAGACCCTTGTGATTCCCAGCCATGTCAGAATGGAGGCACATGTGTCCCAGAGGGACTGGACAAATACCACTGCCTCTGCCTGGTGGGGTATGGAGGAGACGTCCACTGCGGTAGGTGTGAGCCTGCACTCCTCCTCCTTCTCTGTTGGCCTTGTCCAGCCTGTGCAGTGCCTGTTGCATGGCCAGAGGGACAACTGGGCTTGGGCTGCAGCCTTTGGGTTTTCTCTGGGAGACAGGCTGAGTTTTTTTTGTCATGCTGGCTGTGATTGTGTGAGGCTCAGTGGCTCGGTCTTGCTGCTCAGAAAGTTTGTGGATGCAGAGGGCACCAATACCGTCCGTCTCACCCTGGTATGCCTGCCTTTAGTTCTCAATGCAGGCACACTGTGAGCAGGAGAACAGAGAAACTGGGAGAGATGTAGGTATGCCTGTTGGTCCCCTCTCTGCACACACAGAATCATAGAACTGTTAGGGTTGGAAGGGACCTCACACAAGATCGGGTTGCACCTGTGCCCAGGAGGGACTCCTCCTGATCTTGGGGGTTCTATGTAAGAAACCAAGGAAGGTCCTAATCTTCAAAAAAGGCTTTGTACTTCCTTCCCCCAGAGTGAAGACTCCCACTCTGAAGTGTCTCAGGGTGTTAGAGATGATGGTCTGGTGCTTGGACTTTCTCCAAGATACAATATACTGAAACTCAAAGTCTTTTCCCCAGAGTACTAAGGGCGTGGAGCTGTCATTTGTAGTTTGAAGTTTGCCAACCAGAAGTTCAGGCACCCCCCCCAGATTCCCACAGATATTTCTTGTTTCTGAAGGCTTGTATGGCATCCAACCAAAATCAAAGTGCACTTCTGGCACTGCTGTCCTCTAGCTCATGGCATATAGAATCATCAGGGTTGGAAGAGACCCTTAAGATCATTGAGTCCCACCATAACCCAGCTACCATGACTACTAAATTACATCCTGAAGCGCCCTATCTACGTGCTTCTCAAACACCTTCAGGGACATGGTGACTCTACCACCTCCCTGGGCAGCCTGTCCCAATGCCTTGCCACTCCTTCAGTAGGGAATTTTTTCCTTATATCCAATCTAAACCTCCCCACCACAACTTAAGCACGTTTTCTCTCATCCTATCACTAGCTACATGGGAGAAGAGACCATTGCCAGCCTCACTCCAACCTCCTTCCAGGTAGTTGTAGAGACCAATAAGATCCTCCCCTCAGCCACCTTCTCTCCAGACTAAACAACCCCAGTTCCCTTAGCTGCCCCTTGTACAGCATGTCCTCTAAACCCCTCACCAGCCTTGTTTCTCTTCTCTGGACACACTCCAGGACCTCAATGTCTTTCCTGTGCTGTGGTGCCCAGAACTGAACACAGTACTCAAGCTGTGGCCTCACCAGGGCAGAGTCTGGGGGCATGATCACTTCCCTACTCCTGCTGGACACACTGTTCTTGGTACAGGCAAGGATGCCATTGGCCTTCTTTGCCAGCTGGGCACACCCAGATATTTTTCTACCAGGATGCTTTCTAGCTACTCTTCTCCAAGCCTGTAGCATTGCTTTGGGTTGTTGTGACCAAAGTGCAGGACTTGGTCTTGGTAAACCACATCCCACTGGCCTCAGCCCATCAATTTAACCTGTCCAGATCTCTCTGCAGAGCCTTCTTACCCTTTAGCAGATCAAAAGTCCTGCTCAATTTGGTGTTGTCTGCTAACTTGCTGATGGTGCCCTCAATCCCCTCATCCAAATCATTAATAAAGATATTAACCAGACCTGGCCCCAGTACCGAGCTCTGGGGCACACTGCTTGTGACTGGCCACCAGCTGGATTTAGATCTGTTTGTCACAATGCTTTGGGCTTGGCCTTCCAGCCAGGTTCTGACCCAGAGTCTACCTGACTGTCCTGTGGGACAGTGTGTCAAAGGCTTTACTAAAGTCTAGGCAGACAACACAGCCTTTCCCTCCTCTACTGGGCAGGTCCCCTGGTCACAGATGAGGATCAGGCAAACCATTGAGGTTACTGGACACAGTGTTCCTCCGCACAACAAGGTTTCCAGCAAGCCCTAGCTGAGGTGCTCTGCATATGACAAATTGCTGTCTTCCTTTTCAGCACCAAAGCTGAGCCTCGAGTGCAGCGTGGATCTCCTTTTCCTGATGGACAGCTCAGCAGGGGTCACGCTGGAAGGATTCCTGCGCTACAAAGCATTCCTCAAGAGGTTCCTGCAAGCGGTGATGGGCCAGGACTCGACAACAAATGTGGGGGTGGCCCAGTACAGTAATGATGTCAGGATACCCATCCAAGTGGGCCAACACAAGGATGCATTCAGCCTCATGAAGAGCATTGATGGTTTGAATTTCAGTGGAGGAGGAACCCTGACAGGCAGAGCCCTGCAGTACATCGCAGAGCACGGATTTAGGAGCAGTCCAGTCTTTGCAGACAAGCAGGATAACCTCCCACGTGTCGTTGTCTTGCTCACTGACTCCAAGTCCCAGGATTCGGTGGCAGAAGTTGCTGAGAACATGAGGGAACGAGATCTCTTCCTGATTGGTGTAGGCAGCAGCTTCATGAGAGCAGAGCTGACCAAGGTGACTGGCAATCCAAAGCAGACCATCGTCTACTCAGACCCCCAGGACTTGTTCAACAGGATCCCACAGCTGCAGAGAAGAATATGCAGTGTGGGCAGTCCTGAAGGTAAGACTGTGTTGTGGGCATTGTGGAACAAGTTTGTCAATCCACTCGGAGGTCTCCTGAACTCCACTGGAGAGAAGGAAGGACAGAAGGATCAGTGCCCTTGCTTGTGTTTTTACTGGGGTTTTTTGTCATCAGGAAGGAGTACACCTGTGTGATTAGAGGGCTGGAGCTCCTCTCCTATGAGGACAGACTGAGGGAGTTAGGGCTCTTCAGTCTGGAGAAGAGAAGGCTCTGAGGAGATCTTATTGTGACCTTTCAGTATCTGAAGGGGACCTACAAGAAAGCTGGGGAGGGACTTTTTAGGGTATCAGGGAATGATAGGACTAGGGGGAATGGATAAAAAACTAGAAATGGGTAGATTCAGATTGGATGTTAGGAAGAAGTTCTTCCCCATGAGGGTGGTGAGACACTGGCACAGGTTGCCCAGGGAGGTGGTGGAAGTCTCATCCCTGGAGGTTTTGAAGGCCAGGCTGGATGTGGCTCTCAGTAATCTGATGTAGTGTGAGGTGTCCCTGCCCATGGCAGGGGGTTGGAACTGGATGATCCTTGAGGATCCAACCCTGACAATTCTGTGATTCTGAAAAATGCTGTGTTTGCACTTTTTTGCCCAGGCTGCCAGGCACAGTCTCTGGATTTGGTGTTTGCAGTGGATGCCTCGGCTGGAGTTGGCCTGGAGAATTTCCTGCGGCTGAGAGGCTTTGCCAGGAGCAGCTCTCTGCACTTCAGTGTCAACCGGGACGTCACCCAGCTTGCCCTGGTGGTCTATGGCAGCAGAGCTCACACTGTGTTTGCTTTGGACACCCACACCAGCGGCGCAGCTGTCCTCCAAGCCATCAGCCAGGGGTCTTTCCTCGGGGGCTCGGCCTCTGCTGGCGGCGCCTTGCTGCACGTCTTTGGTGACGTGATGACCGTGCGGAAAGGAGCGAGGCCTGGTGTCAGCAAGGTCGTGGTGGTGCTCACAAATGGAGGGGGCATGGAGGATGCGGCTGCCCCAGCTCAGCAGCTCAGGCACAACGGCATCTTGGTGTTTGTGGTTGCCATTGGGGATGCGCGGAGGGACGTGCTGCTGAGGGTTGCTGGGTCTCCCGACTACCTGGTCCACATCTCCTCCTATGAAGACCTGCAGCACTACCAAGACCTCATCATCGAAAGAATCTGTGAAGGTGAGAGAATGTCCCAGCCTTGGTCTTCATGCTGGTGCCCCCAGCTGTCATTACCATAGGTTTTCTGATAGTTTGCAGAGTGAGCTCAATACTGCAGATGGGAAAATGATGACATAGAGAGACCTGGAAGTTGTCCAAAGCAACCTTAGAGGAATAGGAACCAACTTTCCAATTGAGTGGGTGAGATTTGGCTTAGTGTGAATGGTTCTTTCCAGCCCTGCCAGGTCTAGGATCTACCTTCCATGAAAAAAAAGAAAAGTTTGCTTTTTTTCTGATACTGCTTTAAACCTGCAGAATTTGCTGTTTGTTACTGGACCCCTTGCAGTGTTGCTGGGTGGTGCTTGATGGGACACATTACAGAATCAACCAGGTTGGAAAAGACCTCAGAGATCATCAAGTCCAACCTACTACCCAATACCTAACACCTCATGACAACTAAAACATGGCTTCAAGTGCCACATCCATTGTAGAGCCTCCCTACCCTCATGAAGATCAACACTCACACCTCACTTGGTGTCATCTGCAAACTTACAAAGCACTTTGGGACGTGCTTTAATGGCTGTGGTAGAATTAAATCAATGGTTGGACTTGATGAGCTTAGAGATCTCTTCCAACCAAAACAGTCCTATGATTCTGTGACTCTTGTCCATCCTTACTGTCCTGCCACTGAAGTCCTCATGTGGGCTGTCAAGATTTTGTGTGTTGCACAGGATTTAATCATAATGCCAGAATTTGTGCATTTTGAAGCCCTTCATACTGTTAAACTGAGGCCTTCAGGCAACTTGTGATTAATTTTGTTTGCAGGACCAAATCCTCATCTCTAAAATGGGAGGGAAGAGGTTTCAAATATTTGTGTCACAGCTCATGTTTGTGCCAAGAAATGTGCACTTTCTTCAAAGCTTTGAGTCCTGAGGGCCAGTGCCCAGCTGGGAGAAATCTGCTTCTGCTACCAAGTTTGAAACACTCATGTGCTGAGAGTGAGTGCCCATGTTTGATAGAAGCCAGCTTTACAGAAAAGGTAGCAGCCCTGGCTTACAGACAGCCATGGGGAAAGTGCTTCTGGTTGAAATGCTGTGCCTTGACTCTCATTCAAATAGTCCAAGTTTAGCATTTAGCCCTTTGCTTTTGCTATGTTTTAACCCATTCCTAAGAACAAATCACAGAATTGTTAGGGTTAGAAGGGACCTCAAGGATCATCTAGTTCCACCCCCCCTGCCATGGGCAGGGACACCCCACACTACAGCAGGTTGCTCGCAGCCACATCCAGCCTGGCCATAAAAACCTCCAGGGATGAGGCTTCCACCACCTCCCTGGGCAACCTGTGCCAGTGTCTCACCACCCTCATGGGGAAGAACTTCTTCCTAATGTCCAATCTGTATCTACCCATTTCTAGTTTTGTTCCATCCCCCCCTTGTCCTATCACTCCCTGACACCCTACATGTCCCTCCTCAGTATGAAGAAGTATGTTGAGCCTCAGCACAGTCAAAGGTCCTCTTCACCTCTGGGCATGCTCACAGCTCTTTCAGGGTTAGAAGGCACTACAGCACAGCCCCTTTGGGGTGAGGAGCTGATCCTCTGGCAGACCCTGCAGAGGGTTTCTACCTGGAGCTTTTCAGTGTGCCTCATACTGCAGTGTTACTTTCAGCTGTGTTATTCTAGAAACAATCTACTGTACCATGAAATTAACACCAAGGATGAAGGGGGAGAGATGGCAAGGTTCAATGAGTCAGGGTAGTGACACATCATTTCCTGAGACTTGAATTGCAGCTTTCATTTCATGTGCAGGTAATCCCTGCTTGTACTAGACAGGGCTAAGGGACCAAGGGTGATGGAAAGATAAGGCCTTCATTCAGTCTTTCCCTCCCTAGTCCAAGACTCAATAACAGAATCATTGTCTGTGAAAGGACTTGGAGAAAAAAAATTATGAATCATGAGAAAAGTATTTGAGAAACAGGCCCTGCCTTTGGACACCTGGAATATTGTGTTTATCCTGAGGCTCAGCTGGAAAGGAAAAAGGAGGGGAAAAAAGAAGAAAAAGAAGAGTTAAAAAAAGGGGGGGGGGCGGGGGGAGGGAGGAAAAAAAGGGATCCAGGGTTTAGGAGGAAAAAATCTCCAAGCATTATGTGTGTGTATGTTTATATATATATATGTATATATGAACCTGATTAATGGAAATGCAAGTTCTTGGGATCATCAAAGGATAGAATCCCTGAGGTACAAGAGGTGGTAGAAGCCTCATCCCTGGAGGTTTTTAAGGCCAGGCTGGATGTGGCTCTGAGCAGCCTGATCTAGTGTGAGGTGTTTGGAACTAGATGATCCTTGAGGTCACTTCCAACCCTAACAATTCTATGATTCAAGTTGATAGTATGCTAGCATTAGTCTTGAGCTGAGACAAATGGGGATCTGGACAAAACAGCATGTTTACTCCAAACAAGGACCACCAAGTTATGCTGGAGAGCAGCTGTCATGGATATGGAGGTGCTTATGTGTTCAGTGCACAGCTCTGAAGAAGCTTCATTTTGCTTTGCAGCCTGGTGGGATGTTTTAAAGATTTATTAGTAACATTGTCCTCTGAACTGGAACATCTAGCAAAGCCCTTCCCCTTCTCTAGGTTAAGCACAGAGGAGTTTGTCAGCTGTGTCAAGACAGGGTTGTGAGCTTGCACTCTGCCATGCTAATGTGGAGTTCCAATCCCATTAGCTCCAGATGACTTTTCCTGATGTTTGGGACATAGAGTCATAGAATTGTTAGGGTTGGAAGGGACCTCAAGGATCATCCAGTTCCAACCCCCTGCCATGGGCTGCTATTTTTGCAGCTGTTAATACTCTGTAGATGTACCTGAACCTGCTGTTCTGCTTGTGTCTTGTTGTGTTTATTTTTGCAGAAGCAAAAAGCCCTGTGAACCTGTGCAAACCCAACCCCTGCATGAACCAGGGTGTATGCATCCTTGGGCCTGGGAGCTACCAGTGCCAATGCCACGGCTGGGAAGGACCCCACTGTGAGAGCAGTAAGAATCAGCAGGTGGCAGCCATGGCAGATGGCAGCCATTCTGCCCAGTCCCTTTGAAAGGATCCCACACCTCTACCTCTTCCTCTTGGGCAGCTGGCCAGGTCTTGGTGCTGATGTGGCCTCTCTCACAGGGAGAGAAGAGAGGTTTGGGCTGCTGAAGGCAGCAAAGGCTTCCAAGAAGCTGTGCCCTAGATAATACATTGACTGAGTTGGCTGTGAGGGCACCCCAGGAAGGTCTAACAATTTTGGTAATCATCTTCCACTCTCTTCTGTTCCTCTTTGCCCTGCTAGAAGAAACAAACTTTCCTTGACTCCTGGGGTGGAAAGCTCTGGTTCCCTTTTAATGAGAGGAAGCTGTCTTTGTTGGAGTGTGACACTCTGTTGCTTTCAGTGCTTTCCATGGTGCAAAAGCCTTCCCATTGCCCTCTTCCTCTTCATCAGAAGAGCAATGGCCAGGAGGAGATGAGCCTCTTTCTCCTTAGAGGTGGTCCAGTGCCCATAGTGAGAAGTTCTCAGTTAAGTGCTTTTCCCCACCTAGTATTGTGCTCTTTACCTCAGCATAGGAGTTCTGACTTCCATTCCATGGCCTCTAAGATCTGTCAGCTAAAGCCAAGTGGGTGCTTGTTGGGTTGTAATGGACTGAGTGTGGCTTTATCCCTTGGTTGCAGCATTGCAGGATGTTAGGGGTTGGAAGGGACCTCAGGAGATCATTGAGTCCAACCCCCCTGCCAGAGCAGGACCACAGAATCTAGCACATGTCACACAGGAACACATCCAGATGGGTCTTGAAAGTCTCCAGAGAAGGAGACCCCACAACCTCTCTGGGGAGCCTGTTCTAGTGCTCTGTGACCCTCACAGTGAAGAAGCTCCTCCTCATGTTGAGGTGGAATCTCCTGTGCTGTAGTTTATATCCATTGCCCCTTGTCCTATCGCAGGGTGCAACTGAGCAGAGCTGTCCCTGCCTCTTGACCCCCAGCCCTCAGATATTTATAAACATTGAGTAAATCCCCTCTCAGTCTTCTCTTCTCCAGACTGAACAGCCCCAGGGCTCTCAGCCTCTCCTCACAGGGCAGTGCTCCAGTCCCTCAATCATCCTGGTAGCCCTCCATTGCACTCTCTCCAGCAGATCCCTGTCCCTCTTGAACTGGGGAGCCCAAAACTGGATGCAATATTCCAGGTGAGGTTTCCCCAGGGCAGAGTAGAGGGGGAGGAGAACCTCCCTGGATCTGCTGGACACACTCCTTTTTAATGCACCCCAGGATCCCACTGGCCTCCTTGGCCACAAGGGCACATTGCTGTCCCATGCAGAACTTGTCCTCCAGGACTCCCAGGTCCTTCTCCAGCAGATCACCTCCTAACCTGTACTGGTGCAGTTTATTATTCCTTCCCAGGTGCAGCACTCTGCACTTACGCTCATTGAACCTCCTTAGGTTCCTCTTTGCCTAGCTCTCAGTCTGTCCATGTCTTGCTGAAAAGGTCCCTAAAGGTCTTACCCCATCTGTGTGTTTGTGTTCCACAACAGGAGTTCTGCGAGGTGATTCTCCAAGGTCCCTGCTCCCTCCTGCACGCTCCCAGGCGCAGTGGCGTTCGGGTGGCTTGCGGCGCTTCCCCAGAGCCTCACCGCACACCAAAAGACACAGGGGCCACAGACACTGACACAGATGCACTGAGTGCTCCAGTCCTCTGACTCTGCTCACAGGCATGACCCAGCAAGCCAGCCCTGTCCTTGGCAGTGATTTGGTTGCTCCAGCACAGGGACGGTGCTGAGGCCGTTGCAGTGGTGTGATGTTTAGTCCGCCCACACCACTTGGCTAGGCACAGTCAGAGAAGCGAACGAAGCTGTATTTCACAAGCAATAATGAAATGCAATCAATATATGCAAACTGCACAGTATTTACAATGTTAGACAAGGATTTACAGGAAAGAACACAATGCAGAAACCCACCCGAGGAGGATTTCACCTCGGGTTCCCCCCAGCCTCTCTTCCCCTCCCCTTTTTCCCCTCTAGCTAATTAGAGAAAAAAAGAAGAGAAAGAAAATTGTTAAGGGAATTTTTCAGTTAGGCTCAAAAGCTTTGTTAGAGGAAAAACTAATATGCTTATCTCAAAGTTTGCAGATAAGAGAATCATAGAACCAATAAGGTTGGAAAAGACCTCAGTGATCATCAAGTCCAACCTGTCACCCAACACCTCCTGACTAACTAAACCATGGCTCCAAGTGCCACATCCAATCCCTTTTTGAACACCTCCAGGGATGGTGACTCCACCACCTCCCTGAGCAGCACATTCCAATGGCCAATCTCTCTTTCTGGGATGAACTTCCTCCTCACCTCCAGCCTAAACTTCCTCTGGCACAGCTTGAGACTGTGTCCTCTTGTTCTGGTGCTGGTTGCCTGGGAAAAAAGAAAGAGTGTGGCTAGCAGGTTGAGGGAGGCTCTCATCCTCCTCCCCTTTGGTGAGACCTCATCTGGAGTGTCAGGGCCAGTTCTGGGCTCTGTGTTTCATGGAGAGGGAACTTCTAGAATGGAATAGAACAGGAATGGAATAGAACAGGAATGGAATAGAACAGGAGGTCTCCCTCTCTGTCCAGAACAGCGCCATGCAAGCAGCAAGAGACAGAGTGCCGAAGTGAGTGAGAGAAAAAGAATGTGAGAGAGATTTGCTATGGTACATCTCACATCTGACCAATGAAATTCATTTAGAATTAACCTTTGTTTTCCTTTTCTACACCCAAACATTCAGCTAGAGAATTTTGCAGCTATCCTTTCTTACAGGCACAACCTAAACTGTCACAGCCATTCACGGTTTCTGCCTCGCTCGAAGTGGACTTCCCGGTGCTCTCTTTCTTGGTTTTTTTGACTTGAAGTAAATATTTGTGTTTAAGTATTTATTATTGTTGGCATTTCCTCATCCAGGTGTGAATGCTCTGTGATGACTCTAATTATTGGTTTTTATAAAATTGTTTAAATTGTAACAGGCTTCTTGAGAGATCTTTGAGGTAGTCTGAAAAAGATCTGTGTCAGCCTGAGCAATCCTGGGGCTCCTGCTGAAGGTGGGTAACAGAGTGTGCAGGTTGTGCACTGCCAGCCAGCTGCAGGGGGGAATGGCTTGGAACAGGGAGTAAGACAAATTAAGAGGAAGAGGAGGCAGAACTCATGATCACAGGATGTTAGGGGTTGGAAGGGACCTCAGGAGATCATCAAGTCCAACCCCCCTGCCAGAGCAGGACCATAGAATCTAGCATAGGTCACACGGGAATGCATCTAGATGGGTCTTGGAAGTCTCCAGAGAAGGAGACTCCACAACCTCTCTGGGAAGCCTGTTCCAGTGCTCTGTGACCCTCACAGTGAGGTGAAATTCCTCCTCATGCTGAGGTGGAACCTCCTGTGCTGTGGTTTGTATCTGTTGTGAGCCTCATTCTGGTTTGCATGTTGCCCACGTCACATTCTGCTCTGAATTTATGTGGAGTTTAGCTTTGTGGGCACTTTGTGTATTTGCAGTAAGGAGTGGTTTGAAAAGGTTTGGGTTTTTTTGCAAGAGTTTCTAATGGTTTCTGCAACTCTGAGGGAGAGCTGTGTCTCACTACTAGGTGTGTTGGCTGGTTTCCTCCTGCTACAAACACACCAGGTAAGGACAATCCACCAGCCATTTCCAGGTAAGTGTCTGGGCTCTTGTAGGCTCTGAATGGAGCCATGCTTTGTACCACCCTGCTGGTCTTTGGACTATCTGCTTTCAGGTTTAACTTCATTTCTCCTCTTCCAGCCTCACTCTTACCTGCCAGCCATGGTCTGATGAGGGGACAGGACCAAGACAACCACTTGAGCAGCTTGCATGGGTGCTGGGACCAGAGCATAGCAGGCAATTGCAGGTCAGAGAAGGAAGATACCTGAACCTGTCCTCCCAGATACCATCCACCCTTTCCTTTCTTCTCCTCCTGGATACCTCTTTGCTCTCTCCTTTGCCAGTTCATGTTTTTCTCTTATTCTTTTCTTGTCTGTTCTTTGTCAAGTCTCACCTCTTCATTTTGGTGCTATTACCATGGCTCTATGTTTTGCCACATCTCTTTGCACTGCTTTTGGAGTTGGCTGGGGAGAACACTGTGCTTGTCCTGCCCTGAACCCAGCTGGATGAGCTGAGTGGTATTTCTGCCTCCTCTCATTGCTTAAAGCTGATCTTGTTCTCAGTGCAGCAGTCTCTGCAGCTCAAGCTGGGCCTCTGGTGGGGCTGTGATGGCTTACATGTCTTCAAAGACACTTTGGCCCCGTGCCTGCATCCTTCAGAGCATCAGCCTCACTGCATCACTAGATCAAATTGCCCCTAAAGCTGTGAAATTTACGTAACTGTTCCCCCAGGGCCCATGGTTCACTCTGTTGGGTTGTTCTCTGCTGCCTTTCCCATGGTGTCCGTCACCTTGGGAGAGAAGGAGCAGCTCTGCTCAGGGCCAAGGCAGAGACATTAACTGTGACTGCCAGGGCTGATGACAATAATGTCTATTGTTCCCAGAAGAGACAAAAATCCTCTTGCCCAGATGTCCTGGCTCCATGTTTGAATAGTAACATTAGATGTACAAAGAGAGACACAAATTACTCTGCAGGTTTATTGTCAAAAGAAGAATTGTCTGAAAGCACTCTTGGGGATGAAAGCTGGCACTGAGACAAGAGCAGCACTGTCAATATATCTGGTGGGAGAAACTAGGCAAGGAGAAAGGAGAATTTCCTCTCTCTATTCACTGTCACTTTGGTAGATTGTCTGTGTCCCAAGGCACAGAGAAACAGAGGCTTAGCTGAAGGGTTGACATTTGGGCTAGAAAGGGAAACTCATTTGTGAGTGTTACTTACTTAGGCATGGCTGTAGCTGACCATTGCTGTAAGCCTGTCAGACATCTCTTGTTATGGAGAGAAGGGGCTAGATCAGACTCACAGCTGACACCAAAGATGTGATTTCTCTTTCATGGTGCAGAAGTGCCCATGGAGTGAGCAGGAATGCACTCAGGCTGCTCTGAAAACCCTCCCCAGCTTCCATGCACAGCTTCTGTTGTGCATAGGGTCAGAGACCACAACTTCTCACCTTTGCTGCCCTCTTAGATTTGTAGCTCCCTGGTGGGTTCTCTGCTCCAGTTTGTCTAATAGCATCATCAGTTTGTTCCCTGAGGACTGGTCTTCCCTCTCAAAAGGAAGTGTATGTGCCTTGCTGGCAGTCAACTCTGGAGCAGGGATTTGCATTCTGAGCCTCACACAGGTGCCTGAAGCCTTAACTGATGTCTGCAGGACAGTTTGGACAGTGCTGCTGAGTGCTTTGGTGTCATCTTTGTAAGTTCTCTCTGTTTTAATACCTAGCTAGCAAGTCCATTTTTAGAGTGCGTGAGCTTTACTGGGATAAAGGATGCTTGCTTAGGTTCTGAGCTGGGGGAGTCCCTGTGTTTGTATCATCTTGCTGGTTTTAAGCACTGCTTGTGTGATTCTGGAGTCACAGACTGTGAAATCTCATGCTAGAGACAACATTTTAATGCTGGGTGGGATACATCCAACCCTGAGCATCAGTTTCTCAAGTAGAGATGGTGTGAAAGATTGGAAGCTCTTGGAGGAGTTTCATGAAAGCTGGTTCCTAAACCCAGCCCTTAGTCTCTGAGTGCATCTGGCCTGAGGTCTCAGTGCCCAAAATTGCCCCAGGGATCCCTCTGTGTGTGGATCTACATGTGCTGCAGCTGTGACCTTCCTCCTAAAAGCAGCTAGCTGATTGCTGAAGCCTTGGATGGTTGCTCAGATGTGCTCTGGCAGTGCCAGCACCCACCAGCTCTCGTTCTGTACAGGACAAAGCACTTTGCAAGGTAAGAAAGCGGCAGCGCACCGGGGGGGAGATGGGAGAAGCCAAGCTGATGACAAGGACCAAGGTCTATGAGATGGACTTGCTGCTGATCCCACAAGCAAGCAGGGCACTGCAGTTGTTGGAGCTGTTTTCTTTTTAAAAATCAGAACTGAAGATCCTGGCTGCTTTCTAGGCCTTTCCTCCTGCACATTTTAGTTAAAAAGAGGAAGTAAGTAAGTAGCTTGCACCTCTGACCCCTTATTAAACTCACTCTCACAGACGTGCTTTGGTTCAGTCACAAACACTTAATGAGAACTTAGCTGATGGCAGCTCATTCCCTTAAGGCTGGGTCAATGCTTGGGGCTGGCACAGGCACCAGGGAGGTGGGTTCCCTGCAAAGGCAGTGCTAATCCTGTCTGGCATCAGGGGAGCACAGAGGATGTTGTCTGTGCCAGGTTGCCATTAGATGTCTGGACTGTTGATACTAATGGAGCTGTGAGTTACTCTTGCTCTGTAGGATTGCTGGATGAGCCTTGCTTGATCCTGGGCAAAGTGTTGACTTCAGAGGAAAGCCTTTAGGAAACTGGGATTTAAGGAAGTGCTGTGGATTCCACACCCTTTAGTCTTACCTGCCCTCAGCAAGCAAAATCATGCCAGTTTGTAATGAGTAAATGTGTTTGGTGCCTGTGCTGTAAAGGCTGGAGCAGGTCAGCTGGGCTTCTGACCTTGCTGTGGCAGAGGCACTTGAAGCCGTGGTTTAGTGGTCATGAGATCTTGGGTGACAGGCTGGACTTGATGATCTCTGGGGTCTTTTCCAACCTTATTGATTCTATGATTCAATACCTGAGTGCTGGCACCAGCTCTGCTGATGTTCCCCTTAAAGCTTCTTCAGCCTGCAGAATCTTACTCTCCTAAGTGAAAGTTAGTTTGATTCATTCTGGAGACAAACTTACATAACTATTTAAGCCAACTTCTCCACCAATAAGAAGAAGATTGACAAAAAATTGTTCCTTTGAATTCTGGCACTCTACTTGTGCCTGAGGAAAATCAAAGTGCCTGCTAGCTCTCTTCATGTTCTAGGTGACTCCTCAGTATCTGCTACAGAGTTGCTCCAAGTGTCCAAAGCAGGAACTGAAGGTACAGGGGTGAGAAACTGGCTAAACAAATATGATTGGCTTTCCTTCCAGAAGAATATGGGCTTCTGCTTATGGTACCCTGCAAGCCCCTTAGAGGCCTGGCTGCCTTGTGCACAGGTGAGAATTATGCTGACAATAACTAACAAAGCAGTAACCATAACCATTAAATTATGTTTTAAACCTTCAGTAGCAGCAGGAGCTCTGCCTTCCTACACAGCTGTGCTGTTGGGCCCAATTGGATTTTAGGAACAAGTGCTTTACTACATGAGGGTAGTGGAACATTAGAACAGGTTGCCCAGGGAGGTGGCTGGGGCCCCATCCCTGGAGATATTCAAGGTGAGGCTCAGCAGGGCTTTGGGCAACCTGATCTAGTTGAGGATGCCCCTGCTGACTGCAGAGGGGTTGGACTAGGTGACCTTTGGAGGACCCTTCCAACACAGACCATTCTGTGATTCTAATACTTCCATATGGTATTCTGTAGGATGAGACTGCTCTGGGTCAGGCGTGAGGGGGTTGTGCTCAAGGGAGCAAGCCCTTCAGACTGCATGCAGCCATGACCCTTGGCAGCTGTGTTTGCTAGCAGGATGCTCCACTGGGTTTGTCTCCCAAGTAACAAGTGGCAAGACAAGATGAAATGGCCTTAGGTTGCTCCAGGGCATACTAGGAAAAAAATTCTTCACCTCAATGGTGATTAAGCATTAGAACAAGCTGCCCAGGGAAGCAGTTGAGTCATTGCCCCTGGAGGTGCTTAAAAGACCTGTAGCCATGGTGCTCAGTGATGTGGTTTGGTGGTGGACTGGACTGTGCTGGGTTAACAGCTGGACTCCATGTTGTTAAAGGTCTTTTGCAAGGTAAAACATTCCATGATTTAATGAAAGACAAAGGTGTGCTGGGCACAGCTGGAGCTGATACCAAGGTTTTCAAAGACAGCTGTAGGTGATGTGCAGCGCTGCTGGGGAGGGACAAAAGCAAGCAGTTGCTGCTGCCCATTCCACTCACAACATCAGCAATCCCAAATCCAGCTATTTTGGGGAAATTCCTGGACACTAAGGGGCTAGTTGGCAGGCTTGTGTCATTGGGTGGGCTAGGAAGTGCAGGGGAGTGGGCCCTTCACAGAGACTTTGTGCCATAGCTCTCTCTAGGAGTGGAACTGGCAGTGGTACAGCCACCCAAACATATACAGAATTAACCAGGTTGGAAAGGACCTTTGAGGTCCTCAAGTCCAATCTATCACCCAACACCATCCAATCAACTAAACCATGGCACCAAGTGTCTTATCCAGGCTCTTTATAAACACTTCTAGTGATGGTGACTCCACCACCTCCCTGGGCAGCACATTCCAATGGGCAATCTCTCTTTCTGGGAAGAATTTCTTCCTAACCTCCAGCCTAAACCTCCCCTGGCACAGCTTGAGACTGTGTCCTCTTGTTCTGGTGCTGGTTGGCTGGGAGAAGAGACCAAGCTCCACCTGGCTACAACCTCCCTTCAGGTAGTTGCAGACAGCAAAAAGATCTCCCCTGAGCCTCCTCTTCTCCAGGCTAAGCAACCCCAGCTCCCTCAGCCTCTCCTCATAGAGCTTGTGCTCCAAACCCTTCCCCAGCTTTGTTGCCCTTCTCTGGACAACTCAACATCCTTCCTAAACTGATGGGCCCAGAACTGGACATAGTGCTCACGGTGTGGCCTAACCAGTGCTGAGTGCAGGGGCATGTCTCACTTGGTGTCTGCCCTGTAAAGACTGGCCTCGTTCAATTTCTTTACTCTTTTCCTTCCTTTCCAGCTGAAGCCCATCCTGGTTTTCCCTCCAGCGGCTGCAGCCGCGGCTAAGCGTTGCGCACAGTTGCTATCTAGTGGCCAGAGGCAGGTAGTGGCTGCTGCCGGCTCTTTAGCAAGAGGCTTGTGCTACGGAGGCAGAGGTAGGAATCTGTTACCTGCACTCATGCAAACTGTCAGCGTTATTGCTGGTTTTCAGTGGGTGAGCTGTCCAAGACATTTGTTGTTGTTGTTGTTGAGGGCGAACTTATTTAACATACTAGTGCACTGCAGTTCCAGGCTGCATAGCTAAGGAGTCACAGAATCATAGAATTGGCAGGGTTGGAAGGGACCTCAAGGATCATCTACTTCCAACCCCCCCTGCCATGGCCAGGGACACCTCACATTATAGCAGGTTGCTCACAGCCACATCCAGCCTGGCCTTAAAAACCTCCCAGGATGAGGCTTCCACCACCTCCCTGGGCAACCTGTTCCAGTGTCTCACCACCCTCATGGGGAAGAACTTCCTAACATCCAATCTGAATCTACCCATTTCTAGTTTTTTTCCATTCTCCCTAGCCTTTCACTGTCTGACACCCTAAAAAGTCCCTCCCCAGCTTTCTTCTAGGCCTCCTTATGATACTGAAAACCCACAATAAGGTCTCCTTAGTGCCTTCTCTTTTCCAGACTGAACAGCCCCAACTCCCTCAGTCTGTCCTCATACCAGAGGAGCTCCAGACTGCTAATCATCCTCATGGACACCTTCCAGCACATCCAGATCCTTCCTGTAACAGGGGCTCCAGGACTGGACACAGTACTTCAGGTGGGGTCTCACCAGAGCAGAGGGGGAGAATCTCCTCCCTTGACCTGTGCTTCTCTTGATGCAGCCCAGGATGTGGTTGACTTTCTGGGCTGCAAGTGCTCACTGCTGGCTCATGTTGAGCTTCTCATCCACCAGCACCCCCCAGGTCCTTTTCTTCAGGACTGCAGTGTTGGGGTATAGCTGTACTTGCAATTGAATGGGAAGTGGGAGGAGAAGCCCCATTACAAAGAAGAACCGCTGGTAACACAATATACTCAACCTTTTATTATAAAACACTCTAAAGCGCCACTTTATAGATCACAGTTACAACAAAGGAAATGCCTGGAGCTGGGGAAACAATGGGGACACAGAGACATTGTTTAACATTTCTTGTCTGGGGACTTGCCTGTGTTTATCATCCCCTGAGGGAGATGATTTCCCAGCAGGACCACTAAAGGCTGTTGGGCTGTGGTGAGGAAAACAGAGCTGCTCTCATCCATTGCTGTCTCAGTACCACTGTGAAATGTCTGGACAACTTCTGGAGGACAACAGCAAGGTGTAAGGTAAGGGCATGGTAATATTTAGGGTGTAGAGAGGGGCTGCTGCCAGCTCAGGATGGGTCAAAACCAAAGGTTCATGGTGTCCATGGCCTCCCTGTGCTATGGGGAGAAAGCCTGGGCTCCTGAGCCAGAAGTTTCAGTGGTTTATTTGCATGAGGTTTCCCTATGCGCAAAACTTTGCACAGGAACAGGCCATACAGCTGGGGCTGTTGTACTCATCCCAAGGCCTGAGATTAGCAATTCCTCCACCTGCACCGCTGCAGAGAATTTCAAAGTAAAAACAAAACCAAAGGGAGTGCTTGCAGGAGCCCCTGATCCAAGAGCTTTGTTGTATTTCAGTTTGGTGGTGGTGGCAGGCAAGCATGGAGCCCCTCATGCACATCCTTACTCACTCCAGTGCCACCATCAGTTCTGGGTGTTGCAGCTCTGCAAACCCCTGTCCTGGGGTTGTTGGGTCTTTGTGCAGAGATGGTGTTCTCAGGCCTGTAAAAGGTTTTCAGGGGTTGGGAAGGTACATTTTGCTTGTCTGTCTTTATCCTGGCTCTGGCTGCTGCTCTGTGTGTAGCCACAGGACCTAAGGACCAACCCAGCCAAGATGCCAATGCTGCTTTAGCTTTGTAGGGTTGGAAAAGAGCCTGGCACAGGCAACCCAGTTGCTGAGCCTGGGCACCAGTGATGAAAGGACCATCAGAGAAAGGCAGCAGAGGTGTCTCCAGGACCATGAGAGAAGGAGGGCAGAGATGTCTCCAGGCCATCAGATGTGACAGCAGAGGGGCACGTGCCTGGATTTCTGACACCCACATCCCCCTTCAAATTTCAAATGTCTCTAAGGTTAGCAGTTCCAAATGTCTTAATATCTTTCATTAGAAAGCTTGGCTAGGGCAGAGAGGGGTGGGCTATGCAGGCCACACTGCCAGGGCCCAAAGGCTATGCTAAGTTCAACAATTTGGAAATAAGGGTGACAGCACCAAGACAGGCAGCAGCCATCGAGGAGGGGAGCAAGTCAGGCTGCTCAGCCCTGCCCACATGGAAGGATGCCTTTTGCATGGGAATGTCTTCAGCAGATTGTACAGCTGCAGCTCTGTGAGGACCTGAGAGCATCAGCAAAGTGGTGCTCACAGCTGGGGCAGAAGCACAGCAACAGCTGTACCTCTGCTACCCTGAATAAACATTGGGATCCAGCTTCCCCATCCAACAGCTGAGCAGGCCTGAGCTTTTGGTACATAATTACTAATAAACCTGCAAATATGAAGGAGTGATTTCCACCCCCCTCCCCCAACTCTCTTTTCCACAGACCACTATCTTCAAGAAAATTAACTGAATTCTGCTTGGCAGATCGTCTTTGCCCAGAGCTCCTGGTGCCTCCAGTCTGTAGCTCAGCTTAAAGCACAAGGTGAGCAGGGATCTTCCTTGATAGTCTGGTAGGTCTCCAGCAGACTGGTAGAGTGAGCCCAGGCTGGGATGTATCAGGACAGCCATTAAGTATCCCCTGGCCAGGCTGCTGTGTGCTTCTTGTTCATGTCTCAAGTCCAGCATCGCTCAGGCATAGGTAGTGGATGAAATGCAGCTGAGTGATGACTGACAGCAAGACAGGTGAGAGACTTTAGCTGACTGCAGTTTGCCATGACAGCTTGAAAACCACCAGGATCCAAAGAATAGCAGAGGCCCCTTTCTGAACCCACTACTGTCACTAATACAGAAACCTTAATAATTCATTGATAAACCTTCAAGGTAGAAATACACAGAACACCCCTATGTACAGCAACATTCTTGTTTACATCAACTGGGTTAGGAATTTGATGCAAGGATTGCCACTGCTTGTTATTGGTTTAGCTACATGATTGGGACTTGTCTGGAAAGAGCAAGATCGTTTGGGTAACTCAGGTTGGCAGCTCTTGACTCTGTTGCTGTGTCTGAGCTATTGGCTTGATGTGGAGGAGGCACTTGGTGTGTGGTTGTGTTCCACACCCAACCTCCACCTACAGATGATTAAATCCCCTTGGGCCATGCATGGCCAGTTCCAGTCTTTAGTCCATCTGTGAAAAGCATGGTTCTAACTGGCTCCCTTCTTCTCCCATTCCTGCCAAGGGAAAAAAGAGGCAAATTGGTCAAAAAAAAGAGAGGCAAATTGGTCTAAAGAAGAGGCAAACTGGTCAAAAAGAAGAGAGGCAAACTGGTCAAAAAGAAGAGGAAAATTGGTCAAAAAAAAAGAGGGCAAATTGGTCATAAAGAAGAGGAAAATTGGTCAAAAAAAGAGAGAGGCAAATTGGTCAAAAAAAAGAGAGGCAAATTGGTCTAAAGAAGAGGCAAACTGGTCAAAAAGAAGAGAGGCAAACTGGTCAAAAAGAAGAGAAGGCAAATAGGTCAAAAAGAAGAGGAAAATTGGTCAAAAAAAAAGAGGGCAAATTGGTCCAAAAAAAGAGAGGCAAATTGGTCCAAAAGAAGAGAGGCAAATTGGTCATAAAGAAGAGAAAATTGGTCAAAAAGAAGAGAGGCAAACTGGTCAAAAAGAAGAGAGGCAAACTGGTCAAAAAGAAGAGAGGCAAACTGGTCAAAAAGAAGAGAGGCAAACTGGTCATAAAGAAGAGGAAAATTGGTCAAAAGAAAGAGGGCAAATTGGTCCAAAAGAAGAGAGGCAAATTGGTCAAAAAGCAAATCTGGCAAGCCACAGTAGCCATAGTGTGTGCAAGATCAACCTGATCATCTGGTACTGGAGTGGGTTTTTTGCCACAGAGTGGCTGAGGGCTGTCTCTCCATTACAAGCACCACACATTGATTCATTTCAATCACTGAAATGAATACTGGCACAGGTTGCCCAGGGAGGTGGTGGAAGCCCCATCCCTGGAGGTTTTCAAGGCCAGGCTGGATGAGGCTCTGAGTAATCTGATCTAGTATGAGGTGTCCCTGCCCATGGCAGGGGGGTTGGAACTGGATGATCCATGAGTCACAGCCAAGGCAAACCCAGGTGAAAAGCTGAAGAAAACCAGGCTGGTCTTCTCCAAGTGGTGCTTGGTTAGGGATGCTCTTGAGACACGAGACCCTCCCACAACCCCACTGCATCACAGCCATTCTGCTCCAGACTGTCTCAGATGGCTTTTCATCCTGTTCCCTTGGTGTGGTTACCTTGGCTTTCTGTAGGACTGTTCCCTTCCCTGTCACCATGACGGACAAAGGCCGATTCTTTAAAGCCGTAGCTGAATTGACAGGAGAGTTCTCTGTGCTGTTGGCTGGACTGGCACTTTTGGACTGCATCTACAATAAAATAGAAATGGTGATGACTTGACTCCCAGGAGAGGCCTTGCCCCACCAGCTCCTAGTCACACTCCCATCCTCTTTGCACTGAGGCATTTTTTTTCACTGAGGTGACAGAGGATGTGCCTGGTGTGTTTAGGTGTTGAGGACTCAAGCAGAGGGGTTCAGAGCAGGGATCAGGTGGTGGCTATCACTGTTTCATGGCAGCAGAGTTCCTACAAAGGAACTTAGATGCCTGAAACTCCAAAGTAAACACCTCTTGGCTTGGCTGAGCATAAAAGGAGCTGGGTCTGGGCCTGTATGGCCCCTAGAGGGTGTTGCTCAAGGTCCCACAGGGAAATACAGACACTGAGCTCCACCAGCCCCCTTTCACCTCCCCATCACTGCTGTTACCTCATTATATTCTTATCTATATTATATAAAAGAATTAGCATAAGATATAATAGATACCATTTATAAGATCACATATAATATCATACTGTTGCTAATTATTGTAGTATTAAGCAGGCTGAGAGTGTGACTGCCCAGCTGCTGGAGAGCCACTGTGCACTCCGAAGGTGCCCCTCCCATACCCGAGGGGCTGCATTCTCCAGGTGTGTGGTGTCCACTGCAGTGCCCAGTGTCACAGGGCCAGACTCTGCCTTCTTCAGGTTTTCTTTCACCTCCACCAGGCTGAGCTCCAGGTCCACCCTCCTGCTCTCCTTCCTTTTGCATTCTTCTTCTATCTCCTTCAGCCTCTGCTCCAGGTTCTTGTCTGTAAAGAGAAGGGTAACTTGGGGGGCATGTGAGGAGAGCAGGGACCAGGGCTTATCCTGTGTATTTTCAGAGAGTCATAGAATGGTCTGGGTTGGAAGGGACCTTCAAAGGTCATCTAGTCCAACCCCCTCTGCGGTCAGCAGGGACATCCTCAGCTAGATCAGGTTGCCCAGAGCCCTGCTGAGCCTCACCTTGAATATCCCCAGGGATGGGGCCTCAGCCACCTCCCTGGGCAACCTGTTCCAGTGTTCCACCATCCTCATGGTAAAGAACTTGTTCCTACCATCCAATCTAAATCTCCTCTTCTCTAGTTTGAAGCCATTGCCCCTCATCCTGTCACTGCAGGCCTTTGTAAACAGTCTCTTTCCATTCTTCCTGTAGGCCTCCTTCAGGTACTGGAAGGTTGCTATTAGGTCTTTCCAGAGCCCTCCTCTTCTCCAGGCTGAACACCCCCACCTCCCTCAGCCTGTCCTCATAGCAGAGGTGCTCCAACCCCCTGATCATTTGCATGGCCCTCCTCTGGACCTGCTCCATCAGGTCCATGTCCTTCCTATATTTACCTCAAGAGGGACTGTGGCAGAGCAACCTCTTGCTCTAGTGCCGCCTGGGCTACGTCGTTCAGCACAAAGCACCAAGTCTCCCCTGCTTGCCCCTTCTGGTCGCAGGTGGGCCAGGTTCATAGCCCAGCTCCTTCCCCAATGGCCCACCTTGACTCATTTCCACACACGCCCCCTTGGCCTGGCCTACCTGTGCTGCCCCCGAGCATTTCCTTCAGCTCCCGCCTCTCCTTGCGCAGCTGGGTGAGCTGAGCCCGGATCTCGTCCTTCTCCTTCTCCAGCCGCTCCTTCTCCTCCGTAAACCGCTTCACCTCTGCCTCTGTCCTGTTCTTGCCAAGCTTGATTTCCACTGCTGCTGCTGGAAGCAACCCACCAAAACAAGCTCAGCCAGGGGAAAATGCAGGAGGGGAAAGCTTTTCAGGTGCTTGGGATCAAAACAAATGAAGCTCTGGAGAGTAACCAACTTGGATACCCCTCAGCTGCTTGGGCACTGTAAAGCTATTGTTATAGCAGAGGCAAGGTGAACCACAGGACAAACCTCACACCTAGAGCACCACCACCTCCCTCTGAGCCCCAGTGGCACAGTAACACAGTATATTAAGAGGTTGGAAGGGACCTCAAGAGGTCATCAAGTCCAACCCCCCTTCCAAAGCAGAATCACTAAGGGTAGTCCACACAGGAATGCATCCAGGTGGGTTTGGAAAGTCTCCAGAGAAGGAGACTCCACAACCTCTCTGGGCAGCCTGCTCCAGTGCTCCATCACCCTCACTGTAAAGAAGTTTCTCCTCATGTTGAGGTGAAATCTTCTATGTTCAAGCTTGTACCTGTTGCTTCTTGTCTTATTACTGTGCACCACCAAAAAGAGATTGGTCCCCTCCACTTGACACCCACCCCTCAGGTATTTATACACATTGATGAGATCCCCTTTTAAGTCTACTCCAGACTAAACAGCCCCAGGGCTCTCAGTCTCTCTTCATAGGGGAGATGCTCAAATCCCCTAATCATCCTTGTGGCTCTTGATTGGATTCTCTCCAGCAGTTCTCTGTCTCTCTTGAACTGGGTAGCCCAGAACTGGACACAGTATTCCAGGTGTGGTCTCACCAGGGCAGAGTAGAGGGGCAGTAGTGTCAGCATGGGCCCACTAGCTATCTGTATGCACAGCCCACTCACCTGGCAGTGGCATCTTGGGCCGGTGTGCAGGCACCAGCTGGGGACTGCCTGCTGTGACTTTGCCTGCTGGTGGCTCAGGGGCTGGCTGGGGGAAGGCAATGTTCTGCTGCTGTGTCTGGATTTTGACCATGGGCATCCGTGGCAGCACCTCCTCGGGCTCTGGCTTCTCTGGGTGTTTCTGGGGAGGGAAATGAAGTGGGGTGTTGTGGTGTGGGGAACTGGCTCACTGATTAAGCCCAGCCCTACCCTACAGTTCCAGACAGTACCTGCTCGGAGGTCTCCATCGCCTTAGTGCAGGGCTCGGCTTCCTTAGGCACAGGGACTGTCTCGGCTGTGCTCTCTGCTGGAGCCTTGATGGCAGCCCTTTCCAGGGATGGTGAGCTGAGGGGTGAAGGCTGGCACGACTTCTTGCTAGCACAGTGGAGGAAGGACTTCACTGGGGTCAGATCCAGGTACACTCTATCTTGGTCACCTTCAGATTTGTTCTCACTCTTGGGTACTTCTTCCTGCAAAAGGAGAAGGTTCCCCTGAAAAGGGACCACCTGATGCAGCTATAGGTACAGGAAAAATCTCACTGCAGAGCAGCAGCATCTCAGGCAATCCAGAGTACTTTCCACAAACCTTAGAGGACCAAAAATCCCATTCTCTATAATTCATCCCTTACAGGGCTTTTAGGTGTACTGAAGGAAAGGCCCCTTCTGCTCTCCTTCAATAGATCTTTCCAGTGATAGCAGCAGCACCACCCAAGGGTCAAACCCTCTTGTGCATCCAGTAACCCCTGCCAGATTTCTTTGTCTCTCCCAGGGTAACAATCTCTCTCACCCCCAGCATAGCCTGTCTTTCTTGTCATTATACACAAGAATTGCTCTCACAGGCATCAACATGAATTTTGATAGACAGGGCTCAAAGCAACACACTATCTATCACCAAATAATCCATGCTGTTTGCTGATGGAAACAGCAGTAGTTTATCCCAGCTGCCTGAGGATGCCTACAACCATCAGAGAATCACCTGGGTTGGAAGGGACCTCTAAAGGTCATCTAATCCAACCCTCTGCAGTGAGCAGGGACATCCTCAACTAGATCAGGTTGCCCTGAGCTCCGTCAAGCCTCACCTTGAATATCTCTAGGGGTAGGACCTCAAACACCTCTCTGGGTGACCTGTTCCAGTGCTCAGCCACCCTCACTGTAAAGAACTTCTTCCTAATGTCAAATCTAAGTCTGCTCTTTGATTTCAAACCATTACCCCTTGTCCTATCACTGCAGGCATCTCTCACTTCTCTCCAGTACTCCCCTCTGCTCTGTTGCCAAAGCCTGGATTTCCCCAGGGGCTGGAAAGCCCCTTCTCTGCTCTTGGAAAAACCTCCCCCTGGCCAGATGTTTACCCACAGTCTCCACAGAGCTGGCTGCCTGCAGCAGAGGGCATCTTACCGCAGGCAGGTCTGGCAGATCCACATCATCGTACAGCTCCTCCTGCTGCATCCTGCCTTTGGGCAGGTTGTCGATGTAGGCATTGGGCTCAGAGTACTTCCTCTGCATGAGGCTGTGGAGAGGCAGGAGATACCCCATCAGCAGCAGTCTCACTGCAGGCTGTGCTGTGTTTTGGCCATCTGAGCACAGCAGTCCTGGGGGCTGGGCAGGGCCAGATGCAGAAGATGAGGAGGTAGAGCAGCTCCCCTTGCCTGTTAAGCAGCACTCACCAGAGCGGGGCTGAGCATCTCCTCTGCTCTTGGACACAGCACTGCAGCAGCACGACCACCCTGCCCCAGTGAGCCACACTGCTGGGTGCCCACTGCCTTGCACCTCCCAGCCAAGCCCACCACCCTGCCTGTGCAAAAGCCACCTGTGCACTGCCCCTAGCACCTTGGTAAGCTGCAGCTCAGGTCAGCTGCATCACGGTGGGACAACGACAAGCGCTCGCCTGTCCTGCGCTGCGCTGTCAAGGAAAGTGAGCTGCAGCTGTGAATGTACCACCTGTTCCCCCGGCAGCCAGCCTCCTGCAAGCAGAAGAGCTCTCTCTGCAGCTTGCTTCCCCTCTAGCAGCCCTGCACCCCCTCACCCGTTCCTGCTGACATACAAGAAGGAGTTCTTTGCAGCGCTCACAATGCAGGAGACCCTCTCGGCATCCACGTAGTCGTAGGTGAACTCCTCCGGGTCTGTCTTCGAACCCGACTCCGACAAGAGGAGACCCAGCCAGTGGCCCATCTCCTCTGAGGACTTAGCCTACAAGGTGACCAGACAGAAAGTGCAGGTTGCAACAGCAGCTCCTCTTGGGTGAGAAACCATGCTGGTAGCCTTCTGGCCTTGCAAAGGGAGAGGTGAACTGTTGGGTGCTTAGATTAAGCCTGAGGCTCCATTAAAAGGAGTTGGGGTTGTTTAGCCTGGAGAAGAGGAGGCTCAGGGGAGACCTTATTGCTCTCTACAACTACCTGAAAGGAGGTTGTAGCCAGGTAGGGGTTGATCTCTTCTCCCAGGCACCCAGCAACAGAACAAGAGGACACAGTCTCAAGCTGTGCCAGGGGAACTTGAGGCTCAAGGTGAGGAGAAAGTTCTTCCCAGAAAGAGATTGGCCATTGGAATGTGCTGCCCAGGGAGGTGGTGGAGTCACCATCCCTGGAGGTGTTCAAAAAAGGCTTGGATGTGGCACTTGAAGCCATGGTTTCATTGTTATGAGGTGTTAGGTTGGACTTGATGATCTCTGAGGTCTTTGCCAACCTGGTTGATTCTATGAAAAAAGTGCAGCTCTGTGTGTGGACTGATTCACAAATTCAGAAGAGAGATGAATGCAGCTCTTCAATGAACTCTTTCCTGGCATTTCCAGTAGATCTGCATTTTCCTTTTAGTGGTGAACAATATCTGCCTATGAAAGTCCAGGAAGCCTCTGGAGCTGGAGGTGCTGGTGGACAGGCAGCTTTAGTGAGGGAAGAGTGTGGGGTTTGTTTTGCACCAGCAGAGTGCAGCAATGGGACTGGCAAACACACATGCAAGGAGACCCAAGCATCCCAGGATATTTATGTCAGTGCCCAAACCCCTTCCAGGACTGCCTGAACAAGGAAGAGGGGAAGTTCTGGGCCCCTCAGTTTAAGAAGGACATTGAGACTCTTGAATGTGTCCAGAGAAGGGCAATGAGGCTGGGGAGAGGCCTCGAGCACAGCCCTGTGAGGAGAGGCTGAGGGAGCTGGGGTTGCTTAGCCTGGAGAAGAGGAGGCTCAGGGGAGACCTTCTTGCTGTCTACAACTACCTGAAGGGAGGTTGTAGCCAGCTGGGGGTTGGTCTCTTCTCCCAGGCAACCAGCACCAGAACAAGAGGACACAGCCTCAAGCCACGCCAGGGGAAGTTTAGGCTGGAGGTGAGGAGAAAGTTCTTCACAGAGAGAGTTCTGTTAGCCATTGGAATGTGCTGCCCAGGGAGGTGTGGAGTCACCATCCCTGGAGGTGTTCAAGAGGGGATTGGACATGGCACTTGGTGCCATGGTTTAGTAGTCATGAGGTGTTGGGTGACAGGTTGGACTTGATGATCTTTGAGGTCTTTTCAAACCTTATTGATTCTATGATTCAATGGAAGGGAAGAGTCTAAAGTGGGAGCAGAGAGCATCAAAGCGAGCCCCTTGCTTTACCACAGTCAGTATCAAAGTCCCTGCTGCAGTGAGCAGCCTGACATTGTGCCAAATGAAGAGTGAAATGTAGTGCCTTGAAGTCAGCTCTAGCAAACAGCCACATGCACTTCCCAGTAGTAGGGAGTGGAGGTTCTACCTGAAGCAAGAAGTGGGTGGATGCAGCCATCTTTTGCTTTGATTTGAAGAGTTAAAGCAGTAAGCACAAAGCAAAATTCAGGGCAAGCAAATCCCAAACTGGAAAGTATATTTTAAGCTTCCAGTCTGTTTTATTTAGCAGAGATTTCAGTGCCTGGGAAGCCTGCCAGCCAGTCTGTACATTGAGTCTGACATCCCAACAAAACACAGATTCTTCCATTCACAAAAAGTGCATTTTCCCAGCACCTCTTCTTCACAGCTGTAATTAGGCAAAATTCATAGACACAGGCATGCCCTGAATCAGAAGCTAAACAAAACCACCTTCAAGCTTCATGGCAGGCCCTTGAAGTCAGTTGTTCAGCTATAAATATTCCACCCACTGGAAAAATACAGGAAATGGCTCACATTGTCCACCTCCTACTGTAATCACGCTGTCGTCAGAGAGAACTAAGATTAGAGATAAACAGCCCTGGGTGCCGGCAAAGGAAAGTGGCAGATGGAGATGAATTCACTTGCACTTTCCAGGGGCAGGTTTTGAGTGGTTTACTTGGGATGCATGACCTGTGGCACTCTGTTTTCAGAAGATGTTTCCTGTGCCTCCTATCCACAGATTGAAGTCCTTAAAGCACCATTCCTCCCATCTCTAAAATGCACCCCATATGACTTAATCATCCAAGGTTATCTTACAGTCAGGGGAGAGAGATGGGCACCTCCAGAGAACTCTTCATCCCATCCTAAGATGAGTGCCTGAGATGAAGGCTAAATTGTCCTCTGGAGGTGCCAGCATCAGATACAGCCTGGATTACCGGCTAGGTGACCACAGGCAGATGAAAGGCCCAGACTTCAGGTTCTATTTTGCTGGACTGGAGAACCTCCCTGGCATTTAGGCCTGTTTAGACTCCCAAGATGAGAACTTGAATCATAGAATCATAGAATTGTTAGGCTTGGAAGGGACCTTGAGCATCATCCAGTTCCAACCCCCTGCCATGGGCAGGGACACCTCACACTACAGCAGGTTGCTCACAGCCACATCCAGCCTGGCCTTAAAAACCTCCAGGGATGAGGCTTCCACCACCTCCCTGGGCAACCTGTGCCAGTGTCTCACCACCCTCATGGGGAAGAACTTCTTCCTAATGTCCAATCTGAATCTGCCCATTTGTTCCATTCCCCCTACCTGCCACCCTAAAAAGTTCCTCCCCAGCTTTCTTGTAGGCCTCCTTAAGATACTGGAAGGCCACAATTAGGTCTCCTTGGAGCCTTCTCTTCTCTAGACTGAACAGCCCCAAATCTCTCAGTCTGTCCTCACAGGAGAGGAGCTCCAGCCCTCTGATCATCCTTGTGGCCCTTCCAGCACGTCCAGATCGTTCCTGTAATAGGGGCTCTGGAACTGGAGACAGTACTGGACGAAGCAGAGCTTTGTTGGAGGTGCAGCCCCTACCTCCAGAAGGACTCTTTCTTCACCGTTGAGCAGGATGCGGAAGGAATAGAGATGATCAGGGCTGGGCTCTGGGACAACCTCACAGCCTGCCAGACTCAGGGGCTGCTGAGCCAGCTTGCTTCGGTTCTTATCCTGGTAGAAATGGAGGTGACCATCTTTGATCTGACACCAACGAGACCTCCACTGGCTGTTCACTAGCACATTCAGGTAGCCTGCAAGCAAACACAAGTTCTCAGGCACGCATTTCCACCGTGTGAGGAAGGGGGATCCAAACTCAATGTGAGTTCTGAGATCACCACACAACACAAAGACACAGATAAGGGCAAAGAGGAAAAGCACAAACTGTCCTACCCATAGCAAAAAGGGTAAGAAAGGTAAGAATCTGTTGAAAACAAGAGCCTTGAAATTCAGGTTAGGTTTGGAACAGCAAGTTTGCTGCAGATGGTTGGATAAAATTGGTCCCAGGAGCTGAATACCAGGTGACCCACACAACTCTCTCCCTGCTGATTCCAGCAGCCTGGGCTGATGCCCAAGAATAGCAGCACAGAGGCCCTCTATGTGCATGTACAGTATCACCTGCACTTCCTCCTGGGCTACCTTGCAAGCTATTGCCCACCCTTGTAAGCTTAATGGGTAAGAGACACCACAATCCACATGGATTTACTGGCACAGACTGAGCAACCTCCCTAGGAAGGACAGCCTGGCACACACACATCTGAGGAGGATGATGTCTGGTGCTCATCCTACCTTGCACACCAAGATCCAGCCCTGAGACCAAGTCCCTGCAGAGGGCCTCACGCTGCCACTTACTTGAAGTCTCCAGGGATCTCTCTGGGCTGTCCAAGGAGCTGGATTTTTTCCTCCCAAGGTTCATCAGGTTGCTCAGTTTCAGGCCAGTTGTGCATTTCTTCTTAACTGTGAGAAAAGCAAAATGCATGACTTTCCCAACTCACAGCCATACACTCAGCCTGCTGTCCCAGCTGGGTGTCCTGCCCCAAAGCTGCCTGCACTGCTGCCCTGCACCCAACAGCAGCACACACATCCTTGGCAGACAGCAAAGCCCAGGGAGATGACAAGCAAGATGCCACCAGTAATCCTACTTAAGTGATTTGCCAGACTGTCTGTATTGCTTTAAACTTGGGCTAGCTCTGACCAAACACCAGCTGCTGCAGGAGCTGTGGGAAGTTTGTTTGCACAGATCTTGTTGTGCAGGTGCCAACCTCCCTTCACTTTGCTACTCTACAAAGAACTGCATTAAAAAAACCCCTAAAACATTACCATGAATATTTACTGCATCAAAACCTTTTTCCTTCCTAAAAGAAGGACTTCAGGTGGGGAGGGGGAAAGCTTATGCCTGAAGAGCCTCTTCAGCATTTTCCTACTGAGCCCATCAGTCAGTGTGAACATGGCTGTGTAATCATCACATAACCCTGGTAAGAAACCAAGTTGGATGTCTTTAGTTCAGATTTTCCTTCACACTCTAAGCACAAAATGATGAAGTCCTGGCCTAAAGGGACTCAGCAGCCCACTCCAGTGAGTTCCCACCATGGAGGTCTGTTTTTTTACCTCTCTCCAATGGGTGCCACTGTCCTTCTAACAGAGCATCTCCTCTTTTAATGTCCTTACTTGCCCCAAGTTATAGCTGAGGAATGCAGCTTACAGCTCAGAGTGATGCCCTAGTGTGAAGGTGTTACTGTCCCCCTGGAGACAGCTCAGCGTTTCACACAGGTATT
This sequence comes from Dryobates pubescens, assembly GCF_014839835.1. Classification (NCBI taxonomy): domain Eukaryota; kingdom Metazoa; phylum Chordata; class Aves; order Piciformes; family Picidae; genus Dryobates; species Dryobates pubescens. The sequence goes on along the minus strand of NC_071619.1, from coordinate 5,888,540 downwards.
CCAAGTTCCTCTGCAGAAATCTGAGGGAAGTCACTTAGGTTGCATTTAAGCCATCTCAAACTGTACTAAAGTGGCTTGCCCAGAGTCGTGCAGAATCTTTGTGGTAGGGCAGGTATCACACCCAGGTTTCTCAAGCCCTATCCCACCTCTGGAACTAAGCAATCCTAACACCCACCTGTCATTTCACTATGGGGGGAAAAGCACTGAAATCAAATTCACAGGCAGGGAATTCACCTGCAGCTTTCACCTTGCAGCAGGGCAGTTTGAGGTGGCAGTGGCAGGAGAAGCTTAAGCAACCCTTGCCACATACAGGCTCAGTGTCCTGGTTTCCCCATGATCCCCAGGGTAAGAGTTTACCATCTTTTGTCTCAGCTGTCTCTGGGTGGCCATCTGTGCTGCTCCCACTCTCAGAGGCTGCAGAGTACCTCTCAGATACCTCCACCTGTCAACAAGCACCAGACAGAAGCTCCACAGATGCACATGATCCATTCTTCCAGCTAGCACCTGCCCCTAAGTGTCTTTTTCCCTTCACCCAATTTATGAGGTCCCACCCTCTCTGTAGCAGATTCTTTCACACAGATATCCCCTGCCCACCCACTCAGACTGTGTTCTTCCCATTGTTTCTGAGCTCAGCATGGGCAGATCCAGCACATGAGCCACCCCAGCCGGGCTCACCTAAAAGGAGAAGCTGTGACACCACTGGTGCCACCCTGTGGTGCTGCAGCCTGGCTGGTGGTGGCATTTGCCAGTCCCTGTAGGAGGGTGTGGGCAGAGGAACCACCCAGGTGCCCAAACAGGTCCAGTTTGGGTGTCCATCAGAGGCTTAGGAAGATTTATTTCTCCTACTACTGTTCTGGAAAAGGCTGCCCTCAGGGGAGTGCCACTGAAACCTGAACTAGAAACTTGTCCAAGTCCTGGCATCCAATGTTCTGTATCCCTTCCAAAGCTCTCAGTGAGCACAACTGTCCCACTGGATGAGATAATAGCTGCTGCCCTGTATGGATGAGAGCCCAATGCTGAGTCAGTCTTGGGGGGAAGATGTGGCAACAAAATTAAGACTGCAAAGGAAAATGAAGATTGTTCCAACCACGCTCCCGTCCGGCTGCTTGCACTCACAATGGTCTTTGTTCAGATCAAATGACTACACCTACCACTGTTATTTAAGAAAGGAACAGAGTGGAGAAGCCCAAGTGCTCATTCTCTCTGCAGTCAGGGTGTACCTTTGGGTAACTGAGCCGCTGTGAATCTGGGATGTACTGGTTGCCTTCGCTGCCTCCTTCACACAGCAGCCCGCTGGTCTCCTGGATTACCTGAGCAGAAGGGAAGCCATAGCCTGTGAGACAGCTGCAGTAGCATGATCAGTATTTATTCCTGACCCAGGACAGGCAGAACCACAGCAGACTGGGTTTACACAGCAGACCCACAGTTTATACTCTCTGTGACCCCAGGGACTTCCCTGGAGCGGCAGCAGGCAGCCAGCAGAAATTGCTGGGCCTCAGTGAGCCTGGGAGAAGCTACCAGCAAAGGCAGCCCTGGCACCTCACAGCTCTGCTGCTGCCCCAGGCTCCATGAAGGCTCCTTCTGCTGTCATCTCAGCAAAAGGGCCACATCTCCCCCTGTCCTCAGCCAATTCACACTGGGCACCCACCCCAGATATCCCTCCTGCTGCAGCAGCTGGGCTGGGAGATCTTTACACAGCCACCCGTGGACAGAAGGTGGCAGGGAGCTGCAAGGAGCTGTAGGGAGAGGCTATCCCAGGACATGAAAATGAAGTGGTGTATTTGTATATGGGCTAGTGGTGAGGAAAGGAGCCAGAGCACAGGACTGAGATAAGATACCATCTCCTAACAAAGCCAGGGAGAAGCATGGGAGCACCACTAGGGCAAGCCCTGAAGGCACCACTGACCCTGAGCCACTGCTCTGCCTGGTCTTTACTCTGCAGCCCCAGCACGATGACATCAGCGTTCATGGGGATGATCTTCAGCTTGTGCTCCTTCTTCTTCACTTGCTTTTCCTTGTGAATGACAGTGCAGCCCAGCAAATTCACATCAAGCTGAGGGCTGTGGTCTTTGGAGCTCTTGTAGCACTGGGAAAGGAAAGGTGAGGGCAGGTAAGAGGTTGAGAAGCTGTCTCTTTCACACACTGGCATGACCTCAACCCTAGAAGTGGTTCAGTGCAACAACATGTATTAAGTGCACTGAACACAGGAAGGTCCCATAGGTCCTACAAGGCTTCAGTGTCTACACAGACTATGCACAGGACATCTGTAGGTGTAGAGATACACCTGTATATAGTCTGAAATACCTCTCACAGGTACCACTAGAGGGTCAAGTATGTGGTTAGCCAGTGGGATAAGCACCCTTCCTGCTTAACCACCTCAAAAAGTTCCCCCCCAAAAGATCCCTAGGCATTTTGGGAGTTTGAGACTTTGGCCCTTGTGCCCCCTTGAGCAGCCCCATGCCCTTACCCCTGCTGAAAATGGTATGAGATGCCCCATTCTGCTGTACATGGTTTCTGGAGCACTGCTAGTAGCACTTCTGTTTCTGCCAGCTAGTTAATGTGGTCTGAGGCGCCACTTCCCTCCCCAGTTCACCAGAACAGGTTGTTTCAGGCAGAGAGTGGAGGATCTACCCACCAGCAGCCTGGTGTCCTTGATAACACACAGCTGTTTTGCCCACTGTCCCAGCCACTTCTTTCTCCACAGGAAGGCACAGATTCGGGCATCCTTCATCAGCTCGATGGTGGCCTCGGTGGATGGCCACTGATGAGTCGCTGATTTGCCTTTGTTGCTTTCTTCCTCGTCGTAAGACTCGTAGGAGCTACTAACAGCTTCCCCATCTTCTACAACAAAAGCAAAGCTCCATCATTAAAGACATTTTTGAAGACAACTGCTGCTTGCCTCAGCCATGCTCACACATGCAAAAGCTTCCAGCGCAGGGATATGTCTTTTGAGGCTCTCCTACAGGATAATCAATAGGAAAACAACCCAACAACCCTCCTTTCTAGCCCAATATTAGCCACATTGCAATGCTTTGTGCCTAACAGGCTCAGTTAGCAAACCCTCAAAAGACACTTCTCAGCTGACTGCAAAATTGAGAGGATTCCCTCAGACGTTTTCTGATGTTTGCTGCATTTTTTTTCTTCCCCCCTTCAAAGATGCTTTTTCTACTTTCCTCTTCAAGCCAAACATTCACAGTTTTTAAGGCAACAGCAAGACACAGTCAGCCCTTGGCCTCTGAATGTCAAAAGTAAAGATGGTGTTTGTGAGGCCATGCAGCAAGCCATCACCTATTGCATTCGAGGTGTAGCTCCACTTCTCCTCTCTGGGTCCCTCTTTCTACTCAGCACCTGAGGGCCAGCACAGGGCTTTCAGGTAATGACACTGTTGCAGCAGCAGAAGTTATTCCTAAGAAGTGGCAGCTGTAAACAGCAGTGACCACGCTTTTCATGCTCATTCTTAAGCAGATTGCTACACGTGTAGGGTGAGTTGGGATTTTCAACACTCAGCTCCAATCACTGTAGGTTATTGGAGATTTCAGCTGATAGGAGCAGCTGCTGATCGGCACCAGACTTGTCAGAAGCAATTAATGTGTTCCTACTGACTACAGGGGAATTTGCAAGGCTCTGCTGGTGTTTATAGTACAGCTCAGGTAAGCTCACATAGCAAGATGGCAAGATTTGGGCAGCATCTGTGCAGGGTTCTGCTTCCTTGTCCTACCCAACAGCACAGAGGAATATCGTTCAGTACCTTTCACCAGAATTCAACCTAATTTTGATTCTCAGCAAATGTTAATATCCACATGAAAGTAGTATCAGATTGGTAGGAAAAAAAAAAGAAGAAAAGCAGCTAGGAAAGGGGAAAAAAGGCATTAGGAGCTTCACTGAAGCATGTTTTTTAAATGTGGTTTATTTGTTCTTACGATAAAAGGAAGTGAGATGCAGCAACAAAGCTACAGCCTTACCCCCAGTGAAATCTCCCTCTCTAACATCCCTCAAGTGATCAAAGCTGCACTAATTACATAAACTTAGTACAAAGGCAAATACTCCCCTTCAAAGCCTCTGAATGGTGCTGACAGCACATTACTGGCTCGCCATCTCCATACCCTCAATGTATCTTTTATGGGAAGAGTCTTTCTCTCCAGTGCATTATCACTATGCAGACCTTGGCCACAGGCAGCCTGGGCAGAAATTCAGATGGAGTTAAAAAAGTGTTGTTTCTCATCCCCACAAATACCAAGAAACTGAACCTGTGCACTGATGTGGACCCTTCCTTATGCAGCAGCAGCTAGGATGACTAAGGGAACCTCATCCTCTAAATCTCACCCTTGTCAACGTGGGGCTTGTCGCCAACTGCCCCTCTGGCCCCTTGTGGGTGCCTCTGCTGCCCCTCACCTGGACTTTAAGGTGTCAGTCTGCTACCTTTCTCCTAAGGGAATAACACTTTTCTTCCCTCCTCTCAGGGGAAGCCCTAGCTGCTCTTTTGTGCATCACCCACAACCACAAGTACCTCACGAGATGTACCCTTCTCTACTTGAAAGAGCTGCTGTTGCTGCTCTCCTAGTGACACTGCTATGGCTCCAGGAAGGGTGCTTGCCAGCCTGTGTAGTTGGCAGACTGGGAGCAAACCTTGCTTGAATGACTTGAGGGAAGTTTAGGCTCGAGGTGAGGAGAAAGTTCTTCACTGAAAAAGTAATTGGCCATTGGAATGTGCTGCCCAGGGAGGTGGTGGAGTCACCATGCCTGGAGTTGTTCAAGAAAGGACTGGATGTGGCACTTGAAGCCATGGTATAGTTATGAGGTGTTAGGTAATAGGTTGGACTTGATGATCTCTGAGGTCTTTTCCAACCTGGTTGATTCTGTGATTCTGTGAACACTGTCATGACTACAAAAGCTCCCTTAGTCCAAAATCATACAGCTGCTCTCCATTCCCACCTTCTGGCAGGTTCAGCTAAGAGCACAGTTTTATCCTCTCATTGAAGCAACATCAGTGGCAGCCACGTTCTTGGATGCCTTCATCTAATCCACTTCTGCTTTCCTGTTTGTCTTCCCACAACCTCCCAGGCAGCTAAAGCAATACCATGATGCAGCAAGCTCCAGCCAGAGTTGCACCTGCCCAAATAGAGCACCTTGAATGTTCACTGAACAGCTACTTATCAATACAGCCAGCATTGCCACACATCAGCTCCACATCAGTGGCCAGACCCAGGAGAATAAAGGGTAGGAAAGTTCTCTTCATCTTGAGCACAGGAAAAGACACAAAACCCATCAGCACAGGCAGAGAGAGAGGGGAGAGGTGGTTATCCTCCATGCATGTAATGGGCAGCGAGAGCGGGAGGCACCTAATCATCTCTGCTAGACTCGAGTTGGAGTTTGGTCTGGGGTTTGGTTTCTTTTACTTGAACAAAGAAGGCACTTGAGGTTTGGAAAGCATGCCATACCCATCGTTATCGTGGCATAAATAACACCCTCAGTAACCTGTAACCCTGGCCTGGGTCCAGCCGCAGCAAGCCTACCAAAAAGACCTGCACAATCAAAAGGAAAAGAGAAAAGAAGACAAAGAAAGAAAGCCACAGATAAGCAAACAGAGGAGAACAAAAGTGCCAGTCCATCTCAGCTCCACATTCCCCCCTCCACCACAGGTGAGGCTGTCCCAGCCCTGCTGCCCAGCCAAACTTAAAACAGGGCCAACCTTTTTCCAACCCATCCTCTCAAACAAGGCACTGCCCTTGAAAACAGAATCATGGTAATTACAATCAGCCAGGGCAGATGAGCTGTTCCAGTTAGAATGATTGCTCCAGTTGGCAGTCCCTTGGTTTCACTCCGTTTCTTATCACACCCTTCAGTTATGCAAACGCAGGGGAGGACCAGGATGATAAGGGTTTAACACATTTAGGCCCAGGAGGAAAGGGAAGCAGCAGCATTTGCTGGAGCTGTGAAATGAAAGGCAGAGGCATCCCCAACAGAGGGGTGGGAGGGAATCCTGCTGGTGGACGTGGGACCCCAAGACCCAGCGGTCTCACCTGCCCACTTCATTTTAATTCATTCACCCATGGCCTCTCACAGTGCCTCCAGGTCCTACCTGAAACCTCTGCTTCCCCAGCCCATCTGGAGGTTGGCCTTTCTTGGCAGTGCACCCACTAATTTTAGTGTGTTCCTACTTTTGGTTGATTTCACTCCCCTCACTTGTTTGGACATGCATGGGTGTCTTCCAAAGCCGGTGCTGTAAATGCTGTCACAAACACCACCAGCAGCTCCCTGGACCTTCCCTACCCAGCTTGTGGAGGACAGCAGTGAGCATAGAAGGCTTGAGGAGATTACTGGGGTCAGGCTTTAGCATGTTTGGCCAGGGCAAACCCATGCATGTCTAGACTGCCCTTTGGCAACAGCAGTCACACCAAGGCAATGAGCATCACTCCACGTAGGACAGGTGTAGGTACTATTGCCATCTGATAAGGTGAAGGTGGAGAAAAGGGATGTGGAGCCCACTTTTGTACTCATGGGGGCAATGGACAGGACTGAGACCTGCAGGTTTGTCCATGTGCCATGGGATTTGGAGTCTGATCTCTTGAGGCAAACCAGAGCAGCAATAGCTTCCTAGCATTGCTACCCAACCACGGCACAGCATGGCATGCTTCATCCTTTTCCAAGCCCCTGCAGCCTCCTCCTGCCACATCCCTACTGTCCCACATCTTTCACTGATCCTTTTTCTCTCTCACCCCAGGGCACCACCTCAAACGTGAGGTTGCCAAAAAGCACAGAGATTCGGGTGGACATGCTGCTGCCTCCCTTCTCACTCAAACCACCTGAAAAGCCATTTGCACTGTAGCACACCAGGCAGCTTGTGGAGGAGAAGGGACCTGCTGGGGCCTGCAAAGGGGACTGGTGGTTGAGCAGTCATGGGGGAGATGAAGGCACCACACACCCCAGCTGAGAGAGACTGCCTGGGCTTGCATGCCCCATCTCTGCTCACTTCACAGGCTCCTGTCTTCACTTCTGGCTGTGATACTGCCTGGTAAAACATCAAGCTCTCTTGTCAAACAGCCAGAGGCTGCCCATCAGCACCTCAGCTACCTCATTTTGACTTCTCCCATCACATGGGTTTCTTCTCTCTTTACGCTGGGCTCTGATCTTGTTCCCTTAGGCTGGCCTGGTTGGTGGCTGTGTCTGCACCTCTGAGCAGCAGGCTACCAAGGTAAAGCAAAGTTTTAAGCTGGGTGTGTACTTACTGCTTCTGCCAGCCAAGGCTCTGAATGCAGCAAGAGTTGATGGAGTTGCCTGGGTAACACAACCTGGATTTCCCAGCACACAGAGCTGTGGCCACACTCCAGCTAATCCAGGCTGTCTTTACATTCCATGGCTCTTAGCATGTTATTTGCTTTCCCAGTGTTGGAGGGGTGGGAATAAATCTTCTATCTTACAGTGTAAGCAACTGGAAACTCCTCATAAGGATGAGGCTGCAGTGACCTATGCTGCCTTCATGCCCTTGAGCTCCAGACATCACAGCTCTGACCTCAGCCAAGCAAAACAGAGCTGGCACCAAACTACACATGGCAGAACTGGGGGGGAGCTCTCCACCATGCCAACTGACATGTTTCACCCTGGCTGTGATGAGTTTGCACCTTCTCCCACCTGAGCTGGGCAAGATCTTCCTGTTCACTGCTGCAGTGCAGTTGAAAGGGGATGATTCAGAGGAAGGAAGATCTTTGTACAAGTCCATTTTTGGTGTAGCCTAGGCCCTCATGAGGACACTGACCCTCAGCAAGCCATGAGCTGTCCAGAAGCACAAAGTGCAGTGAGAGCTGCTGGGATACATTGAACCTTGGCCACTTCAGAGGCACTAGCTGGTCCTTCCCTGGCAGGGAGCTTCAAAGCCCAGTGGCTGAGAGGACTCAGCTTCTCTCATAGGCAGCTCAGATTCGACAGCCAGGGGTCAAAGTGCAAATCTTTCACTCTTAACTCTCAGCTATTTGCTTGCCTTGACTCTCCTCGCTCAGCTGTGCCCCCTGCCACAAATGACACTGCACCCCCCTCTGCTGCAGCTGAGGCTGATGAGGAGAGATCTGGGTCTGCAGCAGAGCCATGTCATCTGCTTCATTTGGGCTCAAATGGATTACAGAGCGATGACAAGAGCAGCTCTGCTGTCAGATCAGAGAAAGGAGATTTCTCATGATGGCTGTTCATGCAGGATGATCTTGAAAAGCAAGAACCTGGGAGCTCAGCCTTTGTGCAGCAACATCCTTCTGAAGGGGCAGGGAGCTCACAGGTGCCAGTACAGTGGCAGAGCTGAGGACACGGCTGTGAACTGCCAGCTCAGGCAGCAAGCGTGTGCAGAGCCAACACACACGTTGTCCCCTCAACAGTAAACATGGCTTTGGAATCAGAGCTACAGATGGTTAAAGTGCCACTAAACACAGAGCTAAATAAACAGCCAATTATAAAAGCTGTTATCATGTCTAACAGCCCAACAGAGACATGGATTTTGAGCCCCAAAGGGACGATTAGAGCATGAGGACGTGGACGCAAGCCATCAGTGTCACCACTCACTCCGCAGCAGAAAGCTGTATGTGCCTAGGGGACACGAGGATGAGCAGAAGGCTGGAGCTCCTCTCCTGAGGACAGACTGAGGGAGTTGGGGCTGTTCAGTCTGGAGAAGGCTCCAAGGAGACCTTATTGTGGCCTCCCAGTATCTTAAGGAGGCCTACAAGAAAGCTGGGGAGGGACTTTTTAGGGTGTCAGGTAGGGATAGGACTGGGGGGAAAGGAGCAAAACTAGAAGTGAGTAGATTCAGATTAATGTTAGGAAGAAGTTCTTCATAATGAGGGTGGTGAGACACTGGCACAGGTTGCCCAGGGAGGTGGTGGAAGCCTCATCCCTGGAGGTTTTTAAGGCCAGGCTGGATGTGGCTCTGAGCAACCTGCTGTAGTGTGAAGTGTCCCTGCCCATGGCAGTGGGGTTAGAACTATATGATCTTTGAGGTCCCTTCCAAGCCTGACAATTCTATGATTCTATGATTCTATGACTACAGCCTAGCTGCCAGAAAACCATACAGAAAGAGAGAACCCACAATGGTTTATACCATTTCAGAGTGACATTATATTAACTCTGGTGTACTACTTATTTCTCTAGGCAAGTGAAAACCTTGAGTGACTCAGTAGTCTGTTCTTTGCAGCTGGCATTAGGTCAGTAATACCAAGGGTGGCCAGCATCAGAAAAGCTGTAAGAAATATCTGTGCTTTTGTTTACTCATTCTTGTATACTTAAAGTCCTCCATCTCCCACAGGAAAATCCCCTTCCCCCCCTCCAAGAGTTAGCTGTGATGTACCATTTACAGAGACATCATAGGGCTCAGCCTCTTCGTAATATCCCTCCGGGGATTCGATCTTGGGGACCGGAGGTTGCTTTGTCTCAGGAACCTGCAGAACAAATAAAGGGGTAAAAGGAGCAGGGTTGAAGGTCAAAGCAGATCCTGGAAAACAATGGGGCACCTAAACTTGCTGAGATGACAGGGAAGAAAGAGGCTGTTGAGGACTTCCAGCGCACAGCTGGCTCAGATATAAAGGAGTTACTTGAAAGTCCTGTATAATCGCTTCATAAATGTTATTTTCTTTAATATTGCTGAAAGCCTTGGGAAGATCAACTCACACATTTCCTCAAAAGCAGTAACTGCCACCCACTGGCCTTGCTGTGAACTGGGACTTCTGCCTACTGCACTGATCCCCCCTAAGCTGCTCATCCTAACTGGGTCTGATCCTCTGCGCTATTGATTATCTTCACAGGGAGCCAGAAGGGCAGGCATTTGGTGCAGTCCTGGCTTTACACTGAAAAACAAGGCCTGAGTGGTCACTGCTCATGTCTCTAAGTCTCTGACTGATAGCAAACCAGCAGCTTAAAAATAGAATACATAGAATAAACCAGGTTGGAAGAGACCTTCAAGATCATCGTGTCCAACCCATCAACCAATCCAACACCACCTAAACAACTAACCCATGGCACCAAGCACCCCATCAAGTCTCCTCCTGAACACCTTCAATGATGGTGACTCCACCACCTCCCCAGGCAGCCCATTCCAATGGGCAATCACTCTCTCTGTGTAGAACTTCTTCCTAACATCCAACCTAAACCTCCCCTGGTGCAGCCTGAGACTGTGTCCTCTTGTTCTGGTACTGGCTGCCTGGGAGAAGAGACCAACATCCACCTGTCTACAACCTCCCTTCAGGTAGTTGTAGAGAGTAATAAGGTCACCCCTGAGTCTCCTCTTCTCCAGGCTAAGCAACCCCAGCTCCCTCAGCCTCTCCTCATAGGGCTGTGTTCCAAACCCCTCACCAGCTTTGTTGCCCTTCTCTGGACTCGTTCCAGCAAGTCAACCTCCTTCCTAAACTGAGGGGCCCAGAACAACTGAGGGGCCCAGAACCAAAACCTATGCTTTAGGAACTATATCAAGAATCTTTAATTGTGCTCTGAGCATAAAATGAAGGAAACAACACTGATGGAAAAGAAGTCTTTGAAAAGAGTCCAAGTGCTGGAAAATCCCTGTGGTGCTTGCCAAACCCCTCCCTAAACACAAGCAAGGGCTGGCAGGAAAAGCAGTGCCTTGCGCCTTTAGAAACACCAGCACAGGAGGGGAAGAAAGAAAAAAGAAAAGAGAAAAAAGAAAGGGAAGTTAAGAAACCAAGTTTTTACTTTTCAATAATTTACAGAGCTGTGGAATGTGAGACAGCAGAGCTGAAGACCACAGTGGGATGAGTGCACAGCTTATACTCTTCCCTCAAATATGTGGCATCCATCTCTCACCATGACCTGGCAGCAGCATCCCTGTGTTGCCCCAGAGCAGTGTCCCCTCTCCTCACCCAGGTCAAACCACCCCCAGTCATCTGACAATGGTATGCTCTGGCTCACAACACTGAGCTGGCTTCTGACCCAGACCTGGGCAAGGCCTGCAGAGGATGTTCAGTGTGTGAAGGGCTAAAGCCCTGCTCCTCCCAGGAGGACAGGCAGAGGAGCATGTTTCTCTCTGCAGAGATAGCAATGTTGGAGGGCATGGACCACACATGTTCCTTCATGCTAGCCCACAGGATTGCTCCTGGTGGTCTAGAGGGGCCAGCTGGGCACCAGCATTGCAGAGCAGTCTAAGACCAAACCAGTCCCTGTGCATGTTTAAAGCTGCCCTGGATAGTTCCATTAACAGGTACTGCTGCCCACTAGAAAGGCAGCTTTGAAAGAACAGAATTTCTGGCCAGCAGCTGCCCACAAAGGGTCCCCCTGCTGCTGAGGCTGTGGGAGCTGGTACCCTGAGTGCACTGGCCCAAATCACATGTCTCTGGTCCCACGTGGGCGAGTTGCCTGTGCCTCTGCCAGCCTTGCAGACTTCTCAGCTGTCTTGGATGAGGACTCCTACTTTCATGGGTGTGCTGGATTCTACTCTGCTCTGGTGAGACCACACCTGAAGTACTGTGTCCAGTTCTGGAGCCCCTAGTACAGGAAGGATCTGGAGGTGCTGGAAGGTGTCCAGAGAAGGGCCACAAGGATGATCAGAGGGCTGGAGCTCCTATCCTATGGAGACAGACTGAGGGAGTTGGGGCTGTTCAGTATGGAGAAGAGAAGGCTCTGAGGAGACCTTATTGTGGTCTTCCAATATCTGAAGGGGGCTACAAGAAAGCTGGGGAGGGACTTTTGAGGGTGTCAGGGAGTGATAGGACTAGGGGGAATGGAACAAAACTAGAAATGGGTAGATTCAGATTGGATGTGAGGAAGAAGTTCTTGACCGTGAGGGTGGTGAGACACTGGAACAGGTTGCCCAGGGAGGTGGTGGAAGCCTCATCCCTGGAGGTTTTTAAGGCCAGGCTGTGAGCAACCTGATCTAGTGTGAGGTGTCCCTGCCCATGGCAGGGGGGTTAGAACTAGAGGATCCTTGAAGCCCCTTCCAAGCCTATGATTCTAAGCTTGGTATTCAGAGACACATAGAACATGCTGCTGGAAAACACTTCCCTCCAAAAATCTTACAGGTTTAGGAGCTTGTCCTGATACACTAAAGGAGCAAACCCAAACCCAGCCACTCCAAGTCTTTCCTTTATGCATTCCTCAGCCGGGGAATGTGTCTGCAACTGCCATCTGTGGTGGAGTCCTCTGTGCAGCCAGCTCATATTGTGCTATGACCACAAACAAATTGCCTACAGAAAGAAACATTGTGGATCTGTGTGACAGCATCCCACAAGTGTCAGGGAAGGGGCTGCTCTGTTTTGTTTCCTACAGACAATGGAAGCCAACAGGGACTAGGTGGGACTGCACCTCAGCTGCCTCAGAGCTATTTTTACCTCTTTTCTTTCCCTGAAGCCATGGAGCTGCTTTGTTTCCAAGTCAAAGAGTAGATAGTGTGTTATCTAAGCTGGGCTGGCCCTTGCAGAACATTTGCCTGTCCTGTTACAGCACAATGGGGCATGCAAATAAAAGCATCTTGGGCATCTGCATCATGGGACTGTCCCTGTGGACAGGGCTGCCACAGAGGAAAGGTCACTGACGTCCAAGCACAGCCTACAGGGCTCATTGTTTAAAGGTTGCTCTGGGACAAATCCAAGGGCATTAGTGCAATCCAGCTGGGCCACCCTTGTTGGGTTGCCCACTGACCACTGGTATCAGTGAACTTTATCATCAAATTTGTCCTGTGCCACAAAAGGCAATAAGCAGAGGAGCATCAGAGTACCTCAGCATCACCAAACCACAGCAAACCCACAGAGCTAGGACAGATATATTCTGAGGTCCTCTCCTAACCTTCCTAACCTCCTGTGTCAGGAGTTGTGCACCCTCCTGCACTGCCCAGGTGGCTCCTGCCTGCTCCAGGAACAGCAAACAGAGGAGATTTACTTCCCCACAGCAGCGATTTCCACACACAAACTGGGACCATATTAAAGCCCTCCACAGCTCCACTCCTTGAAGGAAGCTCAGATATCTTTGCTGCTGACAGCTCACTGATGCTCAGATGCTCACAGCAAGGAAGTACTTGACTGTTTTGTCTGAAGGTTAGTTCCAGTGTTAAGCAGGTGGAAGAAGCCAGTTTCCAGAACAGGCCTGGGAGAAGACAGATGTTTTAGGTATCATTCTCAGCTAAATCCAGGAGTGCTGTTCCTAGTTCCTTCCTGATTGCCCTATCAGAAAGCTGAGCTACACCAAGCACCTCAGGGACAGCTGGCTGCTGCTTCACTGCACTTCACTGAGCTCCTCCTGCCCACCTCCCTGCCACAGCTACCCCCTGCTGCAGCTTTGAGATCCCCAAAGCCAAAGAGCAGTTCCTGCTCTGGTCAGTGCTCCCAGGTGACTCCAGCTCCAGCACTGTATCCCCAGCTGGTTGTGAGGGGAAAGCCTCTCTGGGACTAGAGCAGTTCCCAACTGGCAACCACGCTGTGCTCAAGGGTGTGTCATCTGCATCCCATCTGCTCTCCCTGTTTCCCCAGCTCTTTCAGCTAACTCCAGCAGCCGAGCCACACAGTCTACTGGGCAGAAGTCCTAGGGCCTCACCCCATGTGCTCCTTCCTGGAAAAGAAGCAGAACCTCCTCTATGGTTGACAGATGCACCACTCTGTACTCCTCCATGCCTCCCCCTCCTCCTGATCCTCCTTTCCTTTCATATCCTGAAATCACTACAGTGATTTTCCCACACTGGCTCAGCTACTGAACAGCAACATTGGAGCTCTCAAGGACCAGTCTCCCTCTCTGGGACAGCCACTCTGGCTTGCTTACACAAAATCTCACTGAAAGCTGACAGTGTTGAATTGGACCTTGGCTCAACTTATAGCTTCCCTATGGAAAAATCTACAGTGCCAGTGATTCCTCCCCACAGACCTGGGGGCTGTGCAACCAGTGTGAGGCTCTGCCAGGGAAGGAGGTCCCAAAAGTAAAATCCATACATACCTTTGGAGGGGGGAGGTCTGGCAGGCTCTTCTGAGGAGGGGACAAATGCAGTCCTGAGTCTCCATTGGTCAAGGAGTTTTTCCTATCCAGTGCTGCAAGGCATAAACACAATGATATTGGTGACATGTGGCATTTCCCAGCACAGCAGTTGCTCCCCAGAGCTGTGCAGGAACAGAGAGGTGCTATTCCAGTAGCAGGCAGAGTGACAGTTACAGGCAGTGCTGCAGGGCCACCATGTCATGGCAGGTCATACTCAGGAATGGGGCACTAGGAGCCCCAACAGAAGAGCTGGCCTCTGGTTTTAGGGCATGGCCTCTGGTTTTAGGAGGCTCAGGAGAGACCTTCTTGCTGTCTACAACTAACTGAATGGAGGCCGTAGCCAGGAGGGGGTCGGTCTCTTCTCCCAGGCAGCCAGCACCAGAACAAGAGGACACAGTCTCAAACTGTGCCAGGGGAAGTTTAGACTCGAGGTGAGGAGAAAGTTCTTCACAGAGAGAGTGATTGGCCATTGGAATGTGCTGCCCAGGGAGGTGGTGGAGTCACTGTCCCTGGAGGTGTTCAAGAGGGGATTGGATGTGGCACTTGGTGCCATGGTTTAGTCATGAGGTCTGTGGAGACAGGTTGGACTTGATGATCCCTGAGGTCTTTTCCAACCTTATTGATTCTATGATTCTATGTTTTTCCTTCTAGAGGGAGGTGGTGGGTTGAAAAATTCCCTCCTACATGAAATTTGCCAGACCAGCTCAGTTGGAAGCCAATGAAGGCTGTACTTACAAGCAAAACTACAATCTACAATGGAATACACTGAAATGCAATGAATATGCACAAAATATACAGGATTTGCAATATTTACAGGTATTTACAATTGATAAACAGAACAAGAAACCCCCTGGTCAAAGACCAGGGGAGCTGCACAGCTTCTCCCCACCCTGCTCCTCTCCCTCCCCCCCTGCACACAAAAGGGACAAGAGACAAAGCAGAGAAGTTGTTGTTAATCCCAATCACAACAAAAGCAATGTAGTCAAGGTCAGTAAAGCCAGGAGAAGCATCAGCCAGAGCCAAAAAGGCAAAAAAAAAGAGAGAAAGATTGTTTTGCAAAGTAAATCTCATGGTAGATACCTCTCCAAAGGCATTGTTTAGAACTGTTACTGTTTTCCTTTGCACCCCCAGCAGTGATTTATTTACATTCTACCACTTTCTGTTCAAGACCTGTGAAAAATTTTAAAGGCATGGCCTAAAACTACCACAAGGGGAAATTGTGAGGCCCAGACCCACTGCTGAAACTTTAAAGGGTCCTGAGAAGCAGCATGGGCAGACACTACACAGCACCTGGAAATCCACAGCGCTTTAGTCCTTGCTAGCTCTGAGCCCTGCTGCTCCTGCTGCAAGCAGGCAGAGCAGTGGCTGTCCCCCAGCTTCCCTGCCTTCCCACAAAAAAATGGAGATAATACCACCATCCCTGCTCCCAGAGAGAGCTGCAAAGGTCACTGTCTAGCTGGGCTGCAGGACAGTTTGTCAAAGCCAGCCCAGAACAGAGATTTAATTGCTGGTGAAGGCAGAGCTGCTCTTGAAGCAGCCCAGGCCGAACATGTGAAAGGGCATATGGCAGCAGATCTGCTCCAGGCCATCTGCACTTGCCTCTGGAAAGTCAGATTTTCCAAGCAGCTGAATGCAGAGTGATTCAGTAGCTGGAGGGTACTTGGAAGGCTCAGAAGGCTTGTCTTCGGTCCCTCTTCCCCCACCACAGAACTCCTGGGTGGCCTCAAATGAGTGCCCAAGTCCCACGACCTCCAAGATGCATTGAAACCAGAGAAGAGAGTATGCAGGAATGCTCAGCAGCAAGTGGGAGCAAGGCACAAACAAGGGAGAAACAAAGGCTTGTGAAGGCATTACCCTGTGCAGAGGGGAAGTCCCCTGGTACAGAGTGTCTCCTGCCAGATACTTTGGGAGAAACAGGGCTAAGGTACCCAGATATTGCAAGACCAGTAAATTAAGTGAGGGAATTAGCTCCAAGATCTGCAGTGAGCCGATGATGCTACAGCTCCTTCAGCCACCTGCTGGTGCTCCAGCCACATCCCTTGGGCACACACAGAAACCACCAAGGCATTGCACAGTGCACAGCAGCAGCAGTTAGCACAGTGCCTGCCTCCAAGATTTGGGCAGGAACTTTGCTGCATGTTTCTGGGCTTTAAAAATAGAAGCTGGAAACCACACCGCTTTGGTCACGTCTGGGGCTTGGAAGCAATGCTGACAGCTCTGCCCTGCCAGGCTGCAGCCAGCCTCTGGCCTTGATGATACAAGAGCCCCAAATGCATCTCTTATGACAAATTGCTCCCCCATGATGCAGGTCTCCTGGTCATCAGCACTGGCTAATTTCAGTAAGTCAGGAGGAACACATGGATCATAGGATCATAAGATGTTAGGGGCTGGAAGAGACCTCAGGAGATCATTGAGTCCAACCCCCCTGCCAGAGCAGGACCACAGAATCTAGCACAGGCCACACAGGAACACATCCAGATGGGTCTTGAAAGTCTTCAGAGAAGGAGACTCCACAACCTCTCTGGGGAGCCTGTTCCAGTGCTCTGTGACCCTCACAGTGAAGAAGTTCCTCCTCATGCTGAGGGGGAACCTCCTGTGCTGTAATCTATATCCATTACCCCTTGTCCTGTCACAGGTTGCCACTGAGCAGAGCCTGTCCCCTGCCTCTTGACCCCCAGCCCTCAGCTATTTATAAACATTGATTAAATCCCCTCTCAGTCTTCTCTTCTCCAGACTGAACAGCCCCAGGGCTCTCAGCCTCTCCTCACAGGGCAGTGCTCCAGTCCCTCAGTCATCCTGGTAGCCCTCCATTGGACTCTCTCCAGCACATCCCTGTCCCTCTTGAACTGGGGAGCCCAAAACTGGATGCAGTATTCCAGGTGAGGTCTCCCCAGGGCAGAGTAGAGGGGGAGGAAAACCTCCCTGGATCTGTGGGACGCATTCTTCTTAATGCACCCCAGGAGCCCATTGGCCTTCTTGGCCACAAGGGCACATTGCTGTCCCAATAGATACCCTCTCCAAGCAGCTTTTGTTTGCACCCCATGAGCAGGACTGCTGGGTGTCTTGTAAGGTCCAGAGTAAAGCAGGTAAGCCTATGTCACAGACTGATCATGGGGAGATCCACCTGATTACAGTGCCTATGCCATATCTACAGGCTTCTGGTGAAGGTTGGCCTTTTCTGTAAAGGACCAAGTAGATGTCACTCTCAGGGTGAACACTTTCCATCAAGAGGAGCTGCTGAGGCTATTGCTACTTTTGGAATGACCAGAAACAGGGCTGAGGTTTCCTAAAGCCCCAGAGTGGGGCAGCACAAACCACTGCCAGACCCTTCACAAGTGGTGGCCATCTGTTCTTGACTCTCCAGCAAACCTAGCAATCATCCTGCTGAACTTCACCACGCCAGGAAAATCATGTTTGATTTCTCTACCAGCAGCTCCACCTCCTCCCACCAACTTTGGAGGACAGGATGGAGACCACAGCTTCTGTCCTCACCCTGCTGGAAACCTGCCCACCTCCACGTACTCCAGCAGAGAAGAAGAGCAGGATGAGATGCAGCTTTGATTTTTCAGGCTCTGTGCAGGAAAACCATCCCTTTAACCTTCATCCTGATAAAATCCCTGGGAGATGATGAGGGGACAAGCACTTGATGCATGCCTTCTGTAGGGAGGGTCCACAGAGCATGTGTGGACCTTCTGCTACACTCATCAGCACCACAGCTCACAGATTGTTTCTTTATTGCACAGGGAGGGAAGGAGTACTTTTTTACTGGACAAGCTCTAACAGTTTGCAGGTGTCCTCTGATCAACATGTCTCTGCAAAACCTGGCATTTGAAGGCAATTTAGAAGAGGGAAGGAAGAAGAAAAACCACCCAAGGTCCTGCTAAATTTCTTACCTGTACTAATTGTTACTTATCTGTGGCCTCTATTCTTTGTAAAAGTGAAAGTCTCCTGATACTTAAGAGGACCACAGCGTGCACCATCAGGAGCCCTACACATCCCAAACTTCCATACCTTCATCCCTCTTCCCAAAGCAGATGGCATTTGGCTCACATGAACTTGCAGGGTAGAGACTTGCTGTGTTTCTCAAGCAAATACTTGAATGTGTCCAGAGAAGGGCAACAAAGCTGGGGAGAGGTCTTGAGCACAAGCCCTGTGAGGAGAAGCTGAGGGAGCTGGGGTTGCTTAGCCTGGAGAAGAGGAGGCTAAGGGGAGACCTTATTGCTCTCTACAGCTACCTGAAAGGAGATGGTAAACAGGTGAGGGTTGGTCTCTTCTCCCAGACAACCAGCACCAGAACAAGAGGACACAGTCTCAAGCTGTGCCAGGGGAAGTTTAGGCTCAAGGTGAGGAGAAAGTTTTTCCCAGAAAGAGATTGGCCGTTGGAATGTGCTGCCCAGGGAGGTGGTGGAGTCACCGTCCCTGGAGGTGTTCAAAACAGGATTGGACGTGGCACTTGGTGCCATGGTTTAGTTAGTCATGAGGTGGTGGGTGATAGGTTGGACTTGATGATCTCTGAGGTCTTTTTCAACCTGGTTGATTCTATGATTCAAATGAGATGAAGCAAACAATGGTGCCTTCCTCACTCACTGCAGTGAATTTAATTACTGTGCCATATAAAGTTCAGCTTAAATACTTACTGATGAAATTGGGAAGTAGATATGCAGTGAAATATGGCTTTTGCAGAACTAGCATATTTTAAGGCTTAGAGGGGAGGGCTTTTGGAGCTGATACATTAATACTTTGGAAACTATTTCACCCTGTGCTGCTAGAGCAGGCTTGAGCACAGCCACAGTGGTGAAGAAACCTTGCAGGTCGTGAGAGGTCCTGCGGGCCTCAGCCACAAAGTTGTGGTCACCACATCCCATCAAAAGCTTCTGGTGAAATGAAGTAGATAAAGGGGCTAAAGGGAGCTGATTAATCACTGGGACATCCATATCACAGCCCCTGGCTGTGTTTAAGACCAGGCTGGACGAGGCTCTGGCCAGCCTGATCTAGTGTGGGGTGTCCCTGCCTGTGGCAGGGGGGTTTGAACTAGATGATCCTTGTAGTCCCTTCCAACCCTGACTGATACTATGATTCTATGACCTCCTTTATCTGCCAAACCTGAACAGGCAAGTCCCACCACTGACCAGGCAGAGACCTCTCCATCCAGTTAGAGAGGTGGGAGCAGGGCTGTACACCCAGCTGCAGCTATGGCTAAGATCCCATACATGTGTCTCACTGACTTCAGCCTTTCCAAATAACTCAGAAGTTTTACTTGGAATAGGGAGGTTGTTGAAAACAGAAAAAGAGAGAAGTGCCAGGTCCCACAGGGAGCAACTGAGTGGGTAGGCTCATGGCCTTGATTGGGAAAAGCCTGAAATGAAAGAACCAACTCTAAAAATAAATGGTCTGAAATTTGCCCCCCAATGTGTTTTAAGCACACTGGATCAGAGCAAGCTCTGGTTTACACCCACCCAAACAAGGGCTTAAACAAAGAGACACTTCTCTTGCTGCTCAGCTGCTGGGAGGTATCATTCTGTTACAGAGCATTGCAGCACCACTCAGGGATCACATTAGGGCTGCACAGGTAATCTGGGAGGACATGCTGTTTTCAGGGGTATCTGAAGTTAACCTAAAGTCAGCTGTAGGTAGCTTAAAAAAGCAAACCAACCAACCAACCAAAAGTCCCAACCACAAAACAATGAAAGCAGAGCAAACAGCTGTGGAAGTGAAGCCATCCCAACTACTGCAGGACCAGCGTGTCAAGAGCAGGCTGCTCCGACGGTGTCCTTTTGCCTCCTGTATTTGGCTCAGAAACTTTGGGGCAGGGTCAGCTCCTGAGTAGCAGTGCATTAATGAGATGTGTGTCACTGACAATCTCACTCCACACAGTTATCAGAAACAGCTTTTGTGGCAAACACTGGAACAGGTTGCCCAGGGAGCTGGTTGAGGCCCCATCCCTGGAGATATTCAAAGTGGAGCTTGACAGGGCTCTGGGTAGCCTGTCTAGTTGAGGATGCCCCTGCTGACTGCAGAGGGGGTTGGACTTCCAAGCCAGACCATTCTATGATTCCATGAACTTCAAAGATCAAGGACATTTTTAGACAATTACATTCTTTGCCATGTTACAAATTCAAAACCTGGGAAATCTAAATTGGAAATGAGTATTTTTATCTTGGTTTAATTTCTTGGCTTATACACCACAGAACTCTGGCAGCCCCTGAGAGATGAAAGTGCTCCACCCACACAGATGGCCAGGGTGCACCCTGTGCCCTGGATGAGGCACTTGGTGCCATGGCTTAGTTGATCAGATGGTGTTGGATGATAGGTTGGACTCGATGATCTCAAAAGTCTTTTCCAACCTGGTTAATTTTGTATTCTGGACTCACCTTGCAGAGCTGAGATGGCACAGACCCCCTGGACTAAAGCAGAGTCATGAAGACACATGCTTTCAAGGTCTCAGAGAGGTGAAGTGACTTGTTTTGTGGCCAAATGAAACATGAAGGCTTCCTTAAATACTTCAGGCACTGGAACTTTAGGCCTTAGAAGGCAACGTTTTTATCCCAAAATACCGTCCTCCAAAGTGCTACTTCCAGGAATAACCTCACAGTGTTGGCAAGGACCACTATCTCTAAGGGAATGTTATGAAAACAGTAGTCCTTCCACACCATCAGCTGCCTCAGCCCTCAGAGCTTCCACAGGGGCCTCCACTGCTAAAGCAAGGCTCTAAGGGATGTGCCTTCATCGCCCCATTAGACATGATGCAACCACTGGAGATGCAACCACTGGAGAAGAGAAGGCTCAGGGGAGACCTTTTTGCTGTCTGCAGCTACCTGAAGGGAGGTTGTAGCCAGGTGGGGGCTGGTCTCTTCTCCTAGGCAGCCAGCACCAGAACAAGAGGACACAGTCTTAAGCTGTGCCAGGGGAGGTTTAGGCTGGATGGTAGGAAGAAGTTCTTCCCAGAAAGAGTAATTGGCCATGGGAATGTGCTGCCCAGGGAGGTGGTGGAGTCACTATCACTGGAAAGGTTTAAAAAAGGATTAGACATAGCACTTGGTGCATGGTTTAGTAGTCATGAGGTGTTGGGTGACAGGATGGACTTGCTGATCTCTGAGGTCTTTCCCAACCTTATTGATTCTATGATTAACCTTCAGCTCCCTACCTTTGTCTTGCTTCTCCTGGTCCCCCTGCTGTTTATGGATGGTCACTTTGTTCATATAAATATATTCCTCATCTCCACCTGCAAATCAAAGGGAAAAGTGAACTCCTGACCCACACCACACTGCTTTCACCTTGCAGTTTCCCCACAAAGGCAGATGTAAAGGCTCTGCCTCTGCTGGGGAGAACATGCTGGTTCAGGCAATGCACATTAAAAAGAAACCCACAACAAAACAATAATAAAAAGCAGAAAAAACTCAAATGTTTTCTAGGCAGGAAATTCCATAAGCTACAATTTCTACTTAAACATTAACTTGGCCAAAGAGTACATCCTGTGTATCTTATAAAGTGGATTAAATAAACTTAAGGTTTAATAAGGAAAACAGAAAGGATCCAGGAATCTTGGGAATCCTTTGCTTGCAAAGCTGGACACACTACTGCAGTAACTTTACATAAACAAACAGAGGTCACTGCAAAAATAATCTCCATTTCATATTCCTCTGCTAATTTTCATGTCTCCACTTCCCACCAATCTCCAAGAAAACGTTGCTTCAGGACCCCACAGCAATTCCCAGGGGACTCCACCGCCCCCCCGGGTTTTCCTCGCCCCTACCGCTGGGCTTGGTGTAGACTCTCAGGAGATCGGAGAGGAAGCTCTTCTTCACGATGGCAGTGCTGCTCAAGTTCTCCTTGTCCAGGATCCTCAGAAAATCTTCAAGTTCTGTAAGCAGCTGCTCCAGAGCTGCAACAGCAACAGAGACAACTGTTGGCAAAGCAGTTGGGTGATGTGCCAAAAGAGGACAGAGATTAATCCCCTGCCCAGGAACAATTCAGATTTCATTCTCCAGCTGGAAATGTCTCTCCAAGTCTTGAAAAAAAAACCCCACAAAATAGTGAGTCCCAAACCCAAGAAGTCTTTGATTTCCCTGAGCATGTTCATGCATCAGTAAAATCATAGGTAAATACCTATTGTTCCCATAGGACTTTTTATTCAAGGGAGGAAAACCTTGAGGCATTTTGAGCATTGGGGCTGAGGTTACACAAAAGCAGCATCCTGAGTCCTTGAGGCAAACACTGTACAAACCACATTTGGCCTGGGATCTACCAAAGACCTTGCTTTTTGCTCTGTCTTTCCATACCTTCTCCTGGAGGTGCTCAAGAGGGGACTAGATGTGGCACTTGGTGCCATGGTCTAGCAGTCATGAGGTGTTGGGTGACAGGTTGGACTGGATGATCTTTGAGGTCTTTTCCAACCTTGTTGATTCTAGGATTCTATTCTGTGATTTTTTTCCCTGTGTCTGAAATGATTTGAAAATGCCTCTGTGTTTCTTAAAAAACCCATACAGACAGCCCACTCCAAAATCCCCCCATACATGAATTCAGCAACTTCCTCAGGCTGGATGTGAGGAGGAAGTTCTTCACCAGGAGAGTGGTGAAGCCCTGGAATGGGTTGTCCAGGGAGGTGGTTGAGGTCCCATCCCTGGAGGTGTTTAAGACCAGGCTGGATGAGGCTCTGGCCAGCCTGATCTAGTGTGGGGTGTCCCTGCCCATGGCAGGGGGGTTGGAACTAGATGATCCTTGTGGTCCCTTCCAACCCTGACTGATACTATGATACTGTGGTGACCACAGAGATCACTATACCACACGGAACTGAAGACCCCAGACTAAGCAGCATCTCAGCCAGCCTCAGGAAAACCTGCTGCGCCACAGACATCCTGGCATACCTGCAGCAAGTGACTCAGGCACACCACTCCCTAGCACCAGCAGCTGAACCAGGCCATTAGGTTTGTTTTGCTCCTAAGGAGGTGCTGCTCAGCTTTGCCACTGACAAATCACTTCCCTGACAGGGCTCACGCTGAAGCAATTAATTGCTTGCTTTTGTTCACACTGAAGTTTATCATGGGCTAATTAGCAGCAGGGGCAGGAGCCTGTTCCAGGCAGGAAATAACAGAGTATTATGTGGAGAGAGGAAGTGCAATGCAAGAACGATGTGGCATGAGGGAGAAGTGTGGAAAACTCAGCCCAGGCTGTTCCTCCTTTGGAGGCTCCTCCATCACTCCCTGACCCTAAGGAGCTGCAGGGCTGACAGGCAGCAAAGCTTGGGTTTGCCCCTGCCAGGCTGTAAAGTAGGCTACCAAGAGAAGCATAGCCAGCAGGTTGAGGGAGGTGATTCTCCCCCTCTACTCCACTCTGGTGAGACCACACCTGGAGTACTGTGTCCAGTTCTGGAGCCCCTATTACAGGAAGGATCTGGAGGTGCTGGAAGGTGTCCAGAGAAGGGCCACGAGCATGATCAGAGGGCTGAAGCTCCTCTCCTATGAGGACAGACTGAGGGAGTTGGGGCTGTTCAGTATGGAGAAGGCTCTGAGACCTAATTGTGGCCTTCCTGTATCTGAAGGGGGCTACAAGAAAGCTGGGGAGAGACTTTTTAGGGTGTCAGCGAGTGATAGGACTAGGGGGAATGAACAAAACTAGAAATGGGTAGATTCAGATTGGATGTTAGGAAGTTCTTCCCCATGAGGGTGGTGAGACACTGGCACAGGTTGCCCAGGGAGGTGGTAGAAGCCTCATCCCTGGAGGTTTTTAAGGCCAGGCTGGATGTGGCTGTGAGCAACCTGCTGTAGTGTGAGGTGTCCCTGGCCATAGCCGGGGGGTTGGGACTGGATGATCCTTGAGGTCCCATTCAACCCTAACAATTCTATGATTCTATGACTCCTCAGCACACCACCAAGACATGTGGCATAGAGATATTTAACTGGGGCAATGCTCTATGCCCTTTACTTACAGTGTTTCCATGCTGTGTGTTCCCACAGTACCCCTGTGAGTCCCAGTTCACACCAATGAAGTAGAAAAGTATCAATATTTTGGTTTCACAGTGCAAAATACCTGAAGCATATCTAGTTTAAGTGCTACTACCTCCAAGGTCATAGCTGTGTAAGAGCAGGAGAGACCCATCCCTTTCTTACTCCCCCATCTCTAGCCACCAGGTGACCCTTCTTTGGGTAAGAAGACTGAGAAATGAAGCATGAACTGCACTGTGATGGTTTATGTTATCAGCCATTAATTGCAAAACATGCTGCTGCTCTCAAACTGCACCAATCTCCAGTGGCTGGACTGTAAAATAGGCTAATGACACCAGATCAATCAATAATGGCTCCTGAGGAATCCTACCAACTGGAAGTGCTCCACACTTTGCCCTGTAACCTCTGCTTTCAATTAATTCTCTTCTGGTCTGATTTAGGACCAGTAGGGAATGGACCATGGCTGTATCATACAGTGTTGACTGCAGTGTTTTTGCCAGCTGCTGTTTTGCCCATTCATGACCCACCACAATCCAGAGAAAGCAAGAATCACTGCAAGAAACAACAGCTGTCTTCAGACACTGTAAGGAAGCTGGTAGTATTTGTTGACAATATTAGACACCACTGATGTCATTAAACAACCAGCTGCGTGCTTTGGGTGTCAAACACACTCATCACTAACTTCTCTCAAGCTTCAGGGACCCTGCTTCCTCCAAGTTTGATGCTCACTGAGGTAAATCACAGCCTTTCTACACTCATTCATCTACTTCAGTGACCCACTTCAGAAAGTTGAAGTTGGAGTCAGTTCCTGCCAGTCAGGCCAGGTGTACAGAGCATTTGTGTGTCAGGAACAGGCTCAGAAGAAACAGCAGAGAACATACCTAACCTTAATTTGAAGCTTCAGAAGCAAGTCAGGTCCCAGCAGCTACTCACATGGGTGTCATGATAGCAGGTTTGCAGGGATGGGGATATAATTCCCATTCCCTCCTCCACCCCCACAACTGCAGAAAATGACTTTATTCTTCTCCCAGCCTTTCACAGCTAGCACACACACAAGGCCAAGTGCTTATGAATAGCACAGCCCTTACAGTAGGTTACATTTTCCAGCCCACCAAAGCTGAATTCAGGCTTCTAGTGACTCAAAGCAATTCATTTAGGACAAGATCCTGGGGCAACAGAGGTCAGTGGAAAGACTCCGTCAGACTACAATGGATTCAGGCTTTAGGGACTCGAGAGAGATTAATTTTGCTCTTCTTGAGTGAGAAGAAGCATATAAACCATCTGCTTCTATGCAAATACCACTTTGATCTCAGCTGGACACCCCCAATCCAAACCTGATACCTGCAAAAATAAACTGCTACTGCAATGAATGTGACCATTCATGCTCTCACATCAAAAGGACAATAAGCTAATACTTATCAGAGTGATGAATGTGAGAAGTAAGAAGAATTAATGTGATGAGGGTCTGCAAGATCCTCTGTGCAACAAGGATCCCAGCAGGTCCCAGCAGGTCAATAGGACTAACAACAGCTGAGAGCCCAGTATGTCAAACCGTCCCAGGATTTCAAATGCTGGCAACCACTGCTTGATCTCAGCTGAAGACCTCTCATGCTGTGGTGATGATGTATTGAACATGCTCCTGGCAAAACCAGGTTGGTGGTTATCCAAAGCAGCCTGAAACAAATGGCTCTCCCTCCAAGCTGTGTTGCTTTGCTCTGATTTAGAAATCAGAGCACACAGAGATGATTCCAGCACCAAGGCTTGCGCTGCAGGGCACCAGCTACAGATGCAAGGAAACTGCCTGCAAACCCAAATGGCTGTGAGCAGCACAGTAAGAGATCATAAGCAGGCAGAAGACCAAGTCACAAGGTAGTATGCATTTGAGAAACCTTCTTCCACAGCTGCATTGTTCTGCTCAGCTCTCACAGCACATCTCTAAACCCCCAGGTGACTTGAGTAATCTTTCTGTCACCATCTCAAATAAATACTTCCAAAGCACTTGCAAACATTCAGCCTCCTCCATGGAAAACTTCATGAAGATTACCTCTAAGGTTAAGATTGTCCCAGAAGAATTAAGGGACTTGGCCAAGGTCACTGTGAATACCACTAATGAACACTCTCCTCTCAAGACCCAGAGTATGACCTACTCCATCTCCTCACAAAGCATGGCCACAGATACAGGGTACCATTAGATACCACAGCTCGGTTCATGGTCTTTTTCTCCATGACCACAGGCATCAGTCACTGGATAAAACCTGCAAGGATTTTTCCATGTGTGATGGAGAGAGGTCCAGGGCCATCACAGCCAACAGAAAACTTGACTGCTTTGCAGCTGCAGTGAGCTGATGATCATGACTGAAAGAACTGAACTTTCAAGTGCACAGAAAGATGATGTTTTGACGGAGGTAAGAAGGACTTCAAGAGTGGGAGTTGCAGCCAGAACTACCAGCTTGTCTTGTATGCACTCAACTGGATGATGAGAGATGCTCTCCCTTGGTTTACTCCAACACAAGGTAACCATTTTAAAGGAGCTCCTGGGCATCCCTCTGACCACAGCAGACTCTCTCTGTTTATTTTATTGTATGTTTTTAAGGTTGGAAGGGACCTCAGGGATCATCTAGTTCTGAAACCCCTGCCATGGGCAGGGACACCTCACACTACATCAGATTGCTCAGAGCCACATCCAGCCTGGCCTTAAAAACCTCCAGGGATGAGGTTTCCACCACCTCCCTGGGCAACCTGTGCCAGTGTCTCACCACCCCCATGGTCAAGAACTTCTTCCCAACATCCAATCTGAATCTACCCATTTCTAGTTTTATTCCATTCCCCCCAGTCCTATCACTACCTGACACCCTAAAAAGTCCCTCCCCAGCCTTCTTGTAGGCCCCCTTCAGATACTGGAAGGCCACAATAAGGTCTCCTTGGAGCCTTCTCTTCTCCAGACTGAACAGCCCCAGCTCTCTCAGTCTGTCTCCATAGGAGAGGAGCTCCAGCTCTCTGTGTTCAAAGGCTGCAACTTTGGCCACAGCAATGTGCAAAGAATTGCTCGAAACGCAGCGGATCTGTTTCAATGGCAGTTCAGGGGCAGTAGGACAGCACTGAAAAGGGCTTCTTTTGGCAGGAGCCTGTGGCCCTTCATTGCAGACAGAAAGTCTCTTGCATTGCAGCAATGTCTATCCCAGTTCATATGCAGCTAGAGCCAAAAATGCAGCAGCTCGCAAAGCCCCCATTGAAGAAAGGCATTCCTGGTGAAAGAGCTGCCAACTCTGTCTAACACCAAGGTCACTGAAAGGTAAATGACCATTAAACTAGATTATGAAAGCCATTCTTACCAATAATCACTGATCTTTGTCATTGTCTTACAATAACAAGCTATGTCTACATCTAATTACTTCACGTCTTGGCCCCACCAGGAAATGGAAAGAGAGGCTCGGAATGAACTTTCATTCAAGTGTTTTAGTAACCACTGGACAGGATTACTTTAGGCCATTTAATCTGAATTCAATTATTTTTTTATCAAGGTAGAGGGGCCCCAGCCACTGGACAAGGAACTGTAATAAGATACATACCAGGACAAACTCTTTCCTCTGCTGAGATGAGAGGTAAGAGATAAGGAGTGTCATTTGCTGACAGGAAACAAAGGCACTGAGAGATGAAGACATTTGTCCAAAGATATGGGCATACTCTCCAGCACATCAGGAACACAACTTAGCTTTCCAGTGTCCCAGCCTGCAGACCTCACTCCCCAATTATCATAGTATCAGTCAGGGTTGGAAGGCCCCACAAGGATCATCTAGTACCAACCCCCCTGCTATGGGCAGGCACAATTACCCTTCCTTGGATCCCGAGGCACTGGCAGATTTGCCACCCTCCTGCCAAAAGCAGGATCTGGGTTTGGCACTTTTGTCTTCACCCTTTCTAGAAGGGCCTGGGCTAAGCTGCTGGCACACAGCACAGATCCAAGCACCTGGTAAATACCTGCAGCCTGTGGCATGCCAAGTTTCAGAGACCTTGGCAAGTCCAGAGACAGGAAAACTGATTACACCTTCATGAGTCATGCGAGTGTCAGGCATCAGAGCAGAGGGGCTCCTGAGGAGCACCTCAGTGTATTTGTGCACCCCCACCTTTCCTAGACTGCTTCCTCCATGCATCACATCCCACAGCAGCCCTTCAGTCCCCATTTCCCACTGACCATCCCCAGCTGGCAGCACTGGGGTTCCCCAGGGGCTGACTTGGCAGAAAGCAGTTCCTTTCTTGCCTGGGTTTCTTTTTTCCCTTCAGTGCATCAAATCAATAGGGCAGCTGAGGAGCAGGCAGAGAGGACAGGCAGGCACAGAGGCAGCATTCAGGCCACTGAATAGTGAGTGCTGTCAGAAGATCAGGAGCACCCATCCCTGGCCTCCTTGGCTAATCTGGAGTCTTACAGTAACAGTCAGCCTTTGCAAGAGGGAAAAGTCACCCATGATGACAGCTAGAGAAGGCCATTCTCCCCAGCTGTGAGGAAAGGCAGATGTGTGGATGGTGACAGCTGTAACAGCTGGATGACCCCTACACAGGGCCACCTTCCAAAACAGCAAAGTAGATCCTTCCTCAGGCAAACTGATCCTCCTCATCCTGCTGGCTTCAGGCTCTTGCAGAGGAGTAGTGAAGAAAAGGGTGCAGCAGCTCTTTGGCCCTTCTGCAGCAGTTACAGCTCCTCTTCCCTGCTCTGGATGCTGCCAGCTTTAGGCACACGTGGGCAGCGTAATGCAGGGAAGGGCATGTGGCAAAGGGCTCACCCTGACACAGCACCAGGAAGAAGTAACATCTCTGTGCAGCCCCAGAAAGCTGCTCCTCTGAAAAGCATCCCTGTCAAGACTGAAACCCCACCAGCATTCACCAAGGCTGATCAGCAGAAAAAGCAAACAAGTGTGGACTGAAGTTTACCATCTTTGACTACCAGAACCCAGGCTCTGCTTCCCACAGGTACACCTGCACTGGCTGGCCAGCCCTGCTCCTCTCAGCTTTTCATGGGAAAAGAATGAAAAGTCCAGGCCATTGTTGTCCTGTAGAAACTTCCTTCATTTTTTTTTCCCCACAGAAAAAATAATTATAGATATTTATTATTATTTATAGGGGGAAAAAAAAAAAGGAAATAAAACTAAAAGCAATCTCCTCACACACAGCAAATTGAGAAGTGCCAATATTTATCTACTGAAAGAACCAAAAAAAACCAAAAACCAAACAAACCACACACACAAAAAACCCCTAAGAAATATAAATATAAGAATAGAATAGACCAGGTTGAAAGAGACCTTCAAGATCATCGTGTCCAACCTATCATCCAACACCACCTAATCAACTAAACCATGCAACCAAGCACCCCATCAAGTCTCCTCCTAAACACCTCCAATGATGGTGACTCCACCACCTCCCTGGGCAGCACATTCCAATGGGCAATCACTCTCTCTGTGTAGAATTTCTTCCTAACGTCCAGTCTCAACCTCCTCTGGTGCAGCTTGAGACTGTGTCCTCTTGTTCTGGTGCTGGTTGCCTGGGAAAAGAGACCAACCCCCACCTGCCTACAACCTCCTTTCAAGGAGTTGGAGAGAGCAATGAGGTCTCCCCTGAGCCTCCTCTTCTCCAGGCTAAGCAACCCAGCTCCCTCAGCCTCTCCTCACAGGGCTGTGCTCCAAACCCCTCCCCAGCTTTGTTGCCCTTCCCTGGACACCTTCCAGCAACTCAACATCTTTCCTAACCTGAGGGGCCCAGAACTGGACACAGGACTCAAGGTGTGGCCTAACCAGTGCTGAGTACAGGAGCAGAATGACCTCCCTGCTCCTGCTGGCCACACTGTTCCTGAGGCAGGACATTGGCTGAGGATGCCATTGGCCTTCTTGGCCACCTGGGCACACGGAATGGAATGAGAATAGAATAGAATAGAATAGAATAGAATAGAATAGAATAGAATAGAATAGAATAGAATAGAATAGAATAGAATAGAATAGAGAAGACCGAGGAGATGGTGGAGTCACCATCACTGGAGGTGTTCAGGAGGAGACTTGATAGAGTGTTTGGTTGCATGGTTTAGTTGGTTGGGTGGTGTTGGATGATAGGTTGGACATGATGATCTTGAAGGCCTCTTCCAACCTGGTCTATTCTATTCTAGTCTAGTCTAGTCTAGTCTATTCTAGTCTATTCAGTCCAACCTATCACCCAACACCATCTAACCAACTAAACCATGGCACCAAAATAACAACAACAGTAATAACAGTAACAATAGTAATAATAACAGTAACAATAATAACAGTCACTGTAGGAATATTAATAATAGTAATAAGAATAATAAATAATTAATAATCCTCATCATCATCAACCCACAAAACCCTCAGCAAGCTTCTGGTAAACCGTGAACTTTCTCATCAGGGCATCACCTCCTAGATGAAATAAAACAAAAGCTAAAACTCACAAACCCTAAACAAGTTTAAATCCCTGAAAATAAGGAAACTGTAAAACTGTAGAACTCCTTCCACAGTTTCCCTGTGAAACCAGACAAGGGTCAGACAGTTATGACCACTGACTGTCACAAAGGTGGCTGATTTTTCAGGCATGATGAGTGCTCAGAAAGAGGAAAGACACACACACAACCCCCCCCCAAACAGCCAGCCTGCTTCTATTGATGCACCTAAAATGCAGCACTGCCTGGCTTCACACTCACGTCGGGAGCATTAGGCTTGTCTTTGTTGTGAAGTATGAATCATGGAAGGAGAGAGGCAAACAATGTCTCTCCTCGGCTGTGGGCTGTGAACTGTGCTGATGAACCCAGGCAGCTCTGCGTGGGCTGCTCTGGAAGTTCGAACAAGCCTGGTATTGAGAAGCAGCAGCTCCAGCCTAGCAACTCTGAACTTTAACCAAACGGCAGCAGAAAATGCACACAAAGCTTTGCCTTTTTTTTCCCTTCCACTGAGCTGAGCAAACAACAGACTTCTCTTCCCTCCGCTGGAAGGTGGGAAACAGCATCCAAGAAAAATTGAGAAAGGAAAAGGAGGAGGAAAGAAGAGAGGCAAACCATGAAAACTACCCTTTTGTAAGGAGTTTTTACTGAGCAGCCTTGTGTTTGAGTGCCATGGTGCTGGGCTAAATGCAATAGAGGGTGTGCACATGAAACTCCGGGGGTGATACAGTGACCTCTGTTTCTGCAAAGGGTCTCACCCTTCCCATGATGGAGCACTGGAGGCCTCACAATGCCAAATGTGTTGGCTGACATCTAAGAGATGCCAGCACCTCTCCCCTTTGTAGCATGCTGTATAGGCAGACTGTCCATCAAGCTCAGAGGATCCCTACAGTGATGGAACACAGGATGTTAGGGGTCAGAAGGGACCTCTGGAGATCTTGGAGTCCAACTCCCCTGCCAAAGCAGGACCATAGAATCCAGCACAGGCCACACAGGAATGCATCCAGATGGGTCTTGAAAGTCTCCAGAGAAGGAGACTCCGCAACCTCTCTGGGCAGCCTGTTCCAGTGCTCTGTTACCCTTTGCAGTGAAGAAATTCCTCCTCAAGCTGAGGTGGAACCTCCATCACCCTTTGTTCTATCACAGGTGGAATAGAGAAGAGCCTGTCCCCTCCCTCTTGACACCCAGTCCTTAGATATTTATAAACATTGATTAAATCCCCTCTCAGTCTTCTCTTCCCCAGATTGAACAGCCCCAGGGCTCTCAGCCTCTCCTCATGAGGCAGTTCTCCAGTCCCTCAATCATCCTGGACTGCAGTTCTGTGCTCAGGTGCACAGTGGTGCATCAGCAAACTGGGACATATCATGAAGTGCCAGGGAAAATTGCTGGGGCCTGGGGTTAATTGGACCCTCACCCTGAGAAGTGCTTCATCCTCAGCATGTGGGGATCAGGTCACCTAACCCTTGTGTAACACAGTAACTCCTGCTGGGGCAGAGTCCAGCCAGGAAAACATCAGGAAGCCACTGAAGAAACATCAGGGCAGTAGTCAAAAGGGTAAGGAGCAAACCAGATCGAGATCACTGTCGGCTAGAAGTGGATGAAGACAGGCAGGGCAGAATGGTAATGAAAATACTCTTTCTAAGGCAAATATCCCCCAAAACAGGGCCTAGTGGGCTCTCTTCCCAGTGGGGAAGAAAACAATCCCAACAGTTTGTATGAAGCTGAAACAGTGTTTGCTGCCAAGCTGAATCCTACAGAGGCATGACGAAGACACAACTTCCTCTAAAGCAGCTACCATTGATTCCCTTCTCTCCCCACAGCCCTTTCTGCTGTTTGGTTTCTTTTTTTTCCCTCTCTTACTCCTTCAGTTTTCAGCTATGATTGGTGGGGTGGTTTAGTTTTTCTTCTGTCCTGTTTTGCTACCTCCTTCATCACTATGTGGTTGACTTCCCCCGGAGGGGCTGGTGACCACCTGACCTGCAAAGGACATCTGTTGTTTGCTGTCTGCTGTACTGCATAGCTCTGTCCAGGAAGGGGCTACTAGGTGTCTGATCAAATACAATGGCTGTATTCAAGAAAAAGAAACATGCAATAAATAAATAAATTAAGTACAAGACACAAGCATGTGGTGCTCCACTGCTTGAGCTCAGCACAAGGAGGCATCCTGCAGCCACCTGCTCAGCCCAACCATGTTCTCCCTTGCCTTACTGCAGTCTCCTGACTGGTCCATTCCATTCCATTCCATTCCATTCTATTCTATTCCATTCCATTCCATTTCTATTCCCTTCTATGCAGTGTGCCCAGGTGGCCAAGAAGGCCAATGGCATCCTGGCCTGTATCAGCAACAGTGTGGCCAGCAGGAGCAGGGAGGTCATTGTGCCCCTGTACTCAGCACTGGTTAGGTCACACCTTGAGTCTTGTGTCCAGTTCTGGGCCCCTCACTTTAAGAAAGATGTTGAGATGCTGGAACATGTCCAGAAAAGGGCAACAAAGTTGGTGAGGGGTCTGGAGCACAGCCCTATGACAAGGGGCTAAGGGAGCCTGGAGAAGAGGAGGCTCAGGGGAGACCTTACTGTTGTCTACAACTACCTGAAGGGAGGTTGTAGCCAGGTGGAGGTTGGTCTCTTCTCGCAGGCAATCTGTGACAGAACAAGAGGACACAGTCTCAAGCTGTGCCAGGGGAGGTTTAGGCTGGATGTGAGGAAGAAATTCTTCACAGAAAGAGAGACTGGCCATTGGAATGTGCTGCCCAGGGAGGTGGTGGAGTCACCATCACTGGAGGTGTTCAAGAGGGGATTGGACGTGGCACTTGGTGCCGTGGTCTAGTGATGAGGTCTGTGGTGACAGGTTGGACTTGATCTTTGAGGTCTCTTCCAACCTTGGTGATACTGTGCTATTAGATGGTGTTGGGTGATAGGTTGGACTTGATGATCCCAGAGGTCTTTCCCAACCTGGTTAATTCTGTATTCTTTGCCTCACAAAGGTGACAACACATGCTTCTGGACTCAGGTCTTTGCCAAGGCTCCTGGAGCCAAGTCTCCTTGGTTAGGGACCATGATTGTAGTCCAAGTGCTGTGGCAGACTTCTCATATCCTCGTTCATTACCCTGTGTGGCTATGTTTAGAGGCATGCATTACACTCTATCAGCAGAACAGGGGGCACACAGCTGTCCTAATGCTTGCCAAAGCCCACAGCCATGAGCCCCCCCCTCTTCCCCATGGAAAAAGGAAGTCTGGGATACCACATTCCCAACAGAGTGACTGGGAAAATGCAAGGTCTAGTGAGAGTAACTATGGCAGTGGTGGTGAACAACACCCCACAGATTGTACCACTGCAGGACAAATAAAGAATATGAACTGCAAAAAATATTTGGAGCTGAATTTCTCTCTTGCAAGCAAGACATGAATTAGAGGAAGCTGCCAGATACACAGAGAGTTGTGTTGTTTCTAATAAGAGAGGACATGGACACACACACACAAACACATGCCCACACCCTCTGAAGGCCTCACATCAAAGCCCTTTCCCACCATTCTCTGTTGATTTAATGGCATCATTTCTCCAACAAACAATAGAGACATAACAGAAAGGGAAAGCAATTATGTTTGAGAAAGCAAAAGCAAGAGCTCAGGGGTCAGAGAGAAAGACAGACATACAGCCCTGGAGAGCCTGGGCTTTTCCTTTTCACTTCCTCTGCAGCAAGGACTCTTCATGTGGAGGCCAGGCTCTGTTCCTACAGCTGAAAAGCAGAATGACTACCCAAGGCTACTGCAAGAGTGCAGGGGGAAAAACAGGTTTTAAAAGTGTCTTGAAATATATCAGAGTAGGCTGGGGGAGGCCATGGCAATGTTGTTATTGATTGCTGGATTTCTTTCTCAATAATCTTGCTCAACCCCTTGTACAAACATTGCACACAGTCCTTACCCAGCCTCTTCAGGGTAACCTGGGAGCCTAAATGCAAGGAGAGAGCATCATGTGGCTGAGGTACTGAGCAGTGCTGCTACAGTAATGTGCAACCAGAGATATTTCTCTGGAATCTCAGTGTATCAGCAGCAGCAGACAAATTCCCCCACACCCCCCCAAAAAAAAAAGAAGGATAAAAATTTCCCAGAGTTACAGAAACATTCAGGTTGGAAAAGACCCTCAGGATCACCAGGTCCAAGCCAGAACCCTTTCAGGGAAGAAGCTTCTTCCAATATCCAACTCAAACCTCCCCTGGGGCAACCTGAGGCCATTCCTCTCATTAGAATTAACCAGGTTGGAAAAGATCTTCGAGATCATCAAGTCCAACCTGTCACCCAACACCATCTAATCAGCTAAACCATGGCACCCAGTGCCTCATCCAGGCTCTTCTTAAACATCTCCAGTGATGGTGACTCCACCACCTCCCTGGACAGCCCATTCCCATGGCCAATCTCTCCTTCTGGGAAGAATTTCTTCCTAACCTCCAGCCTAAACTTCCCCTGGCACAGCTTGAGACTGTGTCCTCTTGTTCTGGTGCTGGTTGCCTGGGAGAAGAGACCAAGCCCCACCTGGCTACAACCCCCCTTCAGGTAGCTGTAGACAGCAATAAGGTCCCAACAAACCACCACAGGAAAACTAAAACAAATCACCCTCTAACCTACAGACATCACCGAGGACCAAAGCTCCCAGCTCACTCCACTCCTGAACAAGATTCAAGGCAAACCAGCATGTACTAAACTTCCAGTTGAGGGTTAAGAGGTGTGGAATGGGAAGGCTTAGGAAATGACTGCAAAGTACCTCAGAGGTCAAAATACAAACCCTCTCCTGCCATGAGTCATCTGTGCTCAGTGAGAATCTCCCAGCAGGGCTCCAACATCTGACACCACTGGAGGCCACAGCTCCCACCCACCCTCCCACATGCATGGGGAAAGCACAGATGCCAGAGGGTGACCTGAGAACAGGGCTGGATGTCCTCACTCTTACATTCAAGAGATGCCACCTTTATTCCTCTCCCATACCTCCAACATGACATTTCACTGAAGCCAGAGTGGAAGAGCAGCCTCCCAGGAGCAGCTCCCCTCTTCACTCTGGATTCCCAAAGCAGCTGGGCACCACGTGAGCCATTTCGAGCCACATGCTCTGTGGGGAAACACCCATGGTGTCCAAACATTGCATCCATGCTCCAGAGAAACAAAGGCTCTGCCCTCCTTCACACCCCAAACATCACTTCCATTACTCAACAGGTTATCAAATGCTGTTCAACTTTTTCAGTACCACTTGGTATCTCTGTTATTATTCCATGCTGCCTGTGGAACTTCCAGCACTCATAAAAACCAAGGGTCAGCTGCCTTGGGGAAAAAAAGCATCACTCATGTGGAAAAGTCTCAGCACAGAGCCTCTCCCATGCCACCCAATTTATGCAGTGGCTGCATCCACTTCACTCTTGCTACATGTCCCATTCATCACACAAAAGAAACATGTCCTGATAAAGCACAGGTGACAATACTTGGTGGAAAAATGGGGACACAATACTGGTCATAAGCCAGGAGTGAACTTCGATAACCACAGGATCACAGGATGCTATAGGCTGGAAGGGACCTCTGGAGATCTTCAAGTCCAATTCCCCTGCCAGAGAACCACAGAATCAGAGAACCATAGAATTGTAAGGGTTTGAAGGGGCCTCTGGAGATCACCTAGACCAACCCCCCTGCTACTGCAGGTATGCCTAGATCAGGTTGCACAGGAAAGTGTCCAGGTGGGGGAAAAGTGACAAGACAGAATTAACCAGGTTGGAAAAGACCTTCAAAATCATCAAGTCCAACCTATCACCCAACACCATCTAATCAACTAAACCAGGGCACTAAGTGCCTCATCCAGACTCTTCTTAAACACTTCCAGGGATAGCAACTCCACCACCTCCCTGGGCACCACATTCCAATGGACAATCTCTCTTTTTGTGAAGAATTTCTTCCTACCATCCAGCCTAAACCTCCTCTGGAGCAGCTTGAGACTGTGTCCTCTTGTTCTGGTGCTGGTTGCCTGGGAGAAGAGAGCAACCCCCACCTGGCTACAACCACCCTTCAGGTCTCCCCTGAGCCTCCTCTTCTCCAGGCTAAGCAACCCCAGCTCCCTCAGCCTCTCCTCACAGGGCTGTGCTCCAAACCCCTCCCCAGCTTTGTTGCCCTTCTCTGGACACCTTCCAGCAACTCAACATCTTTCCTCAACTGAGAGGCCCAGAACTGACCTAACCAGTGCTGAGTACAGGGGCAGAATGACCTCCCTGCTCCTGCTGGCCACACTGTTCCTGAGGCTGGCCAGGATGCCATTGGCCTTCTTGGCCACGTGGGGAAAGGATGCCAGCATGCTGGATCTGCACACCACTGTATGAGGGGATACAATGTGAGCTCCTATTTGTCTCCCTACAGATTCAGGCCCCATGCAGTGTGATGATCATACTTGTGGAGCAGGGACTGGAGAAGCATGCACGGACTTTTACCTACTGAGATAAGCAACTTCTGCAGTGACCAGGTTCTTGGTTTGATTCATGGTGATGGATCTGTCCCACTGTCCACAGCTGCTTTGCTGCCTGAGGGAATTTCTTACAAGCACAGGAAGAGCTATCAAGGCTAAGAAATAAACCTTTTTTTCTTACCACCTTTAGGGTCCCAGAAGCAGTCATCACTACCCTGGGCAGTCCCAGAAGTAGTCATCACTACCCTGGGCTGGAATCTCATCACCAAGCAGCACCACATCAAACTCATGGAGATGCACAGGTTGCAAAGAGAAGGCTCAGGATGAAACAACCATATTGCACCTCTGCCTTCCTCCCCAGCAGGGCCCTGCAGGAGCCCAGAGAGGGTGAGGCAGGAGAGAACCAGAATAATGGCATGTATTTCCCCCCCCATGTGAATTGGAAAACTTCTCCCTCTCTATCCTGACTGTGAGGCATGGGAAAATGAAAGCAAGCTCTCAAGCCAGCAAAACAACCATTTACTGGATAAAAAGGATTTTCTTACTTTGTCTGTCTTGCACTTTGTTTACATGAATGAGAGCCAGTTATCCAGACCAGGAACAATACTCTAAATGAAATCTCTGAAACCTATTACATAAATATGCCAAAGGTATCAGTAATCCTACCACAGATTTGAGAGTTGGATCATGATTTTCATTTACCATTTCAGCAGAAAATCTGTGACAAGAAACTGCTGATGAGCATTGTAACCCTTCCAGCAAATTCAGCTTCCTTGGAGCTTTTCTAAACTCGAGTTTTGAGTCTTTCATCTCCCTCTTAACAGACTTCGGAGGCGTCCTTGTAGCTTGGCTATAATTTACCCAGCCCAGCATTTCTCTTTTCTCAGCACTACATGCCAATGAATACTTATGTCATCCTCATTAACCGAGGATCCCTTCCTGCTCAGGTTATTTGGAGAACTCTTTCATGCCCAAGGGAGCAGCACTGGCAGGCAGCAGTGGTTTGGGGTCGGCAGCTCAAGCCTAGCTCCCTGCAGCCACGGCAGGCCACGCTGCCCTTGCTCAAATCCACGCTGCCATGTCTTCCATCCAAAAGAAGTGAAGATAACATAGTCAAGTTTTGGTACTAATAAATTAATAGATTTTAATGAAAGTAATGACCTGAAGGAACTCTCTTTCCTTACTGCCTGATAGTCCACAGCTCTGCCTCCTTCGCTGGAAGCAATTCAGTCAGGGACATGATTAGCATGTCACAAGCAGGAACTACCTCCTCACAGGCATGAAGAGAGGCACATCCTCACAGCTGCTGCCTAGCTGGTAAGGAGCAGCCAGCCACAGCCAACCCAGAAGCCTTCCAGTTTAGCAGAGAAGGTATCGAACCCCGCTGGCTGTTCAACTTGCCAACAGCCCAGAGGAAAACAGGAGGCAGGGCTGTTGCTTTGCCTCCTTGTCTAAGGAAGCAGTACATCTTGGATATTGCTTAGGGGGGAATCACAGACTGCCACTGCAAACACCTACTCAACCTTTTCATTTTCTTTTCACCACTTAAGCTCCAGCCCCAAAGGTGAAGTTGAGGCAGCCAGGGAGCACAAAGCCACAGAGCTTTTCAATATCCTTGGTTAAAAAGAAAAACCAACACAGAGAAGGTTTCTGTTGTGGTTTGCTGCAGTTGCATTTAGTTTATTGGTATCTGCTTGCCCAGGCTTTCTAAGAAGCAGACAGTCAGATGAAGGAATGAAATCACTTGGAAAACCCTTCCCCATTTTTAGGGCTAGGTATATTTTGTTGCAGAATTCACTGAAAACAGTTAAAAATGTGATCTTTCTGAGATAAAGGGAAGGCAATTTTGATGTACTCATTTGTTTCAGGGGAATACCAGCACCAGAACAAGAGGACACAGTCTCAAACTGCACCAGAGGAGAAAGTTCTTCAGAGAGAGAGTTGTCAGGCATTGGAATGTGCTGCCCAGGGAGGTGGTGGAGTCACTGTCCCTGGAGGTATTCAAGAGGGGATTGGACGTGGTACTTGGTGCCATGGTTTAGTAGTCATGAGGTGTTGGGTGACAGGTTGGACTTGCTGGTCTTTGAGGTCTTTTCCAACCTTATTGATTCTATGAATAAATAAAAAAAACCAGCAGGTGAGAGGAGGCTGAACCCTCAAAGAGCAGGCAGTTGCCCTCTGGCCCTTACCAGTGAGGTAGGCAGGTGGATTAAAATCTCCACCCTAACTGAAGGGATTTGAATTCATCTTCTCTGGACACTGCTCCACTCTCTTACGTTATTACAGTAGGGAAGGAGGACCTGAAGTCCTATCTCAAACAGCAACTGGGAGGTAACCACCACCCATCCTTCTGCTCCATTATGGAAAAGCTTCCTGTTGTCATCGTGCCTGGTCCTTCATCACTAAGATTTTGATTAAAAAGAAATCTAAATATAACCTTTTGTTTGCTCCCCAAACAAGATTTCTGTCCAGCAGTCACCCCAGGACAGTCATTTCTCTCACACTGGCACTGAGGAGAGTCTGCTGCCTGCTCACAATCACTGCCTCATGACACTTACCTACCTGAATAACTACCCAAGGGGGTAGTTGGCCTGGTATTGAGAGGGAAAGGGCAGGGAGCAGTGATTAGCTCCACCTCAGCCTTCAGCAGGGAAGCTGTTAGAGCTTCCTGGGTGAGCTGCTGAACAGGTCACACACTGCACAAAATGCAGACCAAAAACCACAGGGGCAAGAGCTGCTAAGCTCTTGAGGGCTGCTCGAGCCTTGAAACTCCTCAGCTCCTCCATGACATTCAAGAGATGCACAATCTCCATTTCCTCCTCAGTTTGAAGAACAACATTTCCAAGTGGGCTGTGCTAACTCATGCTTCCACAAATTCCCCTCTCCTGGTGGGGGAAAGAAAAGTGGAGGAAGGAAAACTAGAACTAGCAACCTCCCATGACTTTCCCTATCCATGGATATCCGTGCCCATCCGGAGTGCTTCAGAGGCAACCCTCCAGCATGTTTTACCCACATCCTCTGTGCACCTGTCTCAGGGTGTCATCTCAAAAGGGCATTTGAGGATGAGTGTTCCATGCTGGTATAAAGTAGCAGAAGTCAAGTGAAATCCCTGATACAGGCCAGGACACCTCAGTGAGTACCAGCACAGCCACACCGAGGTAGGTGCAGGCAGATACAGTAGGGGATAAAGGAGGGAGTGGGAGCAAGGTCAGTGAAGAAAAATCCATGTGACAACCTATATCCCTCACTGCTGCAGCATCTCCACCTCACCCCAAGCAGGCCAGCACGCTCACACAAAGCAGTACCACACAGAGACCACACTCAGAGCCTGGAAACAGCATCTTGGGACAGCACGGTGCTCATAAGACTTCTGCCTCTGCTAGCTCAGGTAGCTCTGGGCAGGCTGATTTTTTGCAACCCTTGATAGGTCCTTCAGACCTGGGGAAGGCTAATGTGGAGTTCAACACTTCAGAGATTTAGATATGCACTTTCTTCAACATTCACCCTTCATCAGAGGCAGCCTTTGAAGTCAAAGCACAGAGTTTCAGTGATGGGGGTTGCTCCCCTAAGCTTTGGCACAGGTGTGCACCCAGCACTGACTGCTGTTCAAACTATGGCTTCACCAAGACAGATGTTTTTCTCTTAACACACCTCTGTGCATTTAGACATCTCCTTCCTGCCTCAGCCAGCTCGCTTTTCCATTTTTCTGCCCTGTTTTGGGTGGCTGCAGGAATTTGCCCTCCCAGCTGGCACAAAGGCACGCTACCTTTCTCACATGAGTCAGCAGCCTGCAACAGGGGAGCTGCTCTCGGTAATTGAAAAGGAATTAAATGATTTTTGAAGCAGGAGAGTGTTTTGGACTAGTTAGCTGACTGACAGCAGGAGTGCTTCAGAAAAACTGCCTTATGGGAAGCAAACTTCAAAAGGAGAAGTGACAAGGCCAGAGTGTTTGTAGTGCCTGAGGAAGTCATTAGAATTTAAAAGGGATGCAGATTGGGCAAGTACACTAGGCTAAGAAAGATGAACTGCTGCCAAAAAAAGTTTCTTTAGCTTTCCAGTGCTCCCCAGCCCGTGTTAGAGATGCAGTTTCATGAATACCTCTGCCTCAGAACGATTTTACAGGCTGGTGAAAACAGGAGAAAGGTGCCACCTTCAAAAACTAGGTGCCTCCTGCTTCCATTTGTCTTTTCAGCTTATTAAATAGCTGTCTTGCTTTCATTGTTCCCAAAGAGGAGAGGGTTTCTGCAAACCCCTCAGAGAAAAGACATTTCTTAGAGGGCTTGTTTTGTACATGGCACAAATTTATCTTCCTTCATCACAGGTTTGTTTTGGTTGGTTTTCTTTGCTTTTGAGGCAAAGCTTCAAAGGCTTCTAGGGTCCATGAGCACTGACTGATGTTTGTGACTGACCTGCCAGGTGCTCCAGCTGAGGAGGTGTGATGTTAGTTTACAGAATCCACAGGATTAACCAGGTTGGAAAACACAGAATACAGAATTAAGCAGGTTGGAAA
The DNA here is from genome assembly GCF_014839835.1 of Dryobates pubescens. Lineage (NCBI taxonomy): Eukaryota > Metazoa > Chordata > Aves > Piciformes > Picidae > Dryobates > Dryobates pubescens. Next base: position 5,847,283 of record NC_071619.1, on the reverse strand, counting down.
AGACCTTTGAGATCACTGAGTCCAACCTATCACCCAACACCATCTAATCAACTAAACCATGGCACCAAGAGTACCATCCAGTCTCTTCCTAAACACCTCCAGTGATGGTGACTCCACCACCTCCCTGGGCAGCCCATTCCAATGGCCAGTCTCTCTTTCTGGGAAGAATTTCTTCCTCACATCCAGCCTAAACCTTCCCTGGTGCAGCTTGAGACTGTGTCCTCTTGTTCTGTCACAGGTTGCCTGGGAGAAGAGACCAAGCTCCACCTGGCTAGTCAGAGTGCAGCACTGCATGGTTTCTAGTCACCAACAACTATTACTAAACTTCTGCTGCTTTGACATCTCTGCTATGCCTCAGGAGGCTTTGTTTGAATCAACTGTTCAGACGGGAAGCTGCAATAGCCAAACTGCAGCTGAAGCCAGCAGAAAGGTTTGTTTTCCTCAGCAAGATGAAGCAGCTCACAACAAACCCAATGTTTAGCCCCTTCCACCAAGAGCTCTCAAAACTTCAGGGAAAGCAAAAGCCAAAGATAGAGGTCTGCAATAAAAGTCCAGGACTAGAAGATCTGCAGCTTTGGAGTGAAGTCAAAGCTGGTGTTTCACCAGGGCCATTTCTTCCCATCATCTGTTTAACGCCTTCAGGTAGCAATGCTCATCATTTTCTTGACCCTTTACCCCTAGAGCAGAGGCTCTTTCACTCAGTGGTTCCTACGCAGGGAGAGAGACAGCTGAAATGAGTGAACAGCCCTGTGAAGGCAAACAGGGTTCCTGTTGTCTGAACAGGGTGCAGGTGGGAGATGGTGAGTCAGGCTTGAGGAATGAGCTTGAGCACCAGCCCCTGGCACAGCCAGTCCCTCCAGTCTGCCCCACTCCCATCTCTGTGGGTAGCTGCAGTTAAGGAGCTCAAGTTCCTTATCTGTCAAGTGTGCAAGAAAAGAAAAAATTGCTGGAAGTTTGGCAAGCTTAGACAAGCTTCCAGTAACACTCTGAGGAAGCTCACAGGATGTCATAACATGAAGTATTTACTGAAAACTGTCTCAGCATTCAAATGCTTCTTGTGTATGTAGCTTGAGCTGTGTTGGATCCCATCTGCTTTGGGCTGGTGGATCCAACCATGCTCTCTAAGGAATAGATCTTTTCACCCTATGCCACTTATCCCCACAGGTCTTGCAGGGCCTTTCTTTCACAGGCTCCTGACACAGCTTTGAGGGAAACAGACCAATCCTTGTACAGATGCAGCTACTTCTGAATGAGGAATTACCACAAGAGGGGACTAAAGGTGCCACGTTTCAGGACACAGCAGCAGACTGGCAGAGGCATTTTGCCGTGGAAGCCAAGAGGCCACTTCAAAGTTTGCTCCAGGGGGTATCAGCAGTACCAACAGCCTGACCCACATGCAAGCAGCCACCTGGGTATTTGGGCCATGAATCAAAGGCCCACTGCTCAACCTCTGTAGTCACTGGCTGGAAATGGATGTTCCTCAGCTATGCCAGCTCAATGGGCTGAAAAGATCTACCTCAACCTTTGGACTTGCACTGGAAACTGGAGGGTTTAGTTTAGAATAAACTGACTTACATACAAGGAACATTCTTATGAGAGCACAGAAATGCTCAGAGTACACAAAGATCACATCATTGCTGTGCAGTCACCACAGGTATCTTCTATGATCTTAGAATCATAGAATCATCTTGATTAGAAAAGACCTTCAACATCATTGAATCCAAATGTCAACCCAACACCACCATGGCACTGAAGAGCTATACAGACCCACTGATGCCTACTAAAAAGGTTTGAATTAAAACACAAAAGGAGGAGGATGTCCTCTTGTCAGGAAACTCCCAGTGTCATGTGAGCACAAACAGATGGTGCAGGTATTTCCCAATCCCCAACAGATCCAGATGCCCAGCTCAGGGGAATCCCAAAACAGAGGAAAACTAAGATGAAAGTGAAACAAATGTAAGCTGTACTTAGTGAAACGGGAAACCACAAATCACTCCATGGTCAATGGGAAGACCAAACTTTGAAATGTTCTGGGTATTTTGGGTTTTAAGTAAAGGCAGACAACATCCACCACCCTTCAACAGCACCAGAACAGGAGGACACAGGCTCAAGCTGCACCAGGAGAGGTTTAGGCTACATGTTAGGAAGAAGTTCTTCCCAGAAAGAGAGATTGGCCGTTGGAACGTGCTGCCCAGGGAGGTGGTGGAGTCACCATCCCTGGAGGTGTTTAGGAAAAGACTGGATGGGGTGCTTGGTGCCATGGTTTAGTTGATTAGATGGTGTTGGGTGATAGGTTGGACTTGATGGTTTCAAAGGTCTCTTCCAACCTGGTTAATTCTATTCTCTTCTCTTCTAACAGCTAATAATCCCACTGGGCTACTGGGGCACTCTTTTAAATTGGCAGGGACTCAGAACCAAAACTGAGCTCAGATTGTGCAGCACCACAGGCAACTCTCTGGGGCTGCTCTCTCCCATTTTAGTCATTCCCTTGCACATGTCTGTATGTATACATGCTACTATTGCTCCTCAGGCAGTGATCTCTGAGGCTCAGGTCTGGAGACTTGGGTTTCCTGAGCAGCACCATCACACACAGGCTGTTTATAATCAGAAATACCAGTCAGAACCTGGGAAACTTTCATGAAAGAACACTTTAGTGAGGCTCCACCAGTCAGAACCTGGGAAACTTTCATGAAAGAACACTTTAGTGAGGCTCCACTGACTAAAGCAGCAAGCTCTTGATGGGCCACAATTTTCTGGAAACAAAAACCCCAAAAGCCTTCTGATTGCCTTCTTGCTCTAAGTGCAAGAGGATGCCAGGATCAGACTTATTTGTGCCAGCAGTGTTCCCCCAGGCCAGATCCATCAGGGCAGCTCTGACAACTTCATCCCAGAGTGGTGCTAGAAAGCCCTTACAGCTCCTGGTTAACTGCACTAGCAGCCTAGGTTTATGGCCCTTTTGCATTAGCCCAAAAGCCCAAAGCAGCTGGGGATTACCAATAAATTTGGACTCCAGCTGCGTTACCAGTAATCTCTTACTCTCCTAGTGACAGGAGAAGCTTGGGTATTCTTGAAGTTCATCTCCCATAGGGGCAGTGCTCTGCTCTGGTAAAGAGGCCAGTGCTGGCCAAGCCAGCCTCTATCCCAGTTCAGCGTCCTGCCAGGAAACCTGCTTTGGTGTGTGGAAAAGGCCCCCAGCTGGAGCTGCAGCCTGGAGCCCCCACATCAGCCTCTTCCTGCACATCACAGCCTGTTTCAGAAATTACAGACTGCTGTAAAGAAGTGTTTCCATGGTCTCCTTTTTCTTACCACAGAAGGAAAAATCCCACTGATGTCCTCACGTGCCTGCTGTCCTTCCCTCTCCCACTGCCTACTGCACTTCCAGCAAGCACACCCTACTGGGGTGAGACCCAGCAGCTTCTGCCAGGGGCTTGTCCTGTGCTGACATTTGGGTTAGAAAACAGCCACTGTGGTCTCATTCACCTTTCAGAGGACCCTGTGGACATGGGGTCTGCTCCAACCTCCCTTTCATGCTATCCACCTCAGTTCAAGATGCTCTCAGTCCAACTGGTAAAAGATCAGGATTTGACCTCGCTGCAGAGGGGCAGCCACAAGACTGAAAAGCCAACACTGAAAAACAAACATCTCCCAAACCAAGAGTCACAAGGCAACCCTAAACTTGTAGCTGAAAATATTTAGGCAGGATGTCTTGCTGAGCTGACACATCTGGACTTCAGATGGGAGCTGTGCTGAACAAGAACTTTTCAGGATGCTCATGAAGAGGGAAATGAGGAGCCCAGGACACACTGATACAGTCAGGCAAAGGGATGGAGTTGGAGCTGAAGAGCCTGGAGGAAGCCATCCTGTCCAGCACAGCTGTTAGACTTAAACTTAACCTGAAGTGTGCCTCTAGCCCCTGCATGTACCAAGTAGAGCAGAGGCAGGTGATCTGAAGGCTGAGTTAAAACCAGGCATTTCCCTTAAGCCAGAACTAATAAGCCCATCTTTCAGCAGCTTAGAGGAGCAGGCATTTACAAAATGCTGTACTGTTGCAACTGGCCTATTTATGGCCCTGGTTCAACTAAAGAAGTCATGCATATGGTTAACTCCATCCCTTGATGGCATATCCTTGCATACAACTCACTTTTCAGCAGGTCTGTGATGGCCCTTTACTCTGCCCTAGCGAGGCCTCATCTTAGCCTGGAGAAGAGGAGGTTCAGGGGAGACCTTATTGCTGTCTACAACTACCTGAAGGGAGGCTGTAGCCAGGTGGGGGTTGGTCTCTTCTCCCAGGCAACCAGCACCAGAACAAGAGGACACAGTCTCAAGCTGTGCCAGGGGAAGTTTAGGCTCAAGGTGAAGAGAAAGTTCTTCCCACAAAGAGTTGTTGGCCATTGGAATGTGCTGCCCAGGGAGGTGGTGGAGTCACCGTCCCTGGAGGTGTGCAAGAGGGGATTGGATGTGGCACTTGAAGCCATGGTTTAGTTAGTCATAAGGGGTGACAGGTTGGACATGATGATCTCTGAGGTCTTTTCCAGCCTTGTTGATTCTATGGTTCTGTGTCTCTTGCTTACCTAATGTAAAAATAGATCATAAGTTGTGGCTGGTTTCCAGACCTTTATTGTCCAAGTAGCATTAACAAAGGCAAGAAGGCCAATGCAGCACGTACCCAGGGGACCTGGAAACACCCAGCTGGTCCCAAAATAGGAGCAGCTTGGCGAGTCGCAGCTGGAGCAGGGCCGGGAGCCCCCTCGCCAGCGCTCCGCTCTCCCAGGCAGCCCTGCAAGCAGCAGGTCAGGAGGTGCATTCCTCTGACAAAAATACTATGAGAAAAAATGAGCAAGCAGCAGCCCCAGAGCAGCCCCCTGCAGAAGCCACTGGAGCTGCACTGGCCCCATCCACCTCTGTGATGGTATTGGGACTGACAGACCCCTGGGAAAAGGACTGCTTCTCACGACAGCCCTGCGGAGCGCCTGGCACTGCCCAGGGCTCTTAGGGGATGCTGTGCTGCTGAGAAATTGTGCTAAGATCCTGGCTGCATCAGGAAAGAGAGAGATACATAGCAGCACTCATCAGAAAAAAAATTAAAACCACTCTCCCCCCTAAAGTCCCCCAAAGTCAGCATAAAACCCAACAGCAATCACCTCACTTCCACAGGAACAGGCTTAGTGTTATGGCAGCCAGACAAGTGGGTTCTAAAGGGCCATGTCCTATCCCCCCCAAAGTCAGCATAAAACCCAACAGCAATCAGCTCACTGCCACAGAAACAGGCTTAGTGTTATGGCAGCCAGGCAAGTGGGTTCTAAAGGGTCATGTCTTTCTGGTAACCTTGGGAAAATCATGGGCTCTCTGTTACAAATCTGGGGGAACATCAGATACTAGTGTTTGCACTGCCACGTTACATCTTGGCTCTGGCTTCCCTTGGCTCCCAAGGTGCTGGAAGACAAACATGCATTTTCTTTTCATTTCAAGACAGCTGAAAGCCACAGCCTGAGCAGTGAGGAGGACTGCTTGTGATTAGGAATAAATTAATAAAACATTCTTAAACAAACTATCAGAAATCCCCCGGCCTCAAATCCAGACCAGGACTCTGGGGAGCCAGAGGGATGCAGTACTGGTGAAAAAACACTGGGCCAAGAAACCTAAACTGATGCTGGCACTCCACAGCAGAGCAGATCCACTGCAGCCTGCCTGCAAAAGAGCCAGCAGGGCTCAGGGCATGGGGTTGTGTTTTGGCATCTCATCCCAGAAGTTTTGTGTCTCAGCAAGGCACACAACTCCAACCAGGAAGGACACTGAATCTTTAGTGAAATACTGCCAGTGCACCTTGGAGAGGGCTGTCTTCCACTCCAGGCTGTCTTTCTGAGGGACAGGTGTAGGCTTTCCAGGTGTTGCCTTCAAGACCACCCTGCCCCCCATCAGCTGCTGTACAATTCCCCCAGGCCCTTGGAGCCCATGACTCACTTGCTTTGCATTTCTTGCAAGTGTGCAGATTGAAGTGTTTTTTTCTAGCCACAAGGCACAATGCAGATTGTACTGGCAGAGCTGGGTTACATCCCAGTTAGCAAGCCCTTTTTTAACAGCAAGACTAACAGCAGTGACTCTGGCCTGAGCAGCATGTCCCAGAGGTCACACTTAGAGCACATGAAGGAGCCCTTTTCCTTTATTCACTTCCCATTTCCTGCCCATTAGCTTCAGCTGCAAACTCCCTGTTCTCATGGCGTGGGTGAGATACATGGAGGGGAAAGGAGCAATCCCACCCCACCACACTTCTCCTCCTTCACTGTTGCCACTTCCCATCATACAGTATGAGGACCAGGAGCCACTTCACCCTGCCCCTTCCAGGAAGGAGGTATCCTGCAAACACGGTGCTGCTGCTGCAGAGCAGCTTTTCCAGGGAGAGCACAGGAAGAGACAGCAGCATCCAGAGGCGAGGCTGGACATGCAGCTTCCACACAAAATCAATGCAACAGCACAGGGGGGAACAGCCTCCTCTGGGTAAATGGCATCCCCAGGCAACTTTGCTCATTAACAGGAGATCAGCTGCCAGAGCAGGTGGAGGAAGAAGAGACTAAACCTCTATCAGACTAAACCTCCCTGCTGTGATTTTGTTATTCCAGGAGAGGGGAGGGAACGTGGAGAAGCTGCTAACCAACCAGCTAACCATGAGGGCGCAGAACAAGGCCAGGATCAGCCCCTGCGTCACAACCAGAGCAGATTACCCCACTGCAAAGTGGCACTGGGAGCAGGCCTGGTGTGCCACTCAGCCACCCTTGGGCAAGCTGTGCCGCTCCAGCCTGCAGCCACCACGAGGAAAGCTGAAATGGCCAGAGCTGCACAGGCAAACACCTCATTACCCTGCGTGAGTGAGGTGACCACAACTAGGTTCTCTTTGCTGCAAGCATCACAGATCTTCAAAAGCCCTTTCCTGTGCAAGCATTCTTCCAAGTTTCTGTCCCTACCTTTATCTCATATGTGAGGTTTTTCCCTGGCAGATTTAGCCCAGCAGTTCCATGCCCCTTCAATGGTTTTCTTGAACTGGCTCCTACTGATCACTCCGCAGCTGAAACCTGGCAGCCTGTGTGGGCAACCAAGACTGAGAACAGGAAAGGAACGTGGGGGGAACCCACGTTCCCATCTCTGGCCAAGACCTTTTGTGCATTGGTCTCTCCTCCCGGCCTCTGCAGTGTTCCAGCCATTCTGTTTTGTAAACACACAGGCAGTGCCAGATGACTCAGCCTGCTGCTTCCCCTCAGGATTTACAGCCGGGATCCGGGCAGGGGTGCAGGGGAAGGTGGAGGGAGCGGTTTTACACCATGTGAAAACAATGTCATTTGTTTTGCTGGGCAGACTCTCACCCTCCAGCAGGAATGCTGGAGCAGTGAAGCCAAGCACAGGAGCCGTCTGCACCCTCCACAGCACGTGGCTTTGCAAAGCTCCTTGAGAGGTGCACCTTGCACAAAGCTGCAGCAGACACACACCCTGTCTGACCAAGCTCTCCAGCAGCTTCTAACACACACAGATGTGGGTGTCAGGACACTGACTCAATATATTGCAATTTAAACCCAAATTAATCTCTTCAGTTAAAACAAAAATCATGACAACTTACTCCCTTTTCCCTCTCCTCCTGAAAAATCAGAGCTTACTGAGCCTTTGGCTAAGAACTGCTTTGTTGGAGGGATGGAAACCTTGACAGTGGTCACACTTAAGGAGTAACAGATGTGTCTTTCCACTACAAGTCTCTCCTGCCAGGCTGAAAGCCAGCACTCGTAGGAGACCTGGTGTACCTCAATGTTCCTCTGGAGAGGAACATCCCAGAGTCACTTCCAACCCTCTAAAATTAGAGGACAGCCAAGGAGGATCGACATGGCAAGCATCACGCTTGGCTGGGATAGAGGGCAACCTGGCCAGCAGCACTGCCCACATCAACCCTGCCTGGCCAGAGGTGGGAGCTCACCTTTAACTCATGGCAGTGGAACACAAAACAGCCATGTGTGGGTGCTTGGGAATTGACTGATCTGCCAAGAGAGACTTCAAGCTGAACCAACCAAATAAATAAACACAGAGTGTTTTCCCTCCAGCCAAGCAGCACTGCTGATGAAACCACCGTGCTGCATGACACATTTAGCAGTGCTTCGAGGAACTCAGAGGCAGTAAATCCCTCGGCACAGAGAAGCCTCTTCCTCTAGCTCTGAGTACACTCTCAACACTGGAGATTTTCATCTGCAGAACAGTCTGAAGAGCCACGAGTTCACAGAAACTTGGAGTGTGCCAGGAGGTGTGCCAGAAGGTGGCCAAAAAGGCCAATGGCATCCAGGCCTGTATCAAGAATAGCATAGCCAGCAGGAGCAAGGAAGTCATTCTGCCCCTGTACTCAGCACTGGTTAGGTCACATCTTGAGTACTGTGTCCAGTTCTGGGCCCCTCAGCTCAAGAAAGATGTTGAGTTGCTCAAACATGTCCAGAGAAGGGCAAAAAAGCTGGGGAGGAGTTTGGAGCACAGCCCTGTGAGGAGAGGCTGAGGGAGCTGGGGTTGCTTAGCCTGGAGGAGGCTCAGGGGAGACCTTATTGCTCTCTACAACTACCTGAAGGGAGGTTGTAGCCAGGAGGGGGTTGGTCTCTTTTCCCAGGCAACCAGCTCCAGAACAAGAGGACACAGTCTCAAGCTGCACCAGGGGAGGTTCAGGCTGGATGGTAGGAAGAAGTTCTCCACAGAGATTGGCCATTGGAATGTGCTGCCCAGGGAGGTGGTGGAGTCAACGTTCCTGGAGGTGTTTAAGAAAGGACTGGATGAGGTACTGAGTGTCATGATCTAGTTGATTAGTTAGGGTTTGGTGATCAGCTGGACTTGATGATCTTGGAGGTCTCTTCCAACCTGGTTGATTCTGTGAGAAGCAGATGCAGTGTGTTGGGATGGGTGTTCATGATGCCTGTCACAGGAACACAAGGCCCTGCTCCAAGCATCTCAAACTCCCTTGATCAATGCAGACTGTACCCCTGCAGAGGAGCACCACAGAATGGATCACATACTCTTGTTTAAAAGTTCCTTCTCTGTTACTAAGGGTGTTCCTAGAATGAGCAGCTGCTAGGGCTGGAGTAATGTGTGCTCCATCCCAGATTTCTCACTGATCACAGAAATTCCTTTCAAAGGGACTATGCACTGTGCTGACAGCCAAGAGATTTTACTGCTCCCAGGGTTGAGGTAAGCAGGCACCTCTGGAGACTGGGTAATCCAAGCCCCTGCCTGGAGCAGGGTTAGCTGCAGCACATTACTCAGAGTAACCCATTCCAGCTTCTGACAGCCTTCACAGGGAAAAAGCTTTCTCCTGTATTCTAGCTTCTTTACTCCTCCCCATCAGGGGTCGATACACATGGACAAGATCCTCCCCCCTGAACTGACTCCTCCCCAGGCTGAACAGTCCTAGCTTTCTTGTGACAGATGCTCCAATCCCTTCATCTTCACAACCCTTTCCTAAACTAGCTCCATTATGCTCTCATCTTTCTTACTCTAGAGATGACAGCACTAGAACCAGCATTCCCCATGTATCTCACCAGGCATGAATGAAAAATTGCCTCTCTCAACCCAGAGGCTGTTGGCCTGCTGTCACAAGGGCACATTGCTGGCCAGTGTTCCACTTGGTGCCCACCAGGACCCTCATGCATTTGTTTTTTCCCCCCCAAAGCCACTTGCCAGCTCTTTGCCCACAGCATGTACAGGTGCCTGAGGTTATTCCTCCACAAGGGCAGGACTCTGCCCTTCTTTCTTGAACTTCAGAAGATCCCTGTTGGCTTATTCCTCCAGGCTGGTGAGGTCCATCTTAACAGCTTCACAACCACCTGGTGCATCAACCACTCCTCTCAGTTTTGTGTTACTTACAAAACTGCTGAGGACATACTCAGCCCCCTCGGCTAGATCATTAATGAAGATGTCAAACAGTATTGGCCCCAGTGTTGGTCCCTGGGACACATCACTAGCCACTGGCTTCCAGCTGGATTTCACAGCTCCAGTCACAAACCATTGAGCATGGCAGTTTGGCCAGTTTTTGCCTCACCTCCCTGAGCACCTCTCTAGCTTGTACTTCATCAGGTTGCCTGTGAGGATGCTATGGGAGAGTGTTGAAAGCCTTGAAATCAAGATAAACAACATCCAGCATCCTCCCCTCAGCCACCAGGCCAGTTATCACAGTTTTACACACAGCAAGGCTGTAAGATGATAGGGTGTAAATAAATCAAGCCAACCTTTCCCAAGCTGTCTACTCATCCAAACGTTAACATATGTGCAAGGTGTGTTTGGGGTTCTTTTCATAGTTATTCAGAGCATGCAACACTGTGGGTTGTTTGTGTTTCTCTTTTGGGATGAAAACACAGAGATAAGAATACTCATGCATCACCAGACAGACAGAATCTGGTTCCCTCACCTGCATTTCTAGATGCTGCCTTAAACCAAACAACAGATGTAGTAGATATTGTATTTAGATCAGCATTCACCTGCATTCAGTTTACAGCTGAAACACTGGCACTGTGTCAAGTTACATCACACCATTTTGGCAGCATCTGAATGCCTCCCACTAGTGCATTGCACTTTCTCTCCTGGCCTTTGTTGTTCTTAGGGTTAGAAGAACATCTTGTTCAGAAATTCTCTATAGTGTATACCAACTCATACAAACAGGTGGATGCTGCTTTGTTAAAGTCTTGGATGGGAGCCAGAGAAGTTCTGGCCTTTTGCAGCCTGAACTTCATCCCACGAGAACAATTCACTCGACATCAAAGAAACCTTGATTTGAAGTTTCACCAATGGGCAGGGTGGCTACAAAGAGACAGGCCTGTTCCAGCCAGAGGGAGGAAGTCTGCCTGGAGATCCTTTACTTGCAGCACCTGCAATCTTTGTCCCATTGTACAAGCCACACACAAGCAGATCTTGGCCCCAGGTAAGAGTGGCCTGACAGGGTGTGTACACACAGAATTCTTACAACATGGCTAGAATCAGCTCACACAGCCTTCACCCACACTGCAGAGAAGGGCTCTCCCCAACACCACCTCCCACCTCCCCACCCCCCACAAAGGTGCTTCATATGAGAATTTTGTATTCATGTTGAATTCAGTGTCTGGGTTATAACCATCCCCCCCATGAAGTGCATCTGCCTCTTCCACCAGGTCACAGGTAGAGATAGACCCCATGGGCACATCCCTGGGAATAGCCACTGGTAACTGTACAAACCACTCTTCCTGAGCCCCAAACTCATCTGTAACCCACTCATCCACAGTCTACCCACATGGACCACAACATCTCAGTCCAGACACACATTTGGGCTGGATGAGGCTGACCCTATTGCAAAGCACCACTGCTCCATCCTAAGCCAGGAAACATCCAGTTTCCCATCTGAAGACAGGCTTTAAAACTGGGGCCAACACATTTCAGCTTACAGCAAACAAAATCTTTGCTTTACAGCAGTCAGATACTAGATATAAACTTTCCTCCATGTTGCAGATCTGACAGGAATTGAGAAAGGCAAATCAGAATTGGTGGTGGAGTCACCATCATTGGAGGTGTTCAGGAGGAGACTTGATAGGGTGCTTGGTTGCATGGTTTAGTTGATTAGGTGGTGTTGGATGATAGGTTGGACGCAATGGTCTTGAAGGTCTCTTCCAACCTGGTCTATTCTATTCCATTCTATTCCATTCCATTCTAATAGTTTGCTCAGGGTAAAAAGAAGAAACCCAAAAAAGCCCCAAACAAATCTGCATTTGCTGGACCAGACTAATTTTGACAGAAATCTTCTGTCCACCTCTTTAGTTCTGTGGACCTCTCCCTCTTTAATTCAGCCTGTGAGGTCTAATTTCATTGAGGTCAGTGAGAGACTTTCCTCAGTCCAGTCAGAATTTGGTCCTCAGATTGAATTAACACAAATTATGAGTACAAACAGACAAAACCATCCAATTTAAGAACCAGAGCTTTGGGTTGCATATTGTATTTCAAACATAGACATTAACAGCATGAAGGCCTTGGAGGGCTTGGACAGCTCCAGCCAACAGGCAGAGCCTAAGAGGTGCTGCAGAAACAGTGTCAGTAAATTCCTCAGAATGAGTTTATGTGTTGGCAGAGACAGAACAATTCCCTTCTGATTTATTTCTACTTTGAAAGAGACATTCAACAGCTTTCCAGCACTAAGACATTTTCACACTTCAGTCCAAAAGGGGCTTAGAGCTACTTATGCCCAGTTACTGTACATTTCCACAACAGCACCAAGCCTTGGCATGCTTCACAGCCAGCTGGTGAGCCTCAAATCTGCCAGAATGTGAGGAACTAAATATTTTTCCTCCCGAATTTCTGAGCAGCTGTTTCTGAGGAAAGAGACTGGCCAGCTCTCGATGGATCTGCAGAGCTGCAGGGCAGGAAGCAGTTGCAATCACTTTAACATTAATCACAGATCCAAGGGTGTCTTCACTTCTCCAGCACCATCTGAAAAGGTATGATTCCATAGGAAAGAACATGTTTCTTGAGTTAAGCCTCACAGAAATGTGTAAGTGTCCAAGGAACTGAAAATAAGTCTGCTTGCTCTGTAATAGCTCCCTCCATATCCCTTCCAGGAGTCCACATTGGGAAATACCAAAGTTATTTCAGGGACCCTGAAGCTTTCCAAATGAGGAACCCAGAGTTTATGAGACCCCTGTCCTCCTCTTTTCTTTTCTCTGCCTGTTAGTGTTATTTCATCCCTCCCTTGTACTTGCCATGGTTTCCATCACACCCTGCACTGAGCCACATCAGCTCTAATTCAGGGGATGACAGATGCAATAAAAGGGTTGGGTTTGAGGGGTTTTTCAGTTGTGTGTTTTGCTTTTTTCCCTGCTAGTTTGACTACGTGAACTGTCTCAGAGAGTGGCTGTCAGAGCAGGTATAAACCAAGAGCTGGCTAGGAGAAGAGCCAAGAGCACACACAGCAGCTCCCCCTTCCAGTGAGTGTGAAGCAGTCCCCCTCCTGTGGTAACTCTTCGAGACCTTGCACTCACTTTGCCCACTCCCTTCAGGCTCTCACTGGACTGGAAACAGCCAGACTATCCCATCCCTTTTTCCCTCATAACTTTCTCCCCACCTCTGGCACCTCTGTTAATTTGAAACCACCCACACTCACTTCACGCATCAGCTCCATCCACTAACATTTAACAGCTGACATTTTCCCCCCTAATTTGTTGATTCAGAGGCATGATTTCTTACACAGTAACACTCCACAACATCAAACTTATTTCATGCAGGGAAGAGTCTTGCATGAAGCCCATTGCTTCCCAGTAGAGGATCCTGTTCAGCTAGTATGTCTGATGCTCTTCACTAAAATGCATCTTCAGTAAGTCCCAGTGCAGTGCCCTCATCACTATCTCAGTGTCCAAGGCACCCAGAGCAGGAATGCCTCACTAAACTACTGCATGCCATCTACCCCTCATAATTCTCACTCACAAACCAGAAAGAAAAACAAACAAACAAATAAAACCCCTAAACAAAACAAAACAATGCCCCCAAACCCTCTTTCTGGCTCGAAGATCAGGAGCTAGGATGCTTGGCTGGATTCTCAAGGCCAAAGTGCCCAATAATCAGCACTGTTCAAGATGGCCAAAGGGAGATGGCTCTAAGTTGTGCTGACCCAGAGTTGTTCATCCAGAGGGAGGCTCCATGGCATGGTGCATTGCCCAGCTGGCCTGCACATTGCCTTACCCTCACCAGGGCACACAGGTGCATTTCTAGGGACATGCACTTGTGCCACTCACTCCCAAGGACAATACCTCAGTAACACCAACTGCAGTGTGCTCACCCCAGAAAGCAGGCTCTGGTGTTTCCTGCACAGCTGCCAGGCTAATGACAGCTTATTTTCAGGGACAAGTTCCAAGACTGCTGCTGCTACAGAGTCCTTTCATAACACAGAATCAAGCACAGGACCTTCCTAGGTGCCTCAGCTGCACCTCGTGCAGCTGCCAGGGCTTTTCTGCTGCTCTGCATTCCCTCCCCACCACATTGCCTGTGCCATGGGACCACACTCATGCCATACAAAGTCCAGAAAGCCTTTCAGCACTTTTGCAACACTATCGACGTGTAACACTGCCAGAGTCTCCATGCCTTGGGCACAAGGGACATCCTTTCCTCCTGGTGCCAAGCACAGTCCCTCCAAGCCCACAGCTGTGGGTTTGGGAAGGAAATAACTACTGGGGCAAGAGAATTCCAAGGCTACTGTGTCACTGCAGCCCCTTAACTAGAGTGATGGGTAGGCAACCTGTGGACCAAAAGGCTTAGAAAGACGGCAAGCACGTTTCACCCCAGCCAACCAGTACAAGGTAGATGCTCAGCACAGGCTCTCACTGTTTGCCATCTTCTACAAATCATCTAGATTCAGAGCCCAAATCAGCTTCAGGTTAGCAGCAACACTATTTCTGCTGGGTTGGGCTCAGGCCCCTCCTAGGTAAAAAGCCCCAACAGTTAATGGAAATGCAGCATGCATGGAGCTTCCACTCCTATTAGCAGGTCTCTCTGAGAGGACAATTTTCCATCCATGCATTAAGCCAGTCCAATGCTGACATCAGTTCATTTCCATTGATCTTGATTACATAATAGTGACTTAATTCTCCACAGAATTGAATTTTCCATATATCTGGATCTTTTGCAGTTGCTGTATGATTTCCTTGTTCCCTGCTGGAGCTATTATTCCTCATCTCTTTGTCCTATACGTTAAAATTAAACTCTTCATTGCAAGCAGAAATTTCTACTGGTTTTGGTTTTCTGGCACAGTGTTGACCACAGCAATTTCTTTCCCTTTAAGAGAGACCTCCACTACCATCATGCATTGTTGCATATACCTATAGCTTTGAGGATTGCCACCAGTTCTGGGCTGAAGTAACAGCATACATTAAGAGTACTTCATAACTGTTACGGTACTCAGTTTTCCAGGTACTTTTACTTCCATTTATAACTCATCAACATACATTTTATGGGATCTGGAAATTGTGCAAACCCCTCAACTGACTGCAAAGGTTATAGCTTCGTAGCTGTAGAAGAATATTCTCTGTGTCCAGCCAAGAGACAGAACTGTTTCCCTCAACAGTTAGAACTATCACAAGCTCCCAGTGGCTTCATTCAGATAATCAGCAACACCCCTCCTTAGGTCCTTTTGGCCACTTCTTGGAGGACTGGAGCCCATTTTTCCAATCTCTTTGCTAACATACACATTCCCAGTGCTATTCACATGAAAATTCAGATTGGATGTTAGGAAGAAGTTCTTCCCCATAAGAGTGGGAAGACATGGGGAACTGGATGATTGATGCAACTCATGCCCTGCTCCATACCACAACAGGTCAGTCCCTTGCCTGCACACCCTGCCAGAGGCAGGCAGGGCTACCCTGGTCACTTCTCCACCAGTTGCAGCAAGCAGAGAGCCCTCCTAGCCACAGCAAGGGCTGTCTCTGCTGCCTGCCTGTCTGAGCACCTACTGAGGACCTTGTTTCCTTCCAGCCATACTCTCTCCATTTTCTGTTTGCAAGCCTGGAGCTTCTGAACTGTATAAGCACAACCTCTGCACTCACACACACAAGCCTGATCCATCACAGTGCCATTACAGGACAGCAGCTCTCACTGAGCACAGCCTGGCTGTGAAACTTTTGAGAACCAGGATGGTTTTCATTTGGTGAGGGCATACAGGTGTCTCTGAAGGACCTGACCATCCTCAACATACCAAGTGAGCTTACTTGACAGTGCTTTGCTACCCAGAGGACTGGTCCCTCTCATGCCACTCCAGCTCCCATTGCTGCCCAGTTCATCACCAAGTGGAGCCAGCAGAAAAATAACCTGGTGCAAAGTTAGTAGTTGCCTGCTGGTGAGAAGGAGGACAAATGCCAGAGGTGGTGCAGACAAAGAGCTAGGATTCTAAGCCTGAGGGCTGGGCCGTCCTTCTCAGCAGGAACAAACTGTTAGATAGCAGAATACCTCACAAGGTGACTGTGCCAGATAAGTCTCCATCACCCACTAGCATACAGCCACAAAAAAGAATGAAGAAATGTTCTGAAGCCCTCTCCAGGTAGGCAGGATCACAGGACGTTAGGGGTTGGAAGGGACCTCTGCAGATCATTGAGTCCAACCGCACTGCCAGAGCAGGACCATAGAATCCAGCACAGGCCACACAGGAATGCATCCAGATGGGTCTTGAAAGTCTCCAGGGAAGGAGACTCCACAATCTCCCTGAGGAGACTGTTCCAGTGCTCTGTGACCCTCACAGTGAAGAAGTTGCTCCTCATGCTGAGGTGGAACCTCCTGTGCTGTAGTTTATATCCATTACCCCTCGTCCTATCACAGGGCGCAAGTGAGCAGAGCCTGTCCCCTGCCTCTTGACAACCAGCCCTCAGTATTTATAAACATTGATTAAATCCCCTCTCAGTCTTCTCTTCTCCAGACTAAAAAGCCCCAGGGCTCTCAGCCTCTCCTCACAGGGCAGTGCTCCAGCCCCTCAATCATCCTGGTAGTTCCCTGTCCCCACACATTCATTCTTAGTCTACAGAGGACAGTAGCACTGAAGAGAATGTAGGTCAGTGGCTGGATGTAGAATAAATCTGCAGAAATAATGAACTCCAGGGAGACTTTTGCACTGGGAATTGCCAACAGCTTGCAGGGTCGAGCCAGATGCGTTTCACCACATCCCCGGGATCCTGGCCACGCCAACCAAAACTCACACAGCTCACTCCAGGCATGCGTGCTGCGGCTGGCGCAGGGACCCAGCCTGGGCCCAGCTGTGTTTATGTGGTCAGCTGCAGTGCCACAAAACACAGCTGCATTGATCCAGCTCTGGACACCTGGCGCAGGATAAAAGCAGCTCAGTAGCTAGGAGCTGGCCATCCCAGCCCCACACAACCGGAGCTGACCCCGGGATCCAGTGGCTTCTGCCTTCTCATCCAGAGGGCTGTGAGCTGGGACAGAGGACACGCCAAGTCAGGGGGAAGAGGTGGCAGCACACATGGATTATGGAGCCTGACTTGGGGTCAGGAGATTCCAATTTTCATCCTGGCCCCACCTTCCCACCTCTGGCTTGAGCTCTGCCGCAGGAAGTCTTTCTCCTTCCCCGTTTGTCCACATTGCTCCTTATTCCTGTCTTGATAGGCATGAGCTTCCCCCAGTCCTTTCTGGCTTCAAGAAAACTTGGCAACCAACATCAGAAGTGCTTTTTCTCTTTTCAGAAAAGCTTCCACACTTAATTTCAGATGTTATGGGTTTTGCTTTCACATAATGTATGCTATGACTGACATCTCAAAGCCATCATAACCGAAATCTTCCGCTAAACTCACTATAAAGAATTGTTCCCTGCTACTGACCGGACCAAGTCATCTCCTCTAGATCAAAGCTTCTCCTGCTCCATTGAAATCAAACAGTTTGGCATTTCACTCTTTCATCCAGAAGCTGGCTCTAAGCAGCGGCTCCCTTCACATATTCAAAGTGGAATGTTTTACTTCCTTCCCTCGGTACTAGGGCAGAGCCAGCTTGCACATTTGGGAATAAGTAGGGATGAACAAGGGAAAGCAATCATACAATTGAGGCTTGAAAGAAAATCTGACATTCCAACCCAGAATGTGGGATTAGCAAACACTCTTTCAGGAGCACCATTTCATCAGCAGCTGAAGAGGCTTCGGCCCAAGCCATCGGAGAAGTTGAAGCTTCTGCAGACAGATTGGGCCTGTGCCGTGATGCAGGCTCCACTGTGAGCTCCACAGCTCTCAACAGCTGAGAGGCCCTCAGCCCTTGCTGAGCTCTCCACAGATGACTTGGCTGCACTTTCATCAAGCATGTCTCCTCATCTTTCATGGCCCAAATCATTATGTCTGGAGCAAGGGTCAGTCGCATCTGTGCTATTAGCACCTGAAGCCGTTAGCATCTCTGTTCAGCAAAGGAGCTGCCAGCTCAACATTCCTCCTCTATCAGGAGGCAGCTTTTCTTATGTTAAAATTAAATCTCCTGGCATGTCAAAGGCATCTTTGGTAATTGCTCCAGAAACATGGTTAAGTAATGTACCAATAAAAATTGGTAAAACTTGTGGCAAACCTAATACAAACCTTAGATCCAGTCTGGTCCTTGTGGTCAGCCCATTGCCTACGCTGGAGCAGCACCAGGAATTAATTTGGCCCTTCCTCACCTACTCTAAATGTGGGTCAACAGCCATTTGTGTTTATCAGGAAAAACAGGAACATATGCTGGAAACAGAGCATGTCCAACAAAAACCTCAGTCCAGCATGGGAAGGAAAGCAAACTGCAAAGGTTTTGTAGCTCATCGCAAATGTCAGCGTGAGGTTGTCTGAGCAGAATTACACTTTATAAGGATACCTGGAAGGGAGCACTGGAGGATCTTCCAGACCTACATATTTCCTAATGGAAATACCAAGCAGATGACTGATGTAAGAAGGTGTGATCTGGAGGTGGTACACAACAGCCCATGGCTCTTACCCTGGTTTTGGAGCAACACAAGATATAAAGAGACAGTAAACAGCCTAACTGTGTTTTACTGCACAGCACTAATAGGACACCTGAGGGACCACTCCCTGTGCTTCACACCTGGCTGTGTTCCTGCCAGTCCCTGTGGCCTGGATATTCCTGTGGGATTTGTAACTGACCACTGTGAGAATAAAAGACTCAGCTGAAATTAAAGAAACCCAGCACATAACCATAGGGGAAGGTCATTATCTAACCCAAAGAACTGAAGGAAGGCTGAAACAGTTGGTCCAAAGAAACAGGAATGTGAAATCCTGTGCCATTTAATATAGGGTTTAAGTCAGAGTCAAGCCTGACCCTGGCCATGCTAGGGCTGGGCTCTCAGGAATCAGGGATATCCAGATGCCTCAATGTCCCTCCCTCCAGCACCCACACAGCACCATGCAGCGTGAGGATTTTCAGCCTCAGCACCGCCCAAAGCTCACTGCAGCTATTGCTAAGCAGTCTAATAAAACTGTCACTGTTCTTTTGGTTTAAGAGCTCCAGTGAACTATGAGAATTAAAAATAAATCATTCTGGTCTGGGGAATGCTGAGCCTCCTGGGTCTAGAAAGCATTTGTTTCTCTTCTCAGCCAGACGTGGGAAATCAGCCTTTAGGGTAACGTTCGGGAATTGTGATTGCCATTTCGCTTCTCCCTGCCCTGCCAGCTCCCACTTCAGGCTCCAGAAATAGACCTCTGCAAGGAGAGCATCTGTTTGAACAACCTGATCAGAAAACTGTGTTCACTGAAGTCAACCAGTACAGAGTGCTAGGTCTGTTCTGCTTCACACAATGCCAGTTCCTGCTAGCTCAGCGTAAGCCAGGGTAACCCATTTAAATGGATGTGATCGGTATGTTGGCATATACAGGTGATCAAATGAAGAGCCTGCTGAGCTGAAAGTGTGACCAGCTACCATAATCCAAGCACCAAGATGACAGACCACGTTAACAAGCGGCCACTGCTCTGGTGAGACGTCACCGTGTCCAGGTCTGCAGCCCTCCATATAGGAAGGACATGGACCTGGTGGAGAGGGTCCAGAGGAAGGCCACAAAAATGATCAGGGGGTTGGAGCACCTCTGCTATGGAGACAGGCTAAGGGAGCTGGGGTACTTCAGCCTGGAGAAAAGACTCCAAGGAGACCTAACAGCAGCCTTCCAGTACCTGAAAGGGGGCTACAGGAAGGCTAAAGAGACTGTTTACAAAGGTCTGCAGTGACAGGATGAGGGGCAATGGCTTCAAACTAGAGAAGAGAAGATTTAGATTGCCTGTTAGGAACAGATTCTTTACTATGAGGGTGGTGGAACACTGGAACAGGTTGCCCAGGGAGGTAGTTGGAGCCCCATCCCTGGAGATATTCAAGTGAGGCTTGACAGGGCTCTGGGCAACCTGATCAGGTTGAGGATGTCCCTGCTGATTGCAGAGGGGTTTGGACTAGACGACCTTCAGAGGTCCCTGCCAACCCAGATCATTCTCTGGTTCTATAATTCTGTGGTTCAATAGCTGTGGGTCAGGATCAGAGACAGAATCACAACACAGTATCCCAGAAATCAAGAGTATAGTTCAGTGTAACAAATACACTTCAGGACTGAATTACAAAACTGAGGAATTTCCCTAGAACCAGGCCTTAGAGCTCACACTAACTCAGACACAAGCCAAGCCACGTTTGCAAGCACTGATAAGTTTCTGACACGTTTTAATCAGTACAGTGTCTGTACAGTATTGCATTAGGACAACCAGGACTAAACAAGCCAAAAATTCCTTTCAGCATCTGAAAGACAACCTCATTTCCAAGAAGTATCATCTCACTAGGGGAAACAATTTCAAAGCTCTAGCTGCAGCAAATTAAACTGACGTGGCATCTAGGCAACTAGATAGTATCACCAGCTAGCACTGCTCATTAAAAGACACTCTGCAGGGATAAATGTGCATGTGTCCTACAACAGGAAAAGAGAACATGGGGTAAAGTTGAAGCAGTAAGGACAGCCTGTGTTTATATAAAATAATACCATGCTTAACTCAAGAGTAAATCATCAACAAGTGTTGCTTTGCTAAATGATGCATCAGCTAACTTCTGTTGCATTAAGCTGAGGGAATCTTAGAATCACAGAATCATAGAATCAGTAAGGTTGGAAAAGACCTCAAAGATCATCAAGTCCAACCTGTCACCCAACACCTCATGACTACTAAACCATGTCCATGTGCCACATCCAATCCCCTCTTGAACACCTCCAGGGACGGTGACTCCACCACCTCCCTGGGCAGCACATTCCAATGGCTAACAGCTCTCTCTGTGAAGAACTTTCTCCTCACCTCGAGCCTAAACATCTCCTGGCACAGCTTGAGACTGTGTCCTCTTGTTCTGGTGCTGGTTGGCTGGGAGAAGAGACCAAGCCCTTCCTGGCTACAACCTCCTTTCAGGTAGTTGTAGACAGCAATAAGATCTCCCCTGAGCCTCCTCTTCTCCAGGCTAAGCAACCCCAGCTCCCTCAGCCTCTCCTCGCAGGGTTTGTGCTCAAGGCCTCTCCACAGCCGCACTGCCCTTCTCTGGACACGTTCAAGAGTCTCAGTGTCCTTCTAAAATAAACCTCAGAGAACATTTAGGTTGTTTCTTATCCCACACAGCCCTGGCTCTGCAGCAAGATAGATCCTTGTCAGCAGAAAAGCTTGATGTAGAGAAGTGGTCTTGCATTATTAACTCCTTAGCTATAGACAGACTCCAGTAACAGTTGATTATGAACACCATGGGCAGTTAGTCCTCATGTTTTCCTAGAGTTTTCTTGTAGACCAGCCAAAGGAGGCCTCACCAGATGAACTAGTAGGGTGAAGGAAGCAGAGAACACAAGAAGTCATGCTGCAGGGATGACTTGTTTCAGAGGCCATTGGCTTTTAGAGACACTACAACTGCACGTAGGCTGAGCATCACCAACAGTCCTGTTCATCTCTAACTCTGCTGCTCAGTGAAGCAAGATAGAATTGAGGAGCACAAATACCAAGGTGGTGGGAAACCAAAACCACCCAAACCAGTCACATATGCATTTCACTAGTGACTCTGCACTGCTTTGGAGCGCTTGTGCTTGTCTTTCAATGAGACATGTGAGGCTGCTGAACTCCTAAAGTGCCCAGTAGTGATGACACTTACAGCCCCAGGCACCAAGCACAACCAAGTGCCCCAAGAGGCAAACCATCTGCATAGCCTGAAAAAAATTCAGGAGAAAAAGCATGTAGCCCCATGCTGCCCAGCAGAACTAAGATTCCTGCAGTAGCAGATGGCAGAGCCAAAGCCACCTGGCTTGACATGTGGCTTGCTCTTCTGTGGCTCCAGAATCAGGAAGGATGGCTCCTGGCCCACAGGCAGTAGGAGGCTTGCCGGTCTGCCTTTGCATCACATCTCCACTCAGGCCTAGTTCATAATGTTTCATGCACAACTCACCTTGCAGCAAAAAGAGCTGCCTTCACCCCTCTAGCACGTGCACACATACTGAACTCCTAACAGGGATCAGAAACTTGCCTTTGGTTAGATGAGATGGATGCACATCCTACCCCTCAGCCCAGCTAACTACAGCAAGGTAGAAATATATCCCAACAGCTTTTTAGATAGCTCAATTAGTCCAAGGAGTTTCCTTCTCCAGCAGGGCTTTATCACACTTCAACAGCTGCCAAGATCAAGCACTCCTATAGCAGATGTAGAACTGTACATTACAATCCCAGCTGTCTGCCTGATTCTGCAAGGCCCAGGGCGATGAAGAAATCTGAAGTCTGGCAATAAAAAGAGCAGAAGTTCCCACCATTCAAGAGTACAAAGGAGATTTTTAAAGCTTGCAACAAAAATGCAAAATATCCTTGAAGACACCAGATTTCAACAAAGGAGAGAGGACAGGCTTCCCAGACAGGTAGTGAGGATGAAGCTGGTGATGGAACACATGGAACAGACAGCCTCCAGCTGCAGAAGTCTGGGCTTGCCACACCTCTGCTTTTAAAGGCAGCCCAAATTTCTGCATTTCTGGTATTTTTCTACCACAAGTGGTGGCCACCTTACTGCTTGTACCTGTGACCAGCAGACATCAAAGAGCACCTCTGTGTTAGTATTGATTTCAGCTCACCCACAGTGGGACCATGAGAATTTGGAGCTGTCTGGCACTGGGTCTGATGGACGTATGCACTGGCTTATTCCACAGAAACAGCCAGCTGACAGTGCCTCTGGAAGGCTGTTGGGCTGCAGCTGGCTCAGCTGAATTCCTCAGCAGAAGAAAGCTCCATGTTTCACACACTTAGGGAGAGACTTCCAGCTAAAGCCACCACTGATATGGCAAAACCTTGCACAACTCCTGCTCTCTGTGATCTAGTTCTTTCTTCTCAGGCCTTAATAGCCGTCATACTTGGTAGCAATAAATAGCACTGATGAGATCTGCAGAGCAACTCTGGATCAAAAGATTTCTTTGCAGATAGCTTATCTCAGCTCACAGGGGCCTGCACACACTCTTCCCCTTGTCACCTGCCCAAGCTGGCTGCCTCGGAGCACACACAGGCTCTGAGAAGGAGATCCTCTTCTCACTGCAGCCCAAGACTTGCTTCCCGTTTTAAGTCTGAGAGGGAAGGGCTCAAGTCACAACTTGAGCATGAACTGCAAGAACCTCCAGGCTCAGACCCACCTCTTTCAAAGCACTGCTGCCAAAGTGTTATTCAAACACCTTCGAAACACGCCCCAACTGCTTAGCTGCCCACCTCTGCACCCCAAACCCTGTGTCAACTCTACAAAGCCTAGCTGCAGTCATCACTAGCAAAGATAGAACTCTTAAAAAAGTATTTTGGTTTTTTAATAGTTACCTAAATATATCTATATTTCTAAAACTATGAAGTCTCTTAAGCCACAAAAGCAAGTGGAAAAGCACAGGCATCACTCCTGTTCTGGGGGTGGCTGCTGCTCCTGGTTGTGTCAGGAGGAGATTCCTACAATCAGAAACAAGAAGCCTGCAGGGTGAACTGCTCGCTAAGGCTGGTGGATCTCTACTTCCCAGGCTTTTCCAAAGCCTTGCACTACACTTTTATTCTAAGCAGATCAAAAAAAAAAAAGAAACCAAAAAATCCAAACCCAAAAAGACCTCAGAAAAATCTTTATGCAGGGCAGAGCACAGTGCACCCAAGGAGGGGGAGGAACGCTGCCTTTTATTAAAGTGGAAGTGGCCAAGCCCCTGTGTTACGTGGGAGTTTCGGTCTGATCCCATAATTCTGAGATATTTACTTCCAGACAGAGCTGTTTATAATCAAAGACAATGTTGCCATACACCAACCCATCCCCAGACGTGCTTTCTATGGAATTTTGCCCACGAAGTAGGCAAGAGGTCAGTGGGGAGAAAAAGAAATAAAGTACTTTGGTGAGCCCTGACCCTGCTCTTTTCAACTTCAGACCAAACCAATGCAGTTCCCAGGCCCCCCCTCTGCAGCACCCTGCCACACCGTGGGTCCTGCGCTGCTGCAGCTGACCTCCACTGCTGCACCCCAGCCAGCAGCAGCACAGGCAGCAGCCAGCCAAACCCTCCCTGCCAGCAGGGATTTGCCACGCTCGTACCTTGAGAGACAGCTGCTCTCATGCCCATCCAGGCCCACCAGCCACAAGAGAAATTGCTCCCAGTGGTTTCAGCCACAGCTGTTCTCCCAGAGTGGGAAACCAGGTTCGTCCCTGATGCTTATCCCTGCAGAAGGGGTGCATGCCAGCAGAGCACCAGCCCTGCTCCACTGCAGCTTCTCACAGCTCCTCTGGTCATCCTTAGCAACTTATGGTTTGGGTTTGGTTTGTTTTTTCCTAAGAGGTTTTCTTTTTTCCTCTTAAAGCTCTGCTCCCTGGATTAAAGTGAATTTATTTTCAGTTCTTTAAATTGGCCATTGGAATGTGCTGCCCAGGGAGGTGGTGGAGTCACCACCACTGGAGCTGCTTAAGAAGAGCCTACATGAGGCACTTGGTGCCATGGTTTAGTTGATTAGATGGTGTGGGGTGATAGGTTGGACTCGATGGTCTCAAAGGTCTTTTCCAACCTGATTAAATCTATTCTATTCTAAATAAGAACTTTGGGTACCAGGAGATTGGTGTATTCTTACTAAACATGTTTTTTAAACAGAATTTTCTCTTGTGAACTTTCACAGTCATTTCTCCAGTTCACACAAGCTTTTTCCATGCACTGTAGCACACAGCAAGAACTTCCCAAATCTAATCCCTCATCAAATTGCACCATAGCTCTTCAAATGAAAATGCCTTCTGCCAGCTACTGCCAGAGAACTTGTTTGTTCACTGACACTTCCCTATCCATCCCTCAAACCAGAACCAAATAAGTGGTACCAGCCCAGAAACTGGCTGTATCATGCACCTGCACCAGCAGCTCCTTGGGGAAAAGGCCATGTAAGACATCTCTGACCCACAGAGCTGTGCTGACAGTCTGCAGTACAGACTGGACCAGTCTGTCCTGTCTGCTGACCCAAGAGAAAAGCACAAATGACTCAACTTCCAAGATGAAGTAAACAACACACAGGTAGTCAGACTGGCTGTGTGACTACAGGATCCCAATTTACTTGCTGGGTCTGGATCTGTGCTTCAGCCAGGCAGCTTCAGAGAGGAACAACTATGTCCTTGGTGCACGTGCTACACATCATCTTCAATCACTGGGGCACCTCTAATTTTTGGTTCCTCACCATGCCCCCTGCAGCTCTGGGTTCTCCAGTTGTTATTGCCTGAAGATGCACTTCCCTGTCTGTGATGGCTCCTTCCTTTCCAGAGGCTACAGCAAATTAGAGTTTACAGGAGAACAGCATCCCTCATTTCCCCTGATCCAGGCAGGATGGCTATGAGGAAGGCACTGGCTATTGGTTAGGGAGCTTAGGTCACAGGTCTGGCATTTGCCATGAAGACATAAGGGACTCAGCCAAGTCATTAAATGCTTCATATGTGCTGTATGTTGAGATGGAAACATTGTGGAGTAAGCGTTCAGCTGAACAAGTGTTCAGAATTCAGATGTAGAAGACGATGGTACTTTGGTGCACAGCCTTGCAGAGCCTCGGTGACATGGGCTGCCCAGTTGCCTGCTTGCCTCCAGAGCACTGCTGCTGGCAGCAGCTGGAAGAGCCAGCCATGCTCCCAAATACAGCAGTACAAGCACTTTTGCATAGGCACTCCCTGTGTTCCTGGGCTGTGGGTGCTCAATGAAAGTGATCAGTGGAACCCCTGAACAATAAACTCATGCGGATGGTATCTCCAGTCCCCTGCCAGGCAGGACATGCACAGAGCCTGCTGTGGGGAGCGGTGAAGGTGTGTGGAATGGCCGTGAGACTGGTCTGACACACCAGTCAACAGAGAAAACCCAGGGCACAGAGCTTTTTCAGCACTGCTAGCTTTAGGAGGGGGCTCCTGGCAGTTTTGGTAGTGACACAGAGCGAGCTCCAAGCCCAAGGCTACAGGAGCACTGCTCCCATTGCCTGTACGGATCCCTGCCACGGCTCTTGGGGGATGGAGCAAACCTCAGTGACCACTTTGTGGGTAGCACAAGCAGCAGGCCCAGGCCTGGCAGTCGGAGCATTCCCACAGCCCCGTGCCCACCTGCAGTGAGCCTGTCTTGGTCAGAGCATCCTCAGGAGCCCTATTTACATTACAAAACGCAGCTGTGCTACAAGAGACAGAAATATTACACTGGCACAGATGCCAGTGTGCAGGATGGCTTGGTAGGGTGGATGTGGTAGATAGCTGTTTGAGGCAGGCTGTGGCAGCAATCACGAAAAAAGCATTTAATCTCCTAAACCCCTGCTGAGTAAATGACTCTGCACTCCTGCTGCTTACTTCCCAACAGAGGCTCTTCCCATCTCCAAAACTCACCATTCCCACATGTGAGAGTTACTACATTTGTTATGAGGTTATTCAGGACATCAATGTTCAACTGCATTTAAAGGGAGGCATTTAAACCTCAGCTGAAAATTGGATTGGATTGGTACAGAGCAGCACATCACCCAGTTTTCTTCAGTTGCCAATTACACCAAGACAATTAGCTAAGCACAACAGCTGTGTTGATGCTCGGCTGAGGAGAAACCACATATGTTTGTTGAGAGCCTAGATGGTGTTACTGTGAATCAATCATTTTCTGACTTTCATTAACAAGAGTTTATAAAGGGCCCCAGACTGTAACCAAGACTCATGTCTTTCATTCATGTCTCCACTTTGTGGTTTAATCCAAAGCATATCTCCATGTGTTTGCAAGAACTTACTGAAAAGAACACATACCAAAGTCCCAAACAGACCCACACCCCTTTCCCCTCCCAGTTAAAACATGTTAACTAGCAAGCAAACACCTCATCTTTCTACTAAGTCACCATTTTAATCCTTATCAACACTGAACTGTTGCCTTCTGTTACAAAGGCAAGGCTTGCCTCCTTTAGGGGAGCACTGCAGACATTACCAATGCCCTGCAAAGCCCTGGGAGACCATCAGATAAGAAATGTGAAGCTTATGCCTTTGCTCAGGGGCAGTAAAACAAGGATGCAAACCACTTTTCTTTGAAGCACTGGGCTGACAGTCACTCTGATCTCCATTACAGAGCTCGAACAGGCTCCCATCACTTGACGTTTTATACCACATGCATGGGGCTGCATCACAGGGGACTCACCCATGACTGTAGTCACAAGGGGTTGGTCTGAGAGGATTTGACAGGGATGGCAGACAAGTAAGTGCCATCAGCACACCCCTTCATCAGTAACAGTGCATTCAGCACCTCCTCCCTGCTCCAGGGTCTGGAGCCAGCTGGTCACAGACCAGTCACCCATGTCCGACAAGCAGGGCAAGGAGTAGGCAAGAAGCCATAGTGCCACTGTAACAGGAAGCACAGATGGGACAGTTGTAGGAGTCTCACATTCCAGGGCAAAACACATGGGAAGAAGGGGGAAAAAAAATGTAGGGAAGAGAGAAAGAGCAAGACATGAGCAGCTCTGTCCTTATTACTACACAGCTGCAAGTACAGCAACCACCCTCACTTACGCCTGCATTCTGCAGATCTCCCTCTTGCCCCCTTGGGCTTTTGGGTCTGTTGCTATTTATACCTCACACACACCTCCTTAAGTCACAGGGAGAAGGTGGATTTTAAAACAGCATCTTCACCAATGGAAGACATTTTTTACTGGCAGGATAAAAGCAACCAATCAAACACCCTGCCACACATCAAGATCATCCTTCAGAGCTTTAATAGCCTCACAAGAGTCAAGAGACAACCTCTTCCTATGCAGCTGGCCTCACAACCCCTTTGCAGAGGCTGGGAAAGGAAATCCATTCCCAAGAGAGTTGCACAATCCCTCCTTCACTTCCCACCATGCGAGTCCAACAGCCTGAGCTCTTCCTGCTCCATGGGTGCCACCCTGCTGGCCACCAGCCCCAGCCTTATAGGCTCTCACCCCACCTGGCCCTGCACACTCCTCCTGACCAGATTCCTGCAGCTGTGTCAACCTGCCCTTGCAACAGGAGGGACACTTCTTGTGCGTGCCAGGTTATAGCTCAAATTGAAGCTCATCTCTGCCTGTGTTTAAAGGAGAGAAAGGCTGATGTTTGCTGATACTTGCAACCTTCATTTCTTAAGCAACAGGAAAGATACTCTAGTCAAATTCCCCTTCCCAGAATACTACTACATTGCTCAACAGCCCTCTCTGAGGCCATCCATCTCTATCACAACAGACTTTCCCTGCAGAAGTGCTCACCTGGCTAGAGGCAAGGATCACAGGATCACAGGATTTTAGGGGTTGGATGGGACCTCTGAAAATCGAGTCCAAACCCTCTGCCAGAGCAGTACCTTGGACCTGGCACAGGTTGCACAGGAGCACATCCAGATGGGTCTCGGAAGTCTCCAGAGAAGGAAACTCCACAATCTCCCTGGGGAGCCTGTTCCAGGGCTCTGTGACCCTCACAGTGAAGAAGCTCCTCCTCGTGTTGAGGTGGAACCTCCTGCGCTGTAGTTTGTATCCATCGCCCCTTGTCTCCCCACAGCAGCCATGGCAGCAACCAAACACCCCCACCAGAACAGGTGCATATCCCCTGGGCTTATTAGTAAACAACTTCAGAGCCTGATTTCTCCACCTGCTCCTCAGGGCTCCCAACGCCCACGGGCTCTGCCCCAGCCCCTCCCCGGGCTCGCCTCACCAGCCCCCCCCGCCAAGCTGGGGAAGCCGCGGACGCCTCCCGCCCACTAAATGAGTTGTTGCCATCACCTGCAGCTGCCCTGATGCCTCATTAAGGCTCCCCCACCCACACGGTCGTTAGCACCATCACAAAAAGGCTCTGCAAGCAGTCGCTCTTGCTATTCATTACACATGTGCAGAACATCCTTGCTGCTCTGAGGGAGCAGTGTGCATAGCTAAAAAGACAATATACAAAACATAGCTGCATCTTAATGAACCCACTGCTTTGCTACTGGAACTGAATGGAATTGTACAGACCTTGCCAGGGGAAAAAAAACAACAACCCAAACCAAACAAAAACAAACAAAAAACCACAACCAACAAACCAACCACAACAATTGCAATATATGAGTTGCAATATATTCCTTAACATCACTCTTGTGGTACATTACTACTGTGCTTATGGTGCCTGTAAATCACAGAATCACTGAATGTTAGGGGCTGGAAAAAACCTCAAAAGATCATCCAAGTCCAATTCCCCTGCAAAAGAAAGATCACCCCAAGTAGGTCACTCATGAACACATCCAGGCAGGTTTTGAATGTCTCCAGAGAGGAGACTCCACAACCTCTCTGGGTGCTCCATCGCCTTCATGACTCCTCTCCTCCAAGCTAATGAGCCCCAGCTGCCTCAGCCCTTCCTCATAAGGGAGATGTTCAGCATCTTTGCGGCTCTGTGCTGGACTCTCTCAAGCACTTCCCTGAGAACCCTTTTGAACTGATGGACCCAGAACTGGACACAATATTCCACATGTGGCCTCACCAGGGCAGAGTAGAGGGGGAGGAGAACCCCTCTCAACCTACTAACCGCAGCCCTTCTAATCCACCCTAGGCTGCCGTTGGCCCTCTTGGCCATAAGGGCACATTGCTGGCTCATGGTCATCCTTCAGTCCCCCAGGACCCCCAGGTCCCTTTCCACTATGCTGCTCTCCAACAGGTCAGTCCCTAACCTCTACTGGTCCATGGGGCTATTCTCTACCAGATGCAAGACTCCACACTTGTTGGTCTTGTGTTTCACTGAATTTCTTCTCCCTGCCCAACTCTCCAGCCAGTTTGTTAGTAAGAAGTCCAAATGGAGTCAGGCAGAAATATATGTGTCTAGTATTAAGTTCCATACTTAAGTGTTCAAGCCCCATAAGGAGGACAGCAGTTACAAGGGAAGCCACATTTCCTCTCAGCAGGTAAAATTTACCACAGAACTATTCTGTACGACACAAACACAGGATCCACCTCCTCCAAGGGGTACTTTTGCATGCTAGCAGGAGTGGAAATCACAATGTACCCTCCCGTGTCTGAGTGTCCCATGCCTGGGCACTTCACCCCACCTTCTCCCTCCCCAGATGGCGAGGCGCACTGAAGTTTGAGAAGTTTCTAAGAGCTGCCCATAGCACTACAGGTCTGAGACGAGCCATTCTCAGGGATAATGACCAAGGAGCACCACAGAGGAAGCGCCAGAGCCATTGATCGAGGCACAATAAATGGGATGTGCGTGACCACGGGTCCGGATGAGCTCTGCTAGGGAGAAAGCGAGGAGAAAGTCACCTACCTTCTCCCTAACCACCAAACCTGCTCACATTTAGAAAGCCTAGGAGGGCGGGGAAGTTCATGCAGCTGGGCAATTTGGGAAGTAAGACAGCACATGCAACATTAGCCAGATTCAGTGACTGCAAAAAGGGAAACAAGATGCTGCTTTTAAGCGGCTGAAAAAAAGGTCCCGATCCGCAGATAGTGTAAAACGTTCTTCCCTCTGTTCCTCGCTGCGCAGTGCCCGGGGCAGGTAGAGAAGGATTGCACATCCCCGAGCGGGGCCACACTGCGACCGGAGACCTGCATGCGCCGTCCTGCACCTTCCCCGGCATCGCCTGGCCCCACTCCCGGTGATCCCTCCCCAGTCGGCCCCGACCTGACCGCAGTCCCAGAGGTGGGGACGGCCGCCCCCAGGAGCTGTCTCTCGTCCCCATTTGCTGTCCGCCTCCTCCTCCCCCGCGGAGCCAGATACCCCCGAAGCAAGCTGGGGCTCCACTGGCAGCGACCCCCTTCCCCGCACCTGACCCCTGGTCATCCCCTCGGGAAGCATTACCAGCGGAGCTGGCCCCCAGCCCGCCGCAAGCCGCCGCCGCGCTTTCCCACGCGTGAGGACAGCGAGTCGCAGCGGCCACGCGTCAGTGGGTCTGTCCCCTCCATCAGACCCTTCCCCACCAACGCCGCCCCGCAGGTCCCCGATGTCCCCGCGGCGGGCACGCCAAGGCGGCGACCCCCGTGCGGGGCTGCCGCGGGGCACGGACACGCGCGGAGCCTGGCCTCACCTTTGTATTTCTCCATGGGGGCTGCAGCTAGGGGGACCGCAGCCCGCCGGCTCCCGGACGGGACGCAACACGGCTCCACTCCGCCGCCGCTCTCCCGAGCTCTCTCGCTCCGGCCGCGCCGGATCCCCCGGCCGGCCCGGGCCGCCCCGCCCCGCCTGCCCCGCCCCGGAGCCGCGGAGCTGGCCGGGATCGGCGCTTCGGGATGGGGAACGGGGATTCGAGGCCGAGATGGAGATCGGGGATCGCGGGACGAGGCACGGCACAGACCCTCCTCTTCGGCGCAGGGGTCCTCCGGCTGCCGGTCCCCTGCGAGAAGAGCAGGTCAGGGACGGTGACAGAAGGAGGGTACCTGGGTGCTGCGCTGAGGCTGTGAAGTGTCTCCTGGGGCTCCTTCCTGTTCTCAGCGCCAGACTCGGGGCAGGGGTGCCCTGTCTGCTCCCTGTATTAGAAAGGGATTTGGTCTGGCTGCAGTGGGACTTTGGGCACCTTCAAAGATTTGGTCATCCCAGAACAGCTATGTGTGGTCCTGATGGCTCCTGCTGCTAAGATCCCAGGCTGGTGGGGTCTGCCAGCAGCCTACCTCCTGCCAGCCCGAAAACTTGCGTTCTCCTTCCACCTTCCTGGAGCAGCTGCTGGTTGCAGCCTGAGCCAGTGAGTTTGCACTCTCCCTTTTCAGCCGGTTCATTAAGGCTTCCTGGCAGGACCTGCCTCTTGGATAGAGCAGATCACAGAAAGGTGTCTCGGTCGTTTGGTTCCACTAACATTCTCCTGCCTGACTTCCACCACCGTACGACAGAGCCACCATGCTGAAAGGGCACAAATCATAATAAATGGAGAAGTGAGCATCCAGTACAAGACAAAGGACACAGAAGAAGCTTTCCCTTGAGAGTTAAGGTTAAGCCATCAGTGTGGGAACACAAGAGCCTATTATAAGGCCTTTCTGGCAGGAGGAGAGGTTAGGCATCTGACCTGGGTTGGTAGCTCTACTGTTCCTGTGGAGAGAGATACAGCCATTACCTAGAAAATCAATGGGACCTGAAAAATAAGCAGAAGTCAGCTCTGCATCATTCACCAGAGCTATATCCACTGGCTGTGTTCTCCTTCCCCTGAAGCATGACATCACACCAAGGTCACATTGTTCTGAGATTAATCCTCATCCCACTGCTTTGACCCTCAGGACTCACAGGCTTTAGGGCCTGGGCAAAGCATAGGTTGGGCCTGGCTCAGAATTTGAAGTGTGGACAAGCCTGCAATGAAACAAACCTTTTCTTGCAGAGACCTGAGGGGATGATAGGTGGATTCCCAAACCACACACCTTCTTGCACATTGATTCTGCACTGCAAGCCATCGACCCACATCCAAAGAGCTTGGAGTACTCGCAAATGTTAGTTTCCACATGTCCATCTGAGAAGGGTGGTATGGGGAGCATCACTGTTTCTGTACAATAGCAGGGTCATGGCATCAGCAAGGAAATAGCAGTAAGACAAAGCCAGTCAGAGGCTCATAAAAATTTCCCAGGTTTTGGGCCTGTCAGCCCACAGACCACTGACATCTGTGGTCCAAGGAAGCCAAGGGAAGTGTTGGTACCATGTATGTAGATAAACCCCCAAACATTCATTGTATGTCCCTCCTCACATTCTGTGAAAACAGCCATAAGCAGGCTCTTCTGTATCCCCAGGGAAGCAAGCAGCTGGGCTGGAAGAGCACCATCCTGCCACTCATTGGGTCCCTCTGTGCCCTTGCAACCCCTCCAACCCTACCAGGCTGTTCTTGACAGGGGTGACACCTCACAGAAGATCTGATCTGTGTCTCTGGTAGAAACAGAAAGTGACATCTGCTGCATGGAAACTTTCCATAGGAGAACAATTTTAGATATAGGGCTACTGCTGCTCAAGGAAGCTGAAGCTGGAGCACCTCTCGTCTCTTGCCAGCACATAACTACTGCACAAAAAGACAGGCAAGCCAAGTGCCTGAACCATCAGATCCAGCAAGCAGACAGCAGTGCTGTAGACTGGAGAAGAATCAGGTTAAATAAATATCTGTCATGTATGAATAGTTCTCTTAGAGCTCTTTCCAGCTGGTTCTAGCAGGGCAGGCCCTTGCAAACTTTTGAAGCATGCCTGTATCTCAAAGCAGAGGAGTAGTCACCCTGAACTCAGCAAGACTAATTAAGGATAATACCACTTAAGCAAACTAATTAAAGATGATTCGAAAGATCAAGATGTCAGATACTTGTGATTCCTGTCTTCAGGCCCCAGAGCCTTTAGATCCCCTGCTTGTCCCTTCCTTCCCTTCCTGAGCTGTGATAAGGATGCTCTGGAATCCCAGAACTGCTGGTTAGGCCCATGGCAATTGCTGGGCAAGCAACATTGGGACGAACACTAATGCCAGAGGAATACAAGTTCTTCCTGTTGTCCCCTTCTTCTTGCAGTAGGAAGTATCCAAAATACTTTGGGATATTATTTTTTCCAAACAGACTGTTGTATTCTGAGGTTTAGTTAGACTGAGAAAGACCCTGTGTGTAACATGTCTGTGGACAGTTGGGATCAAGCAGGCATAAAACTAGAATAGAATAGAATAGAATAGACCAGGTTGGAAAAGACCTTTGAGATCATCGAGTCCAACTAAGAGCAACTGTCATGAGATGTGAGCAGAGGTGGGCTTTCTGACAGATCTGAGCTGAGTTTAACACTGAGGTGTGTCCTGTGAAATTCCAAGAAACAAGGAAGCCAAAAGCTTCTGCATTTTGGCATCCCTGGCCACAATGCTGGGCTGTAAAGCTTCCATAATCTGAAGGGAGAATTGCCCTTGTCCACATGTAGATCCCTCTGAACAGCAAGGAAGCCTGTGGACACAAGGATAACTGAGGCAGTAAAACAACGCTGCTGTCTGAAAGGGAGAATTCTCTTTCTCTCTCTCCTTCCCCTCTGCCTCTGGCCAAATGGTATCTATCTTCCTAGAATCATTTTCAGATTATTGGACCCACTTCCATGATGAAATTTTGGAAAACTAAAATGGCAGGTTCTTCTCCCAGCTGAGGAAGCCAAACTGAATCACAGTAGAGTCAGGGAAGACTGAGACAGCAGCAGGTAAATGGCAAGCACCTGCAGTTGGAAGGAACAGACCACCTGAACATGTCCACAAAAGCAGGTAGGACCACACAGATGGGGCTAGATAAGGGGGATCATCAGTCACAGGCTTGGCTGTCTTCTTGGGTGTCCTCAATTTTCTCTGCCAGGAGCACAGAGCAGACACTGGCAGGAGTTCAGTATGCTTATGGAGCTCCCACCAACATCTTTTACTCCTGATCTGCTGAATCCTGCCCATTGTCCAGAATTTCTGATCTTGGGGGTGAAGGGGATAGTTGGTGGGAAACTGAGCAGAGGCCTCCATTTATTCCTCAGGGAGCTCTAAAGAGCTGGACACTGTTAAATGCCCTGACTCATATGATCAAAGACTCTGCATTCTATGCCAAAATACTGAGCCACTCAGGTCTCAGTTTTGTGAGAGAAGCCACATGGCTTACTGCAGAAATGTGTTCAGGATCCCAGGCTACCAACTCAGGAGCATGAGCAGCAATGAAACATCTTTCCCCAGGAATAGCCTTTATGGATGCTTTGTAGCAGACCAGAGTAGTTCCTTGGTTCCAGGAAAGAACTGGGGGCCTGCCAGGGCTCAGTCAGTGAAGAAAGGGCCAGAAGAAACAGAGGCAGATGGGTCACTGTCTGGGACAGCATGGTTGCTGCAAGCAAAGCTACTCACTGGAAGAGGAATGAGTACTTTGTTGGAGAACAGGACATGAATCATTGATCTCAGAAGACTTGCAAGTGTGCTGTCTATGGATGTTGCTTTTGAGGTCTTCTTGCTTCCCTATGAAGTGCTTCATGATTTTGGCCATAGAAGAGAAGAGATGACCAAAATCTCCCCCAAGCTTGACCTGGCCTTACACTGACTTCTGTCCAACTATTTCTGACTTTCACCAATGAAAGGCAAGACAATTGGCCCTTAGACAAACAAACCAAAACTGTTTAGCTGCTCAGCTATACAAAAGCTTCATCACTGATACATTCCAGCAATGTTTTGGATTCTCTCAGACATTAAGTGTTTCCAAAACGTGTGGCTGGGAAGAGGGTGGCTGGAGCGAGCGGGGGATTTCCCATGGACAGCAGGACCGGATGTCTTTTTTGATGAGCTTCATTTGGTTTCCTATTCTTTGAAATTTCCTCTTCAGTTTTTGACTTCAAACTGACCAAATTGCAGGGGGGCTCTAATAGCACAGATTGTTTTATTTTCCCAACAAACAGAGTACCACCTTCTGGCCAAAGTATGAGACACACTGACCAGAGTGCTCAACAGCCAGGGCATTTCTTCCTCTTGGAGCCATTTCTTCCTTATACTTATTTGCCACTTCAGACCTTCTCCCCTCTCCAGAGAAGCTCCTCAACTTTCCTTTGACAGTGTTCAATACCCTTTAAGGAGGCAAAAAGCATTCTGTGCCCCCTTCCAAACTGTTCATGAGAATGCCTGCAGCAACAGACCTCAAGGGGCATCAGTACACAGTATTTTGGCACGTAACACAGGTGCCACAGGGCATGGCTATTGGCAGCCCCGAGAGTTTCCAATACAGATTTCTGATACTTAACCAGCCATGGTCCTAAGATCTGGGGGAATCAGATAGGAAATCAGGGCTTTCAGATGAACAAATACTAGAAACTTCATCCACACTTATGGGTTTTGCCAGTAACCCAAAACCTCTTGCAGGCTGGTACAAAAAAACCAAACACTTGTGTGGAGTATCAAGCTGCTAGTAGAGGACTTGCCTCAACAGAGCTGAACTCTTGGCAGCTTTCAGCACCACTAGAACTTACCCAAGCATGAGGAAAAACTACTTTTGTCAAAAAGGGGGAAACCATTAATTGTTACATCTTGCTACACTTTCACTGTGGTTTTCTTAAGCCTCCTCCATGATCGCTTCAAACTGTGGTCTGATGTCAACTTCTGAGTTCACAGAAGGCTATTTATTCTGGCATCCCCCCCCCCCCCCAAAAAAAAAAAAAGGAGGGTTTTTTTTCAGTCCACAGATTCCTTAGGCCTAAGCCACTTCTGTTCACTCTAAGTCAATAAGCAGAGCACACTTCTGAGGTCAGCACTGCTGAAGTGGGAAAGGGAGAAGAACAAGAACCTGTGGTCTGTACAGAAAAGCACCAACACACTGAAGGGTGTTTCAGTGGAGGCTAAGGAGCTGAAGTTTCAAACCAGAACCAGAATTAACCAGGCTGGAAAAGACCTTTGAGATCATCAAGTCCAAACTACCACCCAGCACCATCTAATCAACTAAACCATGGCACCAAGTGCCTCATCCAGTCTCCTCCTAAACACCTCCAGTGATGGTGACTCCACCACCTCCCTGGGCAGCACATTCCCATGGCCAATCTCTCTTTCTGTGAAGAACTTCTTCCTACCATCCAGCCTAAACCTCCCCTGGTGCAGCTTGAGACTGTGTCCTCTTGTTCTGGTGCTGGTTGCCTGGGAGAAGAGACAAACCCCCACCTGGCTACGCCCTCCCTTCAGGTAGTTGTAGATAGCAATAAGGTCTCCCCTGAGCTCCCCTGAGCCTCCTCTTCTCCAGGCTCCTTTCCAGGCTCCTCATCTGCTGTCTATTAGACATTAGGATATGTCAAACTACCTGCCAAAGTGGAAGTAACTACCAGGTGACTGATCCCACCCGTGTCAGTTGAGTCTTCCACTTTTTCTTCTTGTTTTTTTTTTTTTGGTCTTGTGAAAACAGATTTAATTAAGAGTCAAGAAATCCTCCTCAGTAGATACCAAAAAGTGCAGTTTCCCTTTTCCCACACAGAGCAGTGGAGCTGAATATCCTTTGCCTTCCCAACTGTCATTAAGTATTCTGTTTAACTAGGCCAGCTTCATGCCATCTATAATGAAGTTATAGTGTATAGCTCTGTTATGAATGATGAAGCTGTTGTGTCCTACGGGGAGAAAAATCGCTGTAATCCAACTTTCCTTTTGAAAAGGCCTAATGTATCCACATGAGATCTTCTGGCAGAGACAACTGAGGGAATATAAATAGAAGCTTAAAAGAAGAAGGAGGGGAAGGGGAAAATAACTCCAACAGGGCTGAGTAGCTGAAATTCACAAGTTTAATAGGAAGATGAATGACTGAAGAGCCTGTTCTGTGACACAATTAGGACTTTATGCAGGCCTTTTTCAATTATTTGTAGCTGACAAAATATCACACAAAGGCTGTTTCACACTGCAGGCCAGGTGCCCAGAAATGGGTTTTTTTGGAGGAAGAAAGCAACTGGGAGCATCGCCCAGGGGCACAGGCCACTGAGGTCGCTACTAGCTAAGTCAGGCAATGGTGTGTGTGTCACCTCATGCACAAGTGGCAGGAGCAAAGAGTGTCCCACAATGCCTGAGGTCCCTGTACATCCACACCATCATCCTGCCTATCCCCAGGCAGCACAGAACTGCAGCAGTTCTGCCAGCAACAGGCATTGTGGGGTGGAAGGTGACTACACAAGTGCATGTGGTCAGTCTTGGAGCAGACCTTTCCAGTCCCCCACACAGACAGCACACTTACACTAAGGGCACATGGGGGTTCCTGCCATAGGAAGAGGTTTCTGCTAAGAGGTCACAGACAGTACTGACTGTCAAGAGATCTTGTCCAGAAGTCTGTCCAGTGCTTGTCTCTCACTGGCCACCCACCAAATACTATTGCTGTTGTGGTACTTCATTCTCAGCACTACTGCAGCTCACCCACCAAGGAAGGCTGCTTGAAATAACTTGCCTGTATTTGCACACAGTGCTCACATCTTCATTTGCAGCTCAAGGTGGTGGTGGATGTCTGAGGAGTGGTGCTGAGCTGGTAAGCAGTAACAGCTTTAGTATCTCTCTTGAAATCTCCAGAAAATCTAATAAAATCCTCAGAGTTTAAGTGTCTTCAAGTTGTTTAAGTTTGGTCCATTCCACAGTGAGCTAATCTAACTAAAGGCATTTTAGTTCAGGGGGGTGGTGATTAGTAAATGTAATCTAGTTAATATTGGGTGAGCTTTCCTGGGTGTCCCCATGAGGTGAAGACAAAAGAAGACAAATCCTGGGACCTGTAAAGAGGTTAGTTCTGCTTTGGTAGAACTGTCATGGGACAAGGCCAAGCCTGTGGGAGCAGACACAGGCTGCTAGGAGTCTGCCAGGCAAAGATAAAGCAGGGTAATGGGCATGTTTGTCCATATGTAACAGTCTGATTGAAGAAAGAAAGATGAGATAAAGGGAGCAGGGGTTGTGGAGAAAGGAGAGCCATAGGAATGTCCTTCCTTGAAGGAGGTACCTCCATAGGCAAGAGCAGAACGGCAGCACCAGCAACAGGCAGGAATCCTTTGGGCAGGATTAACCCTTCCTAGGGCAGGATTGTCTCTAGGCAGATGTTTTTCTGAAGGCTCATTCTTAACTCCAATCAACAAAGAACGGTTTACCAGTTCCTTTCAAGACCCAGGTGGCTCAGCAGTGTGGCCACCGTGGGAAAGGGGCATGGGGCAGAGCCCTCCCTGTGCCAGCAGTCATGGTGGCTGAGAGCACTCTTCTATCACTACCTCCATAAGGTCCCCCTGACCCTCATCAGCAAGGATGAGAATGTCCAGGGCTGCCTGTCAGGACAGCAGCAGCTGTGACTTCAGGTTATGTGTCTACAGGCTATGTGTCACAGAGAGAGTGATTGCCCACTGGAATGGGCTGCCTGAAGAGGTGGTGGGGTCGCCGTCGCTGGGGGTGTTCAGGGCGAGGCTTGACAGGATGCTTGGTTCCATGATTTAGTTGATTGGGTAGTGTTGGATGATAGGTTGGACACAATGATCTCAAAGGTCTCTTCCAACCTGGTTTATTGTATTCTATTCTATTCTACCGACTTGCACTGCTAGAGGTGTTCCCCACTGCATGGCAGTGCCTGCTCTCACCCCTTCCCTTATCATAGAATCATAGAATTGTTAGGGTTGGAAGCGACCTCAAGCCAGTTCCAACCCCCCTGCCATGGGCAGGGACACCTCACACTACAGCAGGTTGCTCACAGCCACATCCAGCCTGGCCTTAAAAACGTCCAGGCATGAGGCTTCCACCACCTCCCTGGGCAACCTGTTCCAGTGTCTCACCACCCTCATGGGGAAGAACTTCTTCCTAACATCCAATCTACCCACTTCTAGTTTTGTTCCACTCCCCTTAGTCCTATCACTACCTGACACCCTAAAAAGTTCCTGCTCAGCATTCTTCTAGGCCTCCCTAAGATACTGGAAGGCCACAATAAGGTCTCCTTGGAGCCTTCTCTTCTCCAGACTGAACAGCCTCAACTCCCTCAGTCTGTCCTCACAGGAGAGCAGCTCCAGCCCTCTGATCATCCTCATGGCCCTTCTCTGGAGCGTGTCGCTCCAGCACCTCCAGATCCTTCCTGTAACAGGGGCTCCAGAACTGGATGCAGTACTCCAGGTGGGGTCAGCACTGGAGCCTGCTGGGCTTGTGAGTATGACTAAAAGCTACTATTTGTTTCTCACAGGTCAAATTTTCAGCTAGCTTTCCCCCCTAGTCAGATGGCTGGTCTGCATGCCCCAGTGGTAACTCCATTGTCACACTTGAACAGGCAGGACACAGAAAAATTCTAGAGAGGGTCCTCTGCTGGGATTGCTCCCAAAGGGCACAAATGTAATTTTCAGGAAGCTGAACAGTCAGTTGGTTATGGAAAAATAAAACTTGGAGTGCCAAGAGTTCGGAGCAACGGCAGAGCATTGAAGCGGTGTGCTCAGGGCTACCTCAGCACCATGGCACATTTCAATCACAGAATGGGCTGGGTTGGAAGGGTCCTCCAAAGGTCACCTAGTCCAACCCCCTCTGCAGTCAGCAGGGGCATCCTCAACTAGATCAGGTTGTCCAGAGCCCTGTTGAGTCTCGCCTTGAGTATCTCCAGGGTGGGGCCCCAACCACTTCCCTGGGCAACCTGTTCCAGTGTTCCATCTCCCTCATAGTAAAGAACCTGTTCCTAACATCCAGTCTAAATCTGCCTGTCTCTGGTTTGAAGCCATTGCCCCTCATCTATCACTCCAGGCCTTTGTAAACAGTCTCTCTCCAGGGAGACTGGATTTAGTTGATCCAATATTTACTGGCCTCAGCAGAAGTTTATTTTCCATTACCCACTATCATTTCACTAGCCTGGTGAGTTGGAGGATTAAAGCTTTTGGGTTTTTTTTTTTTTGGTCTTTTTTTGAAGGGGGACAGGTAGAGAGAACAGAAAAAGCCAAAACATTAACACACCACCCACCACCCCCATCTCCCCTTTTCTAGATGATTCAAAATCTCAAACACTGGCTTTGTACTCCCACAATATCTGTGCTCTTAAATGCATCCCTGCAAGGAGAATTATTCATGTAGTCACATTAATAAACCTTACTTAAGTCCTTCATAATGCAGTCCTCATTCAGCTAGCTGGGACTTCTCTGTAAATGGTAATTAGGCTAAGAGCTAACTGAGATACCACTGAGTTTGCTCCTGGCAGTCATTTAACATCCAGCATAGCACCCAGGCTGTAAAGTGTGCATTTCTCAGCAGCAGTTCATTCATTGTAAAACCTGCTTTGATGATTAGCTCCTCTCCTGTGTCACAGCAAACGCTTGGGCTCACATAAAGACCTCAAAGTGTTTGTCAATGAATTTCTTGAATGGACTCAGCTGCATTTTGTTGTCTCTGCAGTATCTAGCCCAAATCCACAGTCAGGCAGCAGGCAGCCAAGGGGGAGCACTGTTTCCCTTTGGTAGCCTTACTGGGCTAGTCCTAAAGAGAGGGTTGCTTCTACCATCAACTCTGCTCCCCAAGCTGGTGGTATGGGGGCTGGCATAGCCTAAATAATGGTAGATAGATAATGGATCTACTTTTAAGTGTGAAGACCCTCAGCAGCAGTCAGCCTCTCAGTCTGCTCCTGCCAGGCCTGACTTTGGTTCTGCTGTTTCATTAGGCTGCCCAAGGATGCACTATTAATTTACATCCAGCCTCTTACTCTTCCCAGCTATGAAGACTAGAGGCCATCTTGTCCAGGATGTAACTAACTGGAGTTACATCCAAACAATACTGCCCCATTTTAATACCCACCAAGGCAAGTGTGCCAAGCAGAGGCTTTTTCCCATCTTCTGCCCTGGACACTAACCTAGCACAGACTGTGTGGCTCTCAGAGCTCAATCTGTTCTCCCTCCACCCTCACATCCTTCTTCAGGATATCACTCCCTCAGCCTGACAGAGGATGGAGATCTTTTAGCTTAGCCAAGCCACTTGCCTCTGCAGTTAACGAAAGAACAGTGCAAAATCTTTAGAGCTCTTTATAGTTAACTATTCAACATCAGCCTTAGCCCTCTGGCCCACATTGCTCTTGACCAGAGTCTATTGAGAGAAGTGGCAGAAGTTGGCAAAAGCTTCTGGCCACACTTCATGATGAGCTGTTCAATCAAAAGTCTCAGTGAGTCTTAACCTACCCTGAAGACTGCATTGATCCATGGGGCACATGTTGGTTATCTGTTGCAAAAAAAAACCCTCAAAGGGTATGAGGGAAACCTGAAGCTAGTGAATTGCAGTGACTTGCCCAAGTTCAGAAAGTTGAAAGCATTGAACTTAGGTCTCCTGACTTGCTGTCCAGCCACAAGACAATGGATGAGGAATACCTAAAAGGGAGAAACAGACATCAGTATTTCATCTTCCTGCGCTCAAATGTGGTACTGGAGTGGAACAGTTGGGACACAGGATAACATGCCAGTACAGTGGCCTTCTAAGCAGGGCCTGTCTGCACTTGGCCTGCTAAGCCAGCAGAACAACCATCTCCCCCAGAGGATGCAAGATGTAAATGGATTTTAGTCCACCTCCTTGCTTCCCTTTTTTACTCAGGGCTGACAGCTGAAACACTTCTGACTTTGCAAAAATATTCAACTCCAGCAGTGTGAACCTCGAAGTTCTTGGAGACAATGACACCCTTCTTAACTGAGTGCTTAATAACTACAGGTGTGATGGTGCATCTCAAATTGAAGGACCTAAGGGAGGGCCACCACAGGCCCACTCTGTCATGGACTTCATGACACAAAGTGTGCCATATCCCTAACAGTTTAACATGCTCTGTTCTCTTTATTCAGACCCAATTGCCCACTTGTGCCCACCCCATTTTTCACACCAGCACAACTGCTTTGTGAGGCCTCTGCTGTAATCAAAGCAAGGAACCGACTGCATTTGAAAAGGAATAAAGAAAACAACTCTATGGGATGAAACAAAAAGTAAAAGATGTTTTCTTAAGTGGGATCAGTTCCCGAATGTCACTGAGAGCGACCCCACAAGCAGTCATGCTGACATATCTGATGGCAGGAAAAAGCTGTGGGGGCGTGGGAATACCTTAAGCTTGCTGAACAGCCGCCCAGTGCTTTGTCTTATGAAATCACAGCCTGAGGAGAGACTGTGCTGAGCCGTTTTCCTGCTCCCCCTCTCTTCCTTTCCCCCTGAACTCTTGGGCCCCCATCACTACCATGACTACATCCAGCCC
The DNA here is from genome assembly GCF_014839835.1 of Dryobates pubescens. Taxonomy (NCBI): domain Eukaryota; kingdom Metazoa; phylum Chordata; class Aves; order Piciformes; family Picidae; genus Dryobates; species Dryobates pubescens. Next base: position 5,804,738 of record NC_071619.1, on the reverse strand, counting down.
GGGACGTACATTGCAATCTGCAGTGTGTATACAAAAGAGAGCTGGAAGCGGTGGCTGTCTGAGACCCACCTGACCTCTGGACGTACAGCAAACTTCCTGTTCCAGCGCTGCCGGCTCTTTAATCTCACAGCCCTTAAAAACGAGAAGTGAGCCTATGTGAAAAAATGCTTTGTAATGGGAACTCCTGGAACAACTTTTCCTTCTCACCCTCTGACTGAGCCGTAGAAAACAGTAAATATCTCTCCCCGGAGTCCTTTTCCACAACAGAAAAATGGCGGGCAAACCTGAGGTGTCATTTCCCAGTCTCAGCCTCGGCAGCAGCCAGCACAAAAGCTACAGAAAAATAAAGCAGCAAAGGGCAATAACTGCTCTTGTTCATTCAGAGCTTGAGGAGAGAGCTGGTGGAGAACAAGATTCTTTTGGTGGGGAGCAAGCCACACTTGGGAACTGCAGTTCTCTTTATACAGGGGGAAGTGGTCTGGGGCTATATACTTGACAGCAAATTAGCTTTGACATTTGACTTGTTTTGATCTTAGCTATTTACAGTGGTATTATCTGTGTATTTTTGACATGCTGTGAAGATTCCCATTGCCAGATGCCTTCAGATGGCTGTAGGATGCGATGCATTCCACAGTCATTACTCAGGGGTCATAAACCTCACATTTGTGGGGAGGAGGGGAGCAGGGGAAAATGGTCAAACAGCTTTAAAAATGAAAAAAAAAAGAGAGAGAGAGAAAAAAACCCTAGACTTGGATTTCACTGGGCTTATGCATTTCACTGGAGGGAAATAAAAAATATGCTTAGTCTGGCTGGCACTGTCCCACTGTGGGGCTGATGACTGGAATGGATCCTTGTGAGTTTGCACATGGAAGTACATTCATGTGTTCCCAACAGCTCTGCGCTGCAGAGGGCTGTACTGCAGCAACTGCTACATACACTGCTGGGTCAGCCATCCCCAGCTGGCAGCTTGCTGCTTTGGACCTCCAGAGCCTGGGCTGGGCACTACACTGATGCTACAGGGAAGCAACTGAGACTCGGGCAGTGGATTTTCAAGAGTGAGACCAATCCAAAAGGGAAACTTTGGGTTCTTTTCTTTCCTATGGTTAGGCAGCTTTGTAGGAAATTCCCAAGGCCAAATTGTAGACCTATAGTTGTGGAGTTTTAAGCAGATAACCCATGCAGAGACCTTCCTTACTCCCCACCTGTGTGGAGATGTCCAGGGAGCACCTAACATGGAACTGCCTGGGGCCTGCAGGCTGACAAGCAGGGAACTGGGTCGTGCCCTGCAGAGCAGTGAGGGAACATTTATCTGGGGTCTGGTCTTTTAGGGGAAGGGGAAACAAGCAGCACAAATCTTTTCTAAAGGAAAGTCTCTCTTAGAATCTATGTTTGCCTTTAAGACAAACAGACGCTTAAAAATGTCCCTGTGTCTTTCCCATTCTTCACTGTCTCAGGTTTGCCCAGCAGTCCTCACCAGTAATTTGCACAGCATATGGTACAGTGCATCAGCCAAGGTTTGCTCACAAGAGGCTAGAGTTTCCTAAAATCCCCAAAGTTTCTCAGTGCTGGTCCTCAAAAGAAGAGGATAGAATAGAATAGAATAGAATAGAATAGAATAGAATACATAGAATAAACCAGGTTGGAAGAGACCTTCAAGATCATCGCGTCCAACCCATCAACCAATCCAACACCGCCCAAGCAACTAACCCACAGCACCAAGTACCCCATCAAGTCTTCTCCTAAAAACCCCCAGTGATGGCGACTCCACCACCTCCCCAGGCAGCCCATTCCAATAGAAATATAGAAAATGAAATGAAATAGAAAATGGGTTATTATGTCCTCATCCATACCAGCCCTTCTGAGGGCTGTGAAGTGGCTGGGCAGGAAATGTCTACAAACATGGGGGAAACAAGAGAAACAATGTGCCAACCTGCTGAAGTCCATGGGCCTACATGCCTGTTAAAAATTACCCCATTAAATGGTCAAAGCAAAGGTCATCTCCACCCTGGATGTGCAAATTGTCCAGTTCAGGATAGCACTGGCAGTAGATAGGGACTGCAGCAATAGAAAGTAAAAATACCTCCAGTGAATTGGTGCTTCTGCCCTTCACTGAGTCTTGTTTCCAACAGCTGCAATAAATTGTTATAATTTTCTGATTTTGATTTGATTTTGTCCCACCTACAGCAAAAATACAATCACTGAAGTAAGCAATTGAAAGAAAGGAAGCATTTAACTGCCACCAGGCTGCTTTGCTGGATTTGTCCATGGAAGAGTTTCCCTTGTCCAAATTCCAGCACACATACAATGCACCAAAAATCTAAGCAGGGCCTGGGAAGTGGATAGGGTAAGTGGTGTATTCGCCACCTCCTGCTCTCCAAGATGGGACCTAAAGACTCTCACCTGAGACTCACTTAGTTCTTAGATATACTTGACATAGTACACTGAAGTAAAACCTTGGAGAACTTCTACTTTTGTTGTGAGAGAAAACCTGTGTAGAGTAGCATGGTAGGGAATGTCCAGAACAAGTCTCAGAGGACTGAGGAGTGGAAGAGGAAATGTGGAACATGTTATCTGCAGGGCACAGATCTTGATGCTGCATGGATTTTCTGTAGGCTCAGTGACACAGTGCAGGATGTGTGCTGCATTGCTCCTGCCCCTGAACAGAGAGCTGCAGCGAAGATGATCAGTGGCCTGAAGCAAGATTCTTTCTCACCTTCTTTGAGGTTTCTTTTTAGCATGGACCTCCAGTGGCTTCACTTCAAACAGTAACACCACCACACCCTGCCTCCCCTTTAACAAACATGCCCAGAAGCCAATACTAATGAAGCTCAGGCTCTGGTTGCTCCATGTCCCATAACTGCAGGAGGCCCAAATTAATTCAGTGATGATGTTCTGAGGCCGGTGAGAGAGCTATGTATGAGTGGCTTCTTTTCCAGGGCGTATCTGCATGCAATCATGAGTGAAGTCCCTGGACATGCCTTTATTCTAAGGCACTGACAGGAATGGCTAGAGGTTCCTCTGAGATGGAGTGTGCTTCATTCTGCTGCTGCTATGGTCTGCTGAAGACCTGGGCTTTCAGCACATTCACAGGTGTTTTACTGCACTAAGTCCTTGAATGGCATCATGCCCTACCTTCCAGAGCCAGACTATTACTGGGAAGGTTTAAACTCCAGGCAATTAAACAAACAACTAACTTTAAATACTAAGACATTTAAATACCTTTTAAGGTGGGGAATAAAATTTTATCTGACCTGCCAAAGATAAATGAAACCATTTAGCCCATGAAGCTGGTACCAGAGTATAACCTACTTCACTTTGATGATATCTCAGGTCCTTTGAAACCACAAATTGACCACACAAAGTTAACACTCCTGTGTGGTTTGTAGTAGTATCTATTTCTCATGACTTAGTTACAGGAAGCCTCATCTCTATTTTCAAACCTTTTCTCATAATCTCACTGAAGCTGTGCAACTGTCCATCTGTCTTGCTCTGGTAATACATATCTCACTCTCTCTCTTTCCTGTGAGCACATTCTCTTTTGTAAGGGGACTTCGATGTTAACTCTGCAAGGTGAAAAAAGGAAAAAAAACAACAACCAACCAATAATCACCAAACAAATAAATGAGGCAACGTGAACCCAGCAGTTAAGAATAAAGCTCCAAACTTTATTCATTGACTTGAGTACAACAGTGATGCAGGTTACAGTGGCACAGGAGTGCAGTGTGTGCTGTTTGCGGTATGATGGTGGAAACACTAATTGTACAGAACAGCAACCCAGCTCAACTTCTCATTATGTGTACAAGCAGACTTACTGTACAGACAAGACACTGAACCACTATTACAGAGACTCAGAAAGAGAGCTGTCTCACAGGTGAACAGAAAACACAGGGACACCTCCCCAGAATGCTGGTTTGTAACATGTGGAGGGAGGAGAAAAGAAAGATGAAACAACAAAAAAACCCTATTGCCAAAATCTACTGATTTAAAGGAAAAAGATACCTTTGAAAAACCAGTTCCAGTTTCCAAAGCTTAAAAAAAAAAAAGAAAAAAGCCCCCATCTGTAAGGCCCCCTTACAGGAAGAGTTGTCAGCAGTGACCAAGCCACACTGCTTGGACAGGACTGATCCAGTAATGACATACAGAGCTCGTTGCTGTGGGCACACTCAGCAGTCAGAGACCTTCCTGGGCCAGCCAGCCCAGAAAGAGCCTGCTCCGAAGTGTGTGGATGTCAGGGAGAGCCTCCACTGATTTCAGTGGTTTTACATCTGGAGGGAAGTGCTTTCTGAAGGATGTTCAGTGACAAAAGCCCAGGCAAGTGTCCAGTGGGACCTGTCTAAGAGCCTAAGGGAGCTAGAGACTCAGCCTGGTAAGGCACCGCTGAAATTCCCATAGTTGCTTCTGCTGCTCGAAGTGCTTCATTTCCTAATGCCTAGGAGCAAGGTCCTCAGCTTTCTGAGTCCTGAGAGCAACACTTGTAATAACTGTGGTGATCCTGACAAAGCAGGTTACTGCTTGCCTTCAGTCATCAATCCCTGTGGAAGTATCACCTCTTCACACAGACAAGCATTGTTTTAGGAAATCGTTAGCAGAAATCTATTTCCCTCTCAGAAGCCCTCTGGGCAACACATAATGTGTTTTGCATACAGGCAAACAACATTAATGGCCAATTACATTCCCACTTCCTGCACTGCTGCTTACATTAAAATTAATAATACCCATTCTCTCCCTGCCAAATGTGGGTATCTCATAGCTCCTGGCAGCAAAGTTGTCTGTCTAGAAACCTCTGTATTTTTGCATTTTGAGAGACACTTTCTGTGCTCAAAAAAAAAAGATGGGTGGGAGAAATCCCAAGGCAAAACTCACCAGCTAGAGCAGACCTGCAACCCACAGTGATAAGGGTGTTTCTACATTAAAAGAGAAAGGTGTGCTGTCATGCTCTTAGAGTGCTCTGTACCTTTCTCTGGCTCTTCATGAAGTGGCAACAGGGTAGAACCATTCCACATATTGCCAAGACCAGCCCTTGTTATCCTGAAGACTATGCTGGACTCTAGCAGGTGTGTTTACAGGGCCAAAATGTTTGACAGGGCATGAACTGCACCACGGCCTGGGGCTAACCGAACAGGGCAAGGGGCAGTGGAGCCAAACCCTCAGCATCTCTCCAACAGGGAAAGATGAGTTGATGTTCTTATTTCCTGCATGTGGATCATCATATTCATTGACTGGTATTTTTCACTGCCATAGGTAACTTCCAGGATGTAGACATCCTCCTCCACAAATACATTCCAAAGGAAAGCAATGAATCACAGAGTGAGAGAAAGGCTGGTTTCTATGTAGTCTGTTTGATGAGGTTATGGCCCAGATATGCCAAGATCTCCTCCTAAGTCAGGATGAGCCAAGGTAAGTCATTGCAATGTAAGTGTAGAGAATATTTTCTGTTTGGGTGTTTCTTGGGTTTGGGTTTTTTTTTAACTGTTTAGGGGGTTATTTTTTCTGTGACTTGTTGTAACAAGCTTCATACCATTACAGAATCATGCAGAATCACAGAATTAACCAAGCTGGAAAAGACCTTTGAGATCATCAAGTCCAACCCATCACCCAACACCATTAATTTCTGTATAGGTGCTCTTAAGTTATGGGTTCCAAACTTGGCTTCCCCCACATTTGAAATAGGTACTACAGATTTATGCCTGCATTTGCTTCCAAGTCTGCTAAACACTAGCCAGGCAAACCCTGGAGAAATCAAGCTGATGCCAGCCCTCCTCTTTCCCAGAATTCAACCCATCTCCATATTGCTATTACCTGACCAGGAGAAGCATGGCTTGTGCAAAGGGATTTCACTTCACAATGTGTCTAATTTCACCATAACAAACTTTAACAAAAGAGGCTCCCAATGACTTCCCCTGAACAGCAAGATATCTGAACTACATGGCTTGGAAAGCATTCCCAAACTGCAGCTTGGAAGGGGCAGCAAGCACTTCAGTGCTAGGCCTACTGACTTGGGACTACAGGACTTTGTAAGGAGAAATGACATCTACCTTGACAGAAGTGAACACACAGTTGGAACTGCAGAGCTATCTTGTCCCACACACAGCTCTTAAGAAACCTCCTGTTCTCCTGGTCTAACTTTTCAGAGCATACTGCAGCTATGTCCACAAGGCATCCCAAACTGTGTATCATGAAAGGCTCCTAACCAAACTGCAAACAGTGTGTTTCTGAGATGGCCCTAAAAACCTGCCTTAAATGACTGTCAGCATGAGATGATAACAAACAGTTGGGGAAAAAAAGGAGATAGGACATTCTCTTCACAACAACTTACTCTTTTTAGTTGTACAGAAAGCTTAGCAGGTCTAGGGTAGGACACTGGCAGAGTTGAGATGCTACATTCAGCTTCCAGAACTGAGACCACAACAGACCACATTGCTTCATTGAGAAATAGTGGACAGTTTAGTAATTTCCAGATCTGCTCTGCAAGTTGGCTTAATTCTACTGTCTTTAGAGATGATGAACAACGTATTTATTTCAACTTCTGACTCACAGTAGGGTGGGCCTTACACTAAGTTAAGGCACAGGTAGAGAGGGTATGGCCAGCTGTTCCTGCTGTAATGCAGAACAGTTCCCTACTTGTTCTTATGGAAATTATCAGACCAGTATCTAGAGAGGGCACAAAGCCCAATAAATCAGTTCTCTGGAGTCTTCATTAATATGAAGACTACCACACAGGGTATTACCCTTCCAGCTAAGCACTGCCAGGGATGGGTGCCACAAATGCTCACACACACCTGAGGAGGCCTTTTAAATTACATCACTTGTGGCCAACCTGGCACTTCCGTGGTGTGGGACCCTGAGCCTGCCTTTAGCACAGTCAATCCACAGCCCCACAGATACAAACACATACACAAGTTACAACCTTATCCAACTCTATATGCTATTTGGAAAGTCCAGGTTAATTACTCACATAGAATCTCAACTCCAGCTGGGAAGTGTGCATGCTACATGTGCACCTATGCTTAAGAACCTGCACGTGTTCATCATCCTGTGTTGCACACTTGCAGCTACTTTGCAATATTTTGATAGGTCTTTGCTCTTACATCACTCCTGAAATAGAAAAAGGAAAAAAAACCAAAATCAAAATGAAAACATTCCATGATCAGTGCTTGGCAACAATCTTCTGTTGACAGCACTGAGTTTGATGGGGCTTTATCAGAAGCTCAAATGCGTTGCAGGAGAATATAAGCATGTAGTTAAGGCATATTCATAGAAACATAGAATGATTTGGGTTGGAAAGGACATTTAAAGATCACCTGGTTCAATCCCTGACACATCTTAAGGGAATTACAATGAACTGCCCAAGAAAATGCTGCTCTGTTGATACTGGGAAAATGATTCATTGCTTACAAAGGAAACTCTCCCTGGGGCTATGTTTCTATTAGGTGGGAGGACCAGATGAAAGAACAGAAGATGTTGCAGTGACAATTGCTGTCAGCCCACTGCAGAAAACACCTCCACATCCTGTGGCTGGCTGCATCCTGGGTTTTAAGGACAGGCAGTCTCTTTGGGTACATTTACATCTCCCATGTCAACATTAAGGGGAATTAACTCTGGGTATGAAAGTGAAGCTCAGAAAACCCTTCATGCTCTCAATTAGAAATAAAGCAGCATTATGTCTCGTGCAGAAGGCTGTGAGTTGACTGATTATGGTCTATGCCAAGAGTTGTAAGCCAGCAGTGGCCTAAAAATCCAGCTAAGAGATTTGTTCTCCTCCTTCTTTCTCAAGCTGCAATCACAGTTTTGAATTCTCACTTGAGATGAAAGTTATCCTGTCACCCTTCACAGCCCAGGAGGGGCTGAGTTCCTTCTTGCTTTAACTTTTTTTTTCTTCTTTTTTTACGTTTTTTAGAAGAGGGGGAGGGGAGAAAACAACCTGGCTTAGTCATTTCTGAAATGACTGGGTAGTGTAATCATATGTGCAATGGGAAGCTCAAGAGTAATCTACAGATGGGGACAGAAAAATGCAGACTGGCAGCTCACATCCTTGAGCCTTGAGATCAAAAAGGTTTACTGTCAAGGTGACTTGGGCTAAAAGACCCATAATGCCTCCTGTGTTTCACAGGCAGCAGCACAGGATTGTCTACAGAGTGTGGGCTGACAGAATGTTGAGAATTTCAGTAGTTTAAAGGCATTAAAACTCAGATATTCATCTCTAAGTCAAGCCATACCATGCAGGTGACAAACACTGAACTCCTGAGACCCCAGCATTCACAAAGCCTCTGCTGGTACAGCACAGCTGTTCTTTCATCATATGGATTTGGTTTCAGCAGCCACTCAAAAGTGCATCTCAAACTGCCAGCATCCCTAACATTGCCATTTACTTCTCACTGTCTCTCTGAAATCCTTTCAGATGCTTGTTCTGAACAATGAAGTAAAATCTGTTGAATTGATCCTTGCTGCGATCTCAGTAGTGTCCAGAGAGCTTACTCACAATTGTACTGAAGACTCCTGTTCACTGGAGACTGTGATGCCAGATCTGCATGGCAGCATACTCTTCAGCTAGTCCCACAGACTCGCCATTCCCTTGGCTCTGGGGACATGGAGCAGGTCTCTCATATTCTGAATCTCAAACTCAGACTTCATCAAAAGAACCACAGTGTCTGTTGCAACAGGACCTTCTAAACCAGCAAAGAAGAGGCAGGATTTGGGCTGTCCTGCACATTTGGTGATATTGAACTCAACACAGTGGTACTGAATCTCACAACTACACAGGACTGTTTCCCCTTCCTGACTTCCAGATTTTAACACCAATGTCTCATATAACAAAAATTACAAAGGTTCTGATTGTCTCCAGTGCCAAAAGTTTCAGCATTAAAAATGAAACCTTGATATTTCTTTGACAGACACAGAACCTAAAAGACCCTCTCCTGTACCAGGAGATGGGCTTGTTAGTGCAGTATGCATTGGCAGTTAAGCACCAAGGAAGAGAAAAAGCTGACCTGGCAGCCACAATGCATTCATTCAGTTACTTTGGTGCTCGTGTCCTCCTCTGTACAGGACTTGCCCAGAAGCAGTTAAGGTATATACAGGCAGTTTTTGTAAGCTGCAGCATATTGGAAGAAGACTGAAAGCAATAAGGAGTTCAACGCAGCTCAGAAACCGTCTTGCATGATTACTTTGTCTTCAAAAACCAAGTCAGGCACAAAAGGAAATAAAAATAACCAAGGCTGGAGCTTTGATGCTTCAAGAGAAGGAAAAAAAAGAAAGAAAGGAAAAAAAGTCTGTGCCCTCTTTTTCCAAGCACAAGTGAAAAACTACATTAACTAAAAAGAGTGCTTGGCCCCATGCACTGTGCCATACTGACAACAGCAACTGCAATTTCATCAAAAAGCCTCTATTGGCAGAGCACGGCACCTCGATGGTACCTTTTAATTCATAAACGTTCCTCCCTAAGAGGGATGAATTTGTGTGTCAGCTTGCAGAGAACCACCTTCCCTGCTGATGTAAAATCCTACAACTCCACTGCAGTCTGTACTAGCAGGGAGTCTGTCCCAAAATCTCTGGATGTGAACCAGGGCACACTTGGAAAAAAAAGCATTTTTTCACTCTATCACTCCCACCCCCATCCACCCATCTCCTGGACTGGAAACCAAGAAAACTGACTCTTCTCCGTCATTCCCATTACTTAAGTGATCCTAAATTATCCAAAGGGCTGGTTAAGCTCCAGCCTTATTCATTCAAGCAGAAAGTGTGAAAGAGGGAAGACTGACAACAGACACAGACAGCAATTCACTTCCTAAATCCTAGCAAATATATACAAGTACAAGGAGTCCATTTTCCAGAAATTGAACTGGTGTGTCCTGTAGGTGAGCAGAGAACCCAACTTTGCTCACCCGAAAGCAGACACACCTTGGTGTATCACAAAAAGAAGATGCCATTTCAAAACAGTGCCAATCAAGAAACAGTTGTGTGAAAGACCTAATGTGACCAGGAGGGTAAGTTACCAAGGGCTTCTCCTTCACTACAGGGCATCTATCTTCCTCACCATATATATATATACACATATATACACATACATACACACAGACACATAGATAGATGGGTAGATATAAATACATGTGTGCCCACAAGCAAACACACATACATATATATATATATATATATATATATTCTTTTCCAGTTGTTGGAGTGATTACATCTGCTTTAGTCTACAAGGCATCCTAAGGGCACTTCCTGGCACTAGCAATGAAGTCCATCATATTGTGGTGAGAAGTAAAGGGAATATTGAGGGAGAAGAACAGAACAGTTTCCTAGCTTGTGTGATATCATGTAACAGGGTTGACACCTCTAGCAACTATAGCTGTTTCTGAGCCCAGGTATCTTCTCCCTGTGTTCCAGGAGGACAAACGTTCATCTTGTTCAATTGCTGTGGACAGAAGTGTCGCTATGTGATTTTCCCTTTCCTTTTTTTTGGTGGATAAGTAGGTTGATTCCAACTAGTTTGGACTGCAAGATCCTATGAATCATTGTTGTTGTTGGGTTGTTTAAAGGGAGAGTTAAAAGAGTTTTGCTTTCTTCTTCATGTCGTTGCGTCTCCAGAGCGGTAACTTGTCAAACTCCTGTATCGTCATGCCGAAGATTTCTTGGAACACCTCAGGTGCTAAGTGCCGCTTTAACAAACAAGAAGAAAAACACACAAACAAAAAGGGGGAGGGGGAAGAAGAAAAGGCAATGGTCAGTCAAAGCCAAAGACATGACAGGAGATAGGTGAGCCACATGGATTTCGTGCCACTGTGAAAGAGCCAAAGCAGGAAATAATGCTGCTATGGCACTGCACACGTCCAAGCCCTCGTGGACCTGGATGCTCAGAATCACAGAATCAACCGGGTTGGAAGAGACCTCCAAGGTCACCAAGTCCAACCGGTCACTCCACCCTACCTAATCAGCTAGACCATGGCACTAAGCACCTCATACAGTCTTTTCTTAAACACCTCCAGGGACCTCAACCCCACCACCTCCCTGGGTAGCCCATTCCAATGGCCAATCTCTCCTTCTGGGAAGAATTTCTTCCTAAGATCAAACCTAAACCTCCCCTGGCACAGCTTGAGACTGTGTCCTCATGTTCTGGTGCTGGTTGCCTGGAAGAGACCAACCCCCACCTGGCTACAACCTCCCTTCAGGTAGTTGTAGATGGCAATGAGGTCTCCCCTGAGCCTCCTCTTCTCCAGGCTAAGCAACCCCAGCTCCCTCAACCACTCCTCATAGGTCTTCTGCTCCAGAACACTCCCCAGCTTTGTTGTCCTTCTCTGGACACATTTGAGCATCTCAACATCTTTCTTGAATTGAGTGGCCCAGAACTGGACACCGGACTCAAGGTGCAGCCTAACCAGTGCTGAGTACAGGGGCAGAATGACTTCTGTCATTCTGTGCAATTTGTTAAGTCTGAGAAGTTTACAGAGAAATTAGAGGAACTATTGAGGTTGCTGAATAAGCAAAAGACAGAGAAATGATCTGTCTGAAGTCACCCAACAAGCAGTGACAGAACAGAGGCAAAAAACCCAGCTCCTGCATGCCCTTATCCCAGGCTCTACCTAGTCACCTCTGCCTACACATAAAGTTCAAATAGAGACTGGGATTCAGGAGAACTATGCAGAAAGGCAAAGGTTCTGAAGAGGAAGATGTCTGATCTGGCTAACTGTCCAGCACATTTTTCCATTGTCAGTGAAACATTTGTGTGTGTGCTGTCTCATGCACAACTTACTTCTTGTTCAGCCACTTTAGAGTACACTGGATGGGGAAAGTGTCTCCCTGGGGCATTAACATAACACAGTCTTGAACTCTTGATTAGTGATCACGTATCTGCTAGCCTAAAAATGGGCATAAATGGTTACTTACCCAAATTTTTGTGGCTCTTCCCATTTGTCTCCACAAAAGATTAACTACAAACAATTTAAACATCCCCAGCCTTCCACTAGGCTACTTAAATCCTTTTAATCCACGAACTTGTAAACACTTTTTATTTGCTGGCAGAGATTTACATCCTCCTATTTTTGGATATCAGCCAGTCTTAACTTACTTACAGGGCTCATGGAGGAGTTAAAGTCAGACTTTTAATCCTCAAGGACGGCTGACATTGACTTTTAGCTAAGGGATGACCCAAGATCAAACAAAATATTGCTCCATTCCACTATGGATCCTATGACTACAAAACACTTCAGTGTTGGGCTTTTTACCAATTTAAAAGTATATAATTAATTGCTTGAAAACATGAGGGCTTGTGAGAAGCTCAGTCCATGAGTGAGGAGATGGGAGACTCCTGGTCCAGCACTGTTCAGAGAGATGCAACTCCTTCCTCCCCCTTCTGACTTCTCTTTCCATGCTTAGTGCTGAGAAATCTTCCCAGTCTACCAAAGGCCCACGTTCCAGTGTCTGAGCTTTCAAATGTGCAACAACAAACAACTTCAGCAGGAAAGAGCATTTAAGAACTCGCTTCTCTTACCTCCAGCCTGGTTCTGTCTACATCTTTTAGTATTTTATTTCGCCCTCTGTTGGTCACCATGAGCATTTCATATGGAAAAATCTGTTAACAACGTATAAAAGGGGGAAAAAGAGATGTATTTATATTCTAAAGTAGAAAGCACACAAGGTGTCTTATTTTCATAACCACACAAACATTAGTTTCCTTTTTCAAAGACAATCACAGGTTCCTTTGGGTTTTCTTTTCTTTTGTTTTAATGCATTTTATTTCCCCTGAAGCTCCATGAAATACAGGACAATCTGGGCACAGCAGGACTTGGTTAGGAGCAAAGTGCCTCACATCTTGAAGCCACCGGGTACTCACCCACCCCACTGATTTTTATGGTGTATCTAATACAGCTACTGGCTTTGGTCAGCCAGAGTCCCATCTAGTCAATGTACCTCCTCATTCATCAATGTAGAAGCTTATTAGGGTAAATAAACACATCTGTCACACATTGGTCTAACTGATGGTTGCCAAAGTGTGGATGGCTCTAAGGAAACAGAAACTTAGTGGACATTTAAATGGTGGAACAGATGAAAGTACACTAAAAAAGCAGCAACTCTGAACAAGCAGGATATCAATTCATGGGGGCCACTGCATTCAATAGAATTCAACACATGGTTTTCTTTGCCTTTTTGGATAAGGAATTCAAATAACTGCTCACTATGCTTCCTGGCTATGCCCTACATACATGGCTTAGAGATATGTCTGTAGACATATTTGTCTTAAGCGACTTTGCCTGCTGCAGAAGAGGATGTGTCCAGCACGTCTCCCATTAACATTTTCCTCTACATTGCAAAGAATGCCCAGAACTCACACATATTAGTTATTGGCCAATAATCAAGTCCTGAATGCATGAATGATGTTAATATTGTTTCACATGTGCAAGTTCTTTGTTTGAAGTAAAATGTTTCCTGTCAGAGGGTCTCAAATCAGTCTAATCCAATAGAAACAATGCTGCTTGGTATTTAAGAAAACCAGGTGCCTTAAAATCAGTTTCTAGAATCATCCCTGGCAAATAAAACTCTGGTTTAGGACTTTTTTTTCCCCATGGACAGACATTTCCATTAATGCCTGGAACAACCCAGGAGAGCTCACGTTTCATCTGACAGAGCCCTTCTCACTGCACGTTTCTGCATTCCCAGTGAGGTCCTTGTCCAACCCCTACTAAAGTCAAAGAAGTTTTTCTGCAGACTTCAGTGGCCATTGGATCAGCCTTCACACTCATTGATGAGTCTTGTGTTATTTGGCCATTGGGAACAGGAATGAGACCAGCAAAACTCTCCTGGAGAGATAGCTGAGCTGTTATCAAGTGCCATTAATTCAATGATTGTAACGTCAGGAGAAATTCCAGCTAAGCAAGTTCTGTGCAGTTAGTCGGTTAAGTTCATTCCACTGCCAACAATGAACTTTGCAGAAGTAAAACAAGCAGAATAAAACATACTCAGAAATATAATAAATAAGATTCAGGCATCAATGAACACACCACTGAGTTTATTGTAAGTAGTAATAAGTTAAGTAACGTGTGCTTACATACCAATTGATCTTAAAGACTTTCTGACATTGCCACAGTTGTACAATTAATTCTGCATTGGTTTTTAAGTACATTGTTCATGTTTGATGCTGGAAGCAGCTACCATATACAGCATTATAGGAAACAAAAATGTAGCTTTCTCATCTCTAAACAGGCAGAGTTGAAGTCAAAATCTAGGGTCATGAGTACATGTTATATTTAGATATTCACAACAAGGCATGTCTCCAGTCTGCGGTGGGAGGGTGCACAAATTCTGTCCTTTCTGGAGAATCCTTTGGTAAGATTTGGTCATTCTTCAGTTTATGAATTTTCACTCTGCACATGTTTCACACTGACTTTGAGTTGGCTTCTTATTAGGCTTAAGTCAGTGTTGGACCCTCGACACGAATAAAAACGCTGCCAATTCGTACACGCTGAGGGTCTGGCATCCCCTTTACAACCATCAAAAGGAAGTGACCTATTACCTCATGAAAATGCCCATTAATTTGATCACTAATAATACTGACAGAATTTGTCACCCAAAATAACATTGCAAATCACTGGGGGCAACAGCAGCAGTGATGACTCTAAGAATTTCTCTTAGACTGAAAAAGAAATTATTTGGAATACAAAGCTGTGTCTCAGCAGCTGGGGATGTCCCCAAGGGCTTATTTCTGTACCATATAAAACCACGTGTTAATATACATTTTACTGGGGTCTCAGCTTATAAAGCTGGGGTTATTGCCTTGCAGTTTGTCTGGGGGTGACTTGGAAGCACAAGTAGTAATCTGGATTGCAAAATGAGCTCCTCACTTAACTGCAGAAATGCCTTGTAACTTTGGCAAGATCATCAATTCTCAGGAGGTTCATCAGCCACAGGGAAGGTTATAGAAGTTAGAACAGCCCTGGCTGAATCCCCTCTATTTTATGTTCATTTTTGACTCAGACATCTCTAGACATAGCTGACATTGCCTCTTTTCTCAAGGAATCTCCTGAAGAACTTCTCAAATAGTGAATTCAACATTGAAAAGTGTCAGACTAACAGTGCTGAGAGCTACAGAACAGATCCAGAGAGACATGTAAGTTAGATAACTTCCAACCTAAAACAAAGACCCACGTATTTAACTTTTAAATTCAGACAGCCTCAACAGTGTGTTCTGAGCAACAATATTCTGCATCAGTGTTCCAACCTGACAGATCTGAGACTTTCCCATTGAGTTTGGCCTGCTGTTTTGCCTGAACTAGCATCTTCAGTATCTTTGTTTTGTCTCTAGAAATAGCTCCTTATCTCCAGAAGCACACCTGGGCTACCCTCAGCTTGTCTGAGTACTAGCACCTGTTACAGGCAAAGTCCAGAACAAAGGGAGAGGTTTGGCACATAAGGAGCAGGGGCTGAGGCAAGGTAAATTAAAACAAGGGAACTGAGACACATCTGCATTGCACAGTCAAATCTTCACTGTTGTGAAGGAAAGTGAATAACATCTGCACTTGCCTTTGGCTCCAACATGTTAGGCATAGATACTCCTCTGTCCATTCTCATTCCAGGGACATGACCATCCGGAAGGGACTGCATCAGATACAGGTACACATCAGACACATAGGTTACACACACAGAGGGTAAAGGCACTCAAGTAGTGGTGAAAACAAAGGTGAATTTGCCCTGAGACTTCCTCTGAGTCCTAATATTTTGTCATTTGTCTTTTCATTGCCACTGCTACTGTTTACTACTTCTCTGAGTCATACAGAGGGTCCTTTAATCCTCTCTGCCACCACAGATTTCTGTCAGTGCTGTGACTAGCCACACCTCCCCACAGAGCCTACCAATCTCACCTTTAAGGTGGACCTGGGGATTCCAAGAGCATGGTGGGCCCTTTCCCACCCTAGTGACTAAGTAAAGTGACTGACAGGCAGAAGCATTAATTCAGATCCACCCAACAGTATAGAAAAGCACTCTTATTCTCTGGTCTTTCCTTCCTGGATCACTGTTATCAGATGACAGATTTTTTTCCCCCCTCTCTATGGGATTTTTTCCCTATGAACACAGACAGGGATAGGGTAAAATGGTGTGGATTTGACACAGGTACTACTATCCCTAATGAAATAACATCTTGACCATGACACATGGACAACTCCCCTCTCCTCCCATAATCTTACTCTCTTCCCAATCATCACAATTTTGATACATCACTAACAAAGTTATCCAAGTCACTAAACCCTTCAATTGTAATTTCATACTGTGATTGTGCTGAGGAGCCAACCAGATTCAAACCACTCTGGAAAAGGCTGTGCAGACAGGATTTTGAGTGACTGGGCTTCATATGCAAGCACACCTTAATGGCAGCACTGTAGAAAACTATTACTGATCAGTCACCTTTTATGGAGAGCAAATTCCAGGGCATAACTGAGGAGTTTAATGCTCCTGGTATGGGAATAAATTGCCTCTGGAAGAGACTTTCTCTGTGTCTCTGGGTCCATACTCAGCTGTCCAGAGAGGACTATTACAGATAACTCATATAAACAGACAGTGAAATTTTACAGAGCAAGTCACAGAACTGGTGTGAGCTGCCTCAACCCAGCTCTGGGGAGGTAACAAGGAGGAATTTGAGGCTGTGCCTCCTTTTCTTTGATAAGGTGATTATGTTTAAACATGCAGGAAAATCAAAGCTATTGTCTTAAGAAACCCTTCCCTGTAGCAGAAATTCAGAGTTCAACAAGCAAGGAGGTGCATTTAGTTCTGCTGTCAGTTGATGGATGAAAACCCGTACTCTACCTGGAAATCTGAAAAGCAAAAGAGAAATGTCATCAGCTTTGCAGTGCAGAAGAACAGCATCAGTCACAGCCTACCAGAAAATCCCTGTGTCTTCTGGGCTACCTGGTGTTTAAAATAAATCCCACCTGACTCTCTAAGGCCAGCAATGCTCCTGTCTTGAACTTAATTTGTAAAGAGTCAAGCACTCCAAGAACTGCAGGCCTTTACACTGTGAACAGGCTTCTCCTTTAGCAAAACCAAGTCACTTTGGAAATATTAAGAGACAGAAAATGACAATCAATTGAATAAGAACCAACTAAAATTTGAATGTTTAGAGCAGGATTGACCTAACTTCTCCTATCAGGTCTAGAGTCTTCCACACATGCACCAACAAAAGATGCTTGTTCATAGGGTATCTAAGAAAGGTGAGAGCAATCTCACTTTGGAGATAACTAGCCTCTCTCTGTCATCTCAAACTATTTCAAAATATTAACTCTCCAATATTCATAGATATCATAAATATAGTCAGTTTTTATTTTCACAGAAAGAAATCTCCATAACAGAGCCCAGTACATGCATACTCCTGTTAATATACATGTTACCTGCTTGCCATTTGCATCTATGCTAAAGCAGTCCCTTGGCATAAACAAGGATGGGCTCCATACAGCAGATTCAGCAAAATAAACTCTAACTTTTTCATAGATATTAGCAGAAGTTAGTTGTTGTGTTTACCAGAGGAAGTTAAAGTGCATTGAGCAAATACAAAGAAACCACATCCACAATCTTAAAACAGCAGAAATGATCAACCATTACAGCATGTTCAGCATGTCAAAGGCCCCTCAGCCTTACCTCTAACACCACCACTCACATCCCCATAACTGTTGTACTGACCAAAATCTGTAGACACCGGCTGTAACAGAAGAGGGACATGCACATAAATTCACAGTTCAATTACCCCCTAAGAGGTTTCTATTTGGGAAGAAACACATTGCATGAAGCCTTTCATTTCCCCTTCAATTTTCACAAAGTTTATTGCATTGCTTTCTTGCCTTTCTAACAGGGGAAGGGAAATGAGGTTCTGTTTGACTTCAGATGCTCTTAAAGAAATCCTAACCAAACTGAAAATCCAATACTTTAATACAGAAACAAACACCCTGATAATTAAAGTCACATTTTGCTTGTCAAAATCACTACCTCCTTACCCTGTGAAGTCCATTTTTTCCATAGCCAGGCAGAGAAGAAGTTTTGGAAGCTGAAGCATGTGCTGTTGAAGAGGAAGGGAAAAAAATCTTTTTACTGGAAAAATTCTACAGAAATCCAAAGGCAAGAACATCTGAGGAATCAGCTTGCATAAAAACCAGAAGAGCTGAGCATATACACAACCAACTGAGACACAGAGACTTTGGGAAACTAGTATTTTAGCCCCAAATTCAGCACAATCTTCTATATATTCTGTAAGCTACACACAGCTTCACCATGCCATTGTGGCAGGTCATCAAGAGGGAACACTGATTATGCCAGGCTCAAAATCTAAGTGCTTTGCATTAAGTTGAAAGTAACACTCAAGGATCAGACAACAGAATAAAATATCTTTTGTCTCCTTAGCTAGATAAAGTATTGCTGTGGATCTTATGATGGGACCATGATAAAGGGCATGGAGAATCCAAGATCAGCAGACTGGATAGCTTCCCTGTTAAGTCTCTCATGCAGGCTCATTCAATTCCACTTTCTTAAGTGGCACACATGATTTATGTATCATTATGCCCTCTCAACCTCTCACGAATTTCCTTCCTACCCTTCCTATTGCTGCTAATATCCTACTGATGCTCCCAGCCTCTGCTCCTGCTGCACAAGCCAAGATATGCATGACTAGGACACTCCATTCTCTCTGTATTCACATGGTTCAGCTTGACATGTTTTGCTACAAGGGAGAAAAGACTGTTAGAGTTGATCCTTTAACACCATAATTGATGGATGTTTGGGTACTGACTTCAAGAGACTGGTAAGAATGGGCAGTGGTAAGTGAATCCAAACAACTGAGAATTTGGCATGCTGATCTGAAATCATCCTGTACATGATATGACACTTCTGAGAACATGACATGATTCAATAGAACTCTGAGACTCCTGCTTTCATCTGGAATGAAAGAGTAATGAGGTATCGAGGGGCATTCAACTCAGCACTTGCACTGACTTCAGAAAGTGCATGTGCAAGATTGACAGTTGTGGCCAGTTTTGGGCTCCCCAGTTCAAGAGGGGCAAGGATCTACTGGAGAGAGTCCAACAGAGAGCTACTATGGTGATGAAGGGACTGGAGCATATGCCCTATGAGAAGAGGCTGAGATCCCTGGGGCTTTTTAGTATGGAGGAGAGAAGACTGAGATGGGATTTAAGAGGGGATTACAAATAGCTGAGGGCTGGGGGTCAAGAGGCAGGGGCAGCTCTGCTCAGTTGCACCCTGGGATAGGATAAGGGGCCATGGACGCAAACTACAGCACTGGAGGTTCCACCTCAGCATGAGGAGGAACTTCTTCACTGTGAAGGTCACAGAGCACTGGAACAGGCTCCCCAGAGAGGTTGTGGAGTCTCCTTCTCTGGAGACTTTCAAGACCCATCTGGATTTGTTTCTGTGTGATCTGTGCTAGTTTCTGTGGTCCTGCTCTGGCAGGGAAGTTGGACTTGATCTCCAGAGGTCCCTTCCAACCCCTAACATCCTATGATCCTATGACAATATAGAAATTTCAAGGGTGTGTTTTTAAATACAGATAAAAAGATGGATCCACAAAAACACTGTCAGCATAGAGGTCAATAGCATTTCTGCAAGATCCTCCAGGTAAGAATGCAATTTTTGGTGTTTGGGGTTTTTTTGGGGGGGTGGGGTGGGGTTTTTTTGTCAGTTTTGTTGTTTGTTTTTTAAA
The DNA here is from genome assembly GCF_014839835.1 of Dryobates pubescens. Taxonomy (NCBI): domain Eukaryota; kingdom Metazoa; phylum Chordata; class Aves; order Piciformes; family Picidae; genus Dryobates; species Dryobates pubescens. Next base: position 5,785,051 of record NC_071619.1, on the reverse strand, counting down.
TGTTATTTTTAACACAGAAGAGCAGGAAATGTACAACTTGAGGCACTGCTTTTGCCAGCAGTAAGCAGCTTTGGGAAAGGTACCACTAAAGATTCCACAAAAGGCAACTGCTGACTGCTCTGATTATTACTGGAAAAAGGGCTGGACACACTTCCATTAAAGGAGTCCTCTAACCTGTTCTAAGGTTAATAAAATAAAAATAAATCATAAACTCTGAGTTGAGCAGGCAGACTCCAGCCCTGTACAAAACACAGATAGAGAAGGGAGAACCACAGTCAGTATCTCCAAGGCCATAAATAGAGGCAACACTCTTATACAACAGGGAACACAAAGAAAACTTCACTTGCTTGGCAGCTACTCTGGTAGATGACTCTAAAGAGACTCATATGTCCCTTCTTGGCTTGAAGTACAGCTGCTGTGCTACAACAATCAGTGGATGAAGAAAGTGAAAACAAATCCCCAAATCCTTCTCTGGAGATCTGAGGAGGCCACAGATGTGTAACAGAATGTGCAAGGAGGTCAAGAACCTGAGACACCACTCGACCAGAGCTGACTTTTATGCTTTTCCTCTGGAACAGAATACACCCAATCAAAAATGTCAGCCAAGGCTGTGTTTGGAATATGCAGCCCTGCTGGTAAATGTTACTGATTTTCTGTCCCTGGGAAGAGAGACTTAACAGTGACGGGAACTACCAGCTTAAGTAAAATGTGTTCCTGTAATTTATAATCCTATTATAAGCCTATAACTAGTGCATGTGGTGCAACAGCACTGAATATTTGGGCTGCCCAGGGAGGTGGTGGGGTCACCATCACTGGAGGTGTTTAAGAAGAGACTGGATGGGGTGCTTGGTGCCATGGTTTAGTTGATTAGATGGTGTTGGATGATAGGTTGGACTTGACGATCTCAAAGGTCTCTTCCAACCTGGTCTATTCCATTCCATTCCATTCCATTCCATTCCATTCCATTCCATTCCATTCCATTCCATTCCACCTCACTCCTTATGTGTATTAGAAAATCTTTCTCCTCAAAATTGCCTGAGAATCATCCATCTCATATTTATTCTAAGTAAAACCCAACCAAAGCACTCATCCCCTCAGCAAAACCAGATGATGAATTAGGCCACTCTTTCAGGGGAGAAAGAGAGGCTGCTGCTGGTCTCTTCTCACAGGTAGTGATAGAACAAGAAGGAATGGCCTCAAGCTATGACTGGGTAGGTTTAAACTGGACATTAGGAAAAACTTTTTCACAGCAAGAGTAGTCAGGCATTGGAATGAGCTGCCTAGGGAGCTGGTTGAGTCAGTAACCCTGGATGTATTTAAAGGTCAATTGGATGTGGTGCTTGGGGATATGATTTATGGGATGAACTCTGTAGAGCAGGGTTCTTGGTTGGACTTGGTTGGTGATCCTGAGGGACTTTTCCAACCTGAATGTTTCTGTGATTTTGGTGATATACAGGTGGATACTTATCAAGAGGTCTTCCCAGTGGTGTCTTTTCTGGGAGACTGTTTGCTATGTGTATGTGTAGTGTTCATTGCCCACATGAATTACCTGGAGAATCATAACGACTGGCAGAAAGAGCTGACCTATCGCGACTCTCCTTTTCCATCTCTTCTTTCAGTATCAGTTGTCCCAGACCTGAGTTGAGCTACAAATTGCAATTAAAAAGATACATCAGTAAAAAAAAAAGCTGACTGAGGCATCAGCAGAAATTACTTACAGCAGACAAAAGGGCACTTTTTGGATGGTGTTCAAGAAACAGCATGAAGATGAGCTTATATGATGGCCATTGGAATGGGCTGTCAAGGGAGGTGGTGGAGTCACCATCACTGGAAGTGTTTAGGAAGAGACTGGATGGGGTGCTTGGTGCCATGGTTTAGTTGATTAGATGGTGTTGGATGATAGGTTGGACTCGATGATCTCAAAGGTCTCTTCCAACCTGGTTAATTCTGTTCTACTCTATTATAACCACCTTCATGAGCTGCTCCTCCTGCAGCTGCCGGCGCCTCTGTAGCTCCTCATCATCTTCTTCTCTTCCACTTGATCTGCGTCTCATGTCAGCTCCTGCTTCCATAAAACCACAGTACAGAGAGAGTTTTGTGTATCAGTTCAGCCACAGCTTGAAGATTTCAATGCTAGTTCAAAGCACTGGTCAGTCTGATTTACTGAATAAACAAAGCAGTATTTTCTTGCAGACTCAAAGGCCTTCTTCATAACTCACTCTTACCAAAACTCACTCAGACAGCCTGCCCTAAGGCTGCCAGCTTTCTTATAAAAATTGACAAGAAGTTAAACTGTACAAGTTCCAAACCAAGCAAGCCATGAATCATTCTAACAGGAAAGAGCTCAGATTAGCAATCTGGAAATACAGGGTTTGATGGCACCAGTACCTGTATTGGTGCCTAAAAACAATGCCTGATTTACAACTATGCTTTAATCCAGGCTTCAGGAAACCAAATCTGAATTAACATTGCAAATGGAAAATTAAAATACATTAATCTCCTAAATGGACACTCATATTTGGCATAAACAAGGCATTATTTTTAGTCTAAGAGGAGGGAAACTAATTTGATCCACTGGGTAAAGCTAAAGTGAAGACACAGGTGTTCTACAGTTTAGTTCAGATAATTTGCAGCTATCTTCCTTAAAGGCACAGCCTGAAACTATCACACATATTCATTTAATTATTTTTTTTGGGTGAGTAATCTTCCTTTTCTCCAATATTCCTGAGAATTAGCCCAGGAAAGGAATCTTCCTTTCAATAGACAGATTATGATATTGCTGTAAGCATTTAGACAGAAGTCTATAGTCCTTGTTTTGATAGCTGAGCTCATTCTAGCTCTCTAAGCAAAATATCACACTCAGAAAATCAGACAACAAGCCAAAACCCATGAAGCTTGTGGGTTTGGTGTTTAGTGATCTATCTTTCATGATGCCTTCATATTATTGAATAAAACTATGCCCAGGAGCACATTAGTTTCCAAAGAGTCCTGTAGTTTCTCAGGTGTAACAAAATTACCTGATAGCAAATATACAAACCAGTTTTACTGGAAGCAATTAAAAGCTGTCATTCATTGCCTAGAGACTAAGCTGAAGAGCCAAAGCTTCCACAAAGTGCTCCAACCTCAGGTGTGACATAATAATGCCATAGCTATCACAAGCATTGTCAGGAGAGTTTAACTATGTAGATGTTCTGTGGTGACCAGAATGTTTGTCAGGTTGCAATCCTACATAAAGGACAGTTTCAAACTATTCCTGCTGCATATGCAGCCCCTTAAATTGACCACTGAGCTCTACCACCTTGTGGTCCTCTCCCAGCACCTGTATGAAGATCTCATTGTGATGAAACCATACACTCCCTCACAGAAACCTGAAACAGGGGACATCTTCAGTGTTCCAGACATGGCTTCATAAAAGAACCAGGCTAGGAAGCTTATTTTATGCCATAGGGTCAATAAAAAATTAACAGAGGACAATAACAACAAACCAAAACAAAAAATTAGAAGTTATGATGTACATGATTTAAAGAAAATAAGACACCTGTAGTGCTACAACACAGAAAAAAACACAAAGGTTGTTGAAACAGTAAGCCTGAAAATCAGGACTTTTTTAGTCTGTTAATTGCTCCATTTCTGCCACTGCTTCTTGCCATGAAATTAGTCAATGGTGGGAAGCAATCGTATTTTCTGTGAGGTATTCACTATTAGCTTAGGGCTAAAAGATTAAATAGACAATAACTGAAAGAAGTCAGGCTTGTGTGACATCACATTCTTTAAACAACTGCACAAAAGTTCATTTTTCTATGGGTTAATAACTGCGTGATTAATTGCAAAGTCCTCTAGCAAAACCTCTTCAGCTCAGTGCTATTCACTAACTTGAAATTCACAGATCCTCAGAGGTCTCACCAGAAGAACTGCACTTCGTGGTGCTCATCTGGAGTGGACACAATCTTCACTGCTTATTTTTACAGCTCCAGTATGAACCCACTTTGCTTACCAATACCTTTTAAGCCACATCACTTGTGATTCCTTTTGTTTTGGTTTTTGCATACCTATGGCCGCAAGGGAGGGAGGACCTGGCCAATGGTCTGTCTCAATCTTTGGTATCTCGTTGGGTGCTGGTGCATGAGCAGCTGGGAACTTGGAGGACTTGATGATATCCTCGGAGGACTTGCTCTGTGCTGCCAAAGCAGCTGCATCTAAATGGCAATCAGGGAACTTAGCTATGTCATGTTCTGCATCAATAAAAAGGTATTCCTTACTTTTGGCAAAAGTTTAAACTTTACACGAAGTTAATTCTCAAAAGCAAACATTTTCATGTTTCGCTTTTCCAGTTGCAATTTGAAGCAAGTAATGTTAATTCTCTTGCCAACAGATTGGAAGCAAACCTTCCTCTCCTCCCTCATATGCCCACCCTCAAAAAAAACCCCCAAAACAGCTTTGGATTTCACTAGGGTTGCACAGTGTTAGAATGATCAGGCAACAATGAGAAAATTCAACCTAAGAGTGTTAGCCAATATCTCCTAAGGACAACTGATCACAGAATCATAAGGATCTGCCTTGCTTCTAGGGTGAGAAAGTAAATAATTCAGAGGAACAGCACTGATTTTAATTCTGCTGATGCTCATTATTCCTGTGAAAAGCTGAAAACCAAACAAAACAAGACATCTGAAACAAGTATGTTTATCTAACCAGCAGATTTTTTTTCTTCTGCTGCATGCCCTTGCTTACTAGCATGCAGCAGTACTAAAAGCAGATGTGAATTTATTAATAAATACCAAACACCATTCAGATCAACTTGGCAGGGAAAGGCACTTGCAATGAAATGAATCTCACCAACAAAATGTCTCAGCAGTGGAGCATCCACTTAAAATTCCAGCCTAAGCCAAAGCCCCTTAAAAGCATGTGAGGATGTGCATTATAGCTTTCACTTCTTGGCATTAAAAATAAATGAATTAAAAAAAATCCAACAGGATTCAGTTTATATTAAAACCAGCCTTAACTACCTCTTATCTGCAAACTGTTTCCTCAAATCACCTTCTCTTATATGAAGCTATAATATCAAACCCAAGGATTCTGGATATGTGCCCCCCTGTTTTCTCCTTTTTAAACAGACATCTATGTTACAGAGGTGAAGCACTGTGTTGCTCAACCAGCATGTTCAGGGTAGTTAAGGAACATCAGTGTTAGGCATCATTGGCAATTTTGAGCATTTAATGATTAGGGAATTCTAAGCATAACTGCAAGTATGGGGGATGCTGGTCAGAGTTTACAAGAGCATGACTTCAAACAGTACTTACGTATTAGAATTGGTGATGTCAGTGGTTAAACATTCACATGTTAATGGGAGGTGAGGAGATACATTAAAACCATAAAAGTAAACAAAAATAATGTTAAGACTTTTCCCAAAATGAGTATATGGTTTGAAACTTAAAAAAGAAAATAACCACACAAACAAAAAACCAACAACCAAAAACAAAGAGGAAAAAACCACCCTGATGTAATACCACAGGAGTGTTAGTTGCAGTGCTCACTCCTGACTACAGCATAGACTTCCTGGGCTATCCCAATCACCTCAGCTCAATGGCTGTCAGCCAACTGTTCACCTAAACCCTGCAGCACTGCTGATGTGCTCCTTTCATCAGACAAAGGGTCTGCAAAGGGAAGCAAACTCTAAGTCTTTCAAAACTGAAGCCATCCATCTTTCACCACATGATGCAGAAGTAAACTCCTGTTTTAAGTTTTCTGTTCACAATGGAAGGGAAGTGTGAACACACTCCACCATAACAGGGACCCTGCTCTGCAGTACTACAGACTGGCAAGGCAGTGGGCTTCTGCCAGCATTTCAAACTTGCTGTAAAACATTGATGCTGAACAGGTTAGAGCACTAATACTGCTGTCCAACCCAGCATCCAAACTTCTGCAAAAACAAGTACAGCATACTACCTGAGCTGTGTCACAGGGCTTGAGAAGCAAATTAGCCCCGTCAGTGATAAAATCGCTGACATTATCTTCAGTAATTAAAGCTACATTTGGAATTCCACTCTGATAATAACATCTCCATCTTTGCTGTTGAAATGAATCATTGTACTTTGTCTGTTTAAAATCAGGACGTTTCACAAAGTCCCTGTCACGGAACAATCTGTTGTTAATCCATTTTAACGTGATCAGCACATGTATCCTGAAAATATAATGGCATTGCAATGCTAAAGGAGACAGCAAATCTCACTTAATGGCAATTTTGCCATTAATATTAACCTGGCCAAGGTTTAAACTAAATGAAACAACATGCTTTAGAACATAATCACTCAGCAGGATAGGCAATAACAGCTGTTTCAAGCTTGCACTGCTTATTCGTTATGCTTGCAAAGCTCAATGGTTTTCACTAGGCTGCATGACTCTGAATGTATTTGACACTCTACTTTTGGAATAAAAAAGGGAAAGATCATTTACCATGCTGTTTGTAGATGGGTGGCTTTCTGTAAATGTTGACACCTTGATCTGTGAAATTGAAAAACAGAAAAAAGACAATATGAAAACTGCTTCAGTTGTAGATGAGGACAACTCCAATGTTAAAACAATAGACAGAGCAAACCAAAGGTGCAGCACAGGAAAGAGCCAGGAAGCTATTTCCAGTATTCTACAGAATAGTAGTATTTAAAGGAAATAAAACAGAAGAAAAAGTGGAAAGCCAAAGCCATGTGGTATGAAGTCCTTTGGAGCTGATTCTGTAAGATGTAGATGCATCGAAGTCATGAACCATTCATTTTAAACGTTCAGAAGATTAACAGCGGGATAAAAGTCAGAGAAGAGATGCAAACAAGCAAGACATTTCAGTGGTGAAGACACAAGCCATTTGGGGAGAACTACCCCAAATAACTTCAGTGGAAAATTGTGCTTCAGTCATAACAGCTCAATTTTCGTTCCAACTGACTGGCTGGATCGAGCAGAGGAGAATGCAGTGAGCCTACAATTCACTTCAAAATACAGAAAGCAGCACAGGTACCTAACACACTGCTCTGAACAGTCAACAGCAGCTACACTTTGGTGAGTCAAAGGGATGCTTTATGCACTGTTAAATGATCCACTACTAAGTCTCAAACCACAAGATGGATTTTATTTGTTTATTTAATGTAAGATCCACCACACTTTTGAACATAATCAATGTGCATCAGAATAAAAACCAGTTCCCAGAACTCTAATGCAGTAAGTCTACAACAGGCCTCAAAAGTTATCACATTTTCACAAATAATAACCTAAGACAGGAGCCAGTTTGTTCTAAGCTACCTTCCCACCCAAGACAACACTTCACCTGTTTGGCACAGCTACAAAAGCAAAAGTTAATCCAAAACGAGTGCTACAGTTCCAAAACATGTCCAAATCTTATTAGAAGACCTGCACGAGTCACTGGGAACTAGACAATCAAGAAACCCATTTTGCTGCTACACAGTGCCTGAAAACCAGTTTTCAGTTACAGTAGAACGAGATGAAAAATGATGAGAAATGCATGCTGTGTATTGCAGATCCGATTAAAGTGCTACAGGAGACGACTTCGCCTTGAGCATTAAGGAAAGCTACCCCCAAAAACTCTACTGAAATGGCAGCAAATCTTATTCTGCAGAACTCTACACACTTGACTAAACAGGCAACTTCATTGCACACACACTCTGAAGTATTTAAGTTTTGTTAGTGATCTGCTATGGCTACTTGACCAGCAAATAGGTATTAACATTCCAAGGGTAGTCATGCGATACTTTTGCGCACATCTATGAAGGAAAGCTGTAAGGAGGGTAGGAACACAGCTCCTTCTGTGGCTGCACTGTGCCAGCTGAGGAGAACAACTCTCCCACCATGCTGAAGATGATTACTCAGAGCTATTCATGCAAGTGCACTTCAGCTTATGCGAGTCCAAGTGAGCCGGGTTAGCTTAAGCAGCTCAAACAGCCTACCAGAGATAAGCCAGGCCACACTGACTGCAAGGGAAGTGCCCACAGTTTATCTGCTGGAAATGAGGAAGAGCAGTAACTTCTGGCAGTGCCAAGGGGTATTAGACTGAAGGGGGCCTGAAATTAGGTATAATAAATATTTCAGCTACCACTGATGCCGTCAGAAGATGCATGTCCCCAACTCCAGGGACGTACAGCCTCATTCTATCAATGTCCAAGGACTCATAGGCTGGAAGAACTGTGCAGCTCACTTCAAAGCAGAAACTCCCCTTTACAGAGAGGTCCACCCTAAGGCATATATATCCTCATGGACCTGCAGGTCTCCCTGAAGACACCAAATAGTTGCACAAAACAAGTAAAGAAACATCCTCATCTCCTTTAAATAAATAAAAAGGGTCACTACACTAGAACTGTTGGGTTCAACACTGGAACAAGTCACAACAGTGTCAATAAACAACATAGATAATTGGCTCACTGCTCAACTCTGTTCTGCACCTGGACCAAAAGCAACTCCTCCAAAGTTAGAAAACTATGCTGGTGTTCAGCTGGCACAACTAGAGAAATTAAAATCAGGCCCTGCATAGCTTATATTCAGTTCACAGGCCATCAACCAACCCTGAAAACCAAGGCATTCCAACAGACCACCAGAACAGGCCAAAACTGCCATGAACCTCCTGTCAATGCGCTAACTCCTCTCAGCAAGCCCAGGAGCAGCTCCAAACCCTGAGGGTGCACCCCATGATAACAGTGTGAAAAGATGGAGACAAGACAAAAGTTACAAAGGCTACATTCTACACTGTGACAGGACACCGAGATACATACAGTGCCAACTCCTACCTGGAACATGGAAATGTTTAGGGGCCTGAGCGTAAGTTGGAGTGAGAGGGCGGCTGTCGGGCCGATAGGGGACAGGGGAGTTCCGACCGCTGGACGGCTCATTGCCTCCAATGAAAGAATGGAGAAAACAAAATGAGAAGAGGGAGAGCAATTAAATAATAATTAAAAAAAATAAATTAAATTAAAATAAAAGGCAAGCCCAATCAAACCCAAATAAAACTGGTGGAATCAAAACCTCCAGAGAGAAAAAGAAGTTGAAGCAAAAATATAAATACAAACAATAATGAGAACTGGTAGCCCTGGTGAGTTGGGTTTTTTTTTTTTTGTTCTCCTGATATTCCTGCAGAGACAAAAATTAATGTTCAGGCTGGAGTTGAGATTTGAGCAGCTCAGACCCATTCTGACGGCATGCAGGCAGGAGCTGTGTGCTGGTAGCTGGTGATTAGATGGGCAGCGTGGAAAAGAAGAATGGAAGGTTACTTGGCAATGATTTAGTACAGAGATTGCTATTTAGAGTTAAAAGTCATGAACACAGAGCATAGTAGTTGATAGGCGAACCCAAAATCAAAACAACTCCCAAGCAGCTAGAAGCAGATGCTGGCAGTTACTACAATTCCCTAAACTAAAAGCATACAGAAGCTAGAGATGGAAAATAGCTGTTGGGTCGCTCAACCCATATCCAAAGGCACAACTGTTCCTTACACACTCTTTCACTGGTTTAGCTTGCTGGTAGGAATTTCTTATATGGCAAAATAATTTGTAAAGCAAAGCAACCCATCTGGTGCCTGCACTCACATCACTGGTGCCACCACAAAGCTCTGTCAATGCCAAATTCAGCTCTAGTGACAATGCTCCACCACAGCTCGTTCAGAAAATCTGAATCTTATGTCTAAAAACTTAAGCTCCATTTTACACACACCATTTATTCCATTTATTCGGGTTCATTCTTACCAAGACTATTCTTTGCCTCCAAACAATCCACCACAGCAGTCCAAAGGCCCTGAAAGTTCACATCGGTCAGGGTGGGAGGGCTATTGCAGAACCATGCTGGCTGACCCCTAGGTATCAAGACTCAGCAGCCAGATAGCCAAATATGTGACTGTGTGTAACACAGAAGAATGTTGCTGCCTTTTACTTTGTGTCATTCTCCACACTTGTGCAAACTTGCAGAAGCAAAAACTGTCCACTTGGGTGTTTATTTAGCACAGGTGTGGGTGACCACAATTGTGAAAAGTAGTGGAGCATCAAACCCCTTCAGTTTTCAGGTATGTACAAGGGCTTACAAAAACCCTAGGAATGAGGGAGGAGTACAGAAGGTGTATAAAACAACAATAAAATAGCATCTGTAGGCATCCTTTCAGCTATAGGTTTCCTATGTCCCATTAGAGGCCCCAAAACCTAAGGGGAAGAGAAGAATTTGAAGAGATTTATTGACCTATGGACTTGTCTCAACAGAGGAGTCGCGGGTATATTTAAACTGTTGAGAATCCATCTGAGCCTCTACTGCAAACACTACAAAGTGAAGAAACCCACTTTATATCCCCTCATTTATCTCAGCTAGATAGACACAACCAAAATATGCTCACATCCATAAATGTATGCTGGCTATTCTTGTACCTGGTACACACATACTTTGTTTAGAGAGAACTGATAAACGTTGTGTGATGAATACAGTACCAGGCAGACAATTAGCATGGGATCATCCTGCATGTGTTGCTTTACAGATGTCTCTGTTGCTTTGCATTTCCTGGGGTTCTTGTGCAGTCTCTCTCCTCCTGATGACTCCTACTAGTACTGACAAATGACTCTCCTTTACACTTTCTGGGATGGCAGTCTCATTACCCCCAGCCACTGCAGGAGGGAATGGCACATCTACTTAGACTCTCATTAGCCCATCCCTGAGGAGCCAACTTTCATAACAAGGCTTAAGCGCTTCAGATACAGTTGCAAAATCACCCACAGTTTATGACAGCAGTGCCAACATCTGTGAAACATGCATATGCACACAGGAAAGCAGAGCTGCTAGCCTGCCTGTGCCTGCCTCCCAGGGCCTTGTGGCTGGCCTGCTTGCGGCTTCGCATAAAAGTAGGGGCTGTGTGTACTCCAAATTGGGGTTACTTGCTGTGCCTGCACAGGAAAGTCTCACTTACTGTCTCAGATGTGACATAAGTAGTGTTCAGTCCACAAAGCAACAAAAGCACTCCAGTTCACCAGTACTGTAGGAAACACTAATTCCCACACACCTGGGATAAAGTTCAGCGTGTGTGCGTGAAGGTGGGTGGAGGATTAAGAGATACTGGAGTAAGTTTAATAATCAATCACTTGAGCACAGCAGCCTCAGAAGTTAACTTCTGAGGCTTTTTCCCTTTCATTCTGCTTGCTTCATCAGGTAGTTCCATTTTTCTATAGCTCAGTTTTTTAAGCAAGTTCCCCTAGCAGCCTGCAATATAATTGCTTGCCTATACACAGGACGATGTAATGCAGGCTCTTGCTGCCTTCTGAAGCATTCACCGCTGGGCTCATTCTGTGATTCACAAGAGAAACTCCCAGAATCAGGCCAAAAAAACCCATATGCAATCCACACTGAGCCTTCTGTCAGCTTGCAATTTAGTTGCTCTCCTTCTGAATAAACATAGGAAAAAGAGTTCAACGGCACCTGAAACTCCAAGTCCTACTCAGGTTTTGTCAAACTACATTCCTCACCTTGTCCAGATGTGTAGCCCTTACTTCCCATGCAAAACTGAAAATCATTAAACAGCCAAAGCACAGAGGCTTTCCAGAGCAGAGATTTCAGCTGCATCCACAACCCCCTGGAAATATTTATCACACACAGAGAGTATTTGATTTCAGAGACCTGCCTAAAGGAAGGAAAGCAGCAACCTGTAAAAACCAAGGCCCAAATTCACTATGAAAGTAGGCAGATTCCTTATGGGGAGGTCTATGAGCAGAGGAAGCCACATTACTTCAGAGCTCTTTTTACACTGAAATCTTACAGGGACTTTGCATATTCTCACATGCCTCTGAAAAATTCTAAGCATGTGAGATGAAATCCTGTCTCTCAATAAGAGTTTTGTCTCTGATTTCAGTAGGGTCAGGGTTTCTTTCATTCATGGACTTGTTTTGATTCTTTCATAGCAAAGACAGTACTTTATTGAGACAAGACCAAATTCAGTGGAGACTCCAAATGAGATTAAATGAAGTCTAAGATGATGCATATTATACTTGCTTCCAGCCTGTTCAACGTATATGTTACATCAACAAACTCTCACCAAGAATTCCTGAGGCATATTTAGCCCCTTCATTCTTCAAAATTCTTTACATTTGGTCTTGTCTACAAGGCTTGAGTCTTGTGTAAGTGTTATGCTGTATGAAAAGACACTGAAACTCAAATGTCTACTTTTCTGGCCTGGTGCTACAAAGCTACACAGGTGTAATGTGTCATATGCCACTTTCAGGATCACTATGCTGTTCAGAAATTATAGCTCCTCAACCAAATCAGTTTTGGTGTGTTCCATATTCTCTGATTCCTAAAGGAAAAATAAAACCAAGCAAACTACCCCAAATTACATAACTTTATGAAATCTTTCTTACAAAATTATAGCAAGTTCCCCTTCCTGACAAAAGTACAAGTGGCTTTGAGAAAGGCTGACCAAACAAAAAGAAGATCACAGGATGCCTCTTCTTTAAATCACTGCAAATGTATCTATGACATCTACTTAACCCTCAGCAGTGCCATCATTCTCATTTCAGATACATTCACAAGAGTCTAATTCCCTAGTAGACACAGAAATGTTACTCACAAGGTAAAATAAAGTAGTTCTTTAACCTCTGAAGACAGACACCTAGAATACTCAAGGCAAACCCCTACAGATAAGACTGTCAGGGAGTTGCATTAAATGCAGCCAGTGCCTGAATAATCTTCCTTCTTTGTCACACAGGTATAAAAACTTGGGGTACTAGGACACGTGGCATGAAAGAAGGACAAATGAAGAACCATGTGGGAAACCCAGATCAACTTCATCAGTGGATAACAAGATACCTATTTTTAAACATGGAAGTAGTGAAGAGGACACACAATGTAGTGCAACTGGACTTCACTCAGCACTGCTTAAATGTTAACACTCCCCCCAGTCCCTCCTAATTATATACTGGCAATTACACAGATGTTCTTATCACATTAAGCTAGGCATGAAACTTAGGCCACCTTAAGAAGATGCTTCTTTCTCTCAACCAACTACTAAAAGATTACTCTTCCAAGTCAGCCACGTGAGTTACAAAACACAGGCACTTGCTACTTGCCCCTTCTCAACTGCAGCACATCCTTGGTTGATGTACAGTGTCACAGTGATATGAACTTGAGCTTTCAGGAACTTTTCTGAGGTACAACACAAATCCCACTGTGGCCTATGACCTTTGTGTAAAATCTCCAGAAAGCTGTGGGTTCGTGCAATGCCTCACACAGCATCTGCTAAGAACAATACCCACCCCTTTTGTCTACCGTGCTTGTCATCCCACTTGGCCTTCTGTACCAGCGACTGAGATGCACACCTGATCTACACACCAGGTAATTCTTTAACATCTAAAAACAACAGGCATGGATTTCCAACAGATCTTCCAATTTATATGTGGGAGAAGCTCTTGGCTCAACAGAAAAAGAAGAAAAATGCCACTTGAAAGAGTGTGAGCATTAATTTGGATTTACAGCAAAGAAGCATCGAGACTGCAAGGATTATGAATTAACTGCATGCTGAAATGAGCAGGGTATCTATTTTTAAGGGTCCCAATATTTTAAGTTTGAAGTGAGATTTTTTTTTTACATTGATGTAATAGGAAAGTTGATAGAGTGTATTAACAAAAATCATTTAAGAACAGGCATGAGTAAAATTAGTAATGGTGATCTAAATGCTTGAAGAGCTGTTAGTATTTATTGAAAGTTCATGGCAACAACCTCCTTGCAACTGTTTTTCATTCTCTCCAGTTTAGGATTATCTACATTAATCAGTAGTGCCAGAACTGAATCTGTTCAACTCACTCAATTGCCTCTTGTTGAGCTCTTGCAGATGATGCAAGCTATGACCTTCTCCCCCAACAGAAGAGATGGCACAGCCAGAGAGTGCTTCAATACAAATAAAAGTAAAACCACACTCATAGAAAGCGAGAAATGAAAGTTTGTTGAGCTCAATGGGCTCCTTGAAGGACCATAATGAAGGAACCCTCCCCAAAATCAAGCCATGTAAAACAATAGATTGAAAAATAGAGAAATGACCAGATCCTCAATCAGTGAAAATCCCTGCAGCTCTACTGCCTTCGGCAGAGTCTGTCAATTCTAACTAGTTGAGGAGAGGCCTGGAGGTTTTAATTTCCTTTTTTGGGCAGTAATTACTGCCAATGTGATCAACAATTATTAACTTCCTTGTTGCCATTGATCCTTATACAATAATCTTTTTTTTCTCTTCTTCCCCATATTTTTTGATCACTTTGCTCTCATCCAGGCAGTACTTGTAGTCAGTTTTGAAATGCATGTTTTAAGAAGGAGGAAATAATAATTAACTGTTGTGGTGATTGCTGTGTACTGCTTTGGAAAGAAGTTAAATTAGGCACCTATAAGTTCTAGATAATTAATGGTAATGCTCTCCTCTGTATTCTGATAGTTAGTTGCTTCATGACTCTTCAACTAGGGCCCTTAGAAATGACATATTTCCTCCAAGAAAAGGACATTATGTCTATTCTAACATAGTTTTAAGTGTAACGGCACATTTCGAGGCATGCTCAGCTGTACAGCCAATGATGACCTTATGGAGATACACCTTATTAGCTTTGACAGAATGCCAATACATCTCCAGTCTGGAGGGTACTTCCTGGAGTGGCCTGGCTCCTTACCTTTGATATGGGGGATGAAGTGGTGTCGGAAGGGGGAGTTAGGGCGGGAGTCATGGTGAGAGGAGCTGAGACTGCTAGTGCGCAGGTATGACAACCGCTGCACACCAGTAGAGAGCAGCTCTGCAGCAGCAGGGAATCGGGGGGCAGAACAAAATGAAAACAAAGAAAAACAATAAGAGAAAGGCAGGGAAGGAGGCTTCAAGGAGGAAAAAAAAAAGAAGGCATTGAACAATTAGGATTCTGAAAAGAAGGAAGGAGAAAAAAAAAAGGTTAAAGAGGTACTGAAGGGTTCATAAATGTTAGACAAAAATACAGGATGTATTAGAAGAGAGGCTCAGATTTGAACTGTATCACTAATTTAGCATAACATTCATTGGCTTAATAAGCTTCTGCTCTATGCCATGTTACCAAAAAGTAGTCTGATTCCAGCATGCAAACATCACAAACATTGATGCTCAGTTAGGAAAGCAGCTGTTAGGAAAACGGCCTGACCAAAAAATGTCAGTCAAGAGGCATGCAAGCTGTTTTCTATTGTTTTAAGACATTCCAAAAATGCTGCAAACATCAGCTAGGGCACTGCAGGAGGAAAAGGCTGCAAACTCTTTCAAAACTTATTAGCACTCCAGTTTTTGAAGAACCTTAAGCTGACAACATCAACAGAGTGGTTCAATTCTCCCTGAAGGGTTAGCTGGGAGCCAAAGAGAAGTTATCTGGGGCTACTGGGTTTATTCAGACAGAAATGACTATTGCAAATAACATGATGATAAGAAGTGCCATCAGGAGAAAAAAGGGAAATATACATGTGTTTTATTCAATGCAATTACTGTTGGAAAACAATTAAGTAGTACTAACAATTACCCCAAAGCAGGGTAGCAAAGATCAAAATGATATATTCTACAGAACTGCTTGTGTGTCATACGAGAAACAGCAAACAGGTGAGCCAGAGATGAGATCATCTGAACAGAGGTAGGTTTGAACAAATGTCTTCTCACAAAATCCTCAGGCTGTGAACTTTTGAAGATTTTACATTTGGCTCCCAAGTCTGGCTTAGCCCATCTGCCCATCACAGGAGTTACATCAATAGAGACAGCAAAACTCAATCCCAGTCAAGCCTGGAGTAGGGCCTGGATATGTTCATACCCCTGATAAAAATGGGGAAAATCCCCTCAGAACTGCCAGAATCAAGAGCCAGAAGTTTGCAGCTTTTTCATAGTTTCATACTCTTTTGGTTTCAGTTCTAACATCATCTTAAAACACACTCATGTTGTCAGCACTAAGTATCAGATACAATTTGCATCTGTCCCACCTCCCTTGGGTCCTTTAAATAAAGCATTCACTGTCAGACACAATTAGCCGCTTTCAGCCCACCCCCACTAGGAAATGGCTGCAGCATTCAAGTTCCACAGTGCTGGCTCTATTATAAATCTTTAATTTTAAAAATGCAGCTCCTATTGTATACAGGCTTCTGGCATGCCAACTGCTCAGCTGTAATCACCAAGGAAGACGAAGCTGCACGAGTGTATCGCTCGATTTAAAACCAGATCACAAAGATTTAATTCATCGCCATAAACAGTAAAATCAGTCTTGAAAAGCCTTCAATGAATAGCATTTAGAGATACATTTTAAAGCAGTTTGGGTGAGGATGAACAGTTTGATTTCATCTCTCGCTTTCATATACATAACCAGTCGCTTTAAAGGCACTGGGAACCTGAATGGCTTGCCCATTTTCTATGTTGTGCATCACTGCTAAACCAGTAAGTGAAGTCTGTGGGCTTTAGATACTCCCAGGCAAACTGCCTATGGCTCTCACTGAGACATTTACCTGGTGAACCATGAGCTTATGTTTTCAAAAGTAATTAGCAGTTTGGAGTATCTGAGGGGTTTGCTGCTGAATCTGAGAGTCTATGGCTGCACCAAGCTTTAAACAAATTGGTTTTTGAGAGGGAGAGCCCTGCATTACTGACTTCTGTAGAGTCAGGCCAGAACTTTTGTTTCCAAGAGGTGATACTTCTCCCAAATTCCGGAATGAAGCTGGTGATTCACTGCTGCAAATTTTTGCTCACTTTCAGAAATAGGCAAAGATTAATAAATAAATAATAACAAATCAGATGTCAATGTTGTAACAAACACTCAGCAGTCTAGTGCAAAGGACTGCACCAATCAGTAACATGGGGGTGGGGGGAAGATAGAAAAGGAGATATCAAAATACAGATACATTTTCACTACTGAGAGAAACAAGTGCTTTGCTCCACCAGTAAGTGACATAATAAACCCCCAATAATTTCAGCTATTCTTCTAGTGCAGTTGCCCTTACCAGGTCTGTGGAAATGCTGAGGGGATCGTGACATGGTGGGTGTGTAGCTGTGCCGACTGTACACTGGAGAATTAATGGAGCCCTGACTAGTAGACCTGTGAATCATGCGATCTCGAACATCTTGATAACCCTGCAGGACAGAAGCATTCACCAGTAAATGTAAACTCATATTAAACATTTTTTAGCAGCACTTTCTTCAATCTGAAGGTATCAGCAGAAAATACTGAAATAATAATATCCCTTAAGTTTTCAACCTGCCTCATTAGTAATGATCTGTCCCCAAAGACTCAAATCCATTTTTATAGTCTGGGTGAGAGTTCGGTCTTGGAAGGTTCCAAGTCCACTTGTAATTGCTATTAACTTCTACATAATTCTAGTTCTGCCCACATTCCTGGTGAATCCACAAGCAAAGCTGCATTCAAAGTATATCTGTCCTGAAGTGTATTGCCCAAGACACATGAGCTAACCTTCAGCTAGCTAACTTGGCGACTAGCAAGAACTCAATAGCTGCAGTGCAGAGCTCTCTGTGGCTTAATTCATGTGTCTAGCTACATCAAAGATATTTAGTATCCAAATTACATTTCCCTTGCATTTGAAAACATGACACATTCTTACACAGCAAAATTAAATTTACTTGGTTCCTGGGGAAAACCAACCAACAAAACTGACACCACCACCCCCCACAAACGAACAGTCTCTGCCCCCTTCCCTGGAAACCCCAGAGAGCAAAGCAAACTGGTACAAACAGGACATGATTGATGTTAATGTAGGAATATTTACAAGAAATTATGTTCACTTTTTTTAAAGCATGTAGCAATTACAACCTGCACATTGCAAATAAGCAACATTTCCACCCCCAAATTGATAATGGCATCTACTGTATCCTGACAAATGGCTTCCCAAATGTTTCATGTTGTTGTGATGTTCAATTAACTCATAGGGAAAAGCTAACCAAACCAAACCAAACCACACCACAGTTACACTTCCTTCAAGACAAATCCACAAATGTTACAGCAGCAATCTTTTCAGATGCTTGGAGCAGTATTTTAGCTCATGTAAATCATCCAGCTCCTGAGGTGGGGGGGGGTCTACCTGTGCCACAAGATGGGTTAACGCACAAGAAGTGACCTCTGCTGGACAAATGACTCTGCTTTAGAGACAACAAAGGGGTAGGAGTGGGAGCTTTGATAACTTCTGTAAAATCTGTCAACATTTTGGTTTTAGAGTTAATTTTTGTTCCGTTTCAATCCTCAGAACACACGTCTCTGCGGCATATAGAGATGGACCAGGCTGATAACAAAATTAACACCTGCATTTGCTGAAGTGAGTAACTCTCAACACAGTAAGATAATGCTCATAAAGGTTCCACCAAACTTACTTCTGCAGAAGGGGTCGGTGATAATGTCCTTGGAGACTGCAAAGACATAAAAATAAGGTTACCAAAAACATTGTTGCATGGCCTGGGCCAGAAAACGGTAGCCTAAACATTGCTGCAGATACACTGATAGATGGGAAAGTAAAATGGCAGTGCAGAAATTACTGAGCTCATTGCAACCCTGGAGCTTGCTTTTTCCACGTTGCTCAGGACCTGGTCCATAAATCATTGGAGCAATTAAAGTTTCTGGGAGAATTTTTATGAGAGTGATATCACGGAACTTCATCTCTCGGCCAGCTAATCATTGCGGTCATTAAAACATAGCTGTAAAGATCAAAATCAGAAAGAGTTATTAACTTAATAACCGTGCCTCTTACAAAGAGATCTCTAAAGTGGAAATCAAAAGTAAATAATCTTAACTCAGAGCTTTGCATGGAAAACCAGAAATACAGAAGAGCTACCAGGATGAAGCATGTTTTTCCTTCAACACACAGACTCTGGCAAAACCGCGCTTCTCCCCAAGGCCTCACATTTCATACTCATGCAAAGGAGAACGTAGCTGTCATCAGCATTTCTTTGATATGATCTTCTTTAAGTCTCGGTGCTCTTCCATGGTTATGTAAGGAGAACAGCCAGCAGTTACAAGCATGAATATTGAAAGGACTGTGCAAAGGCCAGTGGGCAGATATATGCACAACAGGATGAGCAGTTTCTCTTACAGAGATAGGGAAACTGAGGCAAGAAATACTTCTAGAAATGAAACAAAGTCATGCATAAGTTGACGGTAGGAACAAGAATAAAGGCTATGTATAATTACCAGTTAATGTGACCTTTAATCACAAGATATTTTGAAGCTGGAAGGTCAGGATTCAGTTGTTTTCTTTATGCACTAAAAGTATTATTTAATTGCCATAATGAACTGGGCAAGCAACTTTTGCTTCTAAGTAAGACCACAATCATTACAGAACTATAAAGCCATGAAGATAACGTCTCAGAAGCCAAACTGCTGATTCTGGTCTAACTATTATAATAATGTACAACAGCAGTAGTGTAAAACATGCACAGAACTCATGGCAATAAATATCCAACTATACATTTTGCATTGAGAGACCATTAACTCTTATGGAGCTGGTGACACTGGGAATGAAAAGTATCTAAAGAAAGAAGTGACTTTTTACATAAGGGGACAGAACATCCCCTTTTCAGCAAGTTTCCATAAAGCTATTTAAAAACTGCTTTTGTTACTTTCTATCCAAGCCTTGAATGTCTTCTGTGTTCTTCTCCTGATCCTTGTAACTGCACAGGTTCTATAGTGCAAACCACCATTCCGTCAGAAATCTAACAGCAGCAGCAGCAGCTACAGACTTCTCTCCACAGGAAACATATCACACACGCTGTTTGGTAACATCATTCTCCATGAAGCCTGAGAGCTAATTGAAAACTTTCACTGCCAATGACAAGAGCATGTACTGTGATGTGCGCTTCCACATTTTCCCAGGTCTGTAACTACAACGCCTGGTCCCACTAGATGGTGCTACAAGAAAACACTGTCTACAGAGTGCTGGGAAAAGCAAGACTGGGATTGAACTGAACAAGAGGTAACAAGGCAGAAACTTTTCTAAGCATTGCAATAAAGCAGAAAGTCTCATACTACATTTTCTCCCTTTCTTTGACTCAAGTATGTACTTTTCTTGTAACCTATTCTCTGTACTGCATGGTTTGTTTGTGCTAGTGGATTACCTTCAGTGGCTCTTGCACATCTCCCTTGTACACTCAGAAATATTTATTTTTAATCATACTGAAGGACTTTTCTAGTGCACAAGCTCAAACTCAGGGCTCCCACCACACAGACACACTTCACAAAGAGAATGCAGGTCAACTCACTTAAAGCCTTCGAATCCCTGCCATGACTAAACAGTCACCTCCTTTGCTTTTTTAAAGATGATGGTGACTGGTGCAGGATGTACCAAGGTTGGAGTCACTTGATTACCACGACACAGACACAAAGAGAGAGATCACTCCACCCTGATGGGCTTGTGTTCTCACTAGGGCAAGGGAAGGGAGGAGAAACAGATACAAAGAGGTGAGGTAACTTGCCCAAGGTAACGGAAGTCAGCAGTAACATTGGGTGGAAAACCCACAGGTTCTAAAGGTGAGACTCCTTCTGTTTCCAGATTTTTGTAGTCACCAGAAATGAACTGGATTGAATATTGTTGAAAATATGGGGTAAGAAAGCCCCAAAGGCTTTTGTTTATCTCCAGAACAAGCATAACAGAAGACAGCTTCCACCATACCTCTTCATTAGCTTCCAATACACTGATTTGTAAGTGAGAAGAAGCTTCCCTTTAAGGATTAACAAACAGCTCACCTTCTCAGGGGGAGATTAATTCTCCCACTGTGGCTAACAAGAGACTTGTATTTGTAGAGGATTCTCTGGAATGGGTCAGGCCTGTTGGAACTGGTCAGAGGTCACCAATGCATCTCTCTGTGGTTCTGAACCAGATGTCAGTTGGATTCACGACCAACATAAATTTGATGGGGAAATTCTGTAATATTCTGACTTGTTAATCTCTTATCATTCCTGACCTGGACAGGCTCCTGAGTTTCTAACTTGTGTTATAATTTAAATGATTAATCCTATAACACATTAAAAAACCAAACAAAGGAGAAAAATGGAGGCAGCTCTGATCTGGGTAGAACAATGTGCTAAGAAAGCAGAATATTGATCATTGATCTGGGTATCTTCAGATCGCTGGTGCCCAAATGATTTACTGTACTTCCTTCTTCATCAGCTCATCTTCACTGTCAATTCAGTTACAGTCAGTAAAGTCAATGAGATTGCAGGGAAGTAAATCTGTTTCCATGTCCATTTCGATTTGCACTCAGAAAGTCTGAGTTGCAGTCAGATGGTATTACGCAACAAAATCTGCTTCATGATCTGCACTGCAGTAATCTAAACAGTAATTGCAGATATGGAATTCACCTTACAAAACTGGGAGAGCCTGCAACCTGAAATACGTTTTTAAATACAAATATAAGAGAATGATTTTATTTCTTTCATTGCAGGATACAAGAACCCCTACTTAATGTCTGCAGTTTAAAGTGTGAGGCAGTTATTTCCATACACAACTAACCTGCTTTCCCAGGAGGAAGAGCACTTCATCTTGACCTAGCTGAGATTCTACCCAGCATGTCTGGCAAAGAGATGCAGAAATGTATTTCCCTTCCATATAGGAGAGAAAGCATCCCACTGCTTTTAATGGTTTTACTGCCATGGAATATAGAATCACAGAATTGTTAGGATTGGAAGGGACCTCAAGGATCAGCCAGTTCCAACACCCCTGCCATGGGCAGGGACACCTCACACTACAGCAGGTTGCTCAGAGCCACGTCCAGCCTGGCCTTAAAAACCTCCAGGAATGAGGCTTCTACTACCTCCCTGGGCAACCTGTTCCAGTGTCTCACCATCCTCATGGGGAAGAACTTATTCCTAACATCCAATCTGAATCTACCCATTTCCAGTTTTTTTTCCATTCCCCCTAGTCCTATCACTCCCTGACACCCTAAATAGTCCCTCCCCAGCTTTCTTGTAGCCCCCTTTAAGATACTGGAAGGCCACAATAAGGTCTCCTCACAGCCTTTTCTTCTCCAGACTGAACAACCCCAAATCCCTCAGTCTGTCCTCATAAGAGAGGTGCTCCAGCCCTCTGATCACCCTCATGATGGTATCCCTCACAGTCTGCTGTGAAAACCAGTGGTCCATCATCAGGCTGGCTCTTCTCACGTTCTGAATTTTGCCATACCCAGAGACTGGGATACCCATGTGAGTTATGAGCAAGCACACTCAGACATGCTGCAAACCACCCCTCTGCCGGTGGCAGGGGTTAATGTAGGTGCTTAATTGTACTGTTTAATTGTGCAGGTTTGCACATGAGGCATCACCGTGATTGTTCCCATTGAAGCCAGATCAAACAGACAAAAAGCACTGTGCACAGCAGCAGGACCTAGGAGCGTGGATCAGAAGCTCTTTGAAAGCGGATAGAAGCGAAGCAGGCTTTGAACAAAGCAGGAAGCAGAATGAAGTGCTGGTGGGTTCATTACCTCTCCAAGACTCTGTCTCTCCTGTCTGTCCTCGTAGGTAGAAGTGTAGAATGGCTCATAAGTAATTAGGTCTGGACGTTCAATGTCATAAATGGCCTTGACTTTGGGAATGGCTGCTAAATCCTTGTAATCAAGGATTTCATTGTCTACTTTTGCCTGAAGGTCAAAGACAGAAGATAAATTAACTTACACAAATACACTGGTAATTTCTGCTTTACACAACTTATGATTTGTTGTCACACTGTTGCTATGGAAACCCCTTTTTGGCACTCTGTGAGAAGTGTTGCTTCTTATTCTTCTTCAGCAGCCCTCCTCTGCAAAAGCACATGGTGTTTTCTCAGTTTAGGAAAGAATGAACGTGGCATATATAGATCCAACACAAAAGTTTCTTATTTCCAGTAGCAAGCTTTAAACTTCACATCTGTAAATGACTCATTTTGTGGCCTCAGGCAAGTATTTTCACCTTTCTGCTCTTGTTTTCCCCTATGTAAAATGTGGGATAACATCATTTCAGTTTGCAGATTACAGAGATTATGAGAGGATTCCATGCAGAAGACCACAGACAGAATTCAACTCATAACTGTGCACACAAGAGGAAACACAACTTTTTACAAGGAAGTAAAAGGGCAAGCAGGACTATTTGTCAAGACTGGGCATCCAAACTTCAAATTGAAATTTTATGGCACTCATCACTCAACCTTCTGTCTAAGGCATATGTTGCTTTCTGCTTCTCCCACTAAAACTGCAAGGAGCTCTTGACTAGCTACAAAAATGGAAATAGGAAATCCATTCCAAAGGCAGCTGCACCCACTAGAAGGAGCTAGGAACATAGTTTAGAAAGCTAGTATCTCTCCTTACCTTAAGGGGTCTATAAAAATATAACAAACGTACATTCTTACCTACCTAACAGAAACCCATTTGATAATTTAAACTGAAAATGAATAATCAAGTTGGTTTACAACTATTCTACTAGCTATTTTATTTATTCACAGCAGGCTGTTTCTACTTGCATTCAGTTCCTTTCTTCCTGAGTACTAACACCTGGTATTTTCAGGTTCAAGCCTGTTTGCCTTCCCAAGATCTCCTAACAACCACTGGTCTTGGTTCTTAAGCAACACCATAAATTAGCAACACTACAGAACATTTTTGACAGGGAAGTAAGGTTTGGAATAGTTGGGAAATTCACTTTCTGAAAATAGCCTCTAATCTGTTTAGTTTTTACTCACCAGACATAACAAAATACCTTAAGCCACTTTAACCCTTAAAATGTGTAGCTATGTTAATGTACTTCTGTAACAGTTTTACCAAAGCCTGTTAATAAGCTGCAAATACATCCAAATATTTTTAATCAAACATATGTTACCAAAGACATTTTTGTAGGCCCTGGCCTAGATCACCACATTGCCTTACAGACTGTGATGTTGAGCAGTGGCTAAAATTTCCTAAGATACAGCTTATAAAGTTGATACTACCAGCACAGGTAATACCACCTTTTCCAGCTGATACGTCCAGGGCCTGCTCTATATTTCAATACCTGCACTTGGAACATTTTTAATATACCTGCTATTTTGTTGGTGTTGAAATGCACTCAAAAATTAGCATTTAACTCAAACCCAGGATTTGAGATGTGTCATTTTGGGCATTTTTTCTGCATTATTATCGTAGTAGTAGTATCATATCAGTCAGGGTTGGAAGGGACCATAAGGACCATCTAGTTCCAACCCCCTGCCAGGGGCAGGGACACCCCACACTAGATCAGGCTGGCCAGAGCCTCATCCAGCCTGGGCTTAAACACCTCCAGGCACAGGGCCTCAACCACCTCCTTGGACAACCCATTCCAGGGCTTCACCACTCTCATGGTGAAGAACTTCCTCCTCACATCCAGCCTGAATCTCCCCACCTCCAGCTTCATTCCATTCCCCCTAGTCCTATCACTACCTGATATCCTGAGAAGTCCCTCCCCAGCCTTCCTGTAGCCCCCTTCAGATACTGGAAGGCCACAATTAGGTCACCTCAGAGCCTTCTCTTCTCCAGACTGAATACATGTAACTGATACATTTCTGTGTCTTACACCACAGTATTACCTATAAAATCACATAATAAATAGGCAACAGAAAGGAAAGTTTGCCCTGTAGTTTGCCTTTTCCTCCCAGGATATGTTCACCTTTGTTCCACTCACAAGGAACTCTCTTTCACTAACTTCCTGCCATTTTCACTCTTGGCTACTATTTTCCATGTCTGCCTTGGGTTTTGTACAGGTTATCTGAGAGCATGTTTTATATGAAAACAAAGGTTATATGGAATGCCAAGGAATAGGAGTCTTAAATGGATATGAGTTTTTGGAAGTGTAAGTTACATATATGGAAATACAGCAAGTTTGAGAGGGCTGAATTGGTCTCTTATTCATCCAAATTGCTTTTCTTCCTCTTTAGAACCAGATGACTATGGTCACAACAGATGACTTTTTCACCCTGTGGACATTTCTGCCAAGATAAAAAAAAAAGTCTTCTCATTTATAACACAAAAATGCCTGGAAAAGTGGTGTAAGAAGAGGTGAACATCTACTCCTTTAAGCATTTTTAAAGTGCTAACATATTTCCACTTGAAATTTCTAGGATCTTACAGGCTTAAAAGGCCAGGAAGTTAAAGAAATCTGCTAAAAGCAAACAAGTGGATGGGGTGCTTGGTGCCATGGTTTAGTTCATTAGATGGTGTTGGATGATAGGTTGGACTTGATGATCTCAAAGGTCTCTTCCAACCTGGCTAATTCTATTCTATTCTATTCTACTCTACTCTACTCTATTCTAGGAAGAGGCTAGATTACTGAAGGAATCATATTAAACTCTGTATCTTGGTTAATCACAAAGTAATACATCAATAGCTTTGCCTTTTCATCACTGTTTAGTAAAAGAAGGATGCTAAATGTCATTTTGTTCTTGTTTTTCTTCCACAGTCAAAGCACCTGACTTCTGAAACAGAAGGTGTTGTATCAATCTCCTTTTAGTGTAGCTGATCCTTCCTCCCATGCACACAGCAGATCTCTTAAGAACTGCATACTGAGGTGCACAGATCTCCTCATATAATCCTACCTCAGTTGGCCTGTCTGCCTTCTATCCCACTTCATATTACTAAGTGGTTTCAAGAGATTTACTCTCTTTTTCCAAAGGAAATGTGACCTGGAGAAGGCCTAACTTCCTCCTGAAATTCTGTAGTTACAGGAACTACATGGTGAGAGTTTTAACAGTTTACCTGCTGGATTAGAGAGATCAGCATCAGTGTAAAAGTGATTTATTTCATCACAGAGGATTTCCTGTGCAAGCAAGGGATTGGCAGCTTATTCCACCTGAAGAAATACTTACATAGATAGTGTGGCCTGGAGAGCCAGGTATACTGGAACCTGGTCTGGAATAAATGCTTTCTGATGATGTTCTTGTAGGCTGAAAAATAAAAAGTAACTTTTCAGAGCAACCCAGAGTGGTTAGCATTGGTGATCTGGGGTTTAAGTGAAGAAATCTGCATACATCTTGAAATTAACTGAATTTAGGAAAAAAAAAAATGTCAACACAAATGCAAGCATTCTGGCAAATTTCACAATCTTGTGAGACAAATGGGCTTTTTGTTTTGTTTTGTTTTATTTTGGTGGGGGAAGGAGTGCTGTGAGAGGGGAAAGATGTTTTCTAAATCATACAGTGTAAAAGACTGACAACAATAATGAACAAAATCAAACAAGACCTGCCAGTGACAGTGCAAGGAGCCATACAAAGTACAATCCAGGATAGTCCTGCTGGCCATTTTATCAAATTGTTAGTTCACAAACAGCTAGAGGAGTCAGCAGTTCAGCAGACAAAGCTGTTGAGAGGAGCACAGCACACATTATCACTCTCCAGATGTTCAATCACTGGATTTCCATTATGAACACAAGCTGAATTCAATCTAAGTAGAAGGACCAGAAAACCCTGGCTTGGAGCTGTCTCCTGCACCTGTAGCACAATCTAGATGCAACATCAAAGCTAAAGTGTTGACTGAAATGTCATGATTTCCCATGCTGCAAAAGTCCTGACATTTAAAGACAATGCCCTGCAAACTGAAATCCATGTGAACAATCACATCCCTACAGAGCAAGTGCTGTCACACATTTAGCAGATTTTCAACACCCTATCAGAACTAAACAAACCCTGATTCCTTGGGGGAAGTTTTGTGAGAGGAGACAAAATAATTTAGCACTCAGATGAGAGGATCTTGAGAACTTGATGAATCTGAAAAACATCTCTTCAAATCAAAAGTCACCCAGGCTACTGTGGCAATTACTCCCAAGCCTGGCATGCAGCAGATACAAAAAGGTAGTTAATGACACTGCAACTGAGAAACCATGAATGATTTTTGTTCCTTAATTGAACTGCAATGAACCAAATCCCATCTCAAAGCAGTGAGTGCATCAACAGATGACTCTGATGACTAGTGCAGTGGGATACTTCAAAGTCACTGATAATTAAATCTTGGTTAACAGTCCTTACCTCATCAGCTTGTGACCTTGACCTAAGGGACCTTCAGGCACACACTGAAGACAAACAAGGCTTGACAGCCTGGCTTGCTGATTTTTCTTAGGAAATAATCTGGAGTGAACACAACAAGGCTACTGGACTTAATTCTTATCTCTCAGCATACATTTCCTGAAAGGATCCTTCTACAGATCTCAGAGTCTTTCTATTTCATAGGGCAGGAAAGCTATGGGAAGCATCCATATACAAAAAATGATGAAGACTAGTTGTGGGTCACAGCAGGCTTGCTTTGATTTCATCTGTGGAAATGAAATCACCACATTCAAGGAGTGTCAGAGGAATAAAAGGCTTTGAACATACTCCTCCAAAAAATGTGAAGATTCAGATCAAAGTGAGAGCAGATGTGGCTGTGGACTGACACAGTCACAAATCCTCTCCAGAGCACATCTGAGAAGACTTTCTCACGTGGACCTTTATGTGTTTCCTTTCTCTCTATAACTACAAATTCCTACATCCCAAAAAGGAACAGAAATTTTTCATCTGCCCTTCAGTTCCTCCCCATGATGTAATCAAAGCAAAAAAAGCCAACAACCACCACTTGTTTTGTGGAAATGTTACAAGAATGAATCTGGAAGATCTGGCTGTTGAGAAACACTTGGTTCCCCGCTTCCATCCTGACATTTTAAACCCCTGCCTGAGTGGAGACACACGTAGCATGTTGCTGCAGTTGCCACGGAAAACAATTGTTTTCATTACAACATAGGGAACAGCATTAAGTAATTGAGGTACTGTTAGGGATGTCTGTTACCTTTGGCTTTTGGCAGACATACTTGAAGAGTTTTGTCTGCTCAGTTCTCTGTTGTAGGAAAATGTGTGCCAGAGGCAGCTGGGGCTTCTTTCTACCTTGCAGCCCCCCTGCACTGCTCTTCACTCTGGATCTTTTACAAACAGTTTAGAGAAGAAATTCTCAGCCCTTGGACTATCCTTTTAGCCTTATCTCTTAATGTCACTGCTAAAAGTATTTTCAGCAAAGTAAGAAGTCATTTGTATAGACACCATAAGAAGATAGTTTCAGCCACGTCCTGCTAAGAACTTTCTTAGGTGCTCTTAACCCTGCAGTACAGGAGCTGCCGTCAGATGGACAGGCAAGTTGTACCTCCTGTTCCTTATTTCCTCACTCTGTTTCTGCTCCAAGTTCCCATTACCATCCCATTAACATATCAGATATGAGGCCCTTCCTGTAATTCTTCCTGCATGTATCAATCTTCCTTCCACCTAGTGCAAAGCTCCGTATCACCCAGGCAGGGTGCCAGCCTGCCAGCCACTGCCTGAGCACACACCATTCCTCCTCTGAAGAATCCAAGCAGACCTGCAACTCTGAAACTCTCTGCTCCTACTCCTGTACCTTGCTTAAGTTTACCACATACTCTTGAAGACGGTGCAGGAAAATTAGGACTTCTACATCTACTCTCACCCTTCCTGCCTCACTTTACACAGGCTGCTTCCAACACAGATGGCTATTTCCTACTCTGCTGCTCCCATATGGTCTGGAATGCTTCAAGGGTTTGCACTTTCCCCTAATGACAATTGCATTGGACTTAAAAACATTTGTGCTGCTTGCCTTAACAAATACACTCTAAATATTCCTTGATATAAGCAGTTCCTCTGGCATACTTTTAGTTGCTATGGCTGGCAATCTTCTAACAGACCTATAATAGCTCCTGACTGGAAATCTGAGTCAGGGTATGGCTTTCATTAGATGGTACATTGTATCTTCAGCAGCAGTTGAGAATTCCTGATCCTGTGCACCACTCTTATGACTTTATATCTTAAACAGGTGGCAAGAGACGCACTGCAGGTCAAGTTTTCTATTGATGTAACTGCAATGGAGTGTAGTAAAGCACACTCTAGAGGAGAGCTGATCAGAGCACAGGTGAAACAGGAAAACAGCTATCTTTGGTTTAGCCTTTAACCTTCATTGGAGATATCATGTGACCATCTTTTGCACACACTACTGGAAGAAGACAGGTAAAGAAATTAGAGAAAACATCCTTTAATAAGAATGCATTAATTTAGAATATCACCATAGTCCTGTGACACTTGCTCTACACTCCCAGCAGCAAAGCAAGTAAAGGTGCCTTCTACAAACAGCCCTGGAACACTCTTTCATAGAATCATAGAATGAACAAGGTTGGAAAAGACCTCAAAGATCAGGTCCAACCTGTCCATGATTGTTCTTCAAGTTCAAGTACAGCTTTTCAAAATGCCACCTTTGTGCAGAGGAATTTAAAGCCAATTTCTATGATGAACTGCAACTGATCTTTTCCCCTCGTGGTACATGACCTTCCTCCATATGTTCTGACTGTAGAGAAATCAATTCCCCCCTCCCCCACCTTCCACTCAAATGGAAGTAACAGTAGCAAATATATCAATATGGCATGTCTGTATCAAATATAGGAAGTCTATGAAGTCTTTGAGAAAAATAAACAGAAATTCATGCATGTTGTTAAAGGAGCCAAAGGAAAGATCCACATCACAAAGCATCTAAAGTATCTGCAAGGCTTCTCAGTATTTCCCACTTTATCATAGACTTCTTATTTTTATGCTTTTGTCCTTCATTCCATGCATTTGTCTTCAATGCAAAAGTTCTTTACCAGCTTCATTTGCAGGCTGGCAGAGGCAACACCAACTGTCATGCTCATCCTATTAGGTTCACTGTGAATTTCAGTGCTCAATTACCATATCACCCATGCAGATGCCCCAAACTGATTAACTTGCTATTTTGATCTTAGATTGCAAAGCTTAAGATATTCATCTGCATTTACCTCAGTTTGTCATGTCATCATGCATGGCACATCATCTAAACAACTTCCTTAAAATAAACAAACAAATCAATCAATCTACACTTGAGCCACTCACATCACCCAGATGCTGCCACAATGTGGTGGCTCTGGCTTTCTCAAGTACAGATGTTCAGAACCATGCTCTACAAAAACTTACAAGTGCAGGCAACCAGATCACAACTGATCCCAAGAACATCTGGCCAGCTGGATGCACTACTGTTTCACAAAGGCATGGCATTATTTACAGTACCTGCCTTAATTTTTTGATAGAGTTCATTATGCAAGGCGGTGATAATAGCTGCAGAAGAATGAATATGTTTTCACTTAATAACATTTAACATGGTAGCTTAAGGAAATTCTCTAAACCTCAGAAGTTACTTTAAGTGAAGCATGTTTACAAACAAACTAACAGAAGATTAGGGTGTAGTTCATTCTACTAGGCAGACACAACTTGGAAATAGCAAGGAATTGGGCTTTCTCAGTACAATGCTTGCTACTCTGACCAGCTGCTTCAGCAATTGCAAGGTTTTACAGTGATTTAGGACTTGGAAGCAGGGTTCACTAAACACAGGTTCCCATGGACTTCAGTAATTGTCAGTGGCTGTATACAAGACCAGTAAAGAACCTCACTGTTACAGCAACCCTGTGCCTGTCTACTAGTTTAATTGTGCCTCTTTCACAAGAGTATTTTTATCAAATGCATGCACGCATGATTTCTCTGCCTAAAGAAAAGTAAATCTTTGCTGTATATGCATGTAGTGGGTTGAGAGAAGGCCCAGCTTTCCCTCCCCCACTAAGAAGGAAATGACAAAACTAGTGAACAAGTTTAGTTCAAACTCACACAGCCACACATTAATAGGTTACAACTAAATTCTCCTTTTGAAGAAACACAGGCCAGGGCAGAGAAGGAATTTTCAGCACATAATCATTGAAGGCATGTTGCTACTAAACTTTTACAAGACTACTCATGCAAACATAGCCTTCACCAAGAGTAGAGTTAAGAGAAAAGCAGAAGAAAATAAAGTGGGGAGTCTGGAACACAGTGAATTCAACACCAAACTGCTCAGAGAAGTCACAGGATTTCACCCTACAATTTTCATGTAGATGCAAGCCTTTGGCCCATGTTTGTAGCAAAAAGGATGATATGATACTAGTGACAGCATCTTTGTGTCTACATTGCAGAAGAGCACTTCAAGACAAATTCTGCCTTGAACTATACTTTGTATAATCATCAGGTAAATAGAATACTGACCAAATTTACACAAGAGGATGTTCACCTGGCCCTAAGCTATTTCTATCCACAGAGTCTACAAAGCAAGAAAGAGTACATACCTTATTTTGACATGGGCTGCTCCTACTTTGCCTTACATATTTTTCTAATACATTGGATAGGATTTGCTTTCATAATCCTAAGGCTCCTGGATTTCAGCACCAGAATCTCATGCATGCTAAGCTGAACGCAAAAAGTCACTACATTGGCTAAGAACATGAGTGAGAGTCCCACAGTTTGCTGTTCTCAGACTTCAGCATTCAATTCCACAAATCCTAGGACTGCTGAGACATTGCCCTCCTTAGGACCACTGGCAACACACCTTTACGGCTGAATTTTCTGGATGCATATTGCTGCAGCTAACAGAAGGTGGCGTTCAAGAGGGGTTAATGCTTTACAACATCCTGAGTTAACTGATGAAAGCAGTGTGCAGGACAAAAGTCACAGGGCTTGCATTACCCCCTGAATCACAGCACTAGATTCAACCATGTAACATTCTTCTCCAGCTTGCATCTAACACAAATATCCTGCCCTGGTTGACAATATGACTAGGACTACTTTGCAACTAGAGATGTGAGGGCAGCATGAGCAGACACAATGGAAATCCAGTGGCACGGACTCTGGCAGCCTGTCTGCCCACTGCTAGCCTGTACTGAGTCCATAGCAGTACATTCTTGTTGTCAGGTGAAAGCTACCTCAGGTGCCTGCATGCAGCACAGCCACATGTACCCCAACAGCAGACATGACTGATAAATAAGCACTGCCCTGAAGGAGAAAAAATGGAATTAGGTGGCGTTTGTAGATGCAAACCAAACTCAAGGAAATTCTGAAAGTAGAAAGGGATCTTCCAACTCAGATGTGGATGTGCCCCAGATGAGAGAGAGAGGAAAATGCTCTCTGGCAGCACATGGAAGAACCAGGAAGTTTGTAAATATTTTCTCAACCAAAAGAAGTATTCATGTGTAGGTGGTCAGCACATATTAAAAAGGAACTGATTTAACTAATGGCACCTCCTTTTTGTTTGTTTGTTTGGTTTTTTCCCTTCTAAAAAGCATGAGCCATTGCTCATGAAAAACTTACTGCTTTTTAACCATCACTTTAAAGTCATCGAATCATAGAATTGTCAGGGTTGGAATGGACCTCAAGAATCATCTAGTTCCAATCCCCCTGCCATGGGCTGGGACACCTCACACTCCATCAGGTTGCTCACAGCCACATCCAGCCTGGCTTTAAAAACCTCCAGGGATGAGGCTTCCACCACCTCCCTGGGCAACCTGTGCCAGTGTCTCACCACCCTCATGGTGAAAAACTTCTTCCTGCTTTTTACCATTTTCATTCCCTCCGTTATCTGCCCTCAGTTATTATTTTGCTTGCTTGTTTTAGAAGAAAAACACCTGTCTGTAACACCGGAAGAACAACACTACAGCCCCCAGCCCCCTCCCTCCCCCAAGCTCATTTGAATTTCACAAAATTAATGTTAAGCATTTCATTAACCAAAATTAAAAAAAAAATAATAAATTAACGTGAGAATTAACAAACAACACTGCATCACATGGTGCAAAACACAGCATCAGTGCCTATGGTGGCCAAGTGATAGCAAGGAAGCTGTGTGGCAGCGGTAGTAGCAAGCGCAGCGAATGACAAGAATGAAGAAATCTTCTCAGGAAAGAAGACCATTCTCAACACTATGAAAACACAACAGCAAACCTCTGCAGAGCGTGGCCTGCGCAGAACCAGACTCTTTGGGTAAAAGAACTCAGATGAGGAATGCTGTCATGAAACACAAAAGGGAAAAATGAGTGAAAGGAAAGCAGTTTCCCCAGCTCAGTGGTTAAGCTCTTTTGTTCAATCGATTTACTGATCTCTACTTCCTAGATAATAATCTGCCCATTGCAACGTTCGTGTTACTTAATGATCCCTGCAGAATCATGAACAGCCAGACAGTTGTGGAAAAAGACCCTTAAGCAATGTGTATTTTTGTAACATACATATGGTTGCTTTATTTTCTGCTTGTTTGGGCTTCGTAATCCTCCACAAACATCCAGTGGAAGGAAGATCTAAAGCAACCATTGTTATATGAACCGCCTCTCAGATCCTGACCAGCTCAAATGCTGATCAGTTTATTTCACAGTTCAGTTACTGAGAGGGAACAGAACTTGACCAGCTCGAATGCTGATCAGTTTATATCACAATTCAGTTACTGAGAGAGAACAGAACTTGCTGAAACCTTCCAAAGTTACTTCAGCAGCAAAAGGGCTTTTTGTTTTGTTTTGCTCTACAGGGAAAGGAAACCCATCCGAGCAAATCGGCCATGCCACTGGCTTTTTGCAGAATCACCAGAAAATCTAGGCCTGAGCCTGGAAGTGGCTATATCATATACCTGTCAACTCACAAATTTGGCATTTGGCACATGTTTGTCAACTCACAGATTCCACCTCTCACATTGGATCTAAATGTGTGTCACGAGAAACTGAAAGTCGAAGTACAGTTCCTAATTTGGTGGTGCCACGTTCAAATAGCACATCGTGCCTCCAGTTTCATTCGTTTCTGTACCTACCTGTTTGCTACTGCCTTCACTTGAGTCAAGCAGAATGAAATGTGTGTCCAAGTGAGCTCAAACTGATTTTAAAATAAGGTGCCTGACTTTGCACTGGAGTAGACAGAGACATCATGCACAGCTGAAGCTAAAAATTCTCCATCTGTCCAGCTAGCTTCAGTACAGTGCATCCATCAATGCCTTTTAAAGACATTAAACCTCTGCATAAAAGCTTTCATCTAGGAACAAGGGGACCTTGGATAGCTGTGCCATAAGATTTCTCAAATGCTCCCTTAATATGCATTCTTTTTGTTTCACTTCATTTTCCTTCAAGGACTCACTTAGGCAAAACCTTGTAGGTGCATGATTTCATTTAACTCACTCACTTCAATTAAAATTAGCTGAGGGAGTAGAAGACTGAAATGCTTCAATGTGTGACAGAGAAAGGAAAATATTTCAAGAAGACTTTGGCCATTCCACTGGGAATGGAAATAAGCCAACTGATTTAAAAGGTCAGCTGGAGCAGGTTACTAAGGGCTGCAACCTACTCAGGAGTGCTTTGGCAAGATTCTGGGGTCCAAGTGAAAGGGAGGTATTGTACCCCAGTCATTCACTACAAAACATGAACATTCTGACACTCCAGTAGGGCCAAAACACTGTCTTACATTCAGATTGTTGAATGAAGAAAAAATTCAGTCCAGCACAATTTTCCACTTTCTTGTGGAAAGTCATGACAGAACAATGTGTAAACACTGGATGGTATCTCCAGTGATGTTTGCCCATGCTAGATCACATGCCTATCTAGGGCCAGTGTCTGTATTATCAGCACAGCCCACACTGACATCAGCTCTGCTCAACAAGAATTTATCTGCATTACCTAAGATCATCATAAGTTCTCTCTGGGGAATGTTTCACAGACCAGTGCACCTGAATAAACTCTAAAAGACGTGGCTTCCTGTGAACGAGCCACAGGACATCCTAGGTATCTCCATGCCAGCACCTCTTAAGTTTCCTTGTCTGAAAGACGTTTTGTTCATACACAGTCTCAAATATCCATATGCAGAAAAAAATAGCAAAGTTCAAAGGACCAAATGAGTCATCAACATGAGTAAATTGTTCAGAAGATGAATTAGTGAATATGGGCTTAGAATTGCCTGGTGCATGCAAAAAGCCAGGCTCCAGCATTTATGAGTGCAGCATTATTGTCCTCAAGGATTCGATCCAGAAAGTTTGTCTGGATATGTTGAGGTGACTCCAAGGGTAACTTCGGCTCTTCTTGGCATTCAAATTAGGGTCATTTTAGGCTGAGGTTTATTTGGATGGTGAAGGAAGAAGAGTTCATCTTTTCTAAATGCTGTAAATAACCACACAGAAGAGGGGATAGCTATAAAGCAATTATACATATGTGCAAAAATACTGAAATATGTTGTAGCATTTGCCCTGTCCACATTTTCTCTTTCAGATTCTCTCTCACAATAATTGAGATATGAAATGAAGTGTCTTAGAGACTTTGCCATGTCTGTATGTCAATAAATGACACTATCTTTAAGGCAATGCACTGAGACAGGTATGTGAAGGTGGTGAACCTAAAAATCAGAGCAATACCTCTGAAGTGCCTCCACTGTTTATTCTGCCATGAGAGCTATGCGAAAAAAACATGGAGAAAGTCACTCTTTTAAAACCAACATTCAGGTACTGTGTGCAAAACAATTGGCTGCTGTGCCACTGCCACAAAGTCAGCTTACCCGGAGCTTATCTTCTGTCTTAGTAGATTGCTTACAGTCGGGGTGCCAGACAGTGGAACCTGAAGGAGGGGGAAAAAAAAAACACCAAGCC
This sequence comes from Dryobates pubescens, assembly GCF_014839835.1. Taxonomy (NCBI): domain Eukaryota; kingdom Metazoa; phylum Chordata; class Aves; order Piciformes; family Picidae; genus Dryobates; species Dryobates pubescens. Next base: position 5,749,617 of record NC_071619.1, on the reverse strand, counting down.
ACATTTACTCAGAGCATAGCAGATAAGTTCTGGGCATGACAAGCTAGTTATTAAAGAGAATCCCTTCAATTGCATCAGATGGTGAATCTGTACAAATTATGCAAGTAATTAAATTCTAGCTCATGAGAAAGACAAATGCAACAACAACAAAATAATTCAAATACTTGGCCCATTTCTACAGCAGCCTCTTCCTCAGGCTGTCAAAACACTTTGCACACATTCTTAATTAAAACTCAAAGAGCCTCAAGCAGCAAAGGAAATCAGTAAGCACCAGCTGGAGGAACTGAAAGTAAGTGTTCCTCTGGGCGGGATGGAGGGTAAGAGCTAAATATCTGGGCCACGGTTACCTGATCTGTTCTCCCCTCATGTATTGCACCACACATAAAAAGGAAGTTTTAAATCCATTAATATTGGGAAAGTCTTATGACTTCCGTGAGCAATAGGTGTCATATTTAGTTACTGTAAAGTATTACTCTCTGCCCTGCAATTATGCAAAATGCAATGGGAAAATTCACAAGGCAGCAAAGTCAGGGCTGTAATTCCCCCACTGTACTAAGCAAGAGAAGCCAGCGTGACACGGGTGGTAGAATGCAGCATGTGGAAGAGGCTCCCCTAGAGCAGAGTGTACCATACTGGCACACACATCTTTTCTGCTCCTTGCCCTACAAGGTTAGTGGTGTGTGTTGCTCTGGCCTTTCCACATGGCACATTCCAGTTACACATGCTGCTAAAAGAGGCAAAGTCTCTGCTCTTTGTGAAACAAAACATGGAATACTCTCTTATGCTGTAAAAATGGAAATACCCAGCTGTCCCCATGGGCTGAGCAGTGGTCAGGTGCAAGGAGCACTTCCACCCCATTTCAGCTCTCATTTCACAGAATCACAGAAATGTTCAGGTTGAAAAAGACCCTCGGGATCACCAAGTCCAACCAACTACCCTACTCAACAAGGTCCAACTCTAAAACATATCCTCAAGCACCACATCCAAGCAGCCTTTAAATGCATACAGGATTGGTGACTCAACCACCTCCCTGGGCAGCTCATTCCAATGCCTGACCACTCTTTCTACAATTTTTTTCCCCCAAATGTCCAGTGTAAACCTACCCTGGTGCAGCTTGAGGCTGTTTCCTCTTGTTCTATTACTAATTACCTGTGAGAAGAGACCAGCACCAGCCTCTCTACAATGTCCTTTCACGTAGCTGCAGAGAGCAATGAGGTCTCCCCTCAGCCTCCTCTTTTTCAAACTAAACAGCCCAAGCTCCTTCAGTTGCTCATCATAAAATTTACTCTCATTTGGAACAGCTTATGTTCATTGCTAGGAAACTGCTAGCAGGTTGTTAGCCAAGTTAAAATGGAGCAGAAGCTAAAGACGATTTTTAAGAGTGCAGTCAGATTCAAACATGATTGCAGTCACCCTCACAGAGAGCCTTGTCTCTCTGCAGGAGGGGAACATCACCTCTTCACTCTGTCCACACCAAGTAACAAAACAGAGTGAAGTCCAGGTCTCCTGCTGGCTACTAGCTCAAGTGCAGTCAGAGGAAACCCCACCCTCAGACCCCCAAAGGGGTATGGGTCAGGGCCGCTGGAATTTTCCTTCTGATGAGCCCTTACATGGCTCTGTACAGAAGTGAAAACCAGCAGGACTGATTTAACTTCCCAGCAGCACACAGTACAATCATCATCGGGAGACTGGAGAGAATGCTGTGACTCTGGATCAAGGGTCTGAGATGTTTGGCTTTGAGTCTAAGCTGAGGAAGAAGAAACTGTGCATTTGGCAGAGGGAAATGATCAGACAACAGAGGGAAGTGTACCAACAGCCTTCTCTGTAAACAAACAGCACCTCGGAGCCAGGGCCCCACAGAGCCTGTGAGATCAGGAGAGAAACATGCCCAGTGTTTTTACTTAGGAGGTCAGACAGATCCAGGCACTCAAGAGGGAGCGAGTTCTTGTTATAAGGCCAATGAACTAAGATTCAGAAGGCTGAGTTTCAACTCTCAAATTCAGCTGCAATCTTCCAGTGTAACTCAGAGAAAATGTTCTCTGTTCCTCTGTACCTCAGTTTCTTTTTTATTAAACTATCCCCACCATCAAAGAAAAAGCTGTCACTGCACTTTCAGTCATTATTTCACACAAACTGGCACAATTTCAGGGATACCCCAGGAGGATGCTGCAGCTCTGAGAATGATCAAGAAATGCAAGAGAGTCTGGATGCCATTTTCATGGTGATACTTAGCTAATGGTTGTTAAATGTAAATATTTTTTCATTATCTTGAACTCTGAGCTACTACAACTTGCAAATTTTATTCACTCCAGTCTATTTTGAAATACTTGGAACAATGCAAATTCTCATGCTGTATCATTCCTCTTTTTCCTACAGGAAACATTATTCCCAATCTTAACATATGTTTGTTTGCTCACTTGGCAGACACCACCCAACATGTTCATTTCTTCAGCTTTGTATCTTGCACGTATCCTTGTTTCAGTATACAGCTCTCTAAGTATCAGTAAGTTGGGCTGCTAATGACACACTGAAAAAAGCTGAAAGCCTCTGTGAGAATGAAGTGAAGCATCCCTCTAAATGCTAAGCAACATCCTAGCTCACTAATGGTCTTCTGAGGCAGCCCATGTAATAATATATCACTAGAAGGACAATGGGAAAGAGAAAGCGTCTGATGCTGTTTCATTTTCCTGTGGTGGAGCAGGGCAAAGCCAGAGTGCTTTGGATTATTAAAACCATCCTTAACATAAAGCCCCAAACCAGAAGCTGTTTTTCTCTCATGTTCTCCTTTTGCAGGTTTCCCACACATTTCTAATGCAAATAGCCAACACAAACCTGCCAAACTCTTCTGTTTTACAAAGCAATATCAACACAGTGCTTTCATGTCCTGTGGAAAAGAGTACTAGAAGAGAGATGGAAGCTGCCTATTTTGTCAGTAATGTGATTTAGATTCTAGCTTTAGTGTTGTGGTGTTGCATTTCTATTTCAGCTTGGAATGCTGTTATTCTGCACCCTAGGGTAAACAGTTTGGATTATGTCAGGATATATATTTCAGCTGAGAGCTTTTAGGTCCCTTACACTTACGAGCATGCTCAGTTCAGCAAGGAAAGCTTTGGCAGGACAGTTTGGAGCACACTCAGCAATAACATTATTCAGTCAGAAACCAGCTTGTGAGCAATAAAGCAATGCAACCTGGCCTGCTCCTCCTCTGGGATAGAGTGAGCATGAAGAATGTTAATTCACAGCCACAGGCTGGAAGAGAGTGATGGCAGATCAAGGAGCCAGGTACCTCTCTTTCTCCTCTGCTTTCATATCACCTGAATTTGGCAGAGACAAAATGTAGTCTTGTTTAAGTAGAAGCAGCATCTGCCTTACTTGGATCTGCAGAAACTTACCACCACGGCCTATCCAATCATTGAACTCTCACTATCTGCTAGGCTGGTGCAAGCAGCATCAGCTGCAAACGTATTAGCAGCAGCAAGGGATGAACCAATAGTCCTCTTGAACTCTGTCTGTACTTTACAGTAGATGCTATGATGTGAGGAAACTAAGAGGATTACTAGTTGTCAGACATGGTGACTGCTCTCCAATCTGCCATTAGAAATCAGTACTTCCTACCTCCACCCTCTCTCAGCCTCACCTGCCTCCCTGCAATGCAGAGCTGCTGCACAGCTTCGGTATTGAGTTATGTGCACAGCTGGAATAAGATGACTAAGTGATAAAGTCAGTGAGCGATGACAGAGATGGCCTTCAAGGGAGGACAAACTACAAAATAACACAAGTTAGCTTCAAAGGAATTCCTTAACAATATCATCTTAATTTTGGAACTCCTCCAGAAGGAATCCCTCCTTAGCATTTCAAAAGATGGCTGCCACCACATTTTCATAACTTCTTTCCTAGTCTTTTAGAGTCCTTTCCAGTACATCAAGCAAGTTTTCTAATGTATCTGGAATATACCTTTTTCATGTTGATTTCTGGCTTGCCTGAATGTGTATTTATACATCTTTCCCCCAAAATTAATTAATAGTACAGCAAATAATAAAAATAACTGCAGCTTAATAGTCTCCATGCTACCTTCTGGGACAGTAGGTAGAATTAAGATCAAGCATACTTTTCAATCAATTTATGGTGAAAAGATCATGAGAAGAAAAGTTCTTGGCAATACTTTGGACCACAAGATTGTTAATAAGAAGAAGAGATGAAAATGAACATACAGGAAAGAAGTCACTGTAGAAAGACATAAAAATAAGTGGGAACAAAGGGGACCAAATAAAAGGGAAATGGGCAAGGTAAGCAAATATGATTAACAGCTGGAGGAGACACATGGGGAATGAAATCTACACGACTCAAAAGAAGCTCACTCAAGCCTCTGGAAGTTTCTCCTTTTACAGTTTAGAGTGCGGTGCAAAGACACACAAGAACTGATCAGCAGAATTCAGGGGAAACCCTCTCACTTTGCCTGGTATCTCATATTCCAGTCTGTTTGCTGAGCTGTCTGCCAGATGCCAAATTCAGAGGCAGCCTAATAAATTTCATTTTTGCTACAGCTTCAGAAAACTGTCTGCCTCAGTTAGGGTGTAGAGTCACTGCTTTGCCACACTTATGGACACCTACTAGAATGAGAGGCTTTCAAGTGAAAAAGTATGAGAACACTGTTGAAGACAGGATGGCTATAGACCTTCTTACCCTCCTTGTCACCTTTTAGGGTGATGGAGTACTGCAACAGGCTGCCCAGAGAGGCTGTGGAGTTTCCTTCTCTGGAAATAGTGAAAACCTGTCTGGACACTGTCCTGTGCAATCTGTTCTGGATGACCTTGCTTTCGCAGGGGACATGGACTAGATAATCCCAGAGGTATCTACTGACCCCTACCATTCAGTGATTCTGTGATTTCATGGGGATGGTTTACAAACTCCTGACAGAAGAACTACAGAAAAACTACAAAGTCTGACTTTTTTTTTTTTTGCAGTGGAGACATCCTTACCTTGCAGATACATCTCTTCTCCTTCCGTGAACATTTGGTTGCACCTGCTGCATCGTGCACAGCTTGGATGGTAATGCTTGTCACCTGCCTAAACAAGAACACAAAAGGGACGTGATAAACCAATGCACTGCTTTGTGAGCACTCATCATTTGCTGACAGACCATTGCCATTTTTCTTCTAGGTCACCTGTTATGACACAAGATTGCCCTCATGAGTGACAGTGGTGACAAGAATGGAAGATCTGCCACGCTGCTTCAGTCCAGAAGTCTATCTACCTCAGCATCCTGTCCTCAACAGAGGACAGCATCTACTTAGGACAAAAAGCTGTAAGAAGTAAGACAATATAGAAACAGCCTTTCCCATTCAAGTAATCAGTGGTTTAAAGATTTCCTCCAAAATCTATCTAAAACCTTTGTAAATCTCCATTTATCTAACAGTCCAGGCAATGAATGTGACACTGCAGTCAGATATTTGTGTAAGCCTGTTGCATCCTCATTTTGCCAAATAACACGGATTTTGTCAACTGCTTGGTTGTTATGGATGAATTCAGACAACGTATGAAAGTTTTCATCCTGCCACTTCATTCCTTGGCCTTCTTCCTGACACTGCTGATACGAGCATTAATAGAGAGAGATTTCCAGAGCCACTGCTGGGACCATTAGCTTAATTCACAGCTGTGGTACTTCAGAAGCTACAGTAGTGCAGACAGCCTGAGCTGAATTTGAGCTATTGATGTAAACAGGTTAAATACTCTAGATCCTGTTACCCAAATCCAAATCCACTGAGCCATTCATTCTCTTAAATACATTGATATCCATAATAAACAAAGCTGATTAGATTCCAGGCCCAGGATAATTCAAGGCAGAGATATTAAGGTGATTTCTTCTCTTTAGAACACCAAAGCAACCAATGCATTAACTTCCTTACATCAGAAACTTAAGCATGCAATGTCCACATCAGGCTTTTTTAACCATAAAATAATTAATCCTAGGAAACAACCCACAACAGTGAGAAGCAATGAATTCCAAAAGTTTTTAAAATGGTTTCTGCCTTTTCAAACAAGTTAACCTTAAATCCCCCCCTTTTTTTCCCCCCCACAAAATATTCCCTGTCCACTGAGATGTTATATACCCGTAATACCTGCTTACTCCATAGCTGACTTGTTAAACATCATCAAATCCATTTCTTGTTTCATTATACCCTCAGACTGCAGCAGCACTGAATTCAGATGCTGGAACGTGTCCAGAGAAGGGCAACAAAGCTGGGGAGGGGTTTGGAGCACAGCCCTATGAGGTGAGGCTGAGGGAGCTGGGGTTGCTTAGCCTGGAGAAGAGGAGGATCAAGGGAGACCTTCTTGCTGTCTACAACTATCTGAAGAGAGGTTATAGCCAGGAGGGGGTTGGTCTCTTCTCCCAGGCAACCAGCACCAGAACCAGAGGACACAGTCTCAAGCTGTGCCAGGGGAGGTTTAGGCTCGAGGTGAGGAGAAAGTTCTTCACAAAGAGAGTTATTAGCCATTGGAATGTGCTGCCCAGAGAGGTGGTAGAGTCACCATCCCTGGAGGTGTTTAAGAGGGGACTGGATGAGGCACTTAGTGCCATGATTTATTTGATTATATGGTGTTGGGTGATAGGTTGGACTTGATGATCTCAAAGGTCTTTTCCAACCTGGTTAATTCTATTCTATTCTATTCTATTCTATTCTATTCTATTCTATTCTATTCTATTCTATTCTATTCTATTCTATTCTATTTTTCATTCACACTTAAGCCTGATTATACAGGCTCAGTTAGTATTTAAAAGTATCTATACAAGATAATCAAGCATATGGATTAAAGTACCTGAGAACTACCAAACAACCAGCTCCACCACCCAGCCTTTCTAGAGGCAAAGCTGCACCGTTTACTTTTACTGTTCTCATTTGTTCCTGCCTTAGTAGTGTAGTACCAGGGTCTGATTTTAGGGGAAGTCAGGAAAGATAGCTATTCACAGAGACAGTGGTGTTTGTGGGCATGACTATTTATTTTCATTATCACTAAGAACAATTCCCAGGCAAGAATTTTAGTCATGCAAGGCCAGAAAAGAGCATTCTGTGCTTTTAGTTCATTTTTTTAAAGCCATACACTCACTCCAGCTGCAAAAAACCTGAGCTTCTCTCACTCAGATACTTCCTTTGCTATTTATTGATTCCTGCTCCTTAGAGGGCAGCATTCACCATACAAGGAGAGTAATGTGATTCAGTAGGTTTTGCACAACAGATTGAGAGAGATGTATCAGGAATAAGATGGAGCTCTGGTAAAAGGGAGGATGAAAGGTCACTACAAGATATGGGTGTTCAAGGAAGAAAAGCTAATGAGGGAGAAAACAGAACTGATGCTTGGCTGGCAGCAAGCAACAAAACCAGTAGTGAATTGCGAAGGAAAAGCATAATTAATGCTCATTCTCTTTCTACTATTTTCTTCACTGGCTGTCTTTTTAATCCCTCACCCTCTCTAGCAATTATTTAACCAGAGATGAACCATCAGTTCCACCCAAGACTGCAGTTTAAGAAAAAGAAAGTATCTGAGACGTAATGCTGGCAACAAACCATACCTCCTTTGATCTTGAATGCTACTTACATGTGTGTGCACATATATTCTCTCTCTCCCCCGTCCCCTCTCTCCCTCTCTCTGTCTTCCTCTCCCTCTCCCTCTCTCCCTCTATCTATGCAGCTTAGGGCTGTGAATATTGACCAGGCCTCTAAGTTAGAGATGTTCAATTCCGACAGCTCAGCACTCGGCAGATGCCAACATCCTTTCTTATATTCTCTGCCTCACACAAACAGTATTGTACATACAGAGAACAGCAGTTTTATCTGTGTTCAGTAAGCAAAAAACAAACATAATCCCAACTTTTGAGTTATTTCCTAAAGTTCTTCAGTAGAATGAAGCCTGCAGAGCTGCTTGTCACAAGCAATTTCAGACTTATTAGATGATGGCAAATCTGATCTCCTGGGAAACCACCACCAGTTAATGAGATATAAAAAACATTCCTAAGAAGGCTGAATCACTGCCAGAAAGGATCTTCTCCAAACAGGAAGGCAATAATTGGAAATTAAATTTGAAACAATCAAACTGGACTCTGTCTGTCTCATCCAGCTAAAGTACATCTCTGCAGCGTATCTGTGCTGCTGCTTAACAGGGATCAGATTTTTACTCAGTAGGCACACAGATAAAATTCATAGCTTCTCCAAAGGTATTCAGTAGGGTAGCTAAGTGGCTACACAGACTGAACTGGAACAAGTATGGGGAATGCAGTATTATTATTAATTAACCTCTGAAACAACCCATCAGAGAAACATTCACACTCTTCTGACATCTGGACTAGCCCACTTCTCAGACTACCAAACTTGTGTTTGGTATGGCAAACGTGCACCTTCCTTTAATTTCACACTACTGATCTGTGGACTGTAAGATTTAGACCCCAATCCTGCTGGCAGCAACAACTAACATTAATTCAGTGACCATTTGCTCTGAAAATTATTCAGCTAAGGCACAAGAGAGTTAAAGCTACTTGCCTTCTCACTACACCTAACTCACCTTACCCCTCCTCCAGTTCACTTTACCATTAGCTCTGCTCACCAAAGGACTTTTCAAGTGGCATCTTGCACCCTGCCAGCTGCTACAAATCACTTTCTTCTTCAAAATACAGCTATGCAGCCACCAGGTTTTAACCAGTCATACTCCTTCTGTTTCTTTCTGAATTATTTCAGCTTTAATTGAGGTCTTGGGGACAATCCAAACCTTCAGGCACAAACTACGACCCATACCTTAAAAGGACTGTCACTGAACTAATTTTGAGTATACTGAACTAATTCCTGCAGATGTTCTGGTTTGGCTTAGCTACAACCCTTAACCCCCCCCAAATATAATAATGAAAATTCTTGCTTTTACTTTACATCAAAATTATTAAATGGAATTGAATGAACTGACAGCAATTGCTTATGAGATGACATATGAAACTTATGTGTTACTGTCACTGCCTTTAAATTTTGTTGAATCAACTGGCATTTGCAGTAGAAGCAAAACCATCAGTTACCAATTTACAGCAATATCCAAACTCTTCTGGCTTCCCTATTTATCTTCTACTCACAGTGATAAATATAACATAGGTTCTGTAGTCAAATTCCATTTGAACACAGTAGACAGAGATAATTAGATAAAGAAATATAGTAGTATATACTCATATACTAAATGCTTCTAGACCCTTAGAAATGCAGAATGAAGGAAGAGCAGCCACAGGTGTAAGTCTCATTCTTAATATAATTATAGGAATGCAGATTTGTGTAGCTTTCCATGGTTCTGCAAGCCTCAATGATTGGTGGTTGATAGTGACATGTGTACTGTTTGTTTTCTATATACTTCTAAATATGTCCACTTTACCCTGTATGCACTTTATATTCATGCAAAGAAAGTAGGTTTAAACATTCTTTGAGATAGCATTAAGGTTCTATATATTCTGGTAATATAAAGTCTTAGTCTGGAACCAAGTCTTTAGCAACACTGAGCTTCAGTTTCCCAATCTACAAAAAACAGGTTAAAGAACATTTAATGTCCTCCATAATACACTTTGGAGAAACACTACCAAGGAAAACCATTTGAGAAATGTATTCCTCATGAGCAATCCTGAGAATAAAACCACATAGTCACCTCTCCTCTGAGGCTTATCAGTGATGGTTGGAGGCTCAGTAGTCAGGACTCCATGGGTGATGGGCTACACAGGGGATCTGGATATGTACATTCTGCTAGGGGCAAGTCCCAAGCAAGACAAGCAAAAGAACAAGTTCTGTTATGTATTCTAACAATACCAAGACCTATAAAATAATGAGATCAAATTTTTCATAGATCACCTTTTCAAGCTCCACAGCTATCAATTTTCAGCCTTCTTCCAGCATATTCTTCTCTTAAATGACTTTGTCTGGGACATACAAATCCTCCCCAGCTGATTAAACCAGTTTGCAATGCCATTCTAGAAGTCCTTGTGCACTGTTTGCAGAGAGCTTTGAAGGCTCCTCTAATGGGAGGGTAATAACCTTGTACGACTGCCTGGAATGGGAAAGGTCTCAGAACACAGCCATTGTGTTAGACACTGCGTGCGTCAGGCTCGGAGAGACTGCCTGCCGTTTGAAAAGTAAACTGCGAGCTGGGAGGCAGGGAGGGATTTGCAGCACCAGCTGAACACAATGCCCTGAGCTTCTGTGTGACCCTCACACCTGCCTCGCACCGCTGACACCCAGCTCCTCTCACAATGCACACACCGCTCGTGTGCCTCCGCTTTATCAAAATGCCTGTCCTGGTTTAAGGCCAGACAGACCCTCTGTTGCCCCTACGAGGGACAAAAGAGTGACACTCACACAAATGGACTGGAGAGCGAGGGGAAGTTTAAATGGAAAAGCAATTGGTGTTTTACAGAAGCTACAAAAGCGCAGTGCCAAAGAATCCCAGAGCGTACAGAGACCCTTACAGCACACCCAAAGGCCTCCCAGCACTTCCCTTCTCCCCACCTGAGGATCTACCCAACACCCCCAGGGCTCCTTCTTCCCCCCCACTGCTAGGCTGGTCTCAGGCTGGCCAGGTCTGAGACTGCGGCCCTCCCCCCCAAGCATTACGCCTAGCCAGGCCTAAGAGGCCTCAAGACACTCCCCAGCATTACCTGATAGGGAGCATCTCCCAGGGGAGCAGAGAGGGAAGAAAGAGGAAGAGAAAGACTTTGCAGATGGATTTGTAGGGCATAGCATTTATGGATAGAAACAGGCTGTTTCCTGTGTCCACCCTACTGGGCTGGACACTTGGGACACTGAAGGTGTAACTTACGTGGCAGTAACAGGAGGCACCCAGCCTGAACTGCCACAATGCCTTTGGGCAATTCCTGAAGCCAAAAGCTCCTAGGCAAGGCAATAGAGGGGATTGTAAGAATGATTCCAAGCCAGGAACTGCAGATAAAGCTGCTTGCAAGCTGATATAACGTGCCCCAGAAACCCAGAATAAAAAGTACCTGCACTGAGCACACAGACAGCTTTAACCCCATGATAAGAGTACTTCAAAAGCCAGGGACTGTATTTTCTCTGCTCCCACTTCCTGCATGAGTAACTTTTATTCTCCTTCTGCTTGTAGAGGTCTAGTTGGATTAAATAAATGTTTTCCTCTCTGGTGAACGTGAGAGCTTAAGATTTCCTATTACTCATGCCTTCAGCCCTGTCCTTCTTTCCAGAACAACAGTGAACAAGAGCCAGAGAGAACAATAACAAGAATCCCACTAGGAGAGCTCACATGCCAGTGGCTCTGGTAGAGGAAGAACTAATTACCAACAGACATTTTCTGCTGGCCAAAGGACACAATTAAGTGCATATTTGCTGCGTTACATTTGCACAGCTGCACTCACTCTCCATTCAAAGGTATCTTTATGATCACCTGACAAACATGTAGAAAGCTTTATTAAACCTATTAAATGTGCATTTAAACATTTAAAGATATTAAACATGCAGAAAGCTTTACTTTTCTTACACTATTTAAATACCACAAAAGCTGCTATGTATTTTTAAGAGAACATTTAAGAGTAAAACACTACACACACCCCTCTCCTTCTATTTTTGGTCAAATTTTTATGAGCAGGCATAATGGGCCCATTTGATGGACAAACCTAATAAAATATTTAGTCCTATCATGACTCTGAAGAGAATGACCTGATTTCTTAACTCTCTTAAGGACTGAGGAGCAGCACAAAGAATAACTCAGATTCATCTTTTAAAGCCCTTAAGGAATGTTGTGAATTGTAAAACAGGAACTGTGGCAGTAGCCTACCATTTTCCAGTGAAGCTTTATTTTAATTACTTGCAGAGGTCACAGAACCTTCCACCCTGTTTGATGTTTGGTATAACATCAAATTCCATTGTTTCCTTCTCTGCAGGCTTCTGTGATCTCAGGAGCGGCTGGAACAGCACAACCACTATGAAGACCAACATTTGCCTTTAATAACATCCTGACCCAAGCTGTCCACTCATTTTTCCCAGGCTCTTATCTCTTCAGCAAGTCACTACAAGTATCTGTGCTCAGATTCAAAAACAGAAGTGCAGCCCCTTTGCTTCCAAAGGACTTCAGAATCTACTACTAAATTCTCTGTTACTACCAAAGGAAGGGCAGTATCACACAATTTAAACATGGAAAATATTCTAGCCTGATAAATCCTTTTTTGATATGTATCTTTAAAACTAGGACCTTCTAAAGCTGTTTTAACACTACTGCTGCAAGACCTTAATAGGAACAACTCTCAGCACAACCTCTGCCTCTGAGACAGGACAGAACAGCAGGAAGCAGAGCTCACACTGGCAGTTCCCAAGCTGATAGTGCTGCAAGACATAAGACCAGGGGAAAGTGGGAAATGGAGCGTGAGGCCATGACTGTAAATCTGAATGACAATGTGCATGTAAGAGACATGGAAGACCCTCAGAGCCGTCCACTGATTGCTATTGCCGCTTTGGGTAAGCCAAAGCTGCAGCTGTCCTGCTGCCATGAACACTTCCACTGTTAATTCATGCCTGGTTCCTGATTTTTATACAAAAATACCTCCCAGCATTCCAGCAGTGGCTGCCAAAGTCATGCTAGTATATTCCTTAGCAGGTGCTTAATAAACTTTGTAACTTGCTAGTGAAAATTCCATCAGCGTACATTATTGTTATATTCATTAGTTGCTGCTAAGAGCAAAACAATTATTAGCTGCTAGGAATGTCATTTTTCCCTACAGCAAAGAGGTGAGCAGTGATGCAGGCTACATACACAGTTGGTCAACCGTTCTGCTGGCAAAAAGAAACAGTCCTTACAGCACCTGAGTGTCAACTGGACTTAGTTCAGGAAGATTCTAGCAGTTACTTGTGACTGCACTGTCAGCTCTGCTTTGAGCTCCTACTTGCCTGCAACATTCAGTGTTGAGCAGGCTGCACACACAGGTGAAAGGCTTAATTGTGAGCTATGGTGTTTTTGAGAGGTATCCATTCTGTCTTCATGGGCTTCCACCTATTGCTACACACAAGTCCAAAGTTAAGAGCATATATTATCTACACAGTTAACAGCAGGAGGTCAGTACAAAGAAGGGAATTCCACTCAGCTATGAAATGTAGCCACAGTAGCCCGAAGTGGCCAGTTAGAATCCTGGCAATACAGAAGAAAGCAACAGTAAGGACAGCTTTATTGCCTATTGCAAGGTTCCAACAGTAGTGTTAGGATCCTCTGTTAACATTTATGCACAGAGAAACCTAATCTCAGTGACTGAAGAAAGAAAGAAGCACAGATCAGGCAAAGCTCCCTTGTGAGCTGTAAATGAAAAAATATGGAAGAGGACAGAGCAAATGCAGGAGTATTCTGGAGGTGTAGCTTTCTGGTCTGTATTTGACAATGCTGAAAGGTGCATTTTTCCTGTTTGATGCTGTTTTGTGAGCTAGATTTTTTTGGATAGTGTTTGCCATGCACCAACATTTACAAATTAGGAGAGTTGAACAATTTTTGCCCAAGAGTCTTAAGAAGACTATAGCTGGGCAGTTCTCTGGCAGATGGATGTGTTAGCAGGGGAGGCTCTGCTGAGCCAGACACCTCGGGGATTACTTCCTTCTATCCACAGCATGAGGTACCTCTACTACTGGCCAAGATGAGAGCATAAAACCTTTCCTGGTAAATCTGCTGATGACTCAAAGACAATGGTTATCTATACCAAACTATTATGTCAGTCTAACATAATATACAGTCTAACATAATATGCCTGTGAATCAAGAAAGCATGGTCCTGGGAGATTGAGAGCCATGTTGTGGGCTGCAGGAACTTCAGTCTGAGACCCTTAACAATCTCCTAGCAAATGCTCTCAGAAGGCCTGAGAGGGCTGGCTCCTCTGATATGTATACAGAGAATATAAAGGAAAAGCAAGAGAAAGGTTTTGCTTTTCACTAGAGACACTGCAACATCACCATTGGAGCACTGCTCAGTGTGTACATGTGGACTTAAGAACAGTGGTCAGTGGAGAATCATGACAAGAAGTCTTCATCTGGAAACCTGAAGGACTTGGTCAGACCATTACTCAGAGGCTTCAGAGATGACAGAGCCACAACAGACAGGTGATTAGAAGCAAAGAAAGGAGATAAAAGCAGGAAAGAGCATGACGTTTTCAACCCCATTAAAAAAATATGACATCATCAAAAAGCTTCAGCTAAACAAATTTAATCTCAAAACATGGTAAAGTTTTTAAATAACAAAGCTAATTTAAGCAGTAAGAGGGAAAATTTTTGGCCCTAGAATCACTCCAGAATCTTCATGATAAGGGAGGATCATTTCCCAAAGGATAAACTTTCACGTGGTTTCTAGGGAAAAGCTCTATGATTTTGAAAAGAGAAGATATAGCAAGATGATTTTAGTAGTTTCTCTGACCTTAAAATCCATGTCATGGGGCATTGCATAGAGAGGAGCCCTTACACACACATCAGGTTGCTCCAAGGGAGCACAGGTTTGGAACAAGCCAGCAGAGTAAGTCCGAGTCTACAGTAACACTGGAAAAATCTCCAAAGTTAAATCAATTCACCGAGACCTGTCTTGGCTAAGCAGCAAAATTCCTGGTACAGCAGGGGCTTTGCTGCTAGAAGGGAGCTTTTGTTGATGTGGCTTGTGGTTCAAAGACATTTCAAGTGCAACATCAGAAGTACTGACCCAGTGTGCCCAGCACAACGATGTGGCTCTGTAGTATCATAAATCATGAAGGCTGAGAAAACAGCACTAGGCAACACTCATGTTAACCCGCTCACAGGCAAGTGCAAACCTTTCTAATGAATAAAGTGAATGAGAGTTTGGGAGATTAAGCAACTCAGAATTAATGCTTGCAGCAGAGCCAAGCAGAACTCACATTCTCAGTCTCCCAGGCCTGCTGGACCTCCATGTAGCAGACTGCTAGGTCCAAAGAACTGCAGCCAATATTCATGCTCATCTAACACAAAATTGTCTTTCCAGTTTTGTGTCAGAAAGCTCTTTCAGGAACCATGCAACTGTTGGCATGTGACTTAGCAAGGCTGGTCTCCATTCTGATGTCTCCATTCAGTTTTGAGGGAGTGTCCCAAGGACAACAGAAAAAAGAAGTTGTGAAGGCCAAAAGGAGGGGAGACAAACTCAAGGATGAAGTCAGACAGTACATCCGTGGAAAATAACCCAAAAATATAAACCAGAGAGAGGCTGTACAAAACAAAGCAGACATGAAGCAACAACTGCTGATTTGTATCTGGTAGACTCACAGATTGTTCTAATAGGAAAACATGCTAGGAGTGAATTGAGCAGGGAATATTTTTATCTTTTAGTGCTTAGAGCCTGATCTTGTAGCAAACTACACACAAGTCACTGCCATTCCAACTATGCTTCAAAAAGTTTAAAGAATGAAGTTTATCCTTGATCAGCTGAAGTGTTACCTGCTACCTCTGGAAATCTCTTTCTGCAAGAGGTCAGAGCGAGCACACATGACAGCCTGGGGAAAGGGGAAATTTTCTTCAAATAGTTTTCTCTCCAGTTGCATTGCTCTTAACTCCAGAGGCATCCATGTATAATTATCAGCCTGGATTTTACTATACCAGACATTTCTAAGGAAAACAGCCAAAGGAATCATAGAATTGTTAGGGTTGGAAGGGACCTCAAGGATCAGCTAGTTCCAACCCCCCTGCCATGGGCAGGGACACCTCACACTACAGCAGGTTGCTCACATCCACATCCAGCCTGGCCTTAAAAACCTCCAGGGATGAGGCTTCTACCACCTCCCTGGGCAAACCTGTTCCAGTGTCTCACCAGCCTCATGGGGAAGAACTTCTTCCTAACATCCAATCTGAATCTACCCATTTCTAGTTTTGTTCCATTCCTCCTAGTCATATAATTACTTGACACCTTAAAAAGTCCCTCCTCAGCTTTCTTGTAGGCCCCCTTCAGACACCAGAAGGCCACTAATAGGTCTCCTTGGAGCCTTCTCTTCTCCAGACTGAACAGCCCCAACTCTCTCAGCCTGTCCTCATAGGAGAGGAGCTTCAGCCCTCTGATCATCCTTGTGGCCCTTCTCCGGACATGCTCCAGCACATCCATATCCTTCCTGTAATAGTGTATTTACATTGCACTACAATTCAAAATGAAAATATCAAAAGGCATCAAGATAAGCAGTGTGTAGATAGTGCAGACAAATAGTTGTCCCTTTTTCAAATGCAAGAACTTCGAATAAATGTCAGATGGCCAAGATGGACTCTGCTAAAAGGAGAGGCTTTTTCTTCCAGCAGAAGTCCACTCTTTTGGTCCTGTTTGTTCGTTTTCTCATTGGTGATCCATGCAGTTTCTGAGTACAGATGTAAAACTGCAGTGTTCCTTTGAATCCATATGACATGAACATCCTTCAGAGGATGTTTGCCAGAGTCAAGATACAGAGATTTTGCTCCCTACACAGTTTTCTTCAGCTCTGCTTAAAATCAAGCGTTCTACTTACCACAGGAAATAGATTCTAACAAAATAACCACGACATGACGTATTTCTGTAGTGATGACTAGGAAAGAAGTGATAGATACAAAGCAGAAAGGAATAGCTAACAGAAATTGCTACCATTGGGTTTTCAACACAGTAAAGGCCCTCCACAATTGCTGTCTCAACAGCAGTAGTTCCAGGGTGCTGCCAAGATAACTCTGCTTAAAGTTTTTCACTGCTTCAGTCATAGAATCATAGACTCAATAAGGTTGGAAAAGACCTCAAAGATCATCAAGTCCAACCTCTCACCCAACACCTCATGATTACTAAACCATGGCACCAAGTGTCACATCCAATCCCCTCTTGAACTCCATCACTACTTGGAAAAAAATTTTGCAGCCAAGATACAACTGCTTTACAGAATTCAAAGCAGCAAGTCCATCTGTATGCATAATAAATCTCTCTCCTATATGTACTAGTCAATTTCTTGAGATTTTAACTCGTACTCAAGTGATTTATGATGCTAATTTCAGAGACCTGTGCAACCACAAAACACCCCAAGCTAGTTTCACAGTTAAAGTGCCAGAGTAGCTGTGTTGCTGGTGATGAAAAGGAGCCTCTCGTGTGATACTTTTCCCTCTTACAAAGTAAAAGCTTCCAGATATCTATCCAAAGAATTGTTAGGGTTGGAAGGGACCTCAAGGATCAGCTAGTTCCAACGCCCCTGCCATGGGCAGGGACACCTCACACTAGATCAGGTTGCTCAGAGCCAAGAACAATTACACCTGTATGATCATCTAATCCAGTAGGAGCATGTAATTAAAATCTACCCATTTCATGCTCCAGGTGGTCATTTTGAACAGTCAAGCACTCACATAATAGTGTATCATATTTCTTCACCTGTAAAACACTTGCTCAGTGAAGACAGGTGTTAACTCTGTGGACTTGTCCCCAGAGATTCCAGACATCTCTTTCGGTTTTGTTTTGGCTTTCTTTCCTGCCTTTTTGTTTTTACTTTCCTGCAGGAAAGCACCCTGACAAGACAAAAGAGAGGAGACTGAATCCTCAGAGAGAGTAAACATCAGGTGAAATACCTGGATGGAGCCTGTTACCAACAGGTGACAGCCACAGCCTTGCCCCAACAGGCTCTTCTCCACTTCTCAAATTTCAAACACATTATTGCTGCATTCTTCCCAACAATTATTTTTTATGAGGGACAGGCCTAAGTCCTGTCCTGCTCTTCTAGATGTCAGTGGCAAACTCTCCACTGATAGGAAGATTTAAAGTAGGTCTTAACAATGAAAGATCATAATCCTGCAAAGAAAGCATTTCACCACTTAATTTTTTATCCTGGGAGAAGCAAAAAAACCCCAAACTGGCTGAAACACTTCTGTATTGCTACGTGCTGCCTCAAGCTCCCCTATCACCACATCCCAAATGACAGGGAGACTCTGGCACTGAAGGGAGTTTTGTTTTCAGTATTAACTACTTTGGTGCAGGGATCATTATCAATTGTGTATCTGTGCTGTGGGTGATTGTGGCAGGTAGCACTAGCACAATGCAAAGGTTTAAAAGATGAAAAGAAGAAGCAATGGAAGCTGCTAAATGAGAGTATTCCATCCCCCACCCCCCCCAAAGCAGAGTGGTCCAAGAAAAGAACAAGCCATGTTCTGCAGTGACAGCCATGCAACTGAACTTGTAATACTGCTATGTAACAAGAAAAAGTATCCAGGTAAGTTACTCTTCTACAAAAACCTCTAAGACATGAAAAAAATCTACTTGTTTGAAATAGGTGGTTGAGGCCCCGTCCCTGGAGGTGTTTAAGACCAGGCTGGATGAGGCTCTGGCCAGCCTGATCTAGTGTGGGATGTCCCTGCCCATGGCAGGGGCGTTGGACCTAGATGATCCTTGTGGTCCCTTCCAACCCTGACTGATACCATGATACTATGAAATATCTGCTGGGTGTTACTGGAATACAGGCAATGGCTGGCTAGCACAAAGGCTGCTGTCAGCAATGAGAAATTCTATACTAACATAAATGCCTCTATTGAAATGTCATTTAAAAGTCTTTTTTGGTTAGCCTGCTAAAGTTTTCCAGTAATATTTAGTGCAAGAAACACAGTGGAGAATATTTAAGTACATCTAAAAGGTAAAAGCTACAGATACCGTGCCGGGGAATACAGATCCTAATCAGCAACACGCTACTCACGGAAGCACTTTCCACACACCCCATATTTTTATAAGCACCTGCAAGATTTCCCCAATTCCCTCTGTTGCAATAAAGAAGCTTTAATTGGCTAGGGTTTTGGTTTTTTTTCAAAATTACTTGTTACAGCTTGCTCCTCTCTCTCACCATCCCCACATTCTCCTAACATTCCTCCCCTTCCTATTGACACTGGGATTGACTGAAGGATGGTTTCCAAACCACTGCTGAGAAGTTAATGCCTTGTGATTATGCTGCCATAGCAACTGAACTTCTGTTAGGGCTCTGTCAACTTCAGAAACTCTTTTGTCATCTTTGTGTGTCAAGTCTTTCTCAACTACATGTATCTCTCTTGCCAAATTCAGGGGGTGAAAAAAAAAGAAGTGTCACCAAAATCCTGTTGAAGAGAATTTTACATGGAGCAATTGAAAGTATTTTTCTGGCAGTATATTTATTCCAGATCTCTGACCCTGTGCAAGGTGTGGTGTTCTGGGCAATCACACTAGCATATTTTTCACCAGGGAAGGGTAGTCTAAATAAAACTATGCTGCTACTCAGACATGTAGACAACCTGTCTGAAACATTTACCCATACCCTGAGATATTGTTAAACTTTTCATTTCCCCATTTTTACACAAGGAAAAGAAAATAAACCAGTGTTCTGTATTAGCTGATAAAACAGGCTTCTCAATAAAAAGGCAGGGAAACTGAAAACCAACCTTATTTCAATCTCCACATCTCCACACATCTCCAGGAGGGATATTAAAAGGACAAAAAAAAGGACAAAAAAGGCAAGCCATATAAAGAATTTTTTGAGATAAAGAAACACATTGTTTCTGCATACATCAGCAATCAGTTGCAATCAGAAACAGCCCAAGCTCCATGCCATTCTCCTCTGTACTTGGCAGATCGAAATCAGGTTAGCTGCACTCTATCTAAAGCACAGACTTACACACAGCCTTTTAAAACAATCCTTTGGTGCACAGGAACAAAAGTACAAGTTTTTATGATACCACTGCAAGCTATTCAGTCCCGCCGCACAGCTACACCCCGCTCTCCCTGCCAAAAGAACACCATGACCCCTTCCAGTTCAGATCGAGTTTCACAGGAAGGGGTTTACCTTCCGACAGTAACTCTTCAGTCTAGGTCCATTCTGTCCTCAGCCCTGCAGGCAGACTCCCGAAGCGATGCGCAGCCGGCTTCTGCTCTCTCCGAACCAGCTGGCAGTGAAGTGCCTGTAACTGCACCCAGCCCCGCGCCTCACTCCTCCTCTGCTGGCGCTCAGGCACTGCTGCACACACCCACCCAAACAAGCAAACAACCCTCCCTGCACATCAGAGCCACTCCGGCAGCCACACGGCCAGCTCATTCTGGAAAAGGAAAAGGGGGAAGCACACCGGCCCAGGCAGGGGCAGGATCATTTCATACCGTTTCTGTGTCACTATTTGATGTCGATACAACTCAGAACACTTTCCCTTGGGGAGAGGCGTTTGCAGAGTATGAAATTAGTGCTCTCTCTCTCCCTGGAAGTTATTAAATATTACTTCTATGGCTTCTGAAGAATTTATAGAGCCTCCTGGGTGCTAGTCTAGTTTTGTCAGAAACAGTTGAACCGAGATTGTCCTCTAGTCCAGTTAAGCTTAATTCGGGCAGAGTGCTGGGGCCACATCTCATGCTGGGACATGTACCCCTTTATCCTATTTGCATGTTTTGTGTGAGATGGACACCTGATGAATTTACACTGGGCTCTATGCACTGACCCTGCCTGATGTCTCCACAGGTATTTTCCATGATAAAAAAAGTCCTGTGGTCACTAGTATATATCAGTTTGAGGGCCAAGGATCGCAGCATGTGCTGCTGCTGCTGCTTTTTCTGGTCTGCCCTGGGATATTCAGGCCACATGTTCATGTTTTCTCATTTATTCTAACAGCAGTCAAGTTAAGCACAAAACAAATCACAGGACTAGCACAGCATGCACTGAACTCTACCGATTCCCATTTGCTCTGTAACTTTTTCCCCTACATTGTTGTGGTGTGTGAAGGTGACAGTGATGCCTGGGAGATACGGGTTGAGAGCAAAGCCTCTCCCAAGCCTGTAAGACACCCAGATCAGCAGACACCTAGGTGCTGTGAAAACACAATGGTAATACAGGCAGGAATATTGTTTTACCACAGCTTTAGCATACCACAAAAGCCAAACCCAACTGAAGTCACCATATCATCACTCTTTGTTCAGTTCATCAATTGCTTCATTTACAAGAGTGTTTCAAATTTTACCTCAGCTCAACCTGTATTACTAGTACAGGTTGCATCATTAAAATCCTGTAAATGACACATTTTGTGATACTTCCTGCATAAGCACTATGAAAATGGCCTTGCTAAATATCTCACTCAGCAGGAAAATATATACTGGCCTTTCATGCAACATTTCTAAATGGAATTGAAATAAAACCTGTATGAGGAGCCACGTAAATCTTACACCTAGGAAGGGTACTGTTCCAAGAACACAGGACCAGACACACAAATGTACTGAAGTACCCAACTACACTCTATTCCACAATCCTTGCAAAGAAAGGTAATGGTTTCACATAGAAGCATAGAATTGTTAGGGTTGGAAGGGACCCCAAGGATCATCTAGTTCCAACCCCGCTGGCCATGGGCACTACATCACTACACACTACATCAGGCTGCTCAGAGCCACATCCAACCTGGCCTTAAAAACCTCCAGGAATGAGGCTTCTACCACCTCCCTGTTCCAGTGTCTCACCACCCTCATGGGAAAGAACTTCTTCCTAACATCCAATCTGAATCTACCCATTTCTATTTTTTTTTTTCCATTCCCCCTAGTCCTATCCCTACCTGACACCCTAAAAAGTCCCTCCCCAACTTTCTTGTAGGCCCCCTTCAGACACCGGAAGGTCACAATTAGGTGTCCTTTTCTTCTCCAGACTAAACAGCCCCAACTCCCTCAGTCTGTTCTCATAGGAGAGGTGCTCCAGTCCTCTGATCATCCTCGTGGCCCTTCTCTGGACATGCTCCAGCACCTCCAGATCCTTCCTGTAATAGGGGCTTCAGAACTAGATGCACTACTCCAGGTGGGATCTCACCAGAGCAGAGAAGAGTAGAGACCTCCTGGCTATGCTTTTTCTGATGCAGCATAGGATGTGATTGGCTTTCTGGGCTGCAAGTGCACACTTGAGCTATGGTGCTAAATCTCTTTAAAATAAATTACTTAAACATGTAGGCTACTGATTTTCCCTAAAAGCCAGCTGAAGCATCTGAATACTAACACTCACGAGAGCAAAGCTGCTGCCTGGGTAAGTGTTGGCAGAAGGCACATCCTTGAACAACAGAAACACATTGTTTGACTAAATCATTTACTGTGTGAACCATCAGTATTGTTCTGTCATCTATTTGTCAGTCACTCTTTTAGAACAGAGACTCATTTACGTGTAATGAGTTAGCAGAAACTTCTCTGAACCCCTCACAGCACCAGTTTCTAAATCGAGCTCTGAAAACAACAACACTTGAAGAATTCACAAGCTCTCTTAGCTCGTATTTTTTGCCTCTTAAACATGGATACAGTTTCCTTACACAACTTTTGTGGTTTGTTTGGTTTTCTCCCCCATAATTATTGTTCTTTATTTCTAACTTCAGAAAGCAGGGTGTCAGAATTGACATTCTATCAGTTAGTTGCTGCAGCACAGAGGAGACATCTTAAAATGCTAGCACATTAAAGTCACAGTTATCTACAAGTACTAAACCTCCTTCACATTAAATGCCACATCTTAAGTTACTATTCCTCTTTAAAATCATGGGAAACCTCAGCATAAATTACAGTATCAAAAGCACACTTAGAACTTGACCTTGCAGGCTGAAGTCAAGGGAGCCTTCTGGTGCCCTGGCATTTCTCTTTGCGGGTCCATCTGTTAAAGTGGCGTCATGCCACTGCTTACAAGGTTGGGTGCAAGTTTCAACAGTGCCCAGGAAAGAAACACTGGGCAGTCAGCAACCCATCAGAACAGGAACTCGACGTATGCACAGCCAGGAGTAATCACAAAATGGCTTTTTATTTGCAAATGAATAGTAAGCAAGTAGTGTTGTAAAAATAAGTGGGTAGAGTAACAACACAGTGGAGACATAGCAGATCTAGCATCTCTAGATCTTGAGATCAAAGCCTAACTGTATCACTAAGAGCCAAAAAAAGGGAGAAAATCTGGATTCTCAGGCTCTCTGTATCATGTCATGCAAACTATCCACCTCTTTCTGTCTTGATGTCTTCTCTCTGCAGAGCTAAAGAAATGTGGCTGAGAAGTTTGGTAAAACACTTCAGATAAGCAAAGATGGAATCCATGGATGTAGGCATGAGCCACCATTCCCTGAAGTCAGTGGAAAGCTTCTCATTGATTCAACATATTTTGACTTAGGCCTTTAAGGAATAGTTATATTATGTATGATAACCACACAAACAGAAATTATTTATGGCACCATCTTTCAAATAGCTAAACATGTGCTGAAGTTTACTTGGATTTGTGGAGTAACACACACAGAGTTTAGCAGGATTAGGATCAGATGGGCATCTTTCAACAGGCAAGCCTTGATGCTATGAAACAAATAGCTTAGCTGACAGTCTGTGTAGAAGTTCTCACTCTCACTATGCCATCACTGCCTGATAAAACCATGTTTCAGAGGAGTTAATGGAAAATTAGTAATTTTTTTATAAGTAAAGCTTCCTTTCTGCCAGAGAAACCCAGGGAAGAACACTCGATCTCAGTTGCCTTGACAACATTCCCTGAAACACTCAAGTATTAACATAGCCAATATGCTCCAGAAAGTTACAATATCTATTTCATATTGGATACTTGTCACATTTAGTGTGGTGGCATGCACTCATCTATCAGCTGTGACTGTTTGTCACAGAAAGTAATATGCCAAACAACACATGATAAATATCTGAGCTGTCTTAAAAGCACGTGGCCTTTTTCTTGAATATTTTTGTGGCTACTTTAAAGTTGATACATACATGGCCTAGAAAAGAAGTGGGAAAACCCCCCCAATCTTCCATGATCTGTGGATATAAGCAAAGTAAGTACTGTTTTTCTAGTAATGCATTTCTTAACTGAGCAGAGGGATCACCTCTGGCTGGAGAAAGTCCATCCCCTCAAGGCTGGAATCTCAAGGTTTGAATGCAAACCTTGGCCTGACAGGCTTGCTGGGGGCACAGCATAAAATCATAGAATTGTTAGGGTTGGAAGGGACCTCAAGGATCAGCTAGTTCCAACCCCCCTGCAGTGGGCAGGGACACCTCACACTACAGCAGGTTGCTCACATCCATATCCAGCCTGGCCTTAAAACCCTCCAGGAATGAGGCTTCCACCACCTCCCTGGGCAACCTGTGCCAGTGTCTCACCACCCTCATGGGGAAGAGCTTCTTCCCAACATCCAATCTGAATCTACCCATTTCTAGTTTTTTTTCCATTCCCCCCAGTCCTATCACTACCTGACACTCTAAAAAGTCCCTCCCCAGCTTTCTTGTAGGCCCCCTTCAGACACCGGAAGGCCACAATTAGGTCTCCTTGGAGCCTTCTCTTCTCCAGACTGAACAGCCCCAACTCTTTCAGCATAGCTGCTTTTGAGATGAAGACTCTTAGGTCCACGTTGGGAGTGGCTGTCTCTCCTGCTGGCTACTCGTTGTAAGAAGACAGCTTGATTTTTCAGAGGTGCTAAGCCATACTGAGGGACAAAAGTGAGCTGCAATGTTGCAAAGTTTCTTTTTAATAATAGTGAAATGATAACACTAATACTACCAAAAATCATTTTGCTGGAAAAACAAATACCATCAGCACCTATGAACCCAATGCTAAATTCCATGCTTTTATCTCCCTTCAGTTTTTCAGTGTTTCTATAGACTGCCCCAGATACAATAAGAATAAGCAGAAACCGAAGCAGCACTACAATGCCATGCTGCTAATCATTTGTGATCCATTAGAGGGAGGAGTCTGTATATAATGCACTATATACTTCCCTACAAACACTTCTCACTATTTCTTTGGTTGAGAATGATGGAACAGCAGAATCTCTTCCTGCCAAATGATTTTATTGGCAAATAGCGAGTTCACTACTACCATTTTTGTTAACAAAGGCAAATTACAAAGTGTTTGGTTAGGGTTTTTTCCCCAATGGATGTTAGTAGGTATAACTTGAGCTGGTCATTAATGCCATAACCTTTACCTAGATAGTTCCTGTAATTGTCCTAATTCACACTGAAAATGTGGTTTCCTTCCCAAGAGAGGCAGCAGGGCAAGAGAAAATCCACATAATAGAAATCATCAAGAACAGCCAAGTGTGCCAAAGAAACGTTGCCAAAGAAATGTCACCAAAGAAGAAGAGGGAAGACAGTAATCCTCCTGTGAGAATCTCAAGCTTCATGGAAATTAAAACTTCAGGTGTACTGAAAGGTTGTGGGTTATTTCCTGTACTGGACAAGGAAATTGTTAGTTGTCCTGCCTCAGACAGTTCTGCAGCCCTCCCTGAACTGTGGCATCCTGTTCTGTGAATTATCTTGCGTGGCCCTGTGGCTGTTTCCGAGCTCTCATCTCTGTTATTACCAGAGAATTTATGTCATGCTCTGACCCCGTCCTTTGGACTACCTTTTCTACCCAAAGGGGACATGCTTGCTGACACATGATTTTTTCATCCTAAGTTTTGATTTATTAGTTCCTTTAGCCTAATTTACAGGCATTAGTACTGCCCCTTTGGAACCGTGCATCTCTGACAGTGTAAAAGTTTTCTAGGCCAAGCCAAGAAACTAGCCTGTGGTTCTGAGGAGTTGCTCTGATTATTGATTGTTAGCTGCTCACCTGTATCTTCTGATCTTTTCAAGCACCACTTAGTGACAGAACGTGCTTGAACATCTCTCCTGCATCTGCCATGCCAGGTGATACCTGCAGAACTCTGTTCATGGACTAACCTGGCTGCTAATACACGCTGCAATGCTGTTAAGGCAATGTCTGACTGGCCTCCCTAGTGAAATTTTTAAAGGATTTGTCCAACTGACGTGTTTCAGACTTCAAGAGCTGCACTATGAGAGTAACTCAACTTCTACAGGCTTTGAAGTTTAGTTTTAGTTTCCTATCGAGAGCTGCTGCTGCCCTCTACTGTGTTATTATGGGTTGTACCGCTGATAAACAGCCAAATTTCTTGTCTTACCCTGCACTCAGCATGCTGAGTCTTTTCCATGTATTGATAACAGTCTATTTCTAACTCATCAGCATATTCTGATTCTGCAGGCTTGTTTTCTTTTCATCTGATTTTGAGTTTTCCAAGAGGTGGATTCTTGCAGGAGGTTGGATATGTTTCATTGCTTCAGCAAGGAACCAACCTTGGGAGCAAAATGACTGCATCAAAGTTTTGCCCAGGACAGAATGTCTCCAATAACCTGAACTTTACCTTGGATTATGATGGACAGCTCAGTCCTAGTTCAGTTGAACTAGGTCAGCTGAACTTAGTCTCAACATACTTGGTTCTGAAAGGATACAGCTCACGATCCTCTCAAAAAACTAGGTTTCTTTCTCACTAATGCTCAAGTGCAACCTTGCTATATTCATATCTACCACACAAAAGGCTCCAAATAAGAAGAGTTTAGTTCATCCCAGCTCTCCACAGCCTCTATTAACCTTCTCTTTTATCATTTTCATGTCCACGCCTCTGAATAGGTTTTGTTGCTTGTAGGTTAGAGCACTTCTGTGCATCTAAAATTATTTTAGAGTTCTTCACCCTTCCCAATCTCACAAATCCAATTACTGCTCTCCTACAGTGCTTCCTCTGCACTGGAATGCAACTCTGGTGTCACCAATACACAGCACTAAATTGCAAAACTCATCAGTAGACAGGAATAGATAAGCAGATGGTAGCAGACCACTAGATTAAAACCAGAGACAGAGCCTTCCTACTCAGGGGAAAACTCAGACTGTTCTCACTAATTATCAGTGCAGGTCTCCAAAGGAATTAGATACACGCTGCAAAGGAGGCAGACTAACAGCCTGGCTGTTTGTACTTCCTTCCAGTAGATGCAGTGACAAATGCACTGGGTAGCACCACCCATTCAGTGTCCCTTATATGTGGCTACCATCCTGGTTAATATTCTGACCACCAAACCACAGAAACCTCCAGCACTAACCCAGAGGCTGTTATCACTTTATGTCAGACCTGAAACTTTTTATACTGTGGCTGACAGAGTCTAATATCTGTAGTAGATGGGACACAAAAAAAGAGAACCTGTAGTACACATTCACTAGCCCATTCCAGCTGCTGGGATTTCTGTAACACTTTCAAGTTTTTCATATTATTCACTGCAAAACATCCAGTTTCTTCTTCACAAAAATGCACCTGTAACTGAGGTTTTTTCTGATTCCCTATTCTATCTACTATTAATCTATTATTATGTAAAAGTACTACCCTCCCCCCCCCCCCTTTTTTCTCTTTTTCCAGGAAAAGAGCAGTGTTAAAAATCACTGCAGCTGGAGTGAAGACATTTGGCCCAGCTCCAGACCGGAGTTTAAACCTTAGGTTCTTTCCATTGAACAGGATTTCCAACAAGGAAGAGAAAGAACAGTTTTGCTTCTTAGACCTCACTGACAATGTGAGAGAGAAGGTCAGGAGATGGAGATCAGTGCTAGCAACAAAAGATACACATTTCTAAAAAGATTTTCTCAGTTTCAGTGAGAACATTGAGGACTCCAGCTGAGAGTCAAGAAAAAGCAGTTCAGGTGTTTTCTGCCTTGGGGTTCCTGAATTCTAATTTACCTCCTCTAGCACGTTCTCCCTCTCATGGACTCAGCATGATTCAGATCATGTGGCTTCATTTAGAATAGAATGGAATAGAATAAACCAGGTTGGAAGAGACCTTCAAGATCATCGAGTCCAACCTATCAACCAATCCAACCCACCTAAACAACTAACCCATGGCACCAAGCACCCCATCAAGTCTCCTCTTGAACACCTCCAATGATGGTGACTCCACCACCTCCCTGGGCAGCCCATTCCAATGGGTAATCACTCTCTCTGTGTAGAATTTCTTCCTAACCTCCAGCCTAAACCTCCCCTGGCACAGCCTGAGACTGTGTCCTCATGTTCCGGTGCTGGCTGCCTGGGAGAAGAGACCAACCTCTGCCTGTCTACAACCTTCCTTCAGGTAGTTGTAGAGAGCAATAAGGTCACCCCTGAGTCTCCTCTTCTCCAGGCTAAGCAACCCCAGCTCCCTTAGCCTCTCCTCATAGGGCTTGTGCTCCAAACCCCTCCCCAGCTTTGTTGCCCTTCTCTGAACACGCTCCAGCAAGTCAACATCCTTCCTAAACTGAGGGGCCCAGAACTGGACACAGTACTCGAGGTGTGGCCTAACCAGTGCAGTGTACAGGGGCAGAATGACCTCCCTGCTCCTGCTGGCCACACTGTTCCTGATGCAGGCCAGGATGCCATTGGCCCTCCTGTCTGCCTGGGCACACTGCAAGCTCATGTTCAGCCTACCATCAACCAGCACCCCCAGGTCCCTCTCTACCTGGCCACTCTCCAGCCACTCTGACCCCAGCCCCAGAGCTATCTCATGTTGTAAGTTTTGACAAACTTGTGGTTGCCAAAGGTAATTCCAGTACTCAAATTACCTCTATAAATATGTCAAATATGACACAGAATAAGCAGTTCAAGAGACCTTGCACAAAACCACTGCAAGAGAAATGCAGAAACCACAGATCCATAGAAACAAGTGCAATTAATTCTCAAGCATGTACTTTCCTTAATAAGTGCAAGGCTAAAACACTGCAAATATTTCTGAAAATTAGAAACTTTGCTCTAAAATCAGCAGAAAAAAACCACCTTTCATAGAATCACAGAACTGTTTCAATTGGAAGAGACCTTTAAGATCTAGTATCATAGTATTAGTCAGGGTTGGAAGGGACCACAAGTATCATCTAGTTCCAACCCCCCTGCCATGGGCAGGGACACCCCACACTAGATCAGGCTGGCCAGAGCCTCATCCAGCCTGGTCTTAAACACCTCCAGGGATGGGGCCTCAACCACCTCCCTGGACAACCCATTCCAGGGCTTCACCACAGTATCACAGCATCACCAAGGTTGGAAGAGACCTCAAAGATCATCGAGTCCAACCTGTCACTACAGACCTCATGACTAGACCATGGCACCAAGTGCCATGTCAAATCCCCTCTTGAACACCTATGTTCACTCTCATGGTGAAGAACTTCCTCCTCACATCCAGCCTGAATCTCCCCACCTCCAGCTTCATTCCATTCCCCCTAGTCCTATCACTATCCTGAGAAGTCCCTCCCCAGCCTTCTTGTAGGCCCACTTCAGATACTGGAAGGCCACAATTAGGTCGCCTCAGAGCCTTCTCTTCTGCAGACTGAACAGCCCCAACTCTTTCAGTCTCTCCTCATAGGAGAGGAGCTCCAGCCCTCCGATCATCCTTGTGGCCCTTCTCTGGACACATTCCACTGCATCCATATCCCTCTTGTAATAGGGACTCCAATGTTTCTATGAGAATTTTTGTATCCTCTACAGTTGCACAAGTCCAATTCTTAAATTTTAGTTTACAAAGCACTTACCTCTAGAACTTTCCCAGTAATGAACTGGTGACATGCTTCACACTTGACTCCAAAAAGAACTTGATAGTCCTTTTCACAATAAGGAATTCCATCTCTGAAAAGGAAGACCCACAATTTACAAACAACCTTTTAATAAATGGGTTACAGCATAACTTAAACTCTCCCTTTTCTTCAGTCTGGAACTTTTCCACACAGCAATAGGTAAATGGGAGAGAATTCAATGGAAACAAATCCTGTTCACATTAGTGCCTCTTAGAATGATTCCTTGAATTCCCATTAAGAAAAGGCACCAAGCAGAAACCACTGAAGTAAATCTCCTTCTTTAGAACACTCTTGACAGCAACAGGTGGTGCAGTTTTAGGGAATAAGGGGAATTATGTCTACAGGAATGACAGCAGATAAGTCTTTATCATAGGCAGGTGATTTTGTTTTCAGGGAAAAAAACACCAAAAGTTTGGTAGCCTGCAAGAGTATAAGCAGCAACTTTTAAGTGTAAGGTTATAGAGTTTGTTGGAACATACATAGTAGGAGCAAAAACATCTTAGGAATATTTTTCTGAACTTCTGAAAAATTAGAGATGCTACTTTTCATTTAATATTATATATCCTCTAATGACAGCTTTGTGAAACATTCATTGTTTCCCTGTTTCTTCTCGTTGCTATATACTTGAAGAAGAGAACAGACTGTATCTTCATTTCCTTTCCTGTTCTCTTCCTCCACACTTCCACTCAAAATCCTCTATGCTAGTTTCTTATATGGAGATGAGAAAGTGTCAGGTCAATGACATCACTATGTTCATCCTCTAGCAAAAGTAAGCAATGGACAGTTTCCTTTGTTCTCTCTTCAAAAAACACATCAGAAATCAAAATGGCACAAAGCTTTATCTGGCTAATACACAAAACACATGCAGGACTTCACCTATCCTTTGTGGGAACACGGAGATATACTCTGCTTCTGCACTGGTATTAAATTTAGACTACTATCGTTAAACACCTCCTTTCAGTTGCACTTGCCAGTTTCCTTTCCCAGCTCGGTTCCCACAGGGAACAAAGATTCTGCTGTGTACAGAAAGGTGTTCAAAATTGGATTTCAAGAGGTGAACTTTGCTGCAAGCTCTTCTCCATGGGCAGCAAGAACTCCTGCTGAGAGTACAGAGGTTGCTTACTTGCTGATGTATTCCCCGGTTAGGACCTTCCCACAGGCCTTGCACTTAAAGCATCCCAGGTGCCACTGCTTATCCAGAGCTAGCAAGGCTTGTCCATTTTTTATGTCTCTTCCACACCCAGCACAATCTGCAAACAAACAAACAAATGTGTTTGTTGTCAGTTACCTTAATTCATCAACCCTCACTAACCGCCCACCCATCAAAGAGGGGAAAAATACACAGCAGCAACACAAAGGTAGATCTTCTTTTCCTCAAACACTTCCCAGGTCCTGTACAAAGAGTCAATGTTTGTCATTATAGACACAATCAGTAGAAGAGGGAAAGTACCTCTTCTGTTTTTCATGCTGTTCATGATTCAAAGACTGTCAGGCAAGCTCTGCACAAACATCAGATTTTGTTAGGAATGAGCTATACAAAAAGTTCCTGTCTTCTAAAGCAATCAGTGTTATTTCTCACTTTGCTTTCAGCAATACCTTGACTGCTCACTCGATGCTAAACAAGGCCCAGGTGAGCATCACCGAGATGCTGCACTTCTCCGTTGGGTGGCAGCAAAGCCCGGTGGTGTCCACCCAGCTTAGGGGCGGTGGCACATCCCGGCCAGTAACACAGGCAGAGAGCTGTCGTCAGGAAGGGCCGAAGGCGAGAGTGTCAGCAGTTTGAGCAGTGAAGGCTGCATGGTAGGGTGTACTGTCTCCCACCCGCAGGTGTGGGAAACTGTTGTTCTCATAGTCTTTAATTGGCACAAGAATTCTTGCTCAGCAGTTTTTGGTACTACCTTGGCAGTCGCTGTTCACTTTTCACTGTGATTCTGAAGGAATCTTTGATGGAAGAATGCAAACCTGAGACCAGAAGCACTGAATGCCCTCTGCCCTAGAGGATGCCACAACGTCTCATGTCACATCAGAAATCTTTGGCTCAGCCCCATTCCTCTCCTTTCAAACATAAAACACTCAGAGAGATTTCCTGGTAAGAGACAATTCAGCACATGGTAAGATCTGAAGAGACTGATGTGGCAGCACTGAACTGCAAGGGCTGTGCTACAGCTTCGGTGCCCAGCCTCAGGGGACAGAGGGACTGAGGGAGGGGAAGGCCTGGAAGACCAGTGAAGCAGAAAGGCCATGCCCATCAGCTGAGGCACACATGGAAGCCACAGAGGAGACAGCCTGGAACAAAGGATTTTCCATATTTAATTACTCCCATACTCGGCGTTGTTTTGGCAAATGTAACATCCTCTCAACACACCAGGAACAGCAACAAATAGCAACACAGAGACTAACAGCAGCAGAGCAAGCTGAGCAGCTAAAGCCCAGGCAGCTGGAATGAGATCACAGTACCACTGTCTCACAGTACGTTAGAAGTTGGAAGGGACCTCCAGAGATCATCAAGTCCAACCCTCTGCCAAAGCAGGATCACTTAGGGTAGTCTGCACAGGAATGCATCCAGGTGGGTTTGGAAGGTCTCCAGAGAAAGAGACTCCACAACCTCTCTGAGGAGCCTGTTCCAGTGCTCTGTCACCCCAACTGTAAAGAAGTTTCTCATGTTGAGGTAAAATCTTCTATCTTCAAGCTTGTACCTTCTGTTTCTTGTCTTATTACTGTGCACCACCAAAAAGAGCCTGCCCCCCTCCACTTGATACCCACCCCTCAGATATTTATGCACATTGATGAGATGCCCTCTCAGTCTTCTCTTCTCCAGACTAAACAGCCCCAGGGCTCTCACTCTCTCTTCATAGGGGAGATGCTCAAATCTCCTAATCATCCTTGTGGCTCTCTGTGGATTCTCTCCAGCAGTTCTCTGCCTCTCTTGAACTGGGGAGCCCAAAACTGGACACAGTATTCCAGGTGTGGTCTCACCATGGCAGAGTAGAGGGGGAGAAGAACTTCCCTAGACCTGCTGAACACACTTTTCTTGATGCACCCCAGGATATCATTGGCCCTCTTGACCACAAGATCATCCTGGATGCATTGTGCAAGCTGACTGAACAGGTGCATCCTGAAAACCTGCTGAAAGGAGAGTCATTCCTTTTGACACTGAAGGGTCTTACTTTTGTTTGCTGGTTAATGGGCCAGAAAGCCTCAAATATGTGGTGTGCATTCTTGCTATCCAGGTCACACATTGCAGCACATCCCTCTGTGCCAGCATTCCTCTCAAATCTTTTAAAATAAGGGTCTAAGCTCCATGGTATTTTGTGATAAAATGCAAGTCCCAGACTGTTGTCATGACTTGGACTTGAAAAGCAACCATAAGATGTCACAATACCAGGACTTTGCTCTAGAGGACAAATGTTACAAATTGAAACCATGAAATGACAAGGACTGACATCATGTAATGGATCCCTCTGCTCTTCTGTGCCAGCTCAAGGCTCCATGCCACTCTGCAATGACAGCAAAGGCTGGAACAGGTCATCAGCTGAGGCTCTGGAATTTCCAGCATGGGGCTGAGGAGGGAGCAAGCAAATGTCTGTCAGAATGGCCTGGTATGTTGATCTTGCCTTTGTATGGGGAGTATACTACAGCTCTGGGAGTCCCTTCCAGCTGACATTTTCTTATGCAATATCTGAAACTATTCAACTTGTCTCCTGATTGTGACAACGAATGGGATCCTTCCTCCAGTCTCAGTGGGTACTGAATTGCAGGTTTAAACAGCAACCAACTCATCTTCTTATCACTACAGCTTCTCCCTAGTGTGCCACCTTCTATATTCCTGACCTGGGGTCCTGCCAAACTCTGATGCATTATTCCCTCAAAAAAAAATAAATCTTGTTTTCCATGCTTTTTTCAGTGTTATCCATGAAGCTTCTGTGAAGCTGAAATTTCATAGATATGGAATCAAGAAAGATTTTTCAAGTTGATTTTTCTTTTCCTTTTTCCCTTCTAACCGAATTTCTGAAGCAGCCAGAATAGAAAGATTGCCATATCCTGTATTTATTGGTACCAACACCAGTTATATGAAGTATCTCTACCCATTTAATTGCTTCTTTGCAAGCCAAGGGTGGTGCTGCTGCCCTTACTTTTGTGCTCATGTGCAGTATAAGTGGTGGATAACGAGAGGCTGGACAGATGGGCAGAATCCAACAGCATGAGATTGAACACATCCAAGGGCCGGGTTCTGCACCTTGGCCACAGCAACCCCATGCAGTGCTACAGGCTGGGGTCAGAGTGGCTGGAGAGTGGCCAGGTGGAGAGAGACCTGGGGGTGCTGGTCGATGGTAGGCTGAACATGAGCTTGCAGTGTGCCCAGGCAGCCAGGAGGGCCAATGGCATCCTGGCCTGCATCAGGAACAGTGTGGCCAGCAGGAGCAGGGAGGTCATTCTGCCCCTGTACACTGCACTGGTTAGGCCACACCTTGAGTCCTGTGTCCAGTTCTGCGCCCCTCAGTTTAGGAAGGATGTTGACTTGCTGGAACAAGTCCAGAGAAGGGCAAGTAAGTTGGTGAGGGGTTTGGAACACAAGCCCTATGAGGAAAGGCTGAGGGAGCTGGGGTTGCTTAGCCTGGAGAAGAGGAGACTCAGGGGTGACCTTATTGCTGTCTACAACTACCTTAAGGGAGGTTGTAGTCTGGCAGGGGTTGGTCTCTTCTCCCAGGCAACCAGCACCAGAACAAGAGGACACAGTCTCAGGCTGCACCAGGGGAGGTTTAGGCTGGAGGTTAGGAGGAAGTTTTACACAGAGAGAGTGATTGCCCATTGGAATGGGCTGCCCGAGGAGGTGGTGGAGTCGCCACCATTGAAGGTGTTCAGGAGGAGACTTGATGGGGTGCTTGGTGCCATGGGTTAGTTGATTAGGTGGTGTTGGATGATAGGTTGGACTCGATGACCTTGAAGGTCTCTTCCAACCTGGTCTGGTCTATTCTATTCTATTCTATTCTATTCTATTCTATTCCAACAATGGCATTTGCTTACTCTTTCTGGGCTCCTTGAAAATGTTTTGCAAGAGCAAATTAACATCATTCACATCATTTCCATTCTGCTAGTACCACAGGTATGCTGAATTTCTAGAATCAAAGTAAACCAATAGCCCAGTACTCTTTTATGAAGCTAAGATGGCTTTTAACTAAACCTGATTTTAACTCTGGCAAGGCAGTTGGGGATATACATGAAAAGCTAGCAATTATCATTATCTCCTAAAATAGAAACTAAATAAGGCTGGGCTAAGAAAAGACCATTTGTTCATCCAAATTCTACAAATACGAGCCATTTATGGTCTCAGGCCTGCATGAGGCACATGAAAGCCTTTGGCTGAATGTCATCAGCACAGAGCATATGCAGGCAGGATCTCAGCATCACACTAGGCACAATCTGCATCAGTCTAACCTATAACCAGCACATGCTGCACACAGAAGGGCTGTGAGGTAAGGTTAGTGGTCCATGACCATATGCCTGAGCAGACTTGGACTATAAAAATAAAATAATCTGAAAACCCTTCCTAAAATTTTCTGCAATGGTTCCCACTATGGTTCTCTCTGGCTTCATACCATATGGACTGCACTCCTTAACCTTCCCTGTGCTTTCTTCATCGTATAACCCAGATTCTTCCCTACTCCCATTCCTTGCACATCCACACATTCGGCTGTGCCAGGATAACGAAGAGGAGGAGGAGGAAAGTGCAGAGTAGTGGTTAAAATGCAGAGTGAGCTGTACAGTTCCTATATGCACTTAGGATCTAAAGAAAGGCATACCACAAAAAACACTACATAGAAGTAGGCTTGAGCTGAAGGAAGGGTAGACATTCCATGGCACTGATTCTCTTAAGAAATGGGAAGTAACACATGTTCATATGCTTTGTGTCCATGCCCAGACTCTTCAGCTGTACGACAGCCAGTTCTCAATAAAAGCTCTGAAGTATGACTTCAACATGGTGCTAATCTGAAGAGAGTTATCTAGGAATGTCAGGAAAAGAATGTATTCCCCCAAAATCCATCCTAAGCAGGATAAAAAAAGACTAGATCTGAGAGCACTGGGCATATAGTTACCCAAATCACAATGTAGTCTGCTTGAGCTGCCTGTGATGCCAGCAGCTGCAGCCTCCACAAGCAATGACCACTCAGACACTGATTAAAAATCAACTTCACTTTCTCTCATGCTGATGGCACCAATTTCTAGCCAAGCAAAAGCTTCTCACACAATTCTCTGCCAGATATGCTTAAACATACCTGTCATCTCTTTTGCCTACCCTGGCTAGGCCTGCTTAATCTGAAGATATATCCTAACATTATTTAGGATACAGTTCTGGTATAAAATAGCCCAGAAGGGTGTCATATTTGATGTGTTCAGATACAAAAGCAAATGCCAATGCCTGGACAAAAGGGCTGTGGTGTGGATTCAGACAGCTCAAAAGCATGGAAAATTGGGGGGACAGGACATGGGAAAGTAACACAGCACTAGAATATTATACACGATGAAGACTTCCATCCCCCAAACACCTTAATCAGCCTCACTATAAAATGCAACTCAGGGCGAGCTGCCACTCATGATGACATCTTGCTTGCAAGATAGGATGAGAAAATATGTTTCCCTTTTTAGCATCTGCATCACCCCAGACATCCAGGAGTGAAACATCCTGCACAGCAACCCATTCGTCACTGCCTAAATTAAGCGGTGGATTTTCTTCCTTTGCCTCCCTCCCCTGCTCTCAGCCAATAGCAGAGAGCCCTGGTCACAGCACGGGGTGGGCTCGGCGCAGATACAGCTGGATTAACCCTAAGCACACTGGGTCTCACTTTACTCCCATTTGGATGGCTTGGGAAATTTCCTAGCAAGTCTACCTTTACCTCACACTCTCTGCTCACCATGGGGCAATCACCTCTACCTGCTTTCATCCTAATGCAAAGACATGTGCATGAGCATACCAACTCTGTCTGTGTAGACAGAGCTAACAGTCTGACTTAATGATGCATAATTAAGTCACCAAGTAGTTCCTTTCAGTCCCAATGGATTCATAGCACATGTCAAGCTGAAGTCTGAAGCTGCCACAACCCCTTCAAGTCATAGGAACAACACTTCTATTACACTCCTTTTTATTACTGTTTCCCTTCCTATAAAACACAGGCACATTAGTTTTATAAAGGCAACACCAGCAGGCTCCTGCTCTGAGACAGGTAAAATAGGGCAGAATGGGGAAGACTTCCATGATTTTTTAAGTTTAAGAAGTAAGTAACTTCCTGTTGGACTCGCACAGAAACACATTGTCAAACACAGCTGGACCTAAAGAACAAGTGACAAGGTCCAGTGATTTGGAAGTGAAGAAAGGTGAATACTACTGGAATCATAGTATCATAGTATCAGTCAGGGTTGGAAGGGACCACAAGGATCATCTAGTTCCAACCCCCCTGCCATGGGCAGGGACACCCCACACTAGATCAGGCTGGCCAGAGCCTCATCCAGCCTGGGCTTAAACACCTCCAGGGACAGGGCCTCAACCACCTCCCTGGACAACCCATTCCAGGGCTTCACCACTCTCACGGTGAAGAACTTCCTCCTCACGACCAGAAGATGAAGAAATGTAATTGTAAATAACTCCTAGTCACACTGGAAAAAGCTTACACCCCAATAATTCTTCTGTGACAATAGAAAGGTTGCACAATTATAATTACTCATGGAG
This sequence comes from Dryobates pubescens, assembly GCF_014839835.1. Classification (NCBI taxonomy): domain Eukaryota; kingdom Metazoa; phylum Chordata; class Aves; order Piciformes; family Picidae; genus Dryobates; species Dryobates pubescens. The sequence continues at coordinate 5,712,565 of NC_071619.1, read as the reverse complement.
CCAAGTTCTACCTCAGCCACCTTTTAACCACAGATCAGACAACACCTTTTAAAGCCTTGCTGTAAATGTTTTGATGATATCACACAGGTTCTTCCAGATTACCAAGACATTTCTGTCAAAACTAAACCCAGAGACTCATTTGGTCAGTTTACAGTATGATAAATGCCTCCAAAGTGCAAAGCATAACCATCTGATTGTCAGGGAAGCGATGAGTTCGGCAAGCCAGAGAAGCACATATAATACTGAGAATTTTACATCTAGGATTTAGATCTGAGTATGTGAGTCAAGAAATACATTGCCAGACCCCTCCTCTTTGCCAGTGCAAGAAAGGGAAATGTTTGTTGGAACAAGATGCACTGTTGCCCTTTTGCTAGAGGCAAAACAAGCCCATGCGGGCAACCCTGTACTGCTAACATCTCACAATAAGAGGCTGGGTGCACACAAAGGAGGGAAATGGATTTCCCGTGGGAAGTGGAGTATATAGCTTTGACAGTTTATTCCACATGGCCAGTTGGGAAACAGTGATATTTTCAAAATAAATATTGAAGAGGAAATAAAATTTTTAGTTGATTAAATATGGAAAGACATCACAATGGCATGAAGTGGTGTTCCCTGCTTGCAACACAAGTCCCTGTTAGCCATCTGTGAGTGCCTAACGTTGACTTGCCTTTTTAAGAAGCTGGTGGATATACATCTTGGATGTGTCACTACTGTAAATAGCTCTTTCCTCCTCTGATGCAATTTAAAGTGATTTGGAATGATGAATGCTCTTCCCCAGCTCTAGTTCATTAACAGAACATTGCTTTAGCAAAGAAGTTCTTCCCTTTCCCCTCTGTATTGATGTAAGTATTTATGTTAGCCTTCTACACAGGGTAAGGAAACAGTATTTCCCTTCTTTTCACATCTTTCTACACCTCCTTCCCAAAGGAGGCAAAACAATTGACCTTTTAGCCTCTTCCTCTTGCCCTTGGCCCCTGCAAGCAACATACCCTGAAGTTAGTCTTTTTCTGTAACATCAGCCTCCATCCCTTCTTCAAACCCCATCTTTCATACATCTCTGAAAACCAAAGGCTGAATGAAATAGGAGGAAGAAAAAGCAGACATGCTACAAATTATCTAAGAGAAGAGTTTCATTTCCTGGAAAAGGCAGCTTTTTTTCAGTTTTCCTAGCTTAGGACCTCCAGAGTCCCAGGTGTAAAACTATTCTGAAGGATAAACCACAGCCAGGTACATCTAAGCTGAGGGTAGGCTTTAACTGGTTATTTCCTTTACCACACTTCAGTACTCAGTTCCAACTGAATTCAAATGCACAAGTCTAACTCACAGAACCCAAGTGTATTGCTCAGCTAGCAGATGAGCTTCACTGTGTAATAGCCAGCTCATGCATCAGCTCATTGCATCTCTTCATCTGCAGATTATTTTGGGTAGTTTCCAGGGGTTACTCTTGGAAAACAAGCAATTCCAACAATAAAAACTTTTAGAAAGTTTTTTATGCCCTGATAATTCATGGCAAAATAAGGTCTGGCTAGCAACTAATTTACTTTTCACATTCTTTAAATGACTTCTGATTCCTGACTTACTACCTGGCAGACTTTCTGAACATGACAGCTCACAGATACTCATCTCTGGGGATCTCTCCTAAGGTCATGTTTTCCAAGCTAATGACACCTCCTTGTGCAGCCTCCATTTACTGAGCACTTCCTTGCACTTCACCCAGAACTATCTTTAGAATTGCCTTTTAGAATACATAGAATAAACCAGGTTGGAAGAGACCTTCAAGATCATTGTGTCCAACCCATCAACCAATCCAACCCACCTAAACAACTAACCCATGGCACCAAGCACCCCATCAAGTCTCCTCCTGAACACCTTCAATGATGGCGACTCCACCACCTCCCTGGGCAGCCCATTCCAATGGGCAATCACTCTCTCTGTATAGAACTTCGTCCTAAGAGCCAACCTAAACCTTCCTTGGCACAGCCTGAGACTGTGTCCTCTTGTTCTGGTACTGGCTGCCTGGGAGGAGAGACCAATCTCTGCCTGTCTACAACCTCCCTTCAGGGAGTTGTAGAGAGTAATAAGGTCACCCCTGAGTCTCCTCTTCTCCAGGCTAAGCAGCCCCAGCTCCCTCAGTCTCTCTCTTTTGATTAGTACTCCTCCAGTAAAAGCCAAGGAGATGGACTTGCTTTGATTTTCAAGTTCAAGGTGGGGTTACAGTGAGAGGCAAATAAGAACCAATAGTTAGTACACTAGTGTAGCCTATTCACAATTGTTTCTGCCCTATTTACACACAGCACAGAAGTACACAAAAGAAAGAGGCTAAGTGGACTGAAAACACCCTCTTGAAGAATAGTCCTTTTTGTGAAGGAACATTTTCTGATAGAAAATTCATCTATCAGAAACTTCCTGCCCTGCCTGTATATTCTCAATGCAGTTGCTGCTCTGTCTCACCCAGTTCACTTGTAACAATGCTTTCTATACCTCCAGCGGAGGATCCAAAGCTGCAGTGAACACACCTGTCCTTGTAAAATAAGAAATAGCTGAGTAAGTGGAGGTTAATTGAATAATTTATGAAACATAACTGTGTTTGGGTTTGCACCATTTGCCTGAATTTTGTTTAATTCCATGCAGGTTGATTTGTTTATTTCATTATTAAAAAGAGGGGCAGGGTGAAAGTTCAGACCCACTCTATGCTCAATATGTTAAGTCAGAAATGTAGTTACCTTGCAAGTTTTTTACAATCAAATTTCAATTCATGTAAGGAGAATTCAAAACTATTTTAAATTAATTAAATTCAAGTTAAAAAATCCAAACAGGATCTGAAATCAGATTTATTTTCCTTTTCCTGTCCTCTGAACAAAATCAGGTATATAGGTGGAGTCACCATCCCGGGAGGTGTTCAAGAGGGGACTGGACGTGGCACTTGGTGCCATGGTCTAGTCATGAGGTCTGTGGTGACAGGTTGGACTCAATGATCTTTGAGGTCTCTTCCAACCTTGGTGATACTGTGATATCAGGTAGTGCTAGGACTAGGGGAAATGGAATGAAGCTGAAGGTAGGGAGATTCAGACTGGACGTGAGGAAGAAGTTCTTCACCATGAGCGTGGTGAAGCCCTGGAATGGGTTGTCCAGGGAGGTGGTTGAGGGCCCCATCCCTGGAGGTGTTTAAGCCCAGGCTGGATGAGGCTCTGGCCAGCCTGATCTAGGGTGAGGTGTCCCTGCCCATGGCAGGGGGGTTGGAACTAGATGATCCTTGTGGTCCCTTCCAACCCTGACTGATTCTATGATTCTACGATCTGTCACTCTGAAAGTCTTTAAAGACATTGTGACCTAAAGCAGACACTTTTATATGCTACAGACCCCTGACAAATCAGCAGTCCCAAGAATAGATTTTACTGCAAATTTCAGGCAGTTTCTTACAATTAAAAAAGTAAACCAAAATAAAGTTCACAATCCTTTTCTGTGCATTAATTAAATTTCAATTTCCATCCAAATTGAGCTTGACATAAATCATGAACCAAAATAGTCATTAGGGGAAAATATAGACGTTAAAGCATGATGAATTTATGCAGAGCTATATTCGCTTAAGTGAATGTGTTCAGATAATGGAGCATCCTCATGCTTATCAATTAGCCTTTTATAATTAAAAATCTAAATGTAAAACAAGGTTACAATCAGTTATTCTAATCAAGCTTTCCAGGTTCTTAGGTAAAACATGATTAAAATCAGTGTTTGAAGGCAATCCAGAGTGATGTCTGTGGTACATCTTTGGGATATGGTAAATAAAAAGAGAGGAAAAAAAAAAGAGGCATAAGACTACCTCAACCCCTTCTGGCAAGTCCCCCAAATCCTCAGCTGAGTCTCTAGTACCTATACACAGGCATGAAGGCTTGAATGACACACAGATATATCAGTGTTTCTATATAAGCCAGGAATAATGGAATGAGAAAATCTGTGTTGCAGCACACACAAAAATACTAAATCCTTAAGGTTCATAATTATAGACAGGGTTTTAAAGGCTACCTTTCAAAAACTGCATATTCAAAAGCAGAAATTGGTGAGCTCATCCAAGTTCCCCAGGGCATTCACTGAAGTGTATGGATATCGGGAGAAGTGTAAGGATATTGGGAGATTAAGACAAAAATGGGCTCAGTGGCTTACACACAAAGCCTAGCCACATCTGTGCCAAGTATTTGTGCAATACTTACACAGCATTGTAGCTTTGACTTGCAGTGTGAAACTGGAGGGTATTTCCAAAGAATAAGCTCAAAATCCCATGTTAGGTGCTGCACACTACCCTTTCCAGCCAAAATCAAATAATAAAATCACTGCAGGTAGCTTGCTTACAAACAGCCAGCCAACTCTTCCCTCTTTTTAAGTCTTCCCTATGTACTTGAGGGACTTTTCAGACAGTTCAAGGGGAAAAAAAGAGGAACAATATCATTAAAACTGTGTCAGCAGTGCACAAATAAAATCCTAGCTGCAGACTTTTCACAAGACCTGTAATTAAAAGGGATTTTACATCCACTTCTAATGGAGAAGTTCACAGTGCCTATAAATCAGCTGAGGCATTGCTGCTTCTGAATACTGGCAAGGACTATCTGCAGCTTTACCTAATGAAAGGACACTTATGTCCCAAATACAAAACTCCATTAAGAATTGGAGAACGTGCCAAGGAGGAATGCAAAGCAAATGTGCTGCTTCTCCATTCTGATGCTTTATTGTCTCTTTTGAAACAACCTCACTCCCCACCCCCACCCCTTTCAGGGCAGCAAGGCAAAAGATGATTCCCATTTTTTCCTGCCCAGCTTTTTCAATAGGTAAGGCTTGAGGCTCAACATTACCAGAGACCTTGTTCAAAGTTTCAGATATTTACTGGGAGCTTTACTGACTGCATCTTATTTGAAGAGATAAGAATAATTAACACAGACATCTGTCTCCCACAAGTTCTTTAAGCATTAAGCTCATTATTTATATCACAATAGAGCTAAGATCTCCAGTTGTGAGCCAGGATCCAACTCTGTTAGATTCTGTACCGGTAGGCATTAAAGCATTTGTCCCAGAGAACTTGCATTCTTTGAACCAGAACATAATGTGCAAAACAGATAAGGACCAACATACAAAACAGCATTGTGAAACCTCCATGTGGATGCCGGCTGGGCAGGGAGCAGCTGCACCAAAGATTATTTATGCACATGTAACACTGGCCACTTCGGAAAATCTGCTCCACGTCTTGGCTGGACTGGAATGCTCTCAGCTCACAGAAGAGACTGGTACAAAGAAAGGGGAGCTGCAATAGCTCCCCTGTGCTTCTTTCCAAACCATAGCATCCCTGTATATCTCATCATATATAGGGCACTATCCATGTCACCAAAGAAGAGGGAAATGTGCAAGTCTCTGCCATCATTTTAAAAGATGCAGTTTTCAAATGAAAACTCTTGCAGCTGGTTGTAACACTTCAGTTTCTTTTGGATAAGGAGGGTTTTTTTTTCCTAACCACCTAGAAAGTCCACTCTCTGAAACACAATTTCTTAATTAGTTCATGCACATCACTCAAATGACCCAACTTTTCAGCAAAAAGGTAATCAGAAGGACAACTTTCTTACCAGCACCCAGACAAGGAAGCAAGAGAGAAAGGGCTCATCCTCAGGCAGATAAATACAGAAAGCTCTTATTACTGAAGTGCTTTATCATGGAAATAGGAGGGGGAATGCCTAAGGGAAAATACTGTCTGAGGAAGAGGGAAGTGTCTTGAATTGTGTTCAAAGACACATAACTCTTCAGCATTTCAAAGATGAGATGACCCCCTCTCCTGAGCTAGAAGACTGCTGGTTTGGGTTCCACCAGCACAGACCACTGGCACCACCTCATGTGCCTACCCCCAGAGATGAAGATCTCTGGCTACTCTGCTCACAGCTTTATTTTTCACAGCACCTCTTGTGCATTCAAGAAAGAAAGCTTGGCAGTTCCTAGCCCATGATGCCTCCTAAACATCAGTGATTCAAATACAATTTCCCCATCATGCCTTTGTCTCAGAAGGACTCTCTGGGTGCCTGAAGTACCTTGTACAGTTCTGTGCCGGTTTGTAAGTCTTGTAAGGTTTTTTCCTCAGGTTCCTAAATTCTTCCTTAACTGACTAGGTCTGTGCATTTTCAGCTCCAAATTTACAGTTACAGTGGAAAAATATCACTTAACAGACAGAAAGGCGTGATAACAAGAAGAGTCTCTCATTTTCTCTTCTGCTAAGTGTCTGATTACACGGTCTCAGGCAAGTCAGATAACCTGAGATTCACTTGACTCATCCACTCAGCACGATTATTATCCAACTTTGCCTTCATGTTGTACTTTGCAATCCTAGGAGCTCAGAGCCAAGCACCAGCAGAAAATACACTGTACTTCCACCACTGAAGGAAAACTACCTAGAGGCACAAGGAAAAGTCCAGCCATTCTGAATTACAAAACTGTACTGGGTAAATCATTACAGATTGAAATGCTGAGTACAACCCAGCAAAAATCAGAACTCTCCAAACATGGAAAACAATTAACTACTGGAGGCAGAGATCAGTATCAGTAACACACAAATTATCTTTTAACAGAATTAAAACCCAACAGTAAACCAAGTTAGTTTCCCTCCCAAACTTTCTTCGTTCTCTTTAACTTGCTTTCTTGCTTTTTTATAATGCTTTCTGATCACAGTATTATTATGGTATCATTCTGGAGCATAATCCTGGCAACACTCCATTTAAAGGATAACTTAATTAAACTGAAGTGTTCAATAGTAGAACAAAATTAATTTCCTCCAACTTTGTCCTCTTTTGTCTTTTTAACCTGTGCAATTCTACATTAAAAAAATGGAATCCATCAGCTCTGAAATGTCAGGTTTCATCTATTAGACACTTTTCAGTGCCTATAAGAAAAAAAAATCAGCCCTTTTAAAATCCCTGTAATTGGGAAAAGTCATTTGTTCATGCTGAAATGTGTGTCCCTTCCCACCTGTAGCAGCAGACACTTTTAATGAAGGGATGAGGAAAAAGGAAAGAAAAAAGGTTCCCAGAGAGAGCTCACATTTCAGAGGACTGAAAAAAAAAGGGGGGTGGGGAGAGAAAAAGGGAACAAAGAAAAGATTGCATTAAGTTAGTTTCAACCAAATGTTGATGAGTGAGAGGCTCCAGAAAGAAGATGGCATACTTACTGCCTGAAGCAGACAATTCCTTTGGACTGGAGGACATTGGCTGAGCACACATCTGACAGAGACAGTCCCTTCCATTAAAGGTAACTCTATCACCTGGTGGAAATGGACGCCTAGAGAGTTAAAGAGAAAACAGCATTTTAGCAAGAGTTATGCCAAAAATTATCCTCTGTTTCCTATGCCTGAGTTTGCTGCCTTCCCCCAGTGCAATCAATATTTTACACAAACTCTGGCCAAATAGTTTCAGCAACGTGGCCTTGGCAGAGCCAGACATTGGAAGAAATCCAATTCGTGGAGGCAAGCGGAGCAGAGGTTAGACCTGCCATGTATTTTGGTCTGAAAAAGTTATCAAAACCACAATGTATCTAAAGAGCAGACAGTGAAATTCACTTAGACACAACAGCTACATTTGTGATGGCCTCAGCCTGATGTTGTGCATATCAAATAGTACAGAGGGGAGCTCAAGGAAAGAACAGGAATTGGTCTTCAGGCTAGTGAAGCAACGTGGAGCTAGTGACTCATGCACGATTGCATCTGTATTCAGCAATGAAATACAGGACTATGTTACTGTGGATGCAGCAGTTTGCAAAACAATTGAAATGTTATCCACATTTGTTCTCCTAGAGATTTCAAATGGGTATCTACATTACAGAACCACCACAGTAACTGCCACCTGTGCAGATTTTAGGAGGGAGTTAGAGGGTGAATGTGCCATGCTCAGAAAGCTGAACCCACCAAAATGTTAAGAATGTGCATTAGACAGAAGCTGGCGTTGCTGTAGATCTTATTTGGTGTATAAAACAGAGGATGAACGACTTTGTATGAGCATTTCACTAAAATGAGAAGGTTCATTACCTCCAAATCTTTAGCAAGTAGCTTTAGCTGCTGAGTACAGACCTCTCTACACCACACCTCACTCCAAAACTGTGCAGAACAAATGAACATCTGCTTGTTCTACAAACCAAAATGTTTAAGGCATTGTTCTAGTTTCCTTCCCACTGCTGTTCCTAAGTGGGTCATAAATAAATCATCAGCAACACTACCTTCCAATAATTTATTTCAATGACTCATCTTTGGTTCATTCAATATAAAAAGATTAATGTAAGTCAAAGTACAGAAAATTGATGCCATGTTTAACGCTGTGTCACCTACTTTCACACTGTCCTTGGGAAATAAAGCTGAAGCATACACATATGGTTATCAACATGCAGTAAAGCCACACACCATTTAAAATGAAACAAAACCAATCAAAAGCCTTTGAAGAGAAAAAATAAATTGAATAAGTTAAGTTATTGAATAAGGCTACAGGCCAAAGTACTTGGACTACTCATTGGAGATAGCTATGGAAGATTAGGGGTAGAGCATGGTAAGTCTGCCACATTAATATTCAGACATATCATATGAGGGGATCTCCAGCAAGGTACTTTCTCACAACATAGCTTCTTGCCTTTCTTGTTCATGTCATCCTCCTGCATTAAGTTTTGGACAATTCAACTGCTGTCAGGTACTGACTTCTTGAGAACTCTGCTGTCCTATTTCCCTTCAAGATGGCAAAGCAACAGACTCTGTATTTTGGGTTCTCCTTCTCTATGAAATCTACCTACATCTCCCTCTGATGCGCCTTACCTGGCCCTTAGGCATTACATTGAAAGTTTATTTCACTTGCAGTGCTCAGAACTGGGGAAATTAACAACCTGATGCCCATCCTAATTTCAGCTTAGTATATAGTAAATACACACTTAACATAGTTAGGTCTGTGTGGAATCATGATGGCACCACAATATCACTTTACTTCCACTGCTCAAATGAGGAGGCTATGAGAACATATGGAAGATTCCCCCAGCAGTCTTCTAAATTAGTATCATGGGTCTTTTGTCTCACTCACATGGCCTTAGCAAACTTTTTTATTCCATGTAGAACTGAAAACTGGTGACAAGAAATAGTACGGGGGAAGAAGTGGGGGAATCCCAGTTGTCCCAAAGCCATGTGTTCTTACATGATGTGAAAATGAGTCTCCAGTGTGTTTTCAATTGTTTACCTGTTCTTGTAGCCCACATGGCTTCTCCACTGTAGCATCCAGAATTTTGCCTTACCTTATTTCTCCCATCATGCTGGGCTGATCACCTGTACTCAACTCAGCCTATGTCTATCATCTCACCATGTCAGCCTGATAGGCAGTTCTTTCATGTGTGAGAGTAACTTTGAGACTAGGGAATGACAGGTAATAGTGAAACTGTGTCCCCCAGATAAATGAGTGCTACTATGCAGACCCTCAAAGTCACACTTGCAGTAGATCTGTTCCAGCCAAATGTCCCCCAAAGAGCAATACATCTTGAGACTTGCGTCTCATAATGATGCTCTTCCCCATTTTCTTTGTACTAGGTTCATGCCATGTTAGTTGGGAGGTTTGACTTACTTGCAAACAGTACAGGCAAAGCAGCTTGGATGGTAGGTTTTTCCCAGAGCTGTCACTACTTCACCTTCCACGAACTCCCCACAGCCGTTGCAGCGGGTGCCATACATGCGCTGGTAATCCAAGGTGCAAAGGTATTCCCCATTCTTAATGAAAAACCCTCCTTGTGCCAAGTCACAGCCACACACTGGAAGGAGAAAAACAACACCACCACATCAATAGACTGGAAAAATGTACTTACTAAGAATGTCAGTGACAGTGTATGCTGGCAACAAATGACATGACCCCGGTGGTCTTGTTCCTTATTATCGGATTTTTGCTTTCTCTTCCTGTCACTCTGTGCCTTGCAAGACACCACAGAACAGAGATGGTATTCTCTGGCTATGAGAGAGCTTCTAATAAGCTGTTCCTTGGAGGAATCTGTATAATCACAGCTTTCAAGTATTTGGTCTTTGCCAACACCTCAGTTACTTCACGTCACCCAGTTAATCACGTTATCAGAGTGATTTGCACCAAAGGAATCTTGCTTTCATGTCTGGGACTGGAGGTGAGCAGAAGATATAATTCCATCTCTAGGACAGATCTTACTATTCTATACACTAGCACACACTTTGCTGGGGGGGGGGAAGTGCTTTAAGAAGCTTTCAAGGTGCTGCCTGACTATTTGGCAAATGTTGTATGGTTCCTCTAGTCCACTGATAACACTGAGCTGCTTCACCATCGCTGCATGAATAGTTCTCAGTCATCTTAAAAAAGATGTAACCTTTGAAATGTTCAGTGTGATTTTACACTATTCATTTAGACATAGAAAGCTGCAGTGCAGAGACAATCAAGTGTTAAAAATCTGACCACATCTCCACTAAATATACACCACATGATCTATGCAGTGAAGCTATACAAAAGTATATTGGACACTGCATAAATAGCATCATAGAATGGTCTGGGTTGGAAGAGACCTCTAAAGGTCATCCAGCCCAACCCCCTCAGCAGTCAGCAGGGACATCCTCAACCAGATCAGGCTGCCCAGAGCCCTGACAAGCCTCACCTTGAATATCTCCGAGGATGGGACCCCAACCACCTCCCTGGGCAACCTGTTCCAGTGTTCCACCACCCTCATGGTAAAGAACCTGTTCCTAACATCCAATCTAAATCTGCTCTTCTCTAGTTTGAAGCCATTGCCCCTTGTCCTATCCCTACATGCCTTCAGGTAAACCGTCTCTCTCCATCCATCCTGTAGGCCCACTTCATGTACTACAAGGTTGTTATTAGGTCTACCCAGAGCCTTCTCTTCTCCAGGCTGAGCAACCCCAGCTCCACCAGCCTGTCAGCCAACAGAAAGTGTATTTTGCACCTGATGTTCTAAGAGCTCCTGTTTACCTCTGAGTGCCTAATCTGCACAGGTGTTATGTTTATCTTTTACATGCTATACCCCCTGTACTTCAGTGGATTAGATAAGCAACTCTAATATTTGCATGTAGACTTGTGGCCACATTCAACTCCACTGGGAAGAGAAATCGTATCAGTAAGAGGGTGAAGGACCACTCAAGGATTTCAGCGACTCAGCAGTTTTTCCACGGTTAAATGCTTACTCATCCAAACCAAAACACATCACAACCAGGTGCCTGTTTTGCTTTAAGGAAATATTCATAGTGCTGCATTGGCATTTCTGGTCAGCACAGGAGACAGAATGCAATCCATCCTGTAGCAGCTGACTCCTACGAAGAGAAAATGCCATGGGAGGTGGGAGACTGAATTTCACACTTCAGTTTTAGCTTGGGTTGAACAAAGAGCTTGAGTCTACCCTACTCTATGTCCAACAGCACCAAAAATATTCCTTGCTTCACGTTCCTTGCTTTAAAAAGTCCTCTTTATTCACCTCAGTGAGAGAGCATAAAATAGGAGCTGTTAGATGAATTCTTAAATATACACACAGCTGCTCCCAGGCATTTCGGTTTCAGCCACCCCTGCTGCTTGCTTCTCTGTGTATTGCTGTATCTGTGTAATTCAGTAGGAGAAACTACTCTTCACAGCACTTTGGGATGCTAGCTTAACTCTTCTTCTGCAAGCAGCTCTAGCTCATCCCACTTCACAACATTCAAGTACATTCAGATCAAATATCAGAAATATTGACTATCAGAAATCTGATGATTAAGCAAAACTAAATAAGCAGCATCCTAGGTCCCCAAAGGGTTCTTGAAAAATTAAAATAAGAAAGATCATTAAGGGAGCTGGGCTCAATTCATCTCTCTGCCCCAAATTCTGAACACTGTAGTGTGCACAACATTTGTTCCCCAACCCTCCTCTCTCACCCCCCTATTATAATGGGCTATGATTACCTGACAGCCTAAAAAGTCTCTCCTCAGCTTTCTTGTAGGCCCCCTTAAGATACTGGAAGGCCACAATTAGGTTTCCTCAGAGCTTTCTCTTCTCCAAATTGAATACCCCAAATCTGTCTCTTTACTATGGTCCCCAGTTCTGCCAATGAGTGATTTAGTCTTCACAGCCCTCTTTACCTGCCTAGGCAGGATGATCAGAAGTAACTTCCAATGCAACCTCTGCTCTATGTTCTGAAAATCCACCTTCAAGGTCTGTGGCAGATCACTGCTTGCAGAACACACTACAACTGTTGAATGAATGTGTTCATGAACTCACAATCATTAAGCTATATCCCTTTTGCATGGCCACAGGGATTCAAGCCTGGAAACAAAAATGGAGGACAAAACCATTTGGCAAGTCTTTTAAAGACAGTGATTATGGTTGTTAAAAGGAAGCTCCCTCTATTACCCTTGTTTGGGGCAAATTTCCTTTCCACCTGATCAGTCTTTGTCAGTAACTCAAGTAATGAATTCAGGCACAAGCAGAACTGCTTATGATGTGACCCACCAGCAGATTCATCATCTTTGGTGTACTCACAGCAGGAAGCAAACCAATCTGCAAGAATTAAAGACAATTCCTGCCAACCCCACATTACAAGGGATTTTTGCAGTCAATTTAGCACATGTGTTCCTATCACTAATCACAGCTTTAAGCTACACAGGCAAAACAAAGGTCACTCAGACTGTTAACATCCATGGTTGGAAAAGTGCTGTTCCAGGCAGCTGCTTTCACTTTGAGTCAGAGATCAAATCAGAAAGGATGAACAGGACTGTATCCACATTTGATATACAATGCTGTGTATAAAGGAATGGATTTAAACCGTTCTGTTTTCTTCCTTTTCCTTTTTGCACCTGTTCAGAAGTCATGGTTCTGACATCAAATCCCCTCAAGTTCAATAAGGGCAAGTACACAGTCCTGCATCTGGGAAGGAATAACACCAGGCACCAGTACAGACTAGGGGTTATCCTGCCGGAAAGCAGCTCCACCGAGAAAGACCTCGGAGTCCTAGTGGACAGCAATGTGTTCTGTGGCCAAGAGGGCCAATGGCATCCTGGGATGCATTATGACAAGTGTGTCCAGCAGGTCTAGAGACGTTCTCCTGCCCTCTACTCTGCCCTGGTGAGACCACACCTGGAATATTGTGTCCAGTTTTGGGCTCCCCAGTTCAGCAGAGACAGGGATCCGCTGCAGAGAGTCAAACAGAGCGCTATGAGGATGATTAAGGGACTGGAGCATCTCTCCTATGAAAGACCTAGGGCTATTTAGTCTGGAGAAGAGAGGGCTGAGAGGGGATCTGATCAGTATCTATAAATATGTGAGGGGTGGGTGTCAACATGAAGGTACCAGTCTCTTTTCAGTGGTGCCCAGTGATAAGACAAGTAACAACAGGTACAAGCTAGAACACAGGAGGCTCCACCTCAACATAAAGTGAGGCGCCCTGGAGCAGGCTGTTCAGAGAGGTTGTGGAGTCTCCTTCTCTGGAGACTTTCAAAGTCCATCTGGATGCATTCCTGTGCAGCCTGACCTAGATGATCCTGCTTTGGGCAGGGGAGTTGGACTTGATCCCTGGAGGTCCCTTCCAACTCCCACCATTCTGTGATTCCCTTAGTACATGTGTTTATGGCCACTGTAGAAATACCACAGAAAAGATGGATGAATATGATTGTTCATATTAAAAGGAAGAACATCTACCCAGAACTGTTCATGCTACAAAGAACAGAGGCAATGAAGAGAAACCAGGTGTAATGACTATGCATATACTATAAATCCCAATAATGTGATTTAGGCAATTGCTATGCTACCAATATGTCAAAGAAAAATGAATAACAAAATGACAGTTCATAGGAAACATCAAATTATGTTCTTTTACCTATACTGATGGATAAAAAAATGACTTCAAAAGAACTACTTTGTGCTGATGCACAAATCACATTTGAAAAGGCAAAAAGCCAGAGGTATTCTGTAAGCATCCACCACACAGAAACAAGAGAATAACACAGCTACAAGAGAACAACATATCCCCAAGACCATTCCTGCTCAATTCAATGGAAGAAATTCCATTTTACGTGACCAGAATTTCCCTTCTGAAAGAGAAAGACACTAGGGAGCAGTGAGAAGGGAAAAGGAAAAGAAGAGAGAGGGGAAAAAAGGGAAGAGAGAGGGGAAAAAAGGGAAGAGAGAGGGGAAAAAAGGGAAGAGAGAGGGGAAAAAAGGGAAGAGAGAGGGGAAAAAAGGGAGAGAGGGGAAAAACGGGAAGAGAGAGGGGAAAAAAGGGAAGAGAGAGGGGGAAAAAGGGAAGAGAGAGGGGGAAAAAGGGAAGAGAGAAGGGGGAAAAAGGGAAGAGAGAAGGGGGAAAAAGGGAAGAGAGAAGGGGGAAAAAGGGAAGAGAGAAGGGGGAAAAAGGGAAGAGAGAAGGGGGAAAAAGGGAAGAGAGAAGGGGGAAAAAGGGAAGAGAGAGGGGAAAAAAGGGAAGAGAGAGGGGAAAAAAGGGAAGAGAGAGGGGAAAAAAGGGAAGAGAGAGGGGAAAAAAGGGAGGAGAGAGGGGAAAAAAGGGAGGAGAGAGGGGAAAAAAGGGAAGAGAGAGGGGAAAAAAGGGAAGAGAGAGGGGAAAAAAGGGAAGAGAGAGGGAAAAAAAGGGAAGAGAGAGGGAAAAAAAGGGAAGAGAGAGGGAAAAAAAGGGAGGAGAGAGGGGAAAAAAGAAGAGTAAAATCAGCATTTACTTTAAATGAAAAAAGCAACCCATTATCTTCTACAGCTCCTGCAGGAACTCAGCCTTTTTTTCATAGTCTGTATAGTGTATATCAAATGATTTCATCTTCCAAAGAGATGATCCTGCCTGTCTTGTGAATGGAATTAAGATAGAATAAAGTCCTGGCCTACCACTGTATGGAAAACATCAACCTGACAGCTTTTTTGCTCTTGAACTTCCCTCTGGAGCTGCATTTTGCATCCTTGAAGCACAAAAAGATTGGAGACACCGTCAGTGCTGCTATCACTTATCAAAGCTACAAGGTCTGTGTAAGCAAGTCTGAGCTATTATGACAAAATCTAGCTGCTCAGGAGCAATCCAATTGCCTGTGAGCTCCGAGGGACAAGGGCCATTACCAGGCTGAGTCACTTCCAAGCACTAACGGATATGGTGGCAAAGAAGCCATCAGATTTTTTCAAAGTGAACAGAAGTAGGATTTGATCTTGCTGAGCAGTAGCTAGGATTTCCATGGGGTCATTTTCAGCGAGTTGAAAATCCAGGCCCTTAGTAAAATAAACCCATCCTGCTGTTTACTAAATACTGTTTCTGTGCCGAAGAAACAAGCAGGCTCTGAACATGGGTCTCAGGTTGCAGAGCTGAACGCTCCTCATTAAAAAAGAAACCAACTAACGATCTGCACCATGCATTAACTGAGATGCAAATTCAATTTCCTGTTAGTGTTTCATTTCTTTCTTGTATTTCTAAGCTTCACAGAATAATGGTCCCTTTCTTGAGCAGGGAAATATTCATGCAACATTTATTTCTTAGGACATAATGGGTTTCTTGTTAGAAGATAGAAAGGAATTTGGCAGCGCTTCAGTTTATCATCTATATCTAAACAAACATACAGGAAAAATCTGTTTCTTTTCTTTCCCTAAGAGAGCCTAACAAATCCTGTATTGATGAAAGCAAGGTTCATGTTCTTATTAAAGTTTAGAGTTTCCACATTTCAAGTGACCTTTGCTTTATTCCTTTTAATTTTCTTGATGGTCTAACCTCTGGGTCTTTCAATCATTTAATGAATGAATGTACATAAAAGTATCATCAGCGGACCACAGGAGAACAGAGGACTGCAGAAGCCATGCTGCAGCTCTGCCATTGCAGCAAAGAAGACACCACTGAAAAACTGCATCCAGCTTTTTGCAACAGCTGTAATGGAGATCCTGATTACTGTCACACAGCTGTCCTTGGAGACTTCTCTTTTTTTTTGTCATACACTGATGACAGATGCATTTTGATCCAAGCTATTTGGAACTGTGTCCAGCATTACCTGTGGTTCTGGAATCCCTTGTCACTGAATTTAGAAACAATGCTGGGCAGTCAAAAGAGCTTTATATACATGGGACAAATACAGGTGATGTTAAAATCTGCTTCATTAGCTAGTCATCAGTTGGAAGAAAGGTTTAGCAACTGAAACACCTCCTGAGCAAAAGATGAGACTTCATTTCTCCCCTCTTCTCCTAAGTGTTTTGGGATCCTCACAAGAGGCATTCTCCAGCCTTCAGCCAGGCCCTTCTTTTCCTTTGAAAAACCTTTATTCTTCATTTCAGACATTGTCTGTATGGCTACTTAGTGTCACTTATGACATAAGTAATTCTCAATGAGTACTTGAGTGAATCCCCTAAGAATTTAATACAATCATTCACTCAACTGAAACTACCAGTCACAGCCAAGTTTCAGATGAGCTGAGTTTTAACTTAGCTCCCCAGCCAACACCATAACACTGTCTTCAGTCCGACAAGATCAGCTTTGTTTTCTCCATAATACTGGAGACAAATAACACTGCACAGGGAAACTCCCCTGTCTGCACCTGAGATGCAGCTACTTCAGTCTTTCAAGCAACCTAGCAGACAGTAGCTAGTACCTGAGCTCAACAGTAAGCAAGCAGCTGTATAGAATGTACCAATATGACAGCTTCCCAAGTAAAATATCAGTGTTTTGTCCATCACAAGGAAGCAATGGCAAGAATCATTCAGCCATTTAAAACACCTTTCACATTAAAGTGAGCACTGGGTGGAGATCAAAGTCATTTACAGGTTGGTGAGAAATGAACCTTGAAGAAAATGCAATCAGTAGGAAAATGTCAAAGTTTAGCCAGGAATAGCTTGGCTGTAACTATTTAAATGAGATATTGCTCTAAAACCACTATAAATAAGCAAACCAAATATGTAAGAATAGAACAAAACCAACCTAAACTTGGGCAAATGAAGGATGCACTGACAACAAACCCAAGAAACTGTGCATCCTCTCTTAAGGATGCTTTACCCCAACTCATCAAGTACCTGTAAAGCATCTTCCTGGCCCTCTACTTTCAAAGGGATCCAGTAGCTTGTTAAAATCTGACATGGCATCTGTCAGAATTCATCACCATCAGCCAAGCAGAGCAATTAATTTCATTTCCTGTCAAATGTTTGGTCACTGAAAGAGACCTCAGGCCCAGCTAAAGTAAGATCAGAGTCAATAAATGCCTATTAATAGAATTAAAACTCCAAGAGCAAAATGAGGATCCACTTCAAAATGGCATGAAACTGCTTGGGATTTTTCTCCCTGTCAACATCTACAGCAAAAATTAACAATTCATTGGTTGCAAAGAAAATTGATAAAACAAGTTTGGGAAAAAGACCCAAATGAAAGAGGGCATGGCCACTGAAAGAAAACATGTGCAAGGGCAGGAAAGGGTCAGAGGGAGAGCACTGTGAGAACTATGGGAATAATTTGAGCCCTGTTGTCAAAGCCCAGGCACCTCACCCTCTGTGTCTCTTCAGCAGGGAGCAAGGGATCTTGAGGAATGCCTATTTTCCACAAGTGTGGAGGATGACTGGTAGCTATCACCACTAAAGGGCTGGAGACAGTTTAAAATCTACTGCACTCCTGCAACAGTCCATTGCCATCCCAAAAACACTAATGAGACCAAGTCTCCCCCACTGCTTATGAGATATGGGAAGGTGAGGGTCATTTTGCAGTAATGTATCTTACAGCAAACTTCCCAGGCCCTTACCTGAATTGGAAGTGAAATATCAATCAGAACCACTGAAAGAAACAGGCTTCAAGACAGAGCAACGAACACAGAAATAGCAGTTATTCTCACAGGTGCAGCTTTACACCAAGCTACCTGAAGACATGAATTCACATTTGAATCCCATTTCCTACCACAGGAGACATTTTAACCATCATTAGTTTCCCAGGAACAGCAGAATCTATTGCTCCCCGGACTTGCTGAACTGCTCAGACCTGATTTCCTGCCCTCAAATGCGTTCTCGCCGTCCTGCATTAGGTCTCCTTGTGGACACAGGTAACCTGTGTGTTACAGATCACAGGTGTGACCCCCCTTTTTGCTGTTTCACTTTATTTGTTGAATAATCTCTTCAGTAACTAGGACTTCTCTTTCATTTTCACCCAAACTCTCAATTCACTCTTCCTCATTCCTTTCCATGGGACTTTTACATAGAATACATAGAATAAACCAGGTTGGAAGAGACCTTCAAGATCATCGCGTCCAACCCATCAACCAATCCAACACCATCCAAACAACTAACCCACGGCACCAAGCACCCCATCAAGTCTTCTGAAAACCTCCAGTGATGGTGACTCCACCACCTCCCCAGGCAGCCCATTCCAATGTGCAATCACTCTTTCTGTATAGAACTTTTTCCTAACATCTAGCCTGAACCTCCCCTGGCGCAGACTGTGTCCTCTTGTTCTGGTACTGGCTGCCTGGGAGAAGAGACCAACATCCGTCTGTCTACAACCTCCCTTCAGGTAGTTGTAGAGAGTAATAAGGTCACCCCTGAGTTCTCCTCTTCTCCAGGCTAAGCAACCCCAGCTCCCTCCTTGTACCATGGGTAAAGGATGTGGAGTCATAATCCTTCAAGAGTTTGAATCAGATACCTGCAGTCGTGACCATCCAAACCAGAATATTGTAACATTGCTGTCCTTTTAATTTCTATTCTGTTAGAACATTTCAGGTTCACACCTTACAATGTTTTATAATTGAATGATTAGAAATGTTCTTTTATTTGGATGAAAGATGAGACACACATTTAAGGGGGGGAAAAAAAGAAAATACAAACACTCTTGAGACAAATCAAAAGGCTTAATGTTAAAGGCTGCTTAATTGCCAGGCTGCAAAGGGGAGTTTACAAGCTGGCAAGCAGAACCATCATGTACTGAAAGAATTACAAGCCTGGAGAGCTTTTACATAAAGAAGGCTCTTTGGTTCAGTGATTCAGAGCTTCAAGGGACCTTGTATAATTTCCCAGTGCTCAGGAAGGAGCACATGCTAACCACCAGTTATGTTACCAGGTCTCTGTTTCTGAAGTATTTGTGGAAAGGCAGAGATCTTTTCAAGCACTGCACTGGGTATCCACTATGAGAATGTCCTCATATATAATCTTTCCATCCACTGACACTGAACTATTAATAGCACTAACTACCCAAAAGCCAGCTTGCAGCCTCCTCTTGCCGCCGCTGAAAGAATCTGATGACAGATCAAAGGTCAAAGAACTAATGATTTAAAACACATTCCAGCCTGTTTATACAATATCTGCTTACATGACCCTAACTTCTTGCCAGTCCTTCAAGAGAGGAAGATGCAGTTCAAAGTCAAAGATTACAGAGCATACGCTCCCCTTTCTACTTCAATCTCATTGAAGCGCAGATGACGTAGCCTTGCAGAAGTCATTGCACAAAAGAAACAGACCTGTGCCTGGAACCTAAACATACCAGAAAGGATTCTAGAAGCACATACTGATGTGGGCTTGAAAGACATTAACTCACAAGTGGAAAATTAGCACATTAGTTCCATAATTAAGAAACTGTTTCGTGCTGATTGGTATCACTATCTTAATAGAAGCTTACAAGTTCCTTACCCATGGGATACTCTGTGTCTGGAATGCTTCCTGCAGACCAAGACTTGGCTTTGCTTTATAATTATTAAGACTGTTAGTTAGAAATCACCTTTTGATAGCTGATATTGCTACACCATGTAAAATATTCATACACAGGGAAGCATTTTCACCTGGCATGGCCTAATCACATTACAAACACGTATGCCACACAGTGAGGACTAGAAAACTTTAGGAGACCATCCAGATTTTTATGGCAGAATTGCTTATTTATGAGATTGGAAAATAATAAAATTATTTTAAAGTTCAAGCTACCATATGGAAGCTAACTATGTTTTCCAAATACTCATACCACAAATGCCACATTATCTCGTTAAGATAATGCAACCAAGCTCTAGATGTGCCAAAACCAAGCTGTGCCAGCTTTTACATTGCTACTATGAAAGCCTAGAGCTTGTTCTGTTAAGCAATACTGCAACCAGCACATCCCTCTGACCCAGAAGATAAATCACAGGCTTAATAATTACATCATATTATAGCAATTTTGTTAGCCTCAAAGTTTCCTCTTCTAGTAAGTGCAACAGGGTAAAACAAACTCTAATCACTTGGCAAGGAAAGAAAATTGTCATTTGTATAAGATCACTATTTAAACTGAGATATTAAAATCTGCTCCTGCACAGTGTAATTTAGGGCCTGATCCCACACACATTTACATGTGTAACAGACATTGCAGTGAAGAATCTTCCTTTTTCCAGACAAGTTATTAATTTACATAGATGCTTACAAGAACAACTTCATACTTTTTTCCATAAGCTACTGATTCATTCCTGTTTGTGCTTAATAACAGAGTAAAACAATGAGGTCTCCAGCTCAGTCTGTTTTCCCTCCAACCCTCCCTCCTCTCAGCCTCCTTCCATTGCCTACTATAGCCATTGACAATTTGGTCAGAGTAGTGTACTTCTGGTAAAAGAGAAATTCAGACTTGTTTAGTCCAACTTGCATCTGTAACTCAACAGTGTAATTCCTTAGCAAGGTAAGTGACTGTGTTATAAAACAGCCACAGTCAACTGCTCTGAACAGTGATCCTGGAGCTGCACTCCTACAAGTTTCTTATCCCTGCCCTGTCCATCATTCCCCAGTTAACTCCAGCTCTGAGTCAGCTGCTGCCTGCTTGAGATTCTTTGCCTATCAAGAGGCAAGCAGACCTCACCTTCTGAGGGACAGGCCACTCCATTTTCAGCTCTTTGCTTTTTTATCAGCTTTTATCTGGAGCCACAAATAGCACTAGCCAGCCCTGTCAGGCAGATAGGACGAACCGGCGGCACAGGATGGGTTCTCAGGCTGAGCAACAGGGAGCTGCATCTTATTGCAGGGGTACAGGAACACATCAGTGGAGGTTACTTGTCATCTTTTCCATTTGCTTGGCATCTGTGACAGGAAGCAGTTACTCTGCTCTGAGAATGATTCCAAAGATGGCCATGACACCAAACTACAAAGGAAGACGATTGTCTGATCACATTACATAACACATGTCCTGAGCTGGCTGATGCAGCGTGGAGGCTTAAGCCAAGATGTTCCTTCAGTGTAACGAGCACCACTGACATGCATGCCAAGCAGTCACAGAGTGCCTATGCATCCCTGACATCATCTAGGGAAGCTGCACTATAATCATATCCTATACACTTAGCAGTATGATGTACACAAAAAGTTGAGAGCATGGATATCAATTAAAAAATAAAAGGAATCAAAATTCAGAGCAAAGTAAAAAGAGGATCACACTGAAACCCTGCTGCTATACAACTTTTGTGGAAATTGATTCTTTTCTGCATCTTCACTAGACCTTCAGACTGTCTGTGGGTAAAAGCTTAAACATTTTCAGCAGGTATGAGAAGAGTCAGACAATTATGAGCTTACTAAAATCTTTCACACAGTAGATGAGCTGGAGTCTCAAGGGCAAACTTTAGCCTGCTGAAAAGAGAAAGAGAACCAAAACACCTGTAGATGCAATTGATACATTCTGGTCCAGTATGAATTGCTTCCTCTTGCTAACAACATACTGTACAAAAGGGTCTAACTCCATCTCCTGTGGAGTCACAGTCATGCCAAATTAAAAACCCATTAGACTTAAAGAAAACTCCCACTTGCACAGCTGTGTCCTACTTGCATGAACCACATGGGCAGAAAACATGCAATAAAAGTAAGTAACTAAATAGTTTAAACAAAAACTGCATTTACTGAAATACAAGAGGCCAACCATAAACAAGTTCTGCAGCTCAGGCATAAGGTACAAAACAAGACTTGGAGTAAGCTCCCACACCCCCCCATTTCCTCAATGAAAGGCAAAAGAACACAGAGACAACACTCACTTTCTGGTCAATCCAACTAATGAGGCACAGATTGACTGAACAGTAAGAGAAAAGCCTCCAAGATTCAGTACCGGCCCTCTCAGTTCAAACTGGGATGTGCAGATACTTACAACTGAGCAGAGACCAACACTTCGGCCAACCACAAGCAAGGAAAGGAATTGTTTTTCCAGCACTCAGCTTGAAAAAAATCCAGCTCAGCTTTTTCCAAGGGTCATGATGTCAGCACAACTACTAGAGACATCCCTTGTTTCCTGCTCCTTCCCTTTTCATAATGATCCTCTGTATTGCTCACTCACTGAAGGCACATCGGGGCTGGACTCTGTGGTCTCCTGAGGTCCCTTCCAATCCCTAACATCTTGTGAGGACTCTATGGTCTCCTGAGGTCCCTTACAACCCCTAACATCCTGTGATCTTGCTATCTCTCTCAAAATGCATGGTCAAAACTTCACTTTGCCCCTTGCCCCAGCACAGCCTCCACAATGACCACCCTGCATGTTTCTCTCATAGCCATCAGGGGTTTCTTTTGGATGGGCTCTTTGAACACAAGTATGTACTGAACAGCAATCAATGCAGTTAAAAGGAGCTTCATTTTCATAACTATCTCAAATGACAGACTGCTTTCTATCAACATGTGACTCTTTTTTAAATAATAATCCAAATTTATCCAAAATCCTTGAAAAGGCACTCAGGAAAAAAAAACATAAATACCAAGAAGCAGAATTTTCTTAAGCCACATTTTTCATCCCATCTAAATGTACCCTCACTCCATACAGGAATATAATAGGCAATGCATACAACACAGCATTTGAAACCAAGCCAGCTATTCAAACTGGATTTCTGACTGGCTGCTAGGGCTGTACTTTCTCTTGCTATGTTTTGTGACACTCCATCTTGGATGTTTAGTGTTGTTCCATTGTTTCCAAATAAACAAGAGGAAAAAGAAATGCACCAAAGCAGCCAGAGTTTCATTAAGGCCTAATTCACTGTTTGGGAAACATGTGAAACTGTCTACACACAGAAGTGTGTGAAGAAAATAATATTTAAAAGAGCTAAGTTGGGTTTTCTCCCCCATCTCTTTCAGGTAAGATTATCCATTGTGTAGCTTGCTCCCAGTGAACATTGAAAAGGAATTAACACATAAATATTGAGAGCAGAATGTGCTATTACAGGAAGGATCTGAACATGCTGGAACATGTCCAGAGAAGGGCCACAAAGATGATCCGAGGGCTGGAGCTCTTTCTCCTATGAGGACAGACTGAGAGAGGTGGAGCTGTTCAGTCTGGAGAAGGCTCTGAGGAGACCTTATTGTGGCCTTCCAGTATCTGAAGGGGGCCTACAAAAAAGCTGGTGAGGGACTTTTTTAGGTGTCAGGTAGGGATAGGATTGAGTGGAATGGATCTAAAATGGTTAGATTCAGATTGGATCAGTTAGGAAGAAGTTCTTCCTCATGAGGGTGGTGAGACACCCAAACAGGTTGCCCAGGGATGTGGCAGAAGCCTCATCCCTGGAGGTTTTTTAGGCCAGGCTGGATGTGGCTCTGAGCAACCTGATCTAGTGTGAGGTGTCCCTGCCCATGGATGGAGGGTTGAAACTGGATGATCCTTCAGGTCCCTTCCAACCCTATCAATTATATGATACTAGGATTCTATTTTGAGTCTTCTAGTGGCAGCAAATTCATTCCTCTGCCCCCCAGTAAAATCAATAATCATATAACCTTTCTTTCAAATTGTAGATATTTGCATATTGATTTTGTTCTGTGTGGTTCCAATCACCTTGCTGCTTGTGTAGGTGTGATTCAGCCATTTCACCCCGACCCTTTACTGTCCCCACCCACTGCCACTCAGACACACTGCTACTTGGATACTGGGCCACAAGAATATCCTGTAAGTGGCTGGTTGCAGGAAGCAAGGCCTTCCAGCACTGCTTCAAGGAGCATTTGCACAAATTTACTCATTTCTAACATGAACACCAAGGTCTTACCTTTGCAGGTGAAGCATTTGATGTGGAAGTGTCTGGCCTGAACACGGAGCACTTCACCTTTACACGGCTCCCCACATTTATGGCAGTGGATGACTGGCTTTTCAGAGGGGTGGTGAGGCTCCTGAGGATGGGCCACTGTAAACCAAGAATAAAACACACAAAAAAATTATTGTTTAAACCCAGACACAAAGGATGTTCGCTCCTGTACATCAACCTGTGTTCTCAGACACAGTTCATCATTATGCTCATTTAAAAAGTGACCACCAATTGTTTTTTCAATATGGTCTTTTCATAAACAAGTAGTTTAAGCTGTTAAGATCAAGCACTCTCTCTTTCCACTGAGGTTGCCATGGAAAGACAAGGAAAAATTCCCTCCACAGTTTCAGTGCCACAAAGTGTTTCAGACTGCTTAAGCTTTTCTTTCTAAGAACATGAGTGTGTGTAAACCATTCAATAGGCACACAAGGCAGCAAGAACTGAGCTACTTTCATCCAAGAAAGAATGCAATCCAAGGGGGAAAGAAAAGACAAAAACAATCTTTTGGGAAGCCAGATGAACCAGGCAGCCTGATTTGGCATGTGAATGACTATATCAAACAACAAACATCTTCATTTTAGAATCAGAGAATCAACCAGATTGGAAAAAACCTCAGAGATGATCAAGCCCAACCTATTACCCAATACCTAACACTTCGTGGCAACTAAACCATGGCTTCAAGTGCCACATCCAAACCCTTTTTGAACACCTCCAGGCATGGTGACTCCACCACCTCCCTGGGCAGCATATTCCAATGGCTAATAACTCTCTCTGTGAAGAACTTTCTCCTCACCTCGAGTCTAAACTTCCCCTGGCACAGTTTGAGACTGTGTCCTCTTGTTCTGGTGCTGGTTGCCTGGGAGAAGAGACCAACCCCTAGCTGGCTACAATCTCCTTTCAGCTAGTTGTAGAGAGCAATAAGTTCTCCTCTGAGCCTCCTCTTTTCCAGGCTAAAGACCCCCAGCTCCCTCAACCTCTCCTCACAGGGCTTGTGCCCAAGACCTCTCCCCAGCCTCACTGCCCTTCTCTGGATGTGTTCAATGTCTCAATGTCCTTCTTAAACTGAGGGGCCCAGAACTGGACACAGTACTCAAGATGTGGCCTAACCAGTGCTGAGTACAGGGGCATTTTGCTACAGCACATATACCTAACACAGGAGAAGCACATCTGTAGAGAAAACCAGCCATCATTATTAGGTTTTACTCCCCTTCATCCTAGCAGAAATGACTCTCCACATGAAAATAACATACAACAGAAAAGACCAAAGCATCTGCAGTATAGTTAAGGAGATAAAATTCCAGGTACCGAAATTGATCAGCTATCCCCCAGCCCTGAGCAGAGCTTGGACAAGAACAGCAAAGGCTTGTGTCAGCTTTATTGTGTATTTCATTGTCATAATAAAAGTTTTACTGCAGCACATTTGGCTTCCATAAAAGTGTTTAACTTTCTGCTCAGATGTGTCTCGTGGCCGCTTGGGGCTCTAGTAGAATTGCGCAGGCGTAAGCTAGAGCAAGATTGAGTCTCAACTGTACTCTTTGAAGTGGGAAGTATTACCCAGAATGTTCCCAAACAAAACTATGTTCCTTCAGATCTCCCTCCCACATCCCATTCTAACACTGAAAAGTTGTCCTTCTTGTAATACTGTTCTCAAACTAGCGATGCTCATCAGAACACTTCAGAGAAAACACACCTCCCTACCCACACCTCTGTCTTTAGCCTACAAAGGACTCAGTGCTGAAACTCCTACATCACTCTCAGCCACTGGGAATCATCTTCACTGTTCTATCTCAGTGTTTTCTGGAGCTCTTGTCCTTTTCTGATCAATTCTTGACATTTCCTCAGCCAGGTTTATGCCTTTCTCCCCGCCAGGTTACTGTTTATGCAGCAATATAGCAGATACCTTGCTCAAGTTTACTAGAGCAGTTTCCTCGCCTTCTTCAATGAATTTCTAAGGAAGACTTCACAAAGTCCTTCTACATTACTCTCCTTTTAAATGCTTTAGTGAAGAAATGCTGCTATCATTCTGTATTATATAAATACAAGACTTACAATAAAAAGCCCAATGTGACTACAGAAGAGAGGATAACGAGTGTTCCAAGCAACAATTTCTGTTCTAAATCCTGTCAAACTAATATACATAGAATACATAGAATAAACCAGGTTGGAAGAGACCTTCAAGATCATCGCGTCCAACCCATCAACCAATCCAACACTATGTTAGCTGCTGTTTTGGAAGAGACCTTCAAGATCATCGCGTCCAACCCATCAACCAATCCAACAATATGTTAGCTGCTGTTTTGTTCTTATCACCACCTCTGTCCCCAGCCTTCAAAGAAAGTAACTGAACTCTTCTATTCAAGCTCCAAATTTTAGTATCTTCTCCTAATTTCAACTGTTTCCCCTGAGCAGTTATGTTTAGCCCTGCCTATGTTTAGCCCATATCTGGGGCTTAACTAGCAGTTGCTCTGTCACTTAATGACCCCTCCCCAGCAGAGAAGAGGAATTGAAAGAAGCAGAGAGACCCACAGGCTAGAAAGGAAATGGATTTAATGAAATAGCCAAACAGATTCCAATGTCAGTACAAAGTATATAAAGCTATACTCAGCCCAGCAGATTTACAGCAGTCACACTGAACAAGAAGGCAGTCCTCAAGAGCAGGAGAAGGAAGAGAAGGTGGCTCAGGAGGAGCCTGGGAAAGCTCACAGAGGAGTAAATTTTCCCCTTTATATTGAGTGTGATGTTTATAGTACAGGATACACCTCTAGGCAACTCAAGTCAGCTATCCTGGGTGACTCAAAGCTGCTAATGGCCTGCAGCCCACGGCTGGCCTAGGATTCTGTCCCAGCAAAACCAGGACAAGTCCATACTGGCAAACAGAATGCAGTTGGCAGTGCCAACCAGTGTTTCAATTAGCAACTCCATTTAAATAAGAGGCCAGCAAAAGCCTTGCCTTGGGTGAACCTCATCTAAGTCTGCAATGCAATACTATTCCTGGAATGGAAGTTATTTCTCCTTCCACACAAGACTATTAACTATTAACCTGTAACCAAGGAAACATAGTTTATGCAACTAGAAAGAAAGAAAGAAAAAGAAAAAAGAAGAGAAAAGAAAGTAAGAGGCAAACCTGGAGACAAGTGCCAACAAATCACATTCTGATGAGAAAAATTCCCTCTCAGATCCAGGCAGCCTGATGGCAACTGAAGAAAAGGTAACAGAGTGGATTTTTACCACTGCTCTAATGAGGAACTGGATCAAGGATTTGGGCAAATGCTGCCTATGACTTACACAGTGCAGTGGGAAATCTCTACCTGTGATTCTCTAATCTCTCAAACCCACATGTGGAAGACACCTTAGTATACTCTGCATGCCAAGATCTTCTGCTGTGCATCTGAAACAAGTTTTTGTTCTTCACTAGAGAGAAAATAAATGTTTTCAAGACTGGTCCAGGGATGCAACTTCCTCCCAGTTCTGCCTTCCCAGCCATTTAAATGAATACAAATACCCCTCATTGCTAATTCCAGACTGATGTCTTAACTGAAGCTAATTATGGTGCCTGTCTTACTAGCCTGGATTTGGCATTGTAGGTCAAGACTGAGTAATTGACTTTTGTTCTCCTGCAAGGATATGCTTGCAAGCTTTTTCCTTTGGACATATGCAATACACACAAGGCTTCTTAGTGACAGAGGTGATTCTTTATAGTTACCAGTGAGGACAGAACAGGGAATTAAAGAAAAAAGAATAATACCTTTACAAGTGGTTTATTAAAGTGTTTCTGACTGAAGTCCAGCCAGCTTACTGGACATGCAAATTGTGAGCTACTTTGGGTCTGAAAACCCTGAGCTAGAAGCTTGGCTCCTCTCCTCACAGAGATTTCACATCTTGAGACAGTAAACATTTTGGGCTCTGCCTGCAGCAACCCCTCCCCACATTAAGGGTATGCTAGAAGGTATGTTCTCAGGCATTGTGCACCACCAGCAACGGTGCTGTAAGGCAACTCTATATCATGACTAGGATAGCAACAGACTCCAGCCAGTATAATTAGCTACAAGACATTAACTTAGGATCAGGATAAGCCAGGTTCCAACCCCTGCTCCATCATGGGTCTCTGGACTCTTTGGATAGCACGTTCCTGACACTAAAGGACTAAAATCAGAGAGTGAGCTGTAAACTATCAGCCTAAAGTGAAGTTATCAGAATGTTTTAGTTTGTCTGTGTCTTGAGTGTCCCTGACTGTTAACCAGGTCTAAAAGCACTGTCAGCCTTACCTTACTATGAGAGTAAATATAAAAGATAAGGTTCCCAAACCCTTGGATGGATGGAGTCACCTAAGTACCTAAGACAGTATGTCAGTCCAGATGAGTGTTATATCCATATCTGCCATACCTTGAAGCA
Source organism: Dryobates pubescens (assembly GCF_014839835.1). NCBI lineage: Eukaryota > Metazoa > Chordata > Aves > Piciformes > Picidae > Dryobates > Dryobates pubescens. The sequence goes on along the minus strand of NC_071619.1, from coordinate 5,684,220 downwards.
GTATTCATTGGGAAGTGTGTGAGTGGACAAGCACCATCTTGAGGAGTAGTGTTGCCTTTCATGAAGTTTGAAAATAATAATAATAATAATAATAATAATAATAATAATAATAATAATAATAATAATAAAAACAGGTTGGAAGAGACCTTCAAGATCATGGTGTCCAACCCCTCAACCAATCCAACCCACCTAACCTAAATGCATTAACAACACAACTGTCTTCCCAATTAATAGAAGACAAACTAACTTTCTGAAGAAGAGATGTTACCAGAGCAACACATTCTTTGTTCAGTACTGAGGCTTATATTTGCCTTCATATCACAAAGTCCACACTTACTGCATAAATAGTGTAATATAAACTCAACACATGTATTTACCAGTTCCAGTAAACTGGTGTGAAATGCTGCCTGTCTACATACAAACCATCCCAGGCAACCAGCACCAGAAGAAGAAGACACAGTCTCAAGCTGTGCCAGGGGAGGTTTAGGCCGGATGTTAGGAAGAAGTTCTTCACAGAAGGAGAGACTGACCATTGGAATGTGCTGCCCAGGGAGGTGGTGGAGTCACCATCACTGGAGGTGATAGGAAGAGACTGGATGGGGTGCTTGGTGCCATGGTTTAGTTGATCAGATGGTGTTGGGTGATAGGTTGGACTTGATGATCTCAAAGGTCTTTTCCAACCTGGCTAATTCTATTCTATTTGATTCTATTCACTTCTATTCAATTCAGTTTAGCCTAACCAGTACATGGATCTTTTTGTGTCAGACTAAACACAGCATATCTATCAGTGCAGCTCACAGCAGCAAGGTGCAGATGCCTGCTAACACATTTCAAACGAATGCCATTCCACCAGCAGTAACTAGGCTACTAAGTGAACCAGTTTTTAAAACCACCTCTAGTTAAGCAACTGCAGTGTCTACACTTGAATGAATGCTGGAAGCAGGCATACAGATCAAACATGTGCAACAACTTCTTTGGATATTTAATCTTATTTTTATCCCTTCAGGACTTTTCAAGATTAACTATGAGAGCTGCAGTACCTATAGAACTCTAAGCTGTTGGAGTCTTTACAGCTTTACAGAGACTAATTACAAAAGATCATCAACAAAACTTTCCCAAAGTTTGATTTTCACCTTCCAAAGCTGCTGAGCACTGCCTGAAGACATGCTTTTTTTCTTTATTAATGAACATACATGAGCTATGTAAAGGTGAGCCTTATAAAGGTGTATAAACATGAGCCAAGACAGGCTGGGTTGAGATTTCCACTCTTACTTACGAGACCATCTTAAATGAATAATTCATGAATAATTAATGCCTTCTTAAGCTCATTTGGGTTTCCAATAAGACAAATCAATGTCCCATTAAATGTCCAATTTACACAGAGCAACACAGACACTGCTGACTGGATTACGTTGTCTAATTCAGGAGGGAAAAGAAAGAGAAGGAGCAAACCTCAATAGCACATTCTCCTCTGAGGAGGACAGTCTTTGTCACTGCACTATTGCTTTGTGCTAAAATCACTCCACAGACATCCCACCATGACTGCTGCCAATCCTTACACTCCCTTGTGAATCATGCAATGCTGCTGTCATTAATTTCTGCAACTGCATTACATGGATGTAAACTCTAAGCAACTCTACCAGCTTGGGAGTACTCATTAGTGCATTCTGTCAAGACATCATAAAGTAATTCCAGACCTACAAAGAAAAGAAAAACAATTAGGAAGAAAAAGAGATAGAAAATACCAAGAGCAACCTAATGTTCATATGAAAAAAAAATCTAAGGCACTTTCTGAGGAAAATGAAGGAATTAATTTGCTGTGCAGTTTAATACTCTCTTGTCAGTCATGTAGAGTAGGTTGTTGTACAAAGGTTTACCAGCAATTATTTGGTTTGCTGCATCAGCCAGAAAGAACCACACACCAAACCCTTCTGAAATGGAAATTAAAGGAACTACCTGATGAGTAACAGTTGTTGAATAAAGGGAAAAAGGAAAATAAATACTGCAGCCTCCCTTGTTGATGATTCCCTGAACACAGAACTGTACTGAAATAAAGGACTCAAAGTAAGTGACACTTAGCTGCAGATTTCTCCTGGCAAGACTCCATGTCCCTGCTGCAAGCCACAGAATACTTCAGCTTTTTATTGGAAGTCAGAAAGAAGCTTCTGGGAAGTGCCTTGCTGTGAGCATGCTGCAAAGCAGAGGTCACAGCAAAATCTGCTCCACTCAGTTCTGCTCTGAAGTAAAAAGCAGCTTGCTCTAAATTTAAACAGGAGGAGGGCAATCGTTTTTAAACTGAATGTTTGTTATTTTCACATTTGCATGTGTACCTTCACAAACAAACCTGGAGCGATGTTGAAGCAGGTGTAACTTCCAGCTTCATGCAATTTCCATGACTTCTAGCTCCACAACCTCTGGGGTCTTTTGCACAGCACTGAGATCATGCTGTGCCTGTTGCAGCACAGGCATGGGGGACTATCTAGAGTGGCCTAACAAGGACAGCATGCTCTGAAATGCTAACTTGCAGTTGGATACTGTGTTTTCCTAGCTGGAAACAGAGCTATTAAGAATGATAAATAAAGCATAGATTTAATGGCATGGAACTATTGCATGGTGTTTATTTGGGGTTTTTTTGCTTCTAATGAAGGTAAAATGTGCTAGAGATTTCCAAGACAGTAAATACAACCAAATCTTCCTCCAGGCAGCAGTGTACTCTGCCCTCTCACTCTGTAACACCTGACAGGGCTTTGGAGGCCATCGTTTGGAGTTCAAAACTTGAGAAGCTTTTGAAATTACAATCCCCTCAGTCTCTGATGCTGGCAAGCAGCTGTACTCTTACTCCAGCTGTGCAGCAGCTTGCTTGGGACGGAACAGAGGTAAGTAGACACTGTGCACAGTACAAGAAGTGAGGAAAACAGCTGTTTTGGGATGAAAGGAACTAGAAAGACCCCAGAGAACCAAGTTCAAGAACCAGATCTGACTCATCACTTCTTTTCCAAGCTCTTTTTGGAAAGACACATGAAGTAATTTTCTCCTGTCCTCTTTACTGCAGAGATGAACGTCTGTAACCTTTGGTTTGTAATGCCTGCCTGTAGCCTGTACACTCCCTGAGGAATTCCTCTGTTGTAAATGCCCGGCACAGTGGAGCTTTGAGAAGTTACTGAAACAGCCATTAAAATGAAGGGATGTAAAATGCAGCATCATTTTGCTTATCTGCAGACTCAGTTCTTCAACCTTAAATCTATAAGAATCCTATCAGCACAGGTGACCAAAGAGCGACTGAGACCGAAATCAAACCTCCAAGCTGTCAGGAAGAGATAAAGAAGTTACCGCAGTCACTAGGCACAGGTATCAGATAGGGATCTCCAGGAATTCCAGGATATCCCAGAAGGAGGCCCTCCCATGAAGAGCTACAAGGGAGCTGCATGCCCACACATGGATGAAAAAGGCTAAGGCAAACTCCTAGACTGTAGCTTGTTCATACTATTGCCATTCAAATCATACCTGAAGAATAATTGTAAAACTCCCTCTTGCAGCAACTTTGTCTCTGTTACTCCTAGAACGTGCCAATTTGTCTTAAAACTATTTTCACAGTCTACATATAAGGAGAGTAGCTATTTGTTTAAAAACAAAAATCATAAATCTTGTACTTATTTACCACATTCTCAAAATGCTTTCTGGTGCCATGGGTTAGTTGTTTAGGTGGTGTTGGATTGGTTGATGGGTTGGACGCGATGATCTTGAAGGTCTCTTCCAACCTGGTTTATTCTATGTATTCTATGTATGTATTCTGATATTTTCCATAAAGGTATTATTGTTATTTTCCCCTTACAATTAGCCTGCTGCTGAAAATAGCAGATGCAGGCAGGACCACAGCAGCAATCAGAACACTGCAGGACACTATCTCTTTTGGCACTGGAAAAGTCAGTGTCCTAATCATGGTGACACAGGGTACATGTGAGAGCATACTAGCTGCTCAGTGCATTCATCCTGATAGAGCAAGGCAGCTCTCCCCCCTGTTAATTCACACTCCTTTTTTTGGGGGTGTTGGTGGGATGAGAGTTGGAGCTTAGCAAGCAGGGCAAGCACAGTAATGAGGGCTGGATTGTGTGAGAAAGTCATCTGAAGACGAACAGGATAGCCTAAGTCTGCTCTGGTTTAGATCCAGAGAGGTACAACTAATACCCTAGTCCTCTGTCTCTGGTCTTAATCTCTCCTTGATTAACAAAGTGAAGACCTATGAAAACCTGACACTTTTCAATGTATCCTATTCAATTATCACCAAAATATGTGCTTCTCAGCCTCAGTTCTTCAGCTGGAATAAACAAAGTGCACCCAGTTATGCCTTCAACACACCCATCAGACACAAAAAGATCCAGCCATTATTTCACAGGAGTGGTTTGGGGTTGTTGTTTTCTAACATAGGACAAGAATAATCAGAAATTCAAATGCCCCTAAGAGTACTCTGAGCAACCATCTCATGCACATCACTTGATGTCCATGTCAGAGTCTTACTCAAAAGAATTAATAAACAGAATTGTCAGATTATTCACTGCAAGTCTTCAAGGATCCTCAAGGCTGCACAAAAGCAAGTTGCTGAAGTTAGCAGAAAAAGCAACTGCTTTTTCCAGACAGCATGGAAATTCTGCCTGAGTGATGAGTGGTGGTTACCTAGAATATCACTCAAATGTCAAACACACCTCCTTGCCACCTGAACAGCAACTCATGTGGGGATTTCAGCCAGCAGCAGTGAACTCTAGTTCAAGTTCCCCTATGCTTCCTTTTTTTGAGGCTGTCAAAAGCATTCCACACAGTGAAGGGAATTAAGTGCCCTTTTGAGGCAAGTCAATATCAGAACACTAATTCTAAACCCCAATTCTCCTGCTGTTTATGATTGGTCATTGGAATGAGCTGCCCAGGGACGTGGTGGAGTCACCATCAGTAGAGGTGTTTTTAAGAAGAGACTGGATGGGGTGCTTGGTGCCATGGTTGAGTTGATTACATGGTGCTGGATGATAGGTTGGACTTGATGATCTCAAAGGTCCTTTCCAACCTGGTTAATTCTATTCTGATCTATTCTACTGAACTGGTGCTAACAGCAGTGGGAATTCAAGAGCTCTCCTGTTGACACTGTTTAGTGAACCTTGCCTGCAAGGCTCTCCTATGGCATAAATGCAGTAACATTGCACTTCTCAACAGCTGGCACTGCTTGGCTTGACCCTTATTTTAGCACTTCTCACTTCACAGCTTTGAGGAGATTCCTCAGCTTCCCTGCTTCTGTTTTCCTGTCCCTGTGCACGCAATAGCAGACAGCACACACGACTGAGGTGCACAAGGTATCCATCCTAACTGGATTTTATAGCACTTTATGACAAGCCCATAGAGAAGCCAGGATTATTTCTTTCAGAGCTGTCTCTTACACCACAACACAGTTAACATACATCACAAAATCGCTGTCATCAATAAAACGCTGCAAAAGCATCAGAAAGCCTCCAACAATGGAGCTGACTTTGAGACAACACTGAAGCACTTACTTAGCTTAAATCCCAGTGATTCAATTAGACTCAACAAGGTACTCTGCTGAGCAGAGTAAGCCAAGACAATGCCTAAGTGTTCCCCTCAGCCAGATCCCTCGTGAGCCTGAAAGCTATCCAGGCTCAAGGAAGGCAAGGATTAGTCATCCTTTGGGGGACCCTGACTGTTCTCTAGGTGGAAAACCAACTTTTTAAATAAAAAATCCTTTTCTAAATTAGTTATGGATTGCCCCCAGAAACATCAAAATGCTGTTCTCTGGCTTCTCCCACCCCAAGGGCACTGCACATTTTTGATTAATGGAATGTAGTCTTTTTATGGAAAAATTAATGCATACCAGGGGAAAAGAATTGACTACCCTACAGTAGCAGGCCAAATTATCATCCTAACTTACAAGTTCTTTCCTACTAAGCTTCCTACCTCCCTTCTGGAAAAAAATAGAGTCTAATGTATTTTAAACATGCCCAATTTCACCCTGCCAAGGCTCTTTCAAAGTTTTGCCTTTGAATTCTCATCCAAGGGAAACAACCATATAATGTGCAGTCTAGTCACTTGTGTTCAAGCTAACTAGCAGGTCTTTGGTAGTGAGGGTACTGCACTGGTGACCTGTGTAGGAGGTGCTCATGGAGTGCATTGGGTTGGTCACAGTTGGCTCTGATATCAATGGATAAAACTGACACATTGCACATCAAAATAGAACCAGAAGAAAACAGTATCTGAAGGGGGCCTACAAGAAAGCTGGAGAGGGACTTTTTAGGGTGTCAGGTAATGATAAGACTAGGGGGAATGGAACAAAACTAGAAATGGGTAGATTCAGATTGGATGTTAGGAAGAAGTTCTTCCCCATGAGGGTGGTGAGACACCCAAACAGGTTGCCCAGGGAGGTGGTAGAAGCTTCATCCCTGAAGGTTTTTAAGGCCAGGCTGGACATGGCTAGATGTGGCAAGGCTGGATGTGGCTGTGAGCAACCTGCTCTAATGTGAGGTGTCCCTGCCCATGGCAGGGGGGTTGGAACTGGATGATTCTTGAGGTCCCTTCCAACCCTGACAATTCTAAGATTCTACACAGCACCTCTGGAAAAACATATACATAAAAAGGGGCAGTAAACATTGAAAGGGTAGACGCTCAGCAGGAGATGCAAGAGAGATGCCAGAGCAGCAGACTTGTCTAAAAATGGAGGAGACAAAGGAGACAATGCCAGAGCAGGAGGGCCAGCAAGGCAGAAGAAATGCTGAGGCAAACCAAGCTGGTACAAGCTGGGACAGAAAGGAAAAAAGAAGCAACAAAATGAAAGGAACAAGAATGCACTAACCCCAGCCTCCTGTGTCACCCTCACCCCACTGAAGGTACTGAGTATAGTGTGTGGCAAGGGGAATGGAGAAGAAAAAGGGGATGGAGAAGCTGAGGCATGTTTTTCCAGTATCTGTTTGCTTGCTTTTCTTTTCAACACCAGGATTAGTAACTAAAAGTTCATTAATTGCAGATAAATTAGATTGAATCTCCTCTACTCAAAAGTGGGTTTGTTTTGGTCCCCAATGGTTTCAGATGGAGGAACAGCTTAACTGCCTCTACTGCTACCTGAACCCATGAAGTCTGCGGTCTAGTATTTCACGACTAACCTCACTAAGCCCTCCCCTCCAGTGAGATCAACAGCTCAAGTTCTCCCATTTTTCAGTGTAAAAGAGCTGCCATCGTATCCTCAGAGAGCTGGCTCCTATGTGCAGCTGGTATGCAAGGAATGTATGGAATTTCACTACTGGGGAACTGGGGAAGCCATTAGGCAAGGCATGCTAGGGCTGCACGCTGTGCTTGCCTGACTCTTTGGAGATGAGTATTTGTACCCTCACTTGAACCAAGTGCTATTTACAATAAAATACTAACTCCAGCAAACATGCAGTGCCTGAGCTGCCATCTCCTTGGTTATTTTTGTTTCCCTATCAGTGCTGCACACCCAGAACTGCAATTTGAAACCTACTATTAAAAATAAATTTAGAGAGAGAGAGAGAGATATGCAGCACCTTAAGTTTGCCAACAAAAACATTAATTCCTCTGCAGTTGTTTTGCCTTTAGAAAATAGCAAGATGTTTAGAAGATATCCACCTACCGCTGGACTTTTGCACAAGAGGAAGCAATTAAAACTCAGGCCTAAGAATTCCTTGTCACAGCTGTGAAATGAAGGAAAAGAAACCCTCTCCTCCAAAGACTTCTAATTCAAATAACCAGGGCAGACAAGAGGAATGTTCTTATCCTCATTTTACAGATTAACACAAGGAGAGATCAAATTACTTCCCCAAGGTCACCTTAAGAATCTCTAACACAGAACTGCTCTATCGTTTAGCACTTCAACTACAAGAGCTAAATGCATGTTCATAAAATGCCTTTTCTGTGGCTTGTACCAGGTAGCACATTGACTTAATCAAAACAACACCTCAAGTGCCAATCACTAAAAGCAAACCATGGAGCAGAACGAAGTTCAAAAGTAAACTGAAGCCAAAAGAAAATAAAGCTGCCCAGCCCTCCCCCTGCGATTGCATAATCTTGTCATGTGCTCCACAAGCAGCAAACTGGGAGAGTTTCCCAGGTCACCTGGGGTTAAAAGTTCCAAAGTCATGAGTTCAGATCAAGACTCTGTTTCATTAACAGCCATGACACTGAGATTGTGACAGCACCAAATTCCATTATTAAACATGCTGGGAACAGATGTTAAGATTGCAAGTAGACATAAAGGCAATGTTCAAGAGAGAGAACACCTTTAAATTAACACACAGGTAACGTTTTGCATGCTCATCAAGGATAACCCCATCTAAAGCAGTTCCATTTTCAACAACAGAAAAAGTTAGATTAAAAGCTGCTTTGGAGACTTACAGCTCTTGGGCTATGCAAATGTAAGCAAAGACAAGACTGGAGCTACTGCAAGCATAAAAACAATCTTCTTGGTTATAACCTTAAGGGGTATCAGTGCCATGCTTTATCAACTCTTGGTATCATGCTTTATCAAAAGTATGAAGAACACCAGACTCCACCAGGTTGTGAAGTCTCCTTCTCTGGAGACTTTCAAGGCCCATCTGGATGCACTCCTCTGTGACCTGAGCTAGATTCTATGGTCCTGCTCTGTCAGGGGGGGTGGACTTGATGATCTCTTTGGGTCCCTTCCAGCTCCTGACAGCCTGTGATCCTGTGATAACTAAGTCTGTCTGCATGACTGTATTAGACCAGAGGCTAAATTGCACAGGAAAACTTCTTAACATTTTGATGAACTACATCTTTTGTAGTTCATCTTTTGCTTACTGGAAAAGCCAGCACCAATTGAATACTCACAGAGACAGTTGTGAGAACCTGGAAACACCACCTAGCTTACTGCAGCATGGTACCCAGTAGGTGCCAGCACCTACCCTTCAACAGAATCACTATGTGAAGAGCAGAACTTACAAAGCCTCAGTACCTGCTTCCTAATCCAAAAAAATCTTTAGGCTTTCCTCTTTTTTCCTCTCAACCTTCTAAGCATGCAGAATTTGGGCATGAATACACACTATTCTCCTTTCATGTATGATTAGGGTGTCAGGTAATGATAGATCTAGGGGGAATGGAAAAAAGTAGAAGTGGGTAGATTCAGACTGGATGTTAGGAAGAAGTTTTTGGAACTAGATGATCCTTGAGGACCCTTCCAACCCTAACAATTCTGTGATTCTATGATCTAATCCAAGATCTCATCAGGTACAAAACTGATTCCCAATTTTGTGTCACAGGCTGTCAGGAAAGCCCTCCTATCAACTGTTCAAGAAATCAGGAATCAGGGCTGAAGTCTTGGCTTGGGTAAGGATGATGCTACCACAGTTAAATCACCCAGCAACATGGCCAGCAGGCTCCCAATTCACACACCGACCTCAATATAGAAGCGCCAAGAGCCCGGCTTATTCCACGTGGGTTTTAAATTGCAGAAGAGAATTAATAACAAGGCATGCCTATGCATATGCAAACTTTCTGTCAAGGGATATAAAGAGAGAAAGTTGCCCTCAGATGCAACACAGGGATAATAATTTAGCTGAGTAACTAGATAATAAGGGCTCATAATTGGAAATAGATAAGTACACAGGCAGAGCCATGGAAATGTGGTATCAGTCAGACGTAATTGAGGAAGCGCCATTTGGTGTCAGCAGAAAACACCCTGGCCTCAGGATTTTTTTGTGTGTATGAACTAACCAGGCAGACACTGCAACCATTCTACAATATGAGCATAATGAAGCATGCTAATTTGCTAAAAACTGTTACTAACTGTTTTGCAATTCAGTGAATTGGAATTGCATGGGCTTTTTTTTCCTGGTTGGAACCAGCCCCTCCAGTGCCTAGTTAACATGTTCATGAAATGACACTGGACTGAATGCATTTTCAGCTTGTCCAAACAGCAATTCCAGCTGAAACAGAGGGTACCAGCTGTATTACACTGCCCTGCATGTTGCAAGAGTATCACCCTGGAGAGCAGTACTTGCAGCAGCTTCAAAATATCACTAACTCATAGTATCATCACAGTATCAATCAGCGTTGGAAGTGACCACAAGGATCATCTAGTTCCAACCCCCCTGTCATGGGCAGGGACACCCCACGCTAGATCAGCCTGGCCAGAGCCTCATCCAGCCTGTCTTAAACACCTCCAGGGATGGGGCCTCAACCGCCTCCCTGGATAACCCATTCCAGGGCTTCACCACTCCTGGTCAAGTACTTCCTCCTCACATCCAGCCTGAATCTCCCCACCTCCAGCTTCATTCCATTCCCCCTAGTCCTATCACTACCTGATATCCTGAGAAGTCCCTCCCCAGCCTTCTTGTAGGCCCCCTTTAGATACTGGAAGGCCACAATTAGGTCACCTCTTCTCCAGACTGAACAGCCCCAACTCCTGCCCTTCTGACTAAAATGGGGGAGGGGGTATGGTGGATGGTGAAAAAAAGAGAGGAAAAAGAAAAGAAAGGACAAGAAATAATGAAACAGAACTTTGCTACAGAGGTTATTTGAAAGTAATACCGTAGAAAAGCAAAGCACTTAGCAGATGCTATCCTTTCTCACTCTGCAGTCATGAGATACGACATGAAGAAGGCAGTTAGTTATTTTAGTTCACTATCTGTGTGAAGAGAAAAATATTTATATCCAACATCAATATTAATAGCCACTGTAAATAATGCATTCAGCTTGGTGGGGAGGAGGAAAGGAAGCAACTTTTTTGCACATTTTCAACCATTCACTGTCAACTTTCCCCATGATTCCAGGAGGTTTTCTTCCTTGAGTTTTTAATAAACAGGATGGGCTTGTTTTAATTTGCTTACAGGTACATGACAGCTCTCAATGTTTAAGGTGCTAAAACTGACTTTACAGAGCACCCCTAATGTACAGTCCATGGAACACAAGGAGTCCAACCAACTGTGCATCAGCTGAGAGGGGAGCAGAAGCATATTGAAATGAGAGCAGAGCAAAAAAGGCTGCTCACAGCTTATGGATACATCAAGAAAATCAGCAGCCCAATTTTAAAATCCACCTTAGAGAACAAGCAACAATTCTGATAGCTGAGACAACACACTTCTCTGGAAAGGTGAGTGGCACAGTTGATTCAAATCATCCTGAAACCTGCAGGTGCAAGGATTTGGGGGGGTGGGGTGGGGTGTAGCAGGTCAACAATTCACCCAGATCCTGGAAATTTGAAGGAATGGATCTTGAATCTGGTAAGTAGCCAAAAGTATTTATGCTGGGCTATTGCTTCTCATCAACAAAAAATGGCAGTAATGTTTATGACTAGAACTCTCCTGACACATCTGACACTCTATGGCAAGCTATCAAGGCATCTGTCTGCTCACTTCAATCCAAACATCCATGAAGCTGCATTCACTTTTATTTTTTTCCATATAATTTGGGTTCTCACAGCTGAAAAATGTCTCACTACTTATTTCTCTTTCTTCCCCAGTTTGAATTCACCCCACGTTATCGCTCACAGAATCCTCCAAATTAAAGAACACAGATCCTCCCCTTCACAAAACAGGGACAAAGCCCAAACCTCTCTATGATAACGTAATGCTTCAAGCTCACACCCAATCCACTACTGGAATACAATTCAGAAGGTATCTCACATTTTCACAATGCAATAAATGTCACAGACCACTATTAATGCAAGGAAACACCCTCAGCCTTTTCTAAATTCTTTGACTAGCAAATACTTTGGTGGGATGCTTAAAATTTGATTTCCAGGTATTCACAGGTAATTGAAACTGATCTCTAATTTACTGCTGCAAAATTCCAAATCCATTTTTTACATGAAAAGGTAAAATATGACCCTTACAAGTCCAGACTTGCTGCATGTATCAATGTTTGTCTTGGAAATTTTAAGCTAACTGCTTCAGTGGTCAAAGCTCTCTGAACTGCAGCACACAAGAGGTAAAACAGTCAACAGCAAACGAGTTAAATCACATGAAAAAAAGCACAGAGGTACAAACTGAAGGAAGCCAGCTGTGCAAATGCCCTAAATTAGGTGTGTTCCATATCCTACCCTTACTAAAGCAGGTACAAAGATAATCAGTGCAACCCACTGCAGGGCTTGGCACATCAGTTTTATAGGAAGGGAAAACAGTAACTGTCAATCAAAGCTTTTTTGTTGTTGTTGTTTTAAATCTGAAGGTTTAAACCTTAGGTAATCCTGGCTGGCACCTTAGGTTGTTTCAACTCCAGTCTATCAATAAACATAATTACCTTTTTCTTTCACCATGGCAAACAAATTTTCTTCGTAGTGAAAGCAGCAAGAATTAGCTGAAGTACTTAAAACACAATCCTTTCTCCAGCAGTGTTTGGCTGAGGTGGATTGAATTGAAAAAGCAACAACAACCACCACAAAAAAGAGGCAGCTTATTCCAGAGAATTCTTTTCCTCAGTCAGATTTCCCCCAAGATGTGGTCACACTGGATCGCTCGTCACTCTCTCTTTTCTTCTCGTGCCTCTTATCTTCTTCCACTGTGGTCTTTTCCTATGGCTAATGGCAGCTCACACCCTGCATGCGGACTCTGCCCCTTGTGCTGAAACAACCAGCTACAGCTGCTGCTGTGGAACAAATGCCGAATTCCACTGTCCCTCGTTTCCAGCCTCTGACACCACCTTGCATTCCTCTGCCCTCGCAGAACCGAGCTGGCAATGTAATTTGCTTCCGAATGACTGGCAAAAGACTGCCAGTGAGAAGATGTGAGAGAGGAGAGCTGTTCAAACACAAACAGAAAGCTGAAGTGGGGGTTCCAAGTCTCCTATTATTTTATTTACTCAAACAGAGCCAGGATCAAGAGGAGAAATAAAAGATGAACACAGGCGAGTGCTGAGGCAGGCTGTGGCACAATGGCATTTCTATGGAGAGCAGTGTTTTATGCACTCCTGGTTTCACTTTAAAGCTGCTACCAAATGCCAATTAGTAGACCACTAAACATGCTATAAATAGTCTCTCCATGCCTTCTGACCATAGTACAGAAGAGAGTACCATATAACCTGTGCAAGCTGGGAGAACTGACTCTATTCACTACCTTGAAATAACACCAAGAATAATAAAAATGAGAACAGTCACTGCTCAGTGAGCACCTGGGCTTTGACATGTAGCCAGAGATATCACAGACAAAAATCCTTGCTGTGAGTCAAAGAACACACTGTATTCTGAAATACCAAATAGTGGTAAACTACAACACCTCTCATGCTGTTTCTTCTGAGATGATATCCATACCTTCCCATGGAGCTGAGAAGAGAGCAGCGTGCTGGAACAGCAGCACTTGGATGGGAATTTCACACACCCCCCAACAAGACAAAGCACCAGGGGTGGAGCTGGGCATCAAACTGACCTTTCAATTTATGGTTTTCTAGACAGTACACTCTGCCTGAGAAAAGACAGATCAGTAATCTGATGTTAAAAACAAACCTCAACAACATACCGATCATTTACAATACTGCCAAGTCTCACTGGCTTATAGCAAGAGTCAGAATACTTCTGTTTTCTAGTAAAAGATGCAGGTCAGACTCAGGTGAGAAACAAAGCTTGTCTTCTAGAAGCACACTTTTCTTCAGGGGTATGAAGAAAAGTTTGGAAATATGATTAATCACACCCCTGAATGGCCACTTAAAAGCACTTCACATTATTTTAAATGCAGAGGTATTGCCACTATCAAGATTTTTTGGGACCCTCTGTCACTCTTACTGTATGACACTTTTCCCTTATTTATAACTGACTTCTTTCCTCACTTTAGCTAGCTACCAGTGACTTCACCACTACAAACCTATGCCACCATCCTTTGCTTGGCCAGTAAATTTTAGCATTTGGGGGTTAACAGGTGGAGAAAATGACAAAGGGAAATAAATTGCTTTGACAAACACAGAGGTGACCTCAGGAGCAGAGAACTGGGTCAAATATAAAGATATTGTGGGCTAGATTATGGGCAGATTCAGTGGGCTACAGCTTCAAACTGACCACAACTCAGTGCCAAATGTGCTATGAGGAGAGGCTGAGGGAGCTGGGGTTGTTTAGCCTGGAGAAGAGGAGGCTCAGGGGAGACCTTATTGCTCTCTACAACTACCTGAAAGGAGGTTGTAGACAGGTGGGGGTTGGTCTCTTCTCCCAGGCAACCTATGACAGAACAAGAGGACACAGTCTCAAGCTGCACCAGGGGAGATTTAGGCTCGAGGTGAGGAGAAAGTTCTTCACAGAGAGAGTTGTTAGCCATTGGAATGTGCTGCCCAGGGAAGTGGTGGAGTCACCATGCCTGGAGATATTCAAGAGGGGATTGGCCGTGGCACTTCGTGTCATGGTTTAGCAGTCCTGATGTGTTGGGTGACAGGTTGGACTTGATGATCTTTGACGTCTTTTCCAACCTTATTGATTCTATAATTTTAAGTTACATCATGGCAGTGCAATTACAGTTACCCTGCATCCTAAAGCAAAACCTTTGTTCAGCCAAGAGTTGGAGGAACCTCTATTTTTTGAAAGCTGGACTTGAACTGGAGCTTACACCTCCACAGGGGAATTCCTTCTCAATGCTACTATATGTAGGGAGAGAGAAATTAATATAAAGAAACAAGCTGTAGGCATCAGCCAGACAGAGCAGCAGATGGCTGATACCTGCTGGAAAAAAATCAGAGCAGGCATGCAGTGTTAAAAATATTTGCAGTAAATAAATTCTAAATGTTTTGTACAAATGCCACCCAGAACGTCAGAAAGGAATGAAACAAGCCAGTCTGCCTCACCCAAAAGATGTTTCTTACTCAGTGACATTCTTTAACAGATAAATAACTAAGAGAGAGAGGAAGAGAGACACACATTCAAGCACATGCATGTTAAAAAAAATAGTTATTCTATTCTAACAAATCTAGGCTGGCTTTCTATTGTTAGCAGCCTAACATGTAAGAAAAGCACAGCCCAGGCAGTCTGACATTCTTGCTTCTATGACTCAGTGTGTTACTATTAATAGCATCTGAGGCTCAACTGAGGAGCCAGGCTGAACCCCACCAATGCTGAGGCATAATCCATTATGTCACATTTCTGACACATGAGAGATGTCAGGTTGTAACTCAGCCTGGCCCAGCAATTTCTCAAACAGTATTTTGTAAACATTTAGGGGACGGCCCCCTGGAAGGGGCACACCTGCCCTTCATTCATAACTGTTTGATCTGATGGGCAGAGCAGAGCGTGTGGATGCACAGGCACGGTCGCTGTTAACCCCTTCCTGTGACCCTCAGATGCGCTCCACCGGCTTGCAATGATCGTAAGGCATTTTTCGTTCCTGCAGCCGCAGAGACAGAAGCTGCCTGCTGGTATCTGGACTTTCTGTTCTCTGGGTTCATTACATCCATTTTTCACATGTGCCAGAGATTAGCACTGCTGTATCTCATCTCACCCGCAGCTGAATGGAAGCCTTTCCTCACCTCGCTCGGCCATGGAAAGCCACAGTGTTAGGCACCAAAATAGAAGTACAGACTGCAGTAAATTATCCTGGAGATTTAGGAGTCCAATGTGCTTTACTCCTGGAGAAAAGAGACCCAAAGAGCAGACACTGCTATTGTAAATAAATAAATCTTCTTACACTGGGATGCATTTTGGCTTCAAGCACATTGTTTTAAGCCTGAAGACTAAAATTCACCCTGCTGCACAATGCAGAATCTGCTCAGCTATCCTAAACTGGAGACAAAAGCTAAACAGATATCAAGTCTAGAAACAAATCCCTGGTACTTATTGCTACGTAGAGGTGGCTATTTGAAAGGAAAGCAAAAGAACCTTTTTCCTTTAAATAACCTTTTGCACTGTACAAATGAAATTGAAAGTCTCCCTGGAACACAGTGTGGGTGGGAGAGTTGCAATGAGTAAACTGCAGCCACACAATGTGCTTAAGTTGCTGTTATTTTTGTGATGAAAGACAGCCAGTGCATTCAGCAAAAGGCATGAGAGTCACACTGAGATCTCCCCAGAAAGGGAAAGAGTTAAACCAGTTTGTTTTGCTTTTTCTTGCACATTGATAATGTTGAGAAAGTACACTAAGCAGTTTAGCCATGATTTAAGATTTGTTATTCTCATTTTAAAAGCTGGCTTTCAGAATTTTATCTTGCTCTCATTCCTCACAGATGAGATCACGGCTTACAAGTATCAGCACACAGTTTTCACACAGTTTCTTCAAAATCAATTTATGTGTCTCATTCATCAACCAAGGAAGGAAGCAGTCTGCTAGAAAACAGAAAGAGAAAGGGGGAAACTCATTCTATTAAATAACATCCAGGAAAATACCTTCTCTGCAATGCCCTTGCGTCTGGCAAAAAGCCTGGCACAAACAGTTTTGACAAGAAAGCCTGCCACAGGCTTCCACAGCTTAACCACTGCCCAGCCTAGGTCAGCTCAGAGCCATCACTTCTGTAAAGTCTGGACTATGGCACTTGGCAAAACAGTCCCTTCTGCAGGAAGGAGGTCCTATTCTCTCATGCTTCTAAAGAAAAGTGACCTGCTCTAATTGTTATCCGGTATTAACTGTGCCTGCTCAGAGGGAAACTAATAATGTTGACACAGGATTTCTTGCAAAAGAGCTGTGACCCAGCAGTGGTCCAGGGCCCTGGTGGGGAAGCCTACAGTTTCCAGTTTAAGCATTCTCAAAAGCTATACAATTTAGCATTTCTCCTGAACATACCCTGCCCCAGAAACCTAGTCCACTGATGCCTCTCCCTTAGCTATTTGGGCAACTGACACATTTGCCATCTTTTGCAAACAGCCCAGGCAGTTGTGCTTCTGGAGGGCTGTTGTGTAAAAGGCAAGCCACCAAGTGGGCCAAAGCTGATGATGTCAGTGGAGTTTGTCAGCTTCACCCAGACACACTGCTGAGCAGAATTTAGCCTGTACCTGACAAAACTGTTCCTGACACTATGTGTGAATAGCTGGGTGTTTGCTCCTGAAAAAAAGACATAAGGTGTTTAGCAATGCTGTTCTTGCACATGTTGCTCTTTTGTCTCTCCAGGTTCTTACAATACCCCTTAGTAAATCTACTATCTTCCTAAGCCTTCTTTCCATACCCTCCACAGTTTTTACTCTGAAGTATGACTTCATACTGCAGCTTGCACAACAGTCTTAGGCTGCCAGACTCTCTTTAACCCCCATCACCTCACCACACTGCCCTCTGTGGAACTGGTATGATGTTTAGGACCTGTGAAGGCCACACAGACTGACCTCACCACCTCAGACCTTCTGTGCTGCCCTGTTGCAATTAAGAGAGAGCAGCAGCATTGTCCTATCACAAGTTTTAAACAGTCTAGAGGAGCATATGCAGACCCTCCAGAGAGGAAGAATAGAATAGAACAGAGCAGAACAGAATAGAATAGAATAGAATTAACCAGGTTGGAAGAGACCTTTGAGATCATTGAGTCCAATCTACAATCCAACACCATCTAATCAACTAAACCATGGCACCAAGCACCCCACCCAGTCTCTTCCTAAACACCTCCAAGGATGGTGACTCCACCACCTCCCTGGGCAGCACATTCCAATGGCAAATCACTCTTTCTATGAAGAACTTCTTCCTAACATCCAGCCTAAACCTTCCCTGGCACAGCTTGAGACTGTGTCCTCTTGTTCTGGTGCTGATTGACTGGGAGAACAGACCAACCCCCAGTTGGCTACAACCTCCCTTCAGGTAGTTGTAGAGAGCAATAAGGTCTCCCCTGAGCCTCCTCTTCTCCAGGCTAAGCAAGGTGGCCCTTTCTCAGGATGCACTATGCTCCTGCAATCCTGCATCTTGGGATAATCACATTATCCTTCTTGACAAAGCTGATCCTTAAACAAGCAGTGCCTGATGGCCTGGGTCAGCTTTTCTGCTATGCTGGGGCTTTTCTGTGTAGCTTGTGTCATGCTCCTTTGAATACAAACAGCCTGCAATATTGGTGTTTACAATAATTTGCCATCATTGCTAAATTTTAATTTCATTTGCTTTCAAGGAAACACATCAATCACTTCATTCAGCAAAATACACAGGGTATTTATTCCCACCTGCCAGGATCTGGGGGCTGGGTGCTTTTTAAACAGAACCAGTCATATTCTTTCAACTTAGACACCTCAGGAATAAAACATTTCTCAGGTTTCAATTTATGAAGAGGTGGAGATTTCTTAAAACAAAATTTGCTTTTCTGAAGTTCTTGCAGGTAAGATTTTCTATAGTAGGCTGCTGCTCTGCATTGCAGTAAGAGTCTGCAAAATGCAGATTAAACAGGAAGAGTAATGTCTCATTTACTGCAAAACAAAATAAGGAAACAAAGACATTTGGCCTTGCTCTGAACATTAAGAATCCTATAACACTAAGAAGCCTGTAAAACACATTTATGTAAAAAGCACCTGAAACCTACATATGACTGGTGGGGGATGGTCTATTCTCCCTGGCAATCAGCACCACAAGAGGGCACAGTCTCAAGTTGCACCAGGGGAAGTTTAGGCTTGAGGAGAGGAGAAAGCTCTTCACAGAAAGAGTGATTTGCCATTGGAATGTGCTGCCCAGGGAGGTGGTGGAGTCACCATCCCTGGAGGTGTTCAAAAAAGGATTGGACCTGGCACTTGAAGCCATGGTTTAGTTGTCATGAGGTGTAAGGTATTAGGTATTAGGTTGGACTTGATGATCTCTGAGGTCTTTTCCAACCTGGATGATTCTAGGATATCTTCTTTAGAAACAGATGAGAGAAGATGGTTACATTCTACTCCTTTTTTTTTCCCCCAGTGACCTCAAAAACATACAAAGCTCACTGCTGGATAATCTTCTGACTGCAGCTACGTACAAACATTTACCTCTGAACCCACATTTATGTTATTGATGTAACAACTGGCTTCCAAACTGCTTATGTTATTGCTAATCCTTAGAAAGGAGCTCATGCTTTCCTAACACCTGTGTGAACTTTCACACTATGCACACATACTTGACACTGAGCTGAGATACAGGGCAGCAATAGGCTCTAGTGGCAGTGGTTTAAACTCAGTGTTTTTTTAAAGAACTACCATATAAATTCATCACTCCTCACCTGCTATAAATTGAATTCATCTAACCAGGTCGTGACCATAGCCAGTACTGCTGCTGTGTATGAGTGTACTGTCAGTAACCATTACCATAAATGTTGCAACTACTGCTGAAAAATACAAATAGCTTGCACGAAGGCAGGAATCCCCACCAGGAGAGCATATATGCAAGTGTCATGCTTTACTGTGCATGCCTAAGGTTAAGGAGATTTGATATTGATAATCCACTTCAGAATTGGATTAACTCTGCAGAATAAGCCCCACACAGCCTGTCTAGAGAGTTTTTGGCTCAGTGAAGTCAGCAGGAATGTAGTAAAGGCTCACTAGTCTAAAGAGCTTCTCCATCAGAGGTCCATGAAGCACCAAATTGAAGCAGCTTCCTGCCATCAGTTAATTTGCAGAGCAAAGTTCTTTGTTTCTCAGTCTCTGGAGATCATAGAATCAGTCAGGGTTGGAAGAGACCACAAGGATGATCTAGTTCCAACCCCCCTGCCATGGGCAGGGACACCTCACACCAGATCAGGCTGGCCAGAGCCTCATCCAACCTGGTCTTAAACACCTCCAGGGATGGGGCCTCAACCACCTCCCTGGACAGCCCATAGATGTGACAGAGTATCTCACTAGGCATTAACCTTTAGTATAAGCCTGAGCAATACAACATACAGCAAAGCATACAACAATGCAAGTCCATGATCCCTACAGATGAGGCAACTCGTCATGTGGACATTGGATATGTATCACCCTCACATTTAAACTGAACTAATCACTATTCACACTGACAAATTCCTTCTCTTCTGATTCCATAATGAACTATAAATAGGACTCTAAAAAAAAAAAAAAAAAGGCACCTAAGTGTGTCTTACAAACACATCTCACTCCCAACAGCTATTTCCCAGTTCAGTGTCCTATCAACTGAACCACAGAGGACCTCAAAGTAAATACAAAACATATGCTTTCCATGTAGCTAAAACTTGGCTACACAGTCTAATACTAATATATTCAAACAAGGTTTTACAGCAACATAAATTTTTATCACCTCACTCCAGCTCCTGCAACTTTTGATGGCTGAGATTTTATCTGCTAGCTAGGGAGGTCACTTGGTTCAGCATGTAAAAGCTAATATACTTGAAGCTTTCTTTTTAAACTGTTTGCTGCTATTTCAATAGGATCATCATCAAATTATTAAGCAGACAGAGCGAATTGTTATTCAAAACAGAGCAGGCAGAACTGATTCCAGCTTCTGCACTGACTGGAGTGCTTGAAAGAGAACTACAAAAGCTACTTTGCTGCTGCTGCTGCTTCAGAAGGTGGTTTGCTCACAGTTAATTTACATCAAACCAAACAGCTTACTGCCTCTGCTCCAAAGGAAAGAGGCACATATTTTAAAGGGGAGTTTGCCAACTTAAAAAAAGATATAAACAAACAACACTGAATCTTCCAAGTACTGATGCAGACTGATAAGCAGCTGGGTTTATATTTTTGCATTTGACAGTTTGATGCTTCTACATTTTGTGTTGAAAGAAGCACAGGCACCCCCACCGCCTAATCCACAAATTAGTGAGAAACACTTCCTGGGACCACATCTTTTCTGCATCCCACCATGAAGGCTTGCTCTTTAAAGGAAAGCAACTGAAAAATCACAAGCAGGATAATAAAAAAACCAACCCAACCATGTAATCAAAATCTCCTATTCTAATATTGTCTTCTTCCCCCTTCAGCTGCACCTTGTCTGCATCACCTGGGTGAAGAGCATTCCTGCTTCCCTTCCTGCTCTTCTCCTCCCATTAAATATTTGACCTTTTACTGAAAAAAATAAATAAAAAATGCCACAGAGGCCCACTGAACATCCATCAGTTTCTTAAACTAAAAGCCACTTCTAAGATCTCTGCATACAAAAGTCTACTAATTGATATCCTAACCTCTCAGTCATAAAGGAGGAGCCAACAGCAATTACTATTCATCCTCTCCTCAACCAGTACATGAGGGATGTATGAGAACGGAAGAAGCAAGGGAAAAGGCTGTGTTCCAAGCTTCTCTCTCCTCTTCTACTCCCTCCATGCCCCAATATCAAAACTGGAGTGAGGATAGCCATTTCCCAAGCCCTTCTCACTGCTCTGAAGTCTTCCTGCTATTTCACCTTTTGGATATGCAGAGCCAACTCAAGCAACGGCTGTCAGAGAAAAAGAAATAAGAATTCCTATTTCTCTTTTCCCCACCTCAGTGCTGCCAGTATTTTATCCTCTGAAAGAAGGGTTATAACTTCTCCAGCTTCTAATCAGCTTCCTTTTCATATTTACCTGCAACTTTCCTGTCTGGAGGAGGCTGTGGTGGCTCTGAACCCCAACGGATGGGTGGGTTGCTTGCTCTCTTGCCACTTGAGGCAGTGGAGGACAAGCCACACCTGCTCTCCTGCTTCTAGCCTGCCCAGGACAGGGACTGCATTTCTCTTTCAGTTGTTTGATTAACATACCAAGGTTATACAACTGCAAATGACAGACCCAGGAGAGGAAGTCTCAGTCAGATAGAGAACAAAGGCATCCCTGTAAACAGTGGGGGATGTGTAGCAACAATACTCTTTCCAGTCAGAGCTGCCTGCACTGGTCTGTATTCTGGAGAACAGAGCCAGTGAGATCTTTGCTTCATTTCCCCTTGACAACCTTCACACTGCTATTGTAGTATGTATTTGTAGGCTATTGCCTAGGAATACAGCCACAGAGGAACCCACAAAATTTTCATTCTTTCTTTCTTCTTAAAGCTGATTTCATAGAATCACAGAGTGGTTTGGGTTGGAAGGGCCCTTACAGGTCATCCAGTTCAAACCGGCCTGCCACAGGCAGGGACGCCTGCCACTAGGCCACGTTGCTCAAGGCCCTGTGCAGCCTGACCTTGAACACTGGAGGACATCCACAACCTCCACTGGAGGGGACATCCACAACCTCCCTGGGCAACCTGTTCCAGAGTCTCACCACCCTCACTCTAAAGAATTTCTTCCTAATATCCAGTCTAAATCTCCCCTCTTCCAACGCAAAGCCATTCCCCCTTGCCCTATCGCCTCCCCATCTTTCTTGCAGACCCCCTTCAGGTACTTGAAGGCTGCTCATCTTTCCTGCTAGCACCTAGTAACAGTAGGAACTGCAATTTTGGTCTTTACTGGACACCATATAACAAAGAATTTAAGCAGAAAAGGAGCAATGAGCTCTCCAGGCAGAATTCAGTTGCTCTAAACCATGCTACGTTAATGCAGATTAATGCTAAACCACTGATTTACTACTGAGCAAATTAGCTGGGACTGAGCTTGAGCAGTGGCAACAACTTCCCTCACAGCAAATGGGAATCTGAAATAGGAAGCCAAGGGATAAGGAGACATTAAATGTTCAAATATTTTAAGCAAAAATATAGCAGTGTAGACATTGGAGTAGACATATTGCACATGGGTGGAGGATGAAGAACTGGTCCTAGCTGATTAATTTTTAGTTTTATATTTAATTAGAAATGAAAAAAAAAAATCAATCAAGCTAAGTGTGCATATTTACAGAAGCAAAGAATATTAGGGAGTTTCAGCTACATGTCTCACTCAAACACAAAACCACTAGAGAGTATTTTTTTTACAAGCATTCTTGCCTGTGCTTCTCTGGCCAATGCAGAACACATCTCCATTTGACAACCATTTATTCATCTGAAGATTGACTAAATCCCTCACTTATCTCCACTCTTTTAGATTGAGAAAACCTAATTCTATTAATCTTTTCTGGTAAGTCTTTTCTTCCTAATACTATTCTCACTGCCTTCTACTTCCTTCCCTCCAATCATATCTTTCCCAAAATGCAATGTCCAGACCGAGAGACAGTATCCAGCAGTCCTCTTTGGCAACAGGAACAGAGGAAAATTATCTACCTTGTACAAATCTCCTGCTAACACATCCCAGAAAAATAATGACCTTTTTTTGGTTTAGCATTATTATATAGTTGATCTGTATTGACATTGTAATAAGTTACATTATCCTCCAGATACTTGTCTGGCATAGTGTCAGTTATTTTCTATTTCTTATTTGTCCCAGCCCAACACCTTGCATTTTTAGTCACAGTTTAGGCTCGAGGTGAGGAGAAAGTTCTTCACAGAAGAGTAATTTGCCATTGGAATGTACTGCCCAAGGAGGTGTGGAGTCACCATCCCTGGAGATGTTCAAGAAAGGACTGGACGTGGCACTTGGAGCCATGGTTTAGTTGTCTTGAGGTGTTAGGTATTAGGTAATAGGTTGGGCTTGATGATCTCTGAGGTATTTTCCAACCTGGTTGATTCTATGATTCTATGAAATTCAACAGTGTGTTTTCAAGCTATCTAGCAGACTTACCAGAGCTATTCTGAATTCAGACATTGTCCTGTAGAAGAATGGCATGATGATGGCATGATGTTCTCAAACCAGATTACCGGAAAATAAAAGCATACTCCCTATCCAATCATATAAGAAAACATTACTATAAATAAATAAATAAATAATATATATAGAGGGACTGAGGCCAGGAGAGAACACTCACTTGAAGGAACCCATTTGAAAAGCTATCATAAAGAAGAACCACTTTCTCTGAAGCACAGGAGCAGTCTGTTCAGCACCTCTCAGCACATAAAGAGTACCACCTACTACAATGCCAACAGAACCTGGATTTTCCTCCCTTATATCACCACTTGTGTCATTCAAGATTGCTTAGCTTTGGACACCTGACAGAGCACCATTAAAACACTATGGCTGTAGGTCACATCAGGTAAACATTCTGTGGGGAGCTACCATGAACACCATTAGCAGGGAAGAGCAAAGACTAAGATTGTAATTCTTTTCCATCTGTGCCTTCCTCTTTTCTGTATTTATCACCACAAGGACTGGTGTTGAAGAAACAGCAGTCTTTAGAGTGATCTTCAGCACTTCTTGGTACTAAGAATGGAAAATGGGGCACAAAACAGTGCCTATTTGTTTCCCTAGCTGGGGCTCTAGCTTTCTTGCCTTAACACAGGAAGAAAAGCCTACTAATGCAAGTAAGCATTGTGTAGGAACTTAGATGTAAACGAGTGGGTAAAGATTAAAATGTTTATGCATTTCATAACTGGAACTTTTATTTACAATATGTAGAGCCCATTCTTCTAAAGAACACCCTATCTCTGTGTCTTCCCTCCTATCATTATTTTTATCTCCTGGACCTCTCCTCCCTGCAAGCACACACCCAGAAAAATCAGACCTCCTTTTCCCCTCCCCATTTATCATGGAGAGAGAAAGAGAGAGAAAGAAGAAAAGATTTCATTTTGAAGGGACCTATAATGATCATCTAGTCCAACTGCCTGATCAATTCAGGCCTGGTCAACAATTACAGCATGTTATTAAGGACAGATTTCCAGCCACTTTGTCCCAAGTCTGCAGTGTTGCATGGGGTTATTGTGACCTAAATGCAAGATTTGGCACTTGGCCCTCTTGAATCTTGTACCATCAGCCTCAGCCCATTGATCCAGTCTGTCCAGATCCCTGTGTAGAGCTTCCCACCCCTCAAGCAGACTAACACCTCTACCTGACTTGGAGTATTCTGCAAACTTGCTGAGAGTTCACTTAATCCCCCCATCCAGATCTTTGATAAAGATATTAATCAGAACTGGTCCCAGTGCACATACCTGGGGAACACTACTTGTGGCTGGCTGCTGACTGGATGTGTTCACTCATCACAACTCTGAGTCCAGCCATTCAGCCAGAGTTTTACCCAGCAAAGATTAAATATGGTCTCAGTGCTTTAAATTTTCCTGCACCAGATCAGTCTGCTCCCTGTCTCACCACTTAGCTACCTTCATATTTTCTAGATTCCCTTCATGCCCTTCTCATCCTCTCAGGTTCCTTCTGTCTTCCTTTACATCCAACAGATGTAACCAAGCAGCCATTCTCACAGGTGCTACTTTAAATTAAGACTGTTACATAAACAGTTACTAAACTCACACAGAGGAGGCTGGTTAGATAATATGGTATATATCTGCTTTTCCTCAGGTGTATACCACTGTTGTATCCAAAGGCTAATCAGTTTGAAAGGGTGGAGAAGATGCCATCTGTACAAGTGACAGATGACAGTATCTCAACCAAAAGCAACACCACACATTCAAGTCAGTTTTCTCTTTAAAATTCCACTGCCATTTTGCAACCAACTGTCCTGAATATCAGACATTTTTCTTTGTTATCAGAGTCCTGCCACCATACAACCAAAGCCACTTGCTGAACCAGGCCCTCTAGGCTACAACAGATTTTGTTGCAGCAAATCGTGGCCAACAATCACTCTTGTGGGAAGCAGCCTCTTATCACTTCCTCATCAGGGAAGGTGGCTCATCACTCTTTGGCCAAATGATCTCAAGGAAAATGCAGAATGAGGGTCTTTGCAGTGGTCAGAGCCTACTTGGAACACCTCTGTTTTTTCTCTTCAATTTTTAGAGTGTTTTAACTGTCAGTATTATGCCACCATTCACCTGACGAGACAAGTTTCACCTCCAACATACCCCTTCCGAAGGGGATGGAGTTTCATGGTACAAGTGTCAAGAGAAAGCAAATCACAGGTTAAATCAGTGAGACTTAAAAGACTCCCTTCCCAAATCTGTGCTGGTGGATAACTCCTGACCTTCCAAAACCCTGAAATATGGAACTTTTCCCGATGGTGATGGTCCCATTTATGAACAGCATGGAAAATATTTAGTGAGTCTCCAAATGCCTTGAACAACATAATTTCTAATCTCTGCTTGTAAAGCCAAATACAGGCAGCAAACTGTCTTTCAGCAGGGTATATAAGCTGCTAAATCTTGTAGTACTTGAGGCACCATAATCCCCAAGCAGGCACATGGCCGATGAGACAGACTCGTGAGGTTTTGCATCTTAAAGTCACGTACAACTTTCACAACCAAGCAGTTTTCAATAACCATTCCAACACTTCTGTTCAAAGTTGGTGAGATTCTGATACCAATTTTTGTAGTTTAAGTAAAGCCAAGGCAACTTGCAGCCATTTCAGCTAGCATTACTCATGGCACTGGAAAGCAGGACCACAAGAACTGTACTATTAGAATGGAATAGAGTAGAGTAGAGTAGAATGGAATGGAATGGAATGGAATGGAATGGAATGGAATGGAATGGAATAGAATAGAATAAACCAGGCTGGAAAAGACCTTCGAGATCATCGAGTCCAGCCTATCATCCAACACCATCTAATCAACTAAACCATGCAACCAAGCACCCCATCAAGTCTCCTCCTAAACACCTCCAGTGATGGCGACTCCACCACCTCCCTGGGCAGCACATTCCAATGGCCAATCTCTCTTTCTATGAAGAATTTCTTCCTAACATCCAGCCTAAACCTCCCCTGGCACAGCTTGAGACTGTGTCCTCTTGTTCTGGTGCTGATTGCCTGGGAGAAGAGACCAACCCCCAGATGGCTACAACCTCCCTTCAGGCAGTTGTAGAGAGCAATAAGGTCTCCCCTGAGCCTCCTCTTCTCCAGGCTAAACAACCCCAGCTCCCTCAGCCTCTCCTCACAGGGCTGTGCTCCAAACCCCTCCCCAGCTTTGTTGCCCTTCTCTGGACACTTTCCAGCAACTCAACATCTTTCCTAAACTGAGGGGCCCAGAACTGGACACAGGACTCAAGGTGTAGCCTAACCAGTGCAGTGTACAGGGTCACACTGACTTCCCTGCTCCTGCTGGCCACACTGCCATTGGCCTTCTTGGCTGCCTGGGCACACTGCTGGCTCATGTTCTGCCTACTGCCAACCAGTACCCTTAGGTTCCTCTCTGCCTGGCTTCTCTCCAGCCACTCTGACCCCAGCCTGTAGCACTGCATGGGGTTATTGTGGCCAATGTGTAGAACGTGGCACTTGGATTAGTATTAGGCAGTACCTGAACTGTAGGACAAAAGGAAAGGAAGCCCCAGTAGTTATTTGCATTATTTATTGCAGCATAAAGCTAATCAGAGCCTGTCCCACTATCTGCTTGATTGCTTACACCTGTGCAAAATGGTGGCCTTATACAATGGCAACGAATTTCTTTGGAGTCCTGCATGGATTGATCATACAGCTGATCAATGCACTTAATTCACTGTCCATTCAGTTAGTTTTCTATCCTAAATTGTGGTTTATTAAAATGCCTAAACTGTCTGTAGAAGTTTTCCCCAGAATACAAACGTGAAACACCACGGAGGGCAGCAAGGCAGAATGAGTTGTTTTTCTGGTTCACAGCCATGTTATGTATTTGCCTCATGTTTTAGCAACACCCTAATTAAAATTTTAGTTTTAAAATAACTGATTACTCAGAAGCAGTATCTCTCCAAAACAGCAGATGGGGTTTGGCCACTATTACTCTTACCACGTTGAGTTCATCGGGTGCACAGCTGACAAGCAAAAAGCTATTTGCACAGAAGAGTAAGTGTTATGTGGTGCTGATCAAACAAACCTGAGAGCAGATGTTGGAATAACACTTGCCTCCCATATGCAATCATTCAGTATGAGCATTTGGAGGAGCTGAACAGTGGCACATTTTCTGGATCTATTAAGTACGGGCAAAATCTCAGGCACATAAGCCTGGAAGAATCATGTTTTGGGTTATCAAAACTGAGATCCATAAAACAAGTCCTAGCAGGGAGTAACTTTGAAATTTATCTGAGAGCTTCAGATGAACATTTACAGCGGATTTCGTAGATTGGAGTTTCCAGAGAAGTGTTTGAGCTTTTTAAATGTGTAACAGATTGGAACAAATTGGTTAAGCTGATGAATTCTAGATACAAGTCCTCCCACCACCAATAGCTCTGTTAGGAAATAAGCCAGTGCTCAATATTGAGTAAAAATACAAATGAAATGGTAGGAACTACTGAGAGGAACAAAGACCACTGTTATGACTCTGTACATGCCCACATTATACTACTTGTTGAATACAGTTCTACTCCCCAGTTCTTTAAGGGTTACAGTAGCATTCAGGTAAAAAGGATAATCAGAGACATGGACTGGCTCTGGCACAAAGAGCATTTAAATCAATTCTGGATGCTTAACCTGGAAAAGGAGGTATCTGGATAAAAGATACAACAGAAGTCTAATAAACTCTTAAGAAGGTGAACACAGGAAGACCTCTTTCAATTCGAAAAGGAGGCAGTTCCAAACGAAACTACTTGACAACAGGTTTCAAACAAATCATAAGGAATACAGTTTCATAAAACCCATGGCAATGCTCTGCAACACACTACCACTGCTTTCTAAAGGTACTTCTCCAGTTTGAGTACTTCTGCAGATTATGGCCCACTTCATCCCAGGATGGCCCCATAGAGAGCTGCACATGTCTCCATCAACTACTTCTGACTAGTCACATTCTAATTTAACTTCTTGGTCTTCTTTCCATCCTCTCTGGCAGTGATAAAACATTTCTCCACACCTGAGCACATCTGTTGTCATAAAGCATTTTGCTGCTATACAACAAATAAGCTAACTGTAGAACAATATAGCATATGCAGCAGCCAAAAGCCAAGATCTGATGACAGCCCTCACTTACCCAGATCCTCAGGAGCATCAAATAACTGCTCGCACAAATAGTAGTCATCTGGATTCAAATAGGGTAGTTGCTTCAGCAAGCTCTGCTTAGGAATGAGATACAAGACCTCTGCAATATCCCCATCCTCAATAATCGACATCCTTTTGACTGAATTTCGGAATTTCACCTTTTCTAGCACCAGTTCTTCATTTTTACTTGATCCACAGAGCTTCCTAAAGCTGTTCAAGATGGGGAAGGATGGCATTTCTGTTCGGAAGAAGCCAGGGAAAGCAACCTGTAGTGCATGTATTCAGCCTACTACTCACGGCACACTGCCCTTACCACTCCTTCTCTTTTTCTCTTATCCAGCAAAGGAGATTAAGGGAAGATATATTTTTAGTGATTATCTTCAAGAGATTATGACAGTCAGGTGACTGCCATCTCAAACTATTGTAACCAGTTACAACTCAGCCCTAGGAATGCAAAAGTCAGAAGCAAAACCATAAAGAGTATCTGAGAATCAGATTAATATTCAGGACAAGAGAAAGAACGTAACTGAGTTACATAAGAGGATTAGTTTAAAATCAAAACCCCTTGCTGTGTCAAAAATCTTATTATGGAAGAATCATCATCATAATCTACAAATGCACATCTGTGCATTTAATCTACCATGCCCCTGTTCCATGCCAGGTTGCATGTGTGCTCTGGCAAAAACACTGTAGTGAAGACAGAATACATTGGTCCTCCTTTTTGAGGACTGTACAAAGACTGGCTAACACTACTTCATAAGCAGATTTCTTTGCAGAAATCCTTTCTGCAGCTTTCACTATCCCAAACAAAAGCACTTAAGCTTTCCTCCAACTATTAAGGATTGGTTCTCTTGCGCTCCTCCTCTCCGCTTTCTTGTGTAGCTGACAGGAGAAGCTTTGCAGATACTATGCCAACCCTTCCTGCTTCACTTGTAAGAAGTATTTACATTAATCCAATTCCAGTGGCTTGCTAATCTAATCATCTAATGAATATTTCTCCTGGGTAAAGGCAGAGTTAATCATCAACAGGGCACTGGAAAGTCACAGGAAATTCCAAAGCAAAAGAGTCAAAAAAACCCACAACCCAAACAACAAACCCTAAACTAAAACATCTAACGTCTGTAAAACAAAGTCACAGGTAGAACCTGTGAGCAAGACCTGCTCAGAGACTACCTCAGAATCTTTACTCAGCCAAACTCCTAGAGAACTTTACCAGGCAGTGTTTGACCCAGGCTTTCAATTCATATATATACACACATACACATGTATACGTGTTTGTGTGTAGATAGATAGATAGATAGATGGTTGGAGTTGGAAGGGATCTCTGAAGATCATCTAGCCCAATCCCCCCTGCTTAACACAGGTATGCCTAGATCAGGTTGCACAGGAACCAGGTGGGTTCTGAAAGTCTCCATAACCTTTCTGGATAGCCTGTTCCAGTGCTCTGCCACCCTCAATGTTAAGAAGTTTTTTGTCATGTTTAGGTGGAATTGCCTGTGTTCTAGTTTGTGCCCACTGCCCCTTGTACTGTCACTGGGCACCATTGGAAAGAGTTTGACCAAATCTCTTGACACCTGTCCTTTAGATATTGACAAGCATTGACACTAACTGCATTGCTTCCTGTAAGGCTTTTGCTAAATGAGAAGGTGAAAGAAACCTAACCAACTATAGGCTTACTGAGCACAATGACAAACTGTTATTTCATTCTTCCTTTAAAACTACTATCTACAGATGGGGACAGACTTTGAAGAGACAACTGCTTTATTTATTGTTTCAAGATACCATCTCACAAACCCAGACCTTGATCTATTATTACACACCTCCTATGAGGTCAACTGCTTTTTATTTTTCAAATAGTATGATATCTATGTTATCTTGAAAACAAGCCTGAAATCACAGTTCCCCTCAACCATCCATACTCCTGGCGTTTATAATCAGTCATGGGCACAGTGGGACAAGACCAGAATAAATCTGCATCACTGTACTAGACAGACGGATGTTGGTCTCTTCTCCCAGGCAGCCAGTACCAGAACAAGAGGACACAGTCTCAGGCTGCGCCAGGGGAGGTTCAGGCTAGATGTTAGGAAAAAGTTCTATACAGAAAGAGTGATTGCCCATTGGGATGGGCTGCCTGGGGAGGTGGTGGAGTCGCCATCACTGGAGGTTTTCAGGAGGAGACTTGATGGGGTGCTTGGTGCCGTGGGTTAGTTGTTTGGGTGGTGTTTGATTGGTTGATGGGTTGGACGCAGTGATCTTGAAGGTCTCTTCCAACCTGGTTTATTCTATGTATTCTATGTATTCTACTAATTCTAAAGGGGTGATGCCAAGGTATATTTGAGGAAGAGCTGGCTCAGTAAATATAGCAATTTGAGTTCTGCCACAGAGTATCTTCTATCAGCTCAGAAATAGCAGCAAAGGCTGTGTTTTAAGTATTTCCCATAGGAAATGCAGCTCTGCAACAATTTTCCAATCTCTCCCAGGTTTCACAACCTACTGACCTGCACAGCACAGCAACTGAGCAGAAACGACAGATCTGAAACTCTGAAAGCCTCTACCACTACGGCTGAAGGTGGATCACCATTCTGTGCTTAATGCAGAGGGATGACTCATAGGAGATGCCTGGATGCACTCTGACACAGGTGTCTCCCAACTGAGTATCATTTGTTGCTGGATAATCAGTGAAGGATGTTGACGTCTGACAGCAGCAGTGCCAACTATCCAGCCTCACCAACAACTCAAGGTGGACTTTGCCCTTAGATGTAGGCGAGGCAAAAGCGCACATTGCCCGGACACAAATGCTGCTGCAGGAGCTAATCCTCAAAAAGCAGAAAGCTGCGTTCTGCACTAACTTTTTAAACTGTTGCAGCATTTGCTACAGCTTGGATGCCTAAATCCTGAAAGTAAACCTTCTCCTTCTCTGGAGTTTCAATGCACTGGTCTAAGACTGACTCCAAACTTTTCTGTTGTAGCCACGCTGATTTCACCCTTCCAGCCATTGTAATATGTACTCAAGTAGTACGATCTACTGGGTAGCCATACTCAGAAGAAAATCCAGCCTTCTCCCACTTAATCAAACACTGTATAAGCTATATAAAGCCTCCATCAATTCCTTTAACTTGCAGTTTGCCCAGAACAGTTGCAACTAAGTGATAAAGACGAAAGGGCAGAGAAAAGGCACAAGATGCTGGATCCACTTTCACCCCCGCAGGGCTCTATTCCTGCACAGGACAGGCATGACTTCTGCAGGTCGAGCAACTCCAGTGTCAGCTTGGGAAGTAGCAGAGATCACTGCTGTGGAGACTTTCCACAGTATCTGTGCTACAGAAGTAGGCAGCCTGTGACTGCTGTAGAAGGATTCAATGTTATTTCAAACAGTGAAATGCAAGCCAGTCTCCTTGTGCCACCGAGACACATGGGCTTACTGGGGGACCACGGGAACTGTTGAGTTTAGACTAGCTTTTTGTGACCTTAGGAGGGCAGGGCAGAAGCATCTTGCTTAACTAAAAAAAAGGTCCTCCTTCCTCTGGGGGAGATTACTCTAAAGATGATCACCTCCAGCCCTGAATACTGCTGTTCCTGTCTGATGAATGCAATCTTAATCTCAAAGACCACACACCAGATGCTGCTTATAATGTGTTATAAGCCCATAATTGCTTTGTGAAGCAATAGGGTTTATTTTTTCTAAGTACAGGGTTTGTCTTCAAGAGCTTCCATTCTGTTAATATGTAATATTAGGAGGACAAGAAAGAGAAGTGAACAAAACAAGACCAGGAAACATCACAGCAGCTTCCCAAGTCAAATGAAGGGGTATTTGAAGCAGTTGGCTCCAAGGCTTAGATCCTTGTTTCCAAGGAAAAGGAGGAGGCCTGAGACAGCCTTGTACAACATACTGACTGTTACCAGGCACTGGGATTTAGCCTTAACCAGAATCAAAATGACAGTAGCAAGTATTCAGTGAAGTGGAAAAGATTGATTTCTAATACTCTTGCTGAAGAGAGAAGGAAAAAGCCAAGAACCCACGGGCACAACCCTGTCCTTAACGCTTCTTGAAAGACATCCTCAGGAATCCAGGGCACCCAACCCAGAAGTAGTGTTGAGGAAATTTCCTCAGTACCTGCCAAGCAGCAAAATACTTTTAAATCACTGCCAATTCAAAGCTGTGCCTAATCCAAGTATCCGACGCTGGGGGCTTGAGCCTTCACTGAGCACAGTTTGAGGTATGGGCACTTCCCAGACTGACAGCTTTGACAAGGGATGGGCTCTGAGGCAGGGATTAGTCAGACTAGCTCTACTTAAAATATTTTATCTCATTACCAACTTTATAAATATTTCATTTCCAAATATTTTCAGCTGTCTCAAGACCATTCCATCCCCTCTGAATTCACCAAACCAACGGGCTGCCTGGATGACAGAAATGCATGCATTTCACCTACAACCAGGAATAGAAACTTCTGTGCTAATGCTACTAGAACAAAAGTAACAAAGCAAAAATTGACTGCAATCCACAAAGAAATTGCACAACAGAATAGCAGGCCCTGAATAATAGCAAATATTAGGCACCAAGGGCTAAAATCATAGTAGAAGAAATATTCCTCATCCTCCTGAGCAATGCTGAGCATTAAACTGGCCCTTCAGCTAGGAAAAAAAAGGCAGAAATGTGCACTGCAGTCTTGTCTTTAATTGCTTCTGCCATCAGAATTAAACTCCTTGCAAATGCATTACAGTTTGACTTTATTCTTGTATTAAAAGCATCAACCCCAATTTAAAACAAAACAAACCCCAACCAACCAAACCAAACAAAAAAAACCTAAAACCCAAAACCAAACCAAAAAACCCCACCCAAACAAACAAAAAAACCCAAACAAAACAAAACAAAACACAACAGGACACTGAAGTCCCTTTAGTTCAAGAAAATCTAGCTGCAAAGAAAAATCAAAATAAAAGCACAGAAAACACTGTACAAGAAAAATGCTCTTCCACCCTCATACTGCCTCAGAGGGTAACACATTTATTGCAGAGGCAGGTAGCCCCAAATAATGTCTTGTGCATCTACCCAGGGCAACAGGATTCTCTTTTTCTCCCATGTAATAATTCTCAAACATATTGAGAATGAGGAAAAAAAAAAGAAGATAAACCCAAGGCCTTCACATAAATGAAAAATGAGCCAGCACTATGTCTATTTATACCAAGAAATACAGTGATCCAGGCAACAAAATACCAGAACAGCAAGAAAGAGCACAAAATTATTCTAGCATTCTAGTACACACACACACAAAAAGGAACAAAAGCTTTCTACTTGTGGTAAAATTACTCTATACATGCAGCTTTTTTACTCTGGACACACACAATCTACTTACTGAAGACTTCAGGCTGATGTACAAAACACTCAGCTATTTACTGTAAACTTCTGGAAACACTTCATCCACATAATGGAGACCCCCCCTCCTCACCAAAAAAAAAATAAAACCCCAAACCTAATCCATATGCACATCTCTAATTTCTTTACCTAAATGTCCAAAACAGGCAGTTATCTTCTGGGCGTACTGACACACGCCATTCAGACCCTGGGGTTCCTCACCAAGGATCTGCTCACTCATTGCTTCAGAAGGAGCTGCCTTTCTCTGCAAAGTCAACCAACTACTGCTTGCTTGAGACCAGCAAGACAAGAGAGCTTCCCCTTCCAATTTCTCCCCATCAATAATTCAGGTACTACACAGAATTTGCTGAGCTTTAATAACCGGTAGTGCAAAGCTACTTTGTGGCTTTTGAAATAACCATGCTTTAGTCCTTAAAAAACCATCTCAGCTTATTATATCCCAGTCCTTTACAGAAAATCTTTTCAAATGGCAACACAATCCATTCTCTTGCTGCACAAGGGGAAAGGGCTCAGATCAGTGAGACATTTCAAATATTCACCCAGCTTAAATCCAGAAACAGAATTACCACCACTGCTGAAATTGCGTTCTACTCCAGCAAGCAGGTGTAACACTGCTGTAAGAATCATAGAATCACAGAATCAATAAGGTTGGAAAAGACCTCAGAGACCATCAAGTCCAACATGTCATCCAACACCTCATGACTACTAAACCATGGCACCAACTGCCATGTCCAATCCCCTCTTGAACGCCTCCAGGGACGGTGACTCCACCACCTCCCTGGGCAGCACATTTCCAATGACTAACAACTCTCTCTGTGAAGAACTTTCTCCTCACCTCCAGCCTAAACTTCCCCTGGCACAGCTTGAGACTGTGTCCTCTTGTTCTGGTGCTGGTTGCCTGGGAGAAGAGACCAACCCCTCCTGGCTACAACCTCCCTTCAGGTACAGCAACGCTAGGTCTAATATTCCTATGCACACCTTGTCAATCTTATGTATCCTCTGGGGACTAAAAACTGGGGGGGAAAGGAAAAAAATAAATATCCCAGGTATCACCACATTTTCTGGTAAGTTCCAGCACAATGATCAGGGGGTTGGAGCACTTCTGCCACAAAGACAGGCTGAGGGAGCTGGGGTTGTTCACCTGGAAAATAGGAGGCTCCAGGGAGACCTAATAGTGACCTTCCAGTACCTGAAGGGGGTCTACAAGAAGGATGAAGATAGTCTGTTTACAAAGGCCTGCAGTGACAGGACTAGGGGAAATGGCTTCAAACTAGTGAAGAGTAGATTTAGATTGGACATAAGGAGCAAGTTCTTTACCATGAGGGTAGTGGAACACTGGAACAGGCTGCCCAGTGAGGTGGTTGAGGCCCCATCCCTGGAGATATTCAAGGTGAGGTTCAACAGGGCTCTGGGCAACCTGATCTAGTTGAGGATGCACCTGAGGACCGCAGAAGGGGTTGGACTAGATGACTTTTGGAGGTACCTTCCAACACAGACCATTCTATGATTCTTTTTCAGAAGACCTAAGGCACCACAGTCAGGAGCAGCAGGAAGAGGGTATTTTCTCACTGAAGCATGAAGTCCATCTAATCTTGTTGTTATCTAGGCTGAGATGGAAATACATGAGAACTGACTCAGCAGTCCTGCTCCAGGCCAGCTGCAGTGGTCACATATACTTGTTTCTGTCCTGCTCTTCAGAGATAAAGGCAGAGTTCTATCAGACTCACAAGGGGAGAAAGAGCATAAGAAAATCCACTACAGATTACACAATCAATAAGCTAAGTATTTGTAGAATGGCTTTGGTTATAGTCTCCTGATTCAGGTGACCATTAGCAGTGAAGAGCAGATGTTCCTCATAAACTAATATGCTTCTTAGCCACATTTGATTTTTCTCCACTCACATAATGCTTGCTGCTTCCTCATTAAGATCATATCTACTCATAAAAAAATAGTAGAGATGATATGACTACTGATGTCCATATTAAGCAGTGTTAGTACCAAGCAGACACTTCAAAAAGTGTGCTAATACATCTAGATGTAACTTTCACTCAAAGCAGATTGAAGTGCCTAGTTATTAATATTTAATACTACTTCACCAATCTGTTGTCCCTAAAAGCACAAAATATATTTTAAAATAACACAAGGGCATTGGTGTCTTTTACTGCCCCAAAGGGTTTGAAGGATCCACATAAACACGAATTTCCCAGTTCCTAGATCTCTACCAAGGTAGTTCACTGGGTTTAACCCATACAAAGTCCTATAAGGTGAGCTGTATTACTGACTATGGCAGGAGGAACAGAAGCACTGCAAGGCATCTCTGTACTGACAAAAAAGATTAGCTCACTGAAAAGGGCTAACTCAGGTTAAAGTGGTTTCAAAGGTAAAATGATTTGTGTTATCACTCAGCTGAGCAATGCCATTAAGCACAAGCCTCCCGTGTAGTCTCCCATGTAGCTTGTTATCAGGCTGCCAAGTCAAGGCTTTTTTGTTCACTGCTGTTACAGCTGACACTAACTAACCATTAGCCAAACTCCATCCAAAACCACCTGTTTTTGCAGCACACACGTGTGAAGCACCCTACCGAAGAACTGTTATGAAGCCTGTCAAGTTCCTGAAGTCTGAGAATGTCTACAGGAAAGGATAGTAGCAAGTTCAAGTCTAAATAGAGCGAAGCTACTTTTGTATCCTCTTACACTGCATGAAACATTAACTCTTTGAAAACCCCTCTGGGAATATGATAGAATAGAATTAAGGAGGTTGGAAGAGACCTTTGAGATCATTAAGTCCAACCTATCATCCAACACTATCTAATCAACTAAACCATAGCACCAAGCACCCCATCAAGTCTCTTCCTATATGCCTCCAGTGATGGTGACTCCACCCTGGGCAGCCCATTCCAACTGCCAGTCTCTCTTTCTATGCAGAACTTCTTCCTAACATCAAGCCTAAACCTCCCCTGGTGCTGCTTGAGACTGTGTCCTCTTGCTCTGAAGCTTGGCTTTACACATCAATAGCAAAATCCGTATGCACAAAGTATTTTGTTAAGCTGACTCAGCAATGAGAAAGCAAATGTATTATGTGTGTTGATTTCTTCTTGGTGCTCATTCCAAAACATGCATGGAACATTGCTCTGCCATTTGTTCTTCTGTTACAATTTGCAACCAAGATAAAACACAAGAGAGAGCACAACTACATTTCTATCTCAGGCTTAACTAAGACCACATGGTGACAATTTCCTTTCCCAACTGATGACATTTGCAAAATCTTCCAGCTGAATTAAAGCATTGTGCTCAGCTTCCTGTTATCAACTACGTATGATAACTTTCATGGCACATGAGGTTTAGATAACAAAAGACCAGCTTTGCAGTGCATTGTAAAGCTGGACAGGCAGCATAACAAGCTCTTGGGAATGCCTTTCCCTTTGCTGTATGTTCAGAAATTGAATCTGACTCACTTCCCTAAACCCCAGCATCCACTAAGTTTATCCTTCAGTGGAGCAGGGCACATAAAGATTAAACAAACAACAATACCTAAACAATGAGCCTGAGATTACATCTAATCATCTTTTTCTTGGACAAAGGAGAGAACAACACCAGCCAGCTACCATCACGTACAATTATTAGCTGGGCTGAAATAGAGCACAGAGAAATGAGTCCCCAAATGAAGTATTTAAATAGTGTTAGGAAAAACAAGCAAACAAACAAAAAAACCCACACAACAAAGAAGTTGGTATTCAGCAAAGTACTGTATACTATCTCTGGAAGCCTTAACACACCCCTTTCGTGGCATTGCCTACTGTCAGAGATCAAACACACATCCACTGGAAATGAAAGAATGGTCTGAATGGTTGCAGTCATTAATTCTCTATATTGGATAATCCAGTTTCACTAAGAATACTCCAGATAACCACAATTATTATTTTGGTAATTAAAAAAGAATCTACAAAGCTTATCAAAAAGCAAGAAATAAAACTATCTGTACAACTTCCAGTTTGTTAATATAAAACAAATACTAAGTCTTTCTACATTATTGCTCTGTGAAACTTGAAAAACCAAACCAAAACACCAACAACCCCCCCAAAAAAACCAACAACAAAACAAGCAGAAACAAAAACCCACCCAACTTCCACTTTCCCTCCAATTCCCAAACTCATCAGCTGAAACACTTTTAACATCTACCTAAAGATTTCTCACATCATTTTTTACTACCTTCTTCAGGGAACTGGTATCAATGAAGGTTATCAAGTTCAAAGGTAAAGCAGAGACAGACAACTAAACCCCCAGCCTGTGATACAAAATGGGCAGTGGCTGTGGAGGCAGAATGATGAATCTCATATACTCTGTACCAGACCTTGATCTGCCAGAGGAACTAAGCTAAGTGGGTTGTCTGAGGAGGAACTAAGCTAAGGGGTTCATCACTCCCTTTCCATCACTTAATCTTTACATAAAGTAAATTCTGCAATCAATTCTGGCTACAGATGTACTTTAACAACAACAAAACTGACACTGAATCTTGAAGTGTCCATGCTTTCTAACACTTGTCCCCAAAGGCCTTTTTTCACTGAGGCCCACATTCCACTGTGCACTGTTCATGGCTGGCTACTGCCCCTACCCAGAAATTAAGTGCAATTTCTGTGGCACTGCACCTGCAGTGCTGATTTATTTTCCTGTTAATAACTAAAGGCCTCAGGTATAATGCTAGTCCAAGTCAAGCACTGGTGAAGAATGCCACCAACATCCATACCAGTTATGGCCTATGGAGATGCTGTTGTACTCTGTTTCAATAAATGAAAGCCATTTTTAGCATTTAACGCCGTAACAGCTACCAAAGTATCTTCTCCCATAATCAATTACTCACATTAAAAATAAACAGTGAGTTTAATAGTAAGAAAGTAAGACCTGAAGGGCTGGAATGCTACCCTGGGATTTGAGACACGTGCAGCCTCTGCTCTCCCAGACTTGCTGTCAGTCACTGAGCCATTCCCTTAATCTCTTTCATTGTTTCCCCATATCACTTTCCCCCCTCACAAGGGATCTTTAACAATAGGTACATTAAAGACTGAAGTTTTTGCATTCAGTGATAATGGGTACTATAGAAGTACCACAGATACTAATGCTAGGGATAATTGGTCAGCCTTAAAAAAGAGGCCATGTAAAGCATAGCTGAGTGCTTCTCCTTGATCTTAATTACCTTCCAACTTTGTTGTTTTCACATTTCTTAATGATTTTCCAATAGACTGCAGCCCTTATTTAACCCTAAAATTACTCATTCCCCCTGGAGAATCTTAATACTGGCTAAGGCAAGCATAACTAATTCTGTACATCTTTTGATCTGAAAATGCCACTTTTAGCTCTTCTGCCCCAAACAAGCAAAGTCGCTGTTTCGCTGGTTGCTGTGTCTAGAAGAGTAAACAGTTATCAGGTTATGACCAAAAAAATGTGATTCAGCCAACAGCTATTTGCTTTGCTTTATCAATTCCAATATTTATTTCAGACTAGTCATGGAAAAAAAACAAACACCCTTCGGCCGGTCCCTGACTATTTTCAGACACAAAATAACAGTGTGTGCACTAATGGATTCATCCAGGGCATTATTACAGGATGAGGTGGCTCAGCATTATATTTCCTGGCAGCACAAGGCTAATCTATTGATCTCTGATGTCAAGAGCACTGCACCATGTATTCTTACAGCAAACCCAACCTTTCCTACCTACATATAAAGGGGAATAAAGCTAACTGTAGTTGCTGACAACCGAGGCAATTTTATAGGTGGGATACAGTGAGAGCTATAGGAAAGGTAAATATCAAAACTGCTGCACCCTCAAGGCTGTGTGATTAAACAACGGACTCAACAACACAATTCAAGTGGCTCTATGCATATAAAAAAATCCCAGGGCACACAGGAAGTTAAAGAGAAGCCTAAGCCACTCTAGGGAATAATTAGCAAAGAGGATGCTGGCAGAGGCTGGCAGTCCTTCAGATACTCAGTAGGAAACCAGAGGTTTTTCCTACTCCTCAGCAACGTTTACATATCTTTCATTTAAACTGGTATTTGAAAAGAAATTTTAAGATTTCAGTTTTACTCTACTTACTTATGCTTGTTAACTATGGAACAGTTCAACCTGTAAAGAACCAGTTAAAGAACAGTAACTAA
Organism: Dryobates pubescens; assembly: GCF_014839835.1. NCBI lineage: Eukaryota > Metazoa > Chordata > Aves > Piciformes > Picidae > Dryobates > Dryobates pubescens. Next base: position 5,644,085 of record NC_071619.1, on the reverse strand, counting down.
CTAACTAAAACTACCAAACCCTAGATGATGTTAGTTAGAAGCCCCACGAGCTAGAGATGGTTCATTAAAATAGCTCCCCATTGTTTCGTATTCATTCTGCTCTTCCAGCAAATCACTAAGGTAGCTTCAAGTAAGCAAAGACTTTCAAGATAAATGCAATTCCTTTAATCAGACTTTCCCCTTTACTTTTCCTTTCTTGAACTTTGACATTTTTCTTCCAGCTGAGAGAAGAAACTCTGTAACATTCTCTTTGCAATGCAGTAACTGAGACAGAAATAAGTTGGGAAGCCAAGAGATCAAAGTTGAAAGCTCAGTGTTTTTCCAATCCTCATATTTATTTCTTGTACCTTTAAAAAGAGCAATGTGTTACAAGCATGACATCAAAGAAACCACCTCTCTTCTTGTTATGTCTTAAAATGAACTGGATATTATTACACTCTCTTCTGACAAGCCACATGACTACAGAAATGCACACAGCAACTTTACCCAAACCCTGAACAAAGAGTTTTATGAGAAGAAAGTCTTCTCTAGGTCACTGCAGGACTTCCTGAACATCTCAGCTTAACATGCCCCATTCTCTCCCAACAGTGAGTCTTCTAATTTAGATGTGGAAGCAGCACACATGATGAGAAGGATATATAAAGCATTTCTCTTGCTGGTCTCCAACACCGTAGCCATTCTCAGAGCATGACAGCTTTTGCAATCATGTTGCCCACTCCTGGTTTCAACAAAACCCTTGAAAAGATTCCTTCTTTGTACTCTGTGGACTAATTTAAGTACCAACCAGAAGCCAGTGCAAACTTTTTGTCAGTGCCTGTCAAAACTAAGAATAGGAGGTTACCTTTCTATATAGTGGAAACTATGGCACTACTAACAGGATGCCAGTTATGACATCAGAGCAGTTTATCCACTGCCAGCATTGCTACTAATAGCAGCTTTAAATATGCTGCGTTGGCTGATCTTTGTTTTGTAATTAAATAAATCCTGCAGCACTGCTGAACCCTTCCTCTTGTGGTCAGCACTATCTTCTGGTTAAATCAGCTGCAGGCACACACACACACACGAGTGACCAAGAGCGATGTTAAAAACCAAGAAACTGTGAGTTAAGCAGAATTATGACTCTATGAGCGGCTCACTTCTCACACAGGGATCCCACTATTCAGGCAGAAATGAGGTACTGACATCTGAAAATATGCTGAGGGGGGTGAACAAAAGACTCTTTTTAATTAAGTTCAATTTATTCATGCCAGGAAATGGCATATAAGGAACCATATAACTACTACTGTTTGATAAGCCAAGGGTTTTGTCCTCTTGGGTATCCCATGGTCTCATTTCACTTGTTTTTTCTTGATAGTTAAGAGGAATCCACTCAAATAAGCTCTGTAACCTGGCACCAACACAAAAAGCAACAGTCAGAGAAACACATCAAACTTCCAAAGTTAACAGGACATTAAAAACAGAAACATGTCCTTGACCTGACAACAGGTACAGCTGGGTTTGCTCTTTACCAGTGCCACTCAACACAAACCAGGCCTTATCTTACGATATTTCCCTGACGTACAACATTGTGAAGCTGTGCCTAGCAAATCTTATGAGAGCTATTCAAAGATAGTACTAAATCAAGAGTCTCGATCCTGTAGTGGAAGTGGAGAGCATCTGGCATCTAGCAAGGTACAGTTTTGGAACAGAAGGTTGGAAATAAGATCTCATAGTACTGGGGAAAATCATTCCAGCGGTATCATAAACCATAGGAATGGTGAGTGAGTCAAATGGAATAGCTATAAACAATCAAACATCACTATGATGACTGCATGATTGATATTCACCATATTATATTTGCAACAAGGGTTTACAGCAATATTTCTTCAGCAAGAATCTCTTGATCACATTCTGCCACTGTTTGACCAAATGCTATCTATCGAGGTTCTTTGGGTTTGCCTTAAGGTCATTTGTTTTGTGGGCTACTAAAAAAATGTAGTTTTCTAGGAGGTGAACTTTAGAAACCGAAATGTGGGTTTAAAAATAAACAAGTTGTAGATAAAATGTAATGTAAAGTCAAAATGTCTGTGATCACCTTTGAGAGAGAATCTGCTGATGCATTCTTAGTCATCATCACGGAATCTCTATAGTTCCTGAGACTGCAAATACCTAAAATGATTCATCTGGAGAGTTACTCCACAATGGGAGGTCTGATTCTTCAGTTGAGATAGAGTGCAAACAACTAGTACCAGTGCATAATAGTTTATTCTATTCTATTCTATTCTATTCTATTCTATTCTATTCTATTCTATTCTATTCTATTCTACTCTATAATAGTGTATACTCCCTCAGTCTAGAGCAAAGCTTGCATTTCCTATATCTGTGTGGACATTACCTCTGTGGTACTTATTTAATGTACAGATTTACCATCGACACAATTCAATGACGAAAAGAATTTCATTTTCTATGCAGTTCAGCTTCAACATCCCTTCTGCTACTAATACTCCCTGCCCATTTTCAGTTTTTTGGTAAGGGTTTTGCCCAGGTGTGATTTAGGAATAGTTCTGTAATTGAGGACAGCAACAACAATAGCAGCAACAATCAAAGAAGGGTAAGCAAGCCAGCCAACCTGTCAGGCTGTGCCTATAAAAATTGATTAATGAACTTCTTCTACCAGCATTGAGCAGTATTTTCAGAAGAATCAGTTGAAAGAGGTGCTGACCACCACAGTTGAGAACCTTATGTTACAAACATATGTTATGCATATTTTCAGACTAAAACTAGTTGGCAGCTTCCAGTTATTCCCTTTTTAACTATGAATGAATGTCAAGATAATGCATTACTTCTTAGTGGTTTCCTGATCATTTTGTTATTGAGTTTCCCCCCATATTTATCTTTTCTTTGGAATCCAGTACTTGTCCTAGAATCAATTAACTGATTAACTGATTATGAAGAGATAGGAAATTTCAGTTCTCCAGCTGTTTACTGGATTATCATCAAAATAAGGTCAGGGCTTCTAACTCAGACAGCTGAAAAGAAGAGTCAGGGGATCATTTTTCTAGACTGTGAAAGCCAGCAAGTGAAACTGATTAAAAATGAAAGTAAAACAAAACAATCTGTTTTCATTACCCACATTAATGAAATGACAAAGAATTATCTCCAGAAGTATCTTTCCATATTAGATTTCAAAAGGGCTAGACTCTCAACCTCCTCCTAGGAGGAAAGAGAAAGTGCAAGCACCTGCAGAGTAGAAGGGAGAAGTAATCAATCTTCTATCCCGTGCGTTATCAGCTTGGCAGTCAGGAGTGTATCTACTAGGATGCAGCAGCGAGAAGAGATTTCAGTATCCACACAAGAAATCACCTGCACTAGCCAAAGCAGGCAAAGATTTAAGCAAGACTTCCCCAATTCTCAGTGTCAGGAACGGAGATCCCTAATCTCACTATAACGAATCCTCATGGAACTTGGGCAAATGCTCATTTGATCTACACATTCACATAATGATATGGTAGTTTCCCACATCACAACACAAAGAGACATTATTTTCACCAAATGATATTGTATTGTACTTATGTGAAGATTCATTTATAGCAATGTAATAAATATCAAATAGTATTGAAAAAAAGAAGGTAAAGCAAAGAGGGGAAAAGAAGTACTTTTGCATACCTAATTCAACATGCATTCACAGAAACAATAGAAACAGAACTGTTGTAGCTAATTCAACATAAAGTTAAGTGGTTGGCTTACAAAGACTAACTAGCAATGGAAAAAGTGTTTTGGTGTTGGCAGAGTTTGGCTGGTGGAGCTTTTTTAAGGGCAAGTGATACTTCTCATAAAGAGATGCACGCTGTTCTTTCCTGTCTACTGGCACATTTTTAAGCTCCTGATCCATAAAGGTAGATGGTACTTGTGTGAGATATTATTTTTAAGTGACACAGATTGGATTAGACAATGTAAAAAAAAAATAAAATGAAAAAAATCCTTCTTCCAGGTCTGACCCTTTAAATCAAATGTGTACCTCAAGGGTTTATTTATCTGCTTAGGCACAACAGAGAAAGCAACTACCCACACTTGAGTTACCAAGAAAGCTAAATATATCTTTCTGTAGTTGGACCTCTTCCTCCACCTTTTTCTAAGAGCATGGTGTAAAAAGAGAGAAATATTTACCAAGCAGAGCAAGCTTTGCATGCCTCTTGGATGCAGAGTATCTATCCACTTTGTAGTACTTTGTTGTAACTTACCACCAAACCCGTGCTGAGTGTCTCTTTAGTATTTAGAAGCAAGGTGGTTTCAGTCTCATCCCCGAGTAACTCCTTGCATGTTGCTACACGCTGGCATTCTGCACTGTACAGTCACACCTGCAGCACCTTTGGACAGGGAAAAAGCTGCTCACCAGCAACAGCTGCTCAACATCCTGCTGCCTGCTCTCCGTGCAAAAGCAAATAGAGGTGACAGCCAAGAACAGGTAGGTGTGCTCAGTCAGTCACAGGTCGTACAGCAATGATTCCTCAGGTTAAAATCCAAAGAAAGTTGCCCTCAACAGCACCCTAAACCAGTGCAGTTACCAGCTTTTCATTCAAAACAATAATTAACAACACTCTGAACTTTAAGACCAGCATCCGCTACAAAACTCCAAATCCTCTTTATGCAGAACCTTACCCCTCAGCAGCAGCATGCTGTCATCATCTACCTACAAGTAACTGCAAAGCAGAGCAGTGAAGAACCTCTCAGAAAAAACACATGGAGTAAAAAGCTGGATAACAAGCCTGTTTAATTCCACCCAGTTGTGTTCTGATCCTTATATGAAAAAATCCAGCCCAGGAGAGAAACACATAGATGCACACACACACTACTCAGCCACATAACAAAGTCCACTGTTCACAAAATACACCAGACTGGCAAGGTGTTTAAGTGTTAAAGCAGTAAAGGAAAACAAACTAAAATGAAGAAATTGCTCTGTGAACAAACATCCCAACTCCAGTCCAGCAGAACTTCCTCAGCCTGCTTTCCTTCTATAAATCCAAGAACTAACATCCCGTGGATGGCTTAAGCTAAGTCATTTACCAACAGAGATTTACATTGCAGAGCTATAGCCCAGGACAAACCTTTGCCGTTTGTGGAGCTCTGATGTATTTCTAGTTCCATTTGTGTTCTCAAGCAGTGATGTTTCTGGACTTCAAAAGCTACAGCCTTTCAGAGTACTGATGACAAGCTGGAGGAACAACCGAGATCCTTCAGAGGTAGCTCACTCTATGCCTTTATTTCTATTATTTCCTGGGTTGAACAGTACGACAGGGAGTGGCCTGAGCAATAATAGGTGTGTCTGTGCTCCCAAACAGTTTAAAGGAAAAGTGAACAGTTTCCTTTAGATACTCCATTAGTCATCAGCACTGTGGTATATTGTCTTTCAGTGACATGTTCCAATGTATTAACTATCTCAAAGCAGCTAATATTATTGCTAATTTTCATTTTCACACAAGAAGACCCCAACCAGCCTCAAAGGTTGACTGCAAGCAGACTTGATTTTGTCCTGGGATTGTTTTCTTTCTGTTTTGCTGTGCATCTCATCTCCACTCCACTGCTTCTAATTTATGGCTGTGTACCGCATAAACAAAACAGCCTATGAAAGATGGAGATCAAAGAAACACTGCTACCACTTTCCACACACACTTAAAGCAGGGAAAGTCGGTCTCAAGCATCTTCCCCAGGTTCTTACAACACCCTACCCGGGCAGAGGCAATTAAACTGATTCAAAGTGTAGACTTCCAGGCATTTCCTTCTACGCAGTTGTCCATATCCAGAGACAAACTGTTCCATGAGCAGCTGAATTAATGAATCTTTTCTTTCTGGCAGATTTGCGTCCAACATCCTCAACACCCATCGGGTTTGCCCTACCTCTATGTAATATCCTCTTGGCAATATCATTTCCAGAAATACTTTCAGTTCCTCTCCATTTGTCTGCTTTCCCAGTTCCTCTCCAAGTCCTTTAAATCCACCCACGGAACCCTTAAGCTGTCTTGCTTAAAGGCTTCAACATCTTCCATTTCCACCCATACATCCTAACTGCACATGCTCTTCTTTCACTCTAATCTTTCTAGTGAACCCCAGCTACTGGTTAGTATCTTCAAGTTTGATTTACCTGAAAGAAGACTGACAGAGCAGTTGTAGAGCCCTCATGTCCTAGGAAATGAGACTGGAAAGCAGCTAAACACAAGGTGCAGAAACTGACAACTTGCAACTTAAAGCTCCCTCTAGAAAACACTTGCCGTAGTCTGTATGGACTGAGAGGTGCTGATATAAGAAGAATCCCATTTTATCCCTAAAATGTCAATTTAGATGGCAAAAAGATGCTATTTGTCTTCTAAATGTTTATGAAAATATGCCAGAAACATACAAAAAGTCCCTGAGTGTGAACTGCTAAATCCAACCAAATTTTGGCCAATTACTTTTAATTCCCTGCTTCAAACACTAAAGCCTGAATTTCCTGAACTCCTGGCTTTTCATTTTCCCCACAATGAGCTGTCATCTTCTCTGTCAGCTTGTTAAAAATACACACTCATGCAGGCACACAGACAAATGTAAACACAGGCACAGAATCTGGTCTCTCTACCTTTATTGTCAGTCTGGCTTTCTCCTCTGGCTTCATACATCTTATATGCTGCCAAACTAAGTGGAGTGCAGGACAGGGCGTTCACTCCATTTGGACTTCAATGTGCTTGACCGAAAATGATTAGCTCATCAGAATCACTGCTTTCTCTCTGCTCCCATTCTTCTTTTTAATAACCAAAGCACTCAACAGTTTAATTACCATCACTTCCACTCTGATGTGGTAAGCAGATACAATTACTCCTGTTCTACAGACACACAAAAATCACAATACTGTATTCCCAGGAACTGCTGACCACTAGCATTTATTTACTTTGTTTACTCTGCTGTGTGTTGTGAATCTATCTCAGATACAATAGTGAAGAGGGGCTCTGTAGGCCCAGAAATAGGTTCTTCTGCCCTCCTTAAGAGACAAGTTCCTAAAGTATGCCAGAGTGACTTCTGCAGCTTACCACATTTATATTGGGTTGTTTGGGTGTTTTTCTTTTGGTGAAAAGATGAAAGAGAAGGAAGCTGAGAATGATTCAATACACATCTACATATTGCACAAGTCATCACATTCACACTAGCTATGTGTTCTGAGTAGCTACAACATTAGATGCTGTATTTGAGATGCATGTAAGTGTAAGTCTTCCATACAGCTGTGTATGTACATGCATACCACCTCTGATTACACATTGATTATCTGATGTTAAATTAACTGATCACAACTGGTAGCTTTTTACACCATATGCTAGTCATAGAATCATCATAGAACAATATGGGTTGCAAGGGATCTTCAAGACCATCTAGTTCCAACCACCCTCCCATGGGCAAGGGAAAATTCCACTGGACCAGGTTACTCAAAGCCCCATCTAACCTGGCCCATACCTCGAAGTCAGTGTAATAAAACTGGATCCTCATTGTTTGAGAAACAGAAGGCTTAAACCAATTTAAATGAAAGCAACTCCTTTGGCACAAGATCTTACCTTTAGTTATACAGCTTGTCATCAAGCAGCCCAATTCATCCCTCCGCCAAAAAAAGTTCTGCTTGTGGATTAAGCAGTTTTGCATATGTCAGGAACAGGGAAACTTAAACCTGTAAAATCCTGTCTGTATGACTGTGTAAAGTTGACTCTCTCAAACTTTCTAGCTAACGCTCCAACAAAGCTTACACTGAGAGTTTACTGTTTCCATTTCTGCAGGTTCTGTTTGCACAGACATTACATGCACCTTGTTATGTGTATTTTGAAACGCTCCTCTTTCTCCTCCTTACAGGTTTTGTTCTGACCGCTCTCTCAGGAATTTCCTCATGCCTCCAGAATCTGGAGAAGGTGAAACCTGCCAGCACGCCATCATAAACATTTTATGTTGTTCCCATGACAAAAACACACAGAAATCTCGCCAAGTGATAAGACTTTGAAATACTACAGTCTATTATGCTCAGCAGAGAGATGTTTTTCTTGGCTATTAAAGCTCAGCAGAGACTTGCTGGCTATTGGTTTTCCAGCAATTTCATTGGATTCAGCCTATTGAACCCCACATAGTACTCAAGCCTATTGTAATTCCTACAAATTGACTGAGAATAATCAATCCCCGTGCTGCAAGGGCTATGCAGAACTATAAGGGTGCCAGAAAATAAAAGAGAAAGGCAACAGTGTTCTCCATGGCTCCATTACACAGACCATCAATGTGACATTTCTTAAATGGAAGAGTTCATCTGTGTGCCTTTTCAAGGAATCACCAAGGTTGGGAGAGACCTCAAAGATCATCGAGTCCATCCTGTCACCACAGACCTCATGACTAGACCATGGCACCAAGTGCCACACCCAATACCCTCTTGAACACCTCCAGGGATGGGGACTCCACCACCTCCCTGGGCAGCACATTCCAATGGCGAACGACTCTCTCTGGGAAGAACTTTCTCCTCACCCCCAGCCTAAACTTCCCCTGGCACAGCTTGAGACTGTGTCCTCTTGTTATTTTTTTATAATGTTTCTTTTTTTCCCCCCTCCAGACTTCTAAACAGAAGCACCCACAACCATGAACTACCTACTAGCAGAAAACCTACTCATCTAAAATGTTATCAGCCACTTCAGATGACCACAGACCCACGAGGCAGCACATTTCTGCTGTGTCTAGTGGGAGACACACAAAGCATCACAATTGCTCCTTCAAGTTTTAAGATATTGCTGAGATATTCTTACCATACTACAGAAGAGGAAAAGCCAGGCAATCTAAGAGATCTGTGCAGGACCACAAAACTCCATGCCCAGCTTAGAAACTGAGCCTAGGTCTCATGAATCCTAACCCAATGGTATGGCCATTAGACCTTCTGTGTAGAGGAAGTGATTTAAAACAAATCCACAGAAGAAAACCAAGGCAGAGATTTTAATGGAGATAAGCTCTTATCACAGGAAATTAACTTACCCTGTTCCTTCATAGCTTTATCTCCTTATTTCTTCTTACTTTAAGTCCCACATAATAGAAAATGTCCCTACACAGCTCCTGTGGATGCCACAGCTTTTCCACCAGGGCTGTTCACAAGGGACAGCAGCAAACCCAAATGATCACAGGAGGAAAATTACAAGCAGACTCTTCCTTGTTATTTCATCAAACAACTTCCCTCACATCCCAATCCAAGACTGAGAATCCTGACTGTTAGTAATTCTTCTTCTCCTCATTTACAAGTGCCACTGGTGACTTCTCCAGAATTTTTTCCCCTTCCTGGGAAATGACTGAGTTTCAATGCCTCTGTCTCACAGCAGAAACACATCTACAGTAACTTCCTCCAAGCTTAGGCACAGCAATTCTCTTCCAGTGAAACTGCTCAGAACAGAACATGTATTCTGTGCTCCAGAAAATAAAACTTTATGGAGATATGAAGTGTAGCCAGGCAAACATTCATTTTTTTTGTGCATTTCTAATCACATCTTAATTATAGCATTTTACATGTATTTATGTACCTTTCATCCCAGTGTATCCCAGAGCATTTTGTAAACTGTCACATGGTTTTAAAAGGAGGCCTTATTAACACAGAGCTGCCAGTACCCAGACATCTCTAGAAGCCAGTGCAGCAGCCTGTAGATGAATTTGTTATGTGGGAGATTTGGGCCAACGGCAGAACACCGAATCTCTGTAGTTAGATAAGGACCTTCCTTCCCCCTTCAGACATCATTTGAAATTCTTGCATATCCATTTCATTTGATGATCTCAGTGTTTTAAAGACATTAATTAACTTGTACAGTGTTTTAATTAGGTAAGGCATAAATAAAGATCTAAAACCTGCAATGTCTCTGCTAGTAGTCAAGAGGAAGTGCTTAAGGGAAAAAGCATAAGAACTAGGGCAAATACTGAGAGATCCTTCTAGATCCTCTCTCACATTGCACCAAAATTGTGGTTTAGCTGGGGACTGCCTCCAGATCAGAGTTTTAACAGCTACCAATCCACCTATTCCTTTTTCTTTTTTCTTTTCTAATTTCTTTTGGAATATGTCCCTCTTTTTTATTGCTTTACACTCTGAAGCAGTGAGCTCCATCCCATATTCTGATTTGTTCATATATGAAGAAACATTTCTGAAATAGCTGCTCTTTTTTTTTCACTTTGAAGCCTGTCTGATATCATAGAATCATAGAATTGTTAGGGTTGGAAGGGACCTCAAGGATCATCTAGTTCCAAACCTCCTGCCATGGGCAGGGACACCTCACTACATCAGGTTGCTCAGAGCCACGTCCAGCCTGGCCTTAAAAAACTCCAGGGATGAGGCTTCTACCACCTCCCTGGGCAACGTGTGCCAGTGTCTCACCACCTTCATGGGAAAGAACTTCTTCCTAACATCCAATCTGAATCTACCCATTTCTAGTTTTTTTTCCATTCCCCCCAATCCTATCACTCCCTGCCACCCTCAAAAGTCCCTCCCCAGCTTTCTTGTAGCCCTCTTCAAATACTGGAAGGCCACAATTAGGTCTCCTTGGAGCCTTCTCTTCTCCAGACTGAATAGCCCCAAATCCCTCAGTCTGTCCTCATAGGAGAGGTGCTCCAGCCCTCTAATCATCCTCCTGGCCCTTGTCTGGACACATTCACCTGCTGGAGTTGAGGACAAAATCCTTATATCCTCAAGGGAAAAAAAATACATTAAAATAAAACCAAGACCCATTCTCTACATCCTTTCTCTGCACAGAGATTTTAGAGCATTTTATTGTGTCTCTCGACACCACTCAGTTCTACAGGTAAGCAAACACAGCAGCCAAAATTTGCCAACAAAATAATCTGAAACAAGACTTTACATCTGCACTGACAGCAGCTGTTTATTTTTAGGAGTCTAATTTTAGGTAGCTGGTTTTAAAAATTCCCCAGGGACCTGTGGACACCAAGTTATTTGCTGAGGCCACACGTTGAGCTAGTGACAGCTCTGATGAAAAAGCCCAGGCATTCTTGTGCCTGCAATCGGTATCAGAAGGCAAAGAAAAGGAGTAAATTGCATGTTACAGTATCACAGTATAACTAAGGTTGGAAGAGACCTCAAGGAGCATCGAGTCCAACCTGTCACCACAGACCTCATGACTAGACCATGGCACCAAGTGCCACATCCAATCTCCTCTTGGACACCTCCAGGGATGGGGACTCCACCACATCCCTGGGCAGCACATTCCAATGGCTAACAACTGTCTCTGTGAAGAACTTTCTCCTCACCTCCAGCCTAAACTTCCCCTGGCACAGCTTGAGACTGTGTCCTCTTGTTCTGGTGCTGGTTGCCTGGAAGAAGAGACCAACCCCTTCCTGGCTACAACCTCCCTTCAGGTAGTTGTAGAGGACAGTGAGGTCACCCCTGAGCCTTCTCTTCTCCAGTCTAAACAACCCCAGCTCCCTCAGCCTCTCCTCACAGGGCTGTGCTCAAGGTCTCTCCCCAGCCTTGTTGCCCTTCTCTGGACACGTTCAAGTGTCTCAATGTCCTTCCTAAACTGAGGGGCCCAGAACTGGACACTGTGTTGGATGTTCTCCAACACATCCATGCAGGAAGGAAGGAGGCTGAGTCAATCCTACTGGGATTTCAATGCACGCTTCCAAGAAATGCAAATATTCCAGTTGTGAGACACTGAGCTTTAAATAGTTTGTAAGACTCAAATGGTAGATGCTCATTACACTTCAATTAAAGATTTACTTAACAACTTTGTCTTTTCTTAAGCTAAGCTAAGTCCTTGCAAAGATACAATAAGGCACAACCTCCCCCTTGCTTTTCCACACTCAAAGATAGCTTGGGAACTTGCTGATACCAATTGTTCTCCTTTGATTTGGCTTTTAATTCAGGCACCAGGCAATGGATCACAAATGGATAACATGGTGATAAAACATTTGGCAGACCCTTGAATGTCACATACTTTCTGGTGCCAAGAAACAAAATGGGACCTATTAAAATCATCTCATTAATTAACTTTTCCATAATCCTATTTTTTATTGTCATCTTGTGGGTTAAGCAAATGCTTTTTCTTTTAGAAAGGCAGTGTGCTAAGCTAATGGAGTGAATTTTAGTACCATTAGAGGCTGGCATTTAACAGATCTTTACAACAAATAACTTTGGGCCAACTCCTCAGCTAGTCAGTGTTCATTTTGCTCCCTGGTATTAAAAACCCCACTTTCCTTCTTGAGAAATAAGATGTTAGTGGAGGGACCAATGTATATCAGCTGACATTCTGAATCTTAATTTCTTGACATCTTTTTTGCTTCAACTCAGAGAAGTTACTAAATGATGGACTGCAGTTCTGAAATCCTGATCTGTGGTTTCTGCTACAGACACAGGTGGTTGAGGCCCTGTCCCTGGAGGTGTTTAAGACCAGGCTGGATGAGGCTCTGACCAGCCTGATCTAGTGTGGGGTGTCCCTGCCCATGGCAGGGGGGTTGGAACTGGATGATCCTTGTGGTCCCTTCCAACCCTGACTGATACTATGATACTATGATACTTTAGAATGATTGTTTTTGAATGATCCTAATCTTGATGCAAGGTGCATGCAGCCTGTAATCCACTTGGCAAACAGTTCTCAAGGAAAAGAAAACTATTTACATTCTGTCAGTGGCAGAATAATACTTCAATCCTTGACTTTAAGAGGAATCTTAACCCTCAAAGAAGTCACCTAAGACCTAGATGAAAGGCCTGGCTGAAGGATCCATTCCCAATGAGTAACAGCTGTAAAGACTGTCAGAAAGAAGAAAAATAAATGATTACAGTAAATATTACACTGAAATAAAGCCCAGGTCTGTAAGCAATGTGCAGGAAATAATACTGATGCTCATGCAGGTGTCTTGCACATGTCAATGGTTGTTACAGCAAGCTAAACCAGACCAGCAATGCAGATGTCTGCTTCCAGTGCACATCACTGCAAGCACAACTGCATATAAACAAACAAACAGGACACTTCAAACAGTGTCTCTCTTTTTCTTTCATGACAGTGAAAATTTTTTCTCATGTTCTGAGTATTGTTCAGAGCAAGGCAGGGTTCTGATTATGCTCTGCAAAGAGACACAGGAAAACAGGGAGGTAAAACCAATCTTCTCTATAAAAACCTGCATGAAAATGTAGAATTTACTAACCCCCAGCACAAAGAGTGATAGGCAGAAGTCAGTACTGCAAATGTTCCTCAGCCCTAACACAAGCAATATTATCTTGAAGGTCTCTTCCAACCTGGTTTATCCTATTCTATTCTATTCTATTCTATTCTATTCTATTCTATTCTATTCTATTCTATTCTATTCTATTCTATTCTATTCTATACTTTAGTCTGAAGCAAAGGAGGCTGAGGGACACCTTATCACTTGCTACAGCTATCTGAAAGGAGGTTTTAGAGAGGTGAGTGTTGGTCCCTTCTCCCAAGTCACAACTAATAGGACAAGATGAAATGGCATCAAGTTACACCAGGGCAGGTTTAGGTTAGACATTAGGAGAAACTTTTTTACCAAAAGGTTTATCAAATATTGGAAGAGGCTACTCAGGAAAGTGGTTGAATCACCATCCCTGGATGTATTAAAAAGCCATCTAGATATGGTGCTCAATCATATGCTGTAGTAGAGGCCTTGGCAGAGTTAGATGATGGTTGGACTTGATGATCTGAAAGGTCTTTTCCAACGATAGTGCTTCTATCTGGGTCAGTACAACACATCACACCTGGCTCAAGAACATCACAGTGTGTGGCTTGATACACCAGGATCTGAGCAATGCTTGGTGCTGCAGGTTCCTCAGACTGTGCCCATTCTCAGCAGCCAGCTTCGCACCTGAGCCGGTGGGAGTCTTTACAGTGGAAGTCTAGTTAACTTGCCAGTGTCTTTGTGATATTACATCCTCTGCAAGAATGAAATGAATATGCTAATGCAATCTCTGAAGACTTCACTTCCATAAGAAATTCAGGTATGTTACTGAGCCGGAAAATATCACACTCAGGTGGAAGGAATGGATGCAACTTTCCACTGTCTCATGTTCAGCTATCAACAATCACACAATTCATTACAGAACCTGATCATGTTTGAACTTAAAATGTATAACAATTACAAGTTCCACTGGAAAGCTACTGTAGGCATTGATTTTTCTCTAGGTCACAGAATCACAGAATGTTAGGGACTGGAAGGGATCTCGAGACATCACCTAGTCCAACCCCCCTGCCAGAGCAGGATCACCTATACCAGGCCAGACAGGAACTCATCCAGACAGGTCCTGAGTATATCCAGAGAGGGAGACTCCACAGTCCCCCTGGACAGCCTGTTCCAAGACTCTGTCACCCGCACAGGGAAGTAATTCTTCTCCCTGTTTCCATGGAACTTCCTATGCTTCAAGTTCCATCCGTTGCCCCTTGTGCTGTCATTGGGCATCGCCAAGAAGAGCCTAGCTCCATCCTCTGGGCACTACCCATTATGTACAGGTGACACACCGGATTTTTTACTGGGATGTTCATACACCTTTTTCTTGTGACAACATCTTCCATTAGCTCAAATGGCTCTTCTCCCAGCACATAGTTTTGGATGTGTGTTCTGACAGGTACTTCTTCTCTTTTGCTAGGCTGAGGCAACACATCCTCAGGTTGCTGCTAGAAGGGGGAAATCTGAGACAGTCAATAGCCTTTTGTAGAGCACCATCTGCTTTTAGTATAAAGCACAGTTGATAGGCAAGATTATTGGAAGAATTCAAATGATGCCTTACAACTCTTTTTTTTTTCCTTGCTGCAAGGCAATTTTTATCACAGCTGTGGGCTATATTAAAAATTCTTTCATTAAACTTTGATTACCACTGAAATACCTACATATGAGATGCGACTCTAGACCAAGAAAAAGTCTTTCTTATCACAGTAATTTAAACAACAGTTGTTGGGTTGGGTTTTTTTTAACAACCTGAAATTCAACACCTTTCTAGTCAATAGCCTCACTGGAAACATCAGACTGTTAGTTGATTAGGTGATGTTGGATGATAGGTTGGACGCAATGATCTTGAAGGTCTCTTCCAACCTGGTCTATTCTATTCTGTTCTATTCTATTGTATTCTGTTCTATTCTAACCAGTAGTGAATCTAAGTAAAAAACTATTTGGGGTTGGTTGTTGGTGTTCTTATTTTGTGATGGTAAGCAGAAAAAAACAGAAGTGCCACTGCAACAGACCTCAGAAATATCTGCACTCAGTTTATCTAACTTTACAGTTACCTGAAGGGAGGTTGTAGCCAGGTGGGGGTTGGTCTCTTCTCCCAGGCAACCAGCACCAGAACAAGAGGACACAGTCTCAAGCCACGCCAGGGGAGGTTTAGGCTGGATGTTAAGAAAAGGTTCTTCACAGAAAGAGTTGCTGGCCATTGGAATGTGCTGCCCAGGGAGGTGGTGGAGTCACCATCACTGGAGGTGTTTAGGAAGAGACTGGATGGGGTGCTTGGTGCCATGGTTTAGTTGATTAGATGGTGTTGGATGATAGGTTGGACTTGATGATCTCCAAGGTCTTTTCCAACCTGGTTAATTCTGTTCTATTCTATTCTGTTCTATTCTATTCTATTCTATTCTATTCTATTCTATTCTATTCTATTCTATTCTATTCTACTCTACTCTACTGTATTCTATTCTATTCTAACAAGCAATGAAGAAAGTTAGTCAGAAAGGCGCAGGATTAAAATTGGCAGAAGTTGTTAAGTCAGAAGAAAGGGAGATTCATCCTTCTTTTCATGTGCATTCACATGATTTATTCTTGCTTGTTTTCTTTAGAAGCAGGGCAATAGCATCTGCTCTTAGATAAAATGCGTAAGAGATGCCTTGCAGAATCAGTGGTTCTATTTATTTATTTATTATCAGTGTTTCAGAGGACAGAAAACACGATTGGTGTCCATTGACACTTGCCATGGCTAGCCAGGAGTTGCATATTGCTGTTCCTATTACTCAGTGCCCAATGCATCATAAACCACGCACCAGGATCACAGAGAACTCATTAGAGTACAATTCCTTTCTCTGTTCCACCCAAATTTTGTGCTTGAGCAAGCAGAATTCTGGCCAGGACTTACATGTGGGACAAGAGACCAATCACAAGCCTTATAAGGAGAGGCTGAGGGAGCTGGGTTGTTTAGCCTGGAGATGAGAAGGCTCAGGGGAGACCTTACTGCTCTCTACAACTGCCTGAAAGGAGTTTGTAGACAGGTGGGGGTTGGTCTCTTCTGCCAGGCAACCAGCACCAGAACAAGAGGACACAGTCTCAAGCCACGCCAGGGGAAGTTTAGGCTTGAGGTGAGGAGAAAGTTCTTCACAGAAAGAGTGAATGTCCATGGGAATGTGCTGCCAGGGAGGTGGTGGAATCACCATCGCTGGAGGTGTTCAAAAAAGAATTGGATGTGGCACTTGAAGCCATGGTTTAGTTAGTCATGAGGTGTTGGGTGGTAGGTTGGACTTGATGATCTCTGAGGTCTTTTCCAACCTTGTTGATTCTATGATAAGGAAACTCACACGGACCATCAGTCATTTGTCAGGTCACTCACCATCAGCAACACAGAGTATAAAAGGAAATGTCCTGACAAACAAGAGCAATGCTTGGGGGATGGAGGAGATCATTGCTTATTTGAATGCTGAAACTCTTTGGGTGTCATATTCTACTTTATGGCTAGTGCTTTATTTTACAAGCAACCCACTGATATCCTTACTGTCCCTTAAATTATGAGTAAGGATGAAAAGACTTCAGCCTAAAAAAAGTACAGCCTGTGCCTACTGACTGCAGGCTGCAGTGTGTAGGTTGGATTGCTGAAGGGCAGGAGCCCCGGCATCCAGCAGTCTACTGCCATTAGAGTCTTAAAAGAGAATCACAGAATAAATCAAGCTGGAAGGGAGCTCTGGATATCTCTACTTCAACCTTCTGCCTAAAGCAGGGCCTTGCTCAGGGCCTTTTTCCATCAACTTCTGAAAATCTCCAGAGATCACACAATTTTTCTGGGTAATCTTATCAAGGGCTCAGATTTTTGTGGGAGGAAAAAAATTCCTTCTATTTAGCTGGAATTGCTCTTGATGCAATTAGAGACTACTGTCTTCCACCCCATCATTATGCACCAAGGAGAGTTGGGGAAGGAAGCTATATAGAAAGGATGGACACCTTCTGGTAGTTGAAGCCAGCAATTGTACCTGCTCTTAGCCTTCTCATCATTGGAGGTGTTCAGGAGGAGAATTGATAGGGTGCTTGGTTGCATGGTTTAGTTGATTAGGTGGTGTTGGATGATAGGTTGGACACAATGATCTTGAAGTTCTCTTCTCTTCTCTTCTCTTCTCTTCTCTTCTCTTCTCTTCTCTTCTCTTCTCTTCTCTTCTCTTCTCTTCTCTTCTCTTCTCTTCTCTTCTCTTCTCTTCTCTTCTCTTCTCCTTCTATTCTATTCTATTCTATTCTATTCTATTCTATTCTATTCTATTCTATTCTATTCCATTCTATTCCATTCTATTCCATTCCATTCCCCAGGCCTGCACAAAGCCAGTTCCTTCAGCTTTTCCATGTAGGTCACAAGCTAAGATCCCTAATCACTGCTCCGCTCTTTTGTCAGTCTCTGTCTTGCATGGGAGGGTTGGGGTAAAACTGGACAAACTGAGCAGAGAGCAGCATTCACTTCCCTTGATCTGGCAAATCTTGGAAATCTTACTCCAGACTGCAGAAAGTTTTCAGTGTCACAAGGGCACTCTGCTGACTTGTTTGATCTGCCCATCAGGACCCAGTAGTCTTTTTCTGCAAAGGAACTACCTGGGCAGCTGCTCCCAGTCGGCTTGGTTAGTCCAGTCAACGTGCAACTGCATTTGTCTTTGGCAAACGTGGCAAGTTGCCTGCTGGTCCATTCTTCCAAATTGCTGAAGCCCTTGTGAATTGCAGCCCTGCTCTCCCATCAGTGCATTGTTCATCCCAATCTGATATCAACTCTGAATGTGTCATTGATGCAGTTGGGGAACAGCAGTAACTCCAGCAGCAAACCCTGAGGTGCACTGCTTGTCACAGGCTGCTAGTTGTACTTCAAGATACTGACACCTTAAGGCTGAAGGTCTGGTCAGTTCTTCATAAAATTTGTAGTCACATTTGGTCCATAATCCCCAGTTGGACTACCAATATGCTAGGTCAGATCAATTTCTTTGTGTATTGGCTTGGAGAATACTGAGCACGCTCAAGTTCAAAGCTGCATCCCTGATACACATCAAAGAACAGGTTAAAGGGTGATTGCCACTGGGTGAAACTTAGCAGCTGTTTGTACTAAGAAAAGCTATTTCACCGTTTCAGAACATCAAGGTGTTCATACCAATGCATCCCAAATGGAAATGATGAACACTTGGGTCACCAACTGGGAATCCCTCCCTTTCCCCTGTATTACTAGCAAGAGCTTAGACCTTCTGCACATTTTTTTCCCTATTATACTCACTAAAGGGAGACCAGCAAGACCTTTTAACACCTCATTCTCTTGTTATTAATTAATCAACTCTCCTGCAAAGAACAGAAAGCAGCTAAGATGTGGTGTGTTCCTTCTGTTTAAATAACGAGCTGTTCTAATTCACCATCCTTCCCAGGTGAATCAGAAAACAATTCCACCCTTTGGCAACTGAGAACCCAGAGAACAATTTCATGAACACAAATTAATACATGGCAATGAGATTCAGCTGGCATTTAACTGAGCACTGAGCAATTTATGCACACTGATGACACCCCCACACTAATTCTACTAATATTTATCATGAGTTTCACGTTCATTCCATGACCAATCTAAAGTGACAAAAAGAAAAACCCAACCCACCCAACAAATAGTTTGGCCTTTTAGCAGGTTGTTTATGTGCCCTAAGGGAATCAGAAACCTAACTCCAGGTCAGCTGGGCTGCCAAAGAAGGCAGTTCAAAACAAATTCCACCTGGAGTACATGCCTTTGCTCAGAGATTTGAAAGGCTGGATAACACGTACCGTACAGACACCTACACTGGAAACACAAATCCTTTGTTCCACTCAGAGAGTAGACACCTTTACATGGATCATGTATTCTTGGAAGCTCAGTTTCCAGATAGCTTTTATTATAGTGTCAATAATTTTTACAGCTCAGAACTATTTTTAGCTTCAGATCAAATGCTATTTTCAATCCTAAACTCTGGCTCATTGCTAGGCTTAATTACATTGTGTACTTAAAGATGCATTTCAGCTTGTTCTCGTGCTTTTGCAGTGCCAAGAAAATTATCCTGGTGCTCCCTGAACTAAAGTTCCAATTGCTATTCTTTTTTTCATCAACCTAAAATACTAAAATAATAAAAAAACCCCAGTATGGTGTTACCCATCAATTAAACAAACAAACAAAAAGGGCAAATCATCAAAGCCACAACAACAAACAACCCAACAAATCAAAACCCCTAAATACTTTATTGAGTCTTAGACTCCAAATCCAAGGAGTCATGTTGTGTCAAAAGATAGGAGACAACCTTCTTCATCTCCAGGCCACTCATACCACACCTTGAGTCCTGTGTCCAGTTCTGGGCCCCTCAGTTTAGGAAAGATGTTGAGTTGCAGAACATGTCCAGAGAAGGGCAACAAAGCTGGGGAGGGGTTTGGAGCACAGCCCTGTGAGGAGAGGCTGAGGGAACTGGGGTTGTTCAGCCTGGAGAAGAGGAGGCTCAGGGGTGACCTCATTGCCCTCTAGAGCTACCTGAAAGGTGGTTGTAGCCAGGAAGGGGTTGGTCTCTTCTCCCAGGCAATCAGCACCAGAACAAGAGGACACAGACTCAAGCTGCGCCAGGGGAAGTTTAGGCTCAAGGTGAGGAGAAAGTTCTTCATGGAGAGAGTCATTTGTCATTGGAATGTGCTGTCCAGGGATGTGGTGGAGTCACCATCCCTGGAGGTGTTCAAGAGGAGATTGGACGTGGCACTTGGTGCCATGGTCTAGTCATGGGGTTTGTGGTGACAGGTTGGACTCGATGATCCTCGAGGTCTCTTCCAACCTTGGCGATACTGTGATACTATTTAAGGAAAAATACCTACTCTTGTGGAAGATAGCTCCAAATCCTTCCTTACATTAATTCCCACTCAAACTTCTTTCTTTGATGAAGCCCCATTACACACTGGAACAGTAAGATCTCTGCAAACAAATACTCACAAACTAGGGCTTGACAAACAAGGTTGCATTGTTGCCAGTCCAAGTGACCTCCAGGTTACGTCCCTGGTTGGCCCACCAGAGCACTTTGTTCTGAGATGACAGTATCTATTCCAGAACTGGGGGCAAATGTCTCCACCTTTGAAACATGCAAGAGAAGATTTAGCTGTCCTCAGAACAGTATGACCTACACAAACACCACCGTGCTCTGGGAGAATGCTAGGGAGCAGAGAGGCATTAGGCAGCAGGGCCCACTGCTGGCACACGGCAGCTGCTGACAACCTGCCAGTACACAGCCCAGGCACTGCAGTAACAAAAACAACTTCATTAGTGGGCAGCCACAGCCTGCACTGATTTCAACTCCTGGATAATTTCCACATATAACTATGCATGCCAAGGCTTTAAGGTTTCAAGTAGTAGACTCAGTAGTGCCTGCAACAATGGAGATCAGCTCTTTAGTTGTGATCCTAATGCACCACCTAATTGCAGTGTATCTCATTACTGTCATATTTCACAACAGTACTAGGGTGGAAACAATCAATTCAGCAGCAAGGGACTGTGACTCCTGGGAAGTCAATGAACTTAACATCTGAGAAGACAGAAGATAAAGAAACACCTCTTCATATCCCTCAGAATTACCCTATAAAGGGAGAGGCCTTTTCTAGGCAGCTCTGAGTATAAAATGGATCTCCTGGGCTGCTGAAGTAGCACCTGTGACCAGCACAATCCTTTAAAAACACCAAAAGACAGGGTCTTGACTTTGATGAGATGTTCAAACAAACATCCTACTCCAACTGTCAGAAAAAGGAATCTCTCAGAATATTCTCAAACAGTTTTTCCATGTGCCAGGGTGGTACAGGCACTGCACAAGAGTGATATTCCAGCTGTAATGAGGAGAGGGAACATTACAAACAGCTCAAGGCAGTTCCCATGTGCCCATCCTTTCCTCTTTTTTCCCAACCTTCCTGAATTTAAAAGGCAGATACAGCTCTTGGCTGAGTCACTAATAACAGCAGCAACAACAAAAAAATTGCACATTGGGACTAACTCACAAGACCTGGCAGTGCAGGAAGCCTTCAAGGCACAGAGCCAGACAACTGGAGCTCACGGGCCAGGTGGTGCATTCATTCCTTGGAGAACCTGGCATTAGTCTCACCCAGCAGCTGAACCACAAAATAATTCTGGCTTAAGTGCTGGAAAAAGTGTTTAAAGACTCACTGTCTCAGCTGTGGGTGAAGGTGGCATACATCAGAGCCAAGGTAAAGCAAATGTAAATTACAGCACTGGGAGGAGGAGGTAGGTAAAATGTATCAGATTTAGCAGTCCTTAGTCCCTGATGCAAGCTCCAGGCAATGATTTCACACTGAGACTCAGGACACTGGGGACAAGGCACTGTGGTTTATACCATGCTCCCTGCAACCCACTGGGAAACTGCAGGGTCTCCCTCTTTATAATTACCTGCTGAGGATGTGTAGCCAGGTAGAGTTATTTCTGAGTGCCTGCAGTCTTTGCACACAGACAGCAGGGGGTTCTCTGTCTGCAGACATTTTAGCAAATTAATTCAAATTGATTACAGAAACTACTTTAAAGCCTTTGTGGACAGTCTCATTCCTAAGCAAGAGTGACCTGGATCAATTTCAGTTAGCTCATTACGAGAATATTTTAAGATCAATCAGAGCCCCTTCAACTCTGAATTCATTTCTTTATTAAATTGGGATTAGCTGTTCCTATAATTTTCCATCAGACTCTATCAAACTGGCAATGGAGAATGAATGGAGAGAACTGGCATGCTTGCATTATCTTCCTGGTCATTACATTGTCAGCCCCCAGTAACATCACACAGGGCTATTATGTTGTTTCTAACACCAAAGTAACCATGTCTGTATAAATCACTGATCTGGATAAGGGAAAATGTCCTAGTAATATCTGAAAGTGATATATTGCCACTGGGTTGCTGAGCTCTGAGATTCACCGAAGTTTCTGAGCCCATATAACTAACTCCCTAAAAAGGCAACCATGGGACAGGCAGGAACTGATGAACCTGTCATGTCTGAAATCCTTCTGTCATCCAACTTCACCATCTCCTAAATTCCATTACCAGAGCTGTTTTTGCATTGGTGACCATACTGATACATATTGGGCAGCATATCCAGGTGTCATCTGCAACTGCAGCACCATAGAAAGTGGGAACTGCTTTTGTATTTCCCATAAATATTTGGCAGCAGAAGCCTTGTGTACTCCAAAAGAGCAACCCTAGCAATAGATTTTTGCAGCCTTCCTCCCATCCCCAGGCCACTGAAAAGTTAGGTTAGGGCTGGAGGTCATTGAGGGACAGGAGCACAGACAGGCTGTCAGAAGTGAGAAGGGGCTCATGTCTTCACATCCAAAAGAGCATCAAAAACACATGATGCATCTGTCAGGCCTCACTCCAAAGGCAATCACAGCTGAATTCTGTGGATGATGCCAACTGTGATTTGAGCTGCACTCAACAGCCCTCAGCTTCTCCTCAAGTGCAGACTATATACAGAGACCACAGAAGGATCTCAAAGAAACGAATCAAACCAGGCTGCATTTTACAGAAGTCTTCAGATCTGGAAATAGGCTCAGGAATCAGGTAGCAGCTGCTGAGCACTGAGATTTTTCCTTATAACCAGGGTTGCTAGCTGCCTTATTTAGGAACAGGAATAACCTGTTCTGACAGATTTACTGCTCCTGCATTTCCCCTTAAACTTGTAATGAAGATTTTATGAACCATTTCCTTCAAACACCCTTTCACCATTGACAATGCAAGGAAGTTACATTCGCAGAGTGGAACACAGAATAGCAGATGGGAGGCAAAACAAGCTGAGAAGAAACTCATGCTTCTTGCCAGGCATCTTCCTAATATTTTCCATGAGCTGTAAGCACTATTTCCCACTTTCTCAAATACCACATCTTCCCTAGGATCAGGATTTTTAAGTCACGTCCTACTCTCTTACAGCATTACTAAAAGAACAGAATTAGTCAGACAATCTTTATACCTAAGCGTAAGAGTAGCTTTCCTAGGTGTGCCAACAATCTTTATTTACCCCCTAGGCATCTGTAAAGCAGGGAGCACTGGAGAAGTGGAGCAGCATTTCCCTGATCAAATCAGTGTGACACTGACTTCCTAAAGAAAATCAGCCCGGTGGTAGTGTGTTAACAGAAGGCTTCAGCAGGTACTTTGAAATTCAGATGAGTGTAAACCTTTGGGACTCCAGAGACTGAGCTGTACTGGCAGTGAAACTTGAAATACCATACATCCAGAATTTGCCCTTACATTGCCACCTATGTAAATTACCATGGGTTGCACTAGGCATGCAGGCCTGAGTGTGTGTATGCAAGCATGAGGGGGTGACTGTCATTCTCTCTCTGTGTCTTTAGCATTACTTCACTCTGTGTTGTTGTGGAAGTGCCAGTGTTAGCAGTCCATAGCTGGGAGTGGAAAGGCAGCAAGAGTGAAGCATGGAAGAGCTGGAAGGAGGTGGTAATGAAAAGCCTGCAATGGCACCCAAGATGTCTGAATTTAAACCCTACCTCTGCCAGAGTTTTTGAGAAATCCCAAGCATGTAATTTCTCTCACACATGTTGAAGTGAATGTGCACTGGGAAAAAACGGCTGGGGTTACTTGCCTTAGGTCTACCACTAAGACTGACAAAACCCTGTAAATCCTTAAGAGGGCTTCTTTAATTGTATGTTTCCTGAAAGATCTTAGCTAACACACAGGAGATGAAGGAGGAACAGATCACACTTTATGCTGCACTACAGAATGCATGCCAGCCATCCACACTGTCCTCTGAATTATACACATAGCACCATTGGTCCCAAAGAGCTCAGTGAACTTTATAACCTTTAGTGGACCGTGAAAGAGGCTGGTAGAAAGTTGTGATACACAGAAGTCCCACTTGGGTGAGCAGGAGGGGTTTCACATTCACAGAACTTGCTGGATAGGACTTGCAGTAGCGGGAGAGTACTGCTTGAAAGTAAATACCTAACCTGAGAGCACACTGCCCTACATTACAAAAGCTGCATGAGAAGCGATATGGTGATGAGAGGTATAACAGAAGAGATTCTCAGGGAACAGGAGACAAGCATCTTTAACATTTTTCAAGTGTAACTGACAAATATCCAATGTCAATATCACTAACAGGCCAAGCATCCATCCTATTCCTTACTCACAGCAGTTTCCTGGTGAGAGCTGAAAGGAAGAAGCTCTAAGTGATGTATTCTGTGTAGTGGAGTGAATTTTATGTCTCCCTTCCTCTGTCACATCTGTTTATTATTCCTGTGTATTTCTAGTCTTGTCAATGGCAGGCAAACACTTGTTACAAGTACTGCTTCCAGACTGACTGGCTTTGATACTGCAGTACTTTCCTCCAGTAACTTTCTCCTCTTGAAAACACTAAACCTGGAAGGAAAGAAGCAAGCAAGAGGAAACGAAAACACTCTTTGTCATGATGAGGCCTCAAGAGAAAATGCTAAGTTTTCTTTTCCTCCACTCTTTCGCATCAGTAATTTGCTAGTATGTTTCAAATGCTAGAAGTGCTTCTGGGCACTTCTACTATTATCAGTTTCAAATTCAAACTCATTTTCCACCTTTGCTGGCAAAAGCAGAGATTGTCAGGTAGCTCTGCATTCAGGAAAATGGGATGTTGCTCCTCCTTTCATCTTATCACTATTCAGCAAGAGCTCAGGTGAAGCTGCTAAGTAACCCTGCTCACAGACACAGATTCATCTTAGATGGTATCTCTGAGAGACAGTTTCAGTTCAATATGAATTATTTATGTAGAAAAAGGTCAACAGATCCAGATACATAGCCAATACTTCTTTAAAGCACTTGGGTTACATTATTTTCTTTCTGAAAATGCATGTTTGTATAGGATGGATGAGGAGTTTACCCAGAAAGCACACCAAATACAGCACCATGTTCATATTTCTGAGCCTGTCCCTGATGCAGCCAGGGCAGCACGGTGAAGAACAAGAGAGGGACGCCAACAGAACTGGAAAGCAGAATTTCCCAGAACATTTTTCACTTTCTTGCTTTGCCTGATTAAAGACAAAAATGCTATCTGAGAAAGGCACCCCAAAACTGTGCTACCCAAGTTTAGTATGCATCCTAAAAGAAAATTAGCCAGCTGTTTTTCACAGTTTATTGCAAGAAACAAAAGACTCACCTCTACCATTCCATTTCAGTTCAACCATAATTCAAGGTAAAAAAACCTCTCACACAGACAGAAATACAATTTGCAAGCATTTACTTCTACTCTTTAGTATTCCAGCTTTTTCGCTTGTGAAGTAACACTCTCTTCTCTCCTCCCTTGAACTCCATATAGCACTGGCACTGTAATATGCAAATATCAGAGTACTCAAATGTGTTCAAATTAGCTTTCAATATGAACATCTAAATCCTGCAAAATACCCTAAAATCTCTGGAGAAAATGCACACAGACTCAGCCCCATGCTATACTGCTATACATGAATTAATGCTATTGATAGCTGCTATATGCTTCAGCAAGATGCTTTTAATTAAATTACACAAAATATTTATTGGTTGTTTTGTTTGTTTGCTTGTTTTTTATGAGAGAGAGACATCAGAGGCCTCAGTCAGTTGTTCTGAAATGAAGGAAAGTGAGGCTAACCACCATAGAATGGCAGCCAGTCACTAGTGGTGTTCGCCAGGGATCAGCGCTGGGCCCCATCCTGTTCAATATCTTTATCGATGACCTGGACAAGGGCATTGAGTCCATCATCAATTTGCAGACAACACCAAGCTGGAGGCAGAAGTTGATCTGTTAGAAGGTAGGAGAGCTCTGCAGAGGGACCTTGACAGGCTGGACAGATGGGCAGAGTCCAAGGGCATGAGATTGAACCTGGCACTTGGTTCTACACATTGGCCACAACAACCCCATGCAGTGCTACAGGCTGGGGTCAGAGTGGCTGCAGAGCAGCCAGGCAGAAAGGGACCTGGGGGTAGTGGCTGACAGCTGGCTGAACATGAGCCAGCAGTGTGCCCAGATGGCCAAGAAGGCCAATGCCATCCTGGCCTGCATCAGAAATACTGTGGCCAGCAGGAGCAGGGAAGTCATTCTGCCCCTGTACTCAGCACTGGTTAGGCCACACCTTGAGTCCTGTGTCCAGTTCTGGGCTCCTCAGTTTAGGAAAGATGTTATGTTGCTGGAACGTGTCCAGAGAAGGGCAACAAAGCTGGGGAGGGGTTTGGAGCACAGCCCTGTGAGGAGAGGCTGAGGGAGCTGGGGTTGCTTAGCCTGGAGAAGAGAAGGCTCAAGGGAGACCTTGTTACTGTCTACAACTACCTGAAGGGAGGTTGTAGCCAGGTGGGGGTTGGTCTCTTCTCCCAGGCAAGCAGCACCAGAACAAGAGGACACAGTCTCAAGCTGTGCCAGGGGAGGTTTAGTCTGGATGTTAGGAAGAAGTTCTTCATAGAAAGAGTGATTGGCCGTTGGAATGTGCTGCCCAGGGAGGTGGTGGAGTCACCATCACTGGAGGTGTTTAGGAAGAGACTGGATGGGGTGCTTGGTGCCATGGTTTAGTTGATCAGATGGTGTTGGGTGACAGGTTGGACTAAATGATCTCAAAGGTCTTTTCCAACCTGGTCTGGTCTATTCTATTCTATTCTGTTGTATTGTGTTCTATTCTATTCTATTCCATTCTATTATATTCTATTCTACTCTAATCCTCCTCCCTGTCACAGGTGTTCCAGGAAGCCTCTGGGGCAACAGCAAGGGACTTCTAGCAGCAGAAAGTCACATCTTACACACCTGGCATTAAACATGTGCATCTTCACTCATCAGGTTAATTTTCTAAACAAGGTAAGATAGCATTAGGCACTACAGACACAAAGCCACATAAGCAATATCTGCCTAATTTAATCTGACAGTCAAGAGGCAGGGGAATATTCCTAGGACTTTGCACTTTTCCATTCACCAGCTAACCCCTTCTATTTGCCTGTTTATGCACTGTTTCTCCTACCTGAATGTTAAGGGTTTACCTTGGCCTCTTCTCTGATTTCTTAAAACTTAACTGTACACTCAAGCATTGCTGCCTGCTCTTTTTGTCAGCAGTAACAAAGTGTAACTTTCAAAACAAAAAGACATTTATGAAACACACAATTTTCACAACTCCCAGGCTTTTGAACTTTCAAAATGGGGAAGAATGACTGCAGTTTAAAACATTCTAGGGGAAGGTTCTGCTCTTTAACAGAGAAAATGTGGGTTTGTCATAAGTTTTGTACGCCTATGTAATCCATGCTCTCAAGAGTACAGAAAAGTTCCTTTCATTTATGACTTTGACAGCCACCTAATCATGAGCCAGCAGTGTGCCCAGGTGGCCAAGAAGGCCAATGCCATCCTGGCCTGCATCAGAAATACCGTGGCCAGCAGGAGCAGGGAAGTCATTCTGCCCCTGTACTCTGCATTGGTTAGGCCACACTTTGAGTCCTGTGTCCAGTTCTGGGCTCCTCAGTTTAGGAAAAGATGTGGAGTTGCTGGAAGGTGTCCAGAGAAGGGCAACAAAGCTGGGGAGGGGTTTGGAGCACAGCCCTGTGAGGAGAGGCTGAGGGAGCTGGGGTTGCTTAGCCTGGAGAAGAGGAGGCTCAGGGGAGACCTTATTGCTCTCTACAACTACCAGAAAGAAGGTTGTAGCCAGGTGGGGGCTGGTCTCTTCTCCCAGGCAACCAGCACCAGAACAAGGGGACACAGTCTCAAGTTGCACCAGGGGAGGTTTAGGCTCGAGGTGAGTAGACAGACGGATGTTGGTCTCTTCTCCCAGGCAAGCAGTACCAGAACAAGAGGACACAGTCTCAGGCTGCGCCAGGGGAGATTCAGGCTGGATGTTAGAAAAAAGTTCTATACAGAAAGAGTGATTGCCCATTGGAATGGGCTGCCTGGGGAGGTGGTGGAGTCGCCATCACTGGAGGTTTTTAGGAGAAGACTTGATGGGGTACTTGGTGCTGTGGGTTAGTTGCTTGGGCGGTGTTGGATTGGTTGATGGGTTGGACGCGATGATCTTGAAGGTCTCTTCCAACCTGGTTTATTCTATGTATTCTATGTATTCTAAAGTTCTTCCCAGAGAGAGTCATTTGTCGTTGGAATGTGCTGCCCAGGGAGGTGCTGGAGTCCCCATCCCTGGAGGTGTTCAAGAGGAGATTGGACATGGCACTTGGTGCCATGGTCTAGTCATGAGG
This sequence comes from Dryobates pubescens, assembly GCF_014839835.1. NCBI lineage: Eukaryota > Metazoa > Chordata > Aves > Piciformes > Picidae > Dryobates > Dryobates pubescens. Next base: position 5,615,712 of record NC_071619.1, on the reverse strand, counting down.
TCTGTGGTGACAGGTTGGACTCGATGATCCTCGAGGTCTCTTCCAACCTTGGTGATACTGTGATACTGTAATTACTCAGAAGCCAAAAATAGAGAGTGCACAAGTGAAACAAGTTTTAAAGCAAAAATTAAATCCTCCTAATGTCAGTCTCATACAATTAAATCTTCCTAATGTCAGTCTCATCTGATCTGTCAGCTAATGATGCTGCTACTGTACAGTCTCTCTTTTTCCAAATCCCTTTTATAATTGGTAAAGGAAATACTATTCATTTGCATGCAGCTGTGAAAAGAAAAAGGATAATGTTCTTACTCTCATTTGAATATGAAATAAACCACAATGGTTTATAAAACAGAATCTTAATACTTTTAACAATAGGAACAGGCAAGAAATCATTGATTACTTAATGTAGCATACTTTAGGGAACAACTACTCAGAACATCACTACAGGTAATTGCAGCTCCTTATAACAAGGTGTGTCTACCACAGTCCCAGCTCTCATGAGTCTTCTACTTGTCTGCAAAGCTAGAAACAAACTGCAATGAGAAGCAAGAGGTATGAATGGCAGGTGTAATGCTTATAGTGTCTCAATCAAATGAACCCAAGAGCACTACAAACTTAAATAAATACTTGAAAAGTGCCACAAATCCTACAAATATTTTGTTGTCATCTTTAGGCATTAACTACTAAAGGCAGCTTTCTCTGGCCTACAGCAGCACAGCCACCTAGAAAAACTTGTACTTTATATATAAGTATATTAAAAAACAAACAACACAAAAACCCAACACAAAACAACAACAAAACATATCAACCAGAACACTGAAGAGAGTTTAGGGAAGAGGAAAGAAAAGAAGGATACCTAAATGTGGCCTTCTAGTATCTGAAGGGGACTACAAGAAAGTTGGGGAGGGACTTTTTAGGGTGTCAGGTAGTGATAGGACTAGGTGAATGGAACAAAACTAGAAACAGGTAGATTCAGATTGGATGTTAGGAAGAAGTTCTTCCCCATGAGGGTGGTGAGACACTGGCACAGGTTGCCCAGGGAGGTGGTAGAAGCCTCATCCCTGGAGGTTTTTAAGGCCAGGCTGGATGTGGCTCTGGGCAACCTGCTCTAATGTGAGGTGTCCCTGCCCATGGCAGGGGTGTTGGAACTAGATGACCCTTGAGGTCCCTTCCAACCCTAACAATTCTATGAATCTTACAATGAAAAGCAACACCTCACACTTCAAAAAGAAAAGCAAAGGGTGTACAGAATTTTTCAGACAAGAGCAAAAACACCACACTGATGTTAATACTCCAGTGACAATGGCTTGAATTTTTAAAAGGCCATGGAATGTGTTTCTGCAGAACAGCACACTCCTAGGACTGCACTTCTTGTGATGCAGACAATTACATGGTTCTCTGGGTTCCACAAAGAAAGCTAATATGGAGACTGCTCAAGGGGAGAATGTGGACTAGACATCTGCAGAAAAAGTCCTGGCCTGATTGACTGCATCTCTGGTGATTTAGTTAAAAAGGAAATGCAGCTCAGATTTGGGCAGTTCTAGAAACACAGGTTCCATGCCCAGGGCTGGTCATGGTACAAGCACCAAAAACTTACTTGCTAGAACATATTCTTAACTTGAAAAAAACCACACAGTAACACATACAGCCCCAGCACTCTCCTGTCTTCAGTTTTACAATGTTTTTGAGACAGTGTGTAAGCATAGCCCTCTCACTTTATACCCTTGGACTGCAGAACCAAGGATTTTCTGATTTCACTAGCACTGGGCATTTGGATAGATTAGCTTCAATTTCTTTGTTTGTTTCATTAATTTCTTGATTTCATCAGAAGTCTTTTGCAATGAGTTCTGAAGTCTAATCAAGCACTCCCTCTTTTTCCCTTCTACAGGTTTCTCAGGATTTGTATTTCACTGAGTGCCCTGATATTAAGAGGAAAGAAAACTGGTGGTCCTTATCTATACCATTCTATACCATTTATAATATATTTAGTGACTGATACGACACAGAAAAGGGATGAAGACTGGAGCCTAGACTGGAGGCTTAGTCTTTTGTCATGTTCTTCCAGCATCAACCATGTTAGTTTCCTTTTTCTGAACTCTCTCTAGTTTAAGATGGAGTAATCAGAACTGCAAAATATTCCATGAAAATCTGTATCATCAATCAATACATGTGAAAAGTACTGATGATACACCACATTCCCTGCTCCCTTTCCCTTGCTGCTTCAGTCCTTATAAGCAGTCCAACAGGAGCAAGTGCTTGAAAGATACTACTCTGAACACAGATTACTCAAGCCATGATGAGTATTTAAGGGGAAAACACAAACCTAGTTTTTGTATTTTCAGTTCCTACTGTACTGCCTAGCCAATAGTAAACTATTTCTAGTAACAGCTGCTAAGAACTTTGAAGAGTATTTTTAGGATGTAACCAAGCTCAGGGTATTTTTAATCTATGATTATACATTGTCTAAGTCAGATGAGCTTCTGTTAGGAGGTTAAGCCAGACTCTGTTCTTGTTATTATACCCTGATATAACTTGAGACTGCTGCAAATCAAATCTCTATATAGGGCCACTCAAGAAAGGGTGCAACAGGGGCAACTGAACAGTTCTACCATTTCTTCAGCAGGGAACATCTTCAGGACAGCTTCACCTCCTTAGAGTCTGCAATAGCTGTAACTCAGTAGTAACTGCAGCAAGACATAGTGAAGTTTTCCCAAGTTTTGTACACTGTGGCACTGTGATTTCAGAGGTACTGGGAAAATGCACTAGTTTTGCAAGGCTACTTCAGATTTTCTCCAGTGCACCATGAGCTGAGAATGGGGCTGGTCTGCTGAAAAACATAGAATTCTGCACCCTTGAGGAGGGAACACTGGGTCTTTTCCCCCTCCTTATTTCTTCATTGTTTCCAAATACTAAGCAGCAGAGGTGAGAGAATGAGGTAGCCCAAACCTTTCTGTGTGTATTTGTAGATTCTGCTAAAGATTGAAGACAATTTTCCAATTATTTTTTCTTATCTTTGGGATTCTGAGAGAGCCTCTCATGGAAATGCAGAGGTAGGAGGTAGCTATCTTTGTCGGGAAGGCAAGCCGGCTTTGCACTGAGTAGTAAGGGTATCTTTTCCACCTCCACATTAATTACTTTTCACTTTGCGCAGGATTATGTAATACATTGCTGTGAAACTGTCTTGCAGGTTAAGTCTCTCCACCCAAAACAAAGAGGGACCTGCTCCCTTACTGCCACTGAAACTGTTCATTGGCCAGAAAACAGAACGCATCAGCTGGGGATTTCCAGACTGTGCTGCTGAGAGGAATGAGAGAAGAGTTGCTGTTAAATGGCCACAGGACAGAGAAAAGGGCTAACATCCACCCCAGAGTGTTTAACCAAAGTGAGCCAAAACGAATACTGCTTGCATCTCTCCCTTTAACACACAACTGAGGGCACATCTGAAAGGATCCCACAGGCTACCAGCTCACACTGACAACAGAAAAAGCAATGTAAGTGATTTTAACAATCCTTCTCACTCTATTCTCTGCCACAAGCAGTGGAGACAGGATGCACACAGATCCAAATGAAGCCTGTAATTGTTTTAAATTACTTAGTGAAACTGTGGGGGTTTTTTTCTCTATTTTAAGATCAGCTGCTTTTATTTCACCAGAGAATAGCAAAAGGAAAAAGGAAATAGAATAAAGAAAATAATTACCACTACAGCAACAGAGATGCAAGTACTTTGATACCTTCCCCACCCTATTGCTTCAGGTTGGCATTACTTGTTACCTCAGATCGATTTCAGCACAGGAAAGCCCAACTCAATGGGTATAGGACAGGCAAGTCCAGTAAAGTGTTAAGTGTTTCAGTTTAGGTTCACTGCATTTCCCTTACTCTCTCCCCTGGAAGCATGTATAATTTCACAAGTAAGGGAAAGGGTGAGGGTACCAGCCTAGTCCAGGCAGGCAGGCTACTCACCCCTGACACTTCTGTGTAAACTGGGAAGAAATGCAGATGCTGTGAAAAATTATTCCTACCCTAGGACACTGATCCTCTTTGCCAAGGGGAATGAAAAGTGACTAAAGGAGTCGGGGATTCCCCACTCCAAGACCAAACTGAGCTTGTGAAATAACTGTGCAAAGATCTGTAAAGCCTAAAATTTCTACTTATACCTAGTACACTGTGAAACAAGATGGACCTATTGCTAGAAGAACTGACTTGCCTGTTTCTTTTACAGGTGAAGCCTGTAATTCCAGAGTCATCCCCTGGAAGGATGGAGGTGTGCCAAGGAGGTCACATGTAGCAATCACAATGCTATGATGTCTGGAGTCAAAAAAGACCAAAGCTTACCTACTCCAGGTCTAGGCCACCTACAAAGACAACTCCAAAAGACTTCAGAAACTGAATTACAGGCAGCAAGGTCCTTTGGATACAGGAATACCTGACAGCGACCACAAACACTTTCCACTTTTCTCTCATTAAATCCATTTTATAGCTAGGAATGCAAAACTACTTCACAGGATTTCTAGGATGGCTAATGCAAATCAAATCAGTATCTCCAAATCATTTGTTCCCAAGGGGTGAGCTGTTTACACACTACAACACCATGAAAGCAAGGCAATTAAACTGAGTGAAAATACGACGACAGGACTGCAAATACTTAGTTTCACAAGTCCTAATCTGGTAAACTCAGAGAATTACTTAGAGATGTCCAGAGATGCAAAAGCCTTGACAGAGAGGAAGCTAAGATTCCACACAGGCATGCAAAAACTATCTGCAATGAAAGCCAAGGTCTAAAAAACCTGACATGGGCAAGCTCAGTACTTTCCCAGGTAAGCACTCAACCCTGAATGACTGCTCAGAGTAATCACAGAGAGAACAAGAAAAGAATGGTCAGAAAGTTTGGTCTAATACTGTGAGAGGTCAGTATGTACATTCTAGTATCTAAACAATCCCTTCACTTAAATTTTCAGTAACATCCAGCACTGAACATACAGGCAATGTATGATCTAAGAAAGCTAAGCAGGATACAGGTACAACATGGGAAATTCCTGCTGAACTGGGGCATGTTACATGCAGTGTGTGTGCTCAAACCAGGAGAACCTGCTGATCATTAGAACAACGAAGGGACTAGCATACAAAAACCCCACAAACTACTTCAGAAAAGAAAATGTTAATAATCTATTCAATTAGAGGCATATCTTGGGTGACAGGTTGGACTTGATAATCTTGGAGATCTCTTCCAGCCTTATTGATTCTATGATTCTATATCACAAGAACATGCAAGAACAAACATCACGGCTGTGGTTATGAAACAAGAGCACCAGAACAAGAGGACATAGTCTCAAACTGTGCCAGGGAAAGTTTAGGCTTGAGGTGAGGAGAAAGTTCTTCCCAGAAAGAGAGATTGGCCATTGCAATGTGCTGCCCAGGGAGGTGGTGGAGTCACCATCCCTGGAGTTGTTCAAAAAAGGATTGGACATGGCACTTGGTGCCATGGTTTAGTAGTCATGAGGTGTTGGGTTGGACTTGATGATCTCTGAGGTCTTTTCCAACCTTACTGATTCTGTGGTTCTATGAGAGGTAAAATCATGCAAGGTGTATCTTTATTTCAATGTTGTGTTTTAAATACAGCAAAGAAATTGATTGAAAACGTGGGTTTGACAGGGATTCTCTGTGCAGCAGGCTGTAATGGCTAGAGAGGAAAATGGGCAAGACAGATATCAAAGCCTATTTCACAACCTTCCCAACACAGCACAACACCAGCACATACCTCTGATTAAAGGCAATCTCCAAAAAATGACATGTCTCCTTTTATTTGCAGCAAAGAATCCACTACTCTGCCACACAAAGTGAATTTTATTAACTTGATTCAAGGCCTGTCACTCATTTTTCAGCATCCTATGGGGCCCTATAATATATGTCATTAGTAATCTATGTTTATTTGTGCTTCTCTGATGAGCGATTTGCCTGCCAGTCCAGCTCCTTTACAGCACCTTATCAGAGTCCAAACTATTAAAAAAAGCTTTATGTAGCTTGCTTTCTTAAAAAATAACAAAATAAATAAAAGCTACAAACTGTTTCTCTGCTTCTGCTGTCTATTCAGATTAGCAAGTCCTCGGGCGCTGATCGTTCACAGTGTGCAAAATGGTACTCGGCAGCATGCCCATCATTTACCCAGCCTTGCTGGGCTTCCTAGTGTGAGTCTAATCATATAAAGCACTTTTTTAAGAGCAAGATTCACCTTATCCAGCAGTAGTAACCCAAAAGACAAGCATCTCATCCACACTAGAGCATCAAAGCTTTCTCCCCAATTAACATTAGAAAGTACCCATGAACATTAATTTATCAGCCTCGTCATGTATCTCTGGGGATGAATGACACTTTGAATTCCTCAGCAACCATTAAGGCCAGACACAGTAAATGCCTCCTTAGTCATTTGCCAATGTATCAGTGTCAGCTTCCTCAAAGAAAAATGAATTTCCTTATCTAAATGCCTGCCTTAGATAGGTCAGCTCAACACAGCTGGTGTTCAAGGGAATCTCTAGTTTCAAAAACGGGGTGGGGGGGAAGAGGCTTCAATGCATTTAAATGAGCTGAAACCATGTTTCCAAAAGTGAAACCCTGGAACACTAGCAAAATGGTATTATTCCTCCTAATTTTCTGTAGTGAATTCTTAAATGCACAAGGCAGACTTTGCATAGTATTTCTGACAATCAAAATCCAGATATTTTAAGGAGCCAGTAGCTGTTAATAGAATAGAATAGAATAGAATAGAATAGAATAGAATAGAATAGAATAGAATTAACCAGGTTGGAAAAGACCTTTGAGATCATCAAGTCCAACCTATCATCCAACACTATCTAATCCACTAAACCATGGCACCAAGCACCCCATCCAGTCTCTTCCTGAACACCCCCAGTGATGGTGACTCTACCACATCCCTGGGCAGCACATTCCAATAGCAAATCTCTCCTTCTGGGAAGAACTTCTTCCTAACATCCAGCCTAAAGCTCCCCTGGTGCAGCTTGAGACTGTGTCCTCTTGCTCTGGTGCTGGTTGCCTGGGAGAAGAGACCAACTAAAATTATTTCTCCATTCAGCAACTGACATTTTCAGACTTTAATGCAAGGAATCACAACACAACATAAAGCAGCCTACAATAAGGCATATAAACAAGGAGTAAAATGAAATGCTCCTCAGTACCAGCCTACAGCAAATGGGGGAAAAAAGCCTGAAAGACAAAAACTGTAGGTATAAAGACACTTTGGGCTACACACTGCTCAAAGCATCACCATGGAGCACACACATCTTCAGGCTCTTGAGATGGCTTGACCCCTCCAAACAAAGCAATCTGTGCTGCATTTTCACACTGTGTGCATCTTCAGCCTCTTCACCTGCTGGGCATGTACTTCTTTCTCATGTACTGCTGACAAAGTCCCTATGACCCTACAAGCACATCCAAGAGCAAGCCGGTTTGCTTCAGTCAGGAAGCACAATTTCACTGCACGTGGCCTAAACTGGATGCAAACAAACAAATGGAGGAGTGGGCGGGGGAAAGATAGTGCTGAGCAAATCTCATCCTTCATGATCATCTGATCATCTGAGTGTTGAAGAAGGGTCACTGGTTTGGAAATTTGTTTGGGGTTTTTTTAATATCTTGACCTTGGTCTTGTCCATCTTAAATTGCTAAAATCACACTTACTGTTCTGAAGGAAAGACATGCCTGCAAACAGATTATTCCTGAGTTAGCTCTGGATTACAAGAGGCTCCCAAAATGCAGCACCAGCTGTTCCTAACATCTTTTGAAAGCCTGAACTTAATACAGATGCTACAAATCTTGATGGTTTATGGCAGGCCTCTTCTAGTAGATCCCTCAGTACTTCACATGTCAGGAGGCGAGTTCATTTTATATGTTATCATTACACAGGCAGGTCATCTGTGGCATGATTACAGTATCACAGTATCACCAAGGTTGGAAGAGACCTAGAGGATCGTCGAGTCCAACCTGTCTCCACAGACCTCATGACTGGACCATGGCACCAAGTGCCATGTCCAGTCTCCTCTTGAACACCCCCAGGGATGGTGACTCCACCACCTCCCTGGGCAGCACATTCCAATGACAAATGACTCTCTCTGTGAAGAACTTTCTCCTCACCTCGAGTCTAAACCTCCCCTGGTGCAGCTTGAGACTGTGTCCTCTTGTTCTGGTGCTGGTTGCCTGGGAGCTGAGACCAACCCTTTCCTGGCTACAACCACCTTTCAGGTAGTTGTAGAGGGCAATGAGGTCACCCCTGAGCCTCCTCTTCTCCAGGCTAAACAATCCCAGCTCCCTCAGCCTCTCCTCATAGGGCTGTGCTCAAGGCCTCTCCCCAGCCTTGTTGCCCTTCTCTGGACACATTCAAGTGTCTTGAAGTCCTTCTTAAACTGAGGGGCCCAGAACTTAACTACATCTTGGGGAATACTCCAAGCATGGGACACTGCAAGAGATTGACTCAGGTAATACCAGGAAGGCCACTCCTGACTCAGGTGTGCTTCTAAGGCCAGACCATGTAGACCACTATTTTAGCTACAAGCCTGTCCTGAAAAATCACTGAAGACAAACCAAATTCTGCAGTGCCCTAGTAATAAAACACAGCCTTCCCACAATGCCATGGAAATTGCTTAATTAACTAACTAGGAGGAACTTAATTACAGATTGTAGGATATCTTTATCACTATGAATATGTCATCACATTTATCACTGTTTCCTGTCACCACACATAAAGATCATGTCTTCAGTGAAGTTAATTTAATTTACAAGCTCCAAACCAATAATTTCTCACCTTTGTTGACATTTCTGGAAGCTACTTTGTGAGGTATGTTACACAAAGCAGCTTCAGGATTTTAACTGCCTAAACAACCAAATAATGGTGTTAGGAAAGTGTTACTTCTGCCCCCAAACAACTTCAGAATCAAATTACAGAAAGAAAAGGTGACCCAGTTCAGCAATGTAAATACTGAGGGACCTGGGGTTGCTTAGCCTGGAGAAGAAAAGGCTCAGGGGAGACCTTATTGCTCTCTATGACTACCTGAAGAGAGGATGTAGCTGGGTGGGGGTTGGTCTCTTCTCCCAGGCAACTAGCACCAGAGCAAGAGGACACAGTCTCAAGCTACACCAGGGGAGGTTTAGGTTGGATGTTAGGAAGAAATTCTTCCCAGAGATTGGCCATTGGAATGTGCTGCCCAGGGAGGTGGTGGAGTCCCCATCACTGGAGGAGTTTAGGGAAAGACTTGATGGCGTGCTTGGTGCCATGGTTTGGCTGCTTAGATAGTGTTGGATGATAGGTTGGACTCGATCTCAAAAGTCTCTTCCAACCTGGTTAATTCTATTCTATTCTATTCTATTCTATTCTATTCTATTCTATTCTATTCTATTCTATTCTATTCTATTCTTCCTCTGATTAGTTTCAAAGTTTAGCTGGAATAATGTTCAGATGCTACAGCTTGTACTTCAGACAAATCCATAAATATTCCTTATTATTAACAGGACCAGATAAAGAGATGGTCAGATCATTGCAGGGGTGAACTGACAGATGTCACTTCAACAGTCCACATTCTTACAGCTGAGGATTAGCTGGTGAATCCTATAAGCTAAATTCTTCAGAAATTCATGTTGCTTCAAGAAGCAGATCAGCAAGCAGCACTAAGGAAAGACTAATAACCCCATAGAGAAATCAGCATCACCAGAGTGCTGTCCCCAAAGCCATCCCAGAAGTAATCTCTCTGCATTTGCCTAAGAAAGCCACTCCGGGAATCTTCAATTTATTCCTAATAAGATCTGTCTCCTTCACCTGTGAAAGCTATTAAAAGGAATTTGTTGAAGCTGGATTAATTTCATTCATAAAGCTTTTTCTTATAGCTGTACTGAGGAGCCAAAGATGAGCTGCCTTGGTAGAGTTTGATGTGTTTCATGTTCCTTTTTTGGGACAAAGCACCAGCACACCTTTGAAGACAAGAACACGTGAGAACTGCACACTGGGGTTAGGATTCTGCAGCACTCACACTGTAACACAGCTGAAAAGGGACATTCAGTCATCAAAACCTTTCCATTTCACTACAGCTGTTTATAATGAGAGTGGAGATAGACATCTTCTCTCCAATCCAGCCTGGGTGATTAATTAACTGATGCAACAGCAATGCTGCAGCTGCGTTTGCCGAGTTATCATCCTCAGGACCACAATTAAAAAAGAGGAAGTTCCAGTGGGAATCAGCCTTGAATGACATCAGTGGTAACAATTAAAGCTCCTGAAGCTTTTACAGCACTTCAGGGCAGCTTCTTAGTTCTCTGAGCAACCCTTCAGTTCTGCCAAATGCCTCTTGGAGGCAGCTAAGGCTCAGTATGTTTTCACTGGACTCAAGGATCACTCAATATAAACCTCTGACATAAAGCTGCTAAAACAAAGGTGCCTTGCTTATGCTTCCCCTTTATCTCCATTTCTCTCATGTAAGCAACAGAAGCACAAAAGGGGGTTCACAGCTAAAATGAGAGCTGGGGGCAGATTCCTGCCTTCAGCTTGCATTTTGGATTTGTTGGTAAATTCTGCAGTTCAAGAAGATCATAACAAGACCATGCAAGAGATTGTAATGCTGACTAACCACAACTAGTTAGCCTAGTACTTAAACTTCCACACTCTAAATCTTTATAGCTCTTAGCCATGGATATTCATGCTTCATAGCATAAACCCCAAACAGCAGACTGAAGCAGCATGTTATAGTATGTTAACACAGTGGATTTTTAATGTTTCTGGTTTACTTAGTGGAGAAATTCCCATTTTCATCCTTGATTAATGCATCAGAGACATCAGTCTACCTAAAGACAGCAATTCCTAATGAGGCAGCACAGCTCCCTCCCCTCTAAAACAAATGTAAAGAAAGGACATCCTTGATCTTTTATTGCTAAGTGTTTCTAGTGCAATGATCTACTTGCAGCTGACATTTGAAACTTGAAGCTAAAAAGAAATCTGCAGATGGGATTTGAAGGTCATCCAAACACAGCTTTAAACCTGCTCTATTTTGCGTCCTAATGTAGCCTCAATACAAGCTTCTGGTTCTGTGTTATCCTGCACTTCTTTTCCTCCGAGCTGATCATCTGGTATACCAATTTCTGACTGGTTGGGTAAGAGCAAAAGCACATTTATAGAGATTTTCCTATTTTATTTTCTCTTAAGCAGTAAAATTGGAAAACCTGATTTGGTCTTTTAACTGCTCAAAGAAAATACAAAAAGCAACCTTCTCTCTTTTTCTCTGTAATCACATAACACCAAACTAGAAATAGATCTGCATCACAAAATACTGCAGTAAATGTCTGTTATGTCTTTTCAGGGCAGTGCATTCAGATACTGTGATGCTCCCTGGGCTACCAAGTGGACTTAAAAGAATGTGTATTTGTAATTCAAAGCTGTTGATTTTCATACCTGTCTACACTGCAGCAAAAAGGACAGCTATGTGTTTGCATGAAAGGCTGACTACAACCCCTTGCAAAGGACTAGCCCACATCTGCATGACATTTAAATCCTACCTAAGCCTATTCCAAGTATCACTAATGTTCTTCCTGCACAAATGAGACAGCACCACTCTGGATTAGGTAATGAGAGACACGCTTAGCATGCTGGACTAGATGACAGGGAAGGAACAACACAGCATTACCAGGTGACGTTATTGTCTCTGCTTTCTAGCTTCCTTAAATATAATGGCTTCATCTTATATCTCCTCTCCTGTATCCTGACCTGCACCTGCCATCATAGATCACACTAACCACTAACACCTGGTATGTTCCATCACAGAGTAGGAAAGAAGCTCCAGCATTGAGGAAGGCTTGAGTAGGCCTGTATTTAGCACTGGAGTATCACAGAACTATGGTCAGCTCTGACTGACACCCATGGTAACACAAGACACAAAACTTCCTAACTCTGGTGCTCTGAATCTTGTTAAACACGATTAACAACAACAGCAAGACCCAACTGTTTTAAACTGCATACCTCCTTATTCAGGCTCATTTGGGCAGGGGATGAAACTAAGTAACAAATGCTCCTGAAATAAAATCCAAAAAATCCAGTGATGCAGGACACCTCACACCACAGACTCCAGTCTGAGCTTGGACTGTGCGGCCAGACAAAACTTTCAGCCATGACATTCGTCCCACATCCTCAAAAGGCTTCACTGGACTGGCATGACAATTTGCACTCAAGGGCAAAGACCAACTCACAGGTGACAACCGATGGCTATGATGGTGAGAAGTCATGATCAAAATGTGTTCCATGACTGCTGTGTTCAGGAGGAGACTTGATAGGGTGCTTGGTTGCATGGTTTAGTTGATTAGGTGGTGTTGGATGATAGGTTGGACTCGATGATCTCGAAGGTCTCTTCCAACCTGGTTTATTCTATTCTATTCTATTCTATTCTATTCTATTCTATTCTATTCTATTCTATTCTATTCTATTCTATTTCAAAGTATTTTCATTCCACAGCTCACAGATTTTAAGGCATCTAGTCACCCAGTCTTGACTTCTGATGCACGCAAGCCTTGGTAAATGCCTGCTAACCAGATACTTTACATTGCATTTCACTGACACTAGCACAAGTACAAACATGTTTCCTCATTGAGTAATTTTGTATGTGGGCTATGTGATTGCCCATTGGAATGGGCTGCCTAGGGAGGTGGTGGAGTCGCCATCACTGGAGGTTTTCAGGAGGAGACTTGATGGGGTGCTTGGTGCCATGGGTTAGTTGTTCAGGTGGGTTGGATTGGTTGATGTGTTGGACGCGATGATCTTGAAGGTCTCTTCCAACCTATTCTATTCTATTCTATTCTATTCTATTCTATTCTATTCTATTCTATTCTGCTCTTCTTAACCATTTCTTCCATAACAAATCTGAAAATCCTGTAAATACAGGTGAGGTTATTTTGCAGATCAGCTTCTACAACCTGGGGAAGCTGCTCTGCAGCTCCTCACCTCACTGTATGGCAGCAGGTAGTTAGGCTCAGCCCTCAGCTCATCTGTACAAGAATAGAAGCAGTTGGGTCAAGTCTAGAACTGCTTTTCTGGACATCAGGAAAGGCAGAAAACTACTATGAGCAATAATTTTAATTATTAAAGAGCTTGATCACTGAGTGAGGGAGCATTGATTTAACAAAATTCCTCTATTGTATTGTGCATTAAAATCATGAATCCTGAAGCTTTGTGAAAAGGACCAACATAGCTGTTTGAGAGCAGGGAAACTGAAGTCCAAGAGGAACAGAAGTCACCAGCTGTTAACTAGACTACATGTTGATAGAATAAAGATAACATCTGAAGCTATATACATTAATAATCCTGCTGGCTTTCATTCTGCCCAGCTGTACCACACATGGAGAAAAACTCAGTAGCAGGCTGAGCAGCATACTGGGTAGAAATTTGCAAGAATGCAACCAAAAAGGATAGAGGAATTTTGAAACGAATCTCAGGGCTTTGCCTGAAACCACATCAAAAGCATAACCCCAGCAGCAGTAGCCATACCCAAACTCCTATGAACCTTGAGAACTAACAACAGTTGAGTCACACTGACATGGATTTAAGCTCAGCCTGTTCACCAGACATATAGGTCCTATCCTAAACCTCAAGCCACTGTGAGTTTCTCTCTGTACTGTTTCTCAAGCTATTTCAATAAAAGATGTTATATATGTCATATGGCAATTTACAGTCACACTCCTGATCTGTAGACAGGAGCAACAGAAGGCTTTGATTCCTGCATACCTGGACTTCAGAGGCAGCAATACAGTTCATGCTCCTGTACATGGCACCATTTCCATTCTCTTCACAGGCACAGCCTTGATATCTTCTTTTAAGAAACCACGACAACCTCTTTCTGTCTTAACAGCACTCACAAGGCCAGCTTACAAGTAGAGGGAAACTGTCATGAAAGTAATATTCTTCCTCTCATGGAGATATAACTGGAACACACAACTGAGATGAAAGGATGCAGGTTCATGACATGAAAGGAAGAAGAATACAAGCCCCTCCAAAGTTAGCAGATTGGAGACACAGGCCCATTATTGCCTTACTATGTGAGGCACCAAAACTAGTTATGGGCTCTTCCTATGATCCAGAAAGAAGCTGGGCATCAGAATTGTGGAGATGGAAATCTCACTAATAATAATGTTTGTGGAATACAGACTTTTGGCCAGAAAACTGCTGACAGCCTCACTTTCAAGGAAATAGAAATATCCTTATGTAAGGGAACTCATCCACTGAAACCAGCATCATCCCTTGTACTCAGCACACAAAGTTAACACAAAAATCAAAAGTAAGTCATTCCATCACCTAATAATTCTGTGTTCACCACCTTCTGCTTTTGGAGCCATCCCTTCCAGAAAAGCTGGGGTAGAGAGATGCAGGCCTTGGGGAGAATGAACCCTCAATGCAACCCAAAAGTATGTGCTCTTTAAGCACCACCTCTGGGCCATCAGTAGATCCCAACTACTCTACAGAGTATTACCAAGAGAGAAGTACTTATTATTTGCTTTAACTTGGATAGAAACAAAGTACTGAAAATTATTTGACAGGCTTCCATTCATTTGTCCAGCAACTTACTCCAAGCATCCCGAGCATCTTCACACCAAGCTCACTCAGAGCTGAGAAAACAAGATGAAATTTCTCAGCAACCTGCATAGCAAACAGCTCACTGGAAAACCCAGTCCAGTTCTGATGTAACTTTGCTAATTCCACTAACTTCAGAGTTGAATCTGGCCCCTAGATCCTACATTGCTCCACTTAACACAGCTAACGTGTGTGACTAAAGCTCTGCTCAGCTCCAGATGGCCAAACGTCAAATAAATTGAAAACCAGCCACTGCCAAATCTCTGCTTAGAAGGAAGGAAAAAAAAAGAGAGAGAGAGAAAAGATACAGAAGAAATCAAAGAGAGCATGAATTCAGCATCAGAAAACACAACACAGCATGCTACCTTCCCTTTTGTAGCTCACTTCCACAAGGTACTTACCTCGTAAAAAGTGATGAAAAGATGCAAAGGTAATGAAAATGTGCAGTAAAGCTCTGCCCCTAGCTGCTGAACAACCTCTTCAGCTTTATTCATCCTGCTGACAGTGTTTATGTCCTCTAAGACAGAAAACTACCACACTGTAGATTAGGGGCAAGACCTCCAAGCCCCTGCTGGCACAGAAGGTATCCCAAACAGGTTAGATAACCAAATAACAACTGTAGCTAGATAGTGCACTTTCATAGAATCAGAGAATCAATAAGGTTGGAAAAGACCTCAGAGGTCATCAAGTCCATCCTGTCACCCAACACCTCATGACTAACTAAACCATGGCTTCAAGTGCCATGTCCAATCCCCTCTTGAACACCTTTCTTTAGAGAAGATAAGGTGTGGCTAGGAAGCAAACTATGCCCTAGCAGAAATGAGGTTGAGCATGATCAGCAGCAGCTGATCGTGAGTAAATGAATAAAACTATCCATATACATGCACACACAATTTGTAGAGTTCCTCCTGTTCCCAGTTGTTTTCCAGTGTAGCTGTCAGGATGGCAGAAGGACTCAACAGAGCTACTCAGTTCAGAGCAAGGTTTAGCCCACAGGGAAGAAGGGAGAGAGAGAGGGAGGAAGGGACAGCAATATTTTGATCAATATACAGAACTGAACTAATTAAGAGTAGGATCAATTTCAGTTTTAACCAACTTCTCTTCCCTGCACTAAGCTACATCTGGTATCAGTCATAACACTCTAGAAGCAGCTAAAAGTAAATTTCACACCTTCTTCCTAGGATAGCATGTTATCCAGTGTGTCCTAGATGAGATAAAGCAGCCTCCAGATGAAATACAGACTTTACCTACATGAGGTCTGTGGTGACAGGTTGGGCTTGATGATCTTTGAGGTCTCTTCCAACCTTGGTGATTCTGTGTGATTCCTGTATCTGCCAGGAAGAACAATTCCCCAAAGATCACAATGCCTGCTTCTGTACTTTCACATGGGGATGATCCAGCTCCATGTGCATATACTGCACAGACCATTCACACATTTGTTTTCACATGCTTTTCACAATGCATTTCTAAATAACAATATATTGTTGAGGTGCTCTGGCAGGGGGGTTGGACTCAATGATTTTCAGAAGTCCTTTCCAACCCCTACCATTCCGTGATGCTCTACACTGCTGTCATATGCAAATGAACATGCAAAAAACCCCTTGTTTCAAAGAAAGTCTCCAAAACAGAGGTTCAGAATGAACACAGCTGAATAAACTCAGGTGTCCCAGAGCAGAGAACCCCAGAAGTTACAAAATACTAATTGTGGGAGAGACTTTAAAAAGCTATTTGCCTTCTCCTGCCTCAAGTCAGGATGAACTGTCTCTATAACCATTCCTCTGCTCAATGCCTTCTTCTACTTCATATCACTACCAAAAGTCCAACTCTCTTTGACCAACACAAATCTGCAATTACTCTGCCAGCCTCCACAGTTATTCCAGATTTACACAACAGAGTGCAACTTGTCTTCAAAGAGCTCTGCTACCAAAACCAGATGTTTTGTCAATATATTCTTTGCCCATACAACAAGCACTGTGGTTTATGAACCATCACCTGGGCAAGAAATAGATCAGAAAGAATAGAATAGAATAGAATAGAATAGAATAGAATAAACCAGGTTGGAAGAGACCTTCAAGATCATCATGTCCAACCTATCATCCAACACCACCTAATCAACTAAACCATGCAACCAAGCATCCTGTCAAGCCTCGTCCTGAACACCCCCAGCGACGGCGACCCCACCACCTCCTCGGGCAGCCCATTCCAGTGGGCAATCACTCTCTCTGTGTAAAACTTCCTCCTAACCTCCAGCCTAAACCTCCCCTGGCGCAGCCTGAGACTGTGTCCTCTTGTTCTGGTACTGGTTGCCTGGGAGAAGAGACCAACCCCTGCCAGACTACAACCTCCCTTCAGGTAGTTGTAGACAGCAATAAGGTCACCCCTGAGCCTCCTCTTCTCCAGGCTAAGCAACCCCAGCTCCCTTAGTCTCTCCTCATAGGGTTGTGTTCCAAGCCCCTCACCAACTCTGTTGCCCTTCTCTGGACATGCTCCATCAAGTCAACATCCTTCCTAAACTGAGGAGCCCAGAACTGGACACAGCACTCGAGGTGCAGCCTAACCAGTGCAGTGTACAGGGGCAGAATGACCTCCCTGCTCCTGCTGGCCACACTGTTCCTGATGCAGGCCAGGATGCCATTGGCCTTCCTGGCTGCCTGGGCACACTGCAAAAGGCATAGTGACTATTTTTTTAAGCCCTCAGGAAAGATTGTTCTGTCTCACCCTCTGATACTGCAGAATCCTGTGCTCAAGTGTAGCCAACAGTGCTGCCTTTTTCAGGATGTATTAAATGGGAAAATAAGCATTTTAGAAAGGCTTTGAACTTGCAGCTCCTAGTGCAAAATGACTTCAACGCCAAACATTTGCACTCCAAAGAAGATGGATTTAAGAGTAGCATGCTGACAGAGCCCAGAAATGTTAATGGTAAATAATGATGGACAGAATGAAAAGATGAATTAAAGGTTTCCTACTGGGGTATTTTGCATTACAGAAATTAAGGAGGGTGGGGCAGAAGAATGATGTTTAATAGTAATCAAGAACTATTTCCTTCCATGATGAGTATTTTGTTCCTGGAATGCAGAGTGGGGCAGAAGCATCAATGAATGCTTCACTAAGAACTGCACACTAGCACACATTTTAAATGGACCAACACTCCCCCATGATGGTGTCAAAACATCATTTTTGTATCCTAGAACTTGGGAAGAACTCAGGCACTCACTTACGTGGTCCACTGGCCACATTTTGGCTATAACATTTACTGCTGAAAAGAGCACACTAAATAAACCCAGCTTTCCAGTCAGCATGAAGAAAGATACATTGTGACTAAAGCTGTTAAGTTTGGAACTGTTAATTATATCAGTAGTGTTTATGCAGCAGCAGGAATTTACTTTCTCTTCCAGTTATTCTTTCTGTCTGCTCAATTTCATTTGCATGAACTGTATTTTCCACATGGAAAAACTATCTGTACTCCTCACCTGTGCTGTATCCAGCTCTGGAGCCCTAACATAAGAAAGACATGCACCTGATGGAGTGGGTCCAGAGGAGGGCCACGAAAATGGTTGGCCAGGGTGCTGGAACACCTCTTCTACAAGGACAGGCTGAGGGAGCTGGGGTTGTTCAGTCTGGAGAAGAGAAGGCTCCAGGGAGACCTAATAGCAGCCTTTCAGTACCCGAAAGGGGCCTACAAGAAGGCTGCACAGCGACTGTTTACTATGGCATGTAGGGAATAGGATGAGGGGCAATAGTTTTAAATTAGAGAAGAGTAGATTTAGATTCAAATTGGAAGTTCTGCACCATGAGGGTGATGGAACACTGCAACAGGAGGTAGTCGAGGCCCCACCCCTGGAGATATTCAAGGTCAGGCTCAACAAGGCTCTGAGCAACCTGATCTAGTGCAGGACGTCCCTGCTGACTGCAGGGGGGATGGACTAGATGACCTTTGGAGGTCCCTTCCAATCCAAACTGTTCCATGATTCATGAAAACACTTTTGATCAGGTCTGGTTGCATCTGTGGTGCTCTTTAGACACATCAGAAATCAAAAGGATGTTGTAGCTGATCCGATAATGACCCCATTCCCGGCGAGTTAACACAGGACTTCTCTTGGCATGATCATTTCTAGTTTCTTTAAATTCCCCACCTGATGGGGAAAGCTCTTAATACTTCTGTTGGAAACTTCAACTTGCTATGCAAAGAAAGCATTAGTCAAAAAGAATTAACTGTGCATCAAGGGAAGCAGCAGATCCTTTTTAAAATCAGCAACATGGGCTGTGTAACCCAGCAGGATGGAAAGGCACCAGGGCTGGAGCTGTTCCGTCTCACTGAAGATCAGCTCTGCTAGGCAAACACGGAAACACAGCACCAAACTTGATTGGAGATTTTCCCCCTCAAAAGTCATAGGCTTGCACATGTGCTTTCCCCTCCCTTTCCAGGCCCTAGGCTTGTGTGATATTGCTAAGGGAAGCATACTTTTGTAAAGCTGGGAGAGAAATCTAATTGCTTAAAAATAGGATTTGGCAGAGCACCAGCTCCTAGATCAGTCTGTGAAGCATTCAGAGGTTTTAGGCAGATAAGAGTTTTACCTCAGGGGATTTCAAACCAATACTTTCCTCCACTGCCTTCAGAAAACCACAAAATTATTTGCAGCAATTGGCATTTACTTCAGCATGCCCTCCCCTAGCCTGACTGCTAGGTTACCTGGGACATCTGAAAATAAAAGAAGAAGAAACCAAACCAAAAAACTCTTTGATATCAGAGCACTCACAACTCCCTCCTGCAATTCTCCAAATGTTCTGTACTCCCATCTCTTTTAACCTCTTTTAGATTCAGGGCCAGTTTTAGTCTGTGTCACCTCTGCCTCTATACCACCTTGAAGAATGACTCTCTCTCCTCACTCTGCTTTAAATAGGTTTCTTTTGCTCACCCTTCCCAGATGCCCTTCTATTCCTTTTCCACTCTCTCCAGCTCTTACTCACTGCCTCCTTCATCCACTGCTCTCGTGACTTCTCAGTCTAAGGTAGAACGTGTAGGAAGCAAATTTAACAATCAAGAAGGAAGTGTAGGAAGCAAACCCAACAAGGGTAGAACAAGGCTCAATCTCAGCCTTGCTTCCCTAGAAAACTGAGTCAAAATCTGTATTAGTAACATACAGATCTTTCTGAACCTGTACACTGGGAGGGAGGGTTTGGCTATGAAAACTGGGTATCCTATAAAAAACATTCCACAATACTCTGATAATCTTTCAGGAAGATAAACTGTGTGGAACATAGCATGAATTAATCTCCCCCCTCTTTCAAATGGTGGCAGTGAGCACAGGTGATTATAATCTTTAGCTGACTATAATCTTCAGGAGATTAGCATCTTCTATAGCTGTTTTCTATACATCAACTCCATACACACACATCCATACACACACACAACCCCCAAAGAGATCTTTGCTGGGGTTACCCCTCCTCTGCAATTCCAGCTACAGTCTTCATTAGTTTCATCTGGCTGCCTCCTGACCTACCCTCACTCAGCCATCCCCTTTGGGCAGCAGCGCCAACAACCTTTACTAAAAATACCTCCTAAGCATCATAAATAGCAAGATGGTAGGATTCTGAATCCCCCTGTAGGCACACAGACTTTTTGCTTTTCATAAATACAGAGTGGCAACAATGGCAAGAGAACAAAGTGCATCTCAGAGCACTGCTCTGCTCGCCCTGTGTGCCTTGCAGAAAGGAAAAATGAGAGCTTCCGGTAGCCACAAAAGCTGTCACCAGATGACAAGGGAAAGAGAGGGAAATGGCTTTTGCAGAAAGTCACATAATCTCCCAAACCTAAATTTTCAACATGCTTTAACTCAATAGGATTTAGTGCCTAAAATGCAAGGCCAGTGTTATTAAAGAAAACTTTAGATCTGCAGATTATCTGCGTCAAGCAGGGAGCCACAGAGTGAAAAACCAGCAAAATAAGGTTGACTCTTGCTCTGCTGAACTTCTGCACCACCATGAACTGTACAGAAGAGGCTGACTGCACAGTGCAGTGCCAGCCTGGCTGAAGGAAACACTACACCAAAAGTTAGCTGAACTGCTCAACATCCCAGCCAAATTGATTTCAAAAAATCTCAGCATCAGCTGGGGACTGAGCTCCTGTTATTTCAAGGCATACAAAATACATTAAAGATCCTAAAATCAACTGTCCTTTATGTTTTCAGACATTTGCCTTACTGAACTTACTATGGGTAGAAACTTTTCAAGTCTCTGTGATCTGCTGATGTGTCCAGAGAAGGGCAGTGAGGCTGGGGAGAGGTCTTGAGCACAAGCCCTGTGAGGAGAGGCTGAGGGAGCTGGGGTTGCTTAGCCTGGAGAAGAGGAGGCTCAAGGGAGACCTTATTGCCCTCTACAACTACCTGAAGGGAGGTTGCAGACAGGTCGGGGTTGGTCTCTTCTCCCAGGCAACCACCAAGAGAACAAGTGGACACAGTCTCAAGCTGTGCCAGGGGAAGTTTAGGCTGGAGGTGAGGAGAAAGCTCTTCACAGAAAGAGTTGCTGGCCATTGGTATGTGCTGCCCAGGGAGGTAGTGGAGGTCTTCAAAAAGGGATTGAACATGGCACTTGAAGCCACAGTTTAGTCAGTCATGAAGTGTTGGGTGACAGGTTGGACTTGGTGATCTCTGAGGTCTTTTCCAACCTTATTGATCCTATGATTCTATGATACAACTACGGAGCTTTTGAAAATTGCAGCTTACCATTAAAAAAAAAGGTTAGGTAGCTTTCTTTGGTTTATATTCTCACTCAAATTTAGTAAGATTAAATTTGGTATGAAAAATTTGCCACTGTCCAGCAGCAGCTCTAAAGGAAGGACATCACAAATGTGCAGGAGAATAATTACAATAGAATGGAATGGAATGGAATGGAATGGAATGGAATGGAATGGAATGGAATGGAATGGAATGGAATAGAATTAACCAGGTTGGAAGAGACCTTTGAGATCATTGCATCCAACCTATCATCCAACACCACCTAATAATCCACTAAACCATGCAACCAAGCAAGCGTGGAAAGAAATCACTGTGTCAACTACAACAGTCTCAGACATTGCCTACTGACAGTTTTTAATTTATAAATGACATTTTCAGAAAGACAGAAAGCCAGCTAACAACATCAGAACCCTGGTGTAAATGATTCAGATTATGTGTGGACATAATTAGTTAACCAGAGCTTCTTTCCCTGAAACACCAGGGTCCAAATACGCATTGCACATCTAAGTACACAAAACACGTTTGTTATTCATCTCAAACATCAAAACATCTGGCAACAGGAATAGGAAACAAAAACAAACCCAAAACTATTTATAGACACTTTTGGACAGGGATTACTTCAGGTCAAGTCAGAAAGCATCCCTAAGCTGCAATCACCAAATTCTACTTCTCAGTTATTTTGGATTTAAACTGGTGTTACGAAGCGAGAAATGCCACATGGGCTTTTTATAACAGCTGCCAATTCAACAGTGATCAAAGTTTTATTATTCTCCCCTAGATCAAAGTCTGGGCTGGATAATTTTGGGATTATCTCCAGCTCATGAAGCAGAATAAACAGTTTTGGATAACCACATTATTATATAACAACATTGTCTTCTTGCAATAAGTTTTGTTCCCATTTGCATGTGCCACAGAGTTTTAGCGGATTGTCTGATTATCATTTAATTGTTTTATTGGTTTTCTAGGACAACAAAAGGGGAAATTCTACAATAGCAGCAGAAGGCCATAGCAACATTCAAATCATGTCTTGTGCATCTACATTCACATGCAGAGGACAGTCATAAGTACAGGTGAAGCTAAGATTAAAACAAACCAAAAAACCCAGGCACAATTCCAGTGGAAGGTAATGGTTCTTACAGCTCTGCTCGTTATGAACCACTCAAGCCATCTGCAGATTTCCATCTGTGGAACAGAGGAATTCACACACACCTTGGCACAGCCTGTTCATACATGTACACACTCTTTCAACTGGAATAAAGAAACTCCTTGGCAGACAAATTGGTATACTTCCATTATGTCGGCTTTCATTAACAGGCATAAATTATTACTTCATGGGTGAGATTCCTTTCTGCAACTAACCCTGATTTTTAAAATGCTTCACTCTGGTATGCTTTCATGCAAGGAAAAAAAAGGGGTGGGGGGGTGGGGGGGGTGTTCCCCTTTTGGTTTTCATCCTGAGAAAACCATTGAATTCCACATTGCTTATTGACCACACACTTGGCTATATTCCTGTTCCACTAACAAGGTATTTACTACTATCTTCAGTGAAAGGGCAAGTCCTAGATCCATCTCTTCTCTTACACCCTAATTCTATGAAATTCATTCACCCTGCACTGTCTTTACTGAAGCAAACTCTTCTACAAGGGTTGATTTTAGCCTAGAGAAGAGGAGGCTCAGGGGAGACCTTATTGTTCTCTACAACTACCTGAAGGGAGGTTGCAGATGAGTGAGGCCTGGTCTCTTCTCCCAGGCAACCAGCACCAGAACAAGAGGACACAGTCTCAAGCTGTGCCAGGGGAAGTTTAGGCTGGAGGTGAGGAGAAAGTTCTTCACAAAAAGAGTTGTTGGCCATTGGAATGTGCTGCCCAGGGAGGTGGTGGAGTCACCATCCCTGGAGGTGTTCAAAAAGGGATTGGATGTGGCACTTGAAGCCATAGTTTAGTTAGTCATGAGGTGTTGGGTCATAGGTTGGACTTGATGATCTCTGAGGTCTTTTCCAACCTTATTGATTCTATGATTCTATGGTTAACAGAAGTGGCAACCTAGGACACCAGAGAAAGCCAGTACTTTGGCATAAACTGTTCTGCATTCTCTGAATGTGTGGGGCCACAGTGAGTTAGAGCTGGAACATCTTTTTCAGGGCCATATTATACTCCCTTAGCTATATTCCTTTATCATTAACTATGTTTCAGCTCTTATCTAACCTGGTTGTCTCCCAGACTTCATAATACCAAAAATAAACTGAAAGCTTTCATCACTAGTTAAAAGGAAACTGTAATTTGAACAGCAGTTTTGCTGACTGTTGATCAAAGATGCCTCATGCAAGCCTGATGCGATAAAAACAAAATCGGCTTTATAATGACAGTAATTAAAGCAGAATCCTTTCCCTGAGTGAAATCCCACAGTCCTCACTCATACAAAACTTACAGTGGAGGAAATGGGGGTTAAAATGAGAGCACATTAGAAATTATTAATTTGAGGTTCCAGGTACAAGTACTAAACAACAAAAAAACCCAGTTACAAAACCTGTTTCAGCTTTGCCCTTTGTACTAAAATGTGTCTGTCCATCTCTATGACAATACCTGACCTGCTCTGGCATTCTAGAAACACATCCTTGTAAAGTCCACTGTGATAAGGCCACTCAGTTTTCTGACCTGTCTCCAAAAGGATGACTGCTAAGTTCTATCCAGTAAAAATACTAATATATTCTTGTCTTCATCAACAAACAGCAACACTCTTCAGCATGCTCCAGAGCTAAGCCAAGGTCTAAGGTGTTCAAGAGGGGACTGGACGTGGCACTTGGTGCCATGGTCTCGTCATGAGGTCTGTGGTGACAGGTCAGACTTGATGATCTTTGAGGTCTCCTCCAACCTTAGTGATACTGTGATAAGGACTTCAAGGAGTCAGAACCTCAGAGTTTGCTGGCTGGCTTGGACCATTTTCTTACATCACTGTGAAAACTGAAATGGCAAATATCCTGCAGGAAAAAATATAACCCCTTCTGCCTCACCTTTGAGTACACTGCCTTCTCCATAATTCCTATTTCACACTTCTACAGGTCAGCCTTTTTTACAATGATGACAACAGAGTCTCCTTCCACTTCGGAATGTAGAGCTCAAATGAAGAGGTTTCAGCAAAGGTGAAGTGAATGCAATCCACTCTAGCCATGGGGCAGTAACTCCAAGCCTACGTATTCACACCATACTCATTGCCACAACCAAGACTGTTGAAAGTGGCCTCAACAAACTGTTTGCCACAGCACAGAAGCCAACACAGGCTGCAAAATCCAAACAAGAAACTGAGCAGCTGCTGAGACAGGTAGCTCATATTCAGCTCTCACTGAAGGTGTATGCAATCAACACCATGCTAAGTGTAAGTCCAATATGTGCATGTAAACAGTGGGCGCTGCCTTGTGGATGTGGCCACAGCTCATGGTTTACATGCAACAAACTGACTCATCAAACCACTAATACTGGCTTCTGAATGGGAAAAGATGAACATAAGACTCTTCCATCACATGTGTACCCTGCTGAAGCCTGTCTGGTCAAATCTAGTAAGGGTTTCCCTACATTACAGCCTCATAAACATACTGACTGCAATACTTTATCATCTTTACAAGACTGGGACTCTTCTTTGGGTTTGAATTCCTGAAAACAAAGCTCTTTCTGAAAACATGACACAAGAAGGGCTGAGCATTTTTTTTAAAGGGAAGCTCACAGAGGAGTTTTCTGCTATTGCTCTACAATGCCTAGAGTCTTCCATGGCTTTTAGAAAAGGCCACCACCTGCTTAGGCTACACGCTGTAGCCTAGACAGTATGTGACTGAAAACAAAATGGGGGCTACTTGCTGGTCTTGGAACTTACAGACCAGTCTGCTTTCCACTGCAAGTTTCTGCATGTACATTGCAAAATTAAGAATCACAGAATGTTAGAGGTTGGAAGGGACCGCCAGAGATCAACCAGTCCAACCCCCTGCCAAAGCAGGATCACCTAAGGTAGTCCACACAGGAACGCACCCAGGCAGGTTTCTGAAAGTCTCCAGAGAAGGAGACCGTAAGAAATACTACAGCAGTCACACGAACTAACCATGTGTGGTTTTCATCTTCAATTACTTAGATAATTATTTAGAATAAAATAATTCTAAATATTTAATTCAAACCCATTAAAAGAACAAAAAAATTCCCAAAAGATTGTTTTCAGAGACTGCAAAGCACATGAGGTTCTGGTGTTGTTCTTCACTAAAAGCAATTTTACTGGCTTTTCCATCCATAAGCTGATGCTTATTTTCCTTCTGTGCAATTCCTTTCATAGCCATGCATCTAAAATAGATCCTACCTCATTGTCCCAATTTCCTCTTGTTGTTGCCATTAGTCTATGCAACTTTTTCCATGCATTCAGGACTAATTTTCATTAATCACAGAAGTTAAACAGCACTGAATAAGCTTTGTTGAAGGGAAAAAAAGATGAGACAAACAGGCAAAACTTAAAAGGGAGCAGCTTAAAAGAGGTACTCCTGTTATAAGTCAAATACCTCAGTAAAATACTCTTTTTCCCTATCACAGCAAAAGGCCCAAAGATTTGGCTGCAGCTACTGATTCTCATGTACAGACAAGCACAGCTTGCAATGACAATCTAGGTGCCAATTCTGAGCTTTTTAAGCCACCACATTGAGGTTCAAGCCCTAAAATGAGTGACTGGAGGGGGGAAAAAAAAAGTAATTACATGTATTTGGAAGAAATAAACAGAAAGTGCAGATAGGATTCAATAAGAATATGAAATCAGCACAGAAGAAATTCAGGGCAAAAGCTGGGGAGAAAAACACCCTTCAGAGCCAGCTCCAAATTCTGCACTGCACAGGTATTCAAAGTGGTAAACAGCTGTGTCAGCATGACTGCACACACAGCTCCTTCTCAGGTCATGCTGCAGAGCACTGAACCCTGCCAGGAGCATGCTCCTTTGGGCTGCCGAGCATTATACCAAGGAAAATGGTAGAAAACACTGCTACAAGAAGCGTTTAAAGCTACAATAATTAACTATTTTAAACATGCTAAAATTCTCCAATTCCAAAATCAAAGGAAGTCCAGCCAGCTCACATTTGTCCCCACCCTCCAGGTCTCTCAGCCTGAGGGCATTCGGCAACAGCTATGCACTAGTCATGCCACAAATTGCATCAAGAACAGATTATTACATGCCTGAAAGAAATCTCTCTCTGACACCTAGAAAAATGCAGCACTGTATTTCAAAAAGGATATGGCAGACAATATTGTCACCCCTTAGGTGCCTGGTTCCTTCAGATATAACCATACCTGTGAGAATCACAGACTATAATAAAATGTCGCCAGCAGCTCCCAAAGTCAGCATAGACCTCAGTTGAAACCACCAGTGCCAGCAACAGCAGCCATACCTACAGCTATTTGAGGAGGACTAGAAGATTTGGCAAAGAAAAATAAAGGTTATTGGTGGACTATGCAGGAGCTCAATACTTAGCATGTATTTCATTGAAAAATCTGTGATTTCCTCACACAGAAGTTCATAACTGTGAGATGGATCAATCAAGCAATGTGCATGGTGTGGATGAAGAAAGAAGTGTTACCAGACCAAAACACAGATGAGCTGAAGTTTATCACCTTCTCTCAGAAATCTGTTACTGGCTTGTGTAAGAGCAAACAAGGAGCCTCAGAAGAGGCCCAGAGGAATAAATTCCCCTGTTCTGATTTGGCTCTGAGACTCACAGAAAAGAGGTAGTTTCAGTTCTTGTCTCACCTGTAAAATGAGGACAAAATCTCCCTCATACCAACATTAAGAGTTATTTATTTGTCTGAAATGAGAAGTGTTTGATCTACATGTGGTAGAAAGTCAAACAGGATTGTAGTACAAAATAAATTCTTAAGCTAAACAACCCTACTACTTTGACTATGGAGTAGGCTAGAAAATGTAATTACCCCCTCTACAACACCCACACTTGCAGCATCAGAGTGGTGCAGTACAACCTGTTAATATTAGACAGCAATAATATTTCTTTAACACTGGTTTCTGTCAAAATTCAGTGATTTTTGTTATGGCACACCACACACACACAAAAGATACCACTACTGATAAACCTCCCACTTCACATGCCTTCATATTCCTCGAGAAGTTGCCTGCTGGACTAAATACAGTTCATACTAATTCTTTCCAATGCAATGTAGTAAAGATCTTCGTATTCCACCACACCAAACACTACCTTTTGTGACTGTTTGCTCTAGCAGAACTGAAGATTATAACAGTTAAAAATAGCCATTTTTTTTTCCCCCATTAACTTAGACCTTCATGATAACAAGTAGTTTTGACAGTTTTTAAGCAGCCTGAGATAACATGCACAAGTAGGTCATGGTTATACTTGGCTTTAGAAAAATGCCTTTCATCCAGAGAATTTACAGCTCTCTGCAAACAAGCCCTTAGGTAAGCAACAATCTATAAGGCTACTCCAACACCCAAATTCAGTCATGTATGAGTCCTAATAACAACTACTTAACAACAGCTCAAAGGAGAATATGAAGCATTTTGCAAACTGCAAAATTATAGAGCCTGAGTGACGTCAACAGCAGCTCTCCACTGATCCCAACAGGCTGCAGAACAGGTCGTGAGAGTGCCCTGGGAAGGACTCCAACTTGATGGGGAAATGAAAAGGGATTTTCGGAGTTCATTTCAGCTCCCAGTTCAATCACTAGATTTCAGGAATTATGATTTGTTCCAGCTTCTGGGAATACTCATCTGTGCTGCTGCATCTGGCATTTGGTCAAAACATCTGCTAGAGCTGTACTGTGAGGAAAGCATCAGCAGAAGGTTAGAGAACTCGGAACAGCAAGAGGTGCAGGACAGGTGTGAAGGGCTGCCACAACCTAGTGTATGAAGGGTGGAAAAAAAACACATGAAAAATTCAGAGGATGTGCCTTAAAGCACAGATGAGCCACTAGACCTCAGTGCAAGCCCTCTCAAAAAGTTAGCTACCGTTACCTCCACTGTACAAGTAGCAGGGAAACACAAAACTCTTTCATCCAGATTTCCATTTAAGGCAAAATGACACGAATTTGTGGTTTTAGTTGTACCTCATATATTGACTTACAATCTGTCATAACATCAATGACTACATGGGTAGTTTTGGTTAAATAACAACAGGGAACTAGAACAGATGAGTCAAAAGGAACACTCAGAAAGTACAGAGGTACTGCTGGATTTCAGGAGTTTCTTCTGTCATCTGTTGCAGTCAGTTCACTAGACCGTGCTGCCTCCTGGAGCAAAAGAGATGAACAGAGACCCACAGAGATTGAATAATGATAATATTGTGATGGTTTTTACCATCCTTTGAGTATCTTCTGCAGTTCAGTAATAAAAATGGCACAGGTGAGTGTTTAACTCCTTTGCCATTCCTCTTCTGCTTTGTATATGATCAACAAGCAGACAGCTCCAAGTGCTGATGCATTCAGAATAATAATGATCACCTTTTGGACAGCTAACATAACACAAAACATTATCAATATTTGCTGAGCATGCAGATCTTGATATGGTGGTTTTAATGAGACTCCCTATGCATTAGGTAACCTACCTTCATGAAGGAAAGGATCCCCATCTGATATTTGAACAAAGCCCTAATCCCTTAAAGACTCCCTTCTTACTCAAGCTTCATTCTCATGAGTAACCTCATTAAGATTCAGCATATCACATAAATATGTAAAAGTTACATTGATATGTAACATTTTAACAGCAGTGCTGCTTACAGTTATTAATAATAACATTGGTCTATACTCCTTCAGCCACAAAGAGCCTTTGGCCAGTACTGAGTAACTTGTAACTGAGTAACTCACAGGCACTTTTTTTCCCAACTGAGTCCATTTGTTAAAATTGAAAAGCTGATATTGATAGAAAATAGTATCTTAATGTCTTCTATGAATATTATTCACTACATCACTAATGTCCTATGGACCCTCTCTCTCTCCAACCAATTATTCTGAAAGAATTAGATGGCATGGGAGAGGCTGAGAACAAGTTCACCCTTCTCCTCCAGGCAGCCCTCCAGAAGAATCAAGCAGGCAAAGAAAGAGCAATTTGGGGGATGGGGGTGGGGGGTGGTGATGAAAGGGCATATGGCCAGTGAAAATGTTTCCTGGCCTCCCATTCTATATGGTTAAGTTCTGGTGAGTCATCTGCAGACCTGAAATGGTAAAATTCTTCTGTCGCTTCCTCAAATCCAAAGGCACCCCTTGGAAGACAAGAAGTCTAATCCATGCTATAAAGCTTT
The DNA here is from genome assembly GCF_014839835.1 of Dryobates pubescens. Taxonomy (NCBI): domain Eukaryota; kingdom Metazoa; phylum Chordata; class Aves; order Piciformes; family Picidae; genus Dryobates; species Dryobates pubescens. The sequence continues at coordinate 5,586,101 of NC_071619.1, read as the reverse complement.
GCTGGGTTTTCCCCTCAAGTACTTATGCAGCCTTTGCACAACCCTGATGCTAATACAGTGTTCCTCCAGAAATGGATTCTTCAGAGACCAATACAGTCCATTTCTTCCTAAAGCAAGAATTCTACTCTGCCACAAAGATTTATGCTGCTTTAACACCATTTATTATTTATATCTAAAATGGGTGTGATGCTTTAGGAATATGGTCCTAACCACAAAATGCTGACAGCCTTTCAGCAGTCACACGATTCCTTCCAAGTGCAGGAAGCTCATTTGGGCATCAACATGAATCTAAGCAAATTAAAAAGATGGTCCATTGTGAGCAGTATTTGATACATAAATATGCAGAGAAATAAAAGGACAAACAAATAAGATCTATCTCTACATTCAGGGGGTTGTTAATTTGCAATACATAATTTTAACAAAGTAATTTCTCAGTTCAGAGAAAACTGGGAGTGGTTTTATTTGTTCCTGTGCACATAGTTTTCTGCCCTCGAGAAATGCTTACAAGTATCTCTGCTCTCTTATGACAACGTTCAGAAAATGTTGAACTTCATGCCCCCAGTCCTTTAATTGGTGCTAACTATAATAAAAAAAGACCCAGAAGCATCAGTCTTCAGCCACACCTGCATCAGTTTTTCATATTGTAAGGAGAAGTTTGGGACAAACCAGGATCTGCAGTCAATGAGGCTAGTCTGTTCTTCTCCAGCCCAGAATCTCCAAGCACACAGACAGAGCCTATGCACAAACGCATGCAAAGGACAAAGCCTATTCAAAGTTTAGGCCATAATTAAAGCAAACGCAAATTTGAACTGAAACTTCAAAATGCTAATTTTCAGCCAGATACAAATATTCACCACAAGTACGATCTGACGATGGGATTTACCGCCACACCCGAAGAGGAGCACCTGCTTTACAACGACAGGACAAGCCAGATGCCTTGCCACTGCTCAGCAGACACGCCAGTACCAATCACTTAACATCGCCTAAGCAGAAATAGCCACCGACTTCAGACCTTAACCCCCCTCACCACTACCAGCCCTTCCCTGCACACATACACACTCCCATCATCATTTAAAACGCACCAACCCGCCGCCCCCCGTGCACTGGGAAGAGACCAGGCGGGGTTCCCACGCCTCGCCCGGCAGGTGCAGCTGGATGCCCGGCCCCGAAGGATGCTCTGCGGCGCTGAGACCCGCCGCAGCCCGCTCCGGAGCCCCTTCCCCGGCCGAGCTGCAAAACGGTATTGGCAGGCGACGGGCAGTGGCGCGGGGTAACCTCTTCACTTTTCCCCGGTCCGAAATCGCCCGCACAACCTCCGCCCAAGCGCAGCGAACGGGGCACTGCAGCACGGCCAGGCGCGCAAGGTCAAGCGCGGCTCCTCCGCCGGCGCCCAAGGAGCTGGCAGGGACGCGGACCCGGCGCCGCGAGTCAGGGACCCACCTCTGGCAGACATGGCTCAGGCCAGCGGGGACCCCGCGGAGCTCCAGCGGCGGCAGCGCACGGCCCGCACCGCCCTGCGCCCTCCGCGCCGCGGCGGCCGATGCAGGGGGGGCGGCGGCGCTGGGCCGGGCTGGGCCGGGCGGGTCCGCGCCGCCGTCGCCGCCGCGCTCCCTCCCTCCGTCCCTGCCCGCCCGCCGCTGTGCGGGGCGGCGCCGGGGGCCGCCCTGCGGTGGCTGTGGGCGAGTGTGAGCCCGAGGGCGTGTGTCCGTGTGCGTGTCCGTGTGTACCGCCGCGAACCGGCCTGCCGGGGCGAGGGAGGGCCAGCGGAGGGGCCGCGGTGACTCCCGTGAGGCGGGACTGAGCGGTGGGAGCGGTGGCGGCGGGGCGGGGGGGCAGAGGAACCCGGCGGAGCTGGCTGCCGGTAGGGCGGTGGGGAAGTGTCACACGGTGGGTGAGCGGGGCGCGGCTCGTCGCACGGCGATGCGCTCTTGGAGAGCCACAGCGGCCGCAGGAGCAGAGCTGGAAGAAGCACCTGGGCCAGACCGACTGCTCGTTACAGCGCTGGAGAGGTGCGTGTGCTACAGCCACTGACTGAGCCGTTCGGCAGCTCGGCTATGACCCGACGCTGAAATGGGTGGCACAGCTTGAAAATCACCCAGTGAACAGCAGCAGAGCAGGGCACCTGCACATCTGTGTGTACATAGTGTGTGAACATAAAAATCGTAGCAATGTTGTCTGCAAAACAATCTTGGCATTAACATAGAGGAAAGAGTACTCAGCTTTTGCCACACTCATTAATAAACGTAGCGAGCAATCAGCTGCAAAGCACCTTAGAAGAAGATCAGTATCTGCTGGACATCCTCCCCACAGCAGACTAGACTCCAGTCGAAACCAGCCAAACACTCCCAAGCCACACTAAAAAGAAAAGCTCTATGCTACCAGTTTATTAGATGCTGGCAAGAGTTAAGCAAAACAATAATCTAGTTTGTCAAGAATAACAGGTTAGAAGACCACATCAGAATAGTGAAAACATTAGAGCAGGCTCTTATCAATTTCAGAATGGGCAACTCTCAACTCAGAAAGCACAATCTGTGGTGTTCTGTGAGGAGCCAGCATGCAAACTAAATGACAGGAGAGACTGAATCACACTCCTCCACTCTGTTCTACCCTACACTATACAGCTGCATACTAGCAAGAAGCCTACACAGTTTTTCCATTGGAAAAAAAAAATCACCAACAAAACAATTTTTGTAGCTAAGATATCTAAGAGAGGTGGAAAAGATTGCATCACAGAGTATCCATGGAGCAGAAACGGGTGCTAGTAACAGATGTGGTCAGCAGGAGCAGGGAGGTCATTCTGGCCCTGTACACTGCACTGGTTAGGCCACACCTTGAGTACTGCATCCAGTTCTGGGCCCCTCAGTTTAGGAAAGATGTTGAGTTGCTGGAACATGTCCAGAGAAGGGCAACAAAGTTGGTGAGGGGTTTGGAACACTAGCCCTATGAGGAGAGGCTGAGGGAGCTGGGGTTGCTTAGCCTGGAGGAGGCTCAGGAGAGACCTTATTGCTCTCTACAACTACCTGAAGGGAGGTTGTAGATAGGCAGGGGCTGGTCTCTTCTCCCAGGCAACCAACACCAGAACAAGAGGACACAAGTCTCAAGCTGCACCAGGGGAGGTTTAGACTGGATATTAGGAAGAAATTCTTCATAGAGAGGGTAATTGCCCATTGGAATGGGCTGCCCAGGGAGGTGGTAGAGTTGCCATCACTGGAGGTGTTTAGGAGGAGACTGGATGGGGGGGCTTGGTGCCATGGTTCAGTTGACTAGGTGGTGTTGGATGATAGGTTGGACTTGATGATCTTGAAGGTCTCTTTCCAACCTGCTCTGGTCTATTCTATTCTATTCTATTCTATTCTATTCTATTCTATTCTATTCTATTCTATTCTATTCTATTCTATTCTAATGTACCACACATTCCCACTGCTGCTGGAGCGTGCAGCCTGACCAGTGACCCTGATCTATCAGACCAACCCTCTGGCAGTACTTGCATGCCACTCACCTTCCCCATTACACCAGCTGTGCAGGGAGTACCTATGTGTAAGAAAGCACAGAGACAGCAGCAGAATGGCCAGCACACATGCCTTCTCTACAGGTGGTACATGCACAGAGAGTTGGCACATCTGTCTAGCTGAATTTGTGTTCACGCTCACACACAGCCATGACTTTTAGTCACATCCAGCTGCTTACCATAAATTAGCCCAGTGTCCCCCACACTTCAGTTTGATCATACTCCTTATGCCATTCTGTTTTCTTGCCCATTGCAAGTGCTTCTCTGACCTGCAAGCAGGAATGAAGTCAGTATCAAGTTCTTCTTCCAAACTCCTAGGGCATTATCTTTAGTTGTTGATCTGACATCCACTTGTAAAACTCTTCCTTTCCCTGCTTTCTTTTCAGAAATGAGTAAAATTTTCCACTTGCAAAACAACTCAAGTTTTCCTTCATGTCCAAAAGAGCCAAGGTTTTCTTCAGTCAATGTACTATGACAGCATTTTGTATTTTTAATTGAGTCATTTCCTAAGCACTTCCTTCAGTGAGTTTCCAGCTAGCACTACCAAGGATTCTTCTGTGGGATACTTAATAGGTGGCTTTAAAAAGAAGGTTCGGGAACATGCAGAAATTAGCTTTTTAATCAAGAACTTCCTTTCTTTATACTGCTAGGAAGTAGGAAGGGAAAGGCAATTGTAATTTGGGTTTCTATGGAACACAAAGAGTTTATTCCATTCACTGTGTAAAGTCGCTAAGGCAGAGAAGTTCACCAGACCTGTTGGTCAAAGAATGCTAAAATGGAGCAGACACAGTACTCATTAATTTAAAAGAGCTTTTTAGTGGCTTTCTGGAGGAATTGCTGCAGATAGGAGTTACTACATTCTCCTGTCTGCCCACCAAGTTCCCTCCAAGAAGTTTTAGATTTGGAAAGGAAGAATTTGAATTCAAGTCAACTGAAAGTTATGATTCAGAAAGAGTCCTACATTCCTACAAATTTTGTAGCAGTTAGCATTTTGGAAAAGAAACAAAAATGAAGGAGAAAAGCTGCAGTGGGAACTCAATGGTTACCAGTCCTGGAGGGTACATATTCATTGGCCGTAAGTACCAGCCAGGCAATCTGCATGTGTGCAGCTGAATCAGCACCTCTAGCTGCTGTCTCAGATCCTGCCAGTATCTGCAGCGTGTGGAAGAAAGCTGAAGAGGATGGAAAAGGGAGGTAGGAAAGAGAACAAATGAGACATCACTATTACTACTTTACAGATTAAGACTTCAGATACTTAGACCAGAGATTTTGAGTCAGAGAAGATGGACAAGCCAATCCATGACCTCACTGCCATATCTGCAAGGGGTGGTCACATACCCTCCTATGCGGCCCCTCTTTTCTTACTCCACTCCATCTGCTCCTGCTTCCCTCACTGCAGCATCATCACCATTGGTCTGATCCTCAAGGAACTACTTCAGCTCGCTAATTAGCAAAGAATTGCTCACCTTCTTGCACTGGCTTAGTTTTCTGCCAGGTAAGGCTACAGAAGGATAGAGAAAGAATCCAAAGGCACAGGAGCAGGCATACTAGAGATGACAGAAGGTGAGTGCAGAACTGCACAGACAGGAAGGGGTAAGGAGAAACCATTAGAGGGAAAAGAGTCTTTTGAGCAGCAGCAAGCTATTGAGCTGTGTGATTGGCTAAGCCATTTCCTGACTCCTTTGAAAGTCCATTAAGGAACAGTGATTGATGTTTTATTTCAGGCGTTATTTCTACCTGAGACTTCTGAATCAGTCATCTGGGAAGCAGAATCCTACCTCCTGCATTTTCCTGTTGACTGTACAGAATGTACTTGCTTCTAGTGCAAGTACTGTACTGAGCTCTTACAGCAAATACATTTCCCCACTCATGATCTGCACAGCAACATGAGAGAGAATCACTCCCTTTGCTTTTCAGTAGCTTGGGGACCAAGACTCAAGACACCAAAGTTGGACACTCTGCCATCTTTGTAACATCCTGTACACGTGGAACACACCACTGCAAGTTTTGTTCTTTGGCTTTCCAAAAATTTCCTGGTACCAGACCCTACTCCCTGCCCTTCTTCTTACCCATTTGCCACCCCTTCAAAAAGAAGAAATAAATCATTGCTATTTTAAACATCCATCCTTGGAAAAAAATGAAGGTTAAAATCTGATTTGTCCCTCATCACTTTTTGAATCAGCTTGAAACATACTAAAGCAGGAGAGCGGTTTTAAAAGTCATTAAGACCCCATCAGCTGTATGTCATCTTTTCTCTTTCTTTCTTTCTTTTTTTCACTCCTGAAAATGAGGGGAGAATTGACAGCACAGACGAAAAAGCAGGTAGAAGTCAGACTTACGTCTTTGTCTGATGGAGATAACTTATCAGTCAGAACATATCCATCTTTGCGCAGTATGTTTCCTCTGGAAATCAGATCACGGTGACCAAGGTTAGTTTTTGGTGGGGGGTTGGGGGGAAAAAAAAGGCAAATTCTTTCAGAAGTAGGCTTCAAAGAACAACTTCTATAGGCAAGGCAAATGGCAAGGATGGCCAGGACTGACCTGAATAATCTATTTAACTTCTTTTACTGAGCTGACATTGGGATGTTGAAGAATGATGGATTTTTCGACATGTTTTTATCACACATCCCACCATAACTCCACTGGCTCCTTTCTTAGAGAAATCAGACCTATAACAGTCATCCTAGAAAGAAATAAAACCTACAGCATCACTAAGTATTATAATTTAATCAGCATTTTAATGAGCTTACAATAAATAGTTCTCTGTGACATGAATGACATGAAAGCAAGGCAGCTCTCTTACTTTCAGTATAAGATTCTAACTAGAATCTGCAATGAGTCAGTGATGGACATCATGTCCATATAAACACATGGCCTTCCACTGATTTCCATGAGCTTCAAGGGCAGCTCTCACTAGTCTCTTCTGAGAAAAGTTCCTGTTTATGTCTTTCAAAGGAGAATTAGTCTTCAAATTAGTCACAGCAAACATTAATAGAAATTATTTACTGAATTTATCTTCCCCAAATATCCCACATAGACACACATAAAGACACCTGACATAAAAAGAAAGGGAAAATAACCCCAAAAGTTAGAAATAAACCAGAGTGAAAATCTCTCAGCACTCCTATACATAGAAAGCTTTAGGAATGAGTAGTAAGTATTAATCTATAGTTGCAATCATGAGTCAGACTCTGAGAAGTGTCTGCATTCTGTTGGGTACAGCCATGCTTACGTGGGGTAAAAAGTTGGGGCCAAAGAAATTAATTACCTAAATCAATGTAAAAGTAATGCACTTTGACATCTGATCATAAGAGGTTATGCTCATACTTAGGTTTCTTCCCATAGTCCTGGATTCCACACATTGCTGAGGCTGTCTTCATTTCTCAAATACTAATTCCTTTATGTGCATTTTCTGTTCTGAGCACTGTAGTGCAGAGCCCTCTGGCTGAGAAGTACAGAAGTGGACAGGCCTCCCTTCAGAGCACATCAAGCTCAATCCTTAATTAGCTGGTGGATGCAATTTGAGTTGAGAGACACAAAAGACTGGCTCTTTTTCAGGAACTGAATGCCTTGCTCCTTGTCATAGTAAGGCAAGATAACAACCTCTAATCCCAAACATGACACTCATCAGTTTTACATCTAGGACACATGCCTATGTGTAGATACATCCTCTGAGACAAAATCTCCCTGGAACTGTGAGAGTCAAAGGCACAGCCTTACAGCCACAGCTTGAATCTTCTCCTGTTAGTCTTGCCCTGTGCAGCCAGGTGCATATATTCTGGATATTTACTTTCTCTTGCCTTTTCACATCTACCAATGAATGTATCCGTTGCACATGTGAGACGTTTAAAGCTCAGATCTAGCCGAGTTTTCTCATGCAATATTTTCCTTTCAATATGTTAAAAGAAAACTAAAAGGAAGAAAAACAAACCCAGAAGGTTTCATTTATTCACACGGCTTTTTTTTTTTTTTTTTTCCTTTTTCTTCTTTTTGGTCTACTTTTGAATCTGTTTGAGTTTAGGGCTGATCCTAATTCTCCACAACATTCAGTTGTTTATTTCACAGCAAGTCACGCTGACAGCTGAAGATGCCAGCAGATGACGGAGTTCTCCGGTCGAGCGCATCGCAGAAGCAGAAAGCGAGGCCAGGCTGCCCTCTGCTGGCCACCAGCTAGCACTGCGAGGAACTGCTCACCAGTAGCTCATGGAAACCGATTAATGCTGCCACAAGGTTTCCACGTCTGAACAGGGAATTTCGATGTATGTTGTCCATGTAATGCCAAATATAACAATGGGCTTTCTGTTGCCTGGTTCTTGGAGAGGAAGAAGGAAACGCAGGCTGCACTTGTTTGATGCAGCACTCGGGCATCCCAGGTTCAAATAGATCAATATGACACCACATGGGAATACCTGGGAGACCCAGAGGCTGGGGAAAACAGCTTCTGAACACAATACCAGACAAACGACGTGGATGGAAATCCTTCACTCGGCACGTGTGCTGCCAGGCAGAAAACAAGGACAGTGCATTAGAGCACCAGCCCAAGATCTAATCAGGAACAGGTTCCATTATAATAGGCATACTACAAACACAGGTCTGCTTACATCAGCATTTCACAGCATGAGGACTGAATGTCAAACAAGTCCAAAGCAGCCTGAGGCAAAAAAAACAGGGATGAGCAACAGAAGCATTTCTGGATGACCCTAGGTCTACTATCGACTTCATTTTCTTCACTTGTTGCCATCTCCAGCTCAGTTCCTTAAATGCTTCATCCAAGTACAGATTCCTACAGGGCTGATGACTCAGAAAAGGATCAAGCTGTACATACTTTTTCTAGAAATGCATTTTGGCTCAGAGTACAGCCTCTGAGCATACATTCTGACTGGAAGGAGTTTAGATAGCTCCCCTGCCCTCACCTACAGGTAAAATAATGCAGCAGTGATATATGTGGTCAGTCTCACCTCTTTGGGAGCCACACAGAATTCAGTTAGTTGTCAAGAAGGACCAGTATTTGAATATAAGACCCCTCCTAATTTTTCTGGGATTTAGTTGTTGTAAAGATGCAGATATCAAGTAGGATGTGATAGCCACAGGGGTAAGTCAATGTCTTTACAAACTCAAATCAGTCCTGTAGCTTCAAGTCACATCATACCTCAGGGTATTCAGCCTCCTGGAAGGGATGAAGAGCAGCATCAACTTCTCATAATCCAGGAGGAAGCAGTTATGCCACCTGGATACTCACAAGTCTATGGAGCCAGATGGGATTCACCTAAGAGTGCTGAGCAAGCTGGTGGAGGAGCTTGCCAAGCTGCTCTCCATCAGTCAGCAGTCCTGGTTAACAAGGGAGGTGTCAGATGATTGGAGGCTTGCCAATGTGATAACTATCTACACAAAGGGCAGAAAGAAGGATCCAGGGAACTCCAGGCCTGTCAGCCTGGCCTCAGTATAGGGGACAATTATGGAATGATTCATCTTGGGTGCACTCACATGGCAAGTACAGGATAATGGTGGGATCAAGCCCAGCAGACACAGGTTCTTGAAAGGCAGGTCCTTCATGACCAACCTCACCTCCTATGACCACCTCTTAGTGGATGACAGAAAGGCTATGGACATTGTCCAGCTGGACTTTAATAAAGTTTGACACTGTCTCCCACAGCATTCTCCTTGAGAAACTTCAGTGTACTCTTTGCTGGATTAAAAACTGGCTGGACAGCCAGGCTCAAAGAGTTGTGATAAACAGAACTAAATCCAGCTGGTGGCCAGTCACAAGCTGTGTGCCCCAGGCTCAGTATTGGGGCCACTTCTGTTAGGGCACCACCACCAGGTTTGCAGATGACACTGAACTGAGCAGGAGTGTTCCTCTGCTTGAGGGCAGGAACGCACTGCAGAGAGATCTGTACAGGCTAGATGGGCTGAGGCCAGTGACATGTGGTTTAACACATTGCTGGGTCCTGCACTTTGGTCACAACAACCCCCAAGCAACACTATAGGCCTGAAGAGTGGCTGGAAAATGGCCTGGTGGAATAAGACCTGGGTGTGCTGGTGGACAGCTAGCTGAATATATGCCAGCAGTGTGCCCAGCTGGCCAAGAAGGCCAATGGCATCCTAGCCTGTACCAAGAACAGTGTGTCCAACAGGAATAGGGAAGCAATCATGCCCCTGGACTCAGCCCTGGTGAGGCCACAGCTTGAGTACTGTGTTCAGTTTTGGGCACCACAGTACAGGAAACATATTGAGATCCTGGAGTCCAGAGAAGAGAAACAAGGCTGGAGAGGGGTTTGGAGAGCATGTTGTACGAGGAGCAGCTGAGGGAACTGGGATTGTTTAGCTTGCAGAGAAGGTGGCTGAGGGGAGATCTTATTGGTCTCTGCATCTGAAAAGAGGTTGTAGAGAGGCCAGTGCCAGACTCTTCTCCCAAGTAATTAGTGACAGGATGAGAGGAAATGTGCCCAAGTTGTGCCAGGGGAGGTTTAGGTTGGACATTAGTAAAAGCTTCTTTAGTGAAAGAGTGGTGAGGCATTGGAACAGGCTGCCCAGGGAGGTGGTGAAGTCACCATCCCTAGAGGTGTTCAAGAAGCATGTAGATGTGGCGCTCCAGGATATAGTTTAGTGGTCATGGCGGTTGGGTTGTAGTTGGACTTGATGTTCTTAAAGGTCTTTTCCAGCATTAATAATTCCATGATTCTGTGATTTCAGAACTAAGAGGGACAACAGAACTACTAAGATGATGGGCTGCCAAGTGTAGCAACCAAAACTTTTGCAAGCCAACAGGCAGCAGCTAAGCCCAGAGGTAACATTATGAGTTGCTTTACCAATTCATTCTACACAGGATACACAGGGTTGCTTTTTTCTCCCCCAAAGAATAGCTGTGAGGGATTCTCTGAATCTTGCTTAGTGTCCCATAGATGAAGCAAGGTCATCTGTGCCCTCTTCTGGCAAAAGCCTGTTTCTACTAGGAGGCCACAAGCAGCACTCAAAAGAGTTATGGGCCCCCTTCTGATACAACCAAACGCTGGAGATCAGTGTTCACTATCCATGGAGTTACATCACAAGATTCTGTGAAGAGCTTTGTGACACTAGGATTTGGGCCTCTCTAGATTACTGTGCTATCAAACATTTAAAATTAATAATGAAGCCACTACCAAGGACCTTGCATCAGAAATATTTTGGACATCTGCTTCAAAATTAACATACTTTACAATGTCAGTATTTAGTATCAGGCTTCATGGAATACTTAAAATTATGCCCCAGGACAAAGATATCTGAACTGAAGCCCTGACAAAACCTACTTTTAATTGTGGACTAATGTGAAAGAGAGATCTGCTGCAAGCTTCTACGCTTGCTCAGCAGCAGTGTGCCCAAACTATTTTGCATAGCTCATATTGACTCTAAAGATGAGCTTTTGCTCATGATTAAACAGATTATCTGATGACATTTTAGGAATGAACAGATTATAGCTCTAAATCCAAAGATGTAAGTAACAGTGAATTATATTTTTTTTCAATGCATTGGAAAACAACAAAGCAGTCAGAGCTGATCTGAAAATTACTCAGAAATCTGTTAGTAGGGTCAAGGCTAAACACCTACATTCTCCCCAGAAATACATGCAGATGCTGGTTGCTAGTCTTCTCTCTCTGCAAGTACACAGACAAATGGTTGAGGGAACCAATATACAGCAGGTGGACAACTCAAGTATTTTTTTGCCAGTATGTTGGGGCAAAATCCAGTTTTATGTCTTATACCACACTGAGACTCCTGCAGTCATTATGGCTGCAATATAGTGCAAACTCAGAAGTTTATCATTAATCTTTGTCTCAGCTTCCACTACCACAAGAATAAGTAAACTTCTGTTCCTGCTAACTGGCAGACTTCAGCAAAATAGGCTAAGCTCCAGCTGACCATATTTGAGAGTATTTTATCTTGTTTCAGTAATTCATTATGTATGTTCTAACACTTGCAGATACCATTATGGCAGAACATTCATACATTTACTTACAGAGGGAAGCTTGGATTCTAACACTTTGAGTGGTATCTGAAGAAAACATGGTGAGTTTGGAAAACAAATATCCCACTTCAATAACATGTCCTTCTGATCTCCTTGTAGCTTCCCTTATAATCCATCACATAAGCTAAAGCAGAGTAGTGCAGGCAGTATAACTGAGGCCTGAACATAATAAATAGCCTACTGGCAATGTGTATTTGTCCACCCAACCCAGTATCGAGTCTTCCATGATGGCAATGAGTGATGGTGGAAGAACACTTGCAGATCTGACAGGTAGGCAATTAGACAATAGATTAATGACTACAGTTTGTAACATGAGAATGTCTCTGCAGAAGAAGCAGATGTGCAGATGGGGAACATGATGCACAGACCGTGGAATGCCTGAAACGGTGATTTAAAGAAATAGTGCACAAGCTGATTACATGCTGCTACCAGCAACTCAGCACGGAGGAAGGTGCAGCTGAGAGGACAGACAAGCAAAATATTCATGATGGGAAATGAAAGTAAACAGAAGCACATAGGATACTACAAATAAGGGAGGAGTACAGGGTGGACTTCAATCCTGTTGTGTGCTGCTTCCTATCCAGTGCACAGAATGCTCACTTTCAGCAAGAGACTCCAGAATCAGGAAGGTATGAAGATGATTTTAAACATCTCTTTGTGCCTCCTCAAAAGCAGAGATCATGCTAAGCAGAGCTAACATTTCATTCTTTATTTCATCAAGTAGTCACTGCAAACATAGATGTCAATCTGGTGATTGCAAATACAATAAATCCCTGCACAAAGCAGAAACAGACATTATATATAGCTCTGCTAGCATGTTTTCATTCTGGGGTACAGAAGTGTGCCTTCCAAACCCTCAGCCTCTCAGAAGCAAAAGTCCAGACTGCAGGGAAGTTCTTCTGTAATGTAGACCAATAGATCTATTAGAGACTGGCCTGGTGCCATCAATCCAAACAGCAGAGAGATTTTGAGATAAAAGGCTGGCACATTATCTCACTGTTTCACTCCATTTAGACTGATTTAATCTAGAGAATTTAATTAATTTGTAAGAAGGATAAAAGTCGGTTCCCAAAAGCTCTATCAATTAAAACAGCCTTGCCTTCAAGCTGTGTCTTGCCTCACACTCAGGCAAAACACTTACTGCATGTGCCACCCTAAAAAAGAAATACCTTGCCACAAAAGCAACTAAAAGCAATCAGCAGAGCTCTGCTCTGAAGAGTATTAAAATAAGTAGCAATACTTGTGTTTACTCCAGTGGGAGCAACATCAAGTGTGAGCAGGTGAAGTATTGTTGCTTATGACATGTATTGCTAGCCTGTCCCTAAGACAGTCACTTCCAATTGAATCATGTCCAGTGAGCACAAGAAGTATCCAAACAGAATGAAACCTCATCTGAGGTCAGATCTTTTGCATTGACACCGATGAAGTAATTTTTCCATTAGTTTCCAGGGATCTGCCTTACCACTGGTCTGCCAGCATTTATCTAATGTTCCCAGCAGTGAGAAATACCTCCATGGACTTGAGAAATTTGAGCATAAAACCCACCCATATCTACAGTTTGCAATAGGCATAAGCACCACAGAGTGGATTTTGCAGTATGGCTACAAATTCCACCTCAACACACTGTAAGTAAATGCAGGGTTATTTGCAGAGACTCAATTTGTTGAATAGGCTTAGGAATCATCACACCCCTGCGATATTTTCTTTCCTTTGCTGCAAGACATTTCATATTGAGGAGTCCTTATATAATGTCGCCTTTACAATCAAAACCTGAATTCCAACCACAATGAAATCCTCTGTTTATAAAAACCAATGATTTTTTAATATGCATCAGGCACTCTTAGAATAATGAGGCCCTCAAGCATTAGAAAAGCTTTACCTCACCAGCTGTGGAGAGGTGACTTATGAGTTCATAAATTGTGAAGTACACTTAGGAATAGTCTCACTGTTATAAAACTGTCTCCTTTTCTATCTTCATGACACCTCACTGCTTCTTTATTAATGCTGCTGCTCAGAGATGGGAAGGCTCAGGCCCACCCAAAAGGCATTTTTGCAAAAAACAAATGGATTGCAAAGAGCATTTGAAATTACCATCTTTTCTCAGACATCTTAAATCAAGCACCTCTGCCTTAAATTCACATTTTCTTCAGAGAGGATGTAGGCTCCAAAACAGTATCTATGGTGAGAGAACAGGAAGGTCCCCATTAACACAGTAAATACCTTCACAGTGATGTGAGAAAAGCTGGCTCACCACTCAGCTCACTTGCTGACAACCTGTTTGCATTCAAATCCACATTTGTCATGTAGATTTGTTTTGCCCTTTGCTTTTCTTTCTAATGGAAGCAATGCAAACCTGCAGCACAAACTACACAAGCAGGCTGAATATAGCTCCCGAGTTGTAGTTACGACATAAAAATACTAATATAAATAAAAACATACCTATAAAATATACTTTAACATTAATAATAATCTGGATGTGTTGCAAAGCTATAGTGGACACCACTTACATTTGTCTGAAGAGGAGTTTGTCTGTGAGAGCACACTTTAGAAGCCTAACAGAAACCTTTCTGTTAAATCATGTAAGATTTGCACCTTCCAAATGCAGTACCCATGCAGTTAACTACCTAAACACAGAGACAGTACCTATGTTTCTTCATGTGACTGCCCACTAAGAACACCTCCAGAATGTAACTCGATGAATTATAGAATCATAGAATCAATAAGGTTGGAAAAGACCTCAGAGATCATCAAATCCAACCCATCACCCAACACCTCATGACTAACCTCATGGCACCAATCCTCTCTTGAACACCTCCAGGGATGGTGACTCCACCACCTCCCTGGGCAGCACATTCCAATGGCCAACAACTCTCTCTGTGAAGAACTTTCTCCTCACCTCAAGCCTAAACTTCCCCTGGTGCAGCTTGAGACTGTGTCCTCTTGTTCTGGTGCTGGTTGCCTGGGAGAAGAGACCAACCCCCACCTGGCTACAACCTCCCTTAAGGTTGTTGTAGACAGCAATAAGGTCTCCTGTGAGCCTCCTCTTCTCCAGGCCAAGCAACCCCAGCTCCCTCAGCCTCTCCTCCGAGGGCTTGTGCTCAAGACTTCTCACGAGCCTCACTGCCCTTCTCTGGACACATTCAAGTGTCTCAATGTCCTTCTTAAATTGAGGAGCACAGAACTGGGCACATGACTCATGGTGTGGCCTAACCAGTGCTGAGTACAGGGACAGAATGACTTCCCTGCTCCTGCAGGCCACACTACTTCTGATGAACAATAAGCAGATATTTTAGGGGGAAAAAAACATAATTATCTTTGACATGTATGTTATTTGATACGTCTGCATTTTCAGAAGGAAATAGCTAGTTCTGCTCCTTAGCCACTTCAGCAAAGATGTCCACATACAACTAGTATTTACTTCCACATAGTACGTGGACTGTACCTCTCCACACCTGCCAAGCATGGAAATAAAAACAATCAGTATGGCAGGATCATGACTAAGGCTTCATCACAAGATGAAGTTGTAGTCAGACTTTCCAGATCACACAATTTAAAATACACCAGTTAAATAGTTTTGTCCTGACTTTTGATTTGTCTCATATGCTCCTAGCACATGAGGAAGTTTATGCTCATTCATCTCCAAAATTTAACTAGAAAGCTGTTCTCCACTTTGTGCTACAGGATCTCTGCCCTGTCTCATACTGGTCTGTCACTTTCTCAACATTTCACTCTGCTCCCCAAGTGTCAAATCAGTCCTATTCCTCTACTTTCATTTGCCCAGCATCCAAACATTCTGCCATCAACTATAGCTATGCCCAAAACACCACACTGCTCACCAGCTACATCTATAACCTCTGCTCACACCACCTTACCTCTGCTTTTCCTGTACCATGGGAAAATGCCAGGGATGGTGTTTTTCTTTCTACTATTTGGCTTGGAGGTGAAGTAAAGACTTCTTTGTTGTCTTCAAATCTCTTGGTGGGGCGGAGAGGGGAAACAGCAGTGACACAGGTAAGGTGCATTACCATGAGGCCTTCTCATGCAGCCTTATGCTGCAAGGCTCAGAAGGACCACAGCCAGGACATTGTCACCAGACCTACCAGCAACAAGATGTCACTGAATTTCTGAGCTTATCACCCTTATGCTGCTTTGTGGAGAAACAGACATTTCATTGTTTCCCCGAGGGCCTCACAGTCCCTGAGGATGGTCACAGATCCCAACTGTCCCAGCAGAGAGCAAGCCAGGCCTTCGGCCACCCACACCTGGGCTGCTCCGTATCTGGGCATATTGGCAGTCGCGGATGGTCTTCCAGCCCTCACGAAGCAAAGAGGTCCCTGTAAACCCAGGGACCTTTGTTGGAGCCTGATGGCCTCTGGGCTTGGAGACAGCGGTGGTGGGCGTCGCTTCCCCCTTGCTTCCCTGTCCGAGAGTTGCCAACAGGGGTGGGGGGCTGCTCGGGAGCACAGGAGCTCGCTGCCCACTTTCAGCCCTGGCAGTGTCCTGCAGTGCCCGCAGCCTGTGCCCTGGACAAGCCCGGCGCAAGCGGCCCCGTATGATCGACAATGTCAGGGGCACCGGGCCAAGCCGCCCCGGGCGGAGCGGAGCTGAGCACACGACGCTGGGCCGGGCCGAGCCGCCCGGCCGGGCCTCCCCGCGGCGCGGCTGGCTGCGTGCGGGGGGTGGCGGCCCCTGCAGGCCGTGCCGGGACGGACAGCTGAAGTCTCGGCAGCCGTCGCCAGAGCCCGGCGGTGTCAGTGCCACGGTGTCCGCCGGGAAGCAAGAGGCAGAGTCGGCGGCCGTCCGCCCGCCCGCCCGATCCCTGCGGCCAGGACCCCGCATGCAGCCCTCACCCTGGAGCGGCGGCGGCGGATCGAGGAGCTCTCGCGGTCCTCCCGGCAGCGGCTGCTCCAGTCGCGGGACAGGATGTTCTCCAAGTTCACCTCCATCCTGCAGCACGCCGTGGAGGCGGTAAGGCCGCCGGCGGACCCGGCTACGCCGCACCGGGGATGCGAGCCGGGCCTAGTCGCCGAGCGGGCCCCGCGGGGGAGGAGCGGCGCTGGGAGGGGGGCTCCGAAGCGCAGCGCCCCTTCCCCAAGGCCTGTTGTCGGGCCAGAGCTAGCGGCGAAGGGCCCTGCCCAGCCGGCACATCCGCTGGTCCCGCCGATCTCGACTCGCCCCTGCCGCGGGGCAGGGAGGCGGAGGCCGAGCTGCCCGGGCGGGCTACGGCCAGCACCGCACGGTGCCGTGGAAGGGAGCGAACTGGCCAAGCGCGGGCCGTCGCCGGCCGGGGCTGCCGGAACAGAAGGGAGAGACTGCCCGGGGCTCCGCTGCGGGCCGGGGCGGCTCCGGCACAGCCCCTTTGGCCAGCGGGAGCAGCCTCCGGGCTGTCACCGTTGCTAGCGTGCGTTCCTGGTAGGCCCCGGTGCCCCGAGCTCGGCCTGAGGGCAGCCCTGACCCAGCCCAGCCCAGCCCGTGCCGGCTGCTTTCTGCCAAACAAACAAACAAACAAAAAAGGGAAGTGAATTCGGGAAACTCTGTAAAGGTTTTCGTCTTGTCGTGGCTAGCAGACAACTGTCGCCGTCTCCAGTGCTTTTGTGTGATGTTGCCACTTCCAAACAGACGGGTTTAGCCCTGGTTTCTTTTTCATTTGGGCTGGGTGGCCGAGGGGACTTGGGGTTATCAACGCTCAGTTGGATGTAATGATGGAGACTCACACATCTTTGCCCATGGGGAAAGGAAAGCAGCAGGGCCTCTTTCTGAAGCCGCTGTTTCTATAGGCCGCATTGGACTGCCTGCTTATCAGGACTCGTTTGCACTCGGTTTATTTTTGTTTGGGTTTTGGCGAGGTGGGACCCTGGTAGTAATGCACCTCTGGTTTTCAGTGCCTGTCTCAGTAAGCTAAGACACCTACAAGACTGAGTTTGGAGAGCTGCATCTTTGGTTAGGAACTAAAAACTGGCATTGCTGGAATACTGCTGGAAGTGAAGGAGGAACGTGTTGATGGAAAATGGTTCAAATGGTTGAAAAAATAGCCAGCACACCAAATCCTACCTCATGTGAGGGGCACCCTTTGTGCATTGATGTATGCCTCTGCTGCAAGTACTTAAGCATAGGCTTTGTTTTATATGTGTCTGTAGTTCCGCAGTCTTTAGCAGGGCTGTTAACGTTAACTGCATATTAATTAACTGCAGGTTCCTAGTTTGCTGTTTTAGCAGTGGAGTGGTAATTGGAAAGAAATGTTTTAATGATGAAACAACTTATTTGAAAACTTGCTTTGACCACATATGAATGCCTTCAACAGACAGTGCATTCATTGAAGGAGAAACAGAAATTGGTGGTTGCCTGACTAAAGAAATCTTGTTGTGGTGAGCTGTGCCACGTTTTGAATAAGTAAATGTCTGAGACATGCAACAGTGGAGAAGTTATTCCTTCAGGCCTACCAATTCAAGGTAACTCATAAAAGTTACTCCTAGAAGAATGTTTACATTACTGGCATGTACAAAAAATCCACAAGAAGAAAGAACTGCATTTGTTTGAGGTCCATAAAAAACTAGTGAGTTGAGTGTAAAAGCAGGGATAGTAGGGAGACTGGATGAGGCACTTGGTGCCATGGTTTAGTTGATTAGATGGTGTTGGGTGATAGGTTGGACTCAATGATCTCGAAGGTCTTTTGCAACCTGGTTAATTCTATCTTTTTTTAACCACACCTCCCCTCAAAAACCCCTCATAAACAGATTGATAATATCACTTTGCAAGTGACTGCTGTCCAGCAGCATGCTGTATGTTCTTGCTCAACTCTGGTGTCCCTTTCAGAGTTGCCCCTCCTGCTCACACCACTGTGATGGACCTGCTGATAATAAGTACTGCACTAAATTGCACATGCAGAGTTGTGACAGGCAGCACGCAGCACATGCTAGAAGTGAAACATAGCATCACAAAAGCAAGAAGATAGCATGAATGTTTCTTGTTTTCCACTAATTCAAAGACAGAACAGAGAAACAGACACTCCTAACAGGTTTTGGGGCTGTATCTGACTTTAAATCTTTAGTTTGCTCTCTTTGTTATAAAAGTCTGTGGGTCTTTATACTAACCAGAAAATGAAAACGGGTGTAGATCCTAAAGATCAGTTATGTCCACCTTGATGCTGACTGCTGTTTTCAGAACCTAGAGAATTTGGAGCATCATTTTTTTTTCTTGCTGTTACTGCTTTTATTTCTGCCAAACTTGTGCAGCCTCAAGATGACTCTGTTTCAGCCCTGAATATGAGTAACAGAACTGGTAATGAAGATAGCAAATTGTCAAAGGTTATGAGTGCCTGGGGAAGTTCAGTTGCAGCTGAAGAGTTTTTAGCTGAGCTGGACCCTTAAATACAGTTGAAGTGCCTGGGCTTAGCTTTATTCACGGAACTACTTTAAATTTTAATTGTTTGGATAGATCTTCTCCCCTGTCATTGCTCCTACATAGCAGTTACATAATGTCCCTGTCCTGCCTCAGGGCCCGCAGGCCTACATTTAAATAGTGAGTTCCGGTGTTACTAGGTACTTGCTGTTATCTGATGGGCATACCCATCTCTGAACTGTGACAAGGCGTTCCAAAGGTTGACAGTCTGCTACACATAGGACTATTTGCCTCTCTGTTGTTGTGAGTGTACCAGGCTTTAATTGATTATCTTATGACATCACTGTGATGAGGCAAACATAAGGGACCAGTTGCTTTTTATTAAGACTTTTTCTTCCCCTGAACAACTCAAAACTTTAAGTCTTTTCTGCCTAAATTGCCCAGGTGTGTGAAATCATACTCCTGATTTTCATTAGAACTGACCCATACCTTTTGCCACATGTTTCTGTATGTCAATTCTGCCAGTAGTTTAGGTACTTACACCCGTTCTGGATTTCTCTGCAACATCCAGATGTGCAAGGAGACCATG
Source organism: Dryobates pubescens (assembly GCF_014839835.1). Lineage (NCBI taxonomy): Eukaryota > Metazoa > Chordata > Aves > Piciformes > Picidae > Dryobates > Dryobates pubescens. Next base: position 5,566,664 of record NC_071619.1, on the reverse strand, counting down.
GCATTGTCCTGACAGGGCATCCTTAAACTGTGTTGGGTGGACTGGGGAAAATAATGGAGGGGGAGGGCACTGCAGTCTTTGTTCTGTTACCTTACTTCAGGGCACAACAGAAATGTACCTTCTTTCATGTTCACGTTTTGAAGCAGAACAGATCTTCAGAAGGAACTGAGTCACTGCAGGTACTGCTCCGAAATCCTTAACTGTCTAACTGCCCAGAACAAGATTTGTTCTTCTTGAACCCACTTCATTTGATGTAATGACCTCACATTACCGATTGTTTTAACATTGTGCTGCTGTTAACAAATTATAATGACCAAGTTTAATGCATGGCTTGCAAGCCTGTGCAGTCTTAATTTTATATGTGAAACCAGTGAGCATTGTAAACTCTGTGCATTCATCAACTGAAGAAATAAAGTAAACCTTCAAGCATTAGTCCTTTCCTAGATTTTCCCTCAGGGCAAAACGTTCCCACTAGTAAGTAGTGAGGTGGAAGAAAAAACACTGAGTGACTACTGTAGTTTTCCTTGTTTCAGTGACAGGAGTGTGCGTGCACTTCCCCTCCGTTTCTCTTTGACCCACTTTCCGCTTGCTTTTTGATGCTGGCATCTGACCAGATGGTACCTGTTGTTCTTTTATACAGTGCTTTCTTTACTTTCTGAACTTGTCCAAAACATACCAAGTGACAGCTTCTCTTGTTTCCATTTTCAGTATTGAATTGCACCTCTGAAAAGCATGCATGAAAAACATGACAGTGATCAGTACGTGCACAAAGTGATTGCTGTTAAATACTGGGTATTTATACCTTTCTTTGCTCTTCATGTTATTTCCCCTGCCCCCCTGCCTAAACACAAACTCTGTGTACTTTGGAAAACTGCATGGAATTGTATTTTGGACAGATTTTATAACAAGCAGACTATAGTTCTGGTCAAAGATCTAGAGTTCTCCTGAGAACAGCACTTTCCCCGTAAGGAGTCAGGGTTTGATCATTAGTAACTTATTGTCACCAGAATGATAAGGCAGCATGTGTTAAGTTTAGCTCATAAGTGAGAACACTCACTCACTCACTCACTCACTCACTCCCAGGAAGCTCCACTGCTGGAACTGGGAAATAGGTGGAGGAGCTAATGAATGCCTGCTCACATGGGCTGTTTTTCAGTAGCATTAGGGGGGGTTTGGCTATTTCATACACTAACACCTATGATGCAATCATTACCATGTTGGACTTCTTTCCCTCTCCCCCCCCCCCCAGGGAAGAGATCTTCACTTTGAGGTTAGAAAGCCATAGCTCAAAATTAGTAAGAACATCTGTAGTTACATCAAAATTAATGAATATAACTGGAAGAAACACCTTTCTTTCACATTTGAAAAATAGCAGGAATTAATGGCTTTCACAATGAATTTTGTTTTGCTTCAGAATCTTTACACCAGTATGTGTACTTTTACAAGAGAGTGATTATTCAGTTTGGCAACTGTAACATATGTTTCACCTCAGCTGGTGGCTCATAATTCATCCTCAAATAGAAAGTACAATTTCAGCCTAAAATTGCCTGACATAGTAGGTAGGGTTAGGGCATGTAAAACCCAAGTGTTTAGAAACTTCTATTTTTCTGATGCTTTCCAGCGCTGGGCTTTGTAAGCTGGTGTCTTCACCTTGATTTTGCATCTGAAGAAGTTAAGAGAGTTGGGTTGGTTTGGGGGATTTTTTTTTTGTGTTTTGTCGTTGTGGGTTTTTTCCCCCCATTTTTTGTCAGTAAAACACTTCTCTCGCAGTAATACACAGCATTACTGGAGTTACAGCTCTGTTAAATATTCCATGCAAGAGCTGTATTTCAAACAGCAAATTTGTGCTAGGTCCATCTGCTGTGGGAAGGCTAATTTGGGGATGGGGGTGCTTGAGCTGAACAAGTAAAGAAGTGCAAATTCTTCTGCGTTGCTCAGAGTTGCTGAGTCTGGTAGCTCAGTGCAGGCAAATCTCCCACAGCTCTGTAACACCACAGCCAGCTGGTGGCAAGGTTGATAGCGTATTCCAAATAGCCAAATGTATATGCTAACGGCATCTCTGTTTGGTATCTCTGTCTTGCAGTCCTCAATCAGAAAAGACTGTGAAATTGCTCAGTATTTTAATTAAAAAGGGCGGGACCTGTCCCTGAATCACCTTTTCACTTCTAAGAAGAGTCCCTGGAGGCGTTTGTTGGGAGGGAGAATGTCTGTATCCACAGTTCTCTCCGGCAGCAGATAAATTATTGACAGTGCTGAGAAGCGAAATCCTTTTCCTGGCACTACTCAGAGGAACTAAATTCATCTCCAGGCAGATGAGGCTAGAAGAAGTGGAGAGGAAAAATCACATCAATTGAGGATAAATCTTTAATGTTATCTATCATGTGTTGCTTGGAAATACAATGGTCTGAAAGGCCTGGTGTTCCTCAAAAGTGTTCTCTGTGCTGTTTATCAGCCAGAGTTGAGGGATTATTTCTTTCAGTTTTGCTGCAGAAAGATGTAAAATGATTCTTAGGTTGCTTGAAATAAACATCTGCAGCCACAAGTGTGACATACAAAGCATGATACAAACCAGCATATGCTCAGTCATTCCCTTATTCTTCCGAATTTCAACAACTAGTAAACTTCATAGTAAAATAAAACTACTTTTATCCCATATGTTGTAGTGTCTTAATATTTCTTCTGTGGTAGCTGGTGTGCTAAAGTGCTGCTCTCAGTGCCTAGCCATAGAAATGTGGAAGACAATGCATCCCCAGACTTTCAGGGAATGGAAAGCAATGTCAGTTTGATTTCCCGGTTGCCGTTTGTGAGGACGCAGTTCCACACAGGATGCAGGTGCAGATAGTTTGTCTTGCATTTCAAAGTCCTGCCTGCAAAGGGTCATTAACAGTTAGTATTCCACGTCCTTATCACAGCCTGTCTTGCTGTTTGTATACTGAGCTGTATGTCTGCACCAAGATAAATCTCAGTGTCACTGAATTCAAGGAGAAAAATGATGTAAAAAACTTCCAAGGCTTTTTCAAAGAGACCAACAGGACTTGCTGGAAAGTTTACAGATGTCTGAGCCACGTGTTTCTGTTTGCCCAAGAACTCAGCACTTTTTAGACACTACAAGGAGATACCAGAGCAGTTTGGAGTTACTAATCTCAAAAGTGGCATCTGTAGCTTCTGCAGGGAAAAATTCTTCATTGTGAGGGTGACTGAGCTCTGGCACAGTTTCTCAGAGAGGTTGTGGAATCTCCATCCTTTGATGGGGAAACTGGCTCTAGGTGGTTGTGCTTGAACAGGGGAGTTGTACCAGATGATTTGTGAAGGTTTCCTCCAGCCTCAGCCACTCTGTGTTTCTGTGCAGGGTGATTCAGTTGGGGTGGTTCAACTCCTTATTCTTCAGAAATGGGCACATCAGTTTGTGTGTGGGATTCTTCCTGTTTGCCCAACGGTCTCATTGCTGCCATCGTGTCAAGCAACAATCCTCTATTTCAGGATTGTCTATAAAAGAATGGTTTGGGGACTTGGTTATCAAAACAAAAACAAGCACAAAAAGCCTCAAGCAAATAGGCCTCAGTAACAACAGACCCTCATGATCTGCTGAGTGGTGTGGGGGGTTCCCTATAGGATTCCTGATTTTACCAGCTTGAAACATTTTATATTGTGGTTACAAACCCAGTATTGGCCTCAGCTCTCACGCTGAACAGCAGAGTTGTGAAATGATTGTGGTCTTCTTTGTTTTCATATGCTGCCTGTGGTGTAGCAGTTGTTTGTGCCTGTGCTCAAGCTAGGTGAGAGAGGGGCATTACTCATGTTGACTGAGTAGGAGACTATGTTTGGTTCTTGCAGCATGTTATTCCTGGATGCCTGTCACACCCAAGTGGCCATCCCAGATTCCAAGAAATAAAAAAAGGAAAAGTGTTTGCTTGGTTTTGGTTTTTTTAAAGAGCAACTTGTCAAGCTCTGGGGATGGGCCCCATTTGCCAAAAAAAATGAAACAAAGATCTTTTTAAAAGCAAAGGCTTAAAGATTAGCAGGAAAAAAGGCATGGCAAAACCTCCATAGCTAATTGGTATTTTCAAGGGAGCAGAGGGAGAAAGGAGAACAACCTACAGAGAGGGAGGACGACATCAAGAGCAGATGTAAAAGAACATAATTTCTCCTACAGGATGACACTCTGAGATCTAAACAATTCAAGGCTACGTTTCTGGTGCTGCTTTGCTGTATGTGTAATTACTTTTGTTGCTTCAAAGACATTGTCTGGTCATAGAGACATCACAGAGATTATAAGTGATGTTCACAAGCTAGGCAGTATGACATGGGGCTCGTGCCATGAATAATGTATGTAGCCCATGTTGAACGTAAAAGAGCACTGAGTAAGAATTGTAGCAGCAGTAGTCTGCAGCAGTTTACTTCCAAGTGCAAGATAAAATTCAATTTAATCTCTGAGGAAATATTTAATTCCTAATTGTTTTCTGTTTGTTTTGTGTGTTTTTTTTCCTCCCCTAGCTTGCACCTTCGCTTCCATTACAAGAAGATTTTGTTTACCACTGGAAAGCAATCACCCATTACTACATAGAGACATCAGGTAAAAAGGGGGGGGGAGGGAAAAAGCCAACAACATTCTGATTTTGTCCATTTATTATGAAAAGTAGAATTACCAATTTCAGTGTTGTTAAAACGTGCATATTAAGAAATAGGAAAATGAGTCATCATAATAACAATAATATATATATTCCATAACATATATATATTATATATTCTTTATATGTATATACACACACCATATATATTTTATATATACATATATATTATATAACATAACACTAATAATTAGTAATTAAAAATACTGTCTACCACCATCCATCTCTTAAAAAGTAGGCAGGGAAATCATTGAGGGAAGAATTCTTTCTTATCACATAGATGATTAAACCTTTTTGTGTCCAACACAGTTTCTATCTTCACACACTCTGTTTAATCTAGATAGACAACTACAGAAATCTAGTCCCTGCTGTTAATGTTGCTGTTTTACATCAGAGATTGTCTTTTTCTTTGCATGATTTTTATCAGAAGTCATTTTGTGGTCATAGATCTACCACACATACATGAGTTCCTCGTGCTTGGCATTAGAGCATTAAGTATTTATTCTTTAGTGTCTTGTCTTCATGAAAGCTATTTTGGTAACATAGCTCTGAAAAGAGAATTTGGGCAGATTTAGAACACGTTTTGGTAAGACTTTTCCAGACTTTATTCTGCTCTTCTTAAAAAAAAAGGGTATTCTGATGAAATATGGTTGCAATTGCTTCTCTTTACACTTTTCTCCAGTTTCCTGCATATAGTTATGCAGCATTTAAATTTAACATGTTGGGACCTTTAAAACTATTCAAGTTTTCAAAGTGAATGTTAGCAAGTTTTCCCCAGGGTTATTATTTCTGCACTTCTGATAGAGTAGCTGTTGAATGTGTGTTTGTGCCTGGGACTGGTGATCTTGTTTATATCAATATTTACACTCTAGCAGCTGAAACCAGACCCTTGGTTCTAAATACTCGTCTTTTGGAACGCTATGTGATGTTTCCTAAGGTAGAAATGGCAGGGTGGTAGGGGAAAACTGATACCTGTGGTTACGTGGTGCAGAATAAAAGCTGACCTCTCTCCCAGACTTTCAAAAGCCTTGTGAAAAACAAGTGGATGTATTTCTGTCCTCCGCAGTGAGCACACAATTATGCCTAGGAAATTCAAGCAAAACACTCTAGGCTAACTGAAGGTTGTGGTAGAGACCAAAATCACTCTGACATGGCAGTTTTCTTGTTTCCATTTGCATGCAAGTGACAGTTATTTTTAGATCATTGCATAAGAGGTAGCAACCATTTCTCTAGCAGGATAGTTGTTGAAGCAGAATGTAGCTGCAAAGAATAAAAAGGAAAATCTCCACACGGGGACGTGCTCTACAACGTTAATGCCTGCTCCCACCACCAGTAGCATAAATCAACAGCAGCTTCATGACTTGAGTACAATGAAATCAGAGTCTTACCCTTTCTTTTATAAAGTCTGAGAGAATACTACCTTAAGGCAGAAAGGATAAAAGACAAATCTAAAAAACTTGAAGAATAAACAGCACAGAGAGAGGGTGAGTGCTAACCAGAAGCTTGAGAGTTAAACCTTCCTCTCCCTAATCTTGGTTTCTGGCTGTACAGGTTTTCCTCTTTGACTGTGTTGTGCATGTTTTGAAATTTGGCATTTCCCCTTTTCCCCATTGCAGGGTCAGATAGTTGCCTAATGCCATGTTCCAGTTTACATTGCCAGATGCAGTTCTGGAAACTCAATTGAAGTCATGTTCAAAACCCCGTGTGCTTTATGTAGGATTCTTTAAATGAGTGGCCATGTTCTAAACTTTGAAATTTGGAACTGAACTTAAGAAAAGTGTGGACAATGTTTTAATGATTCTTAATTGCACATCTCTTCTACTTAGATGACAAAGCTCCTGTGACCGATACCAACATTCCTTCTCACCTGGAGCAGATGTTGGATATTCTTGTTCAAGAGGAAAACGAGAGGGAGTCGGGTGAGACAGGACCATGTATGGAATATTTGCTGCATCACAAGATTTTGGAGACACTCTACACGCTAGGAAAAGCCGATGTATGTACTTCTCAGCAGAGCAGATTATCTTTTGTGTGAGCTCCTAATTGTAATAGGGACTGAAGTTCTACAGTAGGTGGTAGTGTGGGACACTGAACTCCAGCAAATAGCTGTTTGCTTGTTACTAACATATTGGAAATAGCAGTCTTTTACAAGTGTGATCAAAGTGAGACAAGTGGTGAGATGCTAAAACACAACACTCAGATTTGTCCTTCACCACTCTGATGGTATGGAGTGTGAAGCTAGAAGTAGAGGAAACTATTTTGTTCAGTTTAAAATTTTCCTGCCATCTAAAAGGTAGTAATATCTCTGTTAAATGCTTAGAGATTCTTAGGTGGAAATTGCTGTATCAAATACCAGTTTTATTTCATTTTTCTGAATGTGATGAGTTATTGCTCAGAAAGATTTCCAGTCAGAAAGCATTAATTTAAGCTGATCCCTAAGCAGCTTTCCTAGATGAGTCTTGTTGACTGCAGGTATGAATACAGCCCTTGGCCCTGTTGTCTGGTTCTTCTCATGTCTGCTTTGTGGCACATGTGGAATCAGCTTCATGGTCTTGGATTCTTATTGCTATCTTTCTTGGCAGATTTATAAGGTGAAACATACGGGGTTGTATGGCTCGTGGGGTGAAGTAATGTGGCAGTCCTTGTGCTAGAACTCTTTGTATCCTGATGCAGATTCAGCTAGGAAAGGATAGTGGTATATCCTGTTCCAAGGATCAATGAAGCTCTCTGTGGTTTCATTCTTAGTCTTTCACACATTGTCATGAGTTTTTAATCTACTTGATTTTACAGTGTAGGGTACCAGCTGTCTGAGCCTGGGACGTTCCTAGCTCTAGAAGGGCAAGTGCTCTACAGTTCTGTTACTATACCAGATGTCCTATGAACAGGCTAAGATACCTGATGTATTGAAAGTCCTTGCTCAGAAATACAGCTCATTCAGTAGTCTGGAAACTTTGTTCAGAAACCAAGAAGAAATGGTGACATCTGTGAAGTGGGTAATTAGTGGTATGTTTCTAAGAGTTGAGAAAAGTCATTTTGCACTCATGCAAATGTGCCTGTACAAGCAATTCTTGTACAGCCTGTCTTTACACTTTGCCACTTGTGAGTTGATACATGTGAAGTAAACACAGTTCAGTGCTTGCAAGATGTTGCAAAGATCTGTTGCTAAAAGAATAATGTTATTTCACAGCAACCACTTAGACTTGTTACATTATTGGAGGTGCACCTCCTGGTGCACGTTTTGCCATTATTTCCAACAGATTGTTTGACAATTCAGTGGTAATTCAGGATTAATAATCTAGGGATAATGACTTCAGAACGAGAACCAGATTAGGTAGTTGTCATAGCTGGCAGTGAACCAGGTGTGGGAAATTTTGTGGGTTAAAATTAACTTCTGGTAAAACAGCATTTGCTACTTTGATAGAACATGTTAGAGTCAGGGGAGGTTTAGCTAGGTACATAAAGGACCAGGAGCCATCAGATCTCATGGAGATAGGAAGGTACTTTCATGTGGCATGGTATATGGTTAATGGAATGAAGCTGGAGGTGGGGAGATTCAGGCTGGATGTGAGGAGGAAGTTCTTCACCATGAGAGTAGTGAAGCCCTGGAATGGGTTGTCCAGGGAGGTGGTTGAGGCCCCGTCCCTGGAGGTGTTTAAGACCAGGCTGGATGAGGCTCTGGCCAGCCTGATCTAGTGTGGGGTGTCCCTGCCCATGGCAGGAGCGTTGGAACTAGATGATCCTTGTGGTCCCTTCCAACCCTGACTGATACTATGATACTATGATATGAGGGACAGCAGAACAAGGGCTGGATGTTCCACAGATATTTGTGATTTATATTCTGCTGAATCTAAGGGAAAACAAGAGCTTTGTCTTGTCCTGGAGCATCTGGGCTTTTATAAATGCTCTATCTGTCTAAGGTTAATTGCTCAGGAATGTAAAAAACCTTTTGCAGACGTGAAGATGTTGGTAGTTCATCATTGTGTATTTGTAGGTCTGACTCCCTGAATTGCTGTGTTTTGTGGCACAGTGCCATGCAATACAGCCATCCTGTAGCCAATTAATTCAGAGTTAATTTTTCCTTATGGGAAATATTTCCTGGAAAGATTGGTAGAAGTCTGGACTAGAGAATTAACTAAAAGCATGAATAATTTGAAGAGCAAAATGCCAATGAGATGCAATATTTTTTATTGATCTCTGTTAATATCGATGAAAGTACTTTGGGATAAATGGTTGCTGTTTTATTAGCCATTTTCAGTGACAAATTTGCATCTATGATTCCCTCCACATTTGTTATGTATTTGTTATTGTTCCTCTGGTTTCGTTTCAGTGTCCTCCAGGAATGAAACAACAAGTTTTGGCTTTTTATACAAAACTTCTTGGAAGAATAAGGCAACCTCTGCTTCCCCACATAAACGTGCATAGGCCAGTGCAGGTACTGCTCAAATTTCAAGTAAACTGTATTTTTGCATGACAGGTTTCTCTTACTGTGCTGTAGCTAATAGTATCTTTAATTTCTTCCATTGTCAAGTGAAATAAATTCCTCTAGAGCCTTGAACTGCCGCTGCCGTGCAAGTCCTAAGTAATAAAGAAATCTTGTTCATAGCAATCTCAATCTAGGGTAAATGTTTAACTCAATAATCATACATCATTGTAGTATGTTATATAGGAAAAAAAAAATCAGTCCATCATTCCTAGAAAAAGCTGTAACTTACTCTGTAACTTACACTGCACTGGTTAGGCCACACCTTGAGTCCTGTGTCTAGTTCTGGGCCCCTCAATTTAGGAAAGATGTTGACCTGCTGGAAGGTGTCCAGAGAAGGGCAACAAAGTTGGTGAGGGGTTTGGAACACAGCCCTGTGAGGAGAGGCTGAGGGAGCTGGGGTTGCTTAGCCTGGAGAAGAGGAGACTCAGGGGTGACCTTACTGCTCTCTGCGACTGCCTGAAGGGAGGTTGTAGATAGGCGGAGGTTGGTCTCTTCTCCCAGGCAACCAGCACCAGAACAAGAAGACACAGTCTCAAGCTGTGCCAGGGGAGGTTTAGGCTGGAGGTTAGGAAGAGGTTCTTCATAGAGCGAGTGATTGCCCATCGGAATGGGCTGCCTGGGGAGGTGGTGGAGTTGCCATCATTGGAGGTGTTCAGGAGGAGACTTGATGGGGTGCTTGGTTGCATGGTTTAGTTGACTAGGTGGTGTTGGATGATTTGAAGGTCTCTTCCAACCTGCTCTGGTCTATTCTATTCTATTCTATTCTATTCTATTCTGTCTTAATTGTTCACTTTTCTTTATGTGACAGAAATTAATCAGGCTATGTGGGGAAGTTTTGGCAACTCCAACAGAAAATGAAGAAATTCAGTTTCTCTGTATAGTGTGTGCAAAGCTGAAACAGGATCCATACCTGGTCAACTTCTTTCTTGAGGTGAGTAAAGAAAACTAAATTTTTCCTGGTATATTGGGGGTGGTGGAGTACTGCAACAGGTTGGCCCAGGGAGATAGTCCAGGCCCCATTCCTGGAGATATTTAAGGTCAGGCTCGAGAGGGCTCTGGGCAACCTGATCTAGAGGAGGATGTCCCTGTTTACTGCAGGGGGGTTGGACTAGATGACCTTCGGAGGTCCCTTCCAAACCAAACCATTCTGTGATTCTATGATTGTATTTACTGTGTCACAGACAAAACCTAAGAGAACTGGAGATATCACATCATGCATTATAGCTTAGTTTTCATTTACTTTTTGGTTGCTTTTTTTCTTTGATACTTTCTGTGTTTGTTTTCTTTTTGCTTCCAGAGGCTTGATGCATTTGGTTATTTATACTATAATTTCCTAGGACCTTCAAATATACATTATCCTTTGTAGTGAGAGTGCCTCTAGAGTAGGGATATGAATTGTAATGTAGAACACTGTGTGAGGGAGACCTTGGATTTCTTATGTTGTTTTGCCTTCAGCACAGCAGAGACTAAGGGACAGATTGCATGGGGCATTGAAACCTTGAAAGTTGCTAAGTGTTCTGCAGGATCAGGCCCTTGCTTGGCAGTGGCACATATGGTCTAGCTGCAGTGCCAGCTCACAATCTCCAATATGGCTATTTTCTTTCTGTAAGAAAGCCAAATATCCTTACTCCCTCTTCGAACTTAACATGTGGCACTGATGAAATCGGAGTGGAAGAAGAAAGAATTTCTATACTGACTTTCTGTTCTCATTTGGAAGGAGCACATGCAATCTTCATTTGTAAAAGTCCATTTAGAAACACCTTCTGCTCCCACTTTGATGTTTCCTATGGTGACACAGTATCTGTTATGCATGTGCTACAAAGGTGAAGGGATGCAGATCTAATGTCCTTCAGGAATATTTTACAAGCTTTCTGCAAACAAGATCTGTAGCAGCAGAGGCTCCTAAACGGCAAACATATGTTATTTTCCATTGAGTATATGAATATCACTTAGAAGTCAGTAAAAAAGAACCCATCTTGAGTGTATTTTTACCTTAATTAAACACCACCCTGACTGGCATTATATTGCCATTGTAGTTGTAATAGCAGTGGAAATGCTGGAAGGACTGAAAAGTTAGTGTTTAAATGTTAGAAGCATGCCAAAGGAAATACTAGGCATGTTCCATGCAGAGTATGGGACAAGTCCAAACCAGGATTACTTCTGATGTCATTTGTGTAAGTTACATGTTTTGAAAAGAACCCTCTGAATGGCTGCTTTACTGACCTTGAAATCAACACTGAGAACCCCAACCATGAGGACCTCAAGTGTTTTGACAGACACTGGAGTTCTTTCCCTAAATATCAAGATAACAGTATTAAGAATCAGACATGGAAAAGCAGGCAATGCCAAGTTGTAAAGAGATCTCTATTTTCACCACATACTGCCTGTAGAGTTCAGGCAAGCTGAAGAACATTTACTGTAGCTTGTCTTTCCTTCACAACATCATTCTAAATGTCTCAACCTGAGGCGTATGTCTTTACAACTTCTGATAGTTGTTTCCAGATACAGTGGTTTGGGTGCAGAATTGTCCTTTATTAGAACAGAATACTCTGATTTTACATCTGTGCCTCTTAGAGGTGCTGTTGTGACTTGATAGCTGTTTCTGACCTTCCAAGGCACTAAAGAGTAAATTTACAGTATTCTGTGTGGCCTTTCTCTCTCAAATCTCCAACATTTACAAGCTGAAATGCAGATACATCTCTTCAAAGCAGCCTATTTGCATTTGTTACTTTTGCTTCCTTCTTTGACTTTTCCTGATCAGTTTCTTCAGCATTTTAAAAACATAAAAACCTACCTACAAACCCAGGATCTCCTTGGTATGATTCCCTATCAAATAACTTGTTGATAGAAAGCTGGTTGTATTTTTAGTAAAATCTTTCACCTCCCTTGCTTAACCAATAGGGCTGGATGGTGTAACTGTGTCTCCTGGGTAAATTGTGGAACTAAGAACCAATAGAACTACCTGTGAAATCCATATGCTAATCTTTTTGTTGCTTTTTTCTTTAAGCTGGGTTTTCCTTGTTCTAGTGTGGAGAGAAAGAGCATGCATAGGGATGTTGGACTTAGCATCTCTATCTCAGACATTTTTAATGCTAAACCCTTTATCTCTGTTTTTCTTCATTCATTCCTTAGTTGCCCCATCTCAGCTAATCTCATCCCATCTTACACAAGACACTCCTTGAAACTCATTGTTCCAAGGAAAGGGGCATTTGGTTCTCTGTGCTTCAATTTCTGCACTTGACACCTTAAATAAATTCTAATAGTGTTCTACCATCATTTTATAAAATGAACAGTAGTTTCACTTCTCACTTCTGCTTTCATTACTGCACATTGCCATCTTTGTATTCCTCACCGTGAATGAAGTAGAGATTCTCATTAGCTGTGATATCAGAACTTAGATGTGGCATCATCCACCACAGATTCTGAAAGTGACAACTACATAGCATGAAAATATAAAAATGTATTCTTGCATTGTCTGCTCTCTGTTGATGCTGAATTTACTTGGAGGAGTGCATTGTCTAGAAAGCACTGAATATGTGTTTTATGTACCCTTTGCTGTTAGGTCATTCAGGATCCTGTTTTGCACCTTTACAGGAGGCAGGTGAGCAGCTAAGCTGCAGGATTGCATGATGAGACAATAGGAAGCTTAAATTAATGCAAAAACTCTGCCTGTGTGTTGTTCAGTGTACAGACTGCTTTGTTTCACCTGCCAATGAAGGAGTAATGAGCTATGGACAAATCTTTAGGTGCATTTATACCTGTTAGGTTTGCTCATCACTGCCTTAGCTATACAAACGGTGGCTGTGCAAATGGCAGTAGAGTCCAGGCATGAGCTAATAGGCCAATGTGTGAGCAAATAAGTATTTTGCCAAACATTCTCTTTATTTTTCTTAAAAGTATCTTTTTTCTTTGGCAGCCTTGCCTGCTGCTTGAGTGGTGCCAGCAACAACCTTTAGTTCTACTGTATGTGCAAGGCTCATCGTTGTGGTTCAGATATTCCTGCATATTGATCAAATACACAGGAGGGTGCTGGAGGACTTTGGAAGATTTAGGGATAGACAGACAGGGTTCAGACAGACACAGTTTGGTTGCTTTATACCCTTCCACCTTTCACAGTGTTAAAAGTCTATGTTGAAGGATTAACTTTTTTACTGTAATCCAAAAGCATACTAATTTTATAGCATGCAGTGTGCTGCTGTTGCCACTGGGCTGCCTCTCCTGGGAGTATCACAACATTCAGTACAAATTCCCCACAAGGAATGCACATCAGTCAAGCAGGCATTCACAGTAATTTTCTAGTTTGCTGCCTGAGACTGTCATGTAGTTAGTCCCTGCTGGTTTGTGTGTACTAAATGCCTATTAACCCCAAATGGTTACTCTTAAATTATTAATACTTGAAATATATTTGTAATAATTTTGGTGTTATCATAGAGAGTGGGAACCATTTGGATTTATAATCTGACTACAATACTCACATGAAAAAAGAAGTCTTGCCCTGGAGTCTAATTTATGGTTCTATTAAAGTATTATTCACCTGTGCTTATGCCAGAAGAACAATGAATTCTTGCCTCGCTGTGAGTTTCTTCTTGCTATCACAGAGCTCAAATTTAAATGTCTTTTTATGTGCTGGAGACAGATTTATGGGAAGACAGATGGGTTGCTTTCTTTCAGGCTAAGCAGGCATGCTTTCTAGCTTCCCAGAAGATTCTCTAGTAGCATCCAGTGCTAGCTTCTAGTACCTTTTATCCATTCAATCTACTCATTTTCTTCTTGAGAAACACAAAGAGAGTTCCTGTCATAAAAGACATTTTTTTAACCTGTCCTGTTGGAAGATAAAATCTCAAGAAGCTTAGAATGAGTTTAATTGTATTACTCCAACTGGAAACACTATTTCAGACAGGAGATGAACTTGAGGCCTTTATCTGGAAAGGGATGTTTTTGAGTAGGTGTTAAGGTCTACAGGTCCCCTCCTAAGTTAAATGTAGGACTTGTGTGGATGTGTGCCTTAAGTGGCGAAGACAAAAGGGTGCCATCTCTTTGCAAATGGCATATTCAACCTTGAGGCAAAATGGCACAGGGCTTTAGAGAACTTTAAGCAGATTGAAAAATGCTCAGGTTTAAAAACTCCCACGCTCCCCCAGCCCATTACAGTCTACATGGTTACTGTATCCAACCTTGCAGAGAACTGCTGCAAATGCTTATGTAAAAAAAAATCAGCTTTTGGTAAATTTGTGCTTCAGGGGGAACATTTCAACCATGTCATTTCAAAACTTGTTTTCCAGAATAAGTTAAAAGGAATGACTTCCAAAGGATCAGCAAATGTAATCACAGAAGACATGCTGAAGGGCCAAGACTCCCTGACAGCAGACACGGGACAGCCTCTTCAGCCTGAGGAGATACCTGGTGCTGCTGGAGCAGAGCAAATGGAGAAGGAGGATGACCTCCCCCAACAGGCAGATGATCTCTCTTTCAGTCTGGATGAGTTAAATGTCACATCACCTGAGTCCTCCACTGGTTGTCCAAATCAAGACTATAATTTAGTGAATTCTTTACTAAACCTCACTAAAAGTCCTGTGAGTTGTTGGTTTGTTTGGGGTTTTTTTCTGTTTAATGTGATAAAATGAAGTAGTTTGGAGTCTGCATGAAGTGGGCAGGGAGAGTGAACACCCACATAGGTACACACTGTATTGTAACTGTAAAGAGTAAAATGAGGCTTGTTTTTTCAAGCAGCTTTTGTAAATTGGGCAATTTTCTTTGCCAATTGAGGTTAAAGTTAAAATACTATTTTTAGAAAATGAATACTGTGTTTGCTGATGGTAATGTAGCTGGGTTTTGAGCAATCTATATGGGATGCTGCATGTCATAGCCAGCTCCATCCTTCATACTCAGATTCTTTCAGATAAACTAGAAGGGGTTAGGTATAGCCTGTAATGGCCACAGCAGTGTTGAGAGCAGAAAACTGAATGTACCAATGTGCCTTATTACTGTTAAGTGCTAGTTTACATTGTCTAATACCTTGCTCTTAAGCTGACCTACAGCACTAACCCTGCTCAGCCTGAAGGTTGCTGTTGTATTCTTAGTATTTGACAGGGATCCAGGTTAAGATTCTTTTATTTTGTACCATCTAAATTCACCAGAACTAAGTTTTAATGACTGAAAAGGCAACAAAAGTAGATGCATTCACTCACTGTGGGAGAATGGAGGGGTTTTATTTGGGAGATGTTTGCTTCTTGATTTCAAGGGAGCTTCTGTCACCCTCTGATTAATTCTTTCATGCCCTTCTGCCAGGACGGCCGGATAGCAGTGAAGGCCTGTGAAGGCCTCATGCTTTTGGTGAGTTTGCCAGAACCAGCAGCTGCCAAGTGCCTGACTCAAAGCACTTGTTTATGTGAACTGTTGACAGACAGGCTGGCCACCCTCTACAAAGCCCTGCCTCAGTCACTGGATCCCTTAGACATTGAAACAGTGGAGGCAATTAACTGGGGGTAAGCATTTTATTTTTGTACTTAATACCCAAGGTGACTTTACACCCCTCCCTGAAACTAATGTTCTATAGGTGGATAATATGTGTAAAATATTCACAGCCCTCTGCTAAAGTCTCAGGAGCAGAGCTGAGCTACCAGCTGCAGCATAGCGGTCTGACTGGGCATCTGATGGAGGTGTGATTTCTGACGTGGGGCCAGTTTTGGCTGCCAGTCCCTTGCAGAGACTCCTCAGGGGGCAAGTTTTTCCACTGAATGACATTAGCAGTTACTGGTGGTGTAGCTGTAGTATCAGGTACAGGTTGTGTTCTTGTTCAGGTGTCAAGGATGTAGAAAACATTAACTTTTCACGGTACACAGTGAGCGCTCTAAGCTGCCACAGAGGGCAGGAAGGGTGTTGTTAATAATAGGCTCTTGTTGCAGAAGTTCTGCAGTAAAAAAGGAGGAGGAAAGAGTTACAGCATAAGTCATCAGCAGGAAGCAAAAGATACAGGCCTCATCCTAACTGCCTTCATGCTAGATTCTCAAAACATTTCTCTTCCTTACTCTGTCTTTACTGTGAATTGCTCATGATTTATTTGTGCTGAGACAAACACCTACCAATCCACAACTTTGAACAGTGGGATAAATCATTATTGGACTGCTTTGCTGAAGAAAATGGTGAATTTGTTATTCCTTAGAGCCTTTAAATTGAGATACTTTTTTATTTTAATGAAAGATATAACCTCATTCAGGTATACACTGTCTGGTTTTGGTGAACTTGATTGAGACTGCTTACAGCATAGAGATGAGCAATTGCCTTCATTTTATAGTTCTCTGACTACAGGAGTTAGTGATTGAGTTTCTATCAGCTGTGTTTCCTGGAAGAGCAGGCTAGATGATGAGTTTTCCCTTCTGACTCAAGAAACACTTAACCAAACAGGGGAGTTCTGCTGTACATAGCATGTACCCTTTAGCATGCCACTGTAGAATTACAGCACTGCCAGATTAGTAGAGACCAGCAGAAAAAGCTATTTTAATGTTCACTTCATTGCAAGTAGATCATGAATTACTCTGTAAAGGTCAGTAAGAATGAAGTCCAAGATTCTGGGATTACTTGTAGACTAAATAAGGATTTCTCCCTGTGTTACCTAGTTTGGATTCCTATAGCCACAAAGAAGATGCATCTGCTTTCCCGGGGAAAAGAGCATTGATTTCGTTTCTTTCATGGTTTGACTACTGTGATCAACTCATCAAAGAAGCACAAAAGGTTTGGAATGTTTATGGATTATAAATGTAGTCAGCAAATAAGTAGCTCCAGTTGTTTCTTAGCTTTTGAGTTTGAGACATAGCATTTTGTACTTTTGTTTCAGACTACTGCTGTTGCTATGGCAAAAGCTGTGCGGGAACGATTTTTCAATGATGTTATGGAACCCCAGCTGATGCAAACGTGAGTAGCATCCCACAAGACATAGCAGAACAGACTCCCAATCCAGATGATGTTGTGTTTGTTCAGCTGAGGTCTGCTACATACCTGACGTGAAATGTTTTGTTCAGTTCGGAGATTGGAATCCTCACATCGACTGCGCTATTGCATCGCATCGTTCGTCAAGTGACTTCAGATGTCTTGCTGCAGGAAGTAGTTTATTTTATACTTGGAGAGCACAGGGAGCCAGAAACTCTGACAGACATCAACAGACATCCATTGCGACATAGGCTAATTGAACACTGTGATCATATATCTGATGAGGTGAGGAGTAGCAGTGATAATATTTGGTGCCCAGTTCTGTCTTGCATAGACAATGCGAAAGTGCTGTCGTCAGGTCTTTTCATATTTGTGTCAACTGACCTTTTTTTGTCAAGGAAAAGAGGCTGGCTGCCAGGGCTAAAAATTCCCTTCAGAAAACAAAAGTCAAGCTGTTTTCTCCAGCAAGCATATTGTTCTCATTAATAAAGATTCTCTCCTAAGTTTGCTTGTCCCCTATGTGTATCTAGTTCGGCTTGCTCATCTGTGAGATAGGGCAAAATCCATTTCTGAGGCTGCATTTTAATTTGTGCTGTGTTCAGTGTTACATGGTGCCACTTCTGTCATACCATCCCATGAGGTGTTGTTAAAAGCTTGCTACTTTTTGTATAAGGTAAATGTGGTCAGAGAATCTGCCCGATGCCGGTTAAAAGATGCCACAATAGCTGTAACTGCACACAGCAAACCTGGTTAAAATCATTTATATCAGTGAAATCCCTCCTTGGGAGGTGCTTCTTTCATTTTTTTCCATGAAACAACCTTCATCCTCTTATTTTTTCAAATAAAACCCAAGCCCATCTTTTTTTCTTCTTTTTTTAGTGTGCTTGGCTGCTCATCCTGTCAGAATGATTGTCTGTAGAAATTAGTTGATGCTTGCAAAGCAAAGCACTCTAAAGCTGTCTTTAAAAACCTGTCTCTATATTGCTTAAAGTCAATCTCCTTTTAAAAGTTTGCATAATGTCTCCATGTCAAAAATTGTGGCCTGTAGATCTTGTCACAATATCCCAGCATTGCTTTGTTTTGTTTTGGGTCTTTATTGCTAAATTTGTCTTGTTTTGTGTCCCATTTGCACAATGATAACCATCCTCCAGCATGGATCTGATTGTAATATGGAAAGCAAAGTTGTAAGTTACCATAGTATCAGTCAGGGTTGGAAGGGACCACAAGGATCATCTAGTTCCAACCCCCCTGCCATGGGCAGGGACGCCCCACACTAGATCAGGCTGGCCAGAGCCTCATCCAGCCTGGGCTTAAACACCTCCAGGGACAGGGCCTCAACCACCTCCCTGGGCAACCCATTCCAGGGCTTCACCACTCATAGAATCATAGAACTGAATGTTCTTTGTATTGCTATTTTGGCAGATTCTAGACCCTTTCTTTGTTTTTACAAAATTCATCCCCATACTGATTTTCAACTGTGTGTGAACTCTTCCTCCATGTTTATACCACATTCAGCGTAGCAGTTTCCTAATTTTCATAGGAGTTTTTGCTTCCTTCCATGATCTAAATAAGAGTGGCAGTGTTCTTGGATGTGCAAACCAGATGCACGGCAAAGAGCACAGTGGAGTGGTGCATCAGGGTGGTGAATTTTCTCTGTTTGTTAATGTTGCAGATCAGCATAATGACTCTACGGATGTTTGAGCACCTTTTGCAAAAGCCCCATGAGCACATCCTTTATAATCTGGTTCTGAGAAATTTAGAAGAAAGAAACTATATGGAATATAGGCCTCTCTGTCAAGAAGACAAAGATGTGGTGGAGAATGGACAGATTGCAGGAGCAGTGTAAGTTGGGTTTTTTTTAAGTAAAGTTTTCACAACAGCTAACTGAGATCCTTATTTCTGGAACAAAATTGAAAGAAAAGTGAGGACAGATAAAACACTTTGAGTGCTCTGTGTAGGAATCCATTTCCCTAAAGGGATGCAGAAATTATTGTATTAACAACTTCTGGAAATCACAGAATGCTAGGGGTTAAAAGGGTCCTCTGGGGATCGTATAGTCCAAGCTGTCTGCTGAAGCTGATTCACCTAGATCAGGTTGCACAGGAAGGTGTCAAGATGGGATTGAAAGTCTCTAGTGAAGGAGACTCTAGCCTCTCTGGGCAGCCTGTTCCAATGACTGCTGTTTTGTACTAATGAAGGGGTGAGGACTTTGCACACCATCTGATCTGGTGTGGGGTGTCCCTGCCCATGGCAGCAGGGTTGGAGCTGGGTGATCTTTGAGGTCCCTTCTGGCCCTGTCAGTTCCATGATTCTATGATCTAAGTCATCTAAAACAATATAATTATTTCCTGGAGTAGAGTCTTTTGTGTAAAATACGTGGCTCAAGAGTGATTTAATGCAGTGATTTTGTACAAGTCAGAAATGTTTCCCCTGTTGTTCAGATCAGGAAATGTTTTTATCTTCCAAACAAAGTTTGTTTGGTGTATGTAAAGGGTGCTACTTCATGAAAACAGAGGTACATATGATAGTGTTCTGGGAAACAGACAAGTTGTTCAGAGGAGAAAAACAGAAAGCATGCCTTTTGACCCAGACATTTTCCTGCCTTCTATAACATTCTGTGAGTGATTGATTTTGTGCAATACAATCTCACAGAGACCTGGAGGAAGATCCGTTATTTACCGATCTGTCTCCAGATAACGCGCTGTCAGCTCAGGAGTGGCTCAGTGCTTCTCCACCTGTCAGTCCAGAGCATCCAAAAAATGATGGGAAGACTGAAGTCCATAAAATTGTAAATAGGTGAGTTGAAACAAATATTGAAAAGAGATCTCTGAATGTGTGGGTGTCTGCACACACTGTTCAAATTAAATGTACTCTGTAATGGATGTTATTCTGTGCCAGCTGGTAAAATGACTCCACAGAAGGAAATTGTGTGGCATTTTTATCAGAAAGCTACTCCTGAAAGATTAGAGCTTACAATAAGTAAAAATAATTCAACATAAGTGAGGAAAAAAATAGAAGAGCTTTACAGCTAATAGTCTAGGCAGATTCTTAGACTTGAGGATGAAAGCCTCATTGATTATAAAACT
Organism: Dryobates pubescens; assembly: GCF_014839835.1. Lineage (NCBI taxonomy): Eukaryota > Metazoa > Chordata > Aves > Piciformes > Picidae > Dryobates > Dryobates pubescens. The sequence goes on along the minus strand of NC_071619.1, from coordinate 5,546,541 downwards.
TTCTTTGCTCAAAAATATTTGCTATGCTGAAACTGCTGTTACAGGACTTGACCATCCTGGAGAAGGCTGGGGAGTCTTGCCATAAATATTTTTGGGGGGGGAAAATCCCTCAAACTTCCTGTAGTTCCTTAAACAGATATGTAAAAGGACTTAATTGCCATGCTAGAGATAGCCTCCTGTTCCCTGAAACTCAACGGGCACCTCTGTCACTTGTAACATACCTTTGTGCCTGTTAGACATGCTGCAAATTGGATATCACAAAGAGGACAGGCTCTGCTCTAAGTTACTTAATGATGGTAATTCTCTTAGCAACTAGCATTAGGACAAATGCTGCTTGCTGTGTTAATACACAGTAGCAAAGCAGGACTGGTATTTCAGTGCTGATCCATCTGCTTACCCAGAAATAATCAAAGGTGTTAGCCAACGGAAGCAAACAGCCAGAGGACAGTCAGGATAGAAAGGCATCATCACTTCCTGCCCTCTCACCCCCACTACTGCTATATATAGTTAGTTGATGGTGGACATGATTTGGAGCAAAGACACAAAGAACACTCTCCTAAGATGGAATAGAATGGGAATAGGAATAGGATAGAATTAACCAAGTTGGAAAAGACCTTCGAGATCATCAAGTCCAGCCCTTCATCCAACACCATCTAATCAACTAAACCATGGCACCAAGTGCCCCATCCAGTCTCTTCCTAAACACCTCCAGGGATGGTGACTCCACCACCTCTCTGGGCAGCCCATTCCAATGGCCAATCTCTCTTCCTGTGAAGAACTTCTTCCTAACATCCAGCCTAAACCTCCCCTAGTGAAGCTTAAGACTGTGTCCTCTTGTTCTGGTGCTGGTTGCCTGGGAGAAGAGACCAACCCCCACCTGGCTACAACCTCTCTTCAGGTAGTTGTAGACAGCAATAAGGTCTCCTCTGAGCCTCCTCTTCACTAGGCTAAGCAACCCCAGCACCCTCTGCCTCTTCACCTTGTCTAATCCCCATGAGTGAACAGAAGCATTTTCAGAATTCGCAGTGTTCTGCAAATTTGTGCTTTTGTTTATCAGATCAGATGAACTTCATAGAAAAAGTCAGCTGCTACTTATTTCTGCAAATAAATCTTAACAGGACTCCAGCAGTTCTTGGGGTGTGGAGAAAGCTAAAACGTGGAAACAGGGCCCAAAGACTGAAGTTTATTTTGCTGTCCAGTTTCTATGTTTTTTTTTTTCATTTTAATGGAAGACAGTTCCTCTCTCATAAGATTCAGAATTTTCTGATGCTTTTTAGGTCAGATATTGGTGAGGTAATAAGGACATACAGTATTTGCACTACATACCTGGGCAGAGGCAATGATATTTGAAACTGGAACATTTATATGCAAATATTTCTCTATGTTCTTAGAGGCTAATTTTTTTACCACAACAAGCTATGGTAAATAAAGCTGCCCATGCAGTAGGCTAAGAAGACTTCTAACTGTAATTCTCCTTCTCTTTCAGCTCATTTATTCCCCAGTAAATTTTCCATATGTTCCAGTAAGATGGAGCCTGACCTTTAGCAAATACCTGACCTGGTTATGAATATTCCTTTTCATCTCCATTCAGTCTGCTAATTCTCAGGGATATGCTTCCACAGAGATTCTTACCTCTAGTGCCAGATACAAAAGTTCTGAGATATATATTACAAGCAGTGTTTAGAATAGATGTGTTTAAATAGGTTTTGTGTTCTCTGTTCTCCACATAAAGTGGTGGTGGTAGAATCTGGGGATTAATTGGCCAGACAGTTCAGTATTGTGTACACTGCTACAGGTGATGAGAAAGTATTGATCTGGCATTCTTTGGTTTATAGATACTTAATGTACTTTTTTTTTTCCTCTTCAGTTTTCTCTGTCTTGTACCTGATGAAGCTAAGTCATCGTATCATGTGGAGGGTACAGGCTATGATACTTACCTCAGAGATGCCCACAGACAAGTAAGTCAGTGAAATCTCCCTTAGTCCTTGGGGATTTGAAATGCTTCTGAGAATATACAAATGGTTCTATAAATAGCCCTAGAAAATGCATCTTCTAGTAATGGAAGATGGGAAAATTCAGTTTTTATTTCCTCATGAATACTTACCTGTGGAGATCTTTTGACGTTGAATCCACCTTGCATTACTCTGGTGGGAATAATGGATGACATTAAATGCATTAATATTCATATAACAAACACACTGAGAGAAGATCTGAACTGCAGATAGATTCTTAATTTGCTTTTGCATTTATCTGCATTCTCCTGGAGAATTGCCTGCCAAGCTGTTTGAAAGGACTAAAGGGAAATTAAAATGCTGCATAGGAGTTACGCAATCTGGGACTTGAAAAATAAAGGCTCATCACAGGGAATGTGCAGCCTCAGGCAACTGGGTTTGAAGCTAGGAGTTTTGGTAGGTAGGGAAAGCTTTATGATTTCTTGTTTTGACACAAATGTGGGTCTTGGTTTTGCAAACATCTGAAGTTTCCTTTGTCAGAGGACAATCGCTGATTGTTTGCAGCTTTCTTACTGAAGCCCCGTGCATCTTCTAGCCCAGAACAAGTCATGCAAAGGAGTAGAGTCACAGAGCTGTATGTAGTAGGTACTTACAAAATTCCATAACCTCTGAATTGTTATATCAGCAGTTTAAGATGGGAAGCTTGGATTTTATCTGTAGACTCTGCTGAAAGGGAATAGAAAATAAAGAGTAAAGTAACAAAGGTTGATGTAAAATTCCCCTATGTTCTTCTATAATTGGATGCCAGAAAACACATGTCATCATTTTATTCCTTTCATGCCTTGGGAAAAAGAGTATTCTGGGAATTATTAGAGAACTGAATTGGTTTCTGTCACTTCCTGACAATGATATGACTACTCTTAAAATATTTTCCCCCTAAGAATAGCCCTGCCTATTGCTGTTATTACATCCAAATAGCTGTTTTGCTTCCATATTTCTATTTCTGGAAGCCTGCAGAAATAGGTAAGCTACATGCAGTGAAGAATTTCTGAGTCTGTATTGTCTCTCTTTTCGTATTGTTTATTCCTGTGTTCCTGATTTTCACTGCTGTAACCTGTGCAAATTTCAAGGCATAATTCCTTGGAAGTGAGAGATCAGGAAGCACACAGCAAATCAGAGGCAGAGGTTAAGAAAGATTGTCATGGGTGATAGGAAGCAAAAAGACAGAAGAGAAAGCCCTGAAGTACTTTTCATTTCTACTTCCTGCATCCATATCTGCTTATCCTGCACTGGGAGTTAGAGAGCAATAGAGACTGGATAGGAAGATAAGCTATACATAATATAGTGAAAGTCTGGTAATGTACTGTCAAGAAGAATGTACCTGAATGCAATTCCTGCTTCAGAAGACCCCTGATCAGGATGTGTATTGTTAGCTTTGCTTATTTTGTTTGGCCCCAGATGCTTTGATCACAGGATGTCAGAGGTTGGAAGGTACCTGAAGAGATCATTGAGTACAGCCTTCCTGCCAGAGCAGGACCATAGAATCTAGCTGAGGTCACAGAGGAGTGCATCCAGACAGGCCTTGAAAATCTCCAGAGAAGGAAACTCCACAGCCTTTCTGGGGAGCCTGTTCAGTGCTCTGTGACTATTACAGTGAAGAAGTTCCCCCTTGTGCTGAGGTGGAACCTCCTGTGCTGCAGCTTCCATCCATTGCTCCTTGTCCTATCACAGGGAGCAAATGAGCAGAGCCTGCCCCCTCCCTCCTTAGCCCTCAGATATTTGTAAACATTTATTAAATCTCCTCTAAGTCTTTTCTTGTCCAGACTAAAAAGCCCCAGGTCCCTCAGCCTCTCCTCATAAGGCACATGCTCCAGTCCCCTAATCATCCTTGTAGCCCTCCACAGATCCCTGTCCCTCTCAAACTGGGGAGCCCAAAACCGAATGCAGTGCTCAAGATGAGGTCTCACCAGGGCAGAGTAGAGGGAGCTTGATTCTCCACTCATGTTTTGAAACCATCCTAATAGCTTGAATGTCAAGAAGAAAACGAGGTGCCTGCATAGAAACCAGTTAGGTTGATTTTAGAATGACTTTTCTTTTGGGGCTAAGATTACTCATGTAGCTACAGGTGATGTTTTTTTAAGGCATAAGGACTATTAAAATGGAAGAAGCCATTTCCATGGAGGTTTGAGTTTGTTTTCCTCACTACTTTTTTTTCTAGTTCCGGGATTATTGTGTCATCTGCTTACGGTGGGAGTGGCCTGGGTCTCCCAGATCCTTAGAAAAGTGCAATTTAGAAGCATCATTTTTTGAAGGACACTTCTTGAAAGTCCTATTTGAAAGAATGGGCAGAATTCTTGATCAGGTAAGGAAGAACGGGTTATGGAATTCCATTTCTGACACTTCCATTGCGACTCAAGGGCTGATCTCCAAGGTTCCATGGTTTCCCATCCCTCACATGTCTATTATGGCATCAGGTCATTGTGTGATGTGCCATGTTCAGGGTGGGGTCTCTGTAGATTGCAGGGTGTTATAATCCCAGAATCGCCAAGGTTGGAAGAGACCTCAAAGATCATCAAGTCCAACCTGTCACCACAGACCTCATGACTAAACCATGGCACCAAGTGCCACGTCCAATCCCCACTTGAACACCTCCAGGGATGGTGACTCCACCACCTCCTTCAGTAATCCTTCAGTACTAGCATCACTGATTCTGTTTTCATTTTCTGGAATTTGCACTTAGAAAACATGTGCATTTTTCAGTAAATAAAATACTGTGCCCTTCCTTTCTGCCACATTTCAGTGAACTTCAATCTGAAGTCATATTCTGGAAGCAGTTTACATCATTGTGTGAGATGAAAACACAACACTGCTAACATTTCCCCTATTTTTTCATTGTTGGGATGCACTGGTTTTACTGTGTGTGAAGTTTCTAGAAAGTATCCTTTTCAACCTGCAGTGTAAAGTATTTTTTCCCCTGTTTGATTATCTTCAAATAATAAAAGTATAGCTGCCAAGGGCACACAAATGAGAGAGGATCTGATTGTCTCCTTGCTGAGAAAATGAGGCATGTGACAGACCCAGATTAGTACAAAGGAGTTTAAAGGAAGTGAATTTCCCTGATGTCTGTTTCTGTATTTAGCCAGCCTGCATGACCTGGGCTGTGTGGGGAGAGGTGAAGTGAAGGCTCAGGGAGGTGAAAAGGAGATTGCTCTGTGTGAAAACTTGCTATTTGTTTGCCTTCTTCAAACTCTGGACTTAAGTTAGCCAAGTCAGTGTTGCTGCTTTAGATCAAGATAACTTTTCTTGCCACTGAAAATGAGCCCTGAAAGTCTAGATTACCCTCTCTGTGACATCACCTGAAGTTGCTACAGATGCAGTATTATCAACTTCAGAAGTTTGTACGATTCTTTTGTTTTGCATGGGGAGCTGTCTACAAAATAAACAATTAGCTGTGGCAGTGCCACATTTCCTGGTCGTAAGGAGGACAAGAGCTGTTTGAACATACAAATGCATAGGAACCATGCCAGGAAGTCAGTAGTAGCCTCTAGGTCAGCTCTGTGAGCCTTCAGAGAAGGATGTTTGAGAGCACTAACTTGTATAATTCAGAAGTTGGGAAAGAAAGCCAAGTATTTCCATTGCTATATTGTGTATTCTCAGAGCTTTGCTTCCAGTAAACATGTTCTGCATGCTTCACTAACTGAAATGGTTATAGATTAAAGTGATGAAGAACACCAGACATCATCAGCTCTTAGGACAAACAAGCCTTATGCATATGAAAATGTTGTCTGAGCAATGACACATAAATTACAAAAAGAAACACCTGGGTGTCAGGTATGCACAGCTGCACAAAGCAGAGTGTCCATTTGGATGTGCTGCCTGGCAGCATGACACACGTTTGGGTTAGTCACAGAATCACAGAGCTGTCAGGGTTGGAAGAGACTCCAAGGATCATCTAGTTCCAACCCCCTGCCATGGGCAGGGACACTTTCCACTAGATCAGACTGCCCAAAGCCACATCCAACCTCACCTTAAAAACTTCCCAGGGATGAGACTTCCACCATCTCGATGATCCTCGAAGTCTCTTCCAACCTTAGTGATACTGTGATACTGATACTGTGATATTACTGTGATATATCTCCCCAGGCAGCCTGTTGCAGTGTCTCACCACCTTCATGGGGAAGAACTTCCTCCTAACATCTAATCTAAATCTCCCCTTCTCTAGCTTGCATCCATTCCCCCTAGTCCTATCACTACCTGACACCCTCAAAAGTCCCTCACCAGCTTTTCTGTAGGCCCTCTTAAGATACTGGATGGCCACAGTAAGGTCTCCTGGGAGCCTTCTCTTCTCTGGACTGAACAGTCCCAACTCTTAGCCTGTCCTCATAGGAGAGGAGCTCCAGCCCTCTGATCATCCCCGTGGCTCTTCTCCGGACATGTTCCAGTCATGCAAGGTCCCAAAAATGGTTCTTGACTCTAGAAGAATTAATTTCTGAACCAGACAAAAAGGGTAAATTCTTATTATATGGTAGCAAAACCCTGTCCTAAAATTCCTAGAGGTCATTCACAGCGAAACACAGAAACTGCACAGAAAAAGACCAAACCACTGCTTGGGTCCTGCCAGTGGCAGATTTGACATAATGGATGCTGATGTCCAGACAAAGTGAAAAAGTGTTGAAAAACCTTTAGTGAAGACACAGTGCTACCTGCAGATTGTGTTCAGTCTTTGTCACAGTGCTATAGGTATAGTTGTACCTTTAGTTCTTGTGATTTTATCAGGAGAACTCAGGATACTTCACAGAGGTGACAGGTATTGTTAAACTGGTTTCTGACAGGAGATAGCTGAGGCACACAAGTGAAGTAACTTGTTTCAAGGTGTTCAAATCCATCTGGCAAACAGTACCTCCTTCTTCCTATCAATATTTTACATTTCTATAGAGCTGAACAAATTTTCCTAAGAACTTTGTAAGAATTTCCTGAACTTTCTGGGTTTAGCCTTTTTAGTTAGAGAGACATTTTCTGGGATGGTATCTGCTCTAAGGCTGTCTTACTGAGTCTGCTGACATATGGATGGAAATAAAAGCCCTGTGTGAGGAAGCAGCTTTCCTTAATGCTCTCAATTAGTTCGAATCACAACAACAATCTGTCTGAACAACACAGCACGTGTTACTACTTTATTTCTTTCCTTTCTTGTGAGCAACAGATACTCATGGCTTCAAAGCTTCCTAGAGAATTGACTGACTCAGACAACTCTAAAGACCTTCTCCTACAATTCAGCCTGGATAGACAGTAGAATAGATTTATGGAAGGAATTTGTGTCTCCCTGCAGAGTAATTTTCCCACAAGAACTTGAATTGCAGTGATCTCTTTTACCTATAGCATCTCCAGTCCAGGGTCTGAAATCTTTATTTGATAGAAGATTGGGATTAATCTATTGCTAGAATATCAAGTACAGAAATAACTGACACTGACTGGGAGAAAAATGAGGCTATGAAATCATCCTCTTCTCAATGTGCTTATACTACCGAGGATGCTACTGCCAATAGGCAGTCAGAGAGACTGAATGAGGATCCTGTAACCCAGAACAAGGTGAGTTAAATCATCTGGGTGTTGGTAACATCTTCAGACTGGCATAGGGGTGTACCAAGGGAATGTCTGTCCATCTCTTGCCAATGTAGTCTGTTCCACCAGAGAGTAGGTGGAAGGAAATTCCACTAGTTTGCAAATTTGGGGCTGAATTAAAATGTCAGCTTGTTTTCCCTGTGATGAGGAAACCGAAGATGGAGAACAAAGTACTTGGAACATAAATAAGATATGGTGAACATGCTTGCTTTTATGGAAACCAGTATCTCACTGCAACAGTAAAATCCTTTAAGCTAGGCGCTCTTTTTTTCCTAGAAAGTTAGGTGTTGTTTTTGCCCTTGGGACTGATGAATGTCTTCAAGCATCTGACAGCCTTGCCTCTCCCATTTTGGTTGATATGGGGAAAGGAGGCCAAGAGGAATCTCAGGGTGTCATGCTGCTTTCCCAGCCTAGGGCTATCTCTTCTCTCATAGCATGCTGCCACAAGGTGAGCAGGCCTTCTGCAGTGGTTCTTTCCAAGAAAAAAGCAAGCAGATGAGAAATGCCATATTAGCTGTAAACATGCATCTGTCTCTCTCAGTTTCTTCAGCTCATACGCCTCACAGTTACCCAGGAGAAGCAAGCAGATGTTTAACTGAGGCTGTTTTGATGCTATTTGTTTAGCTGCTGAGCTGAAGAGATAATTTGCAGGAAGAGGATGTAGCTTACAATAAATAAGTGTGCCAAAACTTCAGGAGGTGGTGGCAGTTACATAGATAATGATATGTAATACCCGACTTACATTTGCATCACTCCTGTTGTGGAAAGCAACAGTCTTTGGGCTTAACTCTTTATCTTTATTTATCCATAACTGTGTACATAAGGTAGTAGTTAAAGAAACACTGGATGGGTGGAAAGAACCCAGCATAAAAATAACTGAGCACTGTACTTGTATTTTATCTATTTTTTGCAGCCCTATGATGTAAATTTGCAAGTCACGTCAGTATTGTCCAAGCTCTCCTTATTTCCTCATCCTCACATACATGAATACCTTTTGGATCCTTATGTAAACCTAGCTTCTGGCTGCAGGTCTCTCTTCTCTGTCATTGTCAGGGTGAGTAAAGACACAATATTTACGTATGGCTGTAGAGCAGTGATATATTTAGCAACTTCGTTGTTAGTGGTAATATTGCTGGGTAGTTCAAGTTGACGAATGGCTTCTGGCTGAAAGCAGGTGCTTGGCCTCTTCATTTGAATCAAGAGTTTGGATTTTCTACCAAAAACGTTGTAAAATTTCTTTCTCTGCCCTCCTGTCTTCAGAACTGTTTGCTTGCTTGGTTTCATTGTGTGGATGCAAAATATCCCCTCTGGCACTGATGGTGCTTTAACCTGGACTAGGTCACATTGTTGTCACTTGCAAGCAACATTAGGTAGTGCTGTAAGAACAGACCAGGCACAGGTGTGCACCTGGGTGAGATTTTTTTCTGATGAAGGCTGTTCTTGACAATGAAGTCCTGGATTTATCGAATTCTCCTTCCTGTTGCTTTCTGATTCCATCTCCTCCTGCCAGACCTGCACCCTAGCAGTGCTGGCTGGGTGCCTGTCAAGCTGCAGACTTCTCAGTCAGAGATCCCTTGCCTACCCCACGCACCAGCTGTTACTAAGCTGGTCAGGAGCCTATTAATGATTCTTGCCCAGTACTAACAGAGGGCTTAGCTCCCTTTTTCCTAGCAGCCCTCCCCATGTCAAAAGAGAATTTTCACTCTGTCCCCTTATGCTTTCCCTTAACGCAGGAATTTACTGGTCAGTTACCTGAGACAACCTTTACTAAGACAAATTAATCCTTGACATAATTAAAATGCATAATGCAAATTGTGGTAACAGCAAGTGAGGCCCAAGAGTTGCTGTCCTTTCCTGTCTACCTTCTCTTCCCACTCACCCTTTTTTTGTGGCAGAGCAGACCCTCTGCATGTTGTTTTTTGAGGCTCAAGAGTTGCTGTCCTTTTGTGTCTCTTTACTTTCTGTTCCCACTTACCCTTTTTTTTGTGGCAGAGCAGACCCTCTGCATGTTGTTTTATGAGCCTGTGAGGATGGTGAAGTGGATCTGCATCCTGGGCGCTGAAAGCTGTCATTTAAGTTTGCTGCTGAGCACTCTGCAGAGGGGTTAATTTTTGTGTGCTGGTGGCATTGTGCTTTACAGGTCGTTGGGGACCTCATGGTTAGAATTCAGCGCATCCCAGATTTCACTCCCAAACTTCTGCTGGTCAGAAAGCGCCTGCTGGGCTTGGAGCCAGAAGGCCCCATGTGAGTAAATGCATCGCATATTCTTTAAGACCCCTGGTTGTTTGGTTGGGGGGGGTGTCGTGTGCCAGTCCTCATTCTCTGCTGTTCTTTCTTACTCCTTAGCATTGACCACATGACGTTACTAGAGGGCGTGATTGTGCTGGAAGAATTCTGCAAGGAGCTGGCAGCAATTGCATTTGTGAAGTATCATGCCTCATCTACACCATAAGCAGCCTTGATGAGCAGCCAGGTTGTACAGCCACCTAGCTCGTTTCAGTCAAAAAGACTATTGACAGCAGCCAGATCAGAAGAGGTGGTGCCTCCTGGCAGAGTCAGCTGACATCTGGCAGAACTGGAAGACAAGTTACTTGCACCAGATGTTGACACTGCATGAGAAAGGGGATTCAGATGGACCTAGAATATGACAGCATTTCTAGCCACTGTGAGAAGAGGTGCAGAAGCTGCATGAGGAACCACAGACATCAGAGCTTGGTTATTCTGTTGTATAATGACACTGTGTAGAGAGTTGGGGCTTCTGTATGTTCTGAGGCTCACACGCACCAGTTCGCTTTTTTGTGACCACGTTACTTTAAGGAAGCAAAATTCATTTTGTAACATTTTTATGTCTTAATTCTTTTTCTTTTCAGTTGGATATATGAAAGGAAATTGCAACTGAAATTGCAGTGTATATTATTTGGGGGTGGGGTGGAGAAAAAAAGAAGAGGTTCAAAATAATTCAGCAATCCATATAGGATGGGATCATTTTTGTTTTGGTGAATCTTAGCTCTGAGCTTGATTCCCCAGCTGATTACTCTAGGAGATACATCAGTATAAAATCAATACTAATGGAATTAATCCTGATTTGGCATCACATCCACAACAAATATATCTGAGATGTACATGTTTCTAGCATGTTTGTGTCTGTCATTCCAAGTGACTGCTTGTCAGGTCACCTGTGTAACTAGATTTGCTTTAAGTTTTGGCTCCTGAGCCCTAGTTGCTTGACTCGTGACACCTTTACAGGGAAGTTAATTACAGGTCATTAGTAGCTGTTGCTGAAACAGTATTTTTGATTTCTTTTCAATTGCTATTTACCCTGAATTGGTTTAAGAATCTGTTGTGCCTTGAAAGTTAGCAGCCTAAAGGTTCTGTCAGTTTTAGAAAGGTTTTTTGTTGCTTGTCTGACCATTGCAGCAGTGCCCAGTGAAAGACTGACTGATTCGGGTACAGCATTGATTACCACATACAGGACCAAAATTTGCACCTGCTTTTGGTAGTGCTGGGATGCAGAAGTGTCTCTCAGTGAACCCTATTCAGTAGGAATACTATCAGCCAGGGCAGGCATTTGCACTGCAAGCAGAGGGCCGTTTGTACTTCAGAAGGCTTTGATTCTGCTTCTCCAGCATGACGGCAGCCAGCACTTCAAACAGGTCTTGCTGCTCTCTGCTGCACGCTCGCTGTCAGGTCCAGGTGGCCTTCAGGTCACACTGAGTGACTCGAAGGAGGGACCTGTCCTGCTTTTCACACAAGTGTGTGGCACCCCTTTCCCCACATAAGCAGGCAAGGTAGTTTAGCTCCTTGTGTTTACATTTCATTTCTTTATTTGTCTTTCTTTCTGTCCTATTTGCACAGCTAATGCCCATTTCAGATGTGATTGCTCATATGCAAATACAGGCTAATTTACTTAGTCATTAGAATTTTTCTGGATGTACATGACTGTACCTAGAATCAGATTCTGCTCTGAATCCATGCCTTTGAGGTCTTGTTTTTTAATATTTATGGAGTCTGGATGTTGAGAAGCCTTTTGAGTTAGCAGGTTAATTAGAACAGTGTCACAGTTAATGGGCTAAATTTATTCTTGTCACAACATTGAAGAGGGTCCTGCTGTAAGAGCTTCCAATATAGTTTCAGTTGAAGAGAGCATCTCTGCAACTGAGGAAACGTTTTGGCAGGTAGAACCTTTATTCAGTCACTTCCTTTATTGGGAGGCTTTTGTCCAAACCGTTGCATTGTGGCAAACAAAAGCATGTTTTACTTCTTCACTTTTTTTCTTCTCAATTTAGCCCCAATGTGTTGTCAGGTCAAAGTAGCATGGTAGGGTAACATTTTAAAAGAAAATAACATTCTTTTTTTTCCCCTTTTGTTTTTGTTCTTTGGAAGCCTACCTTGAAAGTAACAGAAGTCCTGCAGTCAGTCCAGGTTAGAAGCTTTGTTAATGTAACACACCTGACCTTAGTTCAGGAAGCCTCTGTGCAGAGTGATGTTTAATAAATAAACTTGTTATAAATCAAGTCTCAGCTCAGCAAAGTTAAACATAAGCTTCATTTCAAGAACCCCTAACTCACAGTCCTTTACCTGAATGGAGTTAAGCTGTTGAGCACAAATGCTGATGCTTTACTCATTTGGGTCTTTGTTGGTTATGCTCGAGCTTAATTACTTCTTCAGATTTTCTGGCTTCTTTCTTGTTTTTTTTTCCTTTTTAAAGCATATGTTCCAGAATTCTTCTAATGTCCCAATTCCAGTGGGAACTGGAAGTGAAAATGCTACTAGAAATGAAAATGAGAGAAATGTTAAACAAAATTTGCAAGAGCATTCCAAGCAGCATCACAATTTATAAAGCCATTCAAGAGATGCCTGATCTCAAATGGAAGCATTAACTTCACCTCTTTTGTTGTTGTTTTCACTGATGCCTGAGCTCATTACCCTGTAAGGAATTTTATCAGCCAGCTTCTGGAAGGACTGCTGCAGTCTCTGTGGCATTTTAATGCAAAAGTCTCCTGAGTGGCAAACAGTCCCTTCCAGCTCCTCCATGAGAAAAATAAATAGCTATTAACTAGAAGAACTCTTAACTGCAGGATGAAATTGTTTGCTCTGCAGCAACATTGGTGATGTTCTTGCAAGCACCATTCTTGCAAACATCTTGCATTTAGCTGATAAATTTACAAGGCATGGATCCATCCTGATAGAACTGAAGCAGTTCTTAAAGTTGCTTTATCCTAAACTGCTTTAGTACATGCTGGCAATGACTTCTATTTTTGTAATAGCGATTTAATCTTCCATGAGAGATGGAACTCATTTAATTATTTTTTGGTGATATTTTTTCATGCACTTTTTTTCTTTTCTTTAAAAAAAAATAAATAAGGGGGTTAGGAGTTAGTTCAGGTCCTTGTTTTCACCTTTCTGATCTATGCATGTCATTGAGGTGCCCGTTGTGTTTCTGTGTGCGTGTGTTTGTACGTGGTTATTTATTACCCAGAGATGGACACCTGAGAGAATATGTGGCCTGAAGTTCCCAGCATATGCAGATCCTCCAGGTGTCAGTGGGAAATGCAAGTGCTTATCACCTTAGAAAGTACACCCACTAGGATTAGATTGAAATACTTGAGAGGTAATACTAGAGTAATTTTTTATTTCAGAAAGCAGATCCAAACCACACTTTAATCCTGATGCACATGTTTGTAAATAGACACATTTTTTACTCTATTTTTTTCTCTTCCCCCCCCCCATTTCCAGTATGTATTTGATTTAGAATCTGATATAGCAAATTTTGTAATAAGCCATGTGTTAGCTCTGGTAGAAGAAGTTTGTCCTTAGTTTCTCATATGACTGTCATATTCTTGGTATTCAGATCCTGTCTGTGTAATGTTCTTATGTATTTGTTTGTGCAATATAAAAGCTGTGGCTTGATACACAGCTCGAGTCTGGTTGGACAACACCTTTGTATATATATACATATATATATGTATATATAAAAGGACCAGAATCCCAAGCTTGCTTACACTACGATTAGTGTAAAGATTTTCACACTCAATTTTACAGGGCACAGGTAATGATGGAATGGCTTTGTAAAGTGCATGGTAATTTCTGCCATAGCCTGCTGTGAAATTGCACAGGTGCCATTTTATTAGTGCTGTTTGTCTTGCTCAAAGAGGTACTAAACCAAAGTGCTGGGATGATGCGGTAGACTTGGGGGCGACGTGGAAAATCCATACCTGACACTGCATGTCATACAGGGGTTTCAAACCATGATCCTTAATGCTTTCTGTGCCCTGTAAAATAGTGTAACTATATTAAAAAAAAATAATCTATATATATACTCCTTGTTTTGCCTCCTGCCTTGTTTACATTAAACAGAGGATATTCAGTAAAATTTTTCTATTAAACCTTTGTGTAGGTCACTTACTGACGGTGTTGCCAAGGTTTCACAAGTGTGGGCTTTCTAATGAGGAATTGCTCAACAGCCACGTTACCAGACATACAATAGTGAGTTTTATGAAGGAGGTTGTGATAAATTCCAGCTTTTTTCTTTTGTGCTAAAAAGGTGCATGGAGGATTAAAAAGGGATATTCTCAAATAAATTAATTTCCTCGAGGCGACTGCTTCCGTTCTTACAGAATCGCTGATGGGTTTTGTGTGGATGACCTCGAGACAGAAAGTGTTTTAACGTTTTTCCATCATGCCTCTCATCCTGAAGTCCTTTCATTGATTTTTAGTCAATCCCAAAGTCCTTCCACATATTTTGAGTCTGTCTCTGCAGCATCTTCTGGGGTAAGCCTGCTTCCTGTAGAGTTCCTCTGCAGGGCAGGGAGTGAATCAGCATGCTCTTCTTGCTCATGAAAATTGGAAGCTAAGGGAAACGGCCAGGATGGAGTCATCCTGAACACAGATTAGCATTGCTCCTCCTGTGAGCCCTAGTATCAGCCAAAGCTGCACCTGGACAGGACCTTGGGTTTCTATTGCATCTGAGTGCAGTGTGTCAGTCAAAACATGAGTTTATTGAATTGGGTGCGAAGGTCACGACCGTGAGCAAGGACAATTCCTTCCTTCAGGGTCTTTGAGAGAGGCTTTTGTACATAGGTCTTTACATACATTTTTATATCTTGTAGAGTTGCATTTGTTGGGTGTTTTTGCTTAGTACCTCATCTAGTTTTGTTGTCCTTCAAGCTTTCATCAGCTTTTTAAAACTCTCACTGCTCTGTAAGATCCCCTCTGAGGGCAACACTTGGATGTGAAGCTGCTTCTCCTTCTCAGAGTTGAACAGCTGCAAGTGCTCTTGCATCTTTAACAAGAGGAGCGCTACGGCAAGACGATACACTTGACAGCTTTTTTTACAGCTCTCAGCATCTTTCCCCCATCCTCTTGGGTCTCAGAGATTGTCATCTCTCACCCCAGATCATCTATTTGCTGTGCCTGCGTGAGGCATTTAGAGCTTTAGGGACGCTTTGCTTCTTCAAGCAGTGAGGCAGTCGCATGGAAATTTGCACATTCTATATCTGGTATTTTTATCTCACTTTGCTATCCTGGAAATGGCTGGATTATTGAAGCATGATAATCTTATGACACTTGCATTCTGATGGGAGATTTTGGGGCACTACATCCTATTGGGGGAAAAAACCAAAACCAACCAAAGCTACCACAGTATTTTCAGTGTGTGGTCTCTACTTCATATTCATTAACTCCTTTTACAGATTCTCAAAGCTCTCAGCGTTGAAAGAAGTAGTGCAGGATCTACTGAATTTGTTAACCTTTAAATGTTAACAAAAGTGGTGCTGGGAAAACCTCAAGGATTTTGCTGGTTTGCTATATGATCCAAGTGGATTAAAGTGGATTAATGCTCAGAGAAGTGAATCTGTCACAACTTACATGAGCCCTTTTGGCCTAAACCTGTATGTAACTGGTGCATCCTTTTATCAGCCAAAGTTCCCTTTGAAGGGTGAGAAAAAGAACTGAGGAGCAATGTAGGGATCAAGCGAAGCATATGGTGGATGAAAGTTTTCAGGTGTCATAAGCTACTTGGAAATGCCAAGAACAAGGAAGTGTGAGAAGTTAAATTTTGCAAGTTTGGTCTGAGTGCCTTGGAGTCAGATCTGCCAGGATAAAAAGATGCAGCTGGGAATGAGGTTTCTCACCAGCCTATTTAAATTGCCCTCACTAGGATCATATACACATATACATATATATATATACATTCTGATCTCTGTTTCATTAAATCCCTGATGGTTATTACCATGACTGCTGGTGGTGGCATAAAACGTGTTAGCACTGCAGAACCGACAATTTTGGCTGTGTCTTGTGGCTCTGGTGAGGTGGAGAAATGGGATACATTTTGTTGGCTTTGTCTCTCTGCTCTACAGCTTCATGGTTCAGTGGAGGTTTGTATGGTGTCTCCTGTCTCTGGTAAAACATTTTACACACTGAAAAATATGGAAACAGGTGGAAGGAAGGACCTGGTTACAGTGCTAGGCTGTAGCAGCATGAAGAAAAGTATTCTTACAATTACCTTCATTTTCAGAATAGGTGAACCTCCTTATATTCTGAAGTGAACAGTTCCCTGAAAGAGCAGCTGCTGAAAAGAGAAGGGTATCCTCCACAGGTAGCTCTAGGCAGCAGGTATAAACTTGCTTTACAAATTTGTACAGAGGACAGCAGAGCCAAGCCCTGTGTTTTGAGGTCTAGTATCCTGTTTCCACTTTGGAGGAGTTGTTGTGCTGGGTAATGGCACTTTTAACAAAGACTGCAGGAAGTGCTGCAGTAAACAGAGGAAGATGCTAAACTGATTCAAGGGAGGAGGGTGACAGAGGTAACTGAGTTTAGCAGAGTTAAATTATGGCCTGGGGTTAGAGGAACATTACTTCCCAGTAAAGAGATTTGAAACCCTTAAGCAACCAAGACTGAAGGAATTGCAGAGCCTAATTTATCAGAATGCAATTAAGAATGACATCCTGTCGTTGAGGAAAACCAATATTCATCAATGAAAACTTCCTGACCAGGAGTGCTGCTAGACTAGAACGGGAAGGAGCCTGTGACCTCATAGTTTTTAAAACCAGACTGAACAAACCATTGAATGTTCCAAGAGGAACACAGCCTGTGTCAGTGAGGAGACAAGGCAAACATGCATTTACATCCTCAGCCGCCCAGCTAATTAACAGCTCCTGAATAACAGACATTTGTTCTGCTAGGAAGCCACGAGCTGGACTGATCCACTTGAGCATTTGCTGTAAATGAGGCAAAGTTGCTGCAATCTGAGCAAAGCAATTTTCAGCCTTCCCAAATGCAACTGGCTTTCATTATAACCTCTTTGCAGAAGCAGCACCCATTACACGCTGTGGGTGGTACAGCTTGATTAGCGGGGCCAGGATCTCCCCCCACCATCGCTGAGCTGCCTTGGAGGGAAGAAACAAATTACCTGTGCTCTGAATTGTCATTATCCTTTACTTGAGAAACCCACTTCTACTTCCCTCATCTCCGCAGCCACAGGAAGCACCTGTCAAGTTTGTATTTCTTAATTTGGGTCATGCATTTTTATTTCCTAAGGTTTTCAGAGCCTCCTGGTTTTACTGTTAGCAGTGTCCATCAATACAGTCTGTATTTCCAGACAATTTTCCCTTCAGCTTCCTGCAAAGGGAAGAAATTTTTACTGTTTGTCATGCCTTCGGAGGCTCATGTTCTCCTGCCTTGTTAATTCCATCCTTTTCAAATCCCTGAAGATGTTTTTCATCCTGTCCTTCACCTTGGGGATTCTGCAGTCAGCAGTTTGTGCAGCTCAGCAGGCAGGGAGTGTTAAGGACAATACAGACAAAGGCAGAGCTGCTCCTGTCCACCCAGATCCAGCTGCAGGATCTGCAAGAGGAATTCAATCTACATAGCAAACATGGCTGAGGGGATCAAGAAGGGAAACCCCGGCACACTGAAATCCTTGGGAAGTTTGCCGTCAGCAGAAATGAGCAAAATCTTCACTCCCTGCTTTGCAAACTCTTTTTGGCATTTCTGATAATGTTGTTAAGTTATTCAGAAGGGAAACAGGAATGAAAAGTATCAAAGAAAAACCTGTGTTCACGAGTTTCCTGTGATAGCTGAGGAAAACACAGCTCGGTCACAATTAACAGACAGACATTTAAGGAGATACCTTCTATTGATTTGAAGAACCTGTCTGCACAAACAGTGGCTTGGCAGCAGTTCTGATCTTGCCAACAGCCTATTTCATACCAGCTCAGCACAGAGACAGAGGCCTTGGGTCTGCTCAGGGACAACTGATGGCATGGACCAAGGGAACTGCAGCAGTTTGCAAACCTCAGAGCCATTTTAGAGCATTACCAAAGAAGTCAAGGACGAGATTCTTATTTCCTATACCATAGAACCATAGAATCATAGAACATCAGAGGCTGGAAGGGACCACCGGAGATTGTCAAGTCCAACCCCCTGCCAAAGCAGGATCACTTAGGGTAGTCTGCACAGGAATGCATCCAGGTGGGTTTTGAAAGTCTCCAGAGGAGGAGACTCCACAACCTCTCTGGGCAGCCTGCTCCAGTGCTCTGTCACCCTCATTGTAAAGAAGTTTCTCCTCATGTTGAGGTGAAATCTTCTATGTTCAAGTTTGTATCCATTCTTCTTTGTCTTACTCCTGTGTACAACCAAAAAGAGCTTGGCCCCCTCCACTTGACAGCCACCCCTCAGATATTCATAGACATTGATCATATGGGTATATGAAATGTATACTTCATATATTTCATATGTGAAATTGCTCAGAATTCAGTTGTTTTGATGGCACTTCTTTGTTCAAATAATTAAACACAAATTCCTAAAGGAACTGAAGCCTGAAGAGTTTTGGATCAACACTGAATCACCCAAGTCTCTTGGCCTTGCTTACATAGACAAAAACTTTCAGGGTCTTGCACATTTGTTGGCCATTGGAATGTGCTGCCCGGGGAGGTGGTGGAGTCACCATCCCTGGAGGTGTTCAAGGGGGGATTGGACGTGGCACATGGAGCCATGGTTTAGTTAGTCATGAGGTCTTGGGTGACAGGTTGGACTTGATGATCTTTGAGGTCTTTTCCAGCCTTACTGATTCTATGATTTAAAGCCAGTGATAACTCTTGTGCCAGAAGGCAGATTTGTGGTTGGTAAGTAAGACCTTACAGTTACAGATTCAGATTCTGCTGTTCCCTGACTTTTTTTTTTTGCTGCAATTTAGGAAAAGTAAGAGTAATAATGCTGCATAAAGCATGCATCAAAACTCTGCAAGCAGTTTCATGCTACATGTATTAAATGTCTGCTTCCCTGCAGCCAGGATCTCAGCTTGGATCATTAAATAAGGAGTCAGTTTAATATAAAACCAACAAATCACAATAAACTTTGATATGTCCAAGATGGAAACTAGATTTATCAGACCTTATCAGATCAAGAGTGAGCACAACCTTTTTCTTTCTTCCCCCCCCCTTTTATAATTGATTCCAAATGTCAATTTGACCTACTAATATGATTCTAATTGCCCAGTTTCTAAAACGGAGTTGCCTTTTTGTTTCTAAATATCAACCAAACAGCAAAATGAAAAAAACCCTGAATGTCTGGGTATGATTAAATGTGATCCATTCAACTGGTGGGGCAGTACCACAGCTTCAAAACCATTCCCTCCAGTTTATGTCTCTCAAGTGAGAGGCTGACAAGGAGCATTCTGGCTGATTTTTTTTTTTCCTAAGAGGGGAAAGCTACAACATGGAAAAATGTTTTATTTCTGGGGTAGAAAGGGGGCATACATTCAGCTGGATAGGCTGGGATGATGGTGTATGTCCTTATCCTGTAAACCATTGTATATATCATTTTATTTTGGAAATCAGCAAAGGTGTGGGAGCAGCCAGGCAGAAAGGGACATGGGGGTAGTGGCTGACAGCTGGCTGAACATGAGCCAGCAGTGTGCCCAGGTGGCCAAGACTATAAACTTGGTGACCCAAGAAGGCCAATGGCAACCTGGCCTGCATCAGAAATAGTGTGGCCAGCAGGAGCACAGAAGTCATTCTGTACTCAGCACTGGTTAGGCCATACCTTGAGTACTGTGTCCAGTTCTGTGCTCCTCAATTTAAGAAGGGCACTGAGACACTTGAACGTGTCTAGAGAAGGGCAATGAGGCTGGGGACAGGTCTGGAGCACAGCCCTGTGAGGAGAGGCTGAGGGAGCTGGGGTTGCTTAGCCTGGAGAAGAGGAGGCTCAGGGGAGACCTTCTTGCTGTCTACAACTCCCTGAAGGGAGGTTGTAGCCAGGTGAAACTCTCATTGGTCTCTTCTCCCAGGCAAGCAGCACCAGAACAAGAAGACAGAGTCTCAAGCTGCGCCAGGGGAAGTTTAAGCTAGAGATGAGGAGAAAGTTCTTCACAGAGTGAAGAATGTGCTGCCCAGGGAGGTGGTGGAGTCACCATCCCTGGAGGTGTTCAAAAAAGGACTGGATGTGGCACTTGGAGCCATGGTTTAGTTGTCATGAAGTGTTAGGTATTAGGTAACAGGTGGGACTTGATGATCTCTGAGGTCTTTTCCAACCTGGTTGATTCTATGATTCACTGCATTTCATATTTCTAGACTTTAGTGTGCTTGTAAACATAGCTTCATTTGCTTCCACTGAGCTAGTCTGGCAATCTTTATTTTGGGGGGGGGGTAAGTTCAACCCACCACACTTCATTTGAACTTCTATTGACCTGCCTGCAGCTTTTAGTTCAGTTTAGCTGTAACAGCAATTTTTCTTCTGATCAGGTGGATGTGGCTAAACTCTTTGCTTATCACTGCAATGGTGCCTCTGTGTACCCTAATGAAATAATGCAGTGTAGAGAAGTGTGGGGCTGGTAATATGCCAGGGACCTTGTGAGCATTAAATCAGAGGGATACTGGTGTGGGACAAAAAGAAATTGGGCATAGCCTTTGCACTGGTGACCCCAGAGCAAAGGACTCACAGTTAACACAGGCCTGGAGCTGGGCAGAACTGGTTTGAGGGATAACAAAGAAACAGTAGCACTTCAGAGGTGCTATACAAAGCAAATGTTGATGTGATGTGGAGCTGCAGAACAATGAAGAATGGTGCAAAACAGGTTCAGAAGTATATTAAAACTGAACCCAAGTGGATCCTGAAGTGAAGGAAACAAAGCTACCCACACAAACATCATAGTCCTCTTGGTGAAGAACTCTTGAGATGAGCTGCTGCAGCAGCCCCACCACCAGAATGACAGCACCAACCACAGCACTCCAAGGAGCAGGAGAAGGGGCCTGTAACATCAGGAAAAGGAGCAGAACCTGGGAAGAGCCATTTTAACAGGCTTCTTATTAGCACTGGAATGTTTTGTGCCTAGACAAAGCTGCTTCTTTCTGTAATAATTGGATCTGGGCTGATACCAGGTCTTGGAACAGCCTGCAAGGATTTCAGCTATGCTTACAATAAATTCTTGGCTTTGTATATAATATGTGTTTCCTCTTTGCCTATAAACAAATTTTGAGGCATTACAGTAGCAAATACATTTTGGAACTAAAAGCCAAAAAGGCAAGTAAGAGGATCAAACACTGCAGGAAAAGTTCACCCTCCTGCTGCCAGAAGGAGAAGCAGCTAACAAAGCAGGGACAGAGACTTCTCTCTTCTGATGAAAAATGTAATCCATTTTCTTGTTGGTTTTGCTCCTGATACCCTCCACGCTGTGGGAAAGCCGCTTGTGGGTTTTTCTTGAATAAGAACAGTGACATTTGATCTCAAATTTGTCTGGAACTGAGACTGGGGCTATGTGTGAGGCTGCTGGTAAATAAAACTCTTCAACATTTAAGTGGTGCTGAAGCCCTGGTTTGCAGAGTTGAGCTGCGTGCAGCCGCGTCATCCCTACTAAAGAAACAAGAGCACCCCTGAGTCCTGCCTCCAACCAAGCATTTGATAACAAAAAGCTCTTTTTCTTTGGTTCGAATCTAGACATCTCTGCTCAAGTCCAATTCCGCTCTGCCACTGCCTCCAGGTTTAACAAGAGTAAAAGATGACTGCTGTGACAGTCGGTATGACCAGGCTGCAAAAATAGAAGCACGGAATTTCATTTGGATGCTCATCATTATTTAATCCGGAAAAGAGCAGACATTAAAATTTCATTTGACCAGAACATATTTGCCTTTGGATTTGGTCCCAAATAATTTCATTCCCCACTTACTGCATTGTTTCAGTGACAACATGCCCAACAGTGTAATTATTCTTAAGGGGGTCGGCGTGCATGTGGGAAACAAAGCACTCATCAGTGGGTACCATTCTTAGCATCCATTTGTCTCTTGGCTCCCTGAATCACTATTATGAAGGATTTCCAGGGAGCTGATACCCATGTTCTAAACTATTATGTTTCCTACCATTTATAAGCATGTCTGAAACAGAAGTCATTCAGTGGCTGTTGCTGCTGCATCCTTCAGGGACAAAATGTTCTAAAGAGCTAATGTTGGTCTTTCATTAAGAAACCTATTCAGAACCACAGAGAGAATGATTTTGACAGTGCAATCGGTAGCTGCTCTAGGGTAGGAGCTTGACAGGAGTCCTATTTTGAGCTAAATGAATGTATACTGTTTATTTAAAGAAGCAGAGCCAGTTACAGATTTTGGTATGCATATGTAAGTGTATACCTGTGTGTCTTGTGCCTCTCTAGGTTGCACAAAATCATTCTGCCTTGATAAATGAAAACCAAATCTGCTCTTCCTGGCCAGGCCTGGCATGAAGAGTAAGAAAGAAAAAGTAATAAGGTGTAAAAAGGGTAGATTAGAAAAAAATAGAAAAGAAAAGAAAAGAAAAGAAAAGAAAAGAAAAGAAAAGAAAAGAAAAGAAAAGAAAAGAAAAGGGAAAAATAAGAGAAAAGGAAAGAAAAGGAAAGAAAAATTAAAAAAGAAAAGAAAAGGAAACAAATTAGAGATTCCTTTGAGCCCAAGATCAGTCATTTTACCCTAAATATTTCATGTTTTCCTAGCATGGACACACTTTGGTTCTTAATATAGACTCATAGAATGATTCAGCTTGGAAAAGACCTGTAGGATCAAGTCCAACCTTCAACCTCACACTGCCAAGTTCTCCACCAAACCGTGCCCCTAGGCACAGCATCTACACATCTTTAAAGTCCTGCAGGGATGGTGACTCAAAACACTTCCCTGGGCAAATGCCTGTTCCAAATGCCTGACAACTCTTTTAGTGCAGATATTTTTCTTAACATCCAGCCTAAACCTCCCCTGGTGTAACTTGAGTCCGTTTCCTCTTGTCCTATCACTTGATACTTGGGACACAAACAGACAGCAGCCCTTACGTTTCAGGAGGTTAAGTGTGAGAGGAGGGAGGAGAACATTTAGTGAAGCAGGGAAGGGAAAGTGAAGGGCCTCAAGATTCACAGTGACAGAACAGATTCACTGCTTGTCAGGTGAACAAGGGTACAAATTCACATTGTGGTTCTTCTGGTGGCAAAGCTGGTTTAATAAAATATTATCCCTAGCTGCTGGGCCTTGACTTTTATTTTTGCTGAAAAATATAGATAAAGATATATGAAAGAACATTTCACTCAACAAATGACCACCCAAAAATGTTCAACCAGCACAGAGAAAGGTTATGAGTTGTGTGTGAGGTGGAGACATGAACCATCATGAAAATGAGCTTCATGAAGAACAATGGGAAATGGCAGCAATCTCCAGCAAGGAAAGATGGTCATGTGGCTCAACCATGTTCTGGGGAGCTAGAAGAAACTGGTTGCTGTCCATGAACCCTGCTGCATGATCGATCCCCTCTGGTACTACAGCATGAGAGAAGTATCTCTTCAGAAGGGTGTAGTTACATCTCAATAATGAAAGTTTAATTGAAGATGGCATAAAAATACAGCATTGTTATCAGGTCCTCTCATCTTTCTAAGTGTCACTGCACAGGTAATTGCAGACTTTGAAAATCAGATGTCCTGGTAGTGCTACTGAACAGATTTGCTTGTGTCTTAGCAAAATGTTCTTTGCAAGGCTTTGGAGATCAAAGACAAGTCTGGGCTTGGTTGGAAACCAATTATCTACTGCTGCGTGGACCCTTGAAATCTAACAGGATTTTTATTTCCTTTATCCTTTGATCCCCTAAATGAGCAATATAAAGACAAGGGAAAGCAGAACAAAAGAACAGATGTACCAAGCAAAGAGAGAAAATAGAATCTGTCTGTAGGTTAGTTGGATAAATTAAAAAAACTAAACAAACAAACCCCACAAACAAACAAACAAACAAAAACCCCCACAATAAAATTGGGCTGCTGGATTAGGGAGCCCCATCAAGCTACAGGCATAAGCAACGTATCTATCAGCTTAGTGTCTTTACAATGCACATAAAACACAGAGTTGAAACATGGATTGCCCATGGATGTCCACAGGAGGTACATTCTTTTGCCCCACAATCACCTGGAGTTACAGAATTATTTGTGCAGTTGATCATAGAATCATAGAATCAATAATAATGCTACTTAAAGTAGCACATAGAATAGAATAGAATAGAATAGAATAGAATAGAATAGAATAGAATAGAATAGAATAGAATAGAATAGAATAGAATTAACCAGGTTGGGAAAGATCTTTGAGATCACTGAGTCCAACCTATCACCCAACACTGTCTAATCAACTAAACCATGGCACCAAGCACCCCATCCAGTCTCTTCCTAAACACCTCCAGTGATGATGACTCCACCACCTCCCTGGGCAGCACATTCCAATGGCCAGTCACTCTCTCTGTGAAAAACTTCTTCCTAACATCCAGCCTAAATCTCCTCTGGTGAAGCTTGAGACTGTGTCCTCTTGTTCTGGTGCTGGTTGCCTGGGAGAAGAGACCAACCCCCTCCTGGCTACAACCTCCCTTCAAGTAGTTGTAGACAGCAGTAAGGTCTGAGCCTCCTCTTCTCCAGGCTAAGCAACCCCAGCTCCCTCAGCCTCTCCTCACAGGGCTGTGCTCCAAACCCCTCCCCAGCTTTGTTGCCCTTCTCTGGACACCTTCCAGCAACTCAACATCTTTCCTAAACTGAGGTCCTGCTGCCTCATTTCTTTAGCCTTTTTCTTACTCTTTTCCTAGCTTAGCTTCACATTCCAGGAAGAATCCAATGCTGACAAACATGCTTTGTAGCTTTGTAGTGTTGTTTTCAGTGCTGTCAGCAGACTGTGGGCCAAGAGAAGCAGCTGCAGATCCATTCACTTCTGTAGCATTTCACCCACTTCGATGGCCCTCGGCCTTTCATTTTAGTCTCACTGTCGGGGGTCAGTCCTTGCACTTGAAACAATTAACACTGAGCATCTGAAATCTGATAGGGACTTCAGGCAAAGGGTGAGTGGCTGCCACCTGGTGAGAGGAGGAGAAAAGAGGGGGAGGATGAATGAGCTGGACCTTTTCCTTTTTCATCCAGCACATATTAGTGGATCAATGACTGAAATGGATGAGGGTGCTGCTGAAGTGTCACGGCAGTGTAATGATGTAGCTGCTATTAATGGCTGGAGCTCTAGCCCGGAAATTATAGTGGGAGAAATGGAAGGGAAAAAAAATAATATATATATTCTGATAGCTCTGAATTGGTGATTTGAGGATTGTAATTTAGTGCTTGCTGTCATATTTCATAAAATGGCTACTGTGCATATTTTTCAGAAGTCTGCCTGTTAGTTAAGGAAGGGATCAAGTCAATAAATTGTGTTTGACCATGATTCTCCTCCTGTGACACACAATCAGTGGTGGTGGTGGCTGTCCTTTAAATCAAGAGCTGCTTCATGCTTTTTAGCTGATCTCCTCACAGCAGGGAAATCACAGAATCACAGAATTTCAGGGGCTTTAAGGGACCTCAAAAGATCATCCAGCCCAACGCCCTGCCAGAGCAGGATCACCTACACCAGATCACGCAGGAATGCATCCAGGCAGGTTTTGGATATCTCCAGAGAGGGAGACTCCACAGCCCCCCTGGGCAGCCTGTTCCAGTGCTCTGTCACCCTCACAGGGAAAAAAAAAATTCCTCATGTTTGTGTGAAACTTCCTATGCCTCAACTTCCCATTGCCCCTTGTGCTGTCACTGGGCACCACTGAGCAGAGCCTGGCTCCATCCTCTCAGGACTCACCCTTTACATATTTATGAGCATTGATGAGGTCACCTCTCAGTCTCCTCTTCTCTAAGCTAAAGAGCCCCAGCTCCTTCAGTCTCTCAAATGTACCTCTGGCTATCTAGATCTGGAGCAGCTTTGCAAAACATTATCATTTATATGGACTGTGAACTCAGCATATTTCGAGATCAGATTCCTATTACACTACCATCATTGGCAACACCAAGGCTATCTTCAGGCAGCCCGGATCTAAACACAGATTACACCTACAACGACTAACCTAAGCAAACCAAATATCCCACAGCAAATACATCTCATCTTGCAAAATTGTTGAAAAGGACAAATCTGCTGATTTCAGCTAAATCTATGACCTCAGCAGTTTGACCCCTACCAGGATCCAACAGGTTATTTTGCATATTGACTTCATTTGGGCTCCCCTCCTCCTACAGTAGACAGGTCAGAGCGGGGAGAAAGTTTAGCTCCCTGCTTAGGGAAAATGATGCAAAGGAATGTCATCTGCTTTTGAGATACTGTAAAGTTAATATAAAGAAGTCCATAAGAAAGCTGTCTATAGGAGCACTGCTTCCATTTGCACCTTTTAGCTCTAATCTACCTTCTGTTGCCTGCTCTGAGGCTTTTCCCTTTGTCCCTGCTGCAAGTGGCTGCTGTAGATGCTGCCGAGACTGCAGCTGCCCTTTCTGCAAGCAGGCAAGGGGAAAGCATCCAGCATGAACTGGATGAAACAACCAGCCAGACCACTTGGTGTTTAATAACTGGTCATGAAAAGCATTTCCCACCTAAAATCAACAGTGGGCAGGCCTGCTGAGGCAAGGGGAACTCTGCCCTTCACATGCTTGGATGACATTGCCAGGGCACCCGCCAGTCTCCGCTTTCAGCCCTTTCTACCTGCCCGATTAATTCTCCACATCTCTCTCAGTGGAAGCTTCAATACCTGCCAAAAATATTTTCCTTTGATTTCAGACTCCTAACTTCTTTTCTGTGCTTCCTAAATAGTGGAGGCTCTCTGATAAGGGAGCTCAGGGTGAGCAAGGAGAGCAGACCAGGAGGTGAACAATAATGGATGATCAGGCATAAATATTTCAGAAAAACGTGTCAGCATAAAAGGCTTAGCTGCAGCAATTCCTCCTGAGGGGTCAGGTTGCAAAAACCTCTTCCTCACTCCCCTAGCATCTGCCTCCCTGAGACTCAGGCAGGGACACATCCAAGTACCTAATGCATTTCAAGGATGGGGGAAGCAGGAGAGCAAGTATTTACTTTGCCCTAGTAAAACACTTCCTACAATGCTGCCTTGGTGCTGGCTAATTAAAGCTTACACAGCCAGTTCATCATCAGTCAAAGGCTGCAAACCCTGCTCCTGCCAGGCAGTTCTGCAGACATTAAACTCAGCCCCATGCCTATCTGCTGTTTTATTGTCACTGAACTGGTTTGTGTGAGCTACGTTCCACATGGCTGCACGGACACTCGCCAGCGGTGTAAAATGGTAATAGGCACCCCAGCAGCTTGACCCTTTTCTAACAGACTATTTCATGGAAGATGCTTCACTGCAACTGGAATTTATCTCAAAATGTGCAGTATAGAAAATAAATAAATAAATCTGTAACCCTCCACTCTAATGATCCAAAGCACAGATTAAGTGTACCCTGGGGACTTTCTGCTGAGCTGGTTCAAGAGGTTGCCCTCCCCCCACCAACCCCAGCTTATATGTCCCCAGAGCAGAGGCAGCAGGAGGGGATGATGCATCTGCTCCTCATCTACCCTGGTTGCCAGGCCAGCTACTGCCCTGAATACATCTGGCACATCCTGCAGAACTATAGTACAACGGGGCTGAGCTGCAGGATGGGCAGCCTGAGCTTGCAGCTTTGCCGAGAAGATGAGAACATCTTTGCTCTTCCTAATTGTTATAGGACCTGAAATCTGAGTCCTCTTAAGCAGCCTCTTAGCACAGAATATCTTGTTTGTAAAGACTGATACAGAACTTGTGAAATTACTGAAGGCTGTGGGCTGTACCATGCAGCTATGTAGGCCCTGGAAATCACACTGGGCCCAAGTATTATGTATACATAATACCTTTAAACCACTCAAACTGCATGAATTAGGGTATGTGCCAGCTTGGGAGCTCTTTCTACAGATCCAGGCAGTTGGGCCACCCTGTAAAGAAGAAAGTTGTTCACAGCTCAACTTAGCTTCATCTAACATTTATGTTTTCTAAATGTGCAACAACCAGGCTGCCTGGAGAAAAGGAAATGGAGCAAAATCTCCAGGTCTGGGTTCATCTGAGGGCTCAAGGGTTGCTCTTGTGCTCTTGTGAGCTCAGCCAGCCCTGGTGCATCGCATCCCTGCAGCCATGAGGCAAGAGGTTCTCATTGTGGAGGACAAATGCTGTCAGAGTCTTGAGCTTCAGAGACTTGATTATGGCGTGCAGGGCATTTTAGAGCAGTCTGGTAGCACATTTAGTGTAAGACTTCAGAGATCAGGAGACAGCCGTCTGTCCAGCAGACAGTATGACCAAAACCTGAGGCCACACACAATCAACTAAAGAAGCTACTGTCTTTCCTTTAAAGAGCTTGGTTTCATTGATTGACTATTGTCTCCAAGCTGGCTCTGATATTGAACACTACTAACCTCCGGCTCGAGTTGCACAGTTTCTTTAACCATTGTGTGCAGGGAAAACACTGATTAGATTGCCTGGCTCATTGATAATTTTTCCTTCTGGTTCTGATTATGCAGATGATACTCCTAAAGAGGACATGAGAAAGTCAGTCAAGCATTGCAAAAGCCACAGTAAAATCATATTCTAGAAATCTTCTTTTTTCCCCCTTATTTTTTTCTCTATTTCCCCTCTATAAACTTACTGTGTTTGCAATCAAGACATATAATCAGCACAAGTTTAGACTCCTTTATGGGATTCAGTTAGTTTCCTGATGTGTCTTGAGGAAACATAGCCAGCATGTGGATTTTCCTTGTCAGGCCCACTGCTTGCAGGTAAATGATTCATCTTTGTTTTCACATGTAATTTATTAATGTTTAATTGCTAGTATAGACAATGCTGCACAATTAGTGCTGCTCCTGTTTTCTCTTTTCTACTTAGTGTGGGAACTGGGGAAACCAAGCTTAGCGTGTTTGAAAAGATCCAGCAAAATGTCCCTCCTGACATTGTGTAATTCTCAAGGTTACTTTCATTTCTCACAGAAAATAAATCTAATATGTATTATTTGAAATGCTAAAGGAAAAAGAAGAGAACCATCACAGTGGTCCCAGCTTCTTGTTCTCTAAAGGTCAGCTGTGAGAATGTGGCACAGTGTTAAATCACCGGCATAAAAGAAGCTGGAGCACAACAGAAAGTATTGAAAGAAGAGAGAAAGAAAAAGAAGACTTGAAGAATCCCAGGTCATTATATTGCAGCTCTCAGAACATCCAGTTGCTCTGTAAGTATTGTTTAATTAAATGTACTGGGATTGAGAGCAATATTTATCTCCAATTGCATTACAACTGCAATATTAATTCCATATACCACCGCAGAAGCGAACTGGGAGCAGGTCTGAATTTACATCCTGATGAGGAATTTATGGTGCAGGTCCAAAAGCATCGAGTCAAAGGACAATATTAGTTTGTTGCAAGGGCATACAGACCTCTGTGCCCTTGATTCATGCTTTCTGCTCCCAGTTCTAAGAAGACTTGTGTAAAGCCCAACTGCTTAGTCTGACTGTCACGAAGAAGAATGAAGCAAATACAGTCACCTCTTCAAACTGCAGCTTCCTACAGAAATCTAGGACTGCATCAAATAGGCATTTATCTTGGATGCTGTGTGCAGGGAGAGGCACTCCAGAACGTGGAGCAGTGGCTGAATGGGAAATTCTGACATGACCACAAAAAATGGACTTATGACCTGTAGCAAATGAAGGTCTGTCGATCAGATGAAATGTCAGACACTGCAAAACTAACGGGGCTTGTTTATCACTGTAATTATGTAGCTTTACAATGGGAAGATATTACATATACATGTCTTACACTCTGCCAGGAACTGTTCTGCAGAAACCCAGTAAATTTAATTACTACAGGAGGGGGAAAAAAAACCCAACACCTCTCTTTCATGATCTATCCACCCCTGCAATGATTACTCTGGGGAAATTCCCACTGAAGCCAAGCAGATGGTTCCTACCTTGTCATACACCCAGCTTATTTTCTCTTCAGCTATGAAGTGGTTCACAATGCCATTTTTTCTCTGGAGCTGCCTTGCATTTGGCAGACTCCTGACTGTGTGAATTCCTTTTCATTGTATATGTGAATGAATTGCTTGGTTTCTTTTGTACCCCAAATAACAAATTCCACTTTGGATTCACATAAATAAGGACATGAATCAGACAATATCTAGTCCAAACATGCTTTCAAAGAGATGACTCCCACTGACTCTGTTACGAGGGAGTCAGTAACCAGATTTAATGCCATTGAGCCACATCATCCCTGGTGCATTTCCAGAAACAT
Organism: Dryobates pubescens; assembly: GCF_014839835.1. NCBI lineage: Eukaryota > Metazoa > Chordata > Aves > Piciformes > Picidae > Dryobates > Dryobates pubescens. Next base: position 5,516,399 of record NC_071619.1, on the reverse strand, counting down.
CTGTACTGACCTCTTAAAGACTTGTCCATGCTGGATATTTATGCACTTGCCTGTGACCCATGTTGTGTATTTATGTTTCTGAGCAATCCCTGACTCTCTTTTTGCACAGATAAATAATTTTACACTAAACTATGGCAGATGTGGGTTCAATGAGGCAGCTGCCTGTGTTCTTTGTGCCTGCTGGTAACCTACACTGGTGATGAGGGCAGGATGAAATATGTCTGTGAGACTTGCCAAGGCAAACTTCGTCCTTGTGTCAGAAGCCAGTTCAAGCCCTACACACAAGACAGAGGTGAGGAATTGGATTGTTCTCAGTAGAAAGGTAAAATTCTGCTATTTCTCCTTTCTTCTCAAAAAAAATGTCAGGCTAGCAGTACTCTCAGAAGAAATATCATGCAGAGTTTGGAAAACTGATGAGTATTGATAAATACCTTTCAAGAAACTTTTTGTAAAGTCAAATCTTTGTAAAACAAGAAGTGCCCAAATTAAAAAGGCTGAGCCTAAATTGGCAGCTGCCTGGTCAGGGGGTGGTATACACTTCATCAGGTTTGAGACTATGTAGCTCCAAGGAGTTCTTTAGAGAGACATAAATCACTAATCCCCCTGATCAGTTCAGAGCAGCCAGAACAGAAAATAAAGTTTCCGTGTCTTTGTGCCACATATACCTCCAGGCATCTTCTAACAGATTTCTCTGCAGTTTGAATTTAGCTCTCCACTTCTGAGTCAGACACACAGAGGGAAGCTGTGTTTGAAAGCAAAGAAAATAGCTGAAATCTCTCATGAGATATGATTTTAAATGGCAGTTGGGGGGTGGGGGGGAAGGAAAGAAAGAAAGAAAAGGTTATTTGCAAGCATTATGGCATATTTTTTCTTTGATGGCCATTGAGAGCATAACAATACCTGGGTGACTTAACCTGTAACCATTATTTATTGTAACCTGCTTTTTTTCCCAGAGTGAATGCCTGAATTCGAATCTTGCATTTATCACTAAGTGCACTTCTGGGAAGGGTAAATAGAACAGCCAAGGCCTGGGCTTGCAAGCAAGAGCCATACAGCGATCAAAACCACAAAGTAGGAAAGTGGTTTTAAGTGTCCTCTGTGCTCCATGAGCCTGGAGGGGCTGTGCAAGGCTTGTCCCAGTGGAAATGAGAAGACCTTGCAGCCTGCTCACTCCTCTGATAGTTGGCTTCAATCTCTCAGGGTATTTTTTTCTGTGGAATAAAGAACCCCTTTGCAGGCTTTGGGGAGAAGAACATTCACCCAGGAATGGCTCCAGCACAGTGATTTGTGCAATGCAGTGATTTGCCACACAGCATCTTTGATGAGGAATTACTGTGATGATCAAAGCAAGTTTAATCAGCTCAGTGGTTTCCAAGTGTTTGTAGCCTCTTCTGCCTGCTTGTAACCACCCAGCATGTCTCCTTCACTTTGGACAGCAATGGTGCAGGGAACACCAATAATCTGTGGCCAGCCTTCCTCCGGGCATGTTTTCACCCTCATCCCTCAATGGAAGGACAGATGGAAACATGAATTAGGAGTGGGAGACGCTGCCAACTCTACCCATTGAGGGAAGGGCTTCTGAGGGAAGGTCATTCCTTCTCTCTGATCCCTGCCCCATGAAACCTCTGAAACAAACTAAGAAGATTTCTGAGTCGCTGAGGAGCCTGCGCTTATGAGCTGAAGCTTGGCCTACCAGCATCAAATGAGGCTGTTACTTCAGCTGCTGACCCCGAGCACAAAGCACAGCTGATTCTGGAGACATGATGGTGATTCTCTGACACACAAGCATCTTCCTGTGAGCATCTGGTCTGGCTCCATTTCTCATTTTATGCTGCTCAGACAATACTAAGCTTTCTGGGGAAAAGCAAGTGTACTGTGTGGCTGAATCACACAGACCCCACAGTTTTCAGAGTTAAAACAGTTGGACTTTGAAGCTAAATCTGGATGAATGCTGCTGAAGGGGATAGCAGATCCTCTTTTAGTTGACTGAACCATTAAGCAAGACTTTGAAAAATGAGGAAAAAGTCTCACAAGGCTTGTTTCATACAAGCTGCTATTCTAGGCTTCATTCCTCCCCCAGCTGGTATTTCCTGCTCTCCAAAACACAGGGGAGAGCTTAGGCTTTATATAATGGGATTTATCTGAAAGAGGAATCCTTAAACTCTAACTCTTAAACTCATGCTATGGCATGAGGAGTGTGGGTGGCTGGGGTTGCTGCACGGCTGATACCTACCCAGCAGTGTGCTGTGCAGACAGCCCTGGTGAGGGAAGAGTAGAAAGGCTGCTCTTCCATAAACCTGCCTCTGCTGTGTTCAAGAGAAATCTAATTCAAGCTTTATCTTTGAGGATTTGTGTGGGGAAAGTTTTCTGAACAAGGGGTAATTTTGCAGTAGCTGGATGTGCCAGCCATGGAGCAGTTACAGTAACTGTTCCACTTTTGCTGAAAAATAACTTCTTCATTTGACTATCAGATCACATATTTCTTTCAGAGTTCCCCTCTCCCATTGCTGATACTGAATCAGCAGGTTCCCATATTAACTTTCTGAGCTGTTGTCACTTGCAGCACTTCATCTGTTCCAACTCTTTCCCCCTTAAGCTCTTTTGGACTGAAGCAGCTATAAGCTCCTTGCAGTTCATTCACTGGGGCTCTCAGTTTGGCAGAGTATCAGACTGATGCCAGGGTGGCCACAGCCATGGGATTTTTTTAAGGACTTTTAGTTCTTGCCATCTGTCTGTTGGCTCAACTCTTAAGAAATTTAGATTGTGTTGCATTCACAAAGTTGTTTCCCCCCCCCCCCCCCCCTTGGACTGCTGTCAGGATATGCAATCTGTCTCTGTAAGTGTTCCAGTGAGACAGCACTTGAGATGTGGCAAAATGCCTCTGACTTTTACACATGTTTCTTTATTTGTTAATAACAGGTGATGGTAATGATGCATTACCATGCACATCACCTGAGAGGCAGTGAGCACAAAGAGGTTCAAACTCAGACTTTAAATGGGGATTTCCTGTAATTTAGGACAGTGTAGCAACATTTTCTATGCTCTTGCCTCATTTTGTCCTTTTAAACCAGGTCGTTTTGTCAAGCTGCAATGCAGGAATGAGTGATCTGGTTTTGTGTCTGGATGAGGCTTTCCACAGTGAGACCATTTCACTCAGCAGGGCAGGCAGTGAAGAAAATGTGGGGGCAGCTGCACAGCTTCTGGGTTCTTGTTGCTTCTGTGCAATGTAGTTGCACCCCACATTATCTTTCATATGTATTTTTCCCCTGAGATGTTTTGGAAGAAGGTGGCATTGCACTGACACTCCACTACTCCTCTCCATGAAGCTGTTTTTGTCCTATGTCATCAGACAGGCAGCTATTCTGTAACACCACCTAGAGATCTTAGAATCATCGAATCATAGAATGGTCTGGGTTGGAAGGAACCTCCAAAGGTCATCTAGTCCAACCCCCTCTGCAGTCAGCAGGGGGCATCCTTAACTAGACCAGGTTGCCCAGAGCCCTGTCAGGCCTCACCTTGAGTATCTCCAGGGATGGGGCCACAACCACCTCCCTGGGCAATCTATTCCAATCTTCCAGTACCTTCAGGGTAAAGAACTTGTTCCTAAACCTCAGAGCCAGTGCCCTAGGTACCTGAACTATTTTGATGCTGGGCATATATATGTATGCGTTCCATTAAAGGTTTAAATTCAGACGTGGTTTGTGAACCATTCCCACGAATACAGGAACCCCCTGCTAGAAGATGGGATCAGAGGATGTAAACCACCCTAAGTGAACTGTTCTTACAAAACCTCTGCTTTTGTGAACTGAGTTACATTCTGTGGTCCTGTTTCCAGATATGACTTTTAAGAATGGGACATTCCTAGCAACGAATCTGAAGGTACGAGAGATTCTATCTGGTTTGGTAAAAAGATGATGAGCCCACCAACATTTAACTTAACTTATCATTTTAGACTCTGCTTGAGGGGCCACCTAGGCTTAGCTTAGACTTTTTACCTTGCAAGGTTTGTTTACTTTAAAGACCCTAGAAATCTGACATTGGCAGCGTGTGTCTGGCTATAACCCATACAAAAGAGACATTTAGTTTATTGAATGAAATCATAAAAACCTCAAAATGCGAGCGTGCAGCTGGTTAATATCTCTGTTCTTGTCTAACTGACAGCTTAAAAAACTCCCCACAACTGTCTTAGCTAGAGAATACAATCACATCTTTAACAAAACAGATCTTCCCAGTCTTACTTGATTGCAGGGCTCACATTTTGTATATACAGCTGAAGTCAAACTGAATTATCTTTGGGTTTAGCTGACTGCAGTACTTCTGCAGAGAATGATTATAAATCTGCAACAGATAAAACCTGTCTGTTTTCAGTTTCAATACAAATTAGCTATTTTTTTGAAGTGAGGATAACAACGAAGAGGCACAAATTAGCCAATGCAGGATTGAGATAAATTTAGGGTTACGACAGCTCTCCTGCCCTCAGCCAGTATAATGAATAATTTAGAGCCGGATTTAGGGGCACTCCAGGACTAAAGTATTGCATTATCTAATTTCTGTTGTTACTCTGAAGTGTAAGCAGCAAGCTTATTAAATATGAATGGAGTAATCAGACAAACTGTATGAGTGTGTGTGCGAGCTTCTCATTAATGTTTCACAAAGAAGCATCAAGAAAGACTAAATAGACTGCACTGGATTTAAAAGTAATAAATATACTCCAGAAACAAAGTCACTTAATGACCTTCCTATGAACAAGAGGGCTTAAACCAAAAAGGGTACTCAAGCAGAGTTTCCTTATCAAAGCCATAACTCAAGCAGCCCAGCTTTTGCACATTTCTGGTCACCTCTTGACGATCAATTGCCAAAATATCATTTCCACAGTACCTCCATTTAGTGCCTCTTTTCAATGCATTTACACACTGCTAGTCTCAGCTACCACAGCTTACCAGGATTTTATTACAGCACAGGATGATTGCTGTAAACTGGCTTCTTAGTAGGACACAGAATGTACCTTCAAGCCAAGTTAGCAATTAGGGCATGATTTTCAGCATCCTTTACCTCTCACTGACTTCAACAGATAGCACTCCTGGGATCAGCTCTTCAGCTGTGTAAGTGAATACTGCTTCAAAGTGAACTTCTGAGCTAAAAGAAAACAATACTTTGGCCTTTTTTTCAGCTTTCCAGGAAGACATTTCCAACAGCTAGCAGAGGAAAAACATTCTTTATCACATCTTTTACGTTTGAGATTGCATGCACCAATGTTCTTTTCATGAGTGGACTATGAATCAGGATACCATGAATAGCAGTTCCTTTCCTTTATCAAACACCTTAAACAGAGGTTCAAATTAAATACAGTGAGTTTAAAGTGGAAAACTCCATGCTGACTTCCTGGGTGGTATCAGATTTATATTTCTACCAAATAATCCTCTTTCTAAGCAAAAACATTTCTGAATAAACTCCTCACTATCATTTCCCCATAGTGATGAACATAAAGAGCAAACTTCCTCTTTGTCCATCTCCTTAGATCTTTACAAATCCTGCAGGATAGAACAGCAAATGAAAGAATGAGGCAAATGCATGAAACTCTGGAACAAATGTCAGGAAAAGGACAAATACTTTATTTTTCCTTTCTTGTTTTGAAGAAGAGTATCAGACTTCAGACATGACAGGCAAAGCCACCTGGCCTGCTCATTGTCTGTGATCAAGATATTGGATGGAGTGGAATATTGATGTAGGTATATTTATGAATTTGTTCACACAGACACAGTAAATATGGAATATCATCTAACAATTGCTACCCACACTAGAAAAGCAGAATACGCATCTTCACAATCTCCTCAGTTTTCCCAAGGTCCCTGTAAAGCAACAGTTTTTCTTCTCTCTGTGATTTTAAGTCCAACTCTATGAAAATAAAATCCCAGCATTCTCAGTTTAATCTTACAGTTGGCAATTAACATTGCTACAGTCTCAAAAACCTAAACAATTAAAAGTTGAATAATTTATGGCAAATGGACCAGCATCATAGTGTGCATTAGAAATATACTCCACTGCCTGGAGCTGCTTGATATTGATTTGGGAGTTCTCATTAGAGATACAACTGGCAGTTCCCACCCATGGGCAGTGCTAGTTTTGTCTGCCTGCACTTGCATATTAATTGGGACTAATTCATGGTTACTTGCACTCACTTAGGGTGAGATTCTGTCAATAAAAGAGGGTGGAGGAGGTGTGCTATGGCCATTGGATGATAGGTTGGACATGATGATCTCGTCATCTTCCAACCTGGTCTATTCTATTCTATTCTATTCTATTCTCATGCCAGCAGGTTATCTTCCAGGCAAAACCTGCTGGAATGACCACTGACCTGAATGAGGAGTGTGTCATGATTTGAGAGGTAGAGCCAAAAGGACCAAATTGTTCATTGCCTGATAAACACGGCGTCTTTCTGTGATAGAGTTATAGCATCAGTGGATAAGGGAAGAGCAACTGATGTCATCTAACTGGACTTGTGTAAAGTGTTTGATAATGTCCTGCATAACATCCTGATCACCAAAGTGGAAAATCATGGACTTGAGGGTTAGACCACTGCCTGAATAAGTAATTGTCTGGATGACTGCAGAAAGAGGCTCTCCAGCTATGCCCAGGAGGCCAAGCTTTGCACCTTGCAGAGTTCAAAAATGTAAATGAAGTGCTAAGAATGTTGGGAAGGAACAGAAAGCACAACAGAAAGTCTTTCCATGCCATGCATAAAACCATAACATGACCATATCTCAACTGCTGAGTAAAGTACTGGCCACTCCATATCAAGAAAGATGTTTTTAGAATCTCAAAACAGGTGGAGAAGGTAGTTACAATCATAATGAAGTTTGTAGCCAGCAAATAGCCTCTGTTTGAGGAATGACTAAAGAGAAAGCTTCAGAAAGACTTAATAGGATTCTTCAAATTGAGATGAGACAGATGAGAGGAGAGCGAGATATGATTTAAGGCCTTCAGGTCATGGGAGAGAGGGAGGAAATAAATGAGTTGTTAATTTTTCATTGTACTAGACTCAGGAGGTACCTAGTGCTCAAAATAAAGGAGAAAATAAATAGGACACTTTCACACAGCCACCAACTAACTTGGGAAAGTCACTGCCTGAGAGTAAAGGCTGAATGTACATAAGGTTTCAAAGCAATTAGGCAGATGAGATAATGGATGGAAGATTCATTGATAATGGTTAAATATAATAACCTGCACTGAAGCTTTGGCTAAAAATACCTCAGACTGCTGACAACGAGATGCTGGGTATGTAATGGAAGAAGGAAAACCCTTGCAGTCTTCATTCTTATGCTGTCCCTAAGCATTTGCTGCAGTACAGGCTGGGGAGCTGAACTGACCCAGTTGTTGGTGCAGAGAAGGTGGTACTGCCCCCACTGAAGCCAGAGCACATTGAATGTGGAAGTGTGTTGGAAGAGAAGCTCTGAACTCTCCACAGATGGGGGCTTTGTAGACTTTAGCTTTCTTGTGTCAAGAAAATGACACAATATTTATTTCTTTGATGTGACTTTAATGTTAGATGTTGAATATGGCTTTTTTTCTGGAGGTACAAGCTGTTCCTTCTTGAGCAGGTGAGGAAAGGAGGTCATCTGAGGTGTTGGAGCTCAGGTATTCTCTTTGCTGAGCATCTATCTCACAAACCATTAATTAGAGGCTATGTGTGGGCCCACAAGCTGTGAATGAGTCACCAAAGGACTGATTATGAACACATTTATCTGAATGCTGGAATTGTACAAAGCCAGTTGAGAAAACAAGTATAAATTTAAACTAGTGAAGCCACAAACTTCTTTTCTTCCTCCCCTGTCTCTTAGTATCTCCAAATCAAAATTGAATGCTTTTGAAGAAAACACACTTTAGTTCAACTCATGCTGCTGAATTTATTTTCCAGCTGTGGCATTTAGCAGTTTCTCTGATTTAATAGTGTCTAGGCCCTTTTCACCTTATGTTCTGAATTTATAGAAGGGTAGGTTGGACTTGAATTGTCCATATAAACAATCCTTAATGTCGTGCTCTCTTTCATATGCACATCTGGTGAGCTCTTCTCTGTTCCTAATTAGGATGCAGCTTCTTGGAAAATTAGTTCTTTGACAGCAACTGTACTAAGAGACTGTGCAAATTTAAACAAGAACTAAGTATCCCACTGAGACTTTTATTAGCAACAAAATCAAAGATCTGCAAAGGTATTTTGCTTTTCTTCTCCTTAGCATCACTGAGTCTTCTGATTCCAGACTAAGCTTAGTCCTCTGCCATTACAGAAACACCTGGGCATGTACCACAGATTAAAAGTAACTTCCCTGTCTGTAATAGATCTGTCTCCACTTACTAATGCAATATATTTAGAAAGGGTCCATAAAAAGCAATTGATATCATATTTGTATCATATTTCTCTGTAGCTCTATACCATGAGTGACTTACCAGGAAATATTGCTGCTCTCTTGTTTAGGTAACTGCCAGAGCTGCATTTCACATACAGAAGGAACAGCTAAAAACATGTGGATGCTACTACACTCTGTCCAGTTAAACTCAAATTGACACTATAAATCTGCATTAAATCAGCTAAACAAAGCCTCTTCTTGTCTAAATTATTCTCTATCAAACATAATCCCTCTAATATCAGAGAAGCCAGAACAAAGGTGGAAAGAATATACTCCTAAACAAAAGCCTAGACATAAAATCCTAATTGGTGTAAGCTTCCACCACTGATCTTGTTTTGAACAAAATACAAAAATCTGTTCATGAAATACTTGCAGTATTTAGGAACCTTTCCTGACTGGGAGCATGACTAACAAAAACTGCCAAATATAGGCTTAGTGGCTGTCATGGGTAGTTACATCTTTCCCCTCCATGCAGTAATTGACATGCTTTTTTTCCAGATTGCTGCAGTTCAACAAGATACTGAAGGAGCTACTTTTGCTCAGAAGAACCACTCACACATAATGAATCATGTGCTTTGTGCCCATCTGAAGGGGGCTGAATGAACTAACAAGTTGAAGAATTATTTATCTATGCCTTATTAACCAAACAGATGGAACCGTTAGGGGAATAAAAAGTTCCATGTATTTCAGGCTCTGATAGTTCCTATTACAGACGAAATTCCACTGGCTGACAAGGGAGCAGTTCACAGTCTAGGATGTAAACTTTCAAACAGCTGCAACTCTTTGTTTTTACAGGAAGAACATGAGCCCTGATTGACCGGCTTGCAATTTGCTCTGCCCTGGATCAGGCGATGAAGGCGGAATCATAAAGTGAACACAAATATAGAAATGGCCTCTTGCTACTGAATCTACTTTAAAAGCTGTAATGCAGTATCATTTTCCTCTGCAGTGTGGTCTGTGAACATTACCTCAGTAAAAGCCATCCTCAAAGCACACAGTAAAGTGAGCATGTCTCTGGAGCAGATAGGAGGAAATGCTGCATCTCTGTTCTGCAGAAGCAAGCAAAGGATTTCTCCTCTTTGGCAGCAGCGCTCATCTGCTCTTTGCATATACATCAGCTACTACCCATTATCTCTTCTCTATAAAGCATAATCACACAGATCATTGAATCATAGAATTGTTAGGGTTGGAAGGGACCTCAAGGATCATCTAGTTCCAACACCCACTGCCATGGGCAGGGGCACTTCACACTAGATCAGGTTGTTTAGAGCCACATCCAGCCTGGCCTTAAAAACCTCCAGGGATGAGGCTTCCACCACCTCCCTGGGCAACCTGTCCCAGTGTCTCACCACCCTCATGGGGAAGAACTTCTTCCTAACATCCAATCTGAAGCTATCCATTTCTAGTTTTGTTCCATTCCCCCTAGTCCTATCACTACCTGACATCCTGAGAAGTCCCTCCCCAGCCTTCTTGTAGGCCCCCTTAAGACACTGGAAGGCCACAATTAGGTCTCCTCAGAGCCTTCTCTTCTCCAGACTGAACAGCCCCAACTCTCTCAATCTGTCCTCATAGGAAATCCTTAAGGCATTACTTTGTGCAGTTCCACTGGCTAGGGTGGAGGATTTGGCCTGCCTTGCCTAGACCTGTGATGTCCCAGGAATAAAGCCACATTGTCCTTTCAGCCATTTACTGAGACCCTTTATTAAGGTTGTATAAAAAGTCAGTAACCCTAATCACACTTGTGGTTGTTTTGGATCCTGGCTTGGCTAGGAATCATTAGAGATAAACATTTCAAATAGGCTACTGAGCAGATGGTAATGACTCTTAATCACAAGCAACATGAAGCAAATCTGAAATAGAGCCCTTGAGAGGAACAGTTTGGTACCTCATCCTCACCACTTTGAATGCTGGATATGCCCCATGAAGAGTGCCATGTGTGATTTATATACACATCTACTTCCAGCTAACTAAAATAATGCCAGTCATTCATAGTTGTTCCCCCCCCCGCCCCCCCCCCAATTCCTATTGTGGGCCCTTATCCAATGCTCACTGAAGTCAAAGGAAATAACTTCTTTCAAAGCTTTCAAAGACTCCATCTGCTGCAGTAATGAAGTGTTGTGTTTTAATTGCTGATGCAGAAGTTTGGGATACCTACAAGAACTTCTTGCTTGGTACTAAAAATGAGGGGGTATTTTGTTTAGATGCCTGAAATCTTCTCACAGAAAACAAAACAAAACAAAAAAATCCTCAAACCTACATCAAACAAAACAAACAAACAAACACCCCCCCCCCCCAAAACAACAAAAAAACCCCACAAAACCCAAACTGAACAACAAAAAAAAACCCCAAACCTCAAACCACAAACATAAGAACAACAATGAAACTGAAAGACAACTTTCTGCAGCGGGGGCAGGCACTGACCTTCAGCTCATGCTTTGTGCCTATGTCAGGATAGACAATTCTCTGCTTAGGTCAGTTCTTCCTTCAGGTAGTTGTAGAGAGCAATAAGGTCTCCTCTGAGCCTCCTCTTCTCCAGGCTAAACAATCCCAGCTGCCTCAGCCTCTCCTCACAGGGCTTGTGCTCAAGGCCTCCCCCTAGCCTTGCCCTTCTCTGGACAAGTTCAAGAGTCTCAATGTCCTTCTTAAACTGAGGGGCCCAGAACTGAACACAGGACTCAAGGTGAGGCCTAACCAGTGCTGAGTACAGGGGCACAATGACTTCCCTGCTCCTGCTGGCCACACTATTCCTAATGCAGGCCAGGATGCCATTGGCCCTCTTGGCCACCTGGGCACACTGCTGGCTCATATTTAGGCAGCTGTCAATCAGCACCCCCAGGTCCCTCTCTGTTTGGCAGCTCTCCAGCCACTCTGACCCCAGCCTGTAGCTCTGCATGGGGTTGTTGTGGCCAAAGTGCAGCACCCGGCACTTGGATTTGTTGAATGCCATCCTGCTGGACTCTGCCCATCAGTCCAGTTGGTCGAGGTCCCTCTGCAGAGCCCTTCTGCCCTCTAACATAAACAACAACAACAACAACAACAATAATAATAATAATTATTATTATTATTACCTCTAACATAATTTCTTAATAACCATGTTTAAACAGCTTTGCTTGGGCCTGTTTACAGAGCAATCTGTGCTTAAGCAAGAATACTTTTTGAATGGTTAACTGGACCAAACCATTTCTGTGACACTGGGATCCACAGTTTACAACATGCCTTCCACAATTCTGCTTAAATTTCAACTCCAGGTAAATAAGCAGCAATTTTCCCACTGATCTTTTACTCAGTGTGACTTTGCCATTTTTTTATCTTCTGGAAAAGGACTCTGACACCTCGCTTCCAAAGGCAGCCACCTGTACAACTCACCAGGGAATCCACCCTCGCAGCTTATGGCAACGGCAAATATTTCCACAGCCAGATTACAGCTATGTAGATGAGATCTAAGCAAATAAAGTACCTGATTAATAATACACACTAAAGGTGTGTAGAGGAGGCTGGTCAGCATCGCTGGTGGCCAGAAACCATTATCCATCTCATGGATGCAGTGGTGGCGGCCTGCAGCTGGAAGCTCTGGTCCCCAAGCGGCTGCTGTGGGAGGTGTGGTCAGGCACAGAGTGAGCTGCTGACTCTGGTACAGGCTCAAAAACCACACAGGGAGATTGATCGTGCTCTGTACAGAAACAGCCATTGACTTAAGCCCTGAGATTTCCTTCTCTCAAGCCCTGGAAGGACTGGGAACATGCATAGCTCTCAGCTAACCATGCATTTCCCTGTAACAGGGTCTCTTCAGGGTTTCTTCTCCAGGCTGTTACAAACGAAAACATGAAATGCATGAATGAAACATCCAAGCTCTCAGCTTGGAGCTGTGCTCCAGCACAGCTTTCATAAACGCCTTGGGCCAGAGAAACGTGCCTGTACAAATCAGGGCCAAGGAGGAAAACCCCCACACTTCAGCATGGCGGCAAGAGCGCTGAGAGGAGGCTGCCTTCCCAGAGCTCTCTTACACATGCAAAGGCAGAAATATTAATGAGCTCGGCAACCGGTCAGCAGAATACAATTCTTTTAATCTGGGCAACAGAAGTACAACACCGAAACCGTGAGCTTCCCCAGCAATGCTTGTAAAGAGCCCTGGCCTGGTGGAGCCACCTAAAGCCACCTCGCTCAGACAGGAGGACTCTGAACAGCAGCCATTTCCCTCCGACTGGAGCTGGTCCCTCGGACGCGACCATGCCGCTGGCTGCTCTGCCGTGCCGGGGGGTGCTGCACTTGCCGCCCGTTGGGCTCCCCTTAACGCCGACTCGTAGTGGAGGCCGGCCCGCCGCGGACTACATTTCCCAGAGGCCCGCGGGCGGGGCGGGAAGTGCTGCGGCGGGCCGGCTGCCCTGGCCGGCGCGGTCTGCCGGGAGCATGGCCGCCAGGGAAGCGGGTGGGGTGGTGCTCGGCAAGTCCGCCGATAAGCTCTTCTCTCTGAGCGGGCTGTTCGCCGTGTACAAGCCCAAGGGGCCTACCTCGGCCGGCGTGCTCAACCTCCTGAAGGAGAGGCTGCTGGCAGGTAGGCGGCTGGGCTGCGGGCTGGGGCCGGCGCTGGGAGGCATAGGCTCCCCGAGTTGGGCTGGGAGGCCCGAGGTGCGGCTTTGGTGATAAATCAAGGAAACGGGGATAGGGAGATGAGTGTCGACCCTGCCCGCGGTGCCAGAGCAGGACCAGGCCGGCATGACGCGAATACCCATTTGGCTCTTCAGCGGCGTGGTCGGGGATGCCCAGCTCGCCGTGGCTGAGGGTTGGGTGCCGCGCAGCGCGATGTGCGTGCGTGAGAATGCCGGAGCCACAGCCCCTGCCCAGCCACGGCCCCCCATTTCTCGGCATTCAGAAAAATAAAGGGGGGCTGGGGGGTTCATGTGTTTGTTTTGGTTTTGTGGTTTGTTAGGTTGTTTCTTTTTTTGTTTGTTTTGGGGGTTTGTTTGCTTGCTTAATAGTAGTTGACCTAAGGAGATTCAACAAGGATAAAAGCAGAGTCCTTCACCTGGGAAGGAATAATAAACTGCACCAGTACAGGTTAGGAGGTGATCTGGTGGAGAGCAGCCCTGTGGAGAAGGATCTGGGAGTCCTGGTGGACAACAAGTTCTTCATGGGACAGCAGTGTGCCCTTGTGACCTAGAGGGCCAATGGGCTCCTGGGGTGCATTAGGAAGAGTGTGTCCTGCAGATCGAGAGAGATTCTCCTCCCCTTCTACTCTGCCCTGGTGAGACCTCACCTGGAATACTGTGTCCAGTTCTGGGCTCTCCAGTTCAAGAGGGACAAGGATCTGTTGGTGAGAGGCCCAACAGAGGGCTACCAGGATGATTGAGAGACTGGAGCACTGCCCTGTGAGGAGAGGCTGAGAGACGTGGGGCTGTTTAGACTGCAGAAGAGAAGACAGAGAGGGGATTAAATAAATATCTGAGGGGTGGAAGTCAAGAGGGAGGGGACAGGCTCTTCTCCATTGCACCCTGTGATAGGTCAAGGGATATAAACTACAGCACAGGAGGCGCCACCTCAACATGAGGAGGAACTTTACTGTGAGGGTCACAGAGCACTGGAACAGGCTATCCAGAGGGGTTGTGGAGTTTCCTTCTCTGGATACTTACAAGACCCATCTGGATGTGTTTCTGTTCGACTTGTGCTAGATTCTGTGGTCCTGCTCTGGCAGGGCGGGTTTGACTTGATGATCTTTGGAGGTCCCCTCCAACTGCTAACATCCTATGATCCTATGACAGCTATGGAGTGGCACAGAGCCAATCTTGGATACATTCTGGCTTGCCGTGTGGAGCTGCTGGGTCCATCTGAGACTAGCTGTGTTGGTCATGCTGCACAGTAAGGCCATGTTCATCACGTGCCTATGTGGGGCAGGCATCTGTTATCGCCTAAAGTACAGCAAGATGCAAGCCTTTGTTTTCATTGGGGTAAGATTTGCCCCAGCAGAAAGCACCAGTCCTACAGTGTGCAGTGCAGGGGATCCCAGCATGAGCGTGGTCTCAGGGACAGTGTGCATCTGTCTGACAGAAGGGGTGTCAGCAGCATCCCTGCAGCAGAGCAGTGGCAGGATGTTCTTCAGTCCTGCTCTGTTGCTGTTAAAAAATAAATAAATCACCAAATGACTGAAAATCACAGTGCTTTAAGGAGTTTGAAAGGCCTGGTGACAGTATACAGAATTGGCTTTTTCTAAAACAGAGCAGCCTGCACGACAGATATTGGGGGGGGGGAGTGTTTGCACTGCAAAGGCATGAGGGACTGTGGCTTAGATTCTCTTTATAATCGATACAGGGACTTGATCATCTGATCTGGGCTTTGGGGCACTTGCTGATGAAGTGAGAACACACCTTCAGACTGGCAAGTGCTTATGCAGGCTGATTTCACAGTATCACAGTATAACTAAGGTTGGAAGACACCCCAAGGATCCTCAAGTCCAACCTGTCTCCACAGACCTCATAACTAGACCATGGTACCAAGTGCCACGTCCAATCTCCTCTCGAACGCCTCCAGGGACGGTGACTCCACCACCTCCCTGGGCAGCACATTCCAATGCTGAGCGACTCGCTCAGTGAAGAACTTTCTCCTCAGCTCGAGTCTAAACCTCCCCTGGCGCAGCTTGAGTCTGTGTCCCCTGACTCTGTACTTTACTCTGTAGTGAACTCTCGTGTAGGCACAGACTTCAATTCAGCTTTGTATGGAAGAGATTTAGCTGGATCATGCCTGATTCCCTGATGTCAAGGCATGGTGGAAAGATAATAGAAATAGGTAAGGGAGCTTAGAGTATTTGCCATATTTCATGCAAATAAATAAGGGGCATTGGACTCTGCAAAATTCCTGGAGTCATCAGCTTGATAGAAGTATGGTGAGACACTTTGAAAGCAGCAGTGAGCAAGTTTAGTTCATTTCAGAGTTTCCACAGGGCTGTGGACGTGGCAATATGACCCATGATGTGGAACTAAATGCAATGAGAATTGCTCAGATTGTGCAGCATAACAGTTGTGCATAACAGATGATTCTGAAAACCCTTTGTTTGTTCTTATGTGTTTTGTTAATTAGACTTCACAGGTGAACTGTCTGCCAGGTTTTCCAGCAGTGTTTTCTGCACATCTGTTTATAATGGCATGTAAGACTTGGTGTCTAAGTGAAAATAGCTTGGAAATGGTTTGAGATCGGGAGTAGACCTGGACGGATCATTGGTTTTATTCAGTACAGCAATTTCTGCACTACTAATTCATAGCTGAAATAATTGATTTTTGTCCCCTTTAGCAGCCTGGGAATATATGTGCTGGTTTTCCTATGTTCTAAGGGCTATTTTATAATGCTTCCATTCAATTTCTGTTTGCAGAAGCTGGTGTGCAAACAAACGGGAACAAAAAGAGCCAGGTTTTGAAAATTGGCCATGGTGGAACGCTGGACAGTGCAGCAGCAGGAGTCCTGGGTAATGAAAATTCTAAATACAGTGTTCAAAAGATGATTTCAGGATGCATTTTCATGCCTACATGAAATCAGAGGTGGAGGAACAATTTGGGATAATGGTGGCAGGCTTTGCACTTAGAGGGGGGAGAGGTGGGGAAAGGACAGTTGACTGTGGAAGAGTGGTTTGGCTTAAATTTCTTTTTCATCATTTTAACATACTCATTTTAACACCTCCAAGGGCCAGGTTCTACACATTGGCCACAAGAACCCCATGCAGTGCTACAGGCTGGGGTCAGAGTGGCTGGAGAGCAGCCAAACAGAAAGGGACCTGGGGGTACTGGTTGATAGTAGGCTGAACATGCGCCAGCAGTGTGCCCAGGTGGCCAAGAGGGCCAATGGCATCCTGGCCTGCATTAGGAACAGTGTGGCCAGCAGGAGCAGGGAGGTCATTCTGCCCCTGTAGTGAGCACAGGTTAGGCCACACCTTGAGTCCTGTGTTCACTTCTGGGCCCCTCAGTTTAGGAAAGATGTTGAGTTGCTGGAACATGTCCAGAGAAGGGCAACAAAGCTGGGGAGGGGTTTGGAGCACAACCCCTATGAGGAGAGGCTGAGGGAGCTGGGGTTGCTTAGCCTGGAGAAGAGGAGGCTCAGACGAGGCCTTATTGCTGTCTACAGCTTCCTGAAGGGAGGTTGTAGCCAGGTGGGGGTTAGTCTCTTCTCCCAGGCAACCAGCACCAGAACAAGCTGCACCAGGGGAGGTTTAAACTGGATGTTAGGAAGAAATGCTTCATCTAGAGAGTGATTGCCCATAGGAATGTGCTGCCCAGGGAGGTGGTGGAGTCACCGTCACTGGAGGTGTTTAGGAGGAGGCTGGATGGGATGCTTGGTGCCATGGTTTAGTTGATTAGATGGTGTTGGATGATAGGTTGGACTCAATGATCTCAAAGGTCTTTTCCAATCTGTTCTGTTCTATTGTATTCATCAACCTTTGTTTCTTAACATAAGACTGTATCCCCCCCCTCCCCCAACTTCTGAAGTAAATTGTGAGTTGTTACATGAAAATAGAGAGACTCTTGTGTAATGAATTCTAAATTACCTCAGAAATTGATGGCTTTTTAACTTAAGCTGGGGATTTACAGTCATCATAATTTTAAAAAGTATTTCTTCTTAAACTAATGCTGTGCTGGGATTTTGTTGCAGCTTTTTGGGTTGTAATGCTCAGCAAATGAAAGACATGCAAGAGCAATTCACTCATGCTTTTTTTTTTGTTTTGGAGGCTCAGCATAGAAACAGTTTTTGCATCCTGTCTTGCTTTATGTAGAGTTATCAAAGAGATTTTTGTCTTTTGGTAGCAATCCATTTATCAAACTCCTTTGTTTTATGGGGGAGCTGGATGTGTTCAGTTGCTGCTGCTGAAAACTCAGCTGCGGGTGTGTGTTATTCCCGTGTCATACGTTGTCACCAACAA
This sequence comes from Dryobates pubescens, assembly GCF_014839835.1. Classification (NCBI taxonomy): domain Eukaryota; kingdom Metazoa; phylum Chordata; class Aves; order Piciformes; family Picidae; genus Dryobates; species Dryobates pubescens. The sequence continues at coordinate 5,499,101 of NC_071619.1, read as the reverse complement.
GTAATGTGCAGACTACAGCTTAATACAGCCTTGTAGCTCTGCCTTGCTACAAGAAGCACCAGCAATATTTCTTTTGGTAGGGAAAATCAACAGATAGAATAGAATAGAACAGAACAGAATAGAATAGAATAAACCAGGTTGGAAGAGACCTTCAAGATCATCATGTCCAGCCCATCATCCAACACCACCTAATCAACTAAACAGTATCACAGTATAACTAAGGTTGGAAGAGACCCCAAGGATCATCGAGTCCAACCTGTCTCCACAGACCTCATGACTAGACCATGGCACCAAGTGCCACGTCCAATCTCCTCTTGAACACCTCCAGAGACGGTGACTCCACCACCTCCCTGGGCAGCCCATTCCAATGACAAACGACTCGCTCGGTGAAGAACTTTCTCCTCACTTCGAGTCTAAACCTCCCCTGACGCAGCTTGAGACTGTGTCCCCTTGTTCTGGTGCTGATTGCCTGGGAGAAGAGACCAACCCCTTCCTGGCTACAACCACCTTTCAGGTAGTTGTAGAGGGCGATGAGGTCACCCCTGAGCCTTCTCTTCTCCAGGTTAACCATGCAACCAAGCACCCCATCAAGTCTCCTCCTGAACACCTCCAATGATGGTGACTCCACCACCTCCCCGGGCAGCCCATTCCAATGGGCAATCACTCTCTCTGTCTAGAATTTCTTCCTAACATCCAGTCTGAATCTCCCCTGGTGCAGCTTGAGACTGTGTCCTCTTGTTCTGGTGCTGGTTGCCTGGGAGAAGAGACCAGCCCCGCCTGTCTACAACCTTCCTTCAGGTAGCTATAGAGAGCAATGAGGTCTCCCCTGAGCCTCCTCTTCTCCAGGCTAAGCAACCCCAGCTCCCTCAGCCTCTCCTCACAAGGCTGTGCTCCAAACCCCTCCCCAGCTTTGTTGCCCTTCTCTGGGCACGTTCCAGCAACTCAACATCTTTTCCTAAACTGAGGGGCCCAGAACTGGACACAGGACTCAAGGTGTGGCCTAACCAGTGCAGAGTACAGGGGCAGAATGATCTCCCTGCTCCTGCTGGGCACACTGTTCCTGAGACGCAGTAACAAGTATCCACTGAAAGTAAATCCACTGAGTTTTGATGTAGCAGCTTCCCTCAAGGGGTCCTTGTTTGCTGCCTCTGTTGCTAGTAGAGGCCTATGGGCTGGTAATGTCTGTTACCCATGGACATTGCAAAATTCTTGGGCTAGAAGAATGCACAGGCATATTTTCCTCTGCTGTGTGGCTGCTCATTGGAGAATGCTGAGCTGTTGAAGCATACATTTTCCTTTCACACAGATCTTCCCTTTGAGCATGCTACCACTGCTTATTGTGGAAAGTCAACAGCATTGATCCACAGGAAAAGAAAACAATCACTTGTACTTCTTAATTGCTTCTCTGACTGCTCTCAGGTATCCAGCAGTCTCCAAAGCTTGCTTCCATGGCATGACAAAAAGTACTTGAGCTTGATGTGCTTGATGAAGACAGAGAAATGCATCACCTTAATATGCTGTGGATCGATTAAAAAAAGGCACAGGATCTTTCATTCCACTGCCATACAAAACACACAGAGAAAAATCAATGATGTCTGGATTAGAAAGGACAAAACTGGAGAGGAGTGGGAAGGGGAAAGTGTCCAAATTTCTTGTGGGTTTGCATAGGATAATGAGAGAGTAGGACACAAAAGTAAGTTATTCAGGAAATGTGTGCTGCTTTTTAGGGTAGGGTGGTAGGGCAGAAAGTTATTTTTCCCCTCATGGACAGTAGCATAATAGAAATACTTATTTTTTTGAAACCTTTTTTACTTTATTCTGCTATTTCCCAAATTTTATGTGCTGCATATCTGTAACTTTGATATGGAGTCTTAAATAGTGTGCCAAGTGTACTGCAAAGAGCTGAGCAGTGCTTTTAATCAGAAAATACACATTTTTATTTGTCTATAATATAAAACATATTAAAAGTATATATAACATGCCTTAATATTTTTAGATTATATACTTCTATACTTATGGTAAGCTTAGATAAGGAAAGACCTTGGACATGTGAGTGAAAGGCAATTTAAATGCTGTGTGGTGTGTGATGGCCCTGCACTGGGGCCTGGAGAGTGAAAATTTGGAAGGTGGTGGGAGCTAGGACTCAGCTTCTACTTCTTGGTGTTACAGCTCCTATTTTTGATACAGGAGGCAAAGATCTGTAGGTCAGGTTTTAGTGAATAGAATCATAGAATCAATAAGGTTGGAAAAGACCTCAGAGATCATCAAATCCAACCTGTCACCCACGACCTCATGACTACTAAATTGTGGCACCAAGTGCCATGTCCAATCCTGTTTTGAACACCTCCAGGGATGGTGACTCCACCACCTCCCTGGGCAGCAGACTCCAATGGCTAACAACCCTCTCCGTGAAGAACTTTCTCCTCACCTCCAGTCTAAATTTCTCCTGGTGCAGTTTTAGACTCTGTCCTCTTGTTCTGGTGCTGATTTCCAGAACCAGAGTTCTGGTTCTGGTTTTCATGCTGTAGAATGGGAATTGTAAATACTTGGCTTGTTTCTATGTGGCATTTATTAATTAGATTTCCATAATAGAAAATGAGAAAGTGTCAAAATAAAAAATTCAGCTAAACCTTGTTGTAGTCTGGCAAGTTGAGTTTATGCTACCTTGCATTAATAGGCCTGCTGCACAGGGGCTGATCATTAATATCTTTATCGCTTTAATATCTTTATCAGTGATCTGGATGAGGGCATTGAGTCCATCATCAGTAAGTTTGCACATGACTCCAAGTTAGGGGCAGCTGTTGGTCTGTTAGAGGGTAGGAGAGCTCTGCAGAGGGACCTTGCCAGGCTGGACAGATGGGCAGAGTCCAAGGGCATGAGATTTAACACATCTAAGTGCAGGGTTATACACATTGGCCACAGGAACCCCATGCAGTGCTACAGGCTGGGGTCAGAGTGGCTGGGGTCAGAGTGGCATCCCGGCCTGTATTGGGAACAGTGTGGCCAGCAGGAGCAGGGAGGTCATTCTGCCCCTGTACTCAGCACTGGTTAGGCCAAACCTTGAGTCCTGTATTCAGTTCTGGGCCCCTCAGTTTAGGAAAGATGTTGACTTGCTGGAAAGTGTCCAGAGAAGGGCAACAAAGCTGGGGAGGGGTTTGGAGCACAGCCCTATGAGGAGAGGCTGAGGGAGCTGGGATTGCTTAGCCTGGAGAAGAGGAGGCTCAGACGAGGCCTTATTGCTGTCTACAACTCCCTGAAGGGAGGTTGTACCCAGGTGGGGGTTGGTCTCTTCTCCCAGGCAACCAGCACCAGAACAAGAGGACACAGTCTCAAGCTTCACCAGTGGAGGTTTAGGCTGGATGTTAGGAAGAAGTTCTTCATAGAAAGAGTGATTGGCCATTGGAATGTGCTGCCCAGAGAGGTGGTGGAGTCACCATCACTGGAGGTGTTTAGGAGGAGACTGTATGAGGCACTCGGTGCCATGGTTTAGTTGATTTGGTGGTGCTGGATAATAGGTTGGACTTGATGATCTTGAAGGTCTCTTCCAACCTGTTCTATACTATACTATTCTGGAAAATTGTTAGTGTCTCATTCATAAAAGCATTCACTGCCTTTAAAATTATCCAACCTTTTGACACTTCCCAGGGATTTTCAGTTCAGCAGTTATGTTGAAGGGCCAGTGATGTCATCATGTTGCAAAAAAAAAAAGTATGCTCAGTAATGAAGTTTTACTGTGTGCTTATCTCCTTCCCTCAGACTTGTTGCAGCTCTTCCCTGTCTGGCAAATATGACAGGAACAGGCTGAACTGAAAGTACACAAAGGCTCAAGCATAAGGGCATGTGTGACTGAAAGCCCCCCAGGAAAAAGAGGCAAAGTAATTGAGAATAAGAATCAATCTAATGAGTCTCAGAGTAGAAAGGGTGAGAAGCATCAGAGCACAAGTATTTGTTTAAAAGAAAAAAGTTCATTGTCAATTTGATGGCTTTGCTGCTGGCTCCTAGTTAACACAAGAGCTGATTTCCTGCATCTCCCTTAGCTCCTGAAGTTTTATTGAAATGAAGGATGTAAGCAGTGAGTTGTGCATAAAACTAACTTCCTTCTAAAAATGTTCATAATTTCTGTGGATCGCCATATGTGGAGAAAATCAGTAGGAACACATATTCAGGGAAAGCACCTTGTTCTAAAAAGCTTGGCTTTTTTTCTCTCTCTTAGGAAAGCTGACCGATGGCTGTTCTGCAGAATGCTGGTTTAAGACAGAAAAGGCAGCACTCTGTACATACACAGTAATTGCAAGGTTCAATTATAAGAGATTTTTTGACAGAGGCAGTTGGACCTTTCAGTTATTATTAGTTGGACCTTTTATTATCATGCCCTAAGCCTGATAAAGAATTCCATTATGCTTTCTTGGTTGTATTCCTCTTGGTCACTATCAACCTTTAAAAGGATTGTTCAGTTATAGTGAAGGCTGGAATCAGTATTAGTGAGCCATAGCCTTCAGCAATCTAGAGATGGTGTTTGTTGCACTCTCCAGGGTTAAAAGGTAAATAAATCCAGGGGTTGAATTAAAGTGTTTTAACGACAGATGAAGCTTAGTTGTCTTTTTCATTGGGAATTTTTTTTCCCCTTTCACTAGCCACATGTTGTTTGAACATCAGAGATACTTTCTCATAAGTGTTGACTCTGTATGGTAGCAGAGCATGAAAGGCCATATTTCTGACTAGAAAAATATTTAGTAGTGAAGGGTATTGAATGAGGGAACTGCAGACCTGGTTTTGAAGTGGTGTTTCTCCTCTCTTTGCAGTGGTTGGTATTGGAAAAGGAACAAAAATGCTGAGTACTATGTTGGCAGGTTCCAAGGTAAGGAATGTTAAATGACTTCTATTAGTGGGTTGGTTTGTTTTTGTTCTCTCTTTTCTTTTCTTCCAGTGAATTGCTGCATCAACATAGAAATATCTCAACTATCCTATGTATTCAGTTTAAATGTGTACTTCATTTCCTTTCTGTGTTTAATCAGAAATTTGATATTAAGGCTTCCAGAAAGGCTATTTTTAAAAAGTTGGCTTATTTTTTCTGCAAAATGCTAATGAGGACCAAGTTCCCATTTTACAGGAAGATTTCTATACTGTTTAGAGTTTTCAACAGCAACCAGAGGGGGGAGGACAAAAAACCCCAACAAAACAAAATGAGAAAACTTGTAATGAAGATGGCACTGTAAATGATGTTTTCAGGATATAATTGTGTATGAGGGTTCAGTTTTTGGTTGTTTTCCTTGGGTGTAGATAACATAATTGTTATTTAACTTGCAGTAACAGATGGTCTGTGTTTCTTTTCTTAAATACCACGAGGCATTAAGAGGCACCTTTTGGAATTAAGAGTGTTTTGTGTTTGTGTTAGTAGCTATGGTTCCAGATTGCATCTCTGTAGATGGGTGCTCTGGAAACACATGGATAAGCATGTGTAAGAAGCCAAAGGTTACAACAGCCCTGTGGCTGCATGAGATACTCCAAACTCAAGCCTTGACATAGCAACCTTGTTCATTGATGCTTTGGATTAGTTGTACTGAGTCTTGGTGAGTGCACTTCAGGTTGTAGATGTTACATCCGTAAACAAGTGCATATGCTCCCAAGAATAAATTACCAGTGATACTTGCTTCTTTGTAAGTAAAATCCAGTGAGTTTAGCCATTTATTTTAAATGAGAAGCTTAGGTGAAAATGACAGATGCAGAAATCAGTTAAGCTTTCCAAATTTCATCTTAGGGAAAGCCAGTAGTGTGCTCAGCAAGTTGCCAGTCTTTATAATGCATTTTATTCTGCTATTTTTCCCATTCTTTCCTGGTCTGAACATTTAAACTCTTCACAGGTGCTGAACTGATAGCTAGAGGTAGAATTTGATTGACAGTCTTCAGTTCAACTCAAAGACAAATAATTTGACAGAAGGGAATACAGCAAGGATAAAAGGACATGGCTGTAGAATCTGATCCAAAACTTCCTGTAGTTAGGTGGCAGTCTCTGCACTGACAGTAATGGGTTTGCATTTGGTTTATGGGACCAGATTTCAGAGTTTATAGGACCAGATTTGAGAGTTTATAGGACCAGATTTCAGAGACACCTGTGTTTTCAAACATGCAGGAAGCAGCTGGAGCTGGAAGTGTAAGCAGTTATCACCTGATATCTCCGTTCAAAGAACTTCTAAGTTAAAAAAGGCATTGGTATATGCTCAGGTAAATTAAGTCATCATAGCTAAATATGGGAAAACTGTTGATTTTAAAAAATATATGGCAGGTAAGAATCTCTTCAGCTGATGTTCACAGTGGAAATAGTGATGGCTGCAGTGGTTTCAACCTTTTTGGCAAAAGAGAGTACATGCAAGTTCCATGGTGACTTCAGTTTGAAGTCTCGTAGCCAGTAGGAATGTTATCTAGCTAAACGTTGTCCCTAGGTAGCTCAAGAAAGCTTGTAGCTGCTACTGAAGGGCAAGAAAGGGGAGCAAAGAGGAGAAATGGGCAGGGAGCAGTCCAATAAACTACCCTAGCTAGATCCATCAGCTTTCACCTGGCCTTCGATTGGTGTAGGTTGTGGGCACTTGCTCCAATGAGGCAAGCAAAAGTACAGTAGATCCGTACTGCTGCTGCCAGGGCTTGGGGGTTCTGATGTGGTCATCGTGAGCCTTCATTTGGAGTTTGTCTCTGCTTTCCTATTGTCTATTAATGCTTGAGTAAATTAGGAATACATTAATTTGAGAAGCTTAAGGAAGCTGAAGGGTCTCCCATGGATATCTGCTTATTTTTTTTTTGCCACACTGACAACAGCGGCTTGTATTGTAGTGAGACATCTGCTACACTACTGTATGCAGTAAGATTGAGTGTCTTTTTGGATCCCATGCCATGTGCTAGGAGTGTATACTCTTATTTCATCCTTTCTTACCGTTATGGATGCTGAATTGTGATGTTTTTCTTTTGTTCCTCTTATTACTGTAAAGCTTCAGATGAACCACCTGATCCTCTCCGGGTAGAATTTAGTGCTTGGTGGTAGGAATGTAGCTCATAAAGAAATAGTTTGGTCTGGCGTTGTTGGCAGCAGAGCTATGCTGAGTGGCCAGAACGTATGTTACTGCAATAAACTCCATATGGTGGCTCTGCCAGAGATTGGACTATTTCTGATTTATATCAGTACCCCCCCAACATTGTGTGAAACTTAGTCCTGAGTCTGTGTGGCAGCTCTGAACATTATCACTTGATTTGCAGCTCACGCACGTTGTACTCTCTCAGTGTAAATCCAGCTCTCCATTGGTGTGACCTCCATATGAATTAAACTCAAAACAAATAGAAATGTGCAGCCAAGGGCAATACCTACTTAATGTTCCAGATTTCTCATGGAATTCTTAACATTTATCCAGAACTAAAAATATGTGCAAGCTGGCTGAGGTTTTGTTTGTTTGCTTTGTTTTCTTTCAAATACTCCAAATGAGGGGAAGAAGCTGAATCCTTTTGTGTATGAAATTTAAATACTGATCATTTAATACATGTTCCATAGGAGAGTTGTTTCTCTTTCTTCTGGGATTTGGTCATGCTAGGACTTTTTGCACTGCATTATTATTTTTTTTTTTGAGAGAGAGAGAGAAATTGTTTTATTGTGTTTGCAAAATAGAAGCAGTAGAATGAGAAAATATTTCCTACATTCACCACTAAAATGAATGTAACGAGGGTGGACCAATTTTTGTTATGTTAAATTGTTCCTGAGCAACTCAGTCTTGGGGGTGACTAATCTGCCTCAAACACAATGTAGAAGTGATTTTTTTTTTTTGGGTGGGAAATGTGTTAGAAAATGCTAGTTAGCAGTTTCCAAAGCAATAATCCTGTTTTAAAACCTCTTATCTCCCAGAATGTGCTGCCTACATAAAAGTAATGAGGGAACTGATCAGGGACTTGTCAGAGAAGGGAAAAACCAAAGAGCCTTAAGCAAGGAAATTCTTCGTTATTCTAATAGTTTCCATTGGGAGGAGATGCCTTCCACCAGTTGTTATTTATATTTCTGTGGGATAAAACAGGGTAATTGAAATGTTCAGACTTCAATTCCGTGCTTAATTTTCGTATGTTTCAGGGAGCTAACAACTGGGTTCACCCTATGAGAATTTGAGTCATACTAGCGTGAATGAGGCCAGAACTTGGCCATCCATCAAACTGTGCTTGAAATTACTGCCTCTCAATGATCAGAAAGTGTGGGCATATTGGTTTTATCTCAGAATGCAACTTCTTGTCATGGTCCACACACAATCTGAACCCACAGATGCTCAGTGAATTGCCCAAGTAGTTCATGCTGGTTGCACAAGCTTGGAGAGGGACTAGTTAAAACAGAACATTTAATCTCAAAAGTTGTGGCTCCTCCAAAATGAAACACTATGCAAAAAGAATCACTGGGCAGTGTAAAACCCAAGCCCCAAATGATTAGAGGGCCTGACCTCAGTGCCAGGGAAAATTATGGAGCAGATTATCTTGGCAACAATAACTGCACAGCTGAAGGACGGCCAAGGGCTCAGGTCCAGCCAACATGGATTTAGGAAGGGCAGGTCCTGCCTCTCCAACCTGATCTCCTTCTATGATCAGGTGATCCGTCTGCTGGATGTGGGGAGGCCTGTGGGTGTGGTCTACCTGGACTTAAGCAAGGCCTTTGACACCGTCCCCCACAGTAGACTGCTGGCTAAGCTGTCAGCTTGTGGCTTGGACAGCAACACTCTGTGCTGGGTTAGGAACTGGCTGGAGGGCCGAGCCCAGAGAGTGGTGGTGAATGGTGCCACATCCAACTGGTGGCCAGTCACCAGTGGTGTCCCCCAGGGATCAGTGCTGGGCCCCATCCGCTTTAACATCTTCATTGATGATCTGGATGAGGGGGTTGAGTCAGTCATCCGCAGATTTGCAGATGACACCAAGTTGGGAGCAGATGTTGCTCAGTTAGAGGGCAGAAGGGCTCTGCAGAGGGACCTCGACTGACTGGACAGATGAGCAGAGTCCAACAGGATGGCATTCAACAAGTCCAAGTGCCGGGTGCTGCACTTTGGCCACAACAACCTCATGCAGAGCTACAGGCTGGGGTCAGAGTGGCTGGAGAGCTGCCAAACAGAGAGGAACCTGGGGGTGTTGATTGCTGGCTCATGTTTAGGTGGCTGTCAGTGTGCCCAGGTGGCCAAGAAGGCCAATGGCATCCTGGCCTGCATTAGGAATAGTGTGGCCAGCAGGAGCAGGGAAGTCATTGTGCCCCTGTACTCAGCACTGGTTAGGCCACACCTTGAGTCCTGTGTTCAGTTCTGGGCCCCTCAGTTTAAGAAGGTCATTGAGGCTCTTGAATATGTCCAGAGAAGGGCAACGAGGCTGGGGAAAGGCCTTGAGCACAAGCCCTATGAGGAGAGGCTGAGGGAGCTGGGATTGTTTAGCCTGGAGGAGGCTCAGGGGAGACCTCATTGCTCTCTACAACTACCTGAAGGGAGGTTGTAGCCAGGAGGGAGTTGGTCTCTTCTCCCAGGCAACCAGCACCAGAACAAGAGGACACAGTCTCAAGCTGTGCCAGGGGAAGTTTAGGCTCCAGATGAGGAGAAAGTTCTTCACGGAGAGAGTTGTTAGCCATTGGAATGTGCTGCCCTGGGAGGTGGTGGAGTCCCCATCCCTGGAGGTGTTCAAGAGGGGATTGGACATGGCACTTGGTGCTGTGGTCTCGTCATGAGGTCTGTGGCGTCTCGTTGGACTTGAGGATCTTTGAGGTCTCTTCCAACTTTGGTGATACTGTGATACTGTGAAAAAGAGGTAAAGATATGTCAGGTAACTGATATATAACAACTTTGATGTATTGCATTTGTTGAAATTTAACTTCTTATGAATACTGGAAGGAAAGTGAGTGCTAGTTCAGTGATGAGGTCCCAGAACTTGCCAGCCACACTTGTATCATATCAGAGAGGGCTTTCCTAAGTAGGAATTTTTTCAAGTCATGTAAGAGAGTTTCAGAGAGAGGCACTAAATTAGTTGATTCTGGGAGCAGAGATTTTATATTACAGAATTGTTTCTCTAGGGGGTTGGCACCAGATGCTGTGGAACAAAGTGTCCATAAAGGATATTGTTTCTTTGCCTCCTGAGATTATTTTATTGTCCTAAAAATTAAGCTTTAATTTTTATCCCTTAAGCTTTCAAAAATAAGGGTTGCTAGCTTTCTCCATGAAGTAATTCTTTTGAATTAAGTCTCCTTAGCTTCCATTTTTTGACAGTGAGTTCAATGAATTAATAATGCATTAAAAAGCACATCTAGTAGTTGTATAAGAAGCAGAACTAAGGAAGCTTTTTCTTGTGACTTTGTGTACAGCTTGTTAGACACCAAAGCCCCGTGTGGACTCTCCAGTATCCAGTAATACAGTGGTGCTCCCTCTGCAACGTTTTTCTTAGTGGAAGCTGCAGTAAATTTATTTCTTCTGTCTATTTGCAGGAGAAATATAAGAACTCTGCCTCTCTGAGACCTCTCTTCTGCCAGCATTTGTGTGTTTGCACATTAACATGCACACCATGGTGGTGTAAGAGCTATTTCTTTGGAACTCCTAATTTTCTTTTTGAAGAGTTTCACTGCAGGAATTTTGTTTTTTTTCCCCCCATGTGTTTCAAAAGCAGTTTATGCTGCAGTTCTTATAGCTGGGTTATAAGTGCAAGAAGACTGAGTAGACTTTTCCTTTTGAAGGACCCTCTTCGTGGTGTGTGCTCTTAACCTCAGAAATTTCTTTACAGTATCGCCAGCTGAGCTCTTTGCTTCATCTTGTTTTCTTTTGGAGCTGGTAAAATTAAACCAGTGCAATTTCTTTTTCATGTTCTGATGTTTTTCACGTCCTTTTTGAAGGGCAAGAGTTGTGGGTAGTAGTAATGCTTCTTATTAGACTAATTGGTTGTGGTAGTTTTAGACTATGCCTTTAAGATTTTTCACAGATCTTGAGCAGAAAAGTAGTAGAATGTAAATAAATCACTATTGGTTGGAAAAAGGAAAACAAAGATCATTCTGAACAGTTCCACTGGAGAGATATCTACCATGAGATTGGTTGTACCAAAACCAGTCATTCTGCCCCTGTACACCGCACTGGTTAGGCCGCACCTTGAATCCTGGTGTCCAGTTCTGGGCCCCTCAGTTCAGAAAGGATGTTGACTTGCTGGAAGGTGTCCAGAGAAGGGCAACAAAGTTGGGGAGGGGTTTGGAACACAAACCCTATGAGGAGAGGCTAAGGGAGCTGGGGTTGCTTAGCCTGGAGAAGAGGAGACTCAGGGGAGACCTTGCTCTCTACAACTACCGTAAGGGAGGTTGTAGACAGGCGGGGGCTGGTCTCTTCTCCCAGGCAACCAGCACCAGAACAAGAGGACACAGTCTCAAGCTGCACCAGGGGAGGTTCAGACTGGATGTTAGGAAGAAATTCTGCACAGAGAGAGTGATTGGCTATTGGAATGTGCTGCCCAGGGAGGTGGTGGAGTCACCATCACCGGAGGTGTTCAAGAGGAGACTTGATAGGGTCTCCTTGGTAGCATGGTTTAGTTGATTAGGTGGTGTTGAATGATAGGTTGGACTTGATGATCTTGAAGGTCTCTTCCAACCTGATTTATTCTATTCTATTCTAAACAATCTGCTCTTCTCTTCTTGCTTCTTTGCCCTGGAGAGATACTAACTTGATTCTGCTAGACCTTGGCTGCATCATTTTGGTTAAGTCTAACAGCAACTTTCTCTGCTTCTTTCTCCCTTTTGCACTGGGCAGGGGGGGCAAGGCAGAAAAGAAGAAGCTAGTAGCTTCTCCTTGTCAGAGACCAGAGGGATTATTGTGCTGTTTATTAACTGTAAATACCTGTAAATATTGTAAATCCTGTATATTTTGTACATATTCATTGCATTCCATTGTAGTTTGTTTGTAAATGCAGCTTTCATTTGTTTCCAGCTGGTCTGGTCTGGCAAAGTTAATGTTGGTGGGAAGATTTCAACCCACTATGTTGGTGTAGTCCGGAAAACCAGGTGTTTGGATATGCAAGCCCTTTCTCAGATCTAAACCAGAAGCCACAGACTTTAAGTGCATTTCAGGTTTGGTCAGAATTTATTTAAGCAGTACCTTATAGACCATTTCTGAAAGAAAAAGTAGTGCTTCTAGTGTACCAATGATCCGGTGTGGGCAAACTGTTTTCAGTAAGACCCGAGACTCATCCACATAGATAGCCTGCATTTTATTACCTGCTTTAGTAAAACAATTTATCTCCTGTGTGGGATAGCAAGGTTTTGATCCCAGCTGATCAGCCAAGCTTCCGGTCACAAGGCAAGGAGGACTTACTGCTTGATGAATGATTCCTCTGATCTCATCTTGCTCGTGTTCGTCTATGGTTTTAGTTGGGCTTTTGCTTCCTAATTGCAGTATTATTGTATCCAACTGTCTATATTTGTCTTGGAGGAAGCCAAGTGAAAGTGGTTTGTTTGCTCTTTACCTCTTTCCCTAGGAAATTTTTCATCTGCAACACCTTCTCATTTTTCATTCTGTGGTTCATACCCTTTTATATTCTCACACCTCTTTGTTGATGGTATCCCATCCACAATAACCAAGGGTCTGACTCAGTTTCTGTTTGTATTGAGATGGGAGAGGAAACAAAAAGAGTACAGTATGTTACCTGCTCATTTAAGCAAAATGGATTGCAGCTACACAAAATGCCATTATTTTGCCTCTGTTCAAGCCTAAAGAAATTATTGTTGCCTTACAGAGGAGGTAGGAGAGAGAAGGACAAGATGATAAGGTTATCTCCTAGGGGAGGAGAGAGCCTGGGATACTGTATATTGTGGCATGAGGAGGGGTTAGTGTGAGGCAATGTTATAGTATGCCATAAATCCAATATCTCTATTGAGCTCATGTGTTTCTTTCTGAACCCAGTGGAGTTATGAATTTTAGTTCCCAGGCTTGTTTTGAAAGGTGTTTTATATGTTTCCCTTGAGGAACAGAACTGGCAGATCAGAGATGGAGCGATTGTTTTATGAAAAATATTAACCCATTGGCAGATGGATGTGTTTCAGCCCTTGTAGACTGGCTGAATGAATTCTTGCTGACATGTAGTGGTTGCTTAATTTCACCCATTTAGTTACCATTTCATGTGTTAGATGCAGTATATCATATTCATTTAATATAGCTAAAGGACAGAGGAGCCTTGACATTTCTGTTGCCTGGTACGTGTCACATTATTGTGCAAACATTCAGAGGATACTTCCTTGTATGTTTGTACAATACAGTGCAAAGATGGCATGGCTATTAATAAAACTTGCCCTACTTATGTCTGTAGTCTGTAGCAGCTTTAGCACCCCTTTAATAGTTTGCTTTTTTTGACCGCTGCTGACACCTGAAAAAGTTTTCAGAGAACCAGAACTTTCTACTGTAATTCCACAATCCCTTCCCAGAGCAGAGTTTGAGAAACCCATCGTTGTTTGTGCCAACTTAGCATTGGTCTCCATCCCGTGTGCATTATTGTATGTTACTGGCAATGAATTTCTTATTCCCTGGTTGCCACAAGGTAGAATACAGAGTTAACCGGGTTGGAAAAGACCTTTGAGATCATCAAGTCCAACCTATCACCCAACACCATCTAATCAACTAAACCATAGAATCAAAAAGGTTGGAAAAGACCTCAAAGATCATCAAGTCCAACCTGTCACCCAAGACCTCATGACTACTAAACCATGGCACCAAGTGCCACGTCCAGTCCCCTCTTGAACGCCTCCAGGGATGGGGACTCCACCACCTCCCTGGGCAGCACATTCCAATGGCCAATCTCTGTGAAGAATGTCTTCCTCACATCCAGGCTAAACCTCCCCTGGCGCAGCTTGAGACTGTGTCCTCTTGTTCTGTGATGGGTTGCCTGGCTAGAGCTCAATGTCAGTGTCTGAAAGTATGGTTGTCCTCCTTATTTTGCTTTTATAAAAGGAAGGCTGGGAAAATGCATGAATGATGTTGGGTTTGATGTGTTTTGAGAATGTGTAGGAGTTAACCAAAACTTGAAGTGGTGTCTGTACAAAACAAGATGAACTGAGAGAATGTTAAACCAGTGAAGGATGCAGGAGCTGGGAAGGGCTGAATTGTAGCTGGATAAAATGGTGGTGCATGTGCCCCTTGGATGTTGCATGCTGTCAACATCTTTGATTACCTGCTACTGCAAATCATGTGATACATTCTTTAACCCATTTTTTCGGTAACAAATCCAAAGAAGAGCAGAGGCTGGTTTGAATATCTACTCTCTCTTGCCCTGCTAAGTGTCCCCAAAAGAAAACTGTAGAAGAAGAAGCTGTCAGATAGTATAGATAGACCCTTTCCTGCAGTGGTACTGTGTTAGTGTTAGTAAGCTGGCTTAGCATGCTTTGTATTTCTCAAGTCTTTTTTTATGCTCACCCCAGAGTCTAACCTATTAATAGCTCAGCTTCACACTCTATTAATATTCTCACTTTTTTTTTTTCTTTAAACTGTTCAAAATCTTGAGGAGACTGCACCTATTGTGCTGCAGAAGATCTTTCCTCCAAAAATGCAGAATATTTGGAGAGCATGCTTGACTGATTTTTTTCTGTGCTGCCATTCATGAGGTCAATGTCGCGTTCTTTCCTCTTGACCCTTCTGTAATTGTGTGTGTGTCTGTGCTACATGGGCAGTTCTTGCTTGCATTCATTAAAAATAAAAATCAAGGCTGTTTCTTAATGAAAATCACAGAGACAAAAAAAAAAGAAAAGAAGAAAGATGTTAACAGATTTAATCTAGCCATTCTCCATGGGTTTGGTAGCGGACCTAGTAATTACAAGGTGCTCTTAGTGCGCTGCCTTTTAGAATTCGCTGTGTCTTGGGCATAGCAGTGTCTTTCACAGTATCATAGTATCAGTCAGGGTTGGAAGGGACCACAAGGATCATCTAGTTCCAACCCCCCTGCCATGGGCAGGGACACCCCACACTAGATCAGGTTGGCCAGAGCCTCATCCAGCCTGGTCTTAAACACTTCCAGGGACGGGGCCTCAACCACCTCTCTGGGCAACCCATTCCAGGGCTTCACCACTTTCATGGTGAAGAACTTCTTCCTCACATCCAGCCTGAATCTCCCCACCTCCAGCTTCATTCCATTCCCCCTAGTCCTATCACTACCTGACATCCTGAGAAGTCCCTCCCCAGCCTTCTTGTAGGCCCCCTTCAGATACTGGAAGGCCACAATTAGGTCACCTCGGAGCCTTCTCTTCTCCAGACTGAAGAGCCCCAACTCCTTCAGTCTGTCCTCATAGGAGGAAGAGCTCCAGCCCTCTGATCATCCTCGTGGCCCTTCTCTGGACACATTCCAGCATGTCTATATCCCTCTTGTAATAGGGGCTCCAGAACTGGACGCAGTACTCCAGGTGGGGTGTCACCAGAGCTGAGTAGAGGGGGAGAATCACCTCCCTTGACCTGCTGGCCACACTTCTCCTGATGCAGCCCAGGATGTGATTGGCTTTCTGGGCTGCAAGTGCACACTGAGAGCTCATGTTGAGCTTCTCCTCCCCCAGCACCCCCAAGTTTCTCTCCTCAGGGCTGCTTTCCAGCCCGTCACTGCCCAGCCTGGATTTGTGCCTGGGATTGCCTCGACCCAGATGCAGGACCCCGCACTTGATCTTGTTGAACCTCATGAGGCTGGCTTGTGCTCACCTCTCCAGCCTGTCAAGGCCCCTCTGGATGGCATCCCTTCCCTCCAGTGTGTCTGCTGCACCACACAGCTTGGTGTCATCAGCAAACTTGCTGAGGGTGCACTCAATGCCACTGTCCATTGCACCCTCAAAGATGTTGACCAAGCCTGGTCCCAGGACTGATCCCTGAGGGACTCCGCTTGTCACTGGCCTCCACTGGGACATGGACCCACATGGGACTGAATTCACTTAAAGGCTTTCATACATTCATATATTCAGTTTTAACTGTGAATTTGTATGTACCTATAAAGTCTTACCCCACTGGAAAGAGCAGGTATTTCTGGGCAGAGGGTTATGAATTTCCTTTAAAGCTGGATAGAAGCTGAAGGGCATCTTTGGTTTGTTTGGTTTTTTTATAAGCTGTGGTGTTGGTGCTAAAAGACAGAATGAGGAGATGGTTAAAGAGTAGGTACTAAAGCTGAAGATGGAATTTAAGAGCCAACCTGAGACATTTTTGGGGAATGGGATAGGTTGCAACAGAGAGAAGTGTCAGAGAGGTTTGCAAAGCGACTGTGGGTTGTAAGCAGCTACTGTTGCACTTTATACAGCATCCCCTCTTGGATGCTCTCTGAGCCCATATTGCATTTATAAGTGATGTGTGGCCATGGTGTTATTTTGGGTGACCAAGTGTGCCTGTTACTGTAGGGATTGATCTCCCTCTCATCCCCTTTCCTGCCCTCCGTCTGACACTAAAATTTAAACTTGCCAGTTTTTAGCTGCCGCTTTAAAGCTTCTCTGCACTCCAGGTAAAGTATCGCTTGTGGGTTCCCCTGTTACAGGTGGTTCTAGTTCTTCACATTGAAAATCTTGTCACCCCATATGTTTGAACTTTTAAAATAAGCTGACATAAGAGGTCAGAAAACCCTGTTAATCCAAGAGTAAAGATCAGATAGTTCTTCAGCAATGACAGTACAATTACAGCATCTAGCAGTCTATAAATTTTAGTGCAGGCTTAGCACAAAGTCAGCTTTTTCTTTTGGGAGAAAGAATGAAGGGTAGAGAAGAGAAGTTGTAATGTTTGTATATATAAAGAGGACATGTTTTGTGCTTGATAATTTTGAACTTGCTCTATCATAAAATACTCCTCCCTCCTTCTGCAGTCTTTATTTTGCCTCTGTGCAACCTGCTTTTAAGAGATTAAGGCTCTGTGCTTTTAATATATTGGAATCTGCTTAGTGAGAGTGCTTTGTTTTGGAAAATAATTGAAACTATGGCAACCCTGAGGTTTGTTTTTTTTCCCAGCTTGTTTGTCTACCTCATGCACTCTTCTGGTTTGGTGAGTGATTAGCATACTGGAAACCACTGGTAGCTGCTAATGTTACACAAACAGCAAATAGAAGTTATGTAAATATTAAATCCAGGCCACCATAGTTTTGGTGTAGAACTCATTACACACAAACTGAATGTGACTCTAAAACTGAGAGGTTAAGGCCTCTTCACTCTCTCTGTGTCCTGTGTCTATAAAAATGGAAGTGCTCAAACCAAACACGAGGACTGGCTTTGGCTCTAGGGCACTGATTCTGATCTGTGCTTGCCTGCTGTGTGCTCACTCCGTTCTCCTTCAGGTTCTCAAAGCATTTGGTGTTGGGTTTTGTTTGTTTATTTGTTTTGCTTTGCTTTCCTGCGCTTGTAAGCTACAAGCAGACATGGGTTTACATGGATTGACTTTGTGGTGTTACTGAATATGGCTTCACTTGCCCAGCTCTCAGTCTCTTGCACATGGGACTGTAGCCTTTATTTATTTATTTTCCTTTTATACTTCTGTGTTCAGTTGTTGCTGTGATTAGAAAATGGGTCATCCTTGGATGAACTCTTTTGAACTGCCTCTTCCAGAGACATGCTTGCCTGGGAAATTCTTGCAGGGAGCCATCTGAAAATCTTCCTGACAGCTACTAGTGACCTTTTTTTCATAATGACTTGTGTTTCTGTCTAGCTCTTCCAAGGTGTTGCTTCTCCATGTTTGAAAAAGCTTTTAAAACATGCTGTCATTTAAGATTTCAAGTCTCTGGCTTCTTTCCAAATAAAACTTTGATGTATTAACAGTTAAAACTGGGAAGCTCCATTCCATGGTCTGCCTGGCATTTGTACTGATAAGTGGGGCAGACATGCCTGGCAGTCAGCCCAGGGGCTTCAGGCTCTAGGAGCTCCCCCCGGCTGGGCTGTGCACCTAGTAGCTATGTTGGCTGTACAGTCCCTCAAATGGGAGGGGATTCTTCTTCCTTTTCCTCTTCTTCCTCCCTTCACAGTTAGATCTGTATACTGGTAAAGTCTTGCCTTTTTCTTTCTCTTTTTGTGGGTATACTTGCCCGTTCCATGTTCATATAAGGATTTCTCTGAAACTGGATGTGAAATAAAGAAGCCAAGTGATAGCTATTCTCTTTCTAAAACATTGCTGTAAACATCATATGGTTTATTGTTTGGGAGAATTTTGACTGTGCCCTGTGGTTGTGACTCTGAAATGAAATTCCTCTGTTCAGGATCTGTCAGATCTATTAAAGGGTTTATAAAGTCTTTCTTTATGGGTTCCTGTAATCTCGTTCTTTCTCCGGTCCTGGCATGTTTCTTTCTAGTCACAGGTATGGTAGAAAGCGTATTACTGCCAAAGCACTTGGCTGTCTTTCTGGTCTTGTTGAAGTTGCATCCACCCATCCCCCAGTCTGTGTGGCAGACTTTCCACATTATCAGTGACAGAGTGCAGTGGTTTGTTGCTGTAAGGCATCTTCTTGAGGCTGACTCCACACTAGCACAAATGAAAGAGGTGCTTATGCCTGAAGGCTTCTGACCGCTGTGCTGCTTTTTTGTTTCAGTTGCCATGATCCTGAGAAAAATGGTTTTCTAGAAGGCTGAGAGATGTAGCAATTCCCTATTGCAGTTTTGGCAAGGTCTGGGTGCCCTCAGAGTGTATACAGTGGTGAGGCTCCACCTTGGGACCGTGTTGACCACCATTAGAAGCTGGAATTAATGTGTGATGCTGCAGTGCTTGCAAGTTGTGACTGGGAATGCTTGATCTTGGCTTCTAATGCACTACACTTGCATGCTGTGGAATCCTGTAGGAAAGCTGAGGTTCTGCTTTTAATCTTTAAATGGTTTGGGTCCTGGTCTCTTAAGACAAGTAGAGGGCAAGGATGTAGGAGCTATTGATTGGCAGTGTGTTCTCTGATGAGCTGCCAATAGAAGAATGTTTCCCATCACGGTCCACACTTGTGAGCCTTTTCCACTGCCTGCTACACCTACTGCCTTGCTTTTTTGGTTTCAGGTTGAGTGGGCTGAAGCAGCGTGGTTATGAGCAGTTGCTGTCTGTGTTCCTGCAGTGATTTGTAATCTGAGAGTGCAGGAAGAGTGCCCCTAGATGTATTTTATAAAACTGGAAGTAGTAAATGATTGCCAAGACAGGTGAGAAAAGGTCACCAAAGACTTATTAAATGACTCAGAATCCATTGGGTGCTTCTGGGGGCAGTGTGAGTTAGTGTCTAAAGAGAGTTATCACTGAGTTTTGACACAAAATAAGAGGAACAATAGATAAGTCTGGACTCTCCTGTTCTTTTCTACAAGCTGCAGGTCCTGCACACTAACAAAGGGGATGTAAACCCTATTAAGTGGCTAGTAAGAATTATGATATATAATTGTAGATACTCAAGGGCACTCCAGACACTGATCATAAACCAAATATAACTCTTAATTCCCTGACCTGTTACAGCCTTCTTTGTGTTTTAATGCATTGCTGTCTTGAGTCTTTTGTGACTTTAAAGGCTTCTGTAAGGAACAGGCATTAGTGAGTAATTTTTAAGGATGCTCATTTTACATATTGGGTGGCCTTTTGCAGGAAGTCAAGTATTGAATTTTGGACCACTTTGTGCATACAGTTTCTAGTTACATATAAACAGATTACACTCTTTATGTTCCTGGTAGGTCAAATAAAACTATGTTTAACAGACAGGGTGAAGTGATAGCCAAGCCAGAATTAAGAGGAAGAAAGTGATTCGAAGTGAAGTAGTATCAGTACTTTGATTTGGAAACATCTGGAGATTGTGTGTTTTTCTGAACAGCTGAAATATTTATCATTCTAGAATGATGAAGGTCTACTCACATGTTTTATTAACCTCTGGAGTAGTTGTTTAATAGTGTCTCCTTTCTAGCTATGCTATTAAACGTTAAGAATTCAATCATTAAGTGTCTCAGAAAGCAGACAATGTTGGTAGTCATCAAATCAGATACTGTAAAGTTTATTTTACTATTTGTTGTGGAGCAGCCTTCATCCATTCTTCCTCTCATTTCCATGCATTCCAGAAGTATGCAAGCTCCAAGAATTTTGATTTTTAAGGTGTCTTAAGTTTGCAGAGTTATCAGGGGATTCAGACATCTGCAGTATTTAGGACAAAAGCAGCCTTCGTGCAGTAAGCAAAGAATACAGTTATTATATTGAAGTCTGCACTCCCCTGCCTTTTGTCTGACTATTGCTGCTGCTGCTTCCAGTTTGTGGCAGTTGCTTGCAGAAGTACATTGAAGTGGCAGGTTGTCAAGTGGAACAAAATCAAGGCATGTCTTCCTGGTCTCATTTTGTAGGTGTGATTTGTAAGCCCACACTAGTATTGCCTGAGCGTGTTTCTACTTCACAAGTACACGAGAAAGGTTATATTGCATCAAAGAGTAAAATTGTTAGTGCCTGTGCCTGTTTGTATGCATTCCTGTAGAATCTGGTCAGCCAGCTTCTAGAAGATACACCCTTTAATGACTTGCTTCAAATATGTGTTAGCTCCCTTGGGAGTAAGAGCATTGAAACCTTCCTGAGAATTAGCTGTGTGGAACACCTTAATTTTTCTGTTCCAGGCTATGTAAATGCTTTACTTTGACGGCCCCTGGACTTAACATAGTGTTGAGGAAAATGGAATGGGATAGGCAGCGGGTCAAACCACGAGGAGTGATGCCTGAAGTAATTTCCAAACTTGACCCAAACTTGTGTTACAGAGTGAGTCTTTGTATGTTGGCAGCCACATGAAAAGATGTGAGCCAGTGGGTTCATGGGAAGCCTTCTGGCAACCCTAGCAGATTCTGCCACATGCCTGCAGCCTGGCAGTACTCAGGGTGAAAACATGCAACACAAGGACATCAGGTGAAATGCAGCAAGGACAAGAGCTACTGGCCTGGGAGCATCCTTCTTGCAAGCTGCAAACACATACACACTGAAAAATTCTTTAGAGAAGAACCCTGAAAATGGAAATATATTCCTGAAATGGAAATATTTGGAGAATCCATGACAAGCAGAGATGTCAGTCGATAGCCTTGCACTTCATGTACTGGTCACGAGGTCCTTACCACATTCCAGAGGTTCCAAAGCCCTGCTGTAGGCTATTGAGTATCACTACTTTTCATGGCAGAACTGTGTAATACGTTGCTTTGGGAGCTGTATGCTTTGCTTTCAGAAGTAGAGGTCTTTGTGGGGTTCTGTGTTTGGTTGTTTTTGTTTCAAGTTGTGAAGGAACTGAAAAGTTGTGAGAGGTGCTCCGTGTACCTTACTTCAACAGTGACATGTAACACCCCACAAAAACTTCAGTTTTACCACCCTATTACTTCTTTATGGTATTGCTGTATTTATAGTAAACATTAGATTCCATCTTGCTGCATCCTGGGATTTCTAAAACTCCATAGGGTTTTGGAAACCCTAGGCATATGTAGTGCAGGATTTAATGTTTGTTTAGTTCAGTGTCTTTTCATCTTTAGTTTTGCTCAGCCATAGAGTTGCTGGATTGATTATTCATATAGTATTCCTTCTGTCCTGATTTGAAGTACTTGGTAATTACAGTGTATGTATAAAAAAAAAAACAGGGAAAGAGCCTGAACAAAAGAACCTTGAAGACCTGACTGACTAATCTCTCCTTTTCCTTCCCAGAAGTACACTGCCATTGGACTGCTGGGCAAAGCTACTGATACATTAGATGCTACAGGAAAAGTAACTGAAGAAAAACCTTATGGTAAGCATAAATGTATCTGCAGACTTGATGTAATTTGAAGGCTAAAATGGCCTCTGTCATAGAAGAGAGGAAGAAATGTTTGTTTAAATGTGAACTCAAGCTAAGATTATCTCATCTTCAACTTCAGTGCTCGTGTAATTCAGACCAGCTTCATACAATTATGTCCAGTGCAAGTGTTCGTTTATGTTGGACAAAACAAGCCAGGCATTAGATTAGGCAGGAGAAAATAGAATTGGGCAGGACTGTGTCATTTTAAATCTTTGACAGGCTGACAAATGGCATGCTGTGTCCAGTAAATTTGTCCTCTTTCAGTGTGCAGTCCCATGAATAACACCCTTCAAGGCCAGTGGAGGAATAAAGTGCTTAGATCCTCCCTCTAGGATGCCCCTTAGACTGCAGACTGCTTGATGTAAAATGAGAATGGCATAAACTACTTTCTACATGTGTTCACCTACCAAATCTCGCTCTTGCTTGCATTCTGTGTCCTAGCAGCTTTAATAAATGAACTTTTCTGACCCGCAGTTTAAGGCTTTGGAACAAATCCTGACTGTATCTTTGTTGGGGTGGACATTCCACAATACCCAGTGCATCTTAGAAACAATGGTGTGTCTCTGGTTAGTTTTACAAATATATTTGCCATTAGTTATTTCACAACCCGGGGAAGAAAGAAAGAACTAAAAACAAAGAAGTACCTGGTTGCTTGGCAACTCTGCAGGTCCCACACTGTTTGTGGTACCTGGTAATAGGTACAAGAAGTAAATTATCTTTTTTATTTATTTATTTTTTAACAACATGATGAAAAAAGTAGCCTGGATTCCACCTCTCACCCCAATCTCTTTCTTCTGCATTTTTTTCATTTGGCACAAGGCAGGCAAGTGTGAATTTCTTGCCCACATTAACCTTATGGGGCATTCTAAATAGTGTTATTTGTTAGGTAATGTTCAGAGATGTTGGAGTGTTTGCTTTTGCTTCAGGACCAAGTTCTAAGTCTTCCTCTAAGCTTCTGAAGGGCTGAGAATCCACAGGGTGTCAGAGCTGCTGTCACTTCATCATGGTCAGAGAAAACGCTTTCTTGGGTTTCACATCATCGAATCAATCAGGGTTGGAAGGGACCACAAGGATCATCTAGTTCCAACCCCCCTGCCATGGGCAGGGACACCTCACCCTAGATCAGGCTGGCCAGAGCCTCATCCAGCCTGGTCTTAAACACCTACAGGGATGGGGCCTCAACCACCTCCCTGGACAACCCATTCCAGGGCTTCTGACTCATCTAACTGAGCAAATGGAATGTCGCGGTTCTGCTGCACTGAGTAGTGTTCACCGCAGATACATATAAACTATGAAATACCACTTTAAGTAGGTGCAACTCCTGTGGTCAATTAATTAAAATCTGTTCCTTGAGCACTGGTTTTGCTTTTTTGTTTTGTTTCCTGCAGGCAGAATGTAGAATGTTATTTGCACGAACATTTCTTTTACTGCAGCTCTTGTTACAGTAGTTCCCACCGCTGCACTGCCTCCTCTGTTATGGTGGGTTAGCTTTCTGGTAAACTGGGGGTTGGGAACTGATTTGGGTTAAAAATAGGCCCTTTTTTGAGTTGCTTGTCTTTTCAAACTTAAATGAGTTGCATGATCCACTCCATGCAGTCTCCTGAACAGCGTGTTGGCATTAGTGGGGCACTGCAGTTTGGGTGCTGGACAAAGTTCCCTCTTGCTGAAACTGACGGCTGAAATAAACACTTCTGAAACTGGTGTCAGTTGCTTTCTGTGTTGGTGCAAATCAGTCAGATTGGAATTTTTCAGAACAAGCAGACATCATGCATACTACTCCTTTTTCTCCATGCTACCTACACAGTTTGTATTTCCTTCCTTCTCCCTCTTCTAACAAAGCAGGTATTTCTCATCTTTTCCAGTGTCTTCTCCAAAGCAGCTTGGTTTTCTGCAGGATTATCTGGGTGGTCCATCATCTCTAATCCCTAACACTAATTGGTACTCCAAGAACAGGCAAACCAGGTATTTGAGCTGAATTACAGCTTTTCTTTGAAACCTACAAGGATTCTGGGAGAAGCAGTGCATCTGCTAGGGACTACAAATCCTGCATGACCAGCAGCAATCCAGGACTGGACCTTAGTGCAGACACAGTGCACTAAACCAGCTTGCATTACATATGAAACTCTTCTTGAATGACTTCACTGGACTCCTAGAGGAAAGTGCTTGCAGAAAGTTGCCTGCTGTATGAACTATAAGAGTGTTACATTTTAGTCCTCAGTGTCCCTAGACAGCAGTTCAGGAGGCAAACTGTGGTGTATTCCATGTAGTCTCAGTGAAAGGATGCACTGAAGAAAGCTCCTTGGGTTTAAGGAGCTCTTTCCTCCCTCCTGAAATTCTCCTAGTTTTTTGTTTGTTCTTTATCAGACAATGAGTTTGCATTTCCATGTGAAATTACATTTCATACGGCTCCCAGGCTATCAGCTGCTGAACTGGGAAGCAAGTAAGCATTTAGTGTTCCTCTGATGTTTTCTTGAGCACATTAATGTTTGTAGCCCTTTTTTAATGTTTGTAGCTGTGCACAGGAATGTGCATTCTGAAACCCACTTCCTCCCAGCTGACTACAGACTATATCCAGACATGGAGTACAGAGTTCATGAGGAGTTTTTGCAGGTCTCTGCTGATTATTCTGAAATATATATTTAATAGAACTACCTGAATGGTTTGGGAAAACTATTCTTTTCAGTATTCTGCTTGTCTGTAAATCATTTATGCTGGGCCAGATAGAGTTAAGGTTAAAGCTCTGTTGAGCTGTCATGGGTAGCTCTTGTGTTCTGTTTTGGTGCAGTTTGACAACAAGCACAGGACAGTATCACCCTTCAGTGAAGGCTTCCTGAGGTTGTGGCACAAATTGGCAGCTTTTGTTTTGGTAACTTTGATTAACTTCATTTCTGATTCTAGCAAGTGAATCAATCAACAATCAACAGTGTTCAGGAGCAAAACTGTTCATAAACATTTTCCTACTGCAAGCCAATAGGCTTGTTTTCAATGTTTTCAGAAGCCTTGGAGACCTTAGTTTTGGGTGCTGTGGGATGCTGATAGAACTTTCCATTGGAAGACACATCACCTGTGCAGAGATCACATAACTCCACTGTAGGCCTAAGGGCTTAGGAAGGAATGTGGAAAATGGTGTTGAATTGAATGTATTCTAAACTGTGTGCTTACAGAGCAGTTAAAACCGTTTTGCTCTAAGCTAAGGCTGTTTGTAACTCTTGGGGTCTGGATGCAGTTAATCTCCTGGGCCAAATTGTGACAGTCCTCACTGGAATCACTGTGAAACAGAGTAGCAGCTGCCATGCCCCTCCCCAAACTGCAGTTGTAAATCCATCCTCTAACAAAAACTTGTGCTCTGTGGTGTAACATATGAGGATGTTTGGTAATTCCCATAGGGATATTGGGAGGAGCAGGCTCACTCTGGCTGGCAAGGGCAGCTAGGATCTGTGACAGATGTGTCCTGGAGAAACATCTCTCAACCCAGGGAATTCAAATGGGGAAAGGAAGTGTTGAGATTTGAAGCTTGTGTTTCACGTTTGGTAGAGGGTTGACTCCAAATGCTTCCCTAAACTTGCTGACCAGGCAAGATGTTAACCTCGTAAACCCAAGCCCATGGTCAGATGAGGGAGGCTTGGTGGGGTAGGGTCTAAAAGCAGCTGGTTCTGTCCAGCAGGACTGCATTTCCCTCCCCTATGGGAGCTGAAAAGTTGTGAAGGAGCTGAAAAGTTGTGAAGGAGCTGGTTCTTCAGTGTGGGCTCTGTGCCCTGCAAGAGCCGTGACTCCAATCTGATGCCTGGCACAAATACACAGTTTACACATAGTGAAACTGTTTGTTTGGGATCAGATTAATAGAGCATTCCTTTATGACTGAGAGCTGAGTGAAAGCTCTACCAGCTTGTATGTTGTTCCAGGAAACAGCAAGAATCCAAACCAGTCCAGCACAAAGCCTGAAAAATGCTTGAAAAAAAAGCAGCATGTTTTTAGGTTTTCAGAACATAATACTCGCCAGCTTGTGCCATGAAGACAAATGTGGTTTATTCTAGATCATAGCAAACTCATCTGTAAATATTTACTTTAACACACCACACAGCTTTGTTTGTTAATGGCTTAATGCATCATTCCTCACCTGGGAATTCTTCTTTTTTTTTTTTTTTTCCAGAGGCAGAGATTGCCTATAGTGTGTGTGATTTCCTCAGAGGCTGTAGATGTAACCTCTCAATCAGGGGAATATGAGATCAGAGCAGGAACTCAACTCTGGTGTCTCATTAAATTCCCTAGCCACAAATGCAGTTCATGAGGTGAAAATTCAAAGAGAAGCCCAAGTGACACTGATGCTTAGATCTTAAAGACTAAATTCTAGCCTGAAGCAATCTGGGGTTCACCACAAGACTGACAGGATCACCAGCATAGAATTGGGTCATCCTAACTGTCCACCGTGTAGGCTGAACTAGAGTAATACAAAGAGAAAATTGAAGTAACCATGTAAGAAGCCCTTCAGAAGAAGATGCAGACTTGCTGCATAACTTTATTGGTTTTGCCTTGTATTCTGATGTACAGCAGCCTTTCAGCAATCCCTGACTGACTTGTGCCTCTCGACTTCTTGAGGCAGCTGCTGGGGCCTAGGGACAGCATCTGCTCTTGAGGCTGCAAAGTGTGCTTGGCTAAAGTGAGATACCACATTGCCATCTTCCAAAGCTGCTGTAGAAAGAAATTCTTTTTATCCTTACAGCATCAAATACATCTGTTTTGTAAAGTTTGCAAGTAGAAGTCTGTTCCAAAACAGAAGATTCAATAAAGAACATTTGGCTGGTTTGTGTTTCAGGATGCTGTTGACTTAGCAGGGTGACACTAATTGGGTATAACTTAAGAGAAACAGGATTAGTCAAGTAGTCAGTAGATTCTAGTCAGTAGAAATGCACTGAAGTGCACTGTGGTTACAGATACTATGTTTGAACGCTCTGAACAAATTAGGGATGAATGTCAACTCTATTGAGGAGTATTTCAAAGGAGCAGTGCAATCAGCTACTTGGGTTATAGCCTTCTTATAAAAGTGGGACAGATCTGTATGTGCATTCTTGAAAGAGAGTAGATTGCCTAAAGCAGCTATCTTTCTTTTTACAGGATCTCTTCAATAAAATTGCCTTTCTTAATACATATCAATACCCTGCTGTGCATTTGCAGGTTAGTTGTTTGATACAGACATTTGATGTGTTGTTCCAGATGCAGTCTTTCCCTTGACTAGGGGAAAAAAAACCCACAAAGCTTTTGTTCTCTAATAATCTGTTCTATTTTTCCTCACAGTTAGGTATTCTTAAAGAGAAGTTGCCAAGGTTAGATGAGCATTTTATTCCTTTTATTTTTTTTTTTAACAAAAAAATAGGGTAGGACAAATTTTGTAGTTTTTGTAGAATTTGGAGCCCTGTCTGTATTGGGATTTCTGCCCTTCTGAAAGCCACCAGACTGTCTTAATCACCTTGGACAGTTTGTTCCACTCTTTTCATAGTAATTCCCACTCCCACCTACATTCTGGGTTTTATCTCTTGTGGTGTTTTCCACACAATCTGCATTAAGAGGAGGGGGAACGCTCCCTTGTAACTGTTTGCAGAACATGCTTGATGCCATTACTGCCATGTGAACAATCAGTGTTAAGGTCCTTACTGTTTTCTTTCTACAGACCAGATAACAAAAGGAGACCTTGAAAATGTGCTGCAGAAGTTCACAGGGGACATAATGCAGGTTCCTCCACTGTAAGTTCTGCAATGCTGAGATGCTCTTGGCAGTTGTGTTCAGCTGATGGGACTTGCCAACAGAAGTCGGTTCTCTCAGAAATAAAAGGACACATTTTGGCAGGAGGATAGAGGCAAGGCAGGCTTAGGAGCTTGGCATTTGCAACTGCAGGTCATGTCCATCCACCACAAATGGTAACCTGGAGTATGTTTTTTTTAATGGTTAATGTCCTAAACAGCTTTGCAGGGTGTGGTGGTACCCACTCCTCCAATTAGAAAGCAAAGCTTTAAGTCTTTAATTTTAGTTGTGGGGTAAGAGGATGCTTTCTGACATCTGTGTGGAAGTGCCTTCAATTAATTTTGTGGAAACTTAAAGAGTATGAATGAGTGATTAGTGACTGAGCTTCCATAGCTTAGCAAATTTCTTCTAGTCAGGTGAGCCATAGTAGCTGGCAGTGTGGAAGCACTTACCTTGTGACAGATGGCTTTCATGGTGATTTAAGCTAACTGTGCTTTCCTTTGCATTTGCCATGGGTCGGTTACTCCACTTCCACTGTGAGCACTGTAGGGTCAGGTCAGTCATTCAGGAGGTGTTCTGCTTCATGTGACCTGCTTCAGATTGCACTGTGCTAAATTGAGCAAGATCTTTTTGTTATTATTTGTCTATGCTCATCTTTCTGGCAAGCCCAAAGTTGGAGAATTGGGTAAAGTTTCATGTAATCAGTGAAATCATTATTACTGTTAATTCTATAGTACTTCCCTAAACAGCCTAGAGCAAGGCTCCATAACATGGCAGTTGCTCTTCAGGGAAGAGTTGGTGATCCTGAGGGTCTTTTCCACCTTGAATGTTTCTGTGATTCTGTGAAAGGTCCAAGGCAGAATTACAGTTACTTGCCTGAGCGCCTTCCAGTGCTCAGCTCAACATTAGCATCCTGACACTTTTGAGAGGCAGTATGTTAGGGGCAGCTGGAAGTGTTGTGTCCCTTTGTAAAAACCCTTTGTATCATAAACTACAAACTGAGTGATGAAAGTCTTTTAAATCCATACAGAATGAGATAAGCAGAAGACCATCTCTTGTTTTCCAGTTTACATAGCTGCTGGTGAATGAGATGATTCTGTGTCCAAGAGATTTCCGAAGCTGATTTTGTTGGAGTGTTTTTTTGTGAGCACTTGAAGAGGATTAGGAGGGTAAAATGCCTGCTGCTGTAGTATGATATTAACAGGATCTGTAGGATGGATACTTGTTTTCTTGCAACCGTATGACACACATTTTCATGCTCTGTCTGATCAGCTATTCAGCTTTGAAGAAGGATGGAGAAAGGCTATCAACTCTGATGAAGAGAGGAGAAGCAGTCGAGGCCAAGCCTGCTCGGCCAGTAAAAGTGTACAGTCTCTCTCTCCAGCAGTTCCAGCCACCACTGTTCACACTGGGTAAAGGCCAGAGCTTACTACATAGAGGGATGTTCCCAGCTTGTTACTGCTTATTTATGCTCAGAATGGGGGGAAAAAATATAGTGAAATGGGTTTCATTTCTCTCAGCTACTTGTTTTGGTGTGAGCCCACGTGCAGAGGCTTTTGCTCTGCAGTAAAAGCACCGCATTCTGGTTTTAAGTTAAGCTGCTTAAATGTAATCTTTCTGTAAGGGAAAATTCTGAGAGGCTGGTCAGGGGATTATTTGCATCTGTCCATGATTTTGCAACATCCAGCTCATTCCTTTCTCAGATCTGCTTGTTTGGCTTTGCCCAGTCTTTTGCCCAGATGCCCAGTTCTTCTGGGATGTCTCTCAGGGAGTAGCAAGGTCTGGCATCATTTAGTCAGACCTCTTTCTCAGCTGAGGAGGCAGGATCTTATCCTTCCTTCTGTCACACATGAAGAAACTTGGGTAGTGCATTAAGAAGTACATTAATAAATAAACCAGAAAGACTGTTGTAAATGTTTGATGCTACTGTGAGGTCAAGATAATGTCTTGCATTGATCAGCTTCCTAGTTGACCCAGAGTTCTCTGATGGACTAGGTGTTCTATGATGAGCAGGTATGAGTGACAGAAACTCAGTGCTGTGTTACTTCAGCCTTTATGCTTGAGTGACTAGCAGTGGATCACAGGCTCTCAGGGGAAGAGACTGAGAGAGCAGGGGGAGTTAAAGGTGAGTTTTACTCATTTTGTTGGAGCTACCTGTGCTCAGTATCTTAAAAGCATTGTTAGTCAGTCTAGACTATACTCAAAATAACTTTTTTTCATCATTAGAAATGGGAAACAACCTTCTGAAACCTTTAAAATGGACAGGACTGGTGCATTTGTTAGCATACCACAGCAAGTACATATTTTCCAGTGAGTTAGTTCACTTGCCATTGTATTTGCTTTCCCTCCTGTCTAGCTTAGCAATCTCACCCGCACATATGTTACAGGATGAATAATTGATGTTGCATCCTATAAATATTTTATCACTGGCTTGTTTGCTTAGTGCTTTTTTACATTTATGTGGGGGCATGCTATCTATGTAAAGTCGATTTCACATTGCACTGGCAATTTACCATGTCACTCTTAACATTCCAGATGTTGAATGTGGTGGTGGCTTTTATGTCAGGAGCCTAGTCAGTGACATTGGCAAAGGTAGGCATGAAAAAAACCCATGGCAGGTTTAAGGAATGTTTCTGTTCTGTGGAACAAAAATTGTTGTTTGGTTGTTGGTTCTTTTTATTTTGGACCTGCAGCATGTTATTTTACAGAATTGTAGTGCTATCACTTGGTTTTGTATGCTAAAGTATTTTCTTTGGGAGCATGGGGAAATGAAGGCTAAATAATTGCCAGAGGACTTTGGGGGTTAGGGGATAGAAATGGAGCGAGTAATAGTGCTGAGTGAGATAACACAAGGCAAGGCAGGGATTTTACTTTTCCTCTTCCATGTGTTAAAGCTCACTCAGATTAAGGATCAGGAGAAGGATGCTGTCTTTTTAAACATTATTCATCACATTTTGAAAACAGATTGCACAGAACATTACCATGCACATAATAAACCCTATCTGCTGGAAAGACTTGTGCATTTGTGATGATTTTTCTAGTGTTTTCTTTCTCCTTTACCTGAACTGTGAATGGATTTGCTTTCCCCAAGGGTTATTTGTCTTGTGCTCTCTATCTATCAAACTGCATGATGGAGAAGAGATAATCCATTTCAGATTTATTTTTAATGATACATTTGCAGATCAAGAAAGCAAGTGATGTGGGATAACCTTGTGAATTTCAATGTTGGTATTTGTGCTTAGGCTGGTCAAAGATTCTGTTACTGCCTTCTGAGAATACTGGCTTATATTTAGTCCTTTAATGACAAACTGAGGAATGACAAATGTCCTCAGCTGGTTTCTTTTTTGTCTAAAATTTAAAATGCAGTAAAAATCTTCCTGCATCAGATAGGATGAGAGAGAGTATTTTAGTATATTTGCGTGCCTACAAGGTAGTTGCTCGCTGTTGTGTTCTGTACCTCCTGGTTACTCTATCCTACTGGTCTTTATTCACTGTAGCAGAGCATTTGTTGATAGATTTTATTTTTCTTTATGATTTTTCTTTTTTATCCTGTGCCACCTATCAGAATAATAATGTCAGAAATCCTTCTTAAAAGCAAGGAGTGCTAAAGCCTCAAAGTCTGTGGCGAAAGAGTACACGGGCTTCTAAATCACTTGTGAATACAGAACGTTCTGTTTATGTCTTGTGTCACTATTTCCCCTCTTTTCATTCTGATTGAAATCTGGAAAACCTTTTGCCAACTTCCTGTCAGATTTTAAACTCTTGGAGATTTATTGAAATCAAAGGAATTCCTTGGCTCAACTCTAGGAAGATGTAAATGTGTGATGAATCTTCATGAGCTTCATTCTCCAAGCCGAACAGTACAGAGGGCTACACGTAAAAATCAGTGAGTTGAAAACTGTTCAACTTGACCATGCACTTTTCCTAAATGCTCTTTTCTCCTTAACTGTAGAACTCTCTACCTGTGCCACTATGCAAGAGCTGACCCGAACCAAACAAGGGCCGTTTACGCTAGAGGAGCATGCCCTTTATGAAGACAAATGGACAATTGATGAGATTGCACGATCCTTGGAGCATTGCACATCTCTTCTCTCAGGAGAGCCATCTCATAAAAAATTGAAGACAGAGCATCCTGGTGAAACTGCTGGGAGCTGTGAAGATAAGTGATAAGTTGGGTCAAGGAAAAAGACTGAATGATTGAGACATTTTAAGATTGGGTTGGGATTGTCTTGCCTCCTGTGTAAATTTACAAGTCTGTACTGGGAGGGTGACAAACTGCAGTGCAAGAAAAATGGTTCTTTTGTTTTCTGGGGTTAGATCATGCATTGAAAATATCCAGCGCTTGCTGTTTCCTGATCTGTTTGTTTCCCTTGCCTGCCATCGATGTCAAATCCTCATCAACTTGCAGGGTGCAATGTTCTTACAATTACTCAATAAAAATAAAAACTAGTATTTGCTAAATGTGCTCAAAAAAAAGAAATCTGTTTTTTTCTTTGTAGCTGCTAATCAAACCCTAAAATACCATGGTGACAAGACTGTCATAGTTTGAAGGATACAAGAATGTGGTGGGGTGTTTGCTGTCTTGAAATCCATTTCAGGAAATGTCCATTTTACTGTAGTTTTTCTTATGCAGACTGTTCTTTTGATCAAATGTCATTCTGGATGCATTAAATCCAGATGTAGTCTGAAAATTCAGTGGACATGAGTAGTTCTAGGTCTAAACAGTGCCTGGAGCTAACTGATAACAAGTGGTCTGAAGAGTGCAGTCATCATTGCAGGTGTACATACCTTACTTTGGTACAGTGTCTCAGTTGGTGACCAGCCATAATGCAATGTCTAGTTAACTGTTGTGTCCTTCATAGAATAGAATAGAATTAACCAGGTTGAAAAAGAACCTTAGAGATCATCAAGTCCAACCCATCACCCAACACCATCTAATCAACTAAACCATGGCACCAAGCACCCCATCCAGTGTCTTCTTAAACACCTCCAGTGATGGTGACTCCACCACCTCCCTGTGCAGCCTGTTCCAATGGCCAATCACTCTCTGTGAAGAACTTCTTAGGACTTAGGGAATTTACTTTTGCTATCTCCCATGGATTGGGTAGAAGTCTGATGTGTTTCTAGGCTTTGGCTGATTTTGGTTCTGGCTAGTTGTATGGGCTAAGGGAGGGATCCACATTAAAATGAAACTGTTTTGACTCTCTGAGGCAGTAAAGGTCTGCTCCACAGGTCATTTAGCCAAGGGAATTTGATTGCACTGATTCCTCAACACAGCTTCCCTTGGGGTTTCCAAAAAGGCTGAAAGGTACTGGGTTGAGAATGCTAGAAAGGAATTCTAGTTTGTGTAATGGACTGTCCTCAAAGGACTTCCCCGTGTTCAGTTCTGGGCCTCTCACTGCAGGAAGGACATAGAGGTTCTGGAGCGTGTTCAGAGGAGGGCAACAAGGCTGGAGAAGGGCCTGGAGTGTGTGGCCTATAAGGAGTGTCTGAGGGAGCTGGGGTGGTTCAGTCTGGAGAAGAGGAGGATGAGGGGAGACCTCTTGGCTCTCTACAACTACCTAAAGGAGGGGCAGGAGTGAGGAGGGGGCAGCCTCTTCTCCTTGGTGGCAAGTGACAGGACCAGAGGAAATGGTTTCAAGCTGCACCAGGGCAGGTTTAGGCTGGTTGCCTAATAATTCTTGATAGAGAGGGTTCTCAAACATTGGAATAGTCTGCCCAGGGCAGTGCTGGAGTCACCATCCCTGGAGGTGCTTAAGCAGTGTGTGGACCTTGTGCTTAGGGACATGGTTTAGTATTGACCCTTCAGTGCTGAGCTGAAGGTTGAACTGGATGATCTTGGAGATCTCTTCCAACCAGATGTTTTCTGTGATCGTGTCCCCAGGCAAGATAGCAGTGACGCTCTCTTGCCTTCCTCTTGTCATAATGAATTTACACATGTGAGGGATATCTAAGAGAAAGGCCTGCTTTTGACATTGTCACTGAAATGTCACCCAAGAGAAATGGACTGCCTGTCATTACAGTTTTATGCTGTTGCTGGCCAAGTGGCCTGCTATGGCTTTCTGTGACTCCTACACCTTGGATTTTCAGTTCTGGAGCACAGGGACTTGTCTCTCTCACTCTGAGTGATGTATTTTTTACAGAGAGACTGAAATTCTAACTGAATGACTCTGGTACTGGACTTGCTACTTTGTGTGGTAAGTTATCTTGATAGCTAGTTACCTCTGTTGCATAAAACAAGTTGTGACTTATAAGCAACTTAAATTTGATTCTCCACATGCTGCACCTTTGCACCTTACAAAATCAGTTTCTCTGTGTGCTTATATTATATGAAGTTACCAAATTCCAACCTTGCTTTCAGTCTAGGGAATGAAATAAATATCTCAAAGTTTCTTACTGTCTGATACCTTTCCAGCTATCTGTAGGAGTGGTTTGGTTTTTTTATACCAGAAACTGAAGTCTGTGCAAGATTAATTAAGCTTTTGTTTAGAGGGAGAATAGAGTTAATGTTTTATTGTTCAGTAAACAATGCTGAAAATACCACAAGCAAATGGAAAAGCTTGAGCACTGTAGCAAGATATTTAATATACAGCTGTGGACTGTGGATGAAGTAACCTTGGTAAGGAGTTTCTATTTCAGAAATGGGAGAAGAGAGTTGGATTCAGTAAAAAACCAGTGTGAGGCTTTACATGGGGTTTTTTTTGGGGTGGGTTTTGTGGTACTTTGGGTAGAAGCAGAGAAGTAAGAGATTATTTCCTAAAGAAATGAAATAAAGCAGAAAATGACACTTTCCAATGTACTTATCTTGAATGATCAGACTTTGATTGTAATGTGGCTTCTCTTATTATCTAAATTAGTGTCTTTTTGAGGACCTAATTTATCTTATCCCAGTGGTCTTCTCAATTAAGTTCTCATTTTATCTGTCTTTCTGCTTTTTAAAGAATAACCCAGTAGATGCAGTTCTGTTAGTCTGCTTGGTTCATCTGCAGGGATTTGTCTCTTTAAAAATTAGTGCAATTGAGAAATCTATTAATAGGGTACATTTGTATACAGTGTTATAAGTGTCTGGCACATTTGTTCTCTCATCTGTTTGTTTAATGCTCACCATGGCTTTCTCGTTACTCCATGCAGGGCCTCCTGATCTTTTTAAATTCAAAAGGAGAATTATATTTTCGTCAGCTTTGGGGTTAGCTTGCAACTGGTCTGTTGTAATTATTGCTAACAGATCTGTGATCCTGAGAAGACAGGATCTGTTCCATAGTCTAGTCACTCAAGAGAAATGAAATGGCACCTAAAAGGAAGCATCCTGTTGACATCAACAAGTTTTGGTTTAGGCTTCAAATCCTAACACATATGGAAAGCACAGGGAGAGAGTCATAGAATCATAGAATCAACCAGGTTGGAAGACACCTCCAAGATCATCCAGTCCCACCTATCACCCAGCCCTATCCAGTCAACTAGACCATGGCACTAAGTGCCTCATCCAGGCTTTTCTTGAAGATTTCCAGTGATGGTGACTGTACCACCTCCCTGGGCAGCACATTCCAATGGCCAATCACTCTCTCTGTGAAGAACTTCTTCCTAATATCCAGCCTGAACCTCCCCTGGTGCAACTTGAAACTGTGTCCTCTTGTTCTGTTGGTGGTTGCCTGGGGGAAGAGACCAACCCCCACCTGGCTTCAGGTAGTTGTAGAGGGCAATAAGGCCACCCCTGAGCCTCCTTTTCTCTAGGCTAAGCAACCCCAGTTCCCTCAGGCTCTCCTCATAGGGCTGTGCTCTAGGCCCCTCATGAGTTTTGTCTCTTTCGATTCACAAATGCAACTTCCCTTAATGCTTTTATTCCTTAATGCAAGAAGCAGAGAAACATTCACCAGCTCTCGTTAGCATCTTCCCCAGTGCTAGGTTGTTACCTTCAGAAATAAAGGCAGAACTTTTTTACCTCAAATGGTTAACTTCTCCCTACATAGCTTGTATTGAACTCTAGGACTATTTTGCTTACAAGTTGGGTAGCAAGTCTGGTGGCACACAGAGCTATGACAGTCAGCAGATAGGTGTTCATAGAAGACAGTGTAAAGAGTGAACAAAGTCATGAACAAATTATGCAAGAACAGCTTGGTTTATGACTACTGATGAGTTTCAACCCTGTTACAGCTGAGCTACCCTTCCAAACGTTCAACCCCCTCTGGCAACTTCCCAGTATCTTGGTGCTCGGCCTCACTTGCGTGCTCTTTCCTTGGTATCCCTTTAACCTCTTTGCCCTGAGCCATTTGTCCCAATGAACAATAACCAGGAGGACACTGCAAAACCTAGGAATGGCTTTCTTAAATATGTTTTAGTAAGTGTTTAACCAAGTACGATGAAACTGTCCAGATCTGGAAGTAGGTCTTGTGTTCCCATGAGACCCTAGGGAAATACTCATTTTAACTTCTTTACTCTTATTAACATGCATGTCCCTGAGATATCATAATTGTGCTATATCCACAGGAAAAATGTTTTGTTTTGTTTTCCAGAACAAAATATCCTATGATCCTTTATCTTGGTTACTGACAGTCATTAGATCTTACATTAAGGGCTATTTAGAGTGAGAGGAAAAGTTTGTATACAGTATTTCTGAGGCTTGTAGAAGAGTTAGTACTGAATGCCCAGCTGAGACAAACAGTGGTTAACAGGAATTTTATGCTACTCTGGCCAGAAAATAAGCATGTCTCTGTGATTTACCATTTGAAACAAATCTGTGACAAAGACTGAAAGATTTGTGTCAATTTAATGAGTGTTGTTCATGGGGAAATTCCTAGTAGAAAAGCATGTCTTGCTTTTTGAGCTGAACATTGTCTGTCTTGAATTTGGACTTGCAATCTTAGGGTCCATAGTGGTACCCTACCAGAGTCTGGCCCTGGGTCTGCTTCCAGTGCTGGTGCTGCTTCAGTGAGATTGACTGGGGATTCATAATTTATCTCCTAATGTCTCTGCCTGGCTAATGTCTCTTTCTTCCTTACTTAAATAGTAGATTTTCTGTGCACTTCATACTGTATTTCTGCTGCCAGCATGTCAAGCACATTTTAAAATGTTTTCTAACTAAAATCTATAGGATTTATTTATATATATATATTTATATATGTATGTATGTATATGTGTGTGTGTGTATATATATATGACTGAGGGAGTTGGGGCTATTCAGTCTGGAGAAGAGAATGTTCCGAGGAGACCTAATTGTGGCCATCCAGTATCTTAAGGGGGCTACAAGAAAGCTGAGGAGAGACTTCTTAGGGTGTCAGGTAGTGATAGGACTAGGGGAAGTGGAGCAAAACTGGAAGTGGGGAGATTCAGATTGGATGTTAGGAAGAAGTTCTTCCCCATGAGGGTGGTGAGACACTGGGACAGGTTGCCCAGGGAGGTGGTGGAAGCCTCATCCCTGGAGGTTTTTAAGGCCAGGCTGGATGTGGCTCTGGGCAACCTGATGTAGTGAGGTGTCCCTGCCTATGGTAGGGAGGCAGAACTAGATGATCCTTGAGGTCCCTTCCAACCCTAACAATCTATGATATTAATCAAATCTGAAGGCATTAATAAAACATTCTAGGAGTGCCTCCATCAATAACTAAGCATTGCATCTTACCCTGCAGTTCTATGTTTGATTCATATGTTTATTAGAAGGGGAAAATTTGGGAATACATTAGTTTTCCTTTTCAGTGTAGTAAGTGGTGAAGCTGCTATTCTGAGCATGAACAGCTCTGAAACTTGAAAGGCTAGGATCATTCTTTTTGCTTGGCAGCATCAAGGAATCAGTTGGCAACAATATTAATTTTACTTTAAGACCTTTTAAGAGACAAAAAAGAGTGCCTGTGTGAGCACACAAGAGTGACTACAATAGACAACCAGAGGGAAGGCATAGAGACAGTGAATGGATTCAGGCAGCCTGGGCAAAATGAAGAGCAGTCATTGTTTCCAGTAGCCAGGGGTTTAAGTTGTTTCTCTGTGAGACCCGGTGAAGTAAATCAGCAAGACCTAAGAGCATGGTAAACAAGTTGGGCTGTCATCTGGATGCTTGTGTCTCCACTCTGGGTGATGAGATTGCACATCTTTCCTTACTGTCTCTGAGATCAACTGCTGAGACTGTAGCAGTGTTAAACAGGTAAAACAATGAGTTGGTAATTGGAAGCAGATGGTTTCAGTGCTCAGGACAAAAAAGGGACTCTATGGTAAGAAGCAAACCAACTTCTTTTTGTTTTTTCCCCAGTTGTGCTTTTGGGAGGGGAAATGTTGGATGCTGCTGTGGCTCAGAGGAAGCATTAGCAGGGCTGCCTGAGACAAACCTAATATTTTTGTAATGGATGTGCATATCTTGGACTAGAATCTTCTTCCCCCCCTACCTCTAGCTCAGAGAAGTGGGGCTAAATCAAAGCAGCAGCCTCTCCCTGACATTTCCATGTCGCATTGCTCTGTGTCTTGTGGATGCTGAAACAATTCTGTGCTCAAACTGTGGGTTGTAAAAGGGCTGATGTAGTTTGTCCCAGAAGTTATTGGTAACTGGGAATGAGTAGGATGAGAAATGAGGCAATGAAATGTGTAGTATAAACACAGAAATGTCTTTGCAGCCTACAAAACAGCCTTTCTCTTATCAGTTGTATTCATCTTGGGTTACAGCTTTGTGCCTGACCTTTTCTCTTTGCATCCAAATTTACAGTTTGAGACACTTAATCCTAAAACTCTTCATCCTCTCTTGAATTTCTTTGCAGGTACACGTGGGCCATAGGAAAGCAGGGAGCAAAAAGGCTGCGTAGTTTCTGGGGAGGGACTGGAAAACTGGTAATAAGTAGAACTGAAAAGGATGAGATGTGTCTAGTTTCTTACTCTGCCCTTTTCATGAGAAAGATGTAGTCCTGAATCAGTGCCATGTCTCTGGGACCTGGGATTATTTTGGATAGTTCAGAATTAAGTGCTTCAAAGTCAGATCTGCAGCTGAGGGCGTGCATTCAGACCAAAATACATCATTTCACAGATGTCACAGCCACGTAGTGGCTGCAGAATACCATTTGACAGCTTAAAAGGAGGGAGGCAGAAAAGGAATGGCAAGAGGCAAATGCATATTGCAGTTGTTCAATTTTTGCAATAGATAAACTCATTTCAGGTAATCCTGTAAGAAAACACATTAAGCCTTCTAATGGAGGAAGGATAAAGGACAGCACTTCCCCTACCCTTTCTGTTTCTTTCAGCACATAAAACAATTTAGCTCAAACCTGTCGTTTCAAAGCTTAACAAGCTTTTACATGGAAATGCATGGGAGGTTGTTCCTGTATGCTGGTGTGCAGAAGGCATTTATTTTCATTGCAGCAGCTGAAAAGACAGACTTCTGTGATGCCCTCCAAAAGGCAGTGTTTTGTTTTGCTGATTGTGAATGGCTCTAAATCCTTGCTCTTTTGTGAGTGGTGTGTTTGTATTAAATCATTTCCCCCAGCTGGCCTTCCTAGGGGTCAACAAAAGCTCAAGTTCTGCAGGTATATTTTCACAGTGTAAACGGCACACTGTGTACAAACACTGAATGTATTTAGAAAATAAGATTAATTCTCTGTAATCTTTGCTATGCAGATTGCACTTCTAGGACTCGGTTCTGCTTTGCTGCACTGCTTTCTATGCAGTTTCTTCTCGCTTTTATACTCTGTGTTTGACAAAGGACGCTAGCAGGCTGTTGGTTTCTTGTCCAGGTAATTAATTTCACCCAGCTGCTGCTCGTACACAGAGAGATTGCTGGCTTTAACTTGGGGAATTTATTACTTATGGTTTCCTAGCCCTGTGCTCCCACCTCTGCCAGAGCATCCTCCCAGCTTCGCTAGCAGGAGGAAGCCTGTGTCCACCTCATCTGCCCTGTTCCTCGACTGGCATTGCAAAGTGTTGGTGGTGCAAATTTTGTGCAGATAAACTCGGCTCTGGTAGGAGAAGACCATATGTCTCATGGTGCTTCTTTGCTGACCTCCAGCAAAAGACAGAGTGGGCGACAGAGAATAGTAATGGTCTAGCAATCCTCTCTCCAAGCAAGAGTTGGTGGAAGATGTCATCATGGGATTATTTCTCTTGAGTTCAGTGGGAGGTCTTCTGCCTTGTTCTACTAAATGATGCAAATTATTACTCACTGAGTTAAGGCCTTATGTGCTTCATTTTCACCTATAATGTGTTTTATCCATCAGTTTTCATTCCTGGGTTGTTGGTTGGTTTTTTTTGCAGGAGGAAGAACAAACAAACAAACAGAGTCAAGTAAATATTAATGATGTGGTGCATCACTTAATGTTGTTCCCTGTCTAATGAATGTGAAACAGTTCTATTTTCTACTTAAAAACAAACACCAAAATTGTCAGAATGGAATTAGGGTTGTTATTATTTTTTTCTTTTTGTTTTTAAATATGGTTATCTAGGAAATTTATTTCTCTGAGGAGTGCTGTTAAAGTCTGTGCAGAATGGATAAACCTATTTGAGAGTGGTGATGATCTCTTTGCAGAGTTAGGAATGTATAACTTTTATTGACCTGTATACCATTTCCCTGCACCGGTTTTATCTGCTCTCCTCGGCTGTGTTGTGGATGTTTATTACTCCTACTCTGGAGACTTTCAAAACCTGCCTGGATGCATTCCTGTGTGGACTACCCTAGGTGATCCTGCTTTGGCAGGGGGGTTGGACTTGATGGTCTCTGGAGGTCCCTTCCAACCTCTAATGTTCTGTGATTCTGTGAATGAGGTTAGTCCTACAGCCTGAGTTGCTATTCAGCCATTCCTTTCTATCAATGGAATTGTGAAGTATTCATCCCCACTCTGTCCTCATGCTTTAACAAATCCAGGCTGGTCCTTCAGAACTGTATAGGAAGAACCCAGGAATAATCCATCATGCCACGGAGGAGGCAGTACCTAATTAGGATTTGAGATTAAATTTATCTGGAGGCAAGAGCTCGTTTTATGGCTGCAGAGAAAGACAAAAGAAAAGCAGAGCTTATGTGTGTGGTTTCATCCTGAACACACAAAAGCAGACAGCTTTGCCAAGGTAGCACATCTTTTAGAAGTGTGTCCAGCTGTTGGACCACAGGAGTGAAGCTCCAACCATTTTTCTGTGTGTCAAAATAATTGAGCAAGATATTGATAAGAAAAGCACAACCTTTCTCCCATCGCTTCTGGACCACGTGCCTGCTTCTGCTTCTCAGAGTTTAATAGCCTTCCCCAAGCCACTGCTGCTCCCCAGTACCCGAGAATCATTTATCTCACACTGCAACAATCCAATGGTTTCACAAATGGCCCAAGGCTGTGAAGAAAAGTTAGTCTGGGGATGTTGCTGACTGTGGTCCAGAAGAGAGGAGAGTTAAAAAAAAATACTAGAAATACTAGCCAGGAGCAAGTAATCATTGAGTGGCAGAAACAACTGGGAATTGTTAGTAAATCAAGAAAAATAGCTGGTGTCTGAAAATACTGGTGTGGTAGGAGGCTGGAAAAAAGGTGTGCTTCAGCTTTCTGAGGTGGTTTTATAGCACTCAGCTCTCTTCTTTCTTAACAATGTTACGGCTCTCAGAAAAGTCATTTTATTCCTATCGAGTCAAATCCAGCTGCAGGCTTTGAGAAGCTCAGTTGATACAGCATTTGTTTCCTGTCTAGGAAGCCTTTATGTACTTACTCACAAATACTTGAGTGGAATGCACGAAGTAGTCAGCAAAGTTGAAATTTCAACTTCAAGTGCACCTTTTTCTGGTGCACTTTCCAAACACCTCAGCTCCAAGAGGAGCGAGGCCCCCGTGAGTCCCCCCCAATTCCTTCCTTTGGGGTGCAGAGTAATTGCTCAGGATGGCATGGACATTTGAAGAAAGGGGGAGGCTGTGAGGAAAAGAAATCTTCAGATCCCATGTTTGTACCTTTAATCATTCAATAAGGAATATTGGGGGTTTTCCATTGTTCATTGTCATGTAAGGTCAGCCCAGTGACTTCTTATTTACATATAAGCCAAGCAGCGTGCTTCTTTCTGGAGATTCATTTCCTTCAGAGAGACCAGTGAGGAGCTGTTGTCAAAGGAAAAAAACCACTCTGTGTTCCACAAAACTAATAAAATAGCAGATGTGTGCCCATGGTGAAAGACAATTTAAGCTATATTCAGATTTACCTGAAATAGTTGACAGAATAAGAAACTTCCTGATGTGTCAGCTTGTTTTGTTCCCCAGAACATTTTCTCATTAGGGAGGATTGCTTTGATGTAATAATTAGGATTTAACCCTATTGTGTGTGCACCTCAGTGACTTCTGAGACTCAGTTTTGCCTCTCAAATGTTGTCAATCTCTACTGACTTCAGCATTAAGCATCTGAGCTGTCGAGCTAAATGGTAAGCTTCAACCAAGCACAACTGATTGTGGCTTTTTTTCCCCCTCTGGATGGGTATGAAAAGCCTTAAAAAGAAAGAGAGTATGAAATAGTGATTTGAAAGAGGAAAAAATGTTTGTGATTTCAAACCTTATAATTTCCAAAATAAACCTGTCAGTAATCCCCCAGGGTTAGCAAGGAACTCTTCCAAAGCATGGCTGTTGGAGAGGAGGATTTTTAGAGATGCCATTGAATATTCTGGTCATTTAGTTCAATCAGCTCCTGCTTCTGTGAGCTTGACTGCCAGCTGAGAGGTTGTTCCTAACTGGGGTCCTGTTAAGTCACTAATACTTAATTCAGGTTTCATGTTTCTGTCATGCTGAGTTGGTCAATGTTGGCTGGTCTGTCAGGGCTACAGCCTGATGTATCAAAGCTAGAAAGCTGTCCCACAGCTGGCTCAATGTAGGTGCTCAAAATTAACTCTGTGGGAAGGCTGCATCATGTCTGAGAGCACACAGGGTGCACTGGGGGAAAAAAATGTGTGAGGAGAAGGAAAAACATAGATTTAAATGCAATTTGCTGGCTTTTGATTGATCCAACTTGCCCTGGTCTGTGCAGTCTATTACAGGCTGAAGGCTGAGTGAAAAGAAACTAAATTCAGAGTTAGAATAGAATAGAATAAACCAGGTTGGAAGAGACCTTCAAGATCATCGCATCCAAAGAGTTCTCCAGATCAAAAACTGCAATGGTTAATTGAAGCACTGTAAGTGTGCATCAGGTAAAGGCACTTCAGAGTATTCCTTATCTGCTCATGTTCCTTCTTCATCTGCCCAGGTTCATGTCACAAAGGGTGAGCCTGGCAATGAAGATATTATTATTATGCCTTAATTTTAGAAGTAGAGTCAGCAATGTTGACTCATGGTCACAAGGGTGTCCAGCTGGGGTTTAAAGCAATTATTGAGCCATTTAGTTAACTTGGAATAGGATCTGGCATGTGAATGTGAGACAGCATTAATGTGAACCATTAGAGTTCCTTCCCAGATGATGTGTGTGTCACAGCAGAAACTAACTTCTACCTCTCCATATGTTTCCCAGTTCAAAAAAATAGCCCCAACCATACCATGAGGAGAGGAAAGGGCTGTGGTTAGTAGGTAGGGAGGTTCTCCTTCCCCTCTACTCTGTCCTGGTGAGGCTGCATCCAAAATATTGTGTCTCGTTCTGGGCCCCTCAGTTCAAGAAGGACCTCAGGGAAATGCTTGAAAGAGTCCAGTGCAGAGCCATGAAAATGATTAAGGGATTGGAACATCTTCCTTACGAGGAGAGACTGAGGGAGCTGGGGCTCTTCAGCTTGGAAGAGCCTGAGGGGTGACCTCATTCATGTTTATAAATATGTAAAGAGTGAGTGCCAAGAGGATGGAGTGAGG
Organism: Dryobates pubescens; assembly: GCF_014839835.1. Taxonomy (NCBI): domain Eukaryota; kingdom Metazoa; phylum Chordata; class Aves; order Piciformes; family Picidae; genus Dryobates; species Dryobates pubescens. The sequence goes on along the minus strand of NC_071619.1, from coordinate 5,455,885 downwards.
CTCTTCTGGGTGATGCTGAATGACAGCACAAGGAGCAATGGTGCAAATTGAGGCATAGGAATTTCCATGGAAACATGAGGAAAATGTTGTCCCTGTGAGGGTGACAGAGCACTGGAACAGGCTGCCCAGGGGGGTTGTGGAGTCTCCCTATCTGGAGATACTCAAAACCTCCTGAATGTATTCCTGTGTGATCTGGTATAGGTGATCTTGCTCTGGCAGAGGGGTTGGACTGAACGATCTTTCAAGGTCCCTTCCAGCCCCTAGCATTCTGTGATTCTGTGAAATAAACATCTGTGATTATGTTTACAGCAGCTGAATCGAGCTGAGGTAAGCAGCAAGTTACCTGGATCCTGGCTTTTGTCACCAAACTGAATACTACTTGCATGCAGTTACCTATGATTATTGGAAATACAAACTGGTATCTCAGGGCAGGAAAGGCACTTTTTTGTATACAGATAGTTTTACAATATTTTGGGGAGTGCTTTATAGTTCAGTGTTATGTGCCTTAAAAAGAAAGCCTCCAAGCTTGCAGGTGATAGGCAATGTTGCTGAGACCACCATGCTTTTCAGAACATGCATACCACTGTGTTCCACTTGCCCAATATTTAATTGTGAAATAGCTGCTTGTCTCTTCTTGTAGTTAGGTCAGTTTTAATCAGTTCTGCTCAAAATTATCTCTCTAATGCCCAAATATTTCCATTGACCTCACTGACACTATTCCAGATTTACATTGGTGTGATGTAGAGCAGAAATCTGCCCAGAGAACACAGAACCCCGAAGGTATTCACTAAACTATCTCTTTTTTCCCCCTATATTATTAAAATGTTGAAGCTGAATGTCATTTGTCATTGTCTCCCACTTGCTTGTATCTAGTTATAAAGGAGGAATACAAGAAAGCTCTCCCATTAGCTGGTAGTTCAAAAGTAGTTCAGATAGAAAGCCTAGTGCCTCCAGGAGTATCTCTCTAGCAGTAGTCTAATCTCTGCTGGTTACTATTCAGAGTTATTTTAAACCAGCCTCTCCTTAGGCTTTGCTGGCTGGAAATCCCTGTTATCTGCATTCCCATTTAACTTGCAACTTCCAAAGATAATTGAGGATGTTATTTCAAAGCACAGCACTTTCTGAAGCTCCAGTTTTGAGAAGGGTTTCGCATTTTAACAAGTCCTCTTCTGATGCAGTGAGCACTGACCTCTGCCCTCTTCTCAGTAAAGGTAGAGCTGAAAGGGAAAGCCTCTGCCATTCTTTAATATGTTGCAGCTAAATATCCTTTTATGTTTCTATGGTAAAAAATGCAGATGAAATTTAAAAGTCCTATCTTCTGTTACTTTCTTTAATGAAGGGAATCGCTAAAGTGCAAATTATTCCATAAGCAATTCCTTTTTCTCTGCTCTACTAAAGGAGTTCAGACAGGAGTGTTCTTTTATGTCACATATTTGTACTGCAGCTTTTACTTGGGGATATAAAAATAATTTGCAAATGTGAATTAAAGATTCCACCCCAGTCAAGTGGTAAGGCATCAACAGATTTTCAGTGAGAAAGAAAGAGGTAGGAGATGGCTGAGCAGTAAAGGGTCCTAGCAATAAGGCTGACCTTCACCTCACCTTACTGTACTGTGTCTTTGCCCTCCTTTTACCTGCCTCTTTAGTCTCAGGTGATGTATGGCAAAAATAGCTTCCCAAAGTGGATAAGAAGGCCCCTGTTATGTTTAGGGGTTCAGGTAAGCCATGGCATAGATGAATTTTTGTTTGTGTATTCACCATGGTGTAGCTGGTTGGTGAATCTATGAGGAGGAGCAACTTCTGAGCCAGCAAAACTCAGGCTGAGCTTTATGTTGTTTGCTGTGCAAGCTGGAATCATAGAATCATTAAGGTTGGAAAAGACCTTTAAGATCATCGAGTCCAGCTGTAACCAACTACCATGACCAGTAAACCATGTCCTGAAATGCCACATCTACACACTTTGTGGAACACCTCTAGGGGTGCTGACTTCACCACCTCCCTGGGCAGCCTGTTCCAATGCCTCTCCACTCTTTCACTAAAGAAGTTTTTACTAATCTCCAACCTAAACCTCCCCTGGCACAACTTAAGCACACTTTCTCTCATCCTATAACTAGTTACTTGGGAGAAGAGACCAACACTGGCCTCACTCCAACCTCCTTTCAGGTAGTTGTAGAGAGCAATAAGATCTTCCCCTTAGCCTTCTATTCTCCAGACTAAACAGCCCCAGCCTTAACTCCTACTCTGCAGTTCTGATTTGCTCTGCTCAGTTCTGAGGTACACAGAGTTTCCCCCACAGCCTCCTGGGCTGTCTTAGAGGGCCAAAGATAGAAGAAACAAAGCTGCAAGTTCCTGGGAAGACGCTGAGCAGTTCCCAGCTCTGCAGAGAAGATGGAACAGCTCTATGACCCAGCCCTCCCTATGCGGTTAGGCTGGCTGTTTGTCCACATCCTTGCAATCATCTGTATTGTACAAAACATGGGAGAAGACACTTGTGATGCCTAGGAACTGTGATGCCCTGAAACATCAGGCTCAGTAAGGAAAGGCTGAGCTTTGGAAATGTGCAGATGATGAAGGATAACCTTCAGAAACTTTCCATCAGTAGCTACAGCTTTCACCCAGCAGAATATGGCTGGAAAGTTGGTCTTTGGTCCTTAACATCCTCATGCGTGGTTTCTGATGGGGTCTGACCTGGATGACCTGAAGACCTTCTTTTCCCTTCTTCCTGCCACAGACATTTAATGCCTGTTAGAAGTTTATGCATTATCCTGGAAGAAAAGCCAATATTCCTCCTAGGTTCACTTGTGTTTTCTCTTAGGAAGATTAAATTCAGACTTTACACATGACATCTACAAGCAGAGTATAAAGGTCAGTCTAGCTTTCATCTCTTAGTTCAGGTCCTAACCTGAAGCTCCCTTAGCCTGCTTTTGGATGCCTAGGGCTGGAAGCTGTTTTAAGGTTCTCTTGGGTTTAGACCTGTGGAGAAGGAATGAGAGGGAAGCCCAACAGCATGTGAACTGCAGAATGTGAAACTTGGCTTTTTTGTATGTTCATGAGTGTGATTCTGGTTTTGCAGCCATGAGAGTTAAAGCAGTGAAGAGAGTGAAGTTCAAGTGATAAGGCTAGATTTTCTTGAAGAGATAAATTGTTCATTTGATGTAATACTGAAATGCAGCCGGGCTGAGGGGTTTTGTCTCTTCACAGACACTCAGAAAGTGGAGATTCTGACCTGTAAATTGTAGCCAACTGTTACAGAAAAGACCTCCTCATTTCTGTCAGTGACTGCTATATACTGGCCTAGTTTCCTCCCAGCAGCTGCACAGTGTGGCACCAGCAAGTGGAATTCAAATCTAAACTTATGAGTGCCTGTTAAAGTGCAAGTTGCACTCTTCTGCACTGCTTGTTCTCAAACATGCTCAAGCAGTTAGGAAACAATGCAGTGAATGGGAAGAAAGCATAGTAATGTAGCTGTAATAGTGGGGAGCACATTTTCACTTCTAGTCATCTAAGATAAAAGAAATGCAGCAAGAGATTCTGACAGTGTGCTGAAAACTTGCTGCTGTGGTACATGGCTTGGACATTTTAGAGGAGGACTGTTTGTCTGTGAAGATATTGCCTGCTTCTGAGTCAAAAAGAGCTGGTGAGCTCAGCTGCAGCAGCAGAACATAACCGGTTCTGTGCTTCTTCTCTATTTGGAATTATTACTGAAACCACAGAATCACAGAAAATTCAGGTTGGAAAAGAGCCTCAGGGTCACCCAGTCCAACCAAGAACCCTACTCTACAAGGTTCACCCCTAAACCAGATCCCCCAGCATCACATCCAAACCACCTTTAAACACATCCAGGGTTGGTGACTCAACCACCTTTCTGGGCAGCTCACTCCAATGCCTAACCACTCTTGCTGTGAAATTTTTTTCCCTAATGTCCAGTCTAAATCTATCCAGTCACAGCTTGAGGCTGTTCCCTCTTGTTCTATCACTAATTACCTGTGAGAAGAGACCAGCACCAGCCTCTCTACAGCGTCTTTTCAGGTAGTTGTAGAGAGCAATGAGGTCTCCTCTCAGCTTCCTCTTTTCCAAACTAACCATCCCCAGCTCCTTCAGTTGCTCCTCATCAGATTTATTCTCCAGGCCCTTCCCCAGCTTCATTGCCCTCTGCATGGGCTCCAGCACCTCCACATCTCTCTTGTATTGCTGTGCCCAAAACTGGACACAGTACTCAAGGTGTGGCCTCACCAGAGCTGAGTACAAGGGGACAATCCCCTCCCTGCTCCTGCTGGACGCAGCATTTCTGATACAAGCCAGGATGCCATTGGCCTTCTCGGCCATCTGCGCACACTGCTTGCTCATATGCAGTTGCTTGTCAATTAGAACCATCAATGAGCTGGGATGCAAAGACAAAGAAGGGCTTCAAGTGGTAGAGGACAAAAAGCTTTCTAAATACCTTTGAAAATCCCAAATACTAACCATCATGATTCTCTTCCTAACTGTTCCCATGCACTAATTAGAGCTGCCCTGCTTTGGCAGAACTATCTTCGACCCTTTCTGAGGTGAATTTTGCACCAGGGATCCCTCCCAAGCACGTTTCCTCATGACCTCTGTAGCAGCAGTGTTATTTCTCTACCTCAGCACTTTCTGTTTATGGTGGTGTAGAGCTCTCTGGTTCTCTATTTTGCTCAGCTCTACTATTTCTATGAACAGTCTTTTTTTTCCCCTTTCTTTGCTTGGCACTATGGTTTGCATCTGTTTTTTTTGTTGTTTCTGTAGTAAGGGCCAAACTAGCTGAATTTTCCCTCTATCTCTTTGTATTTCCTCTTTCCTTCCACCCTAATAAGCACCACACTCCATAGGTTTCCCTGTACAATGTAGGGTAATTGACAGAGATTCTCCAGCCTTTTCTTAAAGGATACTGCCCTTAGCTGTATTATTCTTATTATTTACTGCTTTTTCTTTATTGTTTGCCCCAAAAAGAAAAACAAGGTTGAAGTTGTGGTAAGCATTGCACAAACAGAGAAATCCTGAGTCAAAGAAGCTGGAACTTGACTGAGGAAGGATGGGAAACATGGGGCCCAAGGTGGGAGGTGGGGTCCAGGAAATTTCCTGATATCATATCTGGTGCCTTTTAACACTGTGTGGTTCATAGCACTCCAGTCCCTGAGGAATTTAAAGTAATAATATGTGCTGAGGAGGAGAATAATTTCTTAGAGCTGCCTTCTGCTAGGCACTAATGTTCTGTGAAAAGGGGAGAACAAAGACAAGGCAATATTCACTGTTCAAAGCTGACAGTGGTAGGGTCACAGAAATGAACTGCAGGGGTTTTATGAGCATGGGAGATCTGTTTATTAAAGGTATTGTGAAATAAATTGCAAGATAAAGATGTGGGCTTGCTGTCTGTAAGAACAAACATAAGGACAGCAACCAACTCATGATCATGAATGTCTACCAGGAAGGTGGTGGTGGGCACTGAGAAGAAGAGGAGCTCGTGGGAAGGGGTTATGAGTGGGAAATGGTGAACTGTTTTAGTTAGAAAGGATTGCTAGGAACTGGTGATGCACTGCTGGGCTGAGGCTTTGCTTGAATAAGGGAGATAGCTTCATCTCTCTAGCTCAGACCTGAGACATCAACAGAAACAGCTGAAGAATTCTGGGGTTTGCAGAGGAAAGATTGCCCAGAGATAAAGCAGTGAGGAATGTAAGAGTCCAGTAATACATCTCATGGTGGCACACTCTTCACCTTACCTCCCTTACAGACCTGGAGAGGGAGATGAGCACACTTCCAAAAATGTACTGAAGGAGTGATTAAAGACTGCTGTTTCCCCCTTTCTCCATGTTTTCTTCATTGCTTTAAATTCATTTGTACTCAGCTCTTCTTTGCCAACTCAGTACTTTTTCCAGGGGTTTGTGTTGCCTTCTAAATGCTGTCACTTCTAGCTCCTCCCATTCCTTTGTGTCCCTTACCTGCTCTCAAGCCCCTACCTTTTTCCAATCTCATTTTTTCTTTGAATGATTTTACTAAAATGTTATCTGCATCTTTTCCCTACTTGCAGACGGGGGAAGGTGGGGACAGCTTTTATTTCGTGGAGGAACTGTCTGTGAGCATGTATCTTAACTCCCTGAAGAGCAGGCAAAGTCCAATTGTCATTTGTGAGGTTCCTTAGCTTGGCAGTTTCCATGTAAGGGTTTTAACAGAGAGCTGTAGTCTGAAATTTTGAGTTAGAGATGGCAGCAGTGGTTACCAGGGAAACTTCTAAAATTGCACTGGCAAAGTCTCTGCTCAAATACCATATCAGATCTTTGGGAAATGGAACCAAGTGAACAAGTGCAGATTGGGAGAGCAGCACTGTGTAAGACTGGGGAATGTTTTGCTTACAAGCAAAATAAAACCCCCTGAAGCTTCAGGCTGACACAAGCTCTGCAAATCCTGAACCAGGAAGAGAGCACCAATGAAGCAAGAAAGCATTGGTTCTGCTAACATTTTGCTCAGACAATAGCTGTGACAGGATTAAATTTCCTAGCCTCCATTTTGAGGTTTGATTCTCAATATTAAGAAAAGAAGAGTTGTTTCTAACAGGTGATTCCCAAAAATGTGTTACTAGGGAGTAATTAGAGAGGATACCCTGCCCTCTGCCACCCTCAGCCCCCCAGACAAGGCAAGAGTGCAGACAAGTGCTCATGCATATGTATATGTATGCTAATCAGACAGCAAATGTCAGAAACTTGTGAAAAGGAGAGTTCCAATTGCACTTAACAGCCTCTTTACCTAAATACTGTTGCACCTTCTCTGGCTGAATAGTTGTGAGCTACAAGCTACTGCAGACTGGGATATTTTAATCGCTATGTATTTTCCCTGTCCTCCTCCTCTTTTTTGGCTGTTCATTGTTGTCAGAGTATGGTCAAAGGTCATTTGTGCTCCATGGTCATAGGTCTGACCAGACACAGCTGGCCTTATGGCTGGTCAAATGTGTTACCCTGTGCTTGTGTACCTACTGGCCTAATGGGAAATAGTCCGTGCCTGGACTGGAGGTACAAATAATGTTTCCCACCTATTAAATGTTTAAGCTGTGCATATTTTGTTGCTGCCTTCACTCATACAAGTCTCTGCTTTAAAATATGAGCTGTACTAAGGAGAAAGGTTTCTATTGCTCATTATCACCTAAAAAAAAAAGATGTTTGTGCAGATAAGGCAACTTTGCTTTCAAAATACATTGCCTGGGCAGGTAAACCATTGTATATTTATTGTCTGATAATAAATGTTATTGGATCAGCCTCCTGATTCAACAACATTTGTGAAAGCTGCAGGTGCATTTTAATACAGAATCACAGAATTACACAGAAAATTCAGGTTGGAAAAGACACTCAGGATCATCAAGTCCAACCAATAACCCTACTCTGCAAGTCCACTCCTAACCCATATCCCCAAGCACCACATCCAAATGACCTTTAAACACATCCAGAGTTGGTGACTCAACCACCTCCCTGGGCAGCTCATTCCAATGCCTGAACACTCTTCCTGGGAAACATTTTTTCCTAATGTCCAGTCTAAACCTACCCAGTCATAGCTTTAGGCTATTTCCTCTTGTTCTATCACTAATTACCTGTGAGAAGAGACCAGCACCACCCTCTCTACAGTGTCCTTTCAGTTAGTTGTAGAGAGCAATGAGGTCTGCCCTCAGCCTCCTGTCAAAAAGATTTCTTCTTGCATGGTACTGACTGCAGGCTATTGATGTATTAATGAGCTAACTTTTCCAACTTCTGTGCAAGAGCTCTGAGAACATAATCTAAACATATGAGGAATGCACAGAGAAATATGGTATGTGCACTTCTTGTGAAAGATAGTTGGCCAACCTCAGAACTGGGGACTGTGCTGCCGTGAGAAACTGATTGCTATGCTGAATTCAAGCCATAAAGAGTGCAAGTAATTAATCAGCATATGATTAATCAAGAGCTCATCGTGCTCTGATGTTATGCATGAAACAAAAAGTGCCTCAAGTAGCAAATTCCTTTGGGGATGTAATGAAGTTATTCTATCTGCTGCACCATGAAGAACAGTGGTGCTGCCTCTGAGAAGAGGCGGATGGCTGCTCTGACTTACAATGCTGCTGCAGGAGTAGATGGTGTTTTGCTTACCCTGATGCAGGAGAGGGATGTTTCTTTTGAAGATAATATCCATAATTATCAGTAAGAGATCAACCTCTGTTTTAATTCCACCTCCCCCAAAATTTTGTTTCTTCAGGGTTTCAGTAGAGCAGGATCTGCTGGAAGAGAGCCTTCCTGCAATCTAGTGCTGCAGAGCTGGCAGGAGGATGGCTCTCTGGGTGAATATCGAGGTAGCATGAAAGCAGCTTGTGGTTGTAGGAGCAACTTCAGGAGCATATGGTAGCCTCCTGATACCACTTCTTTGTGCTTCCTATTGTTTCATCAGGAATATTTTGGTTTAATTCTTGCTGTGAGAAGCTGGTGTCCTAAAAACTTCAGCATCTTGACTCATGTATGAGCTGAAGGGGTGTCACTGTCTTTCTTACTTTTTTTCCATAGCAGAAAGCTACTAATGATACAGCAGCTCCCTTCCTGAGGAGCAGACCTGACACACAGATCAGCAGCTCTGGGAAGCTGTGGGAACATTTAATGAGATGTACAGCAGCTAGTCATTCGATTGAACCAACTGCAGCCTGCCCTGGGCAGGTCATCCAGCCCTTCTGGCCCCTGGTTTGCTGGCTGGGAGTAGGCAGAGCTGGGCAGCAGTGCGTGACCTAACTCCACACATTCTTGACCCACCAGCGCTCGTGATGTCTTCTTGCTTAGATGTGGGGCAAAGGCAATGAAAGTGAAATGGTGCTTTCCCTCTGAGAAGCAGGACTGCACTTTAGAGAGAAAAGTCAGGAATGGTTTTCTGTATCTGCCCAGAAAACTCTGCAGGAGATGTAGAAGTGTTCAGCATCACACACGTGATTTTTTTTCCCCTTCTCAGCGATAAACTATATTTTAGGCATTGTTATTTGCCAATCTCTGCTGTAGACAAGAAACACACAGAAGCTCTTTTATGAAACCTTGAGGCTCTTAATTAAAAATCTACATTTGTTCCTTACTCTTCACAAAAGCAGGGAGAAAGGCTGAGAGAAAATGTGGGTGAGTATATTCTGAGGAAATCCTGCTTCTTTAGGGGAATGTTTAATGATCAGGCAGCAACTGGGTTTACACACATTAAATATTTAGTTTTCTTCTGTGGACCTGAATGGGGAAACGTGCTCACACTCCTGCTGGATCACTAATTGGGTAACTGTGGATGCTTAGGGTGTTTCTGAAGCAGCAGTTTTATCTGTGGCACTTGTCTCATTAAGCATTTTACTGTTTGTATTCCAGAAGACATGAATTCTCCAGCTGGGGCTGGGGCTTTGATAAATTGCCATTTTTTTTTTTTGGAATGCTGGAAACATAACATCATTACCTCTGAGGAATAAAAAGTGTCAGTTTGCATTTGGAAAAAAATATTTTCACAGCACCAATTTCTGTTCTTTTTCACTGTTTGCAAAATCATGACTTTGTGGAAATCAGTGGGTTTCTCCTAGATGATCTGGCTACAGAAACAGGGCTACAAATCTGTGGGATGTGGGTAATTTCTTACTGCTTCTCTATTTTTTATTCTAAATGCCTTTACTCAGGTTTCTGGTGGAAGTCTTTTTTTTTTTTTTTGCAGACCTCTTGCTGCTCTGCTCAAACTAAGAGCATTCTGGCATGTGCAAAGTAGCCTTGGCTAATCTTCCAGGGAACAAAACTCAGGTGGTGACTGGCAGCCAGGGAACGAATCCTTTCTGCCTCCTGCTATTGAGTGGTCTGATGCCAGCACCGATCTCCACAGAATCATAGAATCAGTAAGGCTGGAAAAGAACTCAAAGATCATGAATTCTAACTTGCCACCACAGACCTCATGACTACTAAACCATGGCACCAAGTGCCATGTCCAGTCCCCTCTTGAACACCTCCAGGGATGGTGACTCCACCACCTCTCTGGGCAGCACATTCCAATGGCTAACAACTCTCTCTGTGAAGAGCTTTCTCCTCACCTCAAGCCTAACCTTCCCCTGTCGCAGCTTGAGACTGTGTCCTCTATGATGAAAGCAACCTTCTGAACTGTCCAGGCAATTTACATGACAGTCTCAGCACACTACACTGAATTTATTTATGCACACATACATTTATCTGCAAACATCAGTCCATGTTAACTGCATGGACACCAAGGGCTGGATACAGCATCACGATGGTGATAGAAATATCCAGGAGCCAGCAGGTGCTTCCACTGTTTCAGTCCATTATCCAAGCCTAGCACCATACTGCTCTCCAATTGCCAATCCACTTCTCATCTCATCTGTCCCTGAAATATTTCTGGGGAGCACCTTGTCTGTGCTGGAGGCTTTTTGGCTTTTGTTTCTTTGGGGGGTTTAGGGTTTTGGCTGGTTGGGGGCTTTGGCGTTTGTTTGTTGGGGGGTTTTGGTTGGTTGAGGGGTTTGGGCTTTTGTTTGCTTGGGGGTTTTGGTTGGTTGGGTTTTTTTTGGGTGTTGGTTGGTTGGTTGGGGTTTTTGGCTTTGTTTAGTTTTTTTTTGGGTTTTGGTTGGTGGGTGGGGGTTTTGGGGTTTTGGTTGGTTGGGGGGTTTGGCTTTTGTTTAGGGGTTTTTTTGGGTGTTGGTTGGTTGGTGGGTTGGGGTTTGTGCTTTGTTTTGGGTTTATTTGATTGGGGTTTTTTTTGTGTTTTGTTGGTTTTGTGTTTCTTTCAGTCCTGGTCAAGAACAAAAAGTGCAAAATCATATCATGAGGGTGAGGGTGATAAAAACACTGGAGCAGGCTGCCCAGAGAGGTTGTGAAGTCTCCTTCTCTGGAGGCGTTCAGAATGTGTTCCTGTGTGACCTGCCCTGGGCAGGGGGTTGGGCTGGATGATCTTTCAAGGTCCCTTCCAACCCCTAATGTTCTGTGACTCTCTGAATTCTGCCCCAGATGTAGTCCCTTCCACCACTAAGGGCAACATGATCAGCTTCTAAGTTGGTGCTCAGCATGTACTAGGGAAAGTTGATTAAAGTTATCGTAGCTGAGCTTACTGAAGTTGTATTCAAGATCATCTCAAGTTCTGTATGGCTTTTTTTTTTACATCCAGCAGAGAACAAGAATTCTCTTCCATGCTGCTTCCTTACACCTGCCCTATTCCCCAGTCATAGTGTTGGCATCTTTCTTTGTTTTGCTGTCCCCTGCATTCCATCTGCATTCCACTTTCTCTATTTTTATGGGGATAGCCCTCCTCAGGAACTCTCTTCTTTGTCAGAGCAGAGCTGCAGCATCAGTTTAGCCCCGGAGAAAGCAGCAGAGGTTGCATAAGGTGTGCAGAGAAAGATCATCCTGTCCAGGAGGGGCTCAGTGAATGAATCACACATTTCTCTTTCACAGGAGAGCTGTTTTATTTATTGTCTAAGTCCTGCCCCAGTTGAGGAGCCTAAGAAATACCTTAACTCTTTTCTTCATCTTTCAAGGGTAAGATCATACTCAAAGAGCAATCAGGTGCTAAATCTCCCACTCCTATGCAGAAAGTGCTGAGATGCTGAAAGCCTGAGCTCTTCAGAGAAGAACATTTATTTATCCTGTGGGTTATTCTTATAATGCCACCCTTAAATGTGCACCATTTGCTGCTCTGAGTGTTACTGCATACTCTAAATGCCACTTTAACACTGGAGCCAATGTTGAGTCTTTAAAAGGATTTTTTCCCCTAATGGAATTTTAAATATAGATAAATGAACATTTGACATTCCTTTTCTTTTTTTTTTTTTTTTGAGGTTTGGTTAATCTTAATCATTTGCTTAGTTATGTCTGGTTCTTTTTCTTGGCACATTAATGATATTTACATATGGAGCACCCTAAGGAGATCATAGCCCAAGTATTTGAAGTCACAAAGGATCAAAGCTGCCATTCTGAAAGCTCAGTTTATGGTTTCATAAATGACATCCATAGTTAGTCATTTCTGGGGCCACAGCATGGCAGGTTTACTTGCCTCTTTGTAGCCCATGAGCAGCCTATTTAATGACTGCAGCTTTTGTGCAGCAGAATAAAAAGAATTCAAGACAGATTATTTGGCATTTTCATCTTTAAAAACATTTAATACTTAATGCTATCAAAGTAAAAACTTCCTCAAGGTAATGACAACTGGAATAATTCAAAATAGTCCTGCAAGAGGTAAACTGTCAGACTGATGGTCCCTTTTGGAGTATTGCTGCTTCTTTAACCTGCTTCTTTCTTCATTTATCTGCCCTGAAGCTTTTAACTTGGTATTAAACCCTCTCTTTCCTGTAAATGTTCATATATAAATATATTATTTTCTTTATTATTAAACAGAGATCATTTGTAGTTTTTTTTTGTGTGTGTGTGTGTGCAGCTAAAGAATTATTTCTCTGAGCCAGTGAAGCACTCCACATTTCTAGTTTTAGCCTTAAAAGCTAGATTTTTCCTTTATAACCACATCCTCTTATGAGGAATAGCTGAGGGAGCTGGGGCTGTTTAGTCTGAAGGAGGCTGAGAGGAGACCTTATCACTCTCTGCAACTACCTGAAGGTGGCTGTTGGTAAGTAAATAGTGAAAGAAAAGGAGGGAACATCCTCAAGCTGCACCAGGGGAGGATATCCAAGAGCAGAATGGGACCCTATGTCTCCAGTAAGATAGTTGTACTTCTTAACTAGTAGCTGGAAACTAAGCTGTAATGATTCATAGATGCATAGAATGGTTTAGGTTGAAAGGCACGTTAAAGATCACCTTGTTCCAACCCCCCTGCAATGGGCAGGGTCACCTCACACTAGCCCAGGTTGCTCAAGGCCTCATCCAGCCTGATCTTGAACAATTCCAGGGAGAGAGCATTCATGACTTCCCTGGGCATCCTGCTCCAGTGTCTTACCACCCTCACTGTAAAGAATTTCTTCCTAACATCTATTCTAAATCTACCTCTCTCAAGTTTAAAGCTGTTCTCTCTTGTCCTATCACTATAAGCCTTTATGAGAAGTCCCTTCTCATAGAATCTTTCTCATAGAATCATAGAATTGTCAGGGTTGGAAGGGACCTCAAGGATCATATAGTTCCAACCCCCCTGCCATGGGCAGGGACACATTCTACTAGATCTACTGTGCAAAGAGAAAATGAAAGATATATTATAAAATCTCTGAATTCTGCTACTTCTAGGAAAGCTGTTTGCCTCCTCCCATCATCATAACCTGTATCCTGATGCCTGTAACTATTCACCACTGACATGTTTTTGGAAAAAAATGGTTTTAATTATTCATGGAGGTTTTAAAAGGTACAGTAGATTAAATCCACTTTTTCTCAGCAGTGGTTAGGCCACACCTGGAGTACTGTGTCCAGTTCTGGGCCCCTCAGTTTAAGAAAGATACTGAGTTGCTTGAATGTGTCCAGAGAAGGGCAACAAAGCTGGTGAGAGGTTTGGAGCACAAGCCCTGTGAGGAGAGGCTGAGGGAGCTGGGGTTGCTTAGCCTGGAGAAGAGGAGGCTCAGGGGAGACCTTATTGCTCTCTACAACTGCCTGAATGGAGGTTGTAGCCAGGAGGGGCTTGGTCTCTTCTCCCAGGCAACCAGCACCAAAACAAGAGGATACAGTCTCAAGCTGCACCAGGGGAGGTTTAGGCTGGATGTTAGGAAGAAATTCTTCCCAGAAAGAGAGATTGGCCATTGGAATGTGCTGCCCATGGAGAGGTGGTGGAGTCACCATCACTGGAAGTGTTTGGAAAGAGCCTGGATGAGGCACTTGGTGCCATGGTTTAGTTGATCAGATGGTGTTGGGTGATCAGTTGGACTTGATGATCTCAAAGGTCTTTTCCAACCTGGTCAATTCTGTGTTCTGTATTTCATTTATTTATTTATTTAGTTTTCTAATGCTTCTTCAGGAAACATTAATGCTCCTGTACCACCGCTTAATGCTTCTGTCTCCTTCTAAAGAGGTCAGAAAGAATTATATTTCCTTCTGCTCAATTTTTAGAACATCTTTTTGTGTCCCCTGTGTATTATCTCAAGTGATGGCATACAATTTTTGCACTGGTTTTGGCTTGTGCTCTTCCTGAAAGCAGTGTTCTGTTCTGCACGTTGCTCTGTAATCTTCTTAAGTCATCATTTCACTTGCACTGTAAATAGAAATCCATTTGTGTAATTAATGATTTTGTTATTACAGGAAATTCCCCCCCTCCCCCCTTCTTTAATTTAATTTCTCTTATGATAGATATCAAACATGCCATCTTGAACCTAGAACCATGCCACAGAGTGTGTTTAGTGATCTGCCTCTTACTGAAGACAAGGTTGATGCTTTCAGGTAAGAAGCTGTATATTGGGGGAAATTATCCTTCTGAAAGTGGAGTTCAAATAGTTGAGCAACACTGTTTGCCCAAGCCAATGTCTTTGAGGGAGTATGAACTTCCCAGTCCCATTACTCCTACACAGAAGTTCATCCCCAAATCTAATGTATAGACCAGCAATTTGTTGGCTCTCTTCTTACATGTGTGTAAGGTGCAAAGCTCACAAAGGAGGAGGTGAAAGTGCAGAGGGAATCAGCAGCTGTCTCATGGAAGAAAAAGCAAGGACATGAAAGGAGACTGCAGAAAAGCAAAAGGTAATAACAGAAGAGACCCAAAATGGAGCAAATAGAACTACACTAAACACTAGAACACAGTGTTAGAAAACTCACATCATCAGTGTGTGCCCATCATTAAAAGAATATCTTGGAAAGGTGGTTTGTATTCAACTTTTGTTCTTTGTGTTAATCTTTTCCTGACAAGAGGGTGTTTGCTGCTGCTGACAAATGAGCTTGCAGCATCTTCAGGTCTCATCATGGCACGCTGACATTCACCAACCATGGAGTCTGGCTCTTTGGTCAAATAACCCAGCTAGGCTGTTTGCTAAGAGGAAACACACACAGCCTCTGCCTCTTTTAGCCATAACTAAAACAATGTAGAATATCCCTCAACTGAAGTGGAAATACATGGAAGAAATTCCAACTTCACTCTAAAACTATTCATTAACAGGTTTTCACTTCCAGCCAGAGAAACACTGCTTTGTCCCTTTTAAAGGGGAAAGTGGTTTCAGGAAGTACAATTGTTAATCCCCTGTCTGCTGTATGGAAAAGGTGCCTGTGGTTTCCTCGTGGGCCAGGCAGGTACCTGATTGAAATGCATGATGAAATGCATGAATTTTGCAGTACCTTGATATTTAATTTCTTTAGAGTCCCTATATCTGAATTTGATATTTGGTATTACAAAGGAATTACCCCAAACCCTTCATCATAATGAAAGCTCAGAAAGTGAGAGATGGCAGATGCTGAGGTAACCGTACTCTTTCGTGACCTTGCCTTGCCCTTTACAAAAGCCAGCTTAAGTTGGTTCAAACTGCCTGTGATTGCTCATCTTTTCTAGTCATTACTTCCTGCATGCACAGAGCAGAAGAAAAGTCTTGTGCCAAAGGAGATTAATGAAAATCTACATTACACTTCATACAGAGCATCTGCATGTTTTGCAAGTCATGCACTGGCACACATACTAATTAGAGCAGAACAAAATGTGCCTTTTTATGGTTTTGTTATTTTTTTTCCCATCTTCTTCTTCTTCTTTTGGGGAGGAAATTGATAGCCAAAAAGCTATTTTCTCCCTAATTTTTTTAAATGGTCACACCAGCTGTGCACATTAAAGTCTCTCTTACTCAATGTGCACTTTGTAAGAGAGACTGCTGCAGGGGTTAAATTAATAATGCTGTTTTCTCAGATAAAGCACCATGTAACAATCATCCTTGAAAAGGCAGGAATCTACTTTTCCACCAATGAAAGAGTCAAAATGCTCGCTAAAAATATAGCTGTACCCTGAAAGAGTGCACTGATGCTCTGCACATAGTGCTACATACTACTAGCTGCTGGCAAAGGAGGATAACAGATGGCATATAATGGGTAAGTTTTACAGTGGGAATAAAACACAGGTAACTATGCCTATTAACAGAGGAGACTGTTGAGGAATTTCCTGAAATTGTGGAATGAAATGTGCAATATATCTGCTTATTCTTGACTGATTTTGTTCTGCCTCATGGCTGGGAAGTGATGGAAGGGGAAGAAGGCAACTGGAAGCAAAGTTGTTTACCCAGTGCAGGTGTTGCACTGGGAGTAGTAGGTTGAGAGAGGTTCTCCTTTCCCTCTGCTCTGCCCTGATGAGGCTGCATCTGGAATATTGTGTCCAGTTCTGGGCCACTCAGTTCAAGAAGGACCTGAGGGAACTGCTTGAGAGAGTCCAGTGCAGAGCCACAAAAATTATTAGGGGAGGAGAGCCTGAGGGAGCTGAGGCTCTTCAGCTTGGAGAAGAGGAACTTGAAGGCTGACCTTGTTCATGTTTATAAAGATGTAAAGGGTGAGTGCCCAGAGGATGCAGTGAGGCTCTTCTGGGTGATGCCCAGTGACAGCACAAGGGGCAACAAGGCATAGAAAGTTCCATGGGAACATGAGGAAAAAAATTTTCACTGTGAAGGTGACAGAGCACTGGAACAGGCTGCCTATGGGGGTTGTGGAGTCTCCATCTGTGGAGATATTCTAAACCTCCTGGATGTGTTCCTGTGTGACCTGGTAGAGGTGATCTTGCTCTGGCAGGGGGGTTGGACTGGATGATCTTTCAAGGTCCCTTCCAGCTCCAAATGTTCTGTGAATCTGTGATTGTCTCCTTTTATGTCTGTTGGTTGCATTTTTCTTTTTCGAAGCAAGATAAATCCAGCACGCCAACCCCACGCATGTTCCTGGGCATGGTCCTGCTCTTGACAGTGGGAAATTCCTTTGATACTAGAATACTAGAATTAACCAAGTTGGAAGAGACCTTTGAGATCATCGAGTCCAACCTATCATCCAACACTATCTAATCAACTAAACCATGGCACCAAGCACCCCATCCAGTCTTTTCCTAAACACCTCCAGTGCTAGTGACTCCACCACCTCCCTGGGCAGCACATTCCAATGGCCAATCACTCTTTCTGGGAAGAATTTCTTCCAGGAGGTGCAGATGAGTTGCTGTGGTAGAGCCTTGCAGTCACCCAGAGGAAATCAGCAGAGTTCCTTCGGATTTAGATCACTCAGTTGTCCTGAGGTATGAATAGCTAAGAGTTATCAAGGAAATGATTGCACAGGATAGAGAAGAAAGGGTTGATTACAGGTGGTCAATTTAACATTCAGGAGAAGATTGGTGAAAAGAAAGTTTACTACTATATATATGTGTGTGTGTGTGTGTGTATATATGTATATATATTTATATATATAAGAGATATATATGTATTTATATATATATAAAAGTAGTGTAATTGCACTTTCAGGTATCCAATTCCAGGAGATGGATGCACATGAAAGGAAGAAAGAAAATGTTACAGAGCTCTTCATCTAGCTTGCTACATGGCAGAATAACACCCCTCAGTCTGTCAATTCCAGTTATTTATATATTTCTGCCATCAAAAGGCTCTGAAATTCAAAGAAATGTGTTCTTTATACATTATTCATTGTAGCTTTCCAGTTGCATACTTCGTAAATAGTATTTTTAGGGGTTTTGAAACGATGAGAAGACAGGGGCTGGCCAGTCTTCATTAGACTACCTTGCAATTTTCAGCAGAACAGAACCCAGTTCTGCAGTGATACAGAGAAAGGGATCGTGGATGGGGAGCACAATCCCCCTTTTTTCCTGAGCGTGTGGCAACAGAAGAGCAGACTTCTGTCAGGGAAATGTAGTTTGAATGAGATAAGAGAGTACATTAGCTATGTAGCTCCAATTTTGTATGTAAATTGCTTCTCAGTATTAGTGCTTTGGTGACAAGCAAAGAATGTAATTCTGTTTTGAGCTTTTTATCTGATGGTAAGTCTCTGTGCTCACTGCTTTCTAACTTGTCACCACTGTGGTGAGATTGATTGCATCTTAAGTGCTTCAAGTCATAAGATATTTAGCATATATTCATTAAAATTCCTTAGTCTCCTCCATTAATATTTTTAAACTAACTCCCTAAGGTTTTGTGCTCCTCTGGGGGTTAAAGCTAATTTCAAAGGGCTTCTATTGATAAATTCTTAGAAACATCTGCTTAACATTGTTCCATTTTTTTTCCTGGTGAAGGGAGATTATTTCTTTTCTCCAGTTCTATTGAGCATGCAGCCCTCAAGGAGGCATCCAGATAGTGTTACACTTCAATAAACTGGCCTGCAAGTTTTTTAGGTTGAAAAGATAGAATTGATTCCACCTCAAAAATTCATGACAAAGAGATCTATCTTTGGCTTATAAAATCTGGACCCAGAAAAAAACCAACCCCAAAACTGAGAGCTTGGACTCTCCATCTTCGAATCATAGAATCACAGAATCAAAAAGGTTGGAAAACACCTCAGAGGTCATAAAGTTCAACCTATCACCCCAAACCTCAGGACTGACTAAACCATGGCTTCAAGTGCCATGTCCAGTCCCCTCCTGAACACCTCCAGGGACAGTGACTCCACCACCTCCTTGGGCAGCACAGTCCAATGGCCAATCTCTCTTTCTGTGAAGAACTTTCTCCTCACCTCGAGCCTAAACTAACCCTGATGCAGCTTGAGACTGTGTCCTCTTGTTCTGTTGGTGGTTGCCTGGGAGAAGAGACCAACCCCCACCTGTCTACACCCTCCCTTTAGGTAGTTGTAGAGAGTAATAATCTTGGTGAAGTCAAGCTGAGGAAATATTAATATTGATAGTCATGAAGAAATTGTAGGGGAGAAGAGTAAATGCCAGAGAATGCCAGAAAGTATTTGAGGTAGAACAGATCATAATGCTGGTTGGAGTGCAGGTAAGTAGCTACTTGTTCCAGGTACATTGGATGGAAGTTAGTCATTTTGTAATGATTATGAGAATTTGGGTTTGCAAATTATTTTATAATGGCAGTAGCAAGAGCAAACTCCCCAGTGGGTGTTGGACTGGCTAATGATGAGTTTTCCTTGGGACTGTTATGGCATTTTTCTTGCAATGGCAGGCAACTTCCACGCAGGGACACAAACGCCTCCTTCAGTCCTTGGTTTCCAGAGGCTTTGTGGTAGTTTTAGGCTATGCCTTTAAAATTTTGTTACAGATTTCGAGCAGAACAGTAGAAAAATGTAAACAAATCACTATTGGGTGTGGAAAAGCAAATAGAGATTATTCTAAACAATTCAATTGGAGAGATAGCTGCTATAAGAGTGGTTGTACCAAACCAATCTTCCCTCTTCTCATCTCTTCTCTACTCACTTCATGCTCTGAAGGGATACTAATCTGCTTCTGCTCGACCTTGGCTGCATTGTGTTGGTTAAGTCTAACAGCAACTTTTTCTCTGCTCCTTTCTCCCTTTTGGACAGGGGATGGGGAGGGTGGGGTGGTAAACAGATAGCTGTCCTGGTCTCTGAGCAGGGAGGTTCTCATGTTGTTTGTTAGTTGTAAATATTGTAAATCCTGTATATTTTGTGCATATTCATTGCATTCCATTGTAGATTGTAGTTTTGCCTGTAAATACAGCTTTCATTTGCTTCCAGCTGAGCTGGTCTGGTGATGTTAATGTTGGGGGGAAATTTCAACCCACCACAGGCTTCCTTTTAAGGTTCCTTGTAGTAGTGATTGCTCAGGAGTTTGAAGAATGAAGCTTGGCTATAGCACCCTTGTCTGCTGTACTGCTTGCAGGCAACCATGGTTTCAGGATATAAAATGAGATTCTGTTGTGTTTAGGAACACTTATAAGGCTCTTTAGGCTGGGGGGTGGAATTAGTTTAAGAATATAAACAAGTCCACTGTCAAATTGAAACCTAGTCTAGAGAGCAGTTAAAACAGCGCAGAGTTTTCTCGCTCAGGGTCAGCCGTAAGGTGCATGAATGCAAGGAGGGACTACTTTATCCATGTGCACTGTCTATAATGAGGAGGAGTAAAGAAGTTCTGGGAAAGAATCTGATGAAGAGTCTTCCAGAATCTGAAATTGGCACCCTATCACAGCAGGTACACCTTCAGAGACAGCATATCAGGGCTTTAAATGCTGATATTTTCCTCTCTGTTGAACTCTCCCACTGCAGCGGGAGAATGAATGAAAGTTCACTGTAGTTTCAACATTGAGATACCACAGCAATGGCTGATAACAAATGAGTA
Organism: Dryobates pubescens; assembly: GCF_014839835.1. Taxonomy (NCBI): domain Eukaryota; kingdom Metazoa; phylum Chordata; class Aves; order Piciformes; family Picidae; genus Dryobates; species Dryobates pubescens. The sequence goes on along the minus strand of NC_071619.1, from coordinate 5,435,738 downwards.
GAGAAACCATTCACTGGAACTAAGCCTGGCATGGACTGCAGATAATGCTAATAATGGGGATTGGGTTGTGCCTTCAGCTCTGTTATTATTTTTTTTTTTGACTGTTGTGAACAAATTCCTATCACTTCATTCTGTCTTTCAGGGAATGTCTTATTACACCGGTGTCATACACTCTGTATGATGCATTAAGATGGCTTGATATAGTGTTACATGCCAAGTTTGAGATGCTGGAGGTACCAAAAACCACAAATATACAAATTCTTTTTTAAATGGTGGGGTTTTGATTGGTGTTTTTTGGTTGGGTGGTTGGTTTGGTTTGGTTTGTGTTTTTCTGTTATTGTTGGGTTTGTTTGTTTGGGTTTTTTATTTTGTTTTGTTGGTTGGGTTTGGGTTATTGTTTTACTTTTTCACTTGTCATGCTGGGGATGAGAGCAGGCAGACACCAAGCCATAGGTGCTACAGGAAGTGTTTCTCAATTCATGCTTTGTCTTGCATATCAAAGAGCCTTAGAGCAACTGAGGTTTGGACCCTACAGGTTACTTTACATAGCCATGAACAGTGTCCAAGGTACACACTTGATTTCAGAACAGGCTGAGGTTGCTGCAACAACTTGGGAACAAATGTGTTTGCTCAAACCTGCTCCAACGTGTCACGTAAAGACAGCTGAGAATTAGACAGATCTGAAGAACTTAGGCCTGTAAACCTGCAGGAGGCTGCTTAGGATAACAAGTAAATCCAGATTAAAATATTTAAACTTTTAAGTATCTGAACATTAATGCATGAATTTGAAGTCCTGGCAATCTGCTTGTCAGCCTGTGTGTAAGGTGAGGCTGCTGCACCATAACATTTCCTCGGCACTTTCAGTGCTGTATTTACTTCTGTCAAAATCAATTGCTGAATGGGTTTAATTGTCTCAGTTACTGATGCAAGTTCCTATAGAATAGCTCTCCTCACTAAAAAGGCAATCTGGAGAAGCCTGAGAGGGGATTTAATAAATGTTTATAAATAGCTGAGGGCTGGGAAGGGGACAGGCTCTGCTGAGTTGCACCCTGTGATAGGACAAGGGGCAATGGATATAAACTACAGCACAAGAGGTTCCACCTCAACATGAGGAGGAACTTCTTCACTGTGAGGGTCACAGAGCACTGGGACAGGCTCCACAGAGAGGCTGTGGAGTCTCCTTCTCTGGAGGCTTTCAAGACCCATCTGGATGCATTCCTGTGTGACCTGTGCTGGATTCTACGGTCCTGCTCTGGCCGGCGGGTTGGACTCAGATCTCCAGGGGTCCCTTCCAACCCCTGACATCCTGTGATCCTGTGAAACACAGGTCTTAGCTTCTGCATATTTAGGAAATGCTTGAAGAAGAAAAGTCTGTAGGATTCATTTAAAAAGAAGGTTTTCACTCTCAAATATCAGGAACACATCAACATGCTTACTTAGGAAATGCTGCGAGCATAACTGTGGAACTATTGCCATAGACATGGGTTTGTGTTTCATATATGGAGAGTTGTCTTTGGATACACCTAGCTATGACAGAGCTCTTCACTGGAAACATGATGTTTGGATGAATTGTTGTTTGGATGAATTGGATTTTCTTGTGTTCTTCCTTGCATGCTGTGGGCTTAAATAAAAATGAGCTCATCTGGCTTTGGCTAGGAGTGGAGGAGTGGTGGAAAATATAATTCTACTCCAGCAGTGGACAGTGCCCTTCAGCTTCAGTTCTGGCCTCATCTTCTCCCATTTCTTTTGTGTGTGAGTAAGGGGTCAGTGTAGGCTTAATCTATTATTTATTGGGTTTTTTTAAGTAGTGGGCTCACAGTGCAGTCAGATTAATGCAGACTGGAAGAGCCTTGTGCTTTCAGATCTAATAAAATGATGCTTTGTCTGGAAGAAGGTGTAAAATCACTTCCTATTTATCCACACCCCTGCTGAGACTAAAATTAACCTAAAGAGCTGCTTAATGGCACCTAGTAAGCCATCATATTAATTAAATGGCTTTATAACATTTACTTTCCTGGAAAGCTCCTTTTATTTGTCATTCTTTCTTTGACACTGTAGAAGTGATCTGTACTAATAACTCTCCTGTTACTAGTGACTTTCAACATTTTTTTTTGGGGAGGGGGAAGCAGCTCCCACGCTGTTCTTGGCTATATATCTCTGTATATATATCTTTTCATGAAGGTGGAGCTGGCAAAACATCTCCTGCCATCACAGACATTGACAGCTGAGGCAGCCTGGAAGTGCCAATTAATTAGGCTGTTGCAAAATTTATACTAAATTTTGTTCTCCTTTTTAGGGGTGTTGCAGGGAAAAAGTAAAGGAGGGGGAAAGGCTGGCTGGGAGATGATAAGGGTCTGCTTGTAATAATTCACAAAATCACAGTATGCTAAGGGCTGGAAGGGACCTTGAAAGATCATCCAGTCCAACCCCTCTGCCAGAGCAAGATCACCTATACCAGGTCACACAGGAATACATTCAGGAGGTTTTGAATATCTCCAGAGAGGGAGACTCCACAACCCCCCTGGGCAACCTGTTCCAGTGCTCTGTCACCCTCACAGGGAAAACATTTTTCTTCCTGTTTCTCTGGCACTTCCTATGCCTCAACTTCTACATTTGCCCCTTGTGCTGTCATTGGGCATCCTCTTGGCACTCACTCTTTACATCTTTATAAACATGAACGAGGTCAGCCCTCAGTCTCCTCTTCTCCAAGCTGAAGAGCCTTAGCTCCCTCAGGCTCTCCTCATAAGGAAGATGTTCCTCTCCCTTAATAATTTTTGTGGCTCTGCACACTGGACTCTCTCAAGCAGTTCCCTGAGGTCCTTCTTGAACTGAGGGGCCCAGAACTGGACACAATATTCCAGATGCAGCCTCGCCAGGGTGGAGTAGAGGGGAAGGAGAACCTCTCTCAACCCACTATCCTTCCCAGAGCCTGTTCCTAGTGCTGTTGGGGCTGGACTCGATGATCTCTGGAGGTCCCTTCCAGCCCTAACATCCTGTGATCTTGTTCTGCTGGAACACCAGGGGAACAGAAAATTCTAATCAGGCCTTTTGCTTCACAGTCCCATATTTAGACTGACACTCCCTTTCTTGTATGTCACAGTGAAATTGGTGCTGCTCTAAATGCATGAGAAAATATGGCTTTTGTGACAGGAAGGCACAGATCAGCAAAAGATTGTACCAATATGGGTGGGCTGCACAGGTACAGAAACATCTTCACTGGTCTGGCTCACCATTTTTGATGCTGTGTTTTAACTAGAACTGGCAAACCCAGCCTTTGAAGGTTTCACTTTCTCTCTCTTTATGTGAACACTGGAAAATTGCTGGTTTTCTCTCTGAATAAAGATGTTACACACACTCCTGTTTCCTGACTTCTTGTAGTACAAATACCCTTGTGCTTGCTTTTAGCCATGTTGGTTATGCTCACAGCTGCAGATATGTCTTTGACAGAAGCCTGAGGGGTGCACAAACATATTGCTTTCATAGTCACATGTTTTCTGGCAACTCTTACCTTATTTTTCCTGCTTTGTTTCCTACAAGTAATCAAAACCTTCCTTTCTTTCTTCCTTCCTTCCTTTCTTTTCGTCCTTTCTTTTCTTTCCTTCTTCCTTCCTTCCTTTCTTTTCGTCCTTTCTTTTCTTTCTTTCTTTCTTTCTTTCTTTCTCTCTTTCTTTCTTTCTCTCTTTCTTTCTTTCTCTCTTTCTTTCTCCCTTTCTCCCTTTCTCCCTTTCTTTTCTTTTAAAACCCTGTGATATTCACAACTAGCTGAGGATTTTTGCATTCAGTTCTGAAATCTGTTATGATTTTCCTTGAAAGTCTAATTTGACTAAGAGCTGGACCCTACACTTCCATTCCCTCATCCAGTGAAATGGCAGCACACCCCTGTCAAACAGTGCAACATGCCCCTGCTGCCAGCCTGGATCCAGAGATGTCATCCAAGGCAGCTTCAGAAATGCACAGCTGGGAAGTGAGAAGGATCAGTGCTGTCTGTTCATCCACCTGGGCACGCACGCTTCACAAAAGGATGATTCAGAGTCAGAATGTGGTTACAAGGGGATAACTTTGTTCAAAACTGTTATCCTCAGATGCTTGCCAGTGCTGGCACAAGCAATCCCTCAGAGACGCAATGCCATTTAACGCAGCTATCCCTTGGAATTCAGCCCCTTGCGTGTGGCTGAAGTCTTCTGGATAAAGGCAGCAGCAAATCTGATTTAGGAAAGAAGAAATACCTACTACTGATAAAAAGGTGTTGAAAGCAGAGGCCAGGATTCCATGCCAGTTGGCGTGCTGAATTGTCAACCAGCTTTTCATCAAAAAAGCTTTGGACCATTGGATGTTAGGAAGAAATTCTTCACCGTGAGGGCGGTGAGACACTGGAACAGGTTGCCCAGCAAAGTGGTAGAAGCCTCATCCCTGGAGGTTTTTAAGGCCAGGCTGGATGTGGCTCTGGGCAACCTGCTCTAATGTGAGGTGTCCCTGCCCATGGCCTTGAGGTCCCTTCCAAGCCTGTTAATTCTATGATTCCATGATTTTTGAAGTGGGCTGCAGGGAGGTATATAATGACCTACAGCTTTGCATGAAAAAACTACTCAGCTGCAGTTAGAGTCAGTCCTGCCCACCCTGAACTCCTTTTGCTAGCTTGGATTCCCCAAACTGGGAGCATTGTAAACTTGGTGAAAAATACTCCATATCTCTGTGTGCATTAAATAAATAAATAAATGAAATGAAATGCTGAACTTTTTAGAACTGATGAACGGTTGAATTCACACTAATTGTCTGTTACACTGTAACTTGCATTTACAGATTCCCACTGTGATACAAAAGCTGAAAGTATTTTTCCTTGGCTGGCTAATGTATTCAGTCTTTTAACTATGGTTGGAAGTGATGAAAACATGTCATTTTTCTGACATGTATTCTCAACCAAGAACTCTTTACTTGTCTTTTGCAAGTACAATAGACTGTCTATAATAATATCTCGGCTCTAGCTGTGGTATTTTTGAAGCAGATGCTCATGTTAGTCATCAAGTCTTGCTCCTATTATTATGCCTTAGATACATCAGTAGCTCATTGAAGGCAGTGAGATGATTTTTTATCACGGCATAGGTGCACTCCGAAGTGAACCGGGGCTTCATTATCCACTCCTTTGTGTCGACATCCCTGCCCAAGGCACAATGGAAAATGCTCCCAGAGAATGGAGCAGAAGGAAAATGCAAAATTTATCTAAAGGCATATTTTGTAGGTAGCATTGGTGCTGCATGTGGGAATGTCTACCATGTGAATTCCAGGTCCTCTGGAAATTGGTTCTGAGAAATGAACACTCTTTTTCCTTTCCCTTTCCCTTTCCCTTTCCCTTTCCCTTTCCCTTTCCCTTTCCCTTTCCCTTTCCCTTTCCCTTTCCCTTTCCCTTTCCCTTTCCCTTTCCCTTTCTTTCTCTCTTTCTCTTTCTCTTTCTCTTTCTCTTTCTCTTTCTCTTTCTCTTTCTCTTTCTCTTTCTCTTTCTCTCTCTTTCTCTTTCTCTTTCTCTTTCTCTTTCTCTCTCTTTCTCTCTCTCTCTCTTTCTCTTTCTCTTTCTCTTTCTCATTTCTCTTTTCCTTTTTTCTTTCCCTTTTCCTTTCCCTTTTGCTCTTTTTCTTTTCCTTTTTATCTTTTTATTATTTTTTTTTCTCTTTCTTTTTCCCCCTTTCCCTTTTCCTTTCCCTTTTTTCTGTTTCCTTTTTTTTAGTCCTTCTCTGGACAGAAAATAGGTTTTACCTTTTTATTTTATTTAAATAACTTAGATGGACTTCTGAGAAATTGTCCTTTCTTGTATGGTTTCAAGCCCCTGCATTACTCTTTTATAGCTGCTCCTAAGGTCAGCTGGAGCACTTATATATTTTAGAAATGATGACATATTTAGGACACTGTGCTGGCATTGTGGATGAGAAAAAAATGTAGACCTATAGCTGTGTGTTTAGAGGAATGGCTATGTACACTAGCATACGAATTGTTTAGTGTATAGAAGCAGAACATACTTGTGGTACCATGCATGCTTGCCTTTAAATCTGACAGCCCCACACTTGTGCTCTGGTGCTTTGCCCTCGTCCTTTACAGATGCTGCTGGATTTCAGCTGCCCTGCAACCTTGTCCTGCAAACACTGCTGAGCATAATGCACAATGCTGAGCCCCTCCTGGCCACAGCAGAATCTTTCATCCACATCTGAAGCGCATCTGTATGCCCATTTAAAGTGCCCCTGGTAGGTGGCTCCTGAGGTGGCGGTTGTGAAATGCTCTGAATTGCTTTGGAATGAAGGGATATTACTGCAACAGGCACAACTGCTTTTGAGGTCTTTTTCTGGCATGTGTAGCTTCAAGAGAGTTGTTGTGGTCGTGGGTGGTCAGAGCTCAGCTTGTGTATTTTCAATCATTTATCTCAGTCGCTGGAGATGACGTAAGTGGAAGGGAATTAGTTTGGCGGCTGTATGGGAAACTGATTATTTCAGGTACAGTCATTTTATCTTTCTCCTGTGAGCATGGATTTACATAGCTACTGAAAGAGCAGTGAAGAATTATGATTTCTAGGAATGCTCACCTCCTAGCTGAGATGGCAGTGAAATGATTAAATTCACTTTAAGCCACATTTTTCAGAACGTAAGCCGACAGAATGGAGAGAGTCGACTACAGGGCTACAAAAATGATTCAAGGATGTGGAAACCTGCCATATATTTAGAAGCTTAATTGGCTAACACTGCTCTAAAAGAAAATTAAGAAGCAATGTGATCAGCACTTATTTTGCTGTTCCTAGTGACAACCCTTTTCTCTCACTCACACACAAAAGCATAACAAGATCCACCCAAACTACTGAGTGCCTAAAACTACAAAATGTTGTTTCTAATTAGATACTTAGATAGATTGAGAAGTTGCAAAAAGCAGAATGGATACATGAAATCAAGACCACTGACTTCCTAGGAGGAACTTAGCTCAGCTGCAGATTGGTTCAGGGCTAAAGGGCATTCCTCACCATGAATACCCAAAAGGTCAGTCTGAAGGAGGAGGAGTGATAAATCTTTCTGCCCTTGTAATCTGGGACTATATATAAGGGAGATAGGTAGTGGAGAACAGAGCTTATTTGGAGCAGACACTATTTTACAGCCTACTAAAGACTTCAAGGCCAAAGTGAATTCCATAATAATGGCAATTAGAGCATAGCTGCCTATCTTTCCAGGTTAGGCATTTGAGTTAATCATGCAAAGGTCATTATTAATACCACTCAAGCACAGCAGGATGTGTCAAACTACCTCTAAACCACCTCTGATAAAAATGGGGGGCAAATCTTATCTTTCTCCTTAGCTAATTATAGAGTATTATATATGTATATATATATATGGTTTTTAAAAGAGTGACCAGTTTAGAATACAAAGTCCATTCCTACTTACCTAACTAATATCAAGGGTTAGTGCTGGGCTAGCCACTGAATGAGTGACAGATGCTCACTATTAAACCCTTTCCCTTTTGGAACAAAGAGGAAGAGAACAGGAATAAAGGAGAGAGGCTTATGGTTTGGAAAGCTAAAGCTACTGTAATGAAAAGAATAACAAGAAAATGAAAGATATACAAATACATAGAAAACCAATATCAAACTGAGCCCCCTGATGGCGATTAGTCCCTGTCATCACTGATGCTATGACAGAAATCCCAGACTGGACTGAGCAGCAGACAGGAACCAGATTCTTGAGTTCAGGAACTAGTGGATCAGGATCAAAGGCAGAACAGAGTCCTCCTCAGATGCTGGCCACCGAAAAAGAGAAGGACCTGAACCTTGTGATCCCTCAGCTTTATACTGAATATAACATATGTGGAATGGAATACCTCACTGCTGAGTTGAGGGTGACCTGAACACTCTGCTCCTCCCTGCAGCTGCAGCTTTTACTCTGCACTTCCAATGCAGTACACAAGATTTAGCTGTGACCTTGGTCTGCACCCCAGTCCTTGGTACGAACCAGAAACATTAAGCATTATCATTACTGGAAGCAGACACTGCCTGTGAAAATATGCCATTAACTTCAGAAAGCACCATCACTTAGAAGAGGTTGAACAGAAAAGTAAACTCACTGACCAGAATTAGTTCTGTTCTGACTCAAATCAGGACACCTAAATGTTTGACTGGAATTTCAGCAGAATTTCTTTTCTTTTCTTTTCTCTTCTCTTTTCTTTTCTTTTCTCTTCTCTTTTCTTTTCTCTTCTCTTTTTCTTTTCTTTTCTTTTCTTTTCTTTTCTTTTCTTTTCTTTTCTTTTCTTTTCTTTTCTTTTCTTTTCTTTTCTTTTCTTTTCTCTTCTCTTTTCTTTTCTTTCTCTTCTCTTTTCTTTTTCTTTTCTTTTCTTTTCTTTTCTTTTCTTCTCTTCTCTTCTCTTCTCTTCTCTTCTCTTCTCTTCTCTTCTCTTCTCTTCTCTTCTCCTCTTCTCTTCTCTTCTCTTCTCTTCTCTTCTCTTCTCTTCTCTTCTCTTCTCTTCTCTTCTCCTTTTCCAAATATAATTGATACAGTTTACTTGAAATTATATCAATTCTATTAAAGAAAAGGAAAGAAAAGAAAAGAAAAGAAAAGAAAAGAAAAGAAAAAAGAAAAGAAAAGAAAAGAAAAGAAAAGAAAAAAGAAAAGAAAAGAAAAGAAAAGAAAAAAAGAAAAGAAAAGAAAAGAAAAGAGAAGAAAAGAAAAGAGAAGAAAAGAAAAGAGAAAAGAAAAAAGGTATCACTAAGTACACATATTTTTCTTCAGAAAATGAACTAAATACTGAAGGGAGATAAATAAATGCTGCCTGAGTAGGCAGGTAGACAAAGAAACCAAGTAACTTGGAAAGTATGCTGCATAGAATGGGTAGATACCATCTGTAGTACAGCAGACCCCATGATTGTTCACAAAAGGAAAATGATTGCACCTCTGTTTGGAAATACAAACCTTATGCCTAAATTTGCTACCCACTATTCCATGTGCCTTGCAAAATTCTTAATTAAAAGCAATATTTGCTTCATTCATTGTAGAAAAGCTGTTTATATTCAAACACACAGCAAAAGTTCTACCTCTTAAACCTTTCTTCTCTGAGGCTGTGCTCCCAATGCATAATTTTCTATCCCTCGGTAGCCCTTTTCCTTCACCTTTTCTGCATAATTAGGCAGCAGACATTGTCTGAGTCTTTGTTCGTAGAGCAGGACCTACATTGTCAGGGGTTGAGTCTTTTGCAGAGGATGAGCTCTCTGCTGTGCCTCTGCAAGGAACATGCTGCCAATTATTTTTAGGGAAGAGCCGACTCAGAGTAAACATCCCTCTTTTAATGGCGAAAGACTTAGCTAGGAGAGGGAAATAATGAATCTTACAGAAAGAAAGAGCTGACCAAATTATTGAAGGAGAAATCACTCCTGAAAGAGCTGACCAAATTACTGAAGGAGAAATCGCTCCTGAAAGAGCTGACCAAATTACTGAAGGAGAAATCGCTCCTGCCAGGGACTAAGAAATTTGGTGACAAAGCAAAACTCTCCAAACCCTGCAAGGTTTTCTCCATCTCTTCAATAATCCTGTTTTGCATTTGCAGAGCATTCCACATCTTCAAGATGCAGGACAGATGTTTTGTCGTCCTCCTAATGGTTCTGTGAAGCGGGAGAGCATTATCTCAGCTCTACAGATGGGCAAGGGATAGAGAGAGGTTGAATGATTTCTCTCCCACCACGGTGTGAATCAATGTCAGAACCAGGAATAGAACTTTGCTTGGGAGCACATGTCCACGCTGAAACCACTCAGCCACGCTGTACCCATCACATGAAGTGAAAAATGAATATTTAATATTCCTATTTCTAAAGTGAGATTTTGGATTTTAGGGGGGAAAAAAATATTAAATATTTATTTCATTATGCATGACTTTATAAGCCTGTAATTTATACTAGATAGATTTATTGGCTTTATTCCCCCATGATAATTACATAGTCCTTGTTGATCTAATGGGCTTGTCATTTTTAGTAATGTATCCATCTACTCAGAAAAACCCAGCATTATTTGCTCTTATGTACTCAGGAGCAGAGTGTACACATAAAATTATGCTGAGCTTCACTACCAAAGTGAAGGGCTTTCCCTTCTAAACACAAATTAAATACACTAAATTAATTTGCAACTACTTCAGTTTTCTAAGCAAATTGAATCCTCTGATATTTATCAGGCTGGCAGCATCGCAGTCCTCTATTTACTTCAAATATTGAATGTTTAAGCTGCTGATACGTAGCAATGACACCAGCAGGTTGTGAAGAGTTTCCAAATGTTAGCAGTCTGCCTTCAGCAGGAAGGGAAAGCACCCAGTGCTTCTCATGGGATGGGCATTCAGATCTATGTGCAGGATAATGTTCAATGCTGATTTAGAGACAGAACACTCAGGACTGAGACCACTACAGGAAGAGAGGTTTTCTCTTAGTCCCAGCAATCTCCATTTGCTTCAGAAACTCATTAATTACTGCTGATAAAATGATGCTCACACAGCCTCTGCAGCCATGGCATCATCAAACCCATAAATTTAAAACCCCAGGCCTCTAGCCTGGTCAGCCTTGAAACAAATTTATTCCCATGACTCAATTTTTTTTATCAAAAACTGACTCTTCCTGGAGCCACAAGGATCTGAATTTCCCTGTGCAGAAATTGCCTTCAATCCCTTTGCCTAGGAAGTCTTGAGATTCCTCTTGTTTCACAGGCCAATCTTGGGACCTTAACATATTAATATTATCTTTTTTTTTTTTTTTCCCCCTGGATGGAAACCAGATGAAACCGCATCTTCCTTTGTTTAAACAGTACATAGGAAACTGGCCACGCTGTGACATGGAACACAGAGACCTTAAAAACTACCCTGACATTTTCCACAAATGAACATTGCATTTTTCAGCTAAAAATACATAAAAAGCATTATCATCTTTTTCATTCCTGCATCATTATGAGCATGATAAATTTGAAGAATCCTACAGGTGCACTCAGCCAGAGAGCCAAAAGGGAGGGGGCCCTGCTGAGTGTCTTTAAATAAATGTCTCCTTTAAAGGTTAAGTACAAATGAAAGGATGTAGCATTTTTGTTCAATTACACTAATGTTTTAAAGGCAACATTACTGTCATAGAGTTCAAGTCAAATAACATCTTAGAAAAAAAACACAGACTGAGGGAGGGGAAATAGTGACACAGAGGAATCTAGACCCTCTTTCAGTAGAGAGAAAAAAGACAACAGTGGAAAGATTGGATGGGTTGGACTGTGAACGGATGTGTTGGTTTGGATCCTGCTTGGCTGCTTCTTTCTCATTTGGTCCCAAACCACACTTTATTCCATGCTCATTGTCCTCCCCTGCCTGCCAGATTTCTGCTTAGCATTGCAAGGGTCCAAACTAATTACTAAAGTAAGCAACTCTTCTGCTTCCCTGTCTTCGCTTCCCTATCAGTGCTCTCTTCCTCTCCAGACAGCCTATGAGCACATGCAATGAAGAATTTGGCCAGCACGCTACCAAAAGCGGGAGAATTTTAATGGGAGGAAAGTAACGCAGATGGTTAAGAACCACCTGAGAAGGATTCCCAGGGTGCAACTAGTGATGATATTTACTATTGTAACAGATGCAACTAATTCTCCACCACAGAGCTTAATGTGGACAAGATACCTGCTCCAGGTGTGAGTGGGAAGAATGGTCATTCCCCTTTTCCTTCAGCTGTTAAATGGTGGGTAGTGCAGATACATACAGAGCAGAGGGACTGGAGAAATGAAGCTGTTGGTGACAGTATTTTCTTCACTTCACATGGTCTCCTATTTCTCATGTAATAGGTGAGGTATATATTTTTTTCCTTTGTCTTCTAGTATATATTAAAGGCCATCCTATTGTAACCACTTTGACAGTTGTGTCTTTCTCATTTATAGTATAATCTGACTGACAGTAAGTCAGGGGAATGTCATTTGAACTCCTCATTGTAACTGGTCTGACAATCATCTCTTTCTCATTTATAGTCTGGTTTGATTGACAATAAGTCAGAGGATTGGCAGCCAGTTAGTTTGTTTTTCCCTGAATGCATATTTCTAGCTAAGAAAAAAAATAATATGTCTCCTCCTGAATGGTCTGGTAGCTAATTTATGCAGAATTCTGAGAGACTGATATAGCTCAGCATTACTATTAAAATAATACTGTTCTTTGGCTTGGTACCAATTTCACTTTTAAGATGATGGTTTTCCTTCTTCCTCCTCTGCTAATTGTGTGTCTATTTTCCATCAACATTATTAGAGCATTGTAGAATTACAGATTATATATTAGGAACTGTTACCTAGGTTCTTGATGATCTTTCTTCTTAACAAGTACCAGAAAATCCACTATCTGCTCTGGGAAAGCAATGTCTGTATACTATAATTAGGATATTTGAGGGGTTCTCTTCAGTGGTTGCTGCTTGTGCATTGTTGACTGCAGCAAGTCATTTGCAGGGTATCTAAATCTTTATAGAGAAGGAAGCTTGGCACTTGCTATGTTATTGGTAAGTGTAATGTTTCAGTAAATACATTTTCTCCAAAAGCTGGCACACCGCTGTCTTGCACTGGTGGCTCTCAGAGCCAAAAGCAGCGTAGTCTGTGGTGATGTAATAGCAAAGGGGTAGTTTGCAGTGACCTTCTTCAAAGCTTGTCCAGGAATCTGTGCCACAGAGGTCTGTGAAACATACCCTCTGCAGCAGAATAGGAACTTGTCAGGATGCTTAATGCATCTGTACTTTCCCTGCAATGTCAAAAGGCAAAGGAAAGCAAGGGTATGGGAAATGGCTGTCCTAAAAAGCAGTTTTCCTTAGAAAAGAACCCTTAACAGCAGCAGATACTTGTGTATTAGTGTTGCTCTGCAGTTTCAGCCTGATCTTTAGGTGCTCACAATTGGATATACTTCATGAGTGCAGCCACTGTGGAGGCGGGTTGAAGGGCAAGGGAGAAGGGTTCCTGGGCAGGAAATCAATAATGGTGCAATCCCCAGGATGAGGCAGCAGATCCTGCAGCCACTTATAAATCCATTATTCACATCAGTTCCGGTGTCCATGGTTTGCAGGTTAGAAAGGACATATTATTCATCCTCCCTACGTGTCCTCATGAGATGCATTTAATTAAAGAAGTACTACAGCTACAGAGAAATACTACTGCATATTCTTGTAGAGCACCCATGAAGTTTTTAACTAGGGGCATATAATGTCTTCATAGCTTAAATGTGCCACCTTCACAGGCAAATATTTTGTCCACAAATATTGATAGGGTGCTTGGTTGCATGGTTTAGTTGGTTAGGTGGCTTGGATGATAGGTTGGATGTGATGACTCTATGATCTCAAAGGTCTCTTCCAACCTGGTTTATTCTATTTTATTGGAAAGATTTTTCTCTAGTCATTGAGTCTGTGCTCTGCTCCGAAAGAGTTTCAAAGTTCTTCACAAAGAATTCAGTCAGCTAGATAATTTAAAGAAGCTTGAGAGACTGGAGACTGAGCAAGCAAAAGTGTAAATTGCACTTGAGCTCCCGAGGAGCAAAAAGTAGAACAGGTATGTTTGTGTCTATGCTTGTTACTACAGGATGAAAGGGTGAAGAAAAACTTTAAATTGATGCTGAAAAGACTTTAGGCTGCAAAATTCTCATGCAAAAATAATCAGTAGAACAAGAAGTCTAAAATGAGAGCTTAAGGCACTAAGCTAGAGGATTGGAGTGTAAGGTTTGCTCATGGTGAAGAGAAAAACAGTTATTCCTTGTTTTCTATTTCAAATTTATTTCTGTTGCTGTAATCTCAAGCTGCTGTTTAATCTCAAGTGTGACTTCTTCTAAAAATCATTGCAACTAGTGGTGAATTCAATCAGCTTTTTTTCCTAGGTGAGGCCAAATAGGGACCATCATCTCTTCAAACATCCAAACAGGTGAATAGCCCCAGTTAAACACTGGCACTTTGAAGAAGGAAGATTAACACAATACAAAAATCAGGGGGAACAGAATTAAATTTCCAAGTTACTCCAAGGCTAACACAGAATCATAGAATCAATAAAGTTGAATGAGACCTCAAAGACCATTGAGTCCAACCTGTCACCCAAGACCTCATGACTACTAAACCATGGCACCAAGTGCCACGTCCAACCCTCTCTTGAACACCTCCAGGGATAGTGACTCCACCACCTCCCTGGGCAGCACATTCCAATGGCGAATGACTCTCTCTGTGAAGAGCTTTTTCCTCACCTCAAGCCTAAACTTCCCCTGGCACAATTTGGTACTGTGTCCTCTTGTTCTGGTGCAGGTTGCCTGGGAGATGAGACCAACCCCCACCTGGCTACAGCCACACTTCAGGTAGTTGTAGACAGCAATAAGGTCTCCCCTGAGCCTCCTCTTCTCCAGGCTAAACAATCCCAGCTCCCTCAGCCTCTCCTCATAGGGCTTGTGCTCAAGGCCTCTCACCAGCTTTGTTGCCCTTCTCTGGACATGTTCAAGAGTCTCAACTTGGCACAGCACTGAGCTCTGTACTTACACAGAGAACTGGGGCTTTGGTGAACTCATTTAGTGTTCAGCATTCAGATAATGATATTCACTCTCATCTCTTTTAATTAAACCACTGATGGGCTGTTGGGGGCACAGTAGTAGCCAATTAGGGAGTAGAAGCCGACAAAGTTGTTCATGCCACCTTTCCAGATCCATTTAAAGCGGTTTCTCTTCCATGACAAGGAGCTGAAGCAGATATTTCCATGATCTGGAAAACAGAAGCCTCTCTGAACTCTGTTTTGTTTTGTTTTTTTTCCCTCCTGGGGATGCCCTAAGCTGTGCTTTCACTAACAGTTAAACCTCAAAATGTTGCTAATTATGGACACACACAGAGACACACCCCCCAGTAAAAGAAAAAGTGGAAAAATGGAACATTTTGCCCTCTGGGGAGCTATCATGGAAGACTGTAGTGCAGGGGAAAATAAAAGATAATCAAGACCAAATTGGAAGCTCTTAATTTTTGAAACATGATCTTTCTCCAAGATTACTACAAGAAAAAGGGAAGATAAAAGTAACAGCTTGTGGACAGAGAGCAGAGAGAAAACATGGAAATTCAGCTCCCCTGTTCAGTAATCTGTTCCAAGAGAACACTACCTAATGGAGTAAATATGCAAAGAGAAGAGCAAAATACACTGGTTTTGTAGTATTCTCTCTGAGAAGCTGCCAAACAAACAGCTTCCTCTGATTTATTGTGTTTATCGACATTTAACCATTAAATAGTATCACGGATGATGTTTATTCTTACTGTTTCCCCATACTTCCACCTTTCATGTCCAAGGTGTGCTCATAGCTGCATATAACAGAGAAATTCTTATGTCTATGTGAGAAAACTTTTCCCTCATCCTTGTGTTTCTGGTGACTCCCTTTTAGATATTCCTTTTCCACTTTTAAGGAGGAAAAGGATACAGCTGGGAAGAAAAGGCGGTTTTCACTCTTTCCACTACTACTGGTAAAAAAACACCCTATATGACTGAAAATTTGACTTTGAGAGGTTATAAATAGAAGGCATTGTCATTGTCTAGCAGTTCTCCTGCAGAGGAGAGGTAACTGAGGACATGAATAAAACATTGGCATTAAAAAAAAAACACCAAACCAACATTTTAAGTTAAATCTCTAAGTAGCTGATGAAATATTTCTATAGCAGGCCTGTCAGGTTGTGTCCCCAAGTAGTAATCTCTTTTGCTTGGGTTTTGCGTTGTTGGCTTTTCTAAAGAACTTGCAAAAACACACCCTGAAAGCAAAGTAAGGAGAGCCCATGAGTGTGTCCCACTCTTGGGTTCATAGAATAGTTTGGGTTGGAAGGGACTTTCAAAGGTCATCTAGCCCACTGTCTCCTCAGTGAGCGAGGACATCTTCAACCAGAGCAGGTTGCTCAGAGCCCTGTTCAACCTGACTGTGAAAGTTTCCAGGCATGGGGCTTCTACTACCTCTGTGGGAAATGCATTCCTGTGCCTCACCACCTCCATTGCAAAAGAATTCTTCCTTTCATGTGGTCTAAAGCTGCCCTCCTTTTAGTTTAAAACCATTACCCATTGTCCTGCTACAAACTGAGATGAAGACTTTGCCATTCTTGCCACTCACACAGAGCCTGTTGAGGTGCTTTGCTTTTCAGTGTCCAGCCCCTGTCTCGTGGTACCTGAATGCTTTGCAGTACAGCTGTGGTGGGTTGAAAATCCACTCCCCCCTTAAATTTGCCAGACCAGCTCAGTTTGAAGCAAATGAAAGCTGTGTTCGCAAGCAAAACTACAATGAAATGCAATGAATATGTACAAAATATACAGGATTTGCAATATTTACAGGTATTTACAATTGATAAACACCACAAGGACCCCCCTGGCCAAAGACCAGGGGAGCTGCAACAGCTTTTCCCTTCCTTGCCTCCTTCTCTACCCTCCTGTACACAAAAGGGACAAGAGAAAATAGCAGAGAAGTTGTTGTTGTTAATACCAATCACAACAAAGCAGTGCAGCCAAAGTCAAGCAGAAGGGAGTTAGTCTCTCCCAGAGCAAAGAAGCAAAAAGAGAGAAAGATTGTTTTCCAGACTGAATCTTATGGTAGATCCCTCTCCAGTGGGGTTCTTTAGAACTATCCTTATCTTCCTTTGTTCACCCAAGAGTGCTTTATTTGCATTTTACTACTTTCTGTTCAAGATCTGTGAAATATCTTTAAAGGCATGGCCTAAAACTGCGACAACAGCTTGCTTGCTCTCAAAGACTCTGAGGCAGAGCTCCCCTTCAGTGGGTAGAAAGCTTATAGAATAGTCTTGAGTCCAGACTTGATGTCTGTGCCTGCCATCTCCTTGAAGGTGCATGATCTGACCAGCTTGTGATGGGGAGGGGAATGGCACCAAAATCTCCAAGCTGTGAACCCTCATCAGAGTGCAGCTGGTTCTTGGGCTTCCATTCAGGTAGGCTACCAGGGAGATGGGCTGATTTGTCCAAACTGGTCAGTATCTGTGGCTGTGTCACAGGCTGAGGCTCTCTGGGCTAGGCTAGAGCACTACCCTCCTGTGCAGGAAGAGTCGAGTGGAGTTTATTAATACCCTCGGTGAGGCATTAGCTTCATTTTATGTACAATGCAATGTATGTCAATAAGGTGTGGTATTTCAGTGACAGATAATTTAAAATCTAACAGAGATTTACCATGCTAACATCAGCTAAAGCATCTCTGTTTGGGTTTTAATTCTTCTCCAGCTAAAGGCTGACAGCCCTGAAGACTAAAGCTTTTTTTACTTCTCTTTAAGATCTCAGCAAACTGCAGATATGAAGCACAGAAAGAGGTTGACCTTCGTATTAACCTGAATCTCTTCTCCTGTTTCTTCTTGAACATATTTTATTCTCTTTATGCACAGTGGGGCTCTTCTTTTTTTCATGTGCTCTGCTGTTGAATGAAATGCCAAAAAGATGGAGTGTGCACTTTTACATCAAAGAAATGATGAGACCATAAAAACTCATTTCCCTTGTGACTTCTTAAATTGTTGTGAAGAAATTGAATGAGTCTGTCTGCAACAATGTGTCCCTTTAAATTCTGTTTTCTTATTTGTCTTAAAACACAAAGCCACAGTTTCATGTAGATCGTGATCCAAAGGCCACTGAAGTCAATAAAAGATTCTCAGCTACTGCAGTGAGCTGTAGGTCAGATTTTTTCCAGCATTTCACTGTGTAAAACCCAGGAGAGGCTGTTTTAAATTGAACTGATGGTCTGAAGTGGGGGGGAATGCCTAGTGTGTTTTGTTTATTCAGCTAGGTAAAAATTTAGCCTTCAGATGGGCAACAATTAAGTGAACTGCTCTCTTACTGAGGAGAATGAATCTGACAAGGACAAGAAAGGTCAAGCAGTGGTTAAATGCAGAAATCCAAACCAGCAAAAATATTGATTGACTTCAGTTTTTCCTCACACACAAAGGTGATGTGCAGTAGAAACAAACACAGGAACCAAGTCCACAATTTAGACTCTGTTGGAGGGAAGCCTTCCCCAGCTCTGTATAAGAGTTTCAGATAATCACTCTCACTGCTGGGATGAGTGATTTGTTACCACCACAACCCAGTAAGTTACTAGAAATGGTCTTGATTGGAATGAAAAGGCATTGTAAAGCAATTAAGTTCTGACTATGAGCAAAGCTCCCACAGGGAGCATTAATTTTAAAAAGTAGATAAAGACTGCATTTAGTAGCTGTATAACTGTGGCTCTACTGAAATATGGAAAAATGCTGCAGCAAGTCTACCCTGCTGTAGATATTCCTTATCAGCTTCCAGAAAAAAGCTTGTGCTGCTCCAGTTTAGAAAGGCATTTCAGCATATGATGAACTCTCTTTCATTTTAACGGAATATAAATGATACAAAATGCTAAGTCCTTTGCTTAATAAGTAGCAATTTGAATATCTGCTTATAGCCCAGGTTCAAGTTTCACTCAGTTCTCCATTCCTCTGAACTGGAGCCTAAATCCTTGGAATTGTTATGGTATCCAGAATTTTCCACTTTTCTCCCAGACACAAAGCAGCTTTGTTCTTATAGATACCCATACTATGTATCGCCTTTTCTTTCCAAAGCTCCAGCCTTCTGCTCTCTTTAATTTACAGTTTATTTCCCACTCCAGAGGCATGTAGTAATTTAAGCAGGTTATTGTACAAGAGTTTAAAATAGTGATTTCTTACTCTACCACTTCAAGAAAATGACAGTGCTGGAGGAGATCCTAAACCTTCTCTGTGCAGGTTTCTGCTTCTGATCATCCTCAGGTATTGGTACTTGTCCTCCTCCTCTTTTCAGCACGTCTCAGACCCCTGTCACTTTTATACCTAGTTTCTGGTTGCTCAGTCTCTATCTTATGCCTAGAAAGAGACACTTTCTGTTATGCTCCCACCTGGGGATAGCAGAACAACAGAAACACTTTGCTACCAGTAAAATATGCTTAACTATTTTCAAAATGCTGGAGTGTCCATACCAAAGCCCTTGTGAAGGCATCAGGTCAGTTTCTCAGATTACATTGTTCATCATCTTGCTTGTTTGGGGTTTTTTTTCCCCCCAACAATTTAGAAAACACGTATCTGAAAAGAATTTGTCCATTGCCAAAGTGAGAATATGAGCTATTTACCAAACAAGGCCACCTAGCCTGACTGGCCATCTGTAGGATTCTGATTCATTGAATGAGCAATTCTGTTACTGAAGGTCACTGAACCATCTTCTGAATGACACAAGGGCATTTTGGTTTGGTTTCTGGTTTGGGGTTTTTTTCCTGGTAGTATAGTTGAGAGCCAAGTAATTGAGCCAGGTTTTGTTCCACACTGCTGGTTCTGAAACTGTTGACACAGCAGATGCCCGAATACAGGTTCAGAGAATCACAAAGGGATAAACAGGCAAATTTGCTCAATGCCTCTGACTGCAGAGCTCCTTGCACTAAGTGTTTATTCCCTGGTAATTAGAAAGGAGAAGCCCAACGTGTTAAAATCAGTTTCTTGTAAAGTACACTGAAAGTGGATATTTTATCCTATTGGCTAAAACTCAGAGCAATGCAAATTTGGTTTCAAATCCAAACAAATCAGACACCTATTTTCTATACCTGTACCTAACAAGCAGTCATGTTGGATACTGCAGCCTTGATTCTGGAGGCTTGAAAGTCATTGGCTCCAGAGTTACTGAGACAGAGAAGAAAGGCAGTTTGGAATGAAAAAGAAACCTCCAGTTTTGATTTGCAAACTAATAGGTTGTAAGAAGGGCCACAAGGATGATTAGAGGGCTGGAGCTCCTCTCCTATGAGGACAGACTGAGGGAGTTGGGATTGTTCAGTCTGGAGAAGGCTCCAAGGAGACCTTATTGTGACCTTCCAGTATCTGAAAGGGCTCTACAAAAAAGCTGGGGAGGGCCTTTTTAGGGTGTCAGGGAGTGATAGGACTAGGGGGCATGGAAAAGATGGGTAGATTCAGATTGGATGTTAGGAAGAAGTTCTTCCTCATGAGGGTGGTGAGACACCGGCACAGGCTGCCCAGGGAGGTGGTGGAAGCCTCATCCCTGGAGGTTTTTAAGGGCAGGCTGGATGTGGCTCTGAGTAACCTGCTGTAGTGTGAGGTGTCCCTGCCCATGGTAGGGGGGTTGGATCTAGATGATCCTTGAGGACCCTTCCAACCCTAACAATTCTGTGATTTTTAATATCCCACCAAGGTATTTTTCCTTTGCCATTAGAAAAAAAAAATAAAATAAATATATACATAGCAAGTTCATACTTTTTAATTAAGAAAAATTGACAAACCCCACATGTTGAAAATCTGCTGTATAAACAGCTTAGCTGTCAGACTTCCAGGAGTAATTTCATTACAGGATTTCTGAGATTATTTTTTCTTTATTGAAAAATATGTTGCTTTCCCATCTGATGAAACCTTTGGCATGTTTATAATGTGCAATAAAATAATCACTACTCTTGAGGTTGCTATCCATTTTTCATTGTGATTAATTTTGGGGGCTGAAATACCTCAATAAATACATTGTTTTAAGGCTAAAAAGAATTTGAAGAGGAGGCGAAAAGGGAACTTTCTACAGTCATGTTGGGGAAAAAATCATTCTGCTGCTCACAAAACGCTCTGATGCCTTTTGATTAAAACCAAAATTAAAAGATCTGACTCTCTAGTTTGAGAGCCTTAGAGACAAAATCCCTTAGAGTGAGCCAGAGAATGAAAAGAGTATCAGGTAGCTCTGTGAACTTCTATATGGTGTCAAAAATGTGCTAGACTGGAAGAACAGGAGAGGCTGAGGGAGCTGGGATTGTTTAGCCTGGAGAAGACACCAACCCCCTCCTGGCTACTACCTCCCTTCAGGTAGTTGTAGACAGCAATATGGTCTCCCCTGAGCCTCCTCTTCTCCAGGCTAAGCAACCCCAGCTCCCTCAGCCTCTCCTCGTAGGGCTTGTGCTCCAAACCCTCCAGCAGCTTTGTTGCCCCTTCTTTCTTGCTCTTTTTGTTTTTATTTCCTTTCCACAGATCTCTGTTAAGGAATATGTAATTGGTGTTTGATATGGAGACCTTATTGCTCTCTACAACTACCTGAAGAGAGGTTGTAGCCAGGAGGGGGTTGGTCTCTTTTCCCAGGCAACCAGCACCAGAACAAGAGGACACAGTCTCAAGCTGCATCGGGGAGGATTAGGCTTGAGATGAAAGTTCTTCACTGAGAGAGTTGTTAGCCATTGGAATGGGATGCCCATGGAGGGGGTGGAGTCACCATCCCTGGAGGTGTTCAAGAGGGGATTGAATGTGGCACTTGGTATGATGGTCTAGTCATGAGGTCTGTGGTGACAGGTTGGACTTGGTGGTCTTTGGGGTCTCTTCCAACCTTGGTGATTCTGTGAACAGTTTCTGGATATGTCAGGGCATCCTTAAGCCCAGGTGATTAACTTCTCTGTTATCTTTTGCTTTCTTTTTCCTATAAAGTGATGTCCAGCACAAACTAAACTGGAATTTAAACTCAATGGCTGGCTAGCTAAAATCTGCCTTGAAATAGTAGCCAGTAACAAAGGCTGACTCCCTGTGCAGTTACCAGGCTGATGAGCCAAGGCTAAAACCCAGGAGAATGAGATGTTGTGCTGTCTTCTTGGAAGACACAACCCCAGTTTTCATTCCTTGTGCTTCCAGTATGTCATTGCCTTTTGAAAATATACAAGGAAAGTACTTTCTTTCCTGCTGTGATGCAGTGTGATGGATTCTCAGTGCCTCTGCTAGTACTTTGTTGTGCTCTCTAATACATCTCTCCCTTGGAAGAGAACATTTGTACTTGAGAAGAATTCAGTCTCTGGTAATGCAGCTGAGCTAGAAAAGGCAAGAATGTTACTGGTCTCAACCTAGACACGCAATAAGCTTTGTGGTGCATTTTGTGGTTTCATCTTGCTACATGTTTCATCCTAAATTTAGCATTAGAATATGTAGCTCCATAGTTTGTCTTTCAGAACTTGCCTATAAGACCTACAATTAAAGGAACAGAGCAACTCTGATTAGGAGTGATGTTGAGGATAGTAAGGAAATAATGACTTCTGTTCAGATTTTTAGTAACATTATTGCTTCCACATCTACTCAGCCAGATAGGTGAAACCAAGGCCAATCCTTCCTTTGCAGGACTGCAGATTTCAATGTTCATTTAAAACAAGAAGATTCAGATTGGATGTTAGGAAGAAGTTCTTCCCCATGAGGGTGGTGAGATTCTGGAACAGGTTGCCCACAGAGCTGGTAGAAGCATCATCCCTTGAGGTTTTCAAGGACAGGCTGGATGTGGCTCTGAGTAACCTGATGTAGTGCAAGGTGTCCCTGCCCATGGCAGGGGGATTGGAACTAGATGATCCTTGAGGTCCCTTCCAACCCTAACAAATCTATGATTCTACAGTCACTACATCCTGAATATCTTCATAAAAGGAGTATTTCCAAGAACAATTTAAGATGATGTTCTAATAAATAACAACATCAGAAAGAACCAAAAAGCATTTGCATATAAATGATCATATAATTATTATGTCCTAATTTGTACCTATGTTTTAGGATGTTTAGGAAGACTCCAGGGCTCATTAGCATATTAATGTCATGAAAATAACATAAATGTACTGCTTCAGTGCATTAATCTTAAACCAGCCATAAGAAAAGATGTATCTCAGTTGTGCAATAGTAAAAATTATATTGCTCAATTTATTCATCTTTAGTGCATGTGGTAACAGAAAAATCACTTTGCAAAGTGCTTGATGTCAAGAGAATTCCGGGCCACAGTGAAGGAGTGCACACTGAAATAATGAAAACCATGATTTGAGGCTGTTCAGGAAAGAATTAGTGTGTTTATGAATGATAAACTCTTAAGTCTTTCACTCCACGATGTGCCAGTAAATTTTGCAGACACATAATAAGGGAGCATGCTTAACGCTGAGGCGGAGGTTGTTATGACACTTAGGGCATGCCATAACTGGAAAGGAATCTTTACCATGATTGCATTTACCACTGATGAAATAAAAAGCAAAAAGATAAAGGGAGAAGGCAAGTTAAACAATAAATTTAATTTTGCCTTAGAATCAATTCCCTTTCAGTGTGATGGAATAACTGTGAAAGTGCTTTTGGAACAGAGATGTGAGTGGTGTTAGAGACCAGTCAGAGGTCTAGAAAATATGATCTCTGAAGAAGGACTGTGTGAACTGGGGCTCTTTTAGATTAAAAAATAGAGAAAGCTAGGGCTAGGTCACCTCTCTTCTAGCTTTATATCTCTGTGGTAATAAAAGGAGCTGAAGGAGGATCATTCCATCCAAAGACCTAATCCTACTTTTCAGTAAATGAAAATTACTTCTGTATAGAAGTTAAGCTATCACCTATTCTACAGACTTATATAAGGAAATCAGGGGACACCAGTGTCCCCTGGGCTGGAAATAGGCTGGAAAGCATCTTGCATGGATGGCAAGATTTTGTTTATGTGCAGGAGAGGGTTGATTAAATTATTGCTCTTGCTAAAGTGCTCTTTTGCCTGTTGTTTTATTATTTTATTAATACTTATTGTAGAAATATTTAGCTAATAGAAGAGGTGGTGCTTGGAACTATGTCTTATTAAACCTGTAAATAAATAAATAACTGGGGTTCAACTGTGAGTGGTAAATGTGTTTACAAATACTACAAGGAAGATGTGGCCACTTCAGCAGGTCTTGACAACACAACTTTCTAGAAGGGCTCCTAATGAATACTACACATGAAGTACATGCCACATGGCCATATGCTTTTCACTGGGATACAAATTGCATTTCAGTGTATGAAAGTCATTGTTATAAAATGGAAATTACTCTTGTAAACAATCAGCTAAATGGTGGAGTAAAGAGGAACTCTTCAAAACTGATACAAACTGATCAGGGAATTTCATTGTTCATTGCCCTCCAGGGAGTCTGTGATGACATTCACAGGTGGTTTGTTTCCTTTTTTGCTCTGCTTACAGGAGTGCTGGGATGCCTTTTGGTGTTGGATGGCAGGGAGTATTGCAGGACAGGGGTTTCTTGAACCCAGTCCTGTTTATCTTCTTTGACTGTGTTTATATATGTTGGTTGCTATTCTGCCTCTGCACTTTCAATCTGTCCAATACCGTGGAGCCCCTATTTCAGCCAGTACCAGAACAAGAGGACACAGTCTCAGGCTGTGCCAGTGGAGGTTTAGGCTGGATGTTTGGAAGAAGTTTTATACAGAGAGAATGATTGCCCATTGGAATGGGCTGCCTGGGGAGGTGGTGGAATCACCATCATTGGGGGCATTCAGGAGGAGACTTGATGGGGTGCTTGGTGCCGTGGGTTAGTTATTTAGATAGGTTGGATTGGTTGAGGGGTTGGATGCGATGATCTTGAAGGTCTCTTCCAACCTGGTCTGGTCTATTCTATTCTATTCTATTCTATTCTATTCTATTCTATTCTATTCTATTCTATTCTACAAGAAAGAGATGGATGTGTTGGAATGTGTCCAGAAAAGGGCCACAAGGATGATCAGAGGGCTGGAGATCCTCTCCTATGGAGACAGACTGAGAGCTGGGGTTGTTCAGTTTGGAGAAGAGAAGGCTCAAAGGAGAGCTTATTGTGGCCTTCCATTATCTTAAGGGGGCCTACAAGGTATCTGGGG
The DNA here is from genome assembly GCF_014839835.1 of Dryobates pubescens. Lineage (NCBI taxonomy): Eukaryota > Metazoa > Chordata > Aves > Piciformes > Picidae > Dryobates > Dryobates pubescens. Next base: position 5,411,137 of record NC_071619.1, on the reverse strand, counting down.
AGGGACTTTTTGGGGTGTCAGATCTAAGACTAGGGGGAATGGAGTGAAAATAGAAATAGGTAGATTCAAGTTGGATATTAGGAAGAAGTTGTTCCCCATGAGGGTGGTGAGACACTGGAACAGGTTGCCATTGGAGGTGGTGGAAGCCTCATCCCTGGAGGTTTTTAAGGCCAGGCTGGATGTGGCTGTGAGCAGCCTGATGTAGTGTGAGGGATGATGAACCTTGAGGGCTCTTCCAAGCCTGACAATTCTATGATTCTATGGAGATGCAGCAGTACAGAAGCTTTTAAATAAATTCTTTTTTCAGATATAGCTTTTTTTTCCCACCTGCCTCTTCCTTTTTTAAATCTAGAAGGAGCACCAAACCTGTTAAATTGTTTGTGAATTTGCAGCTGATCGGAAGCAACATTCCAAAGGTTAGTGGCTCTCTTTCTGAGAAATTGCAGCAATCCACTTTGTCTTCCAGACACTTGCTGTGGAGGCTTGTATAAATGTGGCACATTTGTTCCTGTATCTTTTTAACTTTTTCTTTTTCTTTTTTTTTTTTTTAAACTTGAGATTCTGCTTGGGGAAGAAGTTGTTTTAAAAATTCATTATTATTCGATTGCAGGTTGGATGCCAGCCAACTAAATTTTTGAATTTGAAAGAAAATGCAGCCTCAGCTTCTCTGGAACTATAATGGAATGAAACCCTCTAAGCACTCATTAAAAGGGCTTCTGACGTCTAGCAAAATTAGATGAGGTGTAAATCACTGAGCCGCCAGATGTGGGTTGGAAATGGAATACTTAATTCTGTGGAATCCAAACCCAAGGCTAAAGGGAAATTCAACTACACCAGCATAATATTTTGATGATGGAAGAAGAAATAACCATTTCAAGGGGGTTATGTTTAATGTTTAACTTAAAAAAATGTTTACTGAGAGACTCTCCATTGATATCTACTTTGTTACCTGGCATACAGGCAAATGCTTGAGGAATAATGCTAAAGCACAGTGATAACTTTTCTCTACCAAAGAGTTTCTAAGGGCTGTAGAAATATTATTGAAAAATTCTTATTGCAGAAGCCTGGTCGTTGCAATTATTTCTTCCCTTAGCTTCCTCCTGGTAATTTTGTGCCCTTTGATACAGCCTATGTCAGGCAAAGCTTGCCGTTGCTCCTCAGTCACTGAAGGATGGAGCTGGTTCTGTTGTGGAGGTAGAAAGGATCAGGAGATATGGAATCATAGACTCAATAAGGTTGGAAAAGACCTCAAAGATCATCAAGTCCAACCTGTCACCCAAGACCTCCTGACTACTAAACCATGGCACCAAGTGCCACAGCCAATCCCCTCTTGAACACCTCCAGGGATGGTGACTCCACCACCTCCCTGGGCAGCACATTCCAATGGCTAACAACTCTCTCTGTATGAAGCAGTCTTGCCTTCAGTTTTCCTTGTACTCAAAATGCAGCTGGAAAGTGCTGTTTCTTTCCAATAACAATAATATTAGTAGTAAATGTTTCCATTTCTGTTGTTTCTATTGACTCTTATTGTGACTGGGGCTTTCTAATTCTGATTCCATGCAAGTTTCAAAGAAAATTGCCTGGTCTGGAGTCTTTGTAAACAGACAGAAGGAAAGGGATATGGGTGCATCACCTGAACAAATAACTGCACAGAAGAGCAGGTCTCACTTTGCTATGCATGAAGTAAGTTTGAGTTTGATCCCTCCTGGCTCTGTTTGAACTATAGCTTTATGAGATTATATAGTTTATTATATGGTTTTACAGTAACTTATATTGCCAGGCTGTGATTCAGCCTTTAACTGCACTCTTGAGAATAAAGGTGAGATGGTGTTGTTTTATCTTTATTATTATCTAAATGGCTTAATGAGAGCAGGTAAAGAGTCCCTTCATGTGCTGCAAAAGTGTAACAGCCTCAAGAAAAAACCAGTTGGATCAGAAAAGCATGTGTGTTTTCCTCTTTATATTGCACACAAGAATGGAATATTTCTGTACAGAAATGTAATGTCTCATGATGGGATGGATGAATAGACTTTGATTCCTCAAAGAGAACTATTTGTTTGTCTCTTTGAGTCAGACAAAATGGGACTCGTGCATCACATTTTAAGGGGATGGCTTTGAAGGCAAGGGAGAGATCATGTGAGAAAACTGGCATTTGAAGAAATCTTACACAGAGTTTCAAACTTATTAAGAATAAAACCATTCTTCAGGGAAGCAATGAGCTTTGAAAGACTCGAGATGTGGAGCACCATGCTGAGAATAAGGAAGGGATTTGGTCCCTTCACACTCTTCCCTGGAGTTGGGAAGCAGAGCAGTGGGAGTGTGTTGGGATCAAAGGATAGTTGGTAATTTATTTTGTGTCCTTTTCTACTGCTACTTTGATATCCAGCATAAGCTGAAATGAATAATGTTCATTTCTTGAGGAAAATATGGTGCATTTGAAAACCAGTGTTCAAATGAACAATAATCCAGCTTGGCTTCCTTTGTGTTATCCAAAGCAGCAGCGTCTTCTGCTTGAGATAAGGGTAGGAAGACTGCTTAATTTCAAAGGTTTTCACTTTTATCTTCGACTGGGAAATCTGAATACTTTAATGGGTTTAGGATTTTAATTTAATTCCAGGTTGCTCATCACTTCACCTTTCAGCTGGGCTATAGAGATAATTCAATCATATTTCCCTTGACAAGTCATCTGAATTACACTTATATTTCTCTGCTACCATAATAGAGAGTGTGACAGACACTTTTGCCTTCCCTCCCCCTTTATCCCTTAACTTAGGGACTGTTCTGGTCTTGCTCTATAATGCAGATGTCATCTGACACAGGTACATGGAAGACAGCCCTTGTATGAAAATGTAATGTGGTACTTCTGCATAGGCACAATGCCAAAGAGTCTGGAAGTAAGGTGAGAGAGAGCAGTCATTGGACAAGAAAGGGATCAAGCAGGCACAAACTGTATCCTGGAGGTTTGTGGAGTGTGGCCTTTATTTCTGCCCACACTTCAAACACCATACTGATCTGTTTACATACTTTTCCCATTTCATATTTTCTGTGAAGACTCCTTTTATTTTCTCTCACCAGTTATTCCCTTGCTGTCCATGATACACACACATGGAAAAGGATTCTCTTACTTGATTCTTAAACCCAAATGGGTGATCAGGAAAGGCAGAAATAGGAGGTAGCAGTTTCTTAAAGTAAAGTTTTTCTGTTAGATTTTACAAATTAATCTCATGTGTGAGAGTTCTTCTCTTGGAAGTACCCCAATGGAGCTCAAGCATTTCACAGATTTGGTTAAAAAGATGATAAAATGAATGCTGTGACATTTCCATGCTCAGATAAGGTCTGTCTTTTTAATGCTCATCTTCCTTTTGAGGTCACCAACTGTGAAAAATACTTATTTCATCACCTCTGTTTATATGTTACCCCTGAAGGTCAAGGCAGTGATAGCTCTTTAGGAGTTAACCTCTAATGAACCTCACTGTGCTTTGCTGCTTTACAAGCCATTTGGTATAGGCCGTTACCATCAGCCCTGCAGGTTGCAGATGATTCTGCTGCTCTGCTCTGATGAGACCTTGCCTGGAATATTATGTCCAGCTCTGGACACAAGAAAGACATGGATGTGTTGAATCAAGTCAGGAAGAGGGCCACAAATATTATCAGAAGGCTAGAACATCTCTCCTATAGAATAGAGTAGAATAGAATAGAGTAGAGTAGAGTAGAATAGAATAGAATAAACCAGGTTGGAAAAGACCTTTGAGATCATTGTGTCCAACCTATCACCCAACACCATCTAATCAACTAAACCATGGCACCAAGCACCCCATCAAGTCTCTTTCTAAACACCTCCAGTGATGGTGACTCCACCACCTCCCTGGGCAGCCCGGGGCTGAGAATGTTCTTTACCCTGGGGAACAACTGGGGAGACCTCATTGGGGAATTTCAATACTTAAAGAGGGCCTGTGAGAAAAATGGGGACAATATACAAAGAAGGACTTTTTTCTTTTTTATTTTTACAGTGAGAGTGGTGAGGTAATGGTATATGTTGCCCAGAGAAATGGTAGAAACCTCACCCATGGAAACGTTCAAGGTCAGGCTGGACTGGGCTCTGAGCAACCTGATCTGGTTAAAGATGTCTATGCTCACTGCGGAGGCAGTGGACTAGACGACCTTTGAAAGTCATCTTGCTTCCAACTCAAACTATTCTGTGATTCTGTTATCCCACTGAGATGTTTCTGCCTCCTTTGCTACAGTCAGCTAACTGTACTCCCAGTGCTTTCTTTCAGTTAAGAGGAAAACTGGCATCAAAGACACATAAAACACTTTTCCCTTGAGGTTCACACTGTAAATCCTGAGTGTATTCTCCTTAATTGTAGACTACACAAACCTCTGAAAGCTCAGAGTCCAACCCTATCCTTCATGTGGTATCTGTTGTTCTGCTGGTATAATTTTCTGACATTCTTCAGAGATGTGGGCATTCATTTTTGCCCAGAGTACTCACAGGAAACATCCATAACTGTCTGCTATTTATAAAATTGGCATTCATTTGATATTTGGCAGGTGTTCACACACAATTCTGGACATCAAACAGCTTTTTTTTTTTTTTCTTTTGAGACTTTTTTTGGTGCCTCACTGTGAAGAGTCCCTTTGAGCTGGGGAAGGGACAATAGGAGCTTTCTTATTCATATAGGCAGCTTCTAGAATAAGGTGTGATGTATGTGAGGCTATGTGAATGGAGGGCGGGGGGAGGGGAAAGGAAGCCTGGAACAATTACCAGCAGAAGTGTGCTAGTGTGTCCACATGTATGTTCTGCCAGGACTGTATAAGGCTACACAGCCTGATGGGTGCTGTAGATAACAATACAGTGTCTTTCAGGCATTGAGCACACAATGTGCCCTCATGGCCAAGGCCAGTGTTTTCCTGGGGCACATTAAAAAGAGTGTGACTAGCAGGTCAAAGGAGGTTCTTTTCCCTCTCTACCTTGTCCTGCTGAGGCCTCATCTGGAGTACTGCATCTGGTGTTGGGCTCCCCAGTTCAAGAAGAACAAGGAACTGATAGAGTCCAGTGGGGAGATGATTAAGGGCCTGGAACATCTACCTTATGAGGAAAGGCTGAGAGAGATGGGTCTGTTTAGCCTGGGAAAGAGGAGACTGAGATCTCATTAATGCTTATAAATATCTAAAGGGTGAGTGTCATGAGGATGGATCCAGATTCTTCTCTGTGGTGCTCAGTCACAGGACAAGGGACAATGGACACAAACAGGCAGTTCCATGTAAACATAAGGCAAAATTTCTTCACTTTGAGGGTGGTAGAGCACTAGAACAGGCTCCCCATGGAGTGTGTGGAGTCTCCATCTTTAGAGGCACTCAAAAAATGCCTGTATGTGTTCCTGGATGGTTTCTTAGTTGATTCTTTTCTGGCAGGGAGAGATTAGCCCTATCCTTTATGTGACATCTCTGTACTGTGCTGCTTTGGTAGTGCCATGAATGCTAACAATGGGAAAGGTAATGTGAAAAAACAAACCCAGGTTATTTTCTGGCTGGTTTGTTTGTTTGGGTCTTTTAAAGTAATTTAGGTAAGGCAAAAAGAGAGCACAACAGGTGCATAGGGGAGATGTGTTGAAGAACATTTACTTTAAAATCCAATTTAAAACTAAATTTGGACCACTCTGTTAAAGAAAACCTCATGAACCCAAATCTCACAATCATACCACAAACATAGTAGTTTGGTCTTTAATTGTTGTCAAGAGAGTTCTGTAAGCTCTGGCTTACTATGCTTTAAGAGGGTGCACTCTAAAATTCTCCTCATGTTAAAGTGAGGAGTATTTAGTATCATTTCCTCTAGTCTAGAATTACTTCCAACTGCTCTCAGCTTAATAAAAAGAACTCTGTATCTTTCTAAGCTTGACATGGATAATAAATAGAGGGCTAAATAAAGAAATCATGGAAAAAGAATATTCAGGTTGATATAAACATCAAAGAAAGTGAGCAGAAAAGGTCAGAATGAAAAATTAAGTGAAAACTTCATAACTTGTCTGACATTATGGTAGTTCTCCAATCAGTAAATTATCTAGACAAAGTTTATTACAAATTACTTTTGGCAGTGAAATTAGATCTTTGAATTATTTAAACAGGTGGAAAGTGGCTCAGACCATTTTTTGCACTGTTTTTTTTTTATTATAGATGACAAAGCAATCTTACTGTAGTCTGGAAAAATTAGGGGAAATACAGCATTTAAATACAGTAAGCTTAATAACACTGCTGTGTAAAAAGGTGTGGTGAAATGGTGAGAGGCCTCGAGCACAAGCCCTACGAGGAGAGGCTGAGGGAGCTGGGATTGTTTAGCCTGGAGAAGAGGAGGCTCAGGGGAGACCTTCCTGCTCTCTACAACTACCTGAAGGGAGGTTGTAGGCAGGAGGGGGTTGTTCTCTTCTCCCAGGCACCCAGCACCAGAACAAGAGGACACAGTCTCAAGCTGTGCCAGGGGAAGTTTAGGCTGGAGGTGAGGAGAAAGTTCTTCACTGAGCGAGTTGTTCGCCATCAGAATGTGCTGCCCAGGGAGGTGGTGGAGTCCCCATCCCTGGAGGTGTTCAAGAGGTGCTTGGACATGGCACTTGGTGCCATGGTTTAGTCATGAGGCCTGTGGTGACAGGTTGGACTTGATCTTTGAGGTCTCTTCCAACCTTGGTGATTCTGTGATTCTGTGAAATAAGAATACTCTGCTTCCCAATTATTTTTTTTTTCACTAGATTTTACTAAGCCTTCTCATTCTCAGGCTTTCTTACACCATGCAGCTATTTGTCATCATGGCTTAACAAAATTATCTGGTATAACACATCTAGAAGGTTACCTTTGATTGTGGATTCTCAATCTTGATACTGATGCACAGCTAATAAGTTCTCTTGGCAGTGATGTAGCCACAGATCTGCACCGTGTGGGGCAGTCAAAAGTCATATTTCATAATCTTGCTTTGAACAACATTTCAATGTTTAGTGTGACCATGTGCAGCTCTGACAGAAGTAAAGCATGATGTATGGAATTCATTTCAGTGATCTAGATGCATGCCTCATCTTGTAATGACAGTGGACAGGTAAAGTCAGCGTGGCTGGGAAAGGCACCTGAGCAACTCTGCCATCTGCTTTTGCTTCAAGCTTGTGAAATTGCTTTTAGAGGACTTAAAGAAGTACAGCATCAGCATGAGATGGAGTACTTGGAGAGGAAAATGGGTCAAACCCAACTGACTAGCCATTATAATGTGGCATAATTCTTTTGGAAAACAGCAGTCTCCTGATACAAAGGAGCACAGGTGTTACTACTACTATTTCAAGCATAGATCTGTCCCATTTGACCTGAACATGAATATCATCATGCCACTTGTGACTCATTCTGGGCTTTTTTTTAACTTTATTTATTTAATTATTATTATTATGGCTTGCTTGTGCTGTCTTTTTATACTTATCATTATATATGTGTCCTTTCCCTCCCCTATATTTTATGATTTCCTTTTAGATTTTCAGATTATTAAAGAGTTCTTGATGCAATCATATTAATTTTTGATGCACTTCTAATCTTTCCTGCATGTTAGGACAATTTGTTGTTGTGCCTTTATCTCTTGCATTCCTTTTTTCCTTATCAGTTCTCAGATACTTGCATTTCCCTGAGCTATTTGAAATCCATTACCCTTATTTTGTTATTCACCATTTAAAGGAAGAATGGAAGACTTATCATTTTTATGATCTTTTCACTTGAATTAACTTCCACTTTAAGATTCTCAACCACTTCCTCCTACAGAATTTGAATTAAATCTAAAATAGCTATTTTTGGTGTAATTTCCTCCACTCCATAAAAGAAAAAAAAGCAGCCCCTAGCACATCTGAAGAACTGAATAGACAATCTGTGTCCTGCCTTCCTGCTTTATCAAACAGAGATTCAGATAGCTGTATTCCCATCTAACCACTAGTCCTGCCATGAAGGTCTTTCATGTTTCTACCTCTTGGATACGTCCAATAAACAAAGCCTCCTGGTCAGAAATTCTTAGGTGTAAACCTATCATTATGTGCACTTTACTCTTTTTCTCCTCCCTGTTTCAACTGGTATTCAATAAATTGTCCTGTTTCTTTTTCACAGACTTCAAAAGTAAACATGCTCTTCACAAGCCATGCCAGCTGACTTTGCCTATGTCTGTTCTTCTAGACTATGCTGTACCTTTCCATAACTCCATTCCAGTATTGCTGTGTACCCAGACACACTTCTGCAGTGAAAGTTAGGTCATACCAGGATATTAACACCATAATCTCTAGCACTTGTATGTCAGACTGCAGTGTTAGTCAATCTATGCTTCAGATATTTGATGCCTCACTTTGCATTCTCCCTTTCTTGCAATTCTTTTTTCCTTTCTCTCCTCTCATTCCTCCCCACCTTGGCTTTGACCACACATGTTCTGAATCTATAACCTGAAAAGGGAAGGAGAGAAACATGACAAACTCATGAGGTTCCACAAGACCAAGTGCAAGGTCCTGCATCTGGGTCTGGGCAATCCCAAGCACCGATATAGGCTGGGCAGGGACTGGCTTGAGAGCAGCTCTGAAGAAAAGGACTTCAGGGTGCTGGTGGATGAGAAGCTCAACATGAGCCACCAGTGTGCACTTGCAGCCCATAAAGCCAATCATATCCTGGGATGCATCAAGAGAAACATAGCCAGCAGGTGGAGGAAAGTGATTCTCTACTCCGCTCTGGTGAGACCCCACCTGGAGTACTCTGTCCAGTTCTGGAGCCCCTGTTACAGGAAGAATCTGGACGTACTGGAGTGTGTTGAGAGAAGGGCCACAAGGATGATTAGAGGGCTGGAGCTTCTCTGCTATGGAGACAGACTGAGAGAGTTGGGGTTGTTCTGTCTGGAGAAGAGAAGACTCCTAGGAGACCTGATTGTGGCCTTCCAGTATCTGAAGGGGTCCTACAAAAAGCTGGGGAGGGACTTTTTAGGGTGTCAGGTAGTGATAGGAGTGGGGAGAATGGAACAAAACTAGAATGGGTAGATTTAGATTGGATGTTAGGAAGAAGTTCTTCACCATGAGAGTGGTGAGACACTGGAGCAAGTTGCCCAGGGAGGTTTTTAAGGCCAGGCTGGATGTGGCTGTGAGCAACCTGATGTAGTGTGAGGTGTCCCTGCCCATGGTAGGTGGGTTGGAACTAGACGATCATTGAGGTCCCTTCCAACCCTAAAAATTCTATGATTCTATGAATAGGGTCAGCATCTCTATGTGTAGTTTCTTCACCCCAACCACACAAACAGGACATGCCACATGAGAAGATGTTTTGCTGTGTGGCAATATCCATATGTCTCGGAATGTGGAAAACTTTTTACTTCAGGGAAAGAAGATCATTCTTAATAATGATGGCTTCTACCACTCTTTCAGTCTGCAGATGTAGAAATCAATGCCTTAAGCTAATTAAATAACTGCTTGCATGCTTGACAAAATAGTGTATTCATACATGAGAATTATTTCATCAACTTACTGAAAATCATTTCATTGAATGAATACAACATGCCAGTTAGATTCCTGGCATATAATGTCTGTTTCAATGTTAATACTAGGGGGGGTGGGGGAAATAATCTACTCAATTTCTTTTTGATATCTGTATAGCAGACAAGACAGGGATCAATGCATGCACAGCCTCTCAGTTTTGCCAATTTTATGCAAATCAAAGGGCAAAAAAAGAGCATCATTTTATTCCATTATTCCATTATGCCTAATACAATTATTGTGTCATTATCCTTGTGGCAATCTATTTGATGTATTTGTTTTTTCCATTGTTTGCAAGTATCATTTCCCAAAGTGTAATAGCACAACTACTCAAGTATTTATAGAAAAGAGAGGAGTTGTTATATTCAATTTTTTTTTAAATGCATAAAAGGGAACTAACAGGAAAAAAAATCACCAGGCTCCAAAAGTAGTAACTGGAAAAGAAAATGCAATTTTAGGAAACCCAAATTATTTCCTTCCAGTGTTCAAACAAAATACTGAGAAATGAAGTATTGTAGAGGTTATTGTAGTAGTCACTGGTAACAGTTATTAAAAAGAAGAGTAAGAATCACTATGAGACTATAATGAAATAGAATCAGTAAGACTAGGTAATACCACCCCAAAGAAGCTGGACTGTGATATAAATTTAAAGGTGGAAATTTTATTAAGCAAAACACTGATCATGCTGTTAAATTAACACCTCCCCATTTTTGGTTGTTTTTTTTTAAAGAGATGATAATTTAACAGTTCACAGTATCACAGTACATCAGAGGTTGGAAGGGACACCACTAAAAACAGATTGGCCCCCTCCACTTGACACCCACCCCTCAGATATTTATAGACATCTTCTCAATACTAAACAGCCCCAGGGCTCTCAGTCTCTCTTCATAGGGGAGATGCTCAAGTCCCCTAATCATCCTCATGGCTCTCTGTTGGATTCTTTCCAGCAGGTCTCTGTCTCTCTTGAACTGGGGAGCCCAAAACTGGACACAGTACTGCAGGTGTGGACTCACCAGGGCAGAGCAGATGGGGAGAAGAACCTCCCTAGATTCTTTTATTGATGCACCCCAGGATACCATTGGCTCTCTTGGCCACAAGGGCACATTGCTGTCCCACGGAGAACTTGCTGTCCACTAGGACTCCAAGGTCTTTCTCTGTGGAGCTGCTTTCCAGCAGGGTAGCCCCTAACCTGTACTGTTTGTTCCTTTTTTTAAGTAATGACGTTTGTTAGCTTCAAAATATGGACCGAGAAGTCATGCTTTAGAAGCCTTAGAAAAAAATGGTGTAGGATTTAAAAGAAGTGCCTGGGTAAACTATAATGTGATGAGGCAAAAGCAGTAAGCCATTAATAATAAGTGCAACCTTCCTAAATCTTACAAAACCAAGAAAGTCAGTAAGAGAAAATCACAGCCTATGGTTTATCCAGAAAAATGTGGAAACCTCTAGAAAGTTCTGAAGGAGAGGTATAAATCCCAGTAAGGTCAATGGAATTTTATTACCATCAGATACATTTTTCATCATTTTCCTGAGAATTATTAATAAAAATAATAGATACAGAAATAAAGGTAGCAGTGGTATGTATCCTAAAGATAATTTCCTGATTTAGAAAAGAATGAGAGAAAATAACTCAAACTAAATGCTTTCTCAGCTAGAAGAAGTCTAATAGCTGTGTCCCTTTGGGAACATTAAGGGTGTTGGATAAATTCAGTATACCTACTAATGATGTGTAAGAAAGGTTGAGTTGTGAGATGGAGCTTTGCTGACAAGGAAAAAAAATGCCCTATCTTAGTCAAGATTAAGCAGGATTGTGGAAAAAAAAAACCCTCCAGAAGGAATAGCGGTGAAAATGAAATGCAGCAGAGCAGATGCAGAAAAATACTCAGCAGAAGGGATATTTGCAGTGGAAACTGTCAGCATTTCCCAGATAATTTGTGATATGTTGCAGGATGCATCAAGGTTTCAGAACAGCATCATTTAGTGGAAAGACATCTAAGGAAAATTGTTATTTAAAATATAAATCAAAGGATCATGCTCCGAGTCAAGATCAATGTCAGCAGATTGATTCAATCAGAGATGGGAAGGCTATCAAGTATAGCCAGGCTATTTAACTTTTAGTATGTGTACAGAAAGTATATAAAAAAACCATCATATGATTTTATTTCCTGGTTCAGTAGACTTTTATTTGGAACGAGACAGGTGTTTCAAATAACAACAATGTCATTGTCAGCGCTGACAGAAGTTGGTTTTGTCTGGTCTCTCTGGGTCTTTTTCCTGAAGTCTCTCCCATCTTTAAATGGACCTGAAGCCAATTTGTAATTTACCCTGCTGTTCTTGAGCCAAAGTCCACTGTTTTAAAATAGCTGTGCAAATATGTAATGGCTTTTTATTTCTTCCTGATGGAAAATTGCTGCAAGGGAACAAACATTTCAGTAAAAATCTAACTCTTCCATTGTAGAATTGATTTTACACCTTGGTTTATGCATAAGCATAAAAGAAATGTAGAACTGAGTCCAATATTTGGGTATTTTTCTCCAGACATTTGTTTTGGATAAAATAACATAAACACTATCTCTTCCCCCTCGTGTTCAGTAGTTCTTTCTGAGTTTGGTAAATGTCCTACAGTATTTACAGTCGTTATTGTATGGCAATTTGCTCACCAATGATCGTTGGAGATGATGGTGACGAATGTGACTTAACTGCTGTAGGAAAACACAGGCATAGGTGTTAAGAAAAGTAAAACTTTCTCTCAAGGTTTCATTTTAGAAGGGTGCCAGTGAATCCCCTGTGAACTTTACTTCTCAATTTAAAATCCAAAAGAGCAGCCAAGGGAAGGCTTATATTTTTAATCATATAAAATTGATGCCTCCCCAGTGTTGACTTAGTGGATAAGACAAATATGAACAGAAAATTGTAACACATTATTCTGTTAGCACTAGAATCTGCTGAGGAGGGATAAAATTGCTTTACCTCATAGAAGAGACTGATGGTTTTTATATCAGAAAGGGTTATATGGAATGGCTCAGGTGACTCCCAGAATCACAGAAAGTAGGGGTTGGAAAGGAGATCTGAAGATCGAGTCCAACCCCCCTGACACTCAATGAAAAGTTAGCATGGGATTTAGGGAGAAAAAAAGATTCTGTTGTCCTCCACTGAAAGTGGTTTTTGCGTATTTGGAAAGAGAAGGGAAAGCTTAAACTCGAGTTATACTTGCAGGGTTCAGTAAGAAGCCTGTGTGCTGCACACCGTAAAGCCTGTACTGCTCAGATGTGTTAAGGCAGAACAGCTCTTGAAACTGTATCAAAGCACTCCGCAGCTATTTACCACCTCTGCCCCGATCTACATGCTACTTTTGCCAGTAAATCATAAGGCCAGCTCAGATCTATATGTCCTTGCCCAGAACTACTGCAGACCTTGCCCTCTTTTACTTTATAGAATACGTAGAAGAGAGAACCACAACGCGCGGCCAGCCGGCACCCACAGGCGCCGACGGCGGCGCGAGGGCGGCGGCGGCGCCAAAGTCACCAGAGGGAGCAGAGGGGAGGGGCGGGGCGGCCCACCACGCTGAATGGGCAGAGCAGAAGCGGCGGCTCCCGGCTCAGCCAATGAGAAGCTTTCCTGGAAAGGAGCAAGGCGGGCGCGCGCTGCCCCGCCCCCCATAGCGCCTATTTAAGCGCGGGCGCCGGAGGCGCCTGGCGCCAGTGTGGACTGCGGCGGAACGAAGACGTCGAAGGAGGGAGGTGGCGCTGCCCTGTCAGCGGAGGCGCGCTGGTGAGCTGCGGGGGAAGGGCCCTGATTTGCCCGGTATGAGGCGCTGTCCGTGCTGTTCCGCCTTAGCTGCTCTCACAAAGCCGGCAGCGCCGGGCCTGCAGAAGGCGCTGTCCATGTCTCCCTCCCGTTTGTTCCTCCGGCATAGACTAGCAGCCGAGGCCCACAGGGTGCGGTGGGCCATGTCCAGGATGTGGGATCCTCAGCGGCGCTGGAGCCGCAGGGCAGGGGGGGGAAGGGTGAATCAAGGCATTCCCTAGGCAGTGGGGCTGCAATGTGGTGATAGACAAATAACCCAGGAGTTTAGTAATGGAATTAATGTCATTAAATTACTTTTATTTTGCTGTACCATTTTGAGTTGTTTTTATTGTTATTATTGTTTATTATTTATGTTACTTATACCCTATTCATTAAGGTCAATATGTGGCAGTAGTGATCTGCAAAGCAGCTTTTTGTGGGTTACTGTGCTGGGTGCTGCCCTACCCCCCCCTTTACTGTTTCAAGCACTCCCTTCCTAGGGCCTTGACCTGGGGGTGGGTTCACTTCCCCAGCCCTATCACAGCCTTGGGGGTTACATGCCCTCCAATGGGGACCAAGAGCCACTTTTGGGGGAGAACAACCCAGCTCAGCCCCTGTCCCCTAGACTTAGAGCTGCATTTCCAAAGCTAAGGGAGCCCTGGGGCTGAGAGTAGGTTGGGGGTTCAGGACCTTTAGGGATGGGGAACCAGAGGACAAGCAACCCTTCCCACTCACAAAATGCCCCTCATGGGGACACTGAGTGACTTACTTATGACTTTGCCAACAGCTCCAGTGCTGCCAAGAGAAGCAGAATCGGCATTCCCAGGAGGCAATAGGGAGATGTGGAGCTGAAAAAAAGAACACAGGGCAGGAGCTGAAGCAGAGCCATGACCAAGCTGGAGAGGAGGTAAAAGTTGCAGGGCTGAAGGGGGAAAATAAGTATGGGGGGAGAGGAGCAACACAGACACGGAGCAGAACAAAATACCATAGGGAAACAGCTGAAATGCATAATGTAAGGCTGGAGCTGAAATCACTCAGAGGTGGAATAAAGATTGTAGGGCTGGAGCTGAAATCACTGAGAGGTGCAATAAAGATTGTAGGGCTGGAGCTGAAATCACCCAGAGCTGAAATGAAGAATGTAAGGCTGGAGCTGAAATCACCCAGAGCTGAAATGAAGATTGTAAGGCTGGAGCTGAAATCACCCAGAGCTGAAATGAAGATTGTAAGGCTGGAGCTGAAATCACTCAGACGTGGAATAAAGATTGTAGGGCGGGAGCTGAAATCAACCAGAGGTGGAATAAAGATGGTAGGGCGGGAGCACAAAACAAAACTGGTGGTACTGGGGCTTAAATAAAACCTACAGGGCTGGTGCTGAAATCTTTTAGAGCTGAAACAGCTCAGAGGTGGAATACAGATTGTAGGGCTGGAGCTGAAATCACTGAGAGGTGCAATAAAGAGTGCAGGGCTGGAGCTGAAATCCCCCAGAGCTGAAAGGAAGATTGTAAGGCTGGAGCTGAAATCACCCAGAGCTGAAATGAAGATTGTAAGGCTGGAGCTGAAATCACTCAGAGGTGGAATAAAGATTGCAGGGTGGGAGCTGAAATCACTCAGAGGTGGAATAAAGATTGTAGGGCGAGAGGTGAAATCGACCATAGGTGGAATAAAGAGTATAGGGCTGGAGCTCAATTTAATACTGGTGGGACTGGGGCTAAAAACCTAACGGGCTGGTGCTGAAATCTCAGAGCTGAAACAGCTCAGAGGTGGAATAAAGATTGTAGGGCTGGAGCTGAAATCACTCAGAGGTGGAATAAAGATTGTAGGGCTGGAGCTGAAATCACTGAGAGGTGCAATAAAGATTGTAGGGCTGGAGCTGAAATCCCCCAGAGCTGAAATGAAGATTGTAAGGCTGGAGCTGAAATCCCCCAGAGCTGAAATGAAGATTGTAAGGCTGGAGCTGAAATCACTCAGAGGTGGAATAAAGATTGCAGGGTGGGAGCTGAAATCAACCAGAGGTGGAATAAAGATTGTAGGGCTGGAGCTGAAATCACTCAGAGGTGGAATAAAGATTGTAGGGCTGGAGCTGAAATCACTCAGAGGTGAAATAAAGATTGTAGGGCGAGAGGTGAAATCGACCAGAGGTGGAATAAAGATTGTAGGGCTGGAGCTCAATACTGGTGGGACTGGGGCTAAAAACCTACAGGGCTGGTGCTGAAATCTAAGAGCTGAAATCACTCAGAGCTGAAATGAAGATTGTAAGGCTGGAGCTGAAATCACTCAGAGGTGGAATAAAGATTGCAGGGTGGGAGCTGAAATCACCAGAGGAATAAAGATTTTAGGGCTGGAGCGCAACTCAAAACTGGTGGGACTGGGGCTTAAATGAAACCTATAGGGCTGGTGCTGAAATCTCTTAGAGCTGAAATCACTCAGAGGTGGCATAAATATTGTAGTGCTGGAGCTGAAATCACTAGGAGGTGGAATAAAGATTGTAGGGCGAGAGGTGAAATCGACCAGAGGAGGAATAAAGATTGTAGGGCTGGAGCTCAACTCAATACTGGTGGGACTAGGGCTAAAAACCTACAGGGCTGGTGCTGAAATCTCAGAGGTGGAATCACTCAGAGGTGGAATAAAGATTGTAGGGCGGGAGCACAAAACAAAACTGGTGGTACTGGGGCTGAAATAAAACCTACAGGGCTGGTGCTGAAATCTCTTAGAGCTGAAACAGCTCAGAGGTGCAATAAAGATTGTAGGGCTGGAGCTGAAATCACTGAGAGGTGGAATAAAGATTGTAGGGCTGGAGCTGAAATCACTCAGAGGTGGAATAAAGATTGTAGGGCTAGAGCTGAAATCACTCAGAGGTGGAATAAAGATTGTAGGGCTGGAACTGAAATCACTGAGAGGTGCAATAAAGATTGTTGGGCTGGAGCTGAAATCCCCCAGAGCTGAAATGAAGACTGTAAGGCTGGAGCTGAAATCACCCAGAGCTGAAATGAAGATTGTAAGGCTGGAGCTGAAATCACTCAGAGGTGGAATAAAGATTGCAGGGCTGGAGCTGAAATCACTCACAGGTGGAATAAAGATTGTAGGGCTGGAGCTGAAATCACTCAGAGCTGGAATAAAGATTGTAGGGCTGGAGCTGAAATCACTCACAGGTGGAATAAAGATTGTAGGGCTGGAGTTGAAATCACTCACAGGTGGAATAAAGATTGTAGGGCTGGAGCTGAAATCCCCCAGAGCTGAAATGAAGATTGTAAGGCTGGAGCTGAAATAACCCAGAGCTGAAATGAAGATTGTAAGGCTGGAGCTGAAATCACTCAGAGGTGGAATAAAGATTGCAGGGTGGGAGCTGAAATCAACCAGAGGTGGAATAAAGATTGTAGGGCTGGAGTTGAAATCACTCACAGATGGAATAAAGATTGTAGGGCTGGAGCGCAACTCAAAACTGGTGGGACTGGGGCTTAAATGAAAAAACAGGGCTGGTGCTGAAATCTCTTAGAGCTGAAATGAAGATTATAAGGCTGGAGCTGAAATCACCCAGAGGTGGAATAAAGATTGTAGGGCGAGAGGTGAAATCGACCAGAGGTGGAATAAAAATTGTAGGGCTGGAGCTCAACTCAATACTGGTGGGACTGGGGCTAAAATCCTACAGCGCTGGTGCTGAAATCTCAGAGGTGAAATCACTCAGAGGTGGAATAATTGTAGGGCTGGAGCTGAAATCACTCAGAGGTGGAATAAAGATTGTAGGGCTGGAGCTGAAATCACTCAGAGGTGAAATAAAGATTGTAGGGCTGGAGCTGAAATCACTCAGAGGTGAAATAAAGATTGTAGGGCGAGAGGTGAAATCGACCAGAGGTGGAATAAAGATTGTAGGGCTGGAGCTCAATACTGGTGGGACTGGGGCTAAAAACCTACAGGGCTGGTGCTGAAATCTAAGAGCTGAAATCACCCAGAGCTGAAATGAAGAATGTAAGGCTGGAGCTGAAATCACCCAGAGCTGAAATGAAGATTGTAAGGCTGGAGCTGAAATCGCTCAGACGTGGAATAAAGATTGTAGGGCGGGAGCTGAAATCAACCAGAGGTGGAATAAAGATGGTAGGCCGGGAGCACAAAACAAAACTGGTGGTACTGGGGCTTAAATAAAACCTACAGGGCTGGTGCTGAAATCTCTTAGAGCTGAAACAGCTCAGAGGTGGAATAAAGATTGTAGGGCTGGAGCTGAAATCACTCAGGTGGAATAAAGATTGTAGGGCTGGAGCAGAAATCACTCAGAGGTGGAATAAAGATTGTAGGGCTGGAGCTGAAATCACTGAGAGGTGCAATAAAGAGTGCAGGGCTGGAGCTGAAATCCCCCAGAGCTGAAATGAAGATTGTAAGGCTGGAGCTGAAATCCCCCAGAGCTGAAATGAAGATTGTAAGGCTGGAGCTGAAATCACTCAGAGGTGGAATAAAGATTGCAGGGTGGGAGCTGAAATCACTAGGAGGTGGAATAAAGATTGTAGGGCTGGAGCTGAAGTCACTGAGAGGTGCAATAAAGATTGTAGGGCTGGAGCTGAAATCCCATAGAGCTGAAATCACCCAGAGCTGAAATGAAGATTGTAAGGCTGGAGCTGAAATCACTCAGAGGTGGAATAAAGATTGCAGGGTGGGAGCTGAAATCAACCAGAGGTGGAATAAAGATTGTAGGGCTGGAGCTGAAATCACTCAGAGGTGAAATAAGGTTGTAGGGTGAGAGGTGAAATCGACCAAAGCTGGAATAAAGATTGTAGGGCTGGAGCTCAATACTGGTTGGACTGGGGCTAAAAACCTACAGGGCTGGTGCTGAAATCTAAGAGCTGAAATCACTCAGAGCTGAAATGAAGAATGTAAGGCTGGAGCTGAAATCACCCAGAGCTGAAATGAAGATTGTAAGGCTGGAGCTGAAATCGCTCAGATCTGAAACGAAGATTGTAAGGATGGGGCTGAAATCGCTCAGAGGTGGAATAAAGATTGTAGGGTGGGAGCTGAAATCAACCAGAGGTGGAATAAAGATTTTAGGGCTGGAGCGCAACTCAAAACTGGTGGGACCGGGGCTTAAATGAAACCTATAGGGCTGGTGCTGAAATCTCTTAGAGCTGAAATCACTCAAAGGGGGAATAAAGTTTGTAGGGCGAGAGGTGAAATCGAACAGAGGTGGAATAAAAATTGTAGGGCTGGAGCTCAACTCAATACTGGTGGGACTAGGGCTAAAAACCAACAGGGCTGGTGCTGAAATCTCAGAGCTGAAATCACTGAGAGGTGGAATAAAGATTGTAGGGCTGGAGCTGAAATCACTCAGAGGTGGAATAAAGATTGTAGGGCTAGAGCTGAAATCACTCAGAGGGGGAATAAAGATTGTAGGGCTGGAACTGAAATTACTGAGAGGTGCAATAAAGATTGTTGGGCTGGAGCTGAAATCCCCCAGAGCTGAAATGAAGACTGTAAGGCTGGAGCTGAAATCACCCAGAGCTGAAATGAAGATTGTAAGGCTGGAGCTGAAATCGCTCAGAGCTGAAACGAAGATTGTAAGGCTGGAGCTGAAATCGCTCAGACGTGGAATAAAGATTGTAGGGCGGGAGCTGAAATCAACCAGAGGTGGAATAAAGATGGTAGGGCGGGAGCACAAAACAAAACTGGTGGTACTGGGGCTTAAATAAAACCTACAGGGCTGGTGCTGAAATCTCTTAGAGCTGAAACAGCTCAGAGGTGGAATAAAGATTGTAGGGCTGGAGCTGAAATCACTCAGAGGTGGAATAAAGATTGTAAGGCTGGAGCTGAAATCACTCAGAGGTGGAATAAAGATTGTAGGGCTGGAGCTGAAATCACTGAGAGGTGCAATAAAGATTGTAGGGCTGGAGCTGAAATCCCCCAGAGCTGAAAAGAAGATTGTAAGGCTGGAGCTGAAATCACCCAGGTCTGAAATGAAGATTGTAAGGCTGGAGCTGAAATCACTGAGAGGTGGAATAAAGATTGCTGGGTGGGAGCTGAAATCAACCAGAGGTGGAATAAAGATTGTAGGGCTGGAGCTGAAATCACTCAGAGGTGGAATAAAGATTGTAGGGCTGGAGCTGAAATCACTCAGAGGTGAAATAAAGATTGTAGGGCGAGAGGTGAAATCGACCAGAGGTGGAATAAAGATTGTAGGGCTGGAGCTCAATACTGGTGGGACTGGGGCTAAAAACCTACAGGGCTGGTGCTGAAATCTAAGAGCTGAAATCACTCAGAGCTGAACTGAAGAATGTAAGGCTCGAGCTGAAATCACCCAGAGCTGAAATGAAGATTGTAAGGCTGGAGCTGAAATCGCTCAGAGGTGGAATAAAGATTGTAGGGCGGGAGCTGAAATCAACCAGAGGTGGAATAAAGATTTTAGGGCTGGAGCGCAACTCAAAACTGGTGGGACTGGGGCTTAAATAAAACCTATAGGGCTGGTGCTGAAATCTCTTAGAGCTGTAATCACTCAGAGGTGGCATAAATATTGTAGTGCTGGAGCTGAAATCACTAGGAGGTGGAATAAAGATTGTAGGGCGAGAGGTGAAATCGACCAGAGGAGGAATAAAGATTGTAGGGCTGGAGCTCAACTCAATACTGGTGGGACTAGGGCTAAAAACCTACAGGGCTGGTGCTGAAATCTCAAAGGTGGAATCACTCAGAGGTGGAATAAAGATTGTAGGGCGGGAGCACAAAACAAAACTGGTGGTACTGGGGCTTAAATAAAACCTACAGGGCTGGTGCTGAAATCTCTTAGATCTGAAATCAATCAGAGGTGGAATAAAGATTGTTGGGCTGGAGCTGAAATCACTCAGAAGTGGAATAAAGATTGTAGGGCTGGAGCTGGAATCACTCAGAGGTGGAATAAAGATTGTAGGGCTGGAGCTGAAATCACTCAGAGCTGAAATGAAGATTGTAAGGCTGGAGCTGAAATCACTCAGAGCTGAAATGAAGATTGTAAGGCTGGAGCTGAAATCACTCAGAGGTGGAATAAAGATTGTAGGGCGGGAGCACAAAACAAAACTGGTGGTTCTGGGGCTTAAATAATACCTACAGGGCTGGTGCTGAAATCTCAGAGCTGAAATCAGTCAGAGGTGGAATAAAGATTGTAGGGCGGGAGCACAAAACAAAACTGGTGGTTCTGGGGCTTAAATAATACCTACAGGGCTGGTGCTGAAATCTCAGAGCTGAAATCAGTCAGAGGTGGAATAAAGATTGTAGGGCGGGAGCACAAAACAAAACTGGTGGTACTGGGGCGGAAATAAAACCTACAGGGCTCGTGCTGAAATCTCTTAGAGCTGAAACACCTCAGAGGTGGAATAAAGATTGTAGGGCTGGAGCTGAAATAACTCAGAGGTGGAATAAAGAGTATAGGGCTGGAGCTCAACTCAATACTGGTGGGACTGGGGCTAAAAACCTACAGGGCTGGTGCTGAAATCTCAGAGCTGAAATCACTGAGAGGTGGAATAAAGATTGTAGGGCTGGAGCTGAAATCACTCAGAGGTGGAATAAAGATTGTAGGGCTAGAGCTGAAATCACTCAGAGGGGGAATAAAGATTGTAGGGCTGGAACTGAAATTACTGAGAGGTGCAATAAAGATTGTTGGGCTGGAGCTGAAATCCCCCAGAGCTGAAATGAAGACTGTAAGGCTGGAGCTGAAATCACCCAGAGCTGAAATGAAGATTGTAAGGCTGGAGCTGAAATCGCTCAGAGCTGAAACGAAGATTGTAAGGCTGGAGCTGAAATCGCTCAGACGTGGAATAAAGATTGTAGGGCGGGAGCTGAAATCAACCAGAGGTGGAATAAAGATGGTAGGGCGGGAGCACAAAACAAAACTGGTGGTACTGGGGCTTAAATAAAACCTACAGGGCTGGTGCTGAAATCTCTTAGAGCTGAAACAGCTCAGAGGTGGAATAAAGATTGTAGGGCTGGAGCTGAAATCACTCAGAGGTGGAATAAAGATTGTAAGGCTGGAGCTGAAATCACTCAGAGGTGGAATAAAGATTGTAGGGCTGGAGCTGAAATCACTGAGAGGTGCAATAAAGATTGTAGGGCTGGAGCTGAAATCCCCCAGAGCTGAAAAGAAGATTGTAAGGCTGGAGCTGAAATCACCCAGGTCTGAAATGAAGATTGTAAGGCTGGAGCTGAAATCACTGAGAGGTGGAATAAAGATTGCTGGGTGGGAGCTGAAATCAACCAGAGGTGGAATAAAGATTGTAGGGCTGGAGCTGAAATCACTCAGAGGTGGAATAAAGATTGTAGGGCTGGAGCTGAAATCACTCAGAGGTGAAATAAAGATTGTAGGGCGAGAGGTGAAATCGACCAGAGGTGGAATAAAGATTGTAGGGCTGGAGCTCAATACTGGTGGGACTGGGGCTAAAAACCTACAGGGCTGGTGCTGAAATCTAAGAGCTGAAATCACTCAGAGCTGAACTGAAGAATGTAAGGCTCGAGCTGAAATCACCCAGAGCTGAAATGAAGATTGTAAGGCTGGAGCTGAAATCGCTCAGAGGTGGAATAAAGATTGTAGGGCGGGAGCTGAAATCAACCAGAGGTGGAATAAAGATTTTAGGGCTGGAGCGCAACTCAAAACTGGTGGGACTGGGGCTTAAATAAAACCTATAGGGCTGGTGCTGAAATCTCTTAGAGCTGTAATCACTCAGAGGTGGCATAAATATTGTAGTGCTGGAGCTGAAATCACTAGGAGGTGGAATAAAGATTGTAGGGCGAGAGGTGAAATCGACCAGAGGAGGAATAAAGATTGTAGGGCTGGAGCTCAACTCAATACTGGTGGGACTAGGGCTAAAAACCTACAGGGCTGGTGCTGAAATCTCAAAGGTGGAATCACTCAGAGGTGGAATAAAGATTGTAGGGCGGGAGCACAAAACAAAACTGGTGGTACTGGGGCTTAAATAAAACCTACAGGGCTGGTGCTGAAATCTCTTAGATCTGAAATCAATCAGAGGTGGAATAAAGATTGTTGGGCTGGAGCTGAAATCACTCAGAAGTGGAATAAAGATTGTAGGGCTGGAGCTGGAATCACTCAGAGGTGGAATAAAGATTGTAGGGCTGGAGCTGAAATCACTCAGAGCTGAAATGAAGATTGTAAGGCTGGAGCTGAAATCACTCAGAGCTGAAATGAAGATTGTAAGGCTGGAGCTGAAATCACTCAGAGGTGGAATAAAGATTGTAGGGCGGGAGCACAAAACAAAACTGGTGGTTCTGGGGCTTAAATAATACCTACAGGGCTGGTGCTGAAATCTCAGAGCTGAAATCAGTCAGAGGTGGAATAAAGATTGTAGGGCGGGAGCACAAAACAAAACTGGTGGTTCTGGGGCTTAAATAATACCTACAGGGCTGGTGCTGAAATCTCAGAGCTGAAATCAGTCAGAGGTGGAATAAAGATTGTAGGGCGGGAGCACAAAACAAAACTGGTGGTACTGGGGCGGAAATAAAACCTACAGGGCTCGTGCTGAAATCTCTTAGAGCTGAAACAGCTCAGAGGTGGAATAAAGATTGTAGGGCTGGAGCTGAAATAACTCAGAGGTGGAATAAAGAGTATAGGGCTGGAGCTCAACTCAATACTGGTGGGACTGGGGCTAAAAACCTACAGGGCTGGTGCTGAAATCTCAGAGCTGAAATCACTCAGAGGTGGAATAAAGATTGAAGGGCTGGAGCTGAAATCACTGAGAGGTGGAATAAAGATTGTAGGGCTGGAGCTGAAATAACTGAGAGGTGGAATAAAGATTGTAGGGCTGGAGCTGAAATCACTCAGAGGTGGAATAAAGATTTTTAGGGCTGGAGCTGAAATCCCCCAGAGCTGAAATGAAGATTGTAAGGCTGGAGCTGAAAGCGCCCACAGCTGGAATGAAGATTGTAAGGCTGGAGCTGAAATCACTCAGAGGTGGAATAAAGAGTATAGGGCTGGAGCTCAACTCAATACTGGTGGGACTGGGGCTAAAAACCTACAGGGCTGGTGCTGAAATCTCTTAGAGCTGAAATCACTCAAAGGGGGAATAAAGATTGTAGGGCGAGAGGTGAAATCGACCAGAGGTGGACTAAAAATTGTAGGGCTGGAGCTCAACTCAATACTGGTGGGACTGGGGCTAAAAATCTCCAGGGCTGGTGCTGAAATCTCAGAGGTGAAATCACTGAGAGGTGGAATAAAGATTGTAGGGCTGGAGCTGAAATCACTCAGAGCTAAATGAAGATTGTAAGGCTGGAGCTGAAATCACCCAGAGCTGAAATGAAGATTGTAAGGCTGGAGGTGAAATCACTCAGAGGTGGAATAAAGATTGTAGGGCTGGAGCTGAAATCACTCAGAGGTGAAATAAAGATTGTAGGGCAGGAGGTGAAATCAACGAGAGGTGGAATAAAGATTGTAGGGCTGGAGCTCAATACTGGTGGGACTGGGGCTAAAAATCTACAGGGCTGGTGCTGAAATCTAAGAGCTGAAATCAACCAGAGCTGAAATGAAGATTGTAAGGCTGGAGCTGAAATCACTCAGAGGTGGAATAAAGATTGTAGGGCGGGAGCAAAAACAAAACTGGTGGTACTGGGGCTTAAATAAAACCTACAGGGCTGGTGCTGAAATCTCTTAGAGCTGAAACAGCTCAGAGGTGGAATAAAGATTGTAGGGCTGGAGCTGAAATCACTGAGAGGTGCAATAAAGATTGTAGGGCTGGAGCTCAAATCACTGAGAGGTGGCATAAAGATTGTAGGGCTGGAGCTGAAATAACTCAGAGGCGGAATAAAGATTGTAGGGCTGGAGCTGAAATCACTGAGAGGTGCAATAAAGAGTGTAGGGGTGGAGCTGAAATCCCCCAGAGCTGAAATGAAGATTGTAAGGCTGGAGCTGAAATCACCCAGAACTGAAATGAAGATTGTCAGCCTGAAGCTAAAATCACCCAGAGCTGAAATGAAGATTGTAAGGCTGGAGCTGAAATCACTCAGTGGTGGAATAAAGATTGTAGGGTGGGAGCTGAAATCAACCAGAGGTGGAATAAAGATTGTAGGGCTGGAGCTCAACTCAATACTGGTGGGACTGGGGCTAAAAACCTACAGGGCTGGTGCTGAAATCTCAGAGCTGAAATCACTCAGTGTTGGAATAAAGATTGTAGGGTTGGAGCTCAAATCACTGAGAGGTGGCATAAAGATTGTAGGGCTGGAGCTGAAATCACTCACAGGTGGAATAAAGATTGTAGGGTGAGAGGTGAAATCAACCAGAGGTGGAATAAAGATTGTAGGGCTGGAGCTCAACTCAATACTGGTGGGACTGGGGCTAAAAACCTACAGGGCTGGTGCTGAAATCTCAGAGGTGAAATCACTCAGAAGTGGAATAATGATTGTAGGGCTGGAGCTGAAATCACTCAGAGGTGGAATAAAGATTGTAGGCCTGGAGCTGAAATCACTGAGAGCTGGAATAAAGATTGTAGGGCTGGAGCTGAAATCACTCACAGGTGGAATAAAGATTGTAGGTCGGGAGCTGAAATCACTGAGAGGTGCAATAAAGTGTGTAGGGCTGGAGCTGAAATCACTCAGAGGTGGAATAAAGACTGTAGGTCGGGAGCTGAAATCACTGAGAGGTGCAATAAAGAGTGTAGGGCTGGAGCTGAAATCACCCAGAGCTGAAATGAAGATTGTAAGGCTGGAGCTGAAATCCCCCAGAGCTGAAATGAAGATTGTAAGGCTGGAGCTGAAATCACCCAGAGCTGAAATGAAGATTGTAAGGCTGGAGCTGAAATCACTCAGAGGTGGAATAAAGATTGTAGGGCTGGAGCTGAAATCACCCAGAGCTGAAATGAAGATTGTAAGGCTGGAGCTGAAATCACCCAGAGCTGGAATAAAGATTGTAGGGCTGGAGCTGAAATCACTCAGAGCTGGAATAAAGATTGTAGATGAAAAAGGAGAAGAGAAAGGCCATTGAAAAATCTCCGATTCTCTTAATATCTTTGCAGAGAGCCATTTTACAAAGGCAATCCTTTCCCCCCGTCCCCCACCCCCATTCTATTCAGCTGGTTGTATTGTTGAACATCACTGCAAAAAATCTGTCTGCCCTAGATACCCTGAACAGGACTAAGAATCCACAAGCAAAGAAGTTGTCTGCAGTGAGACTTGTCTGGTCTCAGCCTGTAGGAGCAGGCTAGCAGTGCAGAGGGAGGTGTATGTATGTTTGTGTGGGTGTATGGAGGAGAGGATGGATTCTGCACCAGTCACGTCCTCAGGATGTTACAGAAATTCTTAACAACTGGCAAAATCTGTGTTTCAGAGCTACCTCCCTTTATCCACTCCAGCCTGCCTCACAACAGCAGCCATATAGATCTTTGAATGTACTTTGTTTTATTGAATTAACACAAATGTATCAGTCTTTCTCCTTGGTATACTACTACTGGTTACTACTGCTTAGGCTTTGATAGTAACAGCTAAGAAGACTTCACACTTTTTCTTTTGCTCTCTTGATACAATGGATGTGTTCTTCGAAGGGTTGGTTCGCATAACCTTCTCCAGCACCACTTCAGCCTGATTTTATTCAGTAACTTAAACACTGGAGAAGTTATCCAAACGCTTTTAAGTTGTAAATTCTACCCAAGACACTTTCGTACATTAGCCCTTTGAAAGTGTAAACTATTGAACCAGAAGGAGGTAAGGTGTAAAGTATTACACTTCCAAGAAAAATGTAACTTACAGATATTCATGTAACGATGAAAGGATTGACAGATCTGACTACTCTCAGCCAGATGTGTTAACTTCAGCTAACACACAAAAAAATCCCATCAAATCAGCAAGGAACCCATGTTGACATTTGAATATTATTAATTACTAGGGTTCTGAAACATCTCCATTGATGCAACACACAGCAATCAAAAGCTTTACATTCCAGCATTTTCATAGTGTGTTACTTCTTAGCCAGAAGGTAGCTGTCCACCTTTCCTTTGATTGCTTATGCAGGAAAATTACCATCACACTATTCTCTGCACCTCTTGTAAGCACCCTAGTCCTTTGCTGATAGCCTATTTGTATATTTCCTTCAGCTTCATGGAACTGCCTGAGACCTGCCCAACATAAATTTGCATCTTTTCTGTTTTCTCTTCTGTTTTATTTTCTTTATCTCTTTTTCTTTTTTCTTTTTCTTTTTCCCTTTTCCTTTTCCTTCTTCTTCTCTTCTCTTCTCTTCTCTTCTCTTCTCTTCTCTTCTCTTCTCTTCTCTTCTCTTCTCTTCTCTTCTCTTCTCTTCTCTTCTCTTCTCTTCTCTTCTCTTCTCTTCTCTTCTCTTCTCTTCTCCATTCTTGGCCTTCCCCTTCCTTCCAAACTCCTTCCTTCCAAACCCCTTCCTTCCTTTGGAATGGTATTCTGTATTCTTTCCTGTCTTTTTATCTTTTCTGTACTGAAGAAGAAAGTTGGCATTTCATGGACACTGATCTTTGTACTTTTGAACCGATCTCTTGCCCAGTAGAGGACTGTTGAGATTTCAGCTTTGCTGTGAATGATAATATCAAAACTTTGGCTGACCTCAGTATACCTGAAGTAAACCCTTCCTTTAGTCTGAGGAAAAGATGGTGCTTGCTTGAGAACTTTTTTTGGTTGTTATAAAGGAAGAAGGCAAGCAGAACTACTACATAAAGTGTTTCTGGATTAAAAAGTAGCCTTGAACTGACTGCATCTTGAACTATAATCTATTAACTGCATTTCTGGTCTCAAAATGTTATTTAACAGAGGACAGTTGTTCAGCAACTTTAATCACATGTAATATTGTACAATTAGCAGACTGTTCCACAAAGGCTTCAGCCTCAGCTGCTTTACATAAGATATAAAGCAGCAACACAATTTCCTTTTCCTGTCGTTGCATGAACTCACCAATTCATTGCAAAAACACATACAAAAGAGATGTCTGATAGCTCAGAAATGTGTCTGAACCAGAACAATGTAATTATCTATCTCAGCTCTGTGAGGAGGACAATATACAGGCTCCTGGACTGAAAGTGTCTTGTGGGCCGTCTGACATCCTCGGGAATGAAACTGAACAAATCACTTTTCATCTGCTTCCCAAACACACTTTCAGGTGCTCCCCTCTGTCAATACTGTAAACTCCTTCAAGCACAGAATGTTCCTCTGTGATGTTTGTACTTCACTTAGCACTGACATCCTGGTCTTGCTTGGACTCTTACATCACACAAAGTACAAATAGATACTGCTGGATGTTACTGTGTTCCTCACTATAGTAGTGATGGACTTTGGTTTTTAGGAATTCAGGTGAGGGTTTAATGGTATGCCTGGAAAACCAGGTTTAACCCCAAGCAATTCCTCCATGCTCCAAGGGTAAGTACAGAAGAATCTGAAACAATGTCAATTTGTATCTTATTTCAGACTCTAGCACAGGGGACTTTGGACCTGTGTTTTGGGGAGTGTACCAGGAGATTAAATTAGAGACCTTCTCTTTATCTTCTTGGAATAGAGACATCATAGCATAAATTGTCAATTCCAGTACTAGCTGAAAGTTTCAGAGGGCTTGACAGCCTTTATTGTTTGACAAGAAGACTTTTTTTTTTCCCCCTTGTAAAAAAGATCATAAAATGAAAGGAGGTTATAGCAAAGTTGCAAAAGACTGGCTGTATATGGCACACTTGGTTAGAAACGAGACATTTCAGGCAACTTGATTACAACAATCACTTTTGTAGAGCACCGTTTATAAAGCTAGGAACTCTAAGCACAAGGCAACGTCTTGATTTGAACCCTAAAACAGGAAAATGGAGTAAATCCCGGGAAGGTAAGGATTCCAGAGCAGGCTGTGACATCTCTTCTGTATTAACCTTGATGAGTTCAAAGAAAACCGCCTTCGAGCTCAGCAGGAACCGAGGCAAACACCGGAGCGGCCCGGTCCGGCTGCTGTGGAAACGGGATCAAGGTAGCGGTACGGCAGACACCAGCACCTTCCGCCGTCAGATGCTCTCCGTGCTACCGGGAGCCAGGAGAAGCGCCGGGCCGGGGGCTCCTGCTGTCCCTCTCCGCTGACGAACGGCCGCCGAGGCGTCTCTGCCCCCGCCCGCTGCTCGCCCCCCATCCCCGCCCGCGGGGCCTCCGAGCCAAGTGCGGGTGGTGGCAGCAGCGCTGCGCCGACTTTCTGCGCCGGGTGGCTCCGGTGGCAGTTCCCCCATGTACGCCCCGTGTGGGCGGGAGGGTTGTCTGTCCAAGCGCAGGTTGCCGTGGCTGGGAGCTGGGGAAGGGGAGGAAGATGCGTGTGGGGTGCAGGAGCTGCCGGTGAGCGGTTACCCCGGCTTGTACCTTTCCCCGTTCCGGACGGAGAGGAGGGTGGTCTCTCCGACCTCACCGCTCCGCCAGGACCAGGGTCCCCTCCCTCCGCCGCTGGGGAACGGGCGGAGGGACGGATCCAAACGGACCGAGAAATGAGGGGAGGGGGGGCCCGGGGGCTGTTAAAACGAGCAGGCGGCACTGAGAGGAGATGACAATTAGCCTTTAAAAATGGCTGCTTGGAAGCTGTCAGCTGGGACACGGAGTGGTTGTTAGCCCTCCTCTCCCACCCTTGTCCCGCCTCTCTTCCCTGCAGAGCTAATAACGAAGAAGGGATAAGAGCTCCTCAGCACCCTCCTCACTGCTGTGTCCCCCCGCACGCTGGTGCGGGATGCCGTAGCGGCTCCGGGGCCCGGCCGCCCTCACTTCCCATCTGACTGGCGAGAGGACGGCTGCGCCTCCCTCCTCCCCGCGCTCCTCCTCGCTGCCGCCTGCGTGTGTGCCGCGGGCAGAGAGACTACAAAGGAGAAGGGGGAGCCGGGGGGCTACATGATCGAGGGGGGTGCGGGTGTGCGTGCACGCCGGTGGGGGGCATATTTGGCGAGGAGAAAACACAAGGTCAAGAAGCAGTTCTGCTCCTCCATGGAAGAAGACGGGAGCGATGAGCCCTGAGGAGGACGACGAAGAGAAAGGGCGGATGGTTGAGAGCTGCCGCTGCGGGGCTTTCCCTCGGGAGTGACGGGGCGCAGAAGGCTGAAGGGGCCGGAGGAAGGCAGCGCTGCGGTCGGGAGGGGAGGGAGCGAGGAGAGGAAGGCGAGAAGGAAGCGGGGGGTTTGAATCTCCGTGGCTGGATTATTTCTCCTCCGAGGAAGCTACCCCCGGCCCGGGGTGCGCGGGCGGCTCTGCCATCGCTGTCCGTCGCCGGCCGCGCCTCGGCCCATGGCCCCCGCGGCGAAAATGGAGCTGGGCAGCCCAGTGAGGAGAGTGGCAGCTGCCCCCGCGCCCCTGGGCGCCTGGAGACCCTTCCCCTCCTCTTGCTGCTGCTGCTTCTTCTCGCTCCTGGATGTGAACAGCTGGCTGCTCTTCTACGGCTTCTTGTACCTGGCCCTCTATGCCCAGGTGTCCCAGTCCAAGTCCTGCGACAAAATCTCCTGCTTCTCGGGTCATTGTGTCAACTCCACCTGTGTCTGCGACCAGGGCTGGGTGGGCGACCAGTGTCAACATTGCCAGGGCAGGTTCAAGTAAGTCTCTGCGTATTACAATGTCGTTTTTCTCCTTCTTGCACCCTTTTCTGTCGTTTTCACTCCCCCCCCCACCCCACCCCTTTTTTTTTTTATTTTTCCCCCCTTGGGGTGTGTGTGTCTGCTGTGATTTTGTTCATGTGTGGTGGAAGTATGTGACAGAAGTTAAGAGTGAAACAGTCTCGTCCGCCTCGTGGTGCCTCCCTCTAAGAACGCAGGACCCAGTCCCCCGATGGAAAATTGTACCTGCTAGAAATTGTACTGCTGGAATTAGGCTGCTCTACTTGCCGGGAACTGAGAGACAGGGAGAAATCGGCCTACAGCCGAGCTGCTGCCGTCCGTTTTGGAAGTGCCGTGAAAATGATGTGCATTTCATGGGGCAGCCCCGGGAGCAGAAATTATTAGTGAATTTGCAGGACTTTCTCCTTCTGCATAGAGAAAGCGTTTTGTTCCTTTCAGTCTTTCCCTCTTTCAACTGTTTCAGCTAAGTGGGCATTAGGCGCATTCAGGCTAAGAAACGTAACTTAGTGAAATGTGCATCACTCGTGACAAAGTTTGCAGGAGAAGAGCGCAGTAAATGTAAACCAGTAACAGATTTTTGCGACGGAATGAGTGGTCAGTGAAGCTAGAACTACCTTTTCGTGCTTAGAAGTGAATGTGATGCCGACTCATTGATCAGTAAGATGGAAGCACACCCTGACACTTGCTTTTCTGTATGTAATGGAAAAGAAGACTTAATTTATAGGGCTGTCACTTTCCCCCCACCCCCTTTGGTATCAGTATGAAGACTGGCAGTGAGGAAGGAATACTCTTTCCTGTTATTTCGCTATATAGCCTTGGACAGGACATCTCGTTTCATTCCCTTGTAAAACGTCTCTTAAAAAGTGCAACTCTATTATGTATATTGACATGTACAGCTGGAAAATGTTTTCGTTTCTAGTTAATAATGTATTGGTGAAGCTGACTCCAACAGAATTCGAATTCTGTCTTTGGCAAGTACTTCAATAGGCAAAAGTATCAATAACTATGGGGGTTTTTAACTGTGTTTTAAGTTTTTGTTTGTTTTTCCTTTGGAGTACTGAAAATAAGCTACATAATTTACATCTCGTAAACATTTAACCCGAGGTCACTTTTTACTAAATAAAAACTAAACCCAGTAACTTGTGAACTTGAGTAGCCGGGAGTCAGACATGTTGGCTGAAGTGATGACATGCTGCAGAGGAAGAAGCAATTCACTGATAATACCTGGTGGATTATTCGATCAGGGAGATTACGACTGAGCGGTAAAGGTAGTACAAGGAAAATGTAAATACGTGTGTTGTGCATATGAACACGGTAAAAAGATTCTGAAGTTGGTCATTTGTCACCCGTGTGTACTGAGGATTTGGGGTTTGTCCTGCTGTGAAACAATAGGTGAATTGCATAGTGATTGAGAGTGAGTAGAGGAGGCCCAGGTGAATCTTCTTTGTGTGTGAGGATCTGCTGGGAGCAGGCTTGCAGACCTATTATTTCCTTGCTTTAAGGAGATAACTTGTATCCTTTGTCTTGATGCTACTCACAACAGACCCTAACAGTGCAAAGGCTAAGGCAATTTTTAGTCTCTTGCATTTTCAAGCTTATTGTCAATTAGTGTATTCTCTGAATGGTTACTGGAGCCTTTATCCAGCCCTTGTGGGTATTTTCTTGATTATCTGTTAAAATATTTGTTTCCTTATATTGGTGGTATTTGTCGAGTGAGGAGGCACAGTGGTTACATGTTCGTGGCTGGTAGAAAGTTAATAGTCCATCCCCACCTAGAGGAAGTTCTGCCTGATTGTTGGAAGGGCACTTCTTCAGAGCTAAGCTAATACAGTTGTTAATCGATGCGCTGTTAGGAGTTTTGGTGGAATCAGAATAGATTTCTCATTAACTCCTCTATCGTCTTTCATGCTTAGCTCTAGTGATGACAGTGATGCTGGTATTGTGATTTTTCTCACAAGAGTAAGCTGTTTATATTATGTTGGAGACCTATTTTTGTTACTGAGGACACTTTCCTAGTGGTATCTTTGATAGCTCATCTTTCATCTTTATTCTTAGAAGCAAAATACACACTGCAATGAAAATAAGCATTTTAGGATTTAAAGCTTTTCAAGTCCTGCAAGTTTGGGATGGCATGAAATATGTTAGTGTCTTACAGTGCATGCAGCAACTCAGAGTGGTTTTATTTTGAATCTTGAAAGTACAGATGGGACTTGAATGGGTGATGAGTCAAGTGTATGTATTTCCAGGAGAAGAACTGGAACAAAAGTTGTAGTCTGCCTTATGGTTGGGTGATTGAAGACCTTTCTTACTTCTGTGACAATTGATGGTTTGACTATTTATCATGGAACATTTGCATATGGTTTGTGAAGTGAGTGTCTGCTTCATACATAAGTAGCCGTTGCTGGACTTGGGCAGCAGTAGTACTTTCATCTGACCAGTGATACTGGATGTGTATAACTTCTGCAGCAGTTCTTTCTGTCAGTAAGAATTATTATTAAGAATGCTTCAGAACGGTTGTAAGGATTGAAAAGTGTTTGGCTTATCAGCTGCATTATCAGTTAATTTATGGGTTGCAGGTATGATCTGTACAAATGTTGACAGAGCCTTGTGTGTTATTGTAGACATTGTTTCAAAGTTTCTGGAGTTTGAAGTGCCCGGGTAGGTCTCTGCTATGCAAGAGTGAAACTGAACTTTGAATGGTGTAAATTGCACACGTGTAAAACCTGTTTTCTACCACTAGATTATTTGAGGAAACATTTTTAAGGGTATGGTTAAAAGACTTGAAAACAATGGGGTATTTATTTTTCTTCATGTAAGTGAGGTATGGTTATTTTTGTCCATCTGGGAATGAGTGGCTTGCATTAGCAAGTGTCAGAAACATTACGGTAAGAGGAGTAATCTACCTAGGTGTAACCTGGGACCATTAATTCTTTGGACCATTAATTCTTCGGTGAGAGAGATGTAGTATTTTTAGCTTTGTTTTCTAGACTGATAACAATGTAGCAGAGAGGCATCAAAAATAATTGATCAATCTTAGTAAGCACTTGTCAAAATTAATTGACAATACTGTGGTAACCTTGCCTTTTCCCTGGAGAAATACTGAGTAAGTAAACTACTTTTCAAATGTTGCCTTTGACTGGATGGGAGGGGAAAAATAAGCAGAAAGATTCTGTAGCACTTAGGACTCTTCTTTTTATGGACTTCTATATTTACTCCTTGTATTGTGAAGCATGTGGTAACTCATTATATAAATGGAAGTGCAGTTATTCTTTCTTCATTGTGTTCATATCCAGTGACTTTTCAGAGTGATCCAAGCCTCATCTGTCTGGCAGTAGATTGTTTTACTCCAAGTTCAGGATGGATTTCTAAATGTGCAGTTCTGATTTATTTCTTTATCTTTTAAATATTTTCCTTTTAATTTTGTTTTTCTCCTTCCCTTTTGCTCTGAGGGAATGCAGAACCTTTATTTATTTTGTGCCAAAATAAAAATTGTGAAATTTAGTTATCAAAAGAGAGAGGAAAGGAATTCTGTCTGCATGCTTACAGGAGAGAAGTGAAAGATAAGAAAGCCAAGGGGGGGAGCAGGTTCTCCTTCTGGAGCAGGGAGCTTCAAACAGGACAGGTCCCAGGATGTAAACAAAACCAGAAACATGAAGGCAGTGTCCGGTTTTACTCTGATTTATTAAGGAAGTGGAGCTTTTCATTCTACATTTGCCATTCTTTCTTCCCCTATCTCATACTTCTGAATTTGTTGACCTGCCCAGTCTTACATCATTACAAAAACTGTAACTGAAGAGAGGGAAAGGCTGCCCAAATCAGTTGGGTTATGAGACTCCAGGGAATTCAGGGGTATGGACATCGTGAATAGCTCAACTGCAGGGAAAGCTGCACTCACAGCTTCTACGTATTTACATGTCAAAATCAATCAGTCTTGAGTTGCAGCACTACAGGAAAATCAGTTTCATTAGTTTTGCTAGTCACAAAGTGACTTTTTTAGAAGGAAGAAAAGTTTCCTTCAGGTTGGAAGATGAAGTTGCTCCTTTCTCTAGCTCTGATTTATACATGGGTGCGTGGAAGAACATGAAAATGAAAGGGCTTTTAAGTTGTTGAGTTCTTGACTGACTGAAAGTATCCAGTCTTCTAAAATACTGCCTTGAAAGTAGATTGTGTCTTCAGGTTATTGTTACTTGATGCATATGCCAACTGGGACTCAAGCTAACGAAGCAGGCTGTGTGGGATGGGTGAGCACCTCTGAGTACCTGCTTCAGTTAATCTGTTTTGCCTAGTACTAGATACCTAGTTGTTATGGAGACAGAGCAAATTCATCTGTTTGATAATTAAACCTTGTCTACAGACGTTCTTACTGCACTTACGAATTACCTCCTGCATGGTCTCCTTAATTTCTAGAGCTCCTATAAAGGATTTTGTTCTTCAAGGATGAAACAACTTCTAAGTGCAAGAACCTTCAGAAGTGAAATGTTAAAAGGTTATCTGATTTTATTGTTCCAGGCAAAATCCTTAATTCTGTCTAAAAATTAATTCTGCTGTATGCAGAATGACTCACACAAAATGTCCTTAACTTGCAGATTATAAATAAACAATTATGTTGTATGAGAAATAATCTTTAGGGAGGAAAAAAAAAGTTATTTCTAGCTGCAGCCAGTTGAAGTTTATGCTGCTGTTAAAAGGGGCGACTTTATGGTTCATACTTCTTTTTGATTACAGCTTTCTGTTTCTTATGTAAGCATTAATGTTCCTGCAGAGTTGAAAAGTACCAACAGGAACATATCTCCATGCCTCCCAGGCAAATATTAGAGAGAGCTCACTTGCCTCATATTACTTCACTTGTGTAAGTCTCTTGCTGAGCCAGAGGAGGTATCAGGAATGAGCAGGTGTAGATGGGAAAACAAAGTTGTCACTTCTAGAGGTGGAACAGACTTAGCTTGCCTTAACTTCAATGTGAAAGAACATCACCATTAAACTGGTTCTACTTCTGTTACCTGGGATTAGAGCCTGATTCAGGCTACCAGTTGCAAAACTTCCTTTGTCTTCAGCATGGCTTGTGTCTGATTCAAGGCATATGCATAGTTACTCTTACTGACATCAGTAGAATTGTGCAGGAGATACTACACCTGCAAATTGCCTTTTCATATGTCAACATGTGAAGGTTAATATAATAGTGGAAACATCAGTGATGATGATTTTTATCCTTATAAAATGTGATCTTAAGTTGACTTCAGCAATGATGCTCTGAAAAAGACTTCTAAAATGGTGCTGTCAAAAATTTTAAATACAGTCATAATTCATATGATAAAGACATCTAAACTTTGTAAGATTTGAATTGGAGAATGCTTTTCTTGTTTTGAAATGTAGAAGCAGAACACATACAACCATACCAAACTCCTACCAAGCTAAACAGTCTGCCATCAAAAGTGCTTTTTGGAGGGAAAATAATCTTTGAAAGCTCAATTATTTTATTCATGCAGTTTTTGTTATTGCTTAAGGGTTTCTATATAGGATTGTTTAAGCTGGAAAAGACCCTTTAGGTCAGAGTCTAGTCATGAACCTAACACTGTCAAGTCCATCTGGATGCTGTTTTATGGGTTTTCACAGAAAAGAATAGGTAATCAGAAAGTTAATTTGTAGTCTTATGTCTCATCTTATGCATGCTGTAGGGTAACTCTGAATTCATTCCTGTTTGAGTTGAACACGTTTAGAAAAGCATCTATGTGTGTCTGAAAATGCTTCCAGTGCAGACTTGCAGCATTCTTTCCCTTGATTAGTTATCCTCGTTGTTTTCTATAACCAGCAAGACCAAATGCATCATTCTCCTAATTCAGAAAGTCAAACCGAACTTAGTGTTTGTCTCTGACTTCTGTTTTTTAATTTTCCCCCCTGCTTTTTCGTGTTTCTCCTGTCTAGAGTCAGACCTTCCTTGCAGCGCCCTCAGTATGTCAGGACTAAGTTCCCTGTGTGGATTAAAGTATGGTCACTTTCTCTTCACTGAGAATGGAGGAGTGTTCCTTGAGTCATCTCAATGTAAAACAAGTGTTTCCATCCTTGATTGCTCTTTTGGTTTTTAGCCTTCCCTATTTTGTCAGCTTTCTTGAACTATGAATGCTAGAAGTAGATGCTTGTGTTTTGGTAATGGTTATACTGGTGAAATGCAGAAGTAGAGAAAGTGCTCCCCTGCTGCCTGGTACCCTGCTGTGTGCAGCTGCAGAGAATGCTTCGAAGCTTAGTGCTGTCCTGGCAGCTCAGTCTGGTTTTCTGCCGTAACAAACCTCTTTCTACCCTTGTTTAGCCTGGAGAAGAGGAGGCTCAGAGGAGACCTTATTGCTGTCCACAGCTACCTGAAGGGAGGTTGTAGCCAGGAGGGGGTTGGTCTCTTCTCCCAGGCAACCAGAACAAGAGGACACAGTCTCAAGCTGTGCCAGGGAAAGTTTAGGCTTGAGGTGAGGAGAAAGTTCTTCACAGAGAGAGTTGTTAGCCATTGGAATGTGCTGCCCAGGGAGGTGGTGGAGTCACCATCCCTGGAGGTGTTCAAGAGGGGACTGGATGTGGCAATTGGAGTCCTGGTTTAGTAGTCATGAGGTATTGGGTGACAGGTTGGATGATCTTTGAGGTCTTTTCCAACCTTATTGATTCTATGATTCTCAAACTAGTCTGTGAACTGAATGCAGCCGCCTCTGTGGAGATACTTAATTGTGGGGCTACAAACACATATGTGTTTGGGATGGAGCAATGCTCTTTTAAAAAATGCTCCCCTTCAACCCAAGCAATACATAATTAACAATGTAGAGAGTCCCTTCCTGTGTGTAAGTCTGAGAACATCTGTGGGACCATCTAAGCACAAGTTAGGCAAAGGGCTCATGGATTTTTGTAGTCTAGTTTGTTTGCAGACTAAGCAGTTTGTTACTTAAGCAAGTAAGTGTGGGAACAGATGGCTGATGACCCTGTTAGGCCTTCAGACAGCATCCAAAGGCTGGTTGCCATTGCTATGGCTGTGTGAAAAAACTCAGTTGTATCAAATGTATGCTTCAGTCTCTCCATAAATGCCTCTGCCTGTTACAGCATTTAATACTACTTAGGTTTTAAATTTAATTTGGCAAATAGTCTCACACATTGTATCTCTTTACTTTCTTAAAAGTAGGCATGATGGTCACATTTTGGAAGGCATTACCATAATTCATGTCATCTTTTTTAAATGAGTATGAGTAGTTTTTGAGATATCAGGTAATTACCTTTCTGCTTACCTTTTACAGTCACCTACCTTTAGGCTTTTTTTCCCTCTCAATTCAGCAATTTAACATTTCTTACTGTCATCTTCTGTAGTTCCCTCCTCTTGAATTTCTCCAATGCATCTGCATCTCAAAATGGTACCTGCTCCTCCAGCTGTGGTCTGACCAGCACAGCAAGCAGAGAAGGATTATTTTATGTCTTTAAGGCAGCCAGTTCTCCTGAATGTAGGTAGAAGAATAACTGCCTTTATGCATAGTGATTTGTATACAACCTGTAATTCCATGACTGCTAACTTCTCCCACAGAAGGAGCTGAATGGTATTATTCTAGTTCATCTTACTGGGGTTAATTATGCCTACTGAAGTGTAGAAATGTGAATTTATTTTTGCCCCTACAACTCTTTTTTTTTTTTTATTTTTTTCAGGCAGTATTAGATGGGATCAATGGTTGCATGATCTGGAACTGCATGGAAAGTTTCATTTATAATCACTTTCCAAGTAGGAAAATCTATTTTTGTTTGTAAGATACCAAGCGTTGTCTTGAGAGTTGGTAGCTGCTGACTGCACCACATAGTGAGAAATCCAACTTGAAGATCAATGAACTCTGCAAGAGAAGATGAAATTCCATTTGTGTGTATTTATCAAGCTCTTTTTAAGCCCCTACCT
This sequence comes from Dryobates pubescens, assembly GCF_014839835.1. NCBI lineage: Eukaryota > Metazoa > Chordata > Aves > Piciformes > Picidae > Dryobates > Dryobates pubescens. The sequence continues at coordinate 5,373,425 of NC_071619.1, read as the reverse complement.
TTTCCATCACAGGCACTTTTCTGTTACTCAACTATGCCAACAGTTTCTGAATTGCTGTTCATGTTTGTTATTCATTCACCTTACAAATCAGTAACATAAAGTCAGTACTTACAAAAATTAAAGCCCAAGTGCATATATGTCAAGGTCCCCATCATGACAGTTGCATCAATTTTGTACACTGTAATGTAAGTCATAAAACCACAATGCCATTTTTTTTCTTCTGGTGGGGGTTAAAATGAGGCAGTTGCCAGACATCAGCATTGCCCACTGGAGGTGCAAAGTTTTCCTCTTCCTCAGAGTTCTTCTGTCAAGTCCAGGGGAAAATTACTGACGTGTGCACATAGAAAAGAGCTTGCTACTTTGTCTGCATATAGAAAAATGTTCCTGTTAGTTTTCAGCATATGTCAAAATACTCTATTTTTAAGAGGAATTTTGTGGTGAATTTTTGGTGCATATTGGCCTGTGAGGTGAAGAACAGGCACAAGCAATCTTGCTGCAAAAATGGCTGGGGCATTTTTGTTTAACAGCTTGATACAGAAAGGGAGCAAATAGCACTACTGATACTGTAGCTTCATAGCATGGGTCCTGAAAAAGTCAGGATTGCTTCTTTCTTCAGTGTGTTCTTCAGAGTACACATACTCACCTATTTTAAAGAATATGTGTAAGTCATAAGTATCAAACTGAAAAAAAATCAGAATGCTGATTGCCTTGAATCTAGGAAAAGAAACACCATTTTCTCTGCTGGTATAGAGCAATTTTACAACTGCATAAGTGAACCCAGATTCTGGAATAACACAGCTTCTCCAGAGAGAGAAGCAGTACTGAGAGGTCTCAAATCTAACCCCCAAAATTGAAATTAAGATGGACAGCAAAGCCTAACAGAATCTGGTCTGCCAAGACACTAATACAGTATGAGGGAGAATAGCAGAGTGCAGCCACCATGATAAACCCTTTAGGAAGCTGACTGATGAGGGAGGCAGCAAGGAAAAACAGCTCACTGCTCAGAAACTTGTCATTAAAGGCATTATTACCCTTCAGTGGATTCTTAGCATTTTTGCATAGAGATAATTCATGCAATATAACAAGAAGAAAACCACACACAGGTTTTTAACAAATTGCTTGGGTTGTCTTCAGAGAAGCTACTCCTTGCCTATAGCTCTCATTATGCCACCATTCCTCCTCTAATAAACATCATATATATCCATTAGGAAACAATTTTTTTTCCCCCCTTTCTTTTGTATTTTCAAAATCACCTCATTCTGTATCTGAGAGATGAGCAAAACCAGATTCTTGGACATTGCAGCTTCTTTGTTGAATGTTGGTGCCCAAGTATACATATTTTCCTGATAAATGATTTTTCCTGAGGTCTCATCTGAAGTCAGAAAATGCTTTCTAAATGCAAATGATTCCACTTAGGGGAGAGGGAGCATGGCTGTTATGCTACATTTCAAGAAACCCAAACTACTAAGCACTATGCCACCCCCAATCATTTAGAAATTATCAACAACTTTAAAAATAATTACCTAGTCTTCCACAGATGGACTTTCATGTGATATATGTGGAAAGTTTCTATAAAACTGAGTGGATTTGAGTCAATCTGCAGAGTTCAGCAGTGAACTCTGTGCTGTCTACAGAATTGCTTCACCAATTAGCAGTACAAATCTTGCCAATGTTTTCCAGGTGGCAGTGGTCCTCTTTATCTCAACTTGGAAATCCATGCCTTCTAAAATAGCACAATATCCTCCACTGACCCAGAAAAAATGTCAAGAAATATAGCTTCCTCCCTCTTATCTGACATAATGCACACATTTGGTATCTCCTGTTTTAATGTCATGGTTGAACAGAATCATATGTGACAGGCATCTACTCTATCAGAAATGCCCAGGCGAGTTCATAGATGCCATTGAAAATTCTGCCTATAAATAGGCCTGCCACTGTGCTCAATACATTAGGTATTGAGAGACTAGCAAGTTGACATTTGATAGAAAAACATGACCTCATACATTGCTTTGTGTAACTATGCCATTTAATTAGGGCAGCAAATGCTACTTTATTTATAAATTCCAAAAGGTTAAGAAGCTGTATAAAAATAATTCCTGCTTTGAGTAAGACACAAACTACCTGAACTCACTGACTGAAATTCTTGGGCTCGGTTTCATGGCACGCTTACTCCTTTTCTCAGAAAAAAGAGGAAGGTTTGAAATACTCAGAATTCTGACTACTCAGTCGTGAGTCAGAAGAAGATTAACAGCAGTTCCAAAGTTTTCTCATGTATCCATCAAGATAGATACTGTTAGACTCAAAGAGGAATTACAGGAGTGTCTGCCAGGAAGCAAGGAGACACCACATTGCTGTAACATTTCACAAAGGCAAGAGTTATTTTAATGGCCAAATGTTGCCATGATAATAAATAAATAACAGGGGGGGAATAAAAACCAACACAACCCCAGACAACAACAAAACCACCATAGTCTGCCAGACTGAAGTGATTCTTTCACTTATATTTTATCCTACCACATTAATATTGTTACCATTTCATTTAGAAAAGTTCTGTACCTGGAGAGATGATGTTACTCTGAATACAGGCAGAAGTAAGACCTTATGCCTATGTTGTCCCTGGCATTTAAAACAAACAGAAAACCAAAATCTCCCCAACAACAAAATTGCAGTTGAGGTTTCTTTTAATTGCTAAAGCTCTTTTCTCTAGGTTTTATTTTCTGCAAAGTAGCCCCCCCTCCATTTCCAGAAGTAACATGGTCAAGTCTATTTTCTAACCTATTATTTACATTATTTTGTTAATCTTTTTCCACTTTGTCTCTGTTGCCTAAAATAGATTTCAGTCCAAGTGGGTTTCCCATCAGATTGTCTACAGGTTTGATTTAATCACAAGATGAACACGAGAGAAGAAGTTACTTATGAACTTTTATGTATTTGTATATAGCCTAAGCATATGTGTGTATATACTGAGTCATAGCTATGCATTTTACAAGGCTTCCATAATTAATCAAATGTGCTGCAGTATCTTAAAATGTGGGACACAAAGCATATAGACAATACAGAACAAGGTACTTGGCAAAAAGGTAATGCAGTGTGCCAGTTTTTCACTGTTCATCACTGTAAATCTCATTTTCATTTGTGACCTAGTTCAGGGTTTTAACTTAAGCTTCCTGAGGTAACAGCCAAATGCTCTAAATCCAGCGTGACACCTACTCCTCAATTTCTCGTTGTCTATTTAAGGTAAGTTTCTAAGGAATACCTGTGCTCAACCAGAAGCAGCTATTTTTACCTTTCAGTCATTTAGATTGGTTAGTACCTAGCCATCAAACTGTGTGTTTAAGGACAGTGTTCTTCTGACAGCAAACTATCTCCTACCATAAGGATGCAAGCACCACTTCTCACCAGCTGGATTGATTCTGAAATTATCCAAATGCAGTTAACTTTGACACACACATACTCCAAAGGCAAACAAAGACCTTGAGTACCTCTTAGCATCCCTAAGACTACATGAACAGAAGTGTGTTTCATGTGTGTTTCATGTTACATTATTTTCTCTTTGTTTGGTTTTCAACGTTTCAATTCAGCATCCTCATTCTAGTTCTTGGTTGGTTTGTTTTAATACATAGAAACAGTCAACTCCCTCTTTTCCACATCTCCTCAGCACACATGCTTGCCTCACAAAAGGTTCCCAGCCCTGGAATATGACCTCAGACAGTGGAAATGTTAAGATAAAAGGACATAATAGTTCATCAAATAACTTAATTGATTAATAAATTCAAAGGGCTGGTTGCTGTCTAGGTTTCAAGTACTGTCTTTTAGATAATTACATAGATAATCACTTACTTTTTGACTTCTGTGGCTATAGTGATTATCAGGACATTATTCATACAAAGCACTTCCCTCTTTTTGCTGTAAAGAACTGGAATAATGGCATTCAGGTCTCTGGGGTATTACAAGGCATACCCTGTTTGGGGATATGAAAGATTCTTACTAGCAATAAACCCGCATCATTTTGGAACACATAATTCGTGGCAGGTGTCGTTTCGCTCGCATTTTCTGCTTGGCTTTAATTCATGAGCAAGTCATAACACTGTCAGTAACTTGTAATGCTCCCTGTGGAAGTGGATGAAGAGCTATCAGAAAGGAAAGACAACAATATTTCAAGTCCTAACTCTTTCAGCTGTCAGTATCACAGAATTGAGCATTTCACACATTGGTAGGGGGAGGTTTGGTTTTGTTGTTGGGTGGTCTTTGTTTTGTCTTTGGTTGGGGTTTCAGGTTTAGGGTTTGTTTTTTTCAGAGGGAGGGGGAGTATCTGTTTGAGCCTATAACCTGTTCTGTATTTAAATGAAACACCTTCAGAATGAATGGAAATACTATATTTTAAAATTACAACATGTTCTTGCTGGTTTTAGTTTTGACCTCCTAGGCTCTCAGTTGAAATGAAACAGGGAGAACAATGTGCAGATGGCGATGAGAAGTGTTAGAAGACGGGGTGCACAGAGAACTGTTAACAGTTGCCAAGCTAAATGCAGCATACCATTTACTGACCTGTTAACAGAAGGCCTGCTAATGCGATGACCTTTCATCTCCATTGTACACAGCTCTGGTGAGGCTACATCTTGAGTATTGTGTCCAGTTTTGGGCACCTCAATAGAAGAGCGATGTGGAGGAGCTGGAGCAAGTGCAGAGGAGGGCAATGAAGCTGGGGAAGGGCCTGGAGAACAAATCTTACAAAGAATGACTGAAGAAACTGGGGTTGCTTAGCTTGAAAAAGAGGAAGGTGAGGGGAGACCTCATTGCTCTCTACAGCTACCTGAAAGGATGCTGTAGAGAGGTTGGTGCAGGTCCCCTCTCACAGGTAATTAGTGCTAGAACAAGAGGGAATGGTCTCATGCTGCGACCGAGTAGGTTTAGACTGGACGTTAGGAAAAGGTTTTTTTTCACAGCAAGAGTGGTCAGGCATTGGAATGGGCTACCTAGGGAGGTGGTTGAGTCACCAAACCTGAATGTATTTAAAGGGTGTTTGGATGTGGTGCTTGGGGATCTGGTTTAGGGGATGAACTTGTAGAATAGGGTTATTGGCTGGACTTGGTGATTCCAGGGGTCTTTTCCAACCTGAATGTTTCTGTGGTTCTCCAAAGCTGCTGTAGTGAAATATCCTGACAATTACCAGTCTGAGTTCCTGCTGAAATAAGTTTTAGTCTGCCTTACATAACAGAGTAAAGAGTACAACAGCAAGATACACACCTGCAAAGCCAGAGCTCTTACAAGCCTATTCATGCTATCCTTATAGGGCTATCACACAGCACACAAGACATGTTGCCCGCCTGTCTTGTCAGTGAGAGGATGTAGAAAGTGTAGGACCATCTTTCATGAGCAGAAGTTCTTAGGATTGCTCCTAAGAGAACAGGCTGCACTCGCTTCCATTTCAGAGACTGATGATCTAATTGCTGCTATGAAAAGCTTTCAGAGCTGCTACTGATCTTTTCTCACTCAGTTCAAGCACAAGGCAGAATACATTAGAAACAAAGACCTACTCCTCATTTAGACAGTATAAACAAACTCTACCTGTCCATGGAGAGGGGCTTCCAATACATGGCATAGAGGCCAAAAGTCAGCAGGAATCAACAAAACCATATGCTGAGGTCTAATCCCAGTAAATTAGGCTGTTGGAAACAAGTAGAGGAAAAGAAACAAGATGGAAAACAATGACTCCAAAATAGGGTCAGAAAAGAGCAGTGGCCCTAAGGCTTAGAGAAGTGGTGCTGATTTAGGTGGAAAAATGCATTAGAACAGAGAATTGCTTCAAGGTAGCAGAATGGTTAGGGAAAATGAGAATGGGTTGATGCTGCCCCTTGTTTGGTCTCATGAACTGGGTACCAAAGGAGAAGTACTAGCAGCGTGCTCTCCACTGGTAGAAGCTTCCCCTACTTTCAGTGGCTGTAGACTGCAATAGAATCAGGAAAAGTATCTTTTGAGTATTGAATATGCCAGCTTACAAACAGGCCATCGAGTATGCCAGGCAGCATGTAACTGCTTCAACTGTCATTTAGTTATTTCTTGCAAGGTATCAAGCCAGAAATCTAAACTGGCCTGGTCTCCTCACTCACCAAGCCATCTAACAGTCAAGCACAGGGTGAGTTTCCTGGCATTGATGTAATTTCTACAAAAAGGCCTGTCAAAGATACATCAAAAAGAGAGTAACAATTGCTTTATTTGATTGGCTTGAAACTTGAATACATAGTGAATTCAGAAAGAAGTGCCCTGGTTTGCATAGAGAAGAGAGACATCTGGAAGTATGTAGGTGAAGAAAGATTATTATTGCAACAAGGATAACAACTGAATCCAGGCCTGTTTAACTAAAACAGGCTTTCCTTGCCTGCATGACCTTACCTGCACTGCTAGATGATTCCTTGAGTACCTTTTTGCTCCACTATTCCCTGGCATAAGCAGTACCTTCTATATTGTGAATAATTCAATTATAACAAATATTTTGATTGCTTTCACTTAGGAGTAAAGATATTTTCTTTTTTAAATGCTTTGGATGCTTGGCTTTGCTTTTGAGACGTTTTTGCTGTGAGTAAGAATAAATGAGCAGATCTGACAAACTAACAAAATCAATTCTCCTTCTGAAGACTAGAAAACTACCTAAACTTAAAGGAATGTTCTTAGCTTTTATTGAGCAAATGAAACTTCTTCAAATATTCCTTGAAAGGTTCTGTGTTGCCAGCATGATCTGAAAGCAGTATTCATTCAGAGCTTTAAAATAGTTTTTGAATCCAGATCAGAAGAAACCCTTTACAACAAAAGAAGCAAGTCTTAACATCGCTATTATTCAGTTCTCAGTTTGTGGACTAGAATTTGGTGTTTGTGCTGCCATCTCACATAGCTCAAGACTCTAAAGTTCCTATTGAGCTGCTAACATTGGTGCAAAACTGTCTCAGTCTTTATCAATTCAAAAAATGATTTCTAAGGAAAACAACTCCAAGGAAGAATTCACAGATGCTTAATAGCTTAATATCAGCAACCAGCCAAGGGGAGGGACATTTCGCTTTCCTTAAGCTTTCAGCTGGCCTTGAACCTTTTCAATACTTCTGCAATACATGGTACAGCAAAATCTTCTTTGAACATGTAACTGTCTCCAAATCAAGGTTTTGTCAGAACCAGAATGTTACCCATATCAAAACAACTGCAAGCAGAGTTATGGTCAAAAGAGCATTCCATGCAGTTTCAGGGAAAAAACTACATCACCTGAAAGCAGAGTTGAATCTCAGTTTCTGATGGAGCTTCTGGTTCTTGCTACCCTTTTGGTAGACCTTACCGAGCATAAGCATCTGCTCAGCAATGCTTACAAACAACAACAAAAAAGATTAAGAGCTGAGGGGGTGAGGGGAATGAAGAGGTTGTAGAGCAGAAAGGCTGAAAAGAAAACTATATCCAAGTATATTGTCCTGCACAAAACATAACAAATCTCCTTTCAAGATGTACTTCTGGATGCATTTCCAAATGTGCCCATCACAGCCAAAACAAGCATTTTTTTTGGCCTTTCCTTAGTCACCAGAAGGTGCTCTTAAATCATTAATCTGAGCTTCAATCACTCCTGACCTCAGCTCTCTGAGGACAGCATTATGCACAGGAGTGTTAGTAGGTCATTATGCTGGAATATATTACAGTTAAAACAAATCTCAAACTAATTCTAGCGTGGCTCATTTTTCAGTAGGGAAGCTAAAGGGTTATCAATCAGCCTAAAAAGAGCCAGAGGGCTTGTTGAGTCATCCCTCAAATAAGCTTTTATTCAAAACAGCAGAAAAATAAACCACATTTCTATGGATGCATACTCTTCATCAAAAAGAAAAAACAGCCATAGAAAATGCCAAAGGGAGGAAAATTACTCCAGGCCTAGACATATTTTTCAGTGTCTCAAAATACAGAATTAGGAAGCTGATATTTTGTGCATTGCTTGAGGAGACAAAAATTCAGAACTTGAGACTTTAAAACAGACCTATTTTGTTAATCAATTTAGAGGAAGGAATAAAAGAAGAAACAAGTGTTCAAAATGTGTGGCAGCCTAGTTCCAGTGGCTAATTAACACCGAGAAAGTAGACTGAGTAAATTAATTGTATAGCCCTGTGAAGAGTTTTATTTTGATGTGTGAATTTGCTCACTTTGCCCACTGCTCAAAAAAAAAAAATCCACACTTGCATTTATACTTTAACAGGCACATTTCCCCCAAAATAGGTGCCAGACATGGAGCAGGCTGTGCAAAACAACCACCAGCCAGCAGAGGCAAAGTGAGGCACAATCCTCTGCAGAGGTTATTTTGTGCCAACTCTGCATCCCATCTAATCCAAACTGAAACTGACCTCCTTTTCCCTGGATTTCTGTGACCAGGATGGAAGCCAGACATGAGATGTAATATGAATGGGTTGACCCAGTCAGCTGCAAGTGGTCAGCACAAGTAGGCTCAAGCACCCAACCACTTTGGGGAGTTTGGAGTCAGATTCAGTGTGACAGTAGACTTAAGATCATCTCCTGACTGAAGGAATTGTTGTAGTTCAGTTTGATTTTGTCTTATTTCCTCCTTCTCAAAGAGCTAGTGTAATAAAATAGCTGCTTTTTAAACACCAAGCCCAAAGTTATCTGTGTATACTTGATTGCTATGGCTTCTTCAGCCTGGATTTTCTGAATTGTCAGCCTAATGTTGGCTTTTGCATTGAGTTAGAAAGTAAATATTTGCTTACAAAAGTCACTGGGAATAAAAGTTTTTAATCCCCATACATTTTAAAATGCTTTTTCTTGAATCAGCCTAAGGATCCAAGCCATAGACGTTCTTAGGCTGAAAATCCATTTACTAAGGATGGGATTATACAGCACATGTATAGAGTACTCTTAGGGAATTTAAACTGACAGGGCTGCTTTTAAAAGCTTTCAATTCATAAGTGAGATTTATGGAAGTATTTACTCATATTTCTTCAATTTCAATGCATATTCTATACAACCTCCAAAGCCTGGAGGTCAACAAATTTTACTAAGCTTAAAGAAAGGATCCAGTCCTTGTCTCAGTTGCTTTGGTATAAATCTGCAAGAGTGGTTTTTTGGGGGCTTGTTTGGGTTTTTGGGGGATTTGTTTGGGTTTTTTGGGGGGGTTTGTTTGGGTTTGTTTGGGATTTGTTTGGGGTTTTTGTTTCCTTGTTTTTCTGTAACAGAGGAGGTAAATATGGTATTGTTTCAGTAGTATACTATCAAAAACTCTTTCACAGCAGAATGTATTCACTCTACACATAATAAAATCTCAGTTTAGAATAATATTTAGGCTAAGATCCCTGTGTGGAAGAGAACCAGCTTTACAGAACACCAGCCTCAGTATATACTCTCTGTAAATTGACATGCACACAGAAGAGCCACCCTTCCTGCTCTCCATCCCTAGTAATGCCCTGAACATGTCACTTCTGACATGAGTTTGCAGGTATGCAGCCTCCATATCTTAGGCATAAGACATGGCAAAGCCCAGCCTCAGAAACTTGGAAGGTTCTCAGTTCTTTTAAGCTGTAGCTTTGAACATTCTTCTCATTTGTGTTTCTACCACTTGCTCAAAAAGAGTGGTAGAAGAACATAAGAAACTTTGCACATGCCAAAAAGGGACAGAGGGATCCTTTAGGCAGCAACAAGAAACATTAGGCTGAATTATTTCACTCAAGTGGGTAGTGAAATTGCAAATAAAAATATTTAAGACAGAAAGTATTAGTCTTCAGAAGTAGATTAAGCTACTAAGCAGACAACATATAACTGCACAGGGAAACGTTTTAAGCAAGCTTTCAGAGCAATGATGCATTTGTATAGATGAATAGTTTCACGTATTGCTCCTTATTTTGCATGTTATGGACAGCCATTCAGATTTGTGCCACTCACCTGTGTCTGGATTTCCTCAGCACTACACTGCAGCTTCGTCTGCATAAAAGATTGATACATGTGCTGTATATATGCCAGATAAGAGATGGGCCCAGATTAGGTCAGTAACATCTGCCTGCTTCAAAACAGGAAAGAACCCTCTCTAGTAATGCATTTAATATGTTGACACAAGTGAATACTGGGGCAGATGAATAAGTCATAAGAAATCTCTAAGTGGCCACCTGCTAACCCATAAGAAAATCAGGTGGTGGCAACATATTGTTAGGTCACCAGCACACAAAGATCAGAATGCAGCCTCTTATGAATAAGGTTGAGTAGAGTCCTCTTCCACACAGTGACCTGAAAAAAAAAGTTATAGATGAATTCTAAGTCTGCCACATTTGTATTTTAGAGTTTTGGGAGAATCAGTAGATACTCAGCTCTGCCATGAGGATTCTAAGACTTTGTAACAGCTCAACTGCCCAATGTGCCTTCATTAGAGAAAAGTAAGACAAATCAATGCTGACTTAAGAAATACTTTCATTTGAATATTCACGAGTGTATGATAAAGAAGGAGAGGGGAGGGAAAAGGATTAATTTACAGGTAACACAACATACTATCTTAATGCCACCTGAGAGATCTGCAAGATGTACTAAGTACACAAGAGAATTGTTGGACATTTAGAATTTCAGACCCTTCACTTTTTCAAATGCTTGATTCCCTCAGCAGATGAAGGGACAAGAGTAAAGAAATAAAACATGCTGAGCTGGAAGGACATATTTTAAAATCAGCAGCCAGGGACAGAGTTTGCAGACAAGCAATCAAGTGAAGAATGATGGTTAAAAAAAGAAGAGTAGTTGTTTCAATTATTTTTGAAAGCCTTGGTAAGGAAAATAATTCAATGAGACACTGAAGGAGTAGTACCCATAATTGAAAGTCGAGAGTCAAGAGAGACCTCTAATCATGAGAGTCAAGAGAAAAATTTCAATGAAATGGCACAATCAGTGAAAGCATGAGATTAAAAAAAACCAAACCACAAAGCAACCTCCTGAAGGACACCTCTTTTCCAAAAGCAGCAATGCCAAAGGCAAATAGAAAAGTCATATTAATAGAGGGTGGATGGCATAATTTAGGTCAACACTGAAGTCCCAATTGCACCCATCATTAAGCAGAGGCCAAAAATTGCCCATCTCCAAGATTTGCAGAGGTCAACGTGGAAAGAAGTGCCAAATACAGCATCTATTACCTGTTGACTCATCTAATCACATCTGAATAGTCTCTGCTTTCCTTGTTTCCGTACCAGAGCCTTCCTAAAAAAATTATAAGGTTAAAATAATTTTCATATTAACTATAAGATAAGGTGATAGAGACCTTCTGTAAAAGCCAGACTGCCTTTACCTGCAGACTGTCATAGATCACTTACAGGCTGCAAGCTTTGCAAGAGCTGGTGCTTCCAGCTTTGTATGGCAAGGCTTAACAAGCACGATATGCATTCTCTTATACATCACTGGTATTGAAACACAGATTTCCACATGGGAAGCATGCTGCAAATGGGAAAAAACATATCATGCAAGCAGGCAAATTGGCCCCCTAAGGATCTAGAAAGGGATCTCTTAATTAAAAGGACTCTTATTAATTAAAGCAAAAGAAGTTCTGTACAGAGAGAGTGATTGCCCATTGGAATGGGCTGCCTGAGGAGGTGGTGGAATTGCCATCATTGGAGGTGTTCAGGAGGAGACTTGATGGGGTGCTTGGTGCCATGGGTTAGTTGTTTAGGTGGTGTTGGATTGGTTGAGGGGTTGGACGCGATGATCTTGAAGGTCTCTTCCAACCTGGTCTGGTCTATTCTATTCTATTCTATTCTATTCTATTCTATTCTATTCTAAAAAGGTAAGGCCATCCTAGCCCTTTCATCTCAGAGCAAAGGTGGACATTCTTGCTAATATTTCATGAAACTGATGATGAAGGGTTACTTTCTCAAAGCAGTGATTTGATGAGAATAAATCTAGAGAGCTCTGTAATTAAAAAAAACCACAAAATCAAGGCTCAAAATTCAGTTCCCAGCAGATGCTCGGCTGCTGTCCTTACCTCAGTAACCAGGAAGAGCTATTCCCTGGTTTGTCCACCCAGTAGTAGTAGTAGTAGTCAGCTTTCACAAAGTCATGAGGAGAGTCTTGTCTCTGTTGCTTGGGTTTTCCCTTCTTTAAAAATGAGGTAAAAATATCAGGGTGACAGACACCTTAGGAGTCATCATGGCACTGCTGGTGGCCTAAACCTAGAAATCACCATCCAGAAAGTTGCCTGCCACACACCACTCTACACAACTTAGTCTCTTAAAATCTGTGAAACAAAGCAAACCATAAACCCCATAAGATACAGAGGTTTTATATTGGGGTTTTTTTTAATATCTCTGCCAACTTTTTGTAGTTAGACGTTTCCCTCCCCTTGAAAATTCCTTTAATCAACTGATCTTAGTATTACAGTTAATGAGCACATAAAATACATCAACAGCAAATTAAAAAACCTCTCCCAAGCTGATTTAATTTCTTCTTACAAGTGTAGGTGGAGGGTTCCTTCTGGAGGGTTCCTTCTGTAGTAATAAGCTGGATCTCTTCGCTCTTGACAAGAAATAAAGACTGAAATATCAACCAACAGAAGCACTTCCTCTTTCTTTGGATTGCAGAGCAGATTGGCTTGTTGGGGCTTTTTAATGATTTGTGAGTAAACACGAAAGAACCTGTCTAGAAAACTGTAGTCTGCCATCTAAAGCTGAGGTGTGGATAGGTTATGCAAATTAATTTTTTTATCATTCATCCATTTTAATGAGAGCGATGCTGATGAAAATCATGCTGGAACAGGTTGCCTGGGAAGGTGGTGGAAGCCTCATCCCTGGAGGTTTTTAAGGCCAGGATGGATTTGGCTCTGAGCATCCTGATGTAGTGTGAGGTGTCCCTGCCCGTGGCAGGGGGGTTGGAACTGGGTGATCCTTGAGGTCCATTCCATCCCTAACAATTCTATGATTCTGTGTGGTTTTGCTCAGTACTGTTGGATATATATACAAAACTTCATACACCTTCTCATGTATAAACATTATTGTTGCTCAGGTAAAAATCATATAATTCATTATGAATCTCTTCTCCACCATGCAATGTTTATTTAGATTATATATCAAACAGAGATATTAAATCAAATGTAACAGCACATGCAGAAGTAATTAACAATTAACAACGAAGTTGGTGAGGGGTTTGGAACACAAGCCCTATGAGGAAAGACTGAGGGAGCTGGGGTTGCTTAGCCTGGAGAGAAGGAGACTCAGGGGTGGCCTTATCACTCTCTACAACTACCTGAAGGGGGGTTGTGGACAGACGGATGTTGGTCTCTTCTCCCAGGCAGCCAGTACCAGAACAAGAGGGCACAGTCTCAGGCTGCACCAGGGGAGGTTTAGGTTGGATGTGAGGAAGAAGTTCTATACAGAGAGAGTGATTGCCAATTGGAATGGGCTCCCTATGGAGGTGGTGGAGTCGCTGTCATTGGAGGTTTTCAGGAGGAGACTTGATGGGGTGCTTGGTGCCATGGGTTAGTTGTTTAGGTGGGTTGGATTGGTCGATGGGTTGGACGTGATGATGTTGAAGGTCTCTTCCGGTCCGGTCTATTCTATTCTATTCTATTCTATTCTATTCTATTCTATTCTATTCTATTCTATTCTATTCTATTCTATTCGGCTCTTACTGGAGTATAGAATAGCACCAAAGCTTTAGACATTAGGCAAATTGCGTAACTTAAGTGCCAAATGGAGCCAATTACCACTTTTTAAGACGGTATGTATGATCCTTAAGTATTAGGTATTTCCATGTAAATTTTCCATCACTATCTACTTTTCTAGTGCAGAGAATAAAGAAAGAAGATGGAAGAGTGTTATATATGTGCATGATGTATCAGTATCAGTTGAGTATCCATATGGACAGAGTAGATACCAAAGCAGCTGTACATGCTCATTAGTACTCCAGCTGTAATCCTAGATGAAGATTAGTCAAATACACTGACTGTTACCTTTAATAAGTAGACATGCACAGAAATAATTAATCTTTTCAAACTACTTTGCAGAATGCATGCCATGGGATCATAAACCTGTTAGAAGTAGATCTTATTTCTTTGTTATTGCTAATTAGACCTTGCTTTCCAAGTGACAGCTAGTTTATTCACTTCATAGCATCTTATGAAGTACTTCATTGTTTCATTTACACAATTAATAATTAAGGTGATTGACAGAAAGCAAATAGTGAAACATGGAATGTGTGTATTTCTAGTAGTATTCAGCACAATTAATTTTTCATTCTAAATAAGATTTATGGAGCAATGGAGACGAACTTGGTGCTGTTTACCTTATAGCCAACGTGGAAACTGCTTTATGCAGTGGGAATTGAAGTCAGAAGTAAAATACTGCCTAAATTTCAAGTGAGGCTAAAATAATTACATCTGGTGAACTCTAAACAAGCTTTAATATCTGATCACATCTTCAAAGACAAACTGGGGTGCTGTGATTATAATATGTAACTTGGTTATCATTACCTGGAATGGGTTGTCCAGGGAGGTGGTTGGGGTGCCATCCCTGGAGGTGTTTAAGACCAGGCTGGATGAGGCTCTGGCCAGCCTGATCTAGTGTGAGGTGTCCCTGCCCATGGCAGGGGGGTTGGAACTAGCTGATCCTTGTGGTCCCTTCCAACCCTGACTGGTACTACGATACTATGATACTACTATGATCCTATGATACCTCCTGTTCTAATTCCACTTCTTAAGTAAAACATACACAGCAAGGCAAGCAACCGTAAACCCAAAGCACAGGAGCTTTAATGTGTAACACTAATAATCCTAAAAGACCCAAATTGTCCACATTTAAAAAACAAAAAAAAGATGTACTGAAAGGAAAACTTAGTGGATCCTGGGTTGGTATGAGTGTGTGTGCATGTGTATGCATATATGGGATTGCAAACTTGTGAAACAGTTGCTAAAAATATTGGGAAAGCATGAAGCAAAAAAATCAAATGTCTGATAGTTTTCACTTAGCATGATGCTGATGTAAAGCATTAACTTGCAAAAGCAGGACAGCAGATGGAAATGAATGTGTAGAATTAGATAATACCACAACTTTAGTAGTAAGAAAATTCAAAGTGCTTATTGTCCTACCGGAAAAGGGAGAGACAAGAATCTCTTTGCAAGAACACTGGGAAACAAAAGACCCAAGACATTAACTTGCAAGTTAAGCACTAGGCACTTAATTAAATATATTAAATTATACCATTTGTCATATTCTAGCAAATATTGTGCCTAAATTTAATGCAAAAAAAGGAAAGAATTGCTCAGAACTAATAGAACCTATTAGTCTAGCTTCTCATTATTCTATATTCATAGTTTAATCTAAAAATATGGATGTGAGCGGAAAGTAGAATAAAATGCATCATAAATTTATTAACATCACACTTTATCTTCAATAAAGCAACTCTGAAGAAAATTGCCATTATATTAAGACTATAATAAGCTATGTAATTAGTTAAACCTGGAGACCAAGTTAATATGAGAACCTTAATGCGAGTAACAAGCTGGATAGAAATGGGACCAACAGGTTGCCTGTAAGAAAAGAATCTCGGCCTATATGAAGGTGAACACTGGATAGTGGAAACAGTGAAAAACTGACCTTAAAAAGAAGCTTAACAATAATGGCAGGAGCTTGGTAGGGCACTTTATTGATGGTGTGAAGTTGTTCATACTATTAGAGATGAAAAGAGCAAGGTTGTGTTTATGACTAACAGAAAAGAGATTAAATTTAGTCATTTAGTCTATAACGAAATGCATTTGAAGTGCATTTTAACTAGTCTATCAGTCTAGTCTGTCTCCTCTATAGGAGATAACTGAAACAGCAGTAGAATGATCATATGCAACCAATGGGATACAGCCAGAAAAAAAGACAAATGGTCCTACAGTGTGAGATTTCCAGAGATCCAGCAGTGATCCAGATGTTGGACTTCCAGAAGCAGCCAGGCATCACAGCAGAGGAGAAAGGCAAAGCCATATCCAGGAAATAGAATAGGAAAGATTGAACTGGAATATGAATGAAGCATGCTATTTGAGGGACTAGAGAAACAGTAAGAGCCTAGTAAGAAGACACTTGCTTATCCTTGCGTAGCAAAGTCCAAGGTAAAAATATGACAGGCTGTATGCACAAAGGGAAGAAAAGCAAACAGAGAGAGGACAGCTCCTTTGGCTAAGTGATGACACGCACACAAAAATAGGCTCAGAGAGTCAGAAATGAGAGAATCCAGAGCCTTTGAACATATTTGTGGCATGTTTATTTACAAAACACTGCCATTTCACTCCTCAGAGTTTGTGACTATGGCATAAGGTGAATTAGCTAAAGATTCTTTTATCTCCATCTGTATATACAAAGGCACAATTGTAAACATGTTGCAAATTTTTCTTCCAGAGTTGTTCCCAGGGCTTTGGGGTGGTTTGTGTTCTTTTATAAAACATTTTTTGAACACTATACCTTCTCCTTATAAAAATGTCCCTGAGTGTACAAGAGGGAACTACATCTTTGCCACATATAGTTAGCCAAGGCTTTGTTTTACCTCAGTAATTAAAAACTCCAGAAGCGTTCTATTTCCACACAGCTTTAGGTCCCTACAAAAAGAAGAGAAAAAAAATATGCCTTTGCTCCTAAAACAGTGTACATGGACTAGTGTAATATTCCTGGAAGGGTAGGGGAACAGAGGGGGAAAAACCAAAGGAAAGGCATCAACACTTTGCAGAGATGCCAAGAGCCAGCAGTTTCAATTACCGGCTGGTAACACCAGACAGAAATCTGGAAGGAAAGGGAGAAGAGTAACTTGTAGACTGAAGCAGGATAAAAGCAATATTCATGCCTAAATTGGAACTCAAAATGCTTAGCCACGCTGTGCAGTCCTGAAAACAGCTGTTCGTAGCAGCCACCTTGTTTTTTCCACATTGCAGCTTGTGAAATCTTCAACAGCTATGCTTCCAGGCATTCATAAAAGGACACAGTTGGTTGGATGAAGCTGAATGCCAGGTCTGCCTTGACATACAGGATCTACAAATCCTCAGAGATCTTGATAAGCAATCCAGGATCACAGCTCACAGAACCACAGTGGCAGTGATTTTATTCTCAAATATGAGCACATAAGGAGAAGATAAAACCCTCCCTCCTCCTTCTCACTCTCATTCAGCAGTGTAATGATTAGAGGCATTTACCCCAGATAAGGGGAGATTTGCAGTGCTCACATAATGCCTTCGAGTCAAACAACCACCAGCATGGAATTTGGACTTTCACATAGACTCCAGAAAATCCTATGTTCAAATATATTTGTATTCATGTGTGTTTGCACATACACAGGCATACAAGGAAATATATACACCCACAAACACATACAGACCACTTTAGAAATGTTTTCCTTTAATATGCAAGACTTCACCTTTAGACTCACACAAATCCCTGATGCTTTACAGGCAAGTCTTTTTAATTAATCCCAACTTGCCTGCCTTCTTAATTAATCCCAACTTGCCAGAATGTTGAAAAGGCAGGCAAGTCATTAGGAAAATCAAAGCACTTGAAAAGGAAAGGGAAGGGACAAAAAAAATACCTCAGGAGCTAGGCATCATCAATAAGCTTCATGGTAAAAGAAAAATTCAGAAGTTGAAGCACATGCACCTAGCAATTTTAAATGTTTACACCTAATTAATAAAAAGTTACAATACTCTACAAATGGCAACTGGAAATTAACATCCCACAAGAAATCCAAAAAGTAATTACTATTTGCAGTTTCCAAGGCGAGGCCAAATGATATTCTAGGAAGGCTGAACCATAACAGAAATAAAGAAACTTCAATATTTCTGTTAAAGTTAACAGCTTGAATGTTTCATTTTCATTTTCATCGTTGGCTGCTTTTTTTGTTTGTGTGTTTGGGTTTTTTTAATTAAAACTCCCTGCTGCCCTGTTACCTCTTCCACAAGGCTCAGAGCCTTAGCCCATTTTTGGGGGTTACAACTTCTTAGCAGTTTCAGACATCTGCACTATTCACTAGAGAATATAAAAACCCCAAAAGTTACAAGTTTGATAAGTTGAGAATTATAAAATGGAAACATACTTTACAAATCCTATTTACTTTATTGCTGTCTGCAACTACCTGAAGGGAGGTTGTAGCCAGGTGGGAGCTGATCTCTTCTCCCAGGCAACCAGCACCAGAACAAGAGGACACAGTCTCAAGCTGTGCCAGGGAAGGTTTAGGCTGGATGTTAGGAAGTTCTTCAGAGAAGAGAGATTGGCCATTGGAATGGGCTGCCTAGGGAGGTGGTGGAGTCACCATCACTGGAGGTGTTTAAGAGACTGAATGGGGTGCTTGGTGCCATGGTTTTGTTGATTGGATAGTGTTGGGTGCCAGAGGAGGTTCAGGCTGGATGTTAGGAAAAAGTTCTATACAGAGAGAATGATTGCACATTGGAATGGGCTGCCTGGGGAGGTGGTGGAGTCACCATTATTGGAGGTTTTCAGGAGAAGACTTGATGGGGTGCTTGGTGCCGTGGGTTAGTTGTTTGGGTGGTGTTGGATTGGTTGATGGGTTGGACGTGATGATCTTGAAGGTCTCTTCCAACCTGGTTTGTTCTATGTATGTATGTATTCTATGTATAGGTGATAGGTTGGATAGTGATAGGTTGGACTCAATGATCTGGAAGGTCTTTTCCAACCTGGTTTATTCTATTCTATTCCATTCTATTCCATTCCATTCCATTCCATTCCATTCCATTCCATTCCATTCCATTCCATTCCATTCCATTCCATTTCCTCCTATTGAGAATTTAAGTCATTCATTTTATCTTAAGCCTGCAAGAATAGTTCAGTCATTACATCAATGTATCCCTTTGGTGAAGTCACAGAATCACAGAATGTTAGAGGTTGGAAGGGACCTCCAGAGATCATGGAGTCCAACCCCCCTGCCAAAGCAGGATCACCCAGGGTAGTCCACACAGGGATGCATCAAGGCAGGTTTTGAAGGTCTCCAGAGAAGTAGTCTCCACAACCTCCCTGGGCAGCCTGTTCCAGTGCTCTGTCACCATCACTGTAAAGAAGTTTCTCCTCATGTTGAGGTGAAATCTTCCATGTTCATGTTTGTATCTTGTGTTCCTTGTCTTGTTACTTGCATCACTGAAAAGAGCTTGGCCCCCTCCACTTGACACCCACCCCTCGGATATTTATAGACACTGATCACATCCCCTTTCAGTCTTCTCCAGACTAAACAGCCCCAGGTCTCTCAGTCTCTTTTCATAGGGGAGATGCTCAAGTCCCCTAATCATCCTTGTGGCTCTCTGTTGGAGCAGCCCCACTCGACCTCTGTTTTAATTTAGTTCCTTACAGTTTTGGAAAGTGACAATGATCGTTAGATTGTTTCTAACCTCTAGTTCTGGAGCTAGAGGTCTTATCTGGTTTTGGTGGGTTGGGTGTTTTTTTTGTGTTTTTGTGGGTTTTTGTGGGGGGTTGGGGTGTGTGTCTGCATTTGTTTTTGGTTTTTTTTGGTGACTTTGTTTGTTAGTTTGGTTGAGGGTTTCTATGAAGGGCATTTGGTGATACTGGAGCATGCTCACTCTGGATACAAAGATACAAGCATGATCATCTTACAGATGACCATCTTTCACCACTAGTGCACAAGAGGGCCAATGGTACCCTGGAGTACATCATGAAAAGTGTGCCCAGTAGGTCTAGGGAGGTTTTTCTCCCCCTCTACTCTGCGCTGGTGAAACCACACCTGGAATACTGTGTCCAGTTGTGGGCTCCCCAATTCAAGAGAGTCCAATGTTTGTTTTCCTGCTGTGTGGTACAGAAATAATGTGAGTAGGAGTCCTTCCATGAGATTCACAAGAGGCTAAATGAAATGTAAGTCATGAAATATTTTGTTTCAGTGCTTATACACACTGAAGAGGAGCCAGCTCAAAACAAAACAAGACTGCAGTAGCTGAGACAAAGCATAGGTAAAGTTTTTGATATGCTGTGAAGGGTGCTATAAAGTCTTCTGTCATTTAGACCTTTTTTTCTTTACATTTAAATTGTCCTTTACAATTATTAAACTTAAACAAAAAAGGAAAAAAAACCCTCCCTGGTTCTGCATTCTTTGGTTTTGTGTTGCTTGTATAGTTCAGTAGCACAACTTTCCCTCTTTTATCTGTTAATTTCTAAGACTACTTACATTTCCTCTCCATCTCCAGTCTACCTCCCCTCCCTCATTATATTACACAATTAAATGTATTTATGACATAATAAGCAATTTTATCACCACACAGCAATATGAAAAATTCATAACTTCTCTGCAGATTTATGCAGCAGTAAAAGATACAGGCTAAAAAGAAAAAAACAAAAAAAATCCACATAATTTATTGTACAGGCAATAAGATAAACCTCTAAAGCATTTTCCATAGGAATTAAATTCTCAACCTCCCTCTCACATGCCACCTTTTACACAGGGACAGTCCCCAAGTCCTCATTTCAGAGCTTTCCAAAAAAATCAATATGATTACTGTTTTGCAAGGGAGGTTTTGATTGATTGATTGATTGTTTTACATTTTTTCCTCTCAGAATTCCATTTAGTGGTTGTGGCTTATTTATTTGCTTTCACATTCCTTTTCCCTAACATTTGGTATCCCAGGCAGAAACAAAATAAGACTCTAGCATCAAATACTGAGCTTTACTTAATCCAGTACACATCACCCTCTCAGGCTAATTAGTGCAATTAAGTCACACCTGAACACAAGAACTGTTTGTATAATAAAGACTGGGGCTGTTCAGTCTGGAGAAGAGAAGGCTCTGAGGTGACCTAATTGTGGCCTTCCAGTATCTGAAGGGGGCCTACAAGAAGGCTGAGGAGGGACTTCTCAGGATATCAGGTAGTGATAGGACTAGGGGGAGTGGAGTGAAGCTGGAGGTGGGGAGATTCAGGCTGGCTGTGAGGAGGAAGTTCTTCACCATGAGAATAGTGAAACCCTGGAATGGGTTGTCCAGGGAGGTGCTTGGGGCGCTGTCCTTGGAGGTGTTTAAGCCCAGGCTGGATGAGGCTCTGGCCAGCCTGATCTAGTGTGGGGTGTCCCTGCCCCGGGCAGGGGGGTTGGAACTAGATGATCCTTGTGGTCCCTTCCAACCCTGACTGGTACTATGATTCTATGACATTCTCTTAGCATGGGACCTTAAGAGCTTGATTACAAAACTGACAGGAACAGTTCATTAGGTGAACAAGTTGTTTCACCAATTTACTTCTTATTTGCATCATTTAAAAATCCCTCTAAAAAAAGATGAGCTGTTGTCATATACACATAAACAGAGCCTGCTGTCTACAACTACCTGAAGGGAGGTTGTAGCCAGGTGGGGCTTGGTCTCCCAGGCAACCAGCACCAGAATAAGAGGACATAGTCTCAAACTGTGCCAGGGGAGGTTTAGGCTGGATGTTAGGAAGAAATTCTTCACAGAAAGGGAGATTGGCCACTGGAATTGGCTGCCCAGGGAGATGGTGAAGTCACCATCACTGGAGGTGTTTAGGAGGAGATTGGATGAGGCACTTGATGCCATGGTTCAGTTGATCAGATGGTGTTGGGTGATAGGTTGGACTTGATGATCTTGAAGGTCTTTCCCAACCTGATCTGATCTATTCTAGTCTAGTCTAGTCTAGTCTAGTCTAGTCTAGTCTATTCTACTCTATTCTACTCTATTCTAGAATCTGTGTTCCATTACATGAGTTACCTGAAGTTTATCTTCAAATTAGTAAAACCCTAAAAATATTAATCAGTTTAATTGCAAGTGTGAAGTTATGAAGTCTTATTAATGCCTGTTATATAATGAATATTAGCTTAATATCAATGGAGTGTATTTACTGTATTTTATTAATATTTCAAAGAGTAATTAATATTAAATAAATTCTTAAACAAAATCTTTGTGTTTAATTTTAATCCTGGAACTGTTCCTAAGTCCATAAATGCTTTCATAACAGTTAACCTGTCTCCAAAACAAGAAAATCTTCCCATCCTGAATCAATTACAAGCTCTAAATCCTATTCTGTGGACCTGTTCAAATGTCATCTGTTTCTGCATCACTCCTTACTTTGCATAGTGACCTCCTCAGAGAGTTTCTTTCAAATCCTGCCTCAAGCAAATACTTCTGCCAGTACATTGGACCTCTGAAGCAAGTTCATTATCCACACAGCTTCTGAAAATTACTTTCTGAAGTCTGTTTCCCCCTCCAAAAATTTCAACATGATTAATTAGATGAACAAATATATACTGTTTCTGATATGTAGGCATCAGCTGTCATTTGCTCTTTGGCTCTCAAGCAAATAACTTAGGAGCCGTAACACACACACGGAGACAACAAAGAACTGCACAAGTGAATCTGGACTGAGTCAAATTCAACAGGGGGAGAAGGGAGGGGAGGGAAGGGGAGCACTAAAAACATAACTATAAATCCATATGATGCTCTTAAGAACAGACAGTATCCTCCCAAACTCTCATACCTGTTATGAAAAAAATCTACCCTGAAGATTCACAGCAGGAATCAAGCCAGATTTGTGCAGATTGAGGGAGATTCTCCTCCCCTTCTATGCTTCCCTAGTGAGACCTCACCTGGAATATTGCATACAGTTTTGGGCTTCCCAGTTCAAGAGGGACAGGGATTTACTCAAGAGAGTCCAACAGAAAGCTACAGGGATGATTAAGGGACTGGAGCACTGCCCTGTGAGGAGAGCCTGAGAGCCCTGGGGCTGGTTAGTCTGGGGAAGAGAAGACTGAGTGGGGATTTAATAAATGTTTATGAATATCTGAGGGCTGGGGGTCAAGAGGGAGGGGACAGGCTCTGCTCAGTTGCACCCTGTGATAGAACAAGGGGTAATGGATATAAACTACAGCACAGGAGGGACACTGACTCCACCACCTCCCTAGGCAGCACATTCCAATGGCTGACAACTCTGTGAGGAGTGGAACAAAACTAGAAATGGCTATATTCAGATTGGATGTTAGGAAGAAGTTCTTCCCCATGAGGGTGGTGAGACACTGGAACAGGTTGCCCAGGGAGGTGGTAGAAGCCTCATCCCTGGAGGTTTTTAAGGCCAGGCTGGATGTGGCTGAGCAACCTGCTCTAGTGTGAGGTGTCCCTGCCCATGGCAGGGGGGCTGGAACTAGATGATCCTTCAGGTCCCTTCCAACCCTAGCAATTCTGTGATTGTATGATACAGATGTGGTATGTACTACTTTGGATATAGGTAGAGGCTCTCCCACCCCTCCCCTGCTGTGAAAACTAAAGTAGTATAAGCAGTATGGAAATTGCTCTAGAAAAAGAATAAATGTAATTTTTATTTTAGAATTATCCAGTTCCAACCCCTCCTGCCATGGTCAGGGACACCTCACATTAGAGCAGGTTGCTCAGAGCCACATCCAGCCTGGCCTTAAAAACCTCCAGGGATGAGGCTGCCTCGAGGGATGGGGCTAAAATAGATTTTAAAAGAGATTTTAAAATAGATGCTCACAGACTGTTCCTGTGAAGTACTACCTTATTGAAAATATCCAGGGGAAAAAAAAAATCCACCAACCTTTAAAAGTTTTAAATGGTCTAGATCTAATATTTAGATCAGCATCAGGTCATAGAAAACATCTGCAAGAATATTTTCTAACACATTTGACTCAATGTGCTGTTACAGCTGTGCACACAAGTGCAAACTGGGATGTTTTCAAAAGCAGGTGTTGGTTATTTTTCAGGGACAACTTCCAGCTCCTGTTCAGTGGTTGTAAGTTATCCTTTAGAAAATCTTTGGCTGACTTAGGAAGAGAACAAAACAGATCTGCTGATATGAGAGAACTACAGAGACATGCAGCTCAATTACAGCAGCTCTATGATACTTGCTATGAAATACACAGTTCATTTCCCTCTTCCCCATAACTGCTTTGGTACATCTTGCATATAACACATAGACATTTAATTATCAAGCATCCTCCAAAGTACATTCATCAAGTGGCTTTGCACACACAAACACCACCAGCCCTCCTCCCAGGCTTTAGACCAAAATCATTGCTGCTTACAGTTTACTGCTGCAACTGGCAACATACATAGTTAATTCTGGTCCTTTTATGATACTTTGATGGTTAGTCTGTCCCAGATCCTGTAGTCCAATATGACATAATCAACAGGATCACCTTTTTCATTGATGGGAAGTTGTTAGCCTTCAAAGTAGCAGAAGCCATTAGGGTTTTAACTTAAGTTGTGGAAAAAAACCAACAAACAAACCAGCAAGGGTCTATAAATGTAAAAATGCAAGAAAATCAAATGCAACTTCTTAAGGTTTTTGTCAGGTGATGATCAGTGCTTGCAAAACAAAAGTCTGGTTTTGTGAGGTTTTCAGCATGTGTTTTTCAGAGCTTCCTTTGGAGAAAATAATGAAGAAAAGACCTTCTTAAACTATCACTTAAAATGTTGGTGTGTGAAATGGCCTTTTGAACTTTTCTGCATTTCTTGGTGGTATCCTAGTGCTCCCAGATTCTGTTTTATACCTGTAAGGTGGTCCAAACCAGTTTTTACTCTTTCTTAATATATTCACCTGATCTCATCTGGGATATGTGAGGAGCCTCTTTCCCTGCTGTGAAGTTTGGCACGAGTTCTCAAGCTAGAAAGATTGCTCCTTCTTGTATTTATGAAGCATTTGATCTTAGAACTTTGAGGCACAGTTATTGATTACTATTCTTTTAATAAATTTTCATAAAAGATGGAAAGAAGATGGAGTAAAAATTTCTAACAATAGAGAGAATAATCCTTGACTGACAGAAATACTGATGCTGAGGTGAATCTATATGGCAAAACAGGCTCTGTTATATTCAGGTGTATCCAAAGCAGGAATTGCAAAGTAATCCATCTTTTCAGGAACTACTGTGACACTAAGTAATACAGAGATAAATTAACTCCTCTATAAGCTCTTGTTTTACTTAACAGTGAATACTTGTGACATTATCAACGTGCTTTATGCTTTGTTTCTCCTAGTACTACCTGTATGGTAAATTAGACCTCTGTCTGTCCATCTGCCAGCGACTTTGAGAGTCTTCATGGTCTTAATGGAAAAAGTTAGAAATGGGTAGATTCAGATTGGATGTTAGGAAGAAGTTCTTCCCCATGAGGGTGGTGAGACACTGGAACAGGTTGCCCAGGGATCTGGTAGAAGCCTCATCCCTGGAGGTTTTTAAGACCAGGCTCTGAGCAACCATGTAGTGCCCGTGGCAGGGGGTTGGAACTAGATGATCCTTGAGGTCCCTTCCAACCCTAACAATTCTATGCTCCTGTGATTCTATGCTGGTGACAGAAAACACCCATTGACTTCTCTGGTTTAAATTAGTGCCCCTTTCTGAAATCCCTGACAACATTATTCTTTTACAAGAAGATAGGGCAGATGACAGGACTGCATTTTTCACAGATCTATAAATATTACATCTAGGAAGGGCCATTTTAATAACCTGCTCTGACTACTTCTGTGTTGCAGGTCGTAGATTTTATCTGACTACTCCTTCATTTTAGACCAATAATTTCTGACTGAACTAGAACATACATTCTTCTTTTCTTGAAGCATTACTCTTGATTTAAAGTCTCTGCAGCGGGAAATATTAATATTGCCACTGTGAATTCTAACTCAATTATATTTTCCATTCTTTTATAAAAGTGGCAATATTCCAGAGGAATGTGGATTTTCCTTTGTTTCATGTTTTGGTTGTTCTACAGCTTTTAGTCCTTGCATTTCTGGTATCTATCTGTCTGCTAGATGAAACAACTTACAGTGCCACATAGCTTTCACCTAAGCTATTATTGACTGGTGCTTCTGACTGTCTCTAGTGTGCAGCATCATGAGTTCTTTCTATTATTGGGTAGATCTATTTCAGAGTGTACAGAGAAGGGAAATATTCTCTTGGCATGTACCTCTAGTTCATTGTAGGTTTTGGTTATAACCTTGCCACCTAAAAAATACTGTGTTTATGAAAGCTGGCATGCAATTGAAAATGACAAATATAAAGCAGGTGCTCCCCTTTGCATTCTGTTTAGAAGGCTGGAGTCTAGGTGTGATAAACCTGCAGTGCTTTAGCAGGTCACACAAATTGTTCTGGCTAAGCCATCCCTGAAGCTTTCTTAGCCATGAGCAAGGAGTTGCTCCACATGTGTAACTAAAGAGTGTGTAGTCACGTTGGCTCATCTGGATTTTGATTATTTGCTAGGATTGCTCTTAGGCACAGAGCAAAACTATACATGTGAATATTTAAGAGTTATTTGCTAGAGGGCATTGCCCTTGATTTGGTAAGAGGTTACCTGAGTGTTGTTTAGCCTGGAGAAGAGGAGGCTCAGGGGAGACCTTCCTGCTCTCTACAGCTTCCTCAAAGGAGGTTGTAGACAGGTGGGCTTGGTCTCTTCTCCCAGGCAACCACCAACAGAATGAGAGGACACAGTCTCAAGCTGTGCCAGGGGAAGTTTAGGCTGGATATTAGGAAGAAATTCTTCACAGAAAGAGTAATTGGCCTTTGGAATGTGCTGCCCAGGGAGGTGGTGGAGTCCCCATCACTGGAGGTGTTTAGGAAGAGACTGGATGGGGTGCTTGGTGCCATGGTTTAGTTGTCATGAGGTCTTAGATATTACATAATAGGTTGATGATCTCTGAGGTTTTTTCCAACCTGGTTGATTCTGTGATTCTGGGAAAGTTGTACTACTTGTCTATGTTTTATTTATGGAGTTTGGATTTCATAATGTTTGGAAAGAAAAAATGTATAGAAAATTTCTTGGTATGATTCAAGAAACTTAAAGTAATACCCCACTGTCTTGCTAAGTATTTGTTCTGAGCAGAATAACCCCTTTATCTTACCATTTTCCACAGCTGTTATTACAAAGCCATGCCATGTATACTTGGCTTTTTTAGCAAAATGCAGCAGCTGCTTCAAAGGCTATCTACTCTTCTGAAAGAAACTATTTATCAGAAAATTATCAGCCTAGGTGAAAGGGGAAACTGTTTGCACTTTGCTAGTGCCAAAGGGCTGATCTAATAAAAAACAGCTCATGTAAGTCACCTACATTGCATTATACAGGTGCTAAGGCAGCGACGGTCATGATTGCAAATGAGCACTTAGGATATTTCACACTCAGCAAAATAAATGTTCTGTGGCTTGCTGTATAAGACTTTACATCTCTGTGTAAACCATATCACAACACTAAAATTACTTCCAGTTCTGGGCCACTCAGTTTAGGAAAGATGTTGAGTTGCTGGAATGTGTCCAGAGAAGGGCAACAAAGTTGGTGAGGGGTTTGGAGCACAGCCCTATGAGGAGAGGCTGAGGGAGCTGGGGTTGCTTAGCCTGGAGAAGAGGAGGCTCAGAGGAGACCTTATTGCTCTCTACAACTACCTGAAAGGAGGTTGTAGATAGGCAGGGGTTGGTCTCTTCTCCCAGGCAGCCAGCACCAGAACAAGAGGACACAGTCTCAGGCTGCACCTGGGGAGGTTCACACTGGATGTTAGGAAGAAATTCTACACTGAGAGAGTCATTTGCCATTGGAATGTGCTGCCCGGGGAGGTGGTGGAGTCACCATCACTGGAGGTATTTAGGAGGAGACTGGATGGGGCACTTGGTTGCATGGTTTACTTGATTAGGTGGTGTTGGATGATGGGTTGGACATGATGATCTTGCAGGTCTCTTCCAACCTTAGTTACTGTGATACTGTGGATTATTCTATTATATTCTATTCTACCTCAAAGTAATCTTTTTTTTTGGTTTGGCAAAAAAGGCAGTGATGCATAAAACTCCAATCAGTCTAGTACAAACTCACACATAGGATCTGCTCCTGTAATCAGCTTTGTTAAGGCTCTGCTAGGGGCCAAGCTTCAATATGAGCTTGAGTTCAGAATCAGTTGTGTGCAATTTAGACTGTGAAGTTACAAGTTGAGATTGTTTAGCATTGTCCAAAGAGCCTAATTGCTATGTGAATGAAGCCCAAAATAACTCTGGGAAACCTAGTCATCATGTGTATAAATGTGAAAGGAAACCTGTAGGTAAAGTTGGTATTTCTGAACAAACAGAAATACTGTAAGCATAAACTGCATGGGTCTTTTGTTTTCTTCAAGCCAAAGTTTTCTGGGGCCAGAACATGAACACCTAGCCGTGGGGAAAGGTTAACCATGCTGCTACAATAGCTACAGCTTCTCCAGCGTGCAGCAGGGGAGGAGTGGGGAAATACCAGCTGTGCCTCATCAGTCATTGTTTTCATATGAGCTACGACTGCATTTGCATAGCACTTACCAGGAACAGTTGCTTTTGGGTGGTGGTGTGCTGTAGCATTCAGACCAGCTCAAGGTACTGGGTTTTGTTAGGGAAGTACTAAAACTGAGGGATGTGGTGGCTGTTTGGTGTTTTGGTGCTTTGTTTGTTTCCCCCCTTCCACCCCCTCCTCTTTTCTTTTTTGTTTGTTTTGGTTGGTTGGTTTTGTTTGTTTTGGGGTTGGCCCCCCCTTCCAGTTTGTTGCCTATGTTGCCAGCTGTTTATCTGTTATTGATACTGCTTGCATGCCTTGAATATGCTTTGAAGTACAATTATTTAAAGCATAGCTCTTCATATTAGGGGTCTTTGTACTATTTCATCAAAAGGAAAGTGTGGCTTGCAATGTTCCTATTAAGGTGAAGCTAGCTCTTGCAGGACAGGTGAAGGTACTTGTTTAAAAACCTAGGAGTTTGCATGGACCTTGTCTCATAAGTTCTTCTTTCTTGCTCCTTTTGTTTTTATTTCCTTTCTACAGATCTCTGTTAATGAGTATGTAATTAGTGTTTGATACCAGAAGGGAAGTTGTAGTCGGGGGTGGGTGGGGATGGGGTGTTGGTCTCTTCTCCCAGGCAATCAGCACCAGAGCTAGAGGACACGGTCTCAAGCAGCACGAGGAGAGGTTTAGGCTGGATGTTAGGAAGAAGTTCTTCCCAGAAAGAGTGATTTGGCATTGGAATGGGCTGCCTGGAGAGGTGGTGGAGTCACCATCACTGGAGGTGTTTAGGAAGAGACTGGATGGAGCGTTTGGTGCCATGTTTTAGTTGATCAGATGGTGTTGGAAGCTAGGTTGGACTAGA
The DNA here is from genome assembly GCF_014839835.1 of Dryobates pubescens. NCBI lineage: Eukaryota > Metazoa > Chordata > Aves > Piciformes > Picidae > Dryobates > Dryobates pubescens. Next base: position 5,344,376 of record NC_071619.1, on the reverse strand, counting down.
TGATCTTGAAGGTCTTTTCCAACCTGGTTAATTCTATTCTGTTCTATTCTAAATGCAAATAATTTGCAGGATAATGTGGCAGTGAATATTTTTTTGAATTGCTGTGTCCAGCTTCAAGGAAAGTAGGACAGCAGATAGTGGTTCTTGTTCAGCCGGGTTCCTGGTGAGAAAATTGAGCTGTGATTTAGTCAGCTTGTTCAGCATGGCCTCTGGACTTAGATCTAGTCTACTGATTTATTAAAATGAAAAGCAAACAAAATAAGAGCTTCTTTTAAAATGATACTTATTTTTGGTGATTATCTTTCCACATTGTAGTGGAAGAAATGAGCATTTCTGTGTATGGATTTGTATTCCTTATCATCATTGTAACATTTTAAAGAGTAGGATAGTTGGTTTTCCCAGTGGGGAAAGGCCACTAGAGATGTGTATTAAGGCCTGAAGTACAGAACATAATCATAAAGGATGTAGAATATGGGGCAAATAGTGAAGTCAGAGTGTGCTGAAGATACTAAGCTCTTGCAAAAAGCTTTTATGATAATAGATTATTGGATTTCATCTGCAGTTTTATTACTCTATATAGATTAATGTGAAATAATATATATGAAAGTAGGAAAAGGGTTCTATTTCTACATTAAATGAATTTCTATATGTAATGAATCTTGAGCCATCTATTATAATTCAGGAAAAAAGTTACAGCAGCTAGTTGTATTTTAAGTGTCAGCTTAGTAGTTGTTGAAAGAACAAATAATGTTAGGATGGGAATAGAGAACAAAGTGGAAATCATTATTATGCTACTGTGCAAATTCATGGTTCACTTGCATTTTGAATGATATGCCTGATCTCTGTGTTGCATCTCAGAAAGCATATAGGGGAATACAAAAGATACATGAAATACCAGCAGTGGGGGTGATCAAATGCAGGTATTGCATACAGGGAACAACTAAATAAGCAAGGATTTTCAAGCTGGAAAGGGGACAGTGGAGAGAAGGGAGGGAAGGAATAATTCTGAGTGAGATGAAGCATGTGAACAGGGTATCATTATTCATCCTCTCATCCAATACTTAATGATGTCAGTTAAATTGCCAAGAGGTAGGCTCAGGACAAAACCAGTTCAGATGTCTCTTCATATTTATGTGGAAATCATCCCTGCAGGATGTTCTAGATGCTGCAAGTTTACGTGAGCTTACATGGTCAAACTCTTAGGAGAAACGTTAACCTAAAACCAATATAGAGGTGCAGCATGGGCTGAGAATGTGCCTGGGCTGTAAGTTAAAGGTGGTGTAACACTGCTGGGAGCATCTGTAGAGATTTAAAGGCTTTCCTGGTAGCCACTGTAGACTGCTGTCATTTTGTGTGAAGGATAATATAAATTTTATGTAATACTTTCTTGCTACTGAACTAGAAGAACTAGAAACCTTATTACTGTGCAGAGTAAGAAAGCCACTCAATGACATAAAGTAAACAGAATTGGATATTTTTTTTGTTGCTGGTTGGGTGTGTGTGTTTGTTTGTTTGTGTTTTTTGGGGGGGGGGAGTGAGGATAAATAGTGTGCTAAGAAATATGAAGAGAGATTTTAGTCTTTCCCCAGTCCCAAATTTTCTTCCAAATTCAGAAATAATCTATTGGCATGTTGATAATATGTGTTCAGTTATGCTGTCTCTGCTTTATTACAGCTCTCTTTCCCCCCCTCCCCTTTTTTTCCTTTTGTAGGTTAACAGAACCTTCTGGATATTTAACAGATGGACCAATAAATTATAAATACAAAACTAAATGCACATGGTTGATTGAAGGATAGTAAGTATTTGTTTTCCTAGCTTACATTTTGTGAGAGTTTGGTACTGTGGATTGTACAGATCTGAAGAACTCCTCAAGTAGAAACTGCATATGGATACAATATAAACAATTTTGGATTTGTTTTTGCCTTTTTTTTTTTTTTTGGTGTGTGTGTTTGAATGCAACAAACATTAAAACAAAAAAAAAACAACAGAAAGAAAATGAAAGGAGGATTTTTCAGGGTTGCTCATAGCTGGCCAAGTTCCATTCTCATTTACATTGTTGGCAAAAGTTAGACTGACATTGGAATTTGGCCATTGCTGCGAGCTCTCAAAACCCTGTGATAAATTCTCTGCCTGTTTGAATACCTTTACATAAATTCCAAATATGTTACAGAATCTTGTGATTTAACTCATTATCTTACTCTTCCAGTGAGAAATCCAGAAAGGCTTCACATACAGAACGCTTCCAGCCTAAGGATAGTTATTCAGTTACATGCTGTCCAAAAGTTAGTGCTGCTATAACGTATTTTCTTTTGCATTTTAGTTTTCCTCAAGGACTTAATTTTAAAATCACATTGTGCCCACAATTGATGAAGAGTTTAGATGCCTCATGTCTGTTGCTAATTTTTCAGTCAATGCAGCACAGCTACAAAAAGAAATAAATGAAACATATGCATTAGTATGACAAGGGTTAAAAGAATCACAGAATCAGTCAGGGTTGGAAGGGACCACAAGGGTCATCTAGTTCAAATCTCCCTGCCATGGGCAGGGACACCTTACACTAGATCAGGCTGGCCAGAGCCTCATTAAGCCTGGTCTTAAACACCTCCAGGGACGGGGCCTCAGCCACCTCCCTGGACAACCCATTCCAGGGTTTCACCACTCTCATGGTGAAGAACTTCTTCCTCAGGTCCAGTCTGAATCTCCCCACCTCCAGCTTCATTCCATTCCCCCTAGTCCTGTCACTACCTGATATCCTAAGTCCCTCCCCAGCCTTCTTTTAGGCCCCCTTCAGATACTGGAAGGCCACAATAAGGTCACCTCGGAGCCTTCTTTTCTGCAGACTGAACAGCCCCAACTCCTTCAGTCTGTTCAGCTGGGCCGTGGGTCAGAATTTTGCTGAAGAACTCAGCTAGATCTGAGCACTGCTAACGTTGCAAAAGAAAACTACCCCCTTCTGTATACCTGTGTTGTCATAATCTTAGTTACTTTAGATGTCTACTCTGTTGTTCAACAATGATTTATTCAATCAAATTTTCTCTTCACTGTGAGGGTGGTGAGACACTGGAACAGTCTCCCTAAAGAGGTGGCGAAAGCCCCATCCCTGGAGGTTTTTAAGGCCAGGCTGGATGTGGCTCTGAGCAGCCTGATCTAGGGTGAGGTGTCCCTGCCCATGGCAGGGGGGTTGGAACTAGATGATCCTTGGGGTCCCTTCCAACCCTAACAAAGGTACGATTCTATGAATTTTGTTCTGCTGGCATGCAGATTGTAATTTAAACACATCAGTAATGAAGTTATAGGTAGTTTGTGAAATCAGTTTGGTGGAAGCTTCAGTATTTGGGTAGCTAGGCTTTAGCTGAATATGTTTGTGATATAGGTAGACTTCTTTAACCGAGCTAGCTCAGGTCTATTTGCACTGTGCTGCGCTGTGCTGAGGTGGAAACAAGCCTGTATGCAAACTCTCCTCTGAATCTAGTCTTCACTCTGCTCCTCCTCTTTGCAGGAGGCTGTAGAGTGTGTAGCAGGAGGAAACAATATGCTGCACAGTATGTGGAAAAGTAATGCAACCCAGTACCATAGTGCAAAATGTCAACACATATGGATGCTGCATATGTATCAAATTTTCTTAAAAACTGAAAGAAGAACTCTCTCCAAGTGATTTCTGGAAAAAAATCCCCACAACAACAACAAACAACCTGAAAAAACCAAACAACAGAACATGTTTTCCAAACTGACAAAGTGCACCCAAGTAGAGGGGGGGAAAGAATAAAATACTTTAGTAAGTATGTATTTAGTGAAAATAATCAGGATGTTTAATGGAATATCTGTGGGAGTCTGCTTTGAAATTCCATTCTGTCGCATGAAAAAGTTCCCCTTTCAGAAATCTTGCAGTCCCCATCTGGCTGTCTACCAAAACCTGATGAAATCTGACTGCCAGGTGTCAGATAAGGAGGGGTGGGGAAGGAAGAACCGCCCCCCCCCCATCCCCTCCCCAGTATAGTACTGGAATGAGGACATGTAGATGATTTTTGTCTTACAAGAATTTTTTAAACCTCATAGTCCTGACATTGTAAAGTAAAACTAGTGTATTACAATGGGACATTTAACTGCTAAAAATTTGTGGTTCTGAATAGTGATAAAACCTGGTGAGAACTTAAGTCTGCTCAAGTTACTTTGGGGGTTATCAGACTTGGAGTGGAGGTGTTATTTTTGACATTTTCAAAGATGAAGTGAAATACTTGTTTGCTCTGTGTTTTGTTATTTGACACCAACATGTTTAGTTCTTGAAATGTTTCAATAGCCCTGACATGATCAATTTTGCTTTAAGCTCTTTGTCTTCTGAGCTTAACACTTCTGTAAATAATGTTTCACTTGTTATTTTTTCAGCCCAAACGCCATACTGAGGTTAAGATTTAATCACTTTGCCACAGAATGTAGTTGGGACCACATGTATGTGTATGATGGAGATTCAATATATGCACCTTTAATAGCTGTGTTCAGGTGAGTGTATTTATTTGCTTTTTGGTCCAAAGAGTCAAGTATAGACAGTTTTACATCGTGAAGAATAAAATAACATTAAAGGCTTTAATTTGAGTTGCTTGCTTGGTTCTTTTAATTTTGTGGGAGCATGCATGTGAAGTCATATTAAAAATAAAGTGCAAACCCACTACATTTTCTGTTAGGTGGTAGTGGCAGAAATCCATTATGTGGCTTGTATTTGTTGCTGACATTGCATGGAGTGTTAATGCTTATAGACTGTCAATCAGAAATGTGTTTTCCTGTAGGCTTCCAATAATGTCCCCTGAGTTTTAATGTGCATTAAAATTGGCACTGGCTGATGATGTTAGTCTCTGATGCTACTTAAGGGAGAACTGCAATCTGTGGCTCAGGCAGTGTTGTGCTATGTATAAGTTATGAAAAGTGTCTGCTAAATGCCTTCTTCATTTCTATATGTGAAGAGGCTTGTTCAGGGCATTTGATATGAAAACTGTCTTAAGCTCTAATTTTGGAATTATTTCTATATCTCTTAACACCTTTCCAGAACCTGGCCTTTTGTGGAAATTACTTAATTATTGTACTTTCCAGGTTTGAAGTTCTTTAACAAAACAAACTTCTAAAGGTGCAAATATTATGTAGAAACAGAATTCACGCTTAGATGCAGTGTTAAGCACCAGTCTGGAGGATATATATACACAATTCAAAGTTAAGTTTCTAAAATCATACTGACAGTGCATGCACCCTCAGAATAATCTCATGGGAATACAGAATACAAAATTAACCAGGCTGGAAAAAGACCTTTGAGATCATCAAGTCCAACCTATGACCTAACAGCATCTAACCAACTAAACCATGGCACATCTAGTCACTTTTTAAACACTTCCAGTGATGGTGACTCCACCACTGTCCTGGGCAGCCCATTCCAATGGGCAATGCTGAAATCTTGCATTACTGTGTGAGAGAAGAGGTTTCTTGTTTTGTTGTCCTGTGAAAAGCTGCCTTACATTACAGAAGCTTGGCCAAGTTTTATATACACTTTATATATATATACATAAAAGAAGTTTTAAGTGAGATTTATATATATTTTCTCTATATATAATTAAACACAATAACTAACTTGCTCCTTTCTTTTCTCCCTCGCTCCTTTCTTTTCTCCCTCGCTCCTTTCTTTTCTCCCTCGCTCCTTTCTTTTCTCCCTCGCTCCTTTCTTTTCTCCCTCGCTCCTTTCTTTTCTCTCTCGCTCCTTTCTTTTCTCCCTCTTTTTGTTTTTAATTATTATTTTTTTTTATCCAAAGGCTGACTAAAAGCATTATTCTCATTTTCTTTCCCAGTGGTCTAATAGTCCCCGAAGTGCGTGGAAATGAAACCGTTCCTGAAGTAGTTACTACATCTGGCTATGCATTGCTACACTTTTTCAGTGATGCTGCTTATAACCTGACTGGATTTAACATTTTTTACTCGTAAGTACTTTTGAATAATCAATGACATTGTTAATTTCCCTGTCGAAATTCTACTGTCCTGAGTGAAGCTATATGACCATTCCAAGATGGTTTCTCCTATCTCATGTGTGTATCCCTTCCAGTACTTATCTACCACCTGTAGCTGCCATATGGAAAAGGAGGGAGATTAGATCTGCTGCCACGCCAATTCCCTGCTCTTCAACTGGGATCACTTGCTGATAGATTTATTTTTTGTTCATTTTTTTTCCCTTCCTCAATATACTTCTATGACATTCGAAACTGAAGTGCTGCTTTTATTTTTATGCCAGCCACTAGGGTTGTATGCCATTTTTTTTCTCTACTTCTTGGGCACCTTCCTTTCCTACTTTTCATTGTGGTCTGTATTTTGCTTTCATGATTCTTATCTTCATTGTCCTTTGTCCACTTTTTAGTTTCTTTGAGGGCAAAGTCTAATCTGCTCCAACTATGCTTTTTCCTCCAGCCTGCTTTTCTGTGTCTGCAGCTCTGCAGATGCATATGATAGATCTGAGCCTTCACCTTCTCACATGCAGCAACTGTTAGTTGCAAGTTCTATCTCATTTGGGACATGCTTGTGACACAATATAATGTCTGTTTATACTGGATGTTCTAGTTAAATAGGGGATTGCTTAGTCCTCTTTCTTTGTGTGATAGTTTTCCCATGACTGAAGATACTCTTCTTCCTTCCTTCCTTTCAATTCCTTCAGCTTCTGAAATACCGTTTTTGAGATGTGGTAGCCAGTGCTTTACTTGAAGTGTGGAAGTGTATGTAGCATTTTTGTCATATTCTTTATTAATTTAAAGTTCCTATTTGTGTTTCTGACCATAGGTTTACTCTTGGCAGAGTTCCTTGTTAAATTGTCTATGGAAAGACTGTTTCTGTTTCAACAGCAGTTTGCCTGTTTTCTACCAGATGATAAACAGCCATTCAGAATTTGGGCAACCTCATTAAATATCTTATCACAGTATAACTAAGGTTGGAAGAGACCTCGAGGATCATAGAGTCCAACCTGTCACCACAGACCTCATAATTAGACCATGGCACCAAGTGCCATGTCCAATTTCCTCTTGAACACCTCCAGGGACGGTGACTCTACCACCTCCCTGGGCAGCACATTCCAATGACGAAGGACTCGCTCAGTGAAGAACTTTCTCCTCACTTCGAGTCTAAACCTCCCCTGGTGCAGCTTGAGACTGTGTCCCCTTGTTCTGGTGCTGGTTGCCTGGGAGAAGAGACCAACCCCTTCCTGGCCACAACCACCTTTCAGGTAGTTGTAGAGGGCAATGAGGTCACCCCTGATCCTCCTCTTCTCCAGGCTAAAATCTTGTATTGGAAAAGGCAGTCTAGAAGACTGAATATCTTAATTTTTGTCAGTTGATGTCAGTAAAATCCAATCACCTGGCTGACTTCTCTGCTGTGATTAGGCACATTTTTCAGTTATCCCTGAAGCTTTTTGTTGCACTTTTTTTGCTTGTTTGTGTTGGGAGCAAATGGCATTATGACATAGCATTCTCAAGATATGAGTATGTGCTCTGCATTCTTTTATGACTCAGTAATGTGGTGCATGCTAGATAGCATTACTGAATATTTTGGGAGAAGATTTAAAATAAGTGGGAAAAAAACCTTCCAGTTTTTAATTCTATTACATGTATTACTCACAAAATTTTATGTACTCTTTTCTTCTTCTTCTATTTCAATGGGTGCTTTGAAATGTCTTTTTTTTTTTCAAATGAGCCAATACCAATTCATTTAATGGTGAAAGAAGTACCTATGATTGCTTTTCATAGCTGCATTAACTGACTAAAATCCCATGCCAATTACAAACAACAATAGTTACTTCAGAACTCTCTGAGTAAATTTTGTGTTCCTTGGAGTCAGGAAGCCTGCTTCCAACTCTCTTGATCCAGTTTTTCTCATTCTGTTTGCATCCTTATCAAAACTGTTTGCAGAGGAATGCTTCTACTTTCAAACTGGTATCTTTCTGTTATTGCTGGCAAAACTTAACTCTTCACGTTCCTGCAGAGCACTCTTCCTGTGAAGGGAGAGGTTCCTCATGGCAGTTAATGCCATGTGTGGCATTTTCATTTCAGATGTGGAATTTTCTTTTTTGGTAGTGTAACAGAATCAATCCTCTGAGGTGTGAGAGTCTCTTAGAAAATGAAAACACCTCTCCTGACTGTCCTTCTACGACTGCACTTGGGCAAAGGCCAGCCTTCAGCTCACTTTTTCCCAGTTCTTTCTTCATTTGGTATGAGCAAGTAACACTATGAATGCTCTCACATCTGCAGGGAGCAGTCTGTGTTATCATCAGGGATTTGTAGTAACAGTTTATTCAGATTTTTCAACCCAACCCTTTGCTGTGAGTCACCAAAAGAGGTTTCAAATCTTTTTTGGATTTCACCAGGCACATACTGCCTGCCATTATGTTTGTGGAAAATCTTTGACCCACATACTTCAGTGTCCTCCCTCCCAGGGAATTGCCCGTGTTTCTGGACCCAGTTTGCATACTTTTGCAGTGCAGTTGCCAGTGATCAGGGGGTTTAGTTGGGCGTATCACAGCAGTGCTAACTTCAGTAACAGTCACAGACTTCTCTCAGCGCAGCCTTTCCTCTTCCTGCATCTCTGACTGCAGAGCTAAGGAGGCAAGATTAAGGTGGCTCTACTATTAAGAATTTAAGATATAAAGTGCTGCCTGTAAGTAATGTCAGGGTACTAGCCATGTTGTATTTTTCCTTACAAACCTTTTCCAGTTTTGTTGTTAACAGTATGTTAGACATACTGTTTTATAGCACGGACCAAAGCCACTTGGGAAACCCCTCTGACTGTAAGCCTGTGGTGGAGAGTTTAAGGGTTACTGCTTGCAGTCACTTCCAGCGTGGATGTTCCTAGAGATAATAAACATTTGAAGTGACTGACTGGAGTTCTGATACTGGAACAGAGGAAAGAGTAGATGGTGATCTGTCCAGGCAGGGCCTGTCCTTCTGCTTAATGTCAATACTTCTTGTTAATGAATGTGATGTTTGTGATCCTGTCTGCAGCACAGACCTTGTGTTTAAGCCTGGATGAGCACCCTTTCAGCTCACTTGTCTGTGAGGTCGTGATTACACTTGTATTTTGTCAGTAGATAGAAGAAGGAACTTTAATAAATAACTCTTGGAATAGAATCATAGAATCAACCAGGTTGGAAAAGACCTCAGAGATCATCAAGTCCAACCTATTACCTAATACCTAACACCTCATGGCTTTAAGTGCCACATCCAATCCCCTCTTGAACACCTCCAGAGACTGGGACTCTGCTGCCTCCCTGTGCAGCACATTCCAATTGCCAATTACTCTTTCTGTGAAGAACTTTCTCCTCACCTCAAGCCTAAACTTCCCCTGGTGCAGCTGGAGACTGTGTCCTCTTGTTCTGGTGCTGGTTGCCTGGGAGAAGAGACCAACCCCAATTTGGCTACAACCTCCCTTCAGGTAGTTGTAGAGAGCAGGAAGGTCTCCCCTGAGCCGCCTCCTCTCCAGGCTAAACCATCCCAGCTCCCTCAGCCTCTCCTCATAGGGCTTGTGCTCAAGACCTCTCCCCAGTCTCGTTGCCCTTCTCTGGACACGTTCAAGTGTCTCAATGTCCTTCATAAATTGAAGAGCCCAGAACTGGACACAGTACTCAAGGAGTGGCCTAACTGTCAGATAAAACCACTGTCATCAGCTGCTGGCTTATCACTTCCCTTATTTTACTTGTGTGGGTTTTTTTTTTTCTTTTCAGAATTAATTCTTGTCCTAATAACTGCTCAGAACATGGAAAGTGTACAACCAGTGTGTCCATACCAAGCCGGGTGTACTGTGAGTGTGACAAGTATTGGAAAGGAGAAGCCTGTGATATTCCATACTGCAAAGCCAACTGTGGCAGTCCAGATCATGGGTACTGTGATTTGACAGGAGAGAAGCTGTGTGTTTGCAATGACAGCTGGCAAGGTAAGGCTTTGTTTTGTAGAATCAAGATAACCTTTATAAAACAACCACCTTTAATACTTGCCACCTTGTATACCTTTGGCATATTCAATGACTAAACAGAAATGAAAAAAATAACTTCTGAAGTAAATTTTCACATGAACTGTGTGTGTTTTAATTCCATAAAAGGCTCATAGCTGTGTTATTTTCTGCCTGAAGATACTGACCTAAACTTGCTTATGGTGAGCAGTCTTCCTTTTGTGTCATTAATTTGAAGGTTTTAAAAACCAAGGCAGTAATTACTGAAGAGTTGTGAGTAAGGTCCTCTATAGCCTAGCTTCCTTGTTTATTAATTTCTTTGATGTCTAGGTAGATTTGATTATATATACATTTTTTTGTTTCCCCTTCTAATTAATGTCACATCATTGCATCATATTGTCAGTGCTTCCTGAAATAACTCTTTGCTGTATGGTTTAGCTGTGTGTTAATTGCATAGCCTCTTAATGAAAAAAGGAAGGTGAGCTGCTTTGTTATGTTAGTAGAAGAATATCTATGTGGACATGTACTGTGGAGTAATGGATGTAAGCATGTGTTTTGCTCCCAGTGCCATAAATAATTGTTTCTTCTTATGGATCAATTATTTAAGATCCTAAATGTTTAATTCACATACTATAATTATGCTAGATGTTTGTGATTCTTTTAAAAATCCTTTAACAATTCAATCAGAAGTCTCAATTGGCTTAGCTTGCCCTGATTTTAAGAGAAGAATGGCATTTTCAAATAAATATTAAAATACTTCCAGATTACTTATCTGTTATGCCCTCTTCCCATTACTTGCTGCCTCTCCTTTCAGTGCTGTTTCTTTTTACATGTCAAAGGAAATGACTTTTTTATTTCTATTAGCTGTCACACCTATTAGACCAAAGACACCATGAGATTTAATACATTTATCTTCTTAATAATTAATGAAGTTGTTCATTAAAAGGCAGGCAGTGCACTCAGTGAGGAAGTAGATTAGAGATATGGCCATAGAATGGAAACAGTGCAGATTTGGTACTGAGAGCCTTCCATGATTACAGTGCACACAAAAAGATCCTGAATGCTTAATGTCTGTAAAGTTGTGAACAAAACTTGAAGCCAGCGTACAACACTTACTTGTCCATTGATGCCTTGAAGTTTCAGATGGCTGTATACAAAATGGGGGAAAGTCACAAGTCTTTGGAAAGGCTTTTTTTAGGTTTTGCCTTAGTTTACAGTGCTATGCTCTTCATTAGAAGTTTTGAGCACACACACACACAAAGTCCATCTATCACTTCTAGTACCTTCTTTTCTGCTAGCATTTCTGTGCAATGCAGCTTCCTTCTCTTTCCTGCAGTGAGTCGGGTCATGCAGAGATAATTTGCTTCATTGTGCCTTGGATTTTCACTGAACCTACAGAGGTTTCAATTTTAGTTTATTTTTTCTAAATCTAATTTTGTTTAATTTAATGACAGATGACCTAGCTTGGATACAGATTTGTTTTCCCTTGTTAAATACAAAACAAAACCAAACGTTCCTTAAGCTCTCTGGGAGACGACATGCTACTTTGTTCTATTCACCTATTTATCTGCTTCTGTGTACTCTGTAGTTTCTCAGCTGACACTATCCTTTATGTAGCTCATTTGCAACACTGGATTCATAACTGCTTCTATCTATCTTACTCTTTTTGCTGTCTGCTAAGTCTGTCTCTGGTAATACAATCCCAGGCTAATGTAGTGTCTGGCTTTCTGTATTTGCAAAGATAATTTTATGTTTTGAAAATTTTTCACATTTTGCCTCTTTTTTTTTTTTTTTTTTTGAGTATGTTTAGTCTCTGTATTAAAAATAAAGAAAGAAATTCTTGGGACTACACTGAGATGTGCAAAAACTTCAATCCGTGGTTCAGAACGTAGAGAAAGCATTTTGTATTTCACCGTGCATAAGGTTTTTTTCTTTTTCCAATGGTGACATCTTGTGGATGCTGTGGAAGGAGCACCCCTGAAGAAAACCTTTAAACCGAGTATTTTGAGTAAAGGGAACACTGTATTTTTTAAGGATAGAACAGCTCTTTTGAGTAAAAAGAGTCTTCATTATTAGATACTTCTTCCACAAAATTTATCTCGTAGATACTTGCTGCTAGTTCCATGGATATAGAATAAAACCATCAGGAACAGTGTGGCCAGCAGGAGCAGGGAGGTCATTCTGCCCCTGTACACTGCACTGATTAGGCCACACCTCGAGTACTGTGTCCAGTTCTGGGCTCCTCTGTTTAGGAAGGAGGTTGACTTGCTGGAGCGTGTCCAGAGAAGGGCAACGAAGTTGGTGAGGGGTTTGGAGCACAACCCTATGAGGAGAGGCTGAGGGAGCTGGGGTTGCTTAGCCTGGAGAAGGGGAGACTTGGGGTGACCTTATTGCTGTCTACAACTACCTGAAGGGGGGTTGTAGACAGGCAGAGGTTGGTCTCTTCTCCCAGGCAACCAGCACCAGAACAAGAGGACACAGTCTCAGGCAGTGCCAGGGAAGGTTTAGGCTGGAGGTTAGGAGGAAGTTCTACACAGAGAGATTGCCCATTGGAATAGGCTGCCCGAGGGAGGTGGTGGGGTCACCATCACTGGAGGTATCACAGTATCACAGTAACTAAGGTTGGAAGAGACCCTAAGGATCATCAAGTCCAACCTGGACTTGATGGGGTGCTTGGTTGCATGGTTTAGTTGATTAGGTGGTGTTGGATGATAGGTTGGACATGATGATCTTGATGGTCTCTTCCAACCTGGTTTATTCTATTCTATTAATTACAAGAAAACCTTTAAATCTTGGACGGGTTGGACTTGATGGTCTTTGAGGTCTCTTCCAACCTTGGTGATTCTGTGTGTGTGAATGCAAATAGCTTCATAATATTTTTCATTTTTAACAATTTTCACTTTGCTCTTTGTTAAAACATAAAATACTATTTTTTGGATAATGCTAATGATGTTAAATGTTTTGGAGATGGTTGGTCTCAGAATTCCATATAAATTCCAAAATGTAGTATTTACTTGAAATCTAGTTCATGTAAAATGTTAAGGCAACATAAAGGAGGCTGAAATTTTCCTGGAGTGATTCCTTTTCAGTGTGCTACACTCTGTAATGCTCTCCCATTACTGGCTGATCTGTCTTAATATTCTGAAGCAGCATGTGTCGATGTCTCCTGATACAGCCTGTCAATGTACCTCTTGGGGAGGTAAATAAGATGCCTTAAAACTATTGATTTGCTCTCTTTCTTTGCTAGGTACAAGCAAAAATGAAAGGGGACTGAGTTGAGATAAAAGTGGTGGTTCTTGCACTATTTGACCAGTTTAAGACGTTGAAATAAAGAAGTTTATAGAGAAGTGTTACCTCTTGCCCAATATGTGCCGGGAGCCAGCAAATTCTCCTTGGTACCAGGGAGAGAGTGTCTTCGATTATCTTGGGCTATAAATGAGCAGAGGAGATTTCAGAACAGTTAGCTTCTGAAATGGATTTAAAAAGTCAGGATGACTGGAAGGATTGCAAACAGTTCCACCTTTTTAAGAGTTAAGCAAACCATCATTAGCCATGCTGAAAATATTACTTAACTACTATGAATGTGTGTTATAGGCTTTAAAAAAGTAATGCTACAGCCCTTGTTGACAGATGTGTTCTTTGATTTCTTCTAGGAGCGTGATGTAATTCCATGTGAAGGAAAAAAATAACTTTTCACATACTAAATAAGTTAAAATCTGGTTTGGTTGTGGGTTTTTTTTTGTAGTATTGAATTTGAAGTTGCCAAGGGTTTGCTTGGAGAATTTTCCAATGGACAGTCTTTTTGTCTGAGGTTAAATGACATTTGAATAAAATATCTCAGGTACTGTATGTAATTTGGCCTTGTAAAATGTTCAGATAAGGTAGAACGATTCACTGTGTGGTAAATAAAGGAAGATAGCTTCTTTTGTAAGAGCTATAAATCATCCAGTTCAAAGTCATAATTCAGAAAATTGGCTTAATATCACTTAACATAAAGTGTCTGGCAACAAAGACTGCAGGCTGTGTCAGCAAAAGGAAGGTTGTCTTATCAAGCTGTGGTTGTTAGAAGACTTGCAGATCACTGTAGATAATCACATGAGGGATTTGGAGTAGGCAAGGACCTTTTCTCTGTGGTAGGCATTTGAAAGATAATGTTGGAGTACAGCAGCCAGTTTGGGGATCAGCACTTCAGGAGGGGTGTAAATACCAGCAATAGCTGAAGTCATGCCACAAAACTGATGTGCTTGCTAGGAAACAATCTTTTGATGGGGAGATTAAGGAGTTTGTGGTGACTAATGCTCAGTGGGAGTCCTTGCTGAGAGCTCCTGCACAGGCAAAGTGTACTTTTCTCCCTTGCTCAGTGTGATGTTCTTGTTGCTGGAACCTTTTGTACTGAGTTCAGACAGGAAAAGAAAGAGTTGAAAATTACTGAATTTAAGAGAGGCTTTATTAGTAGCTTGATCATTGAACATCAGTACTGCAACCAAAATGGGAGTTTGTGCCAAATGCTGAGAGGCCTGAAATAGTGAGATTTTGGCCTTTTTTGCCTTGATGTTCCTGAGCTGAAAATAGGTATTTTCAAAGAGGAAGAGGACCTATGATGTGAAATTTGTTTTGGGCAAAGCTGGTTTTGGAAGGGAAAAAAAAATAGAAGCAGGTGTCCTAACTATTATCCTTATGATAATGCCCTCTTTGTCATTTCACTTTTTTTTTTGCCTTTTCCCCCCTGACCAAGTGCAAATTCAGTCAGGAGAAACTGCAGTATTACAGTATGGGAGAGGTCCTGTTGTAGATATGTGCACTAATACTATGCATACACACAAAACCCCAAACCCAAGGAGTCTATTCCTCCCCTAATTTTAAGTTAAAATCCATTTGCTGAATTCTGTGTTTGTAAATTTTGCTATGTCTATCAAAGAAATCACAGAACATTAGAGGTTGGAAGGGACCTCCAGAGATCATCCAGTCCAACCCCCCTACCAAAGCAGGATCACCTACGTGGTCCACACAGGAATGCATCCAGGCAGGTTTTGAAGGTGTCCAGAGATGGAGACTCCACAACCTCTCTGGGCAGCCTGCTCCAGTTCTCTGTCACCCTCATGGCAAAGAAGTTTCTCCTCATGTTGAGGTGAAACCTTCTGTGTTCAAGTTTGTGCCCCAAAAGAGTGGTCCAAGGAAATTTTGCATATACAGAATTCATAGGCAAGGATCTGTGTCACCTGAGTGATTGTTTCATCCATACTAGAAATGCATTCTTCAGGTTCATGGTTCAGATTGAATTTAGTAATTTGTAAAATCATCAGATAAAAGCCTTGGAGGACTTTGTGCAATTTGTGAACAAAGTGCAGCTATAATAATTAGTGTCTGAAGATTCTGTGAGAGACCATTAAATGCCTCTGTTGTGAAAGAGAGGAAGTCACAGGTAAATGGAAAGCCAGGTTCAGCTTCAAATACCTTTGTGGTGTCATCTGATGATAGTGAAAGCAAGTTTAGTAGAATTTATTGGATTATTTGGTGTTCAAAAAAGCATTGGACGTGGCACTTGAAGCCATGGTTTAGTTAGTCATGAGGTGTTAGGTAATAGGTTGGACTTGAAGATTTCTGAGGTCTTTTCCAACCTTTTTGATTCTGTGAAATGGCTGGCTGCATTGAAGTGATTGGCAGCACTCTGTATGTGGCAAATAGGCTGAGACTGGGGATGGCAATTTGTGAGTTGTAATGAACAATGTAACCAATATAAAGCCTATGACCTAAATATGTATTTAAAATGCATCCACATAAATTTAGTAAGGTGGAATATGCAAACACTTGATTGAACTAAGGAATGAACATGTCCTGAACAGAAGAAGGAGATCAATAGCACTGATCACCCTGTTAAAGGAAGACTCTAAATTTAGCTCATTAATTGTAGCACCTTTATTTAAGAATAGGAAGAAAATTATTCAGGCAGCTCAAAACTTGTTGGCTTGATTGCAGCAGTATCAAGTTCTAGACTGGAACTGGAGAAAACAAAAAGCATGTAGTGTGAATGACCAGCAAAACATTGAAATGTGGACTTACAAATTATTTTAGCATGGATTATATTGATAAGAAAAGTGACAAGAAAATGCCATTTATGAACCTCAGCATTTGATGATAGAAAACTATTGAAACTGAGGAAGTCTGGGAATACAGAAGGAAGCACTGCTTCTTAATTGTGAAATGTGAGTGGGTGTGCTGAGCAGAAATTTAGGGTAGAAAGATAGAGAAAGTGATCAGTATTACTTAATGACTCATCTTGGAACTGATCTTGTTACATAATTTTGTGATCGAGTCATAAGACTGCTAATGACGTGGTAATACAAAGGTGGGAGTCACTTTAAATATGAAGCAAGACCAGAATATCCTGGGAGGAAAAAGGTTAGGATAATGTGTGTGGTGTAATTACTTCGGTAAAAAATGTGAATTTGGACATTTAGGGACTAGGAGTTCATTTTATAAGCCTGGTTTGAAATGTGGGAGGTGACATGGGAGAAAACTTGCTTGTCTATCTCCACTAGAATGGGACCTAATTGATATTCTTAATATTAAATGCTATAGGCTGTAAAGTGTCAAGTGCACTAGGATGATCAGTCACAGAAGCTACATGAAGACATTGCTGCTGTATTACAGTTTTGTTACTACACTTTTATGAATACAAATTGGAACAGGCACACAGGGAGAACCATTAGGAGAGTCAGGGCCATGGAAGATAGAGCCCTTGTACTCAGTTCTGGTGAGGGCACATCTTGAGTAGTGTGTCCAGTTTTGGGCACCACAATACGAGAGAGATGTGGAGGTGCTGGCGCAAGTGCAGAGCAGGGCACTGAAGCTGTCAAAGGGCCTGGAGAATAAATCTTATGAGGAGCAACTGAAGGATCTGGGGCTGTTTAGTTTGGAAAAGAGAAGGCTGAGGGGAGTTCTTACTGCTCTCTACAACTATCTGAAAAGATGTCATGAAGAGGCTGGTGCTGGTCTCTTCTCACAGGTAATTAGTGACAGAACAAGAGGGAACAGCCTCAAACTGTGACTGGACAGGCTTAGACTGGACAGGCTTAGACTGGACAGGCTTAGACTGGACATTAGGGAACACTTTTTTCCAGCAAGAGTGGTCAGGCATTGGAATGTTCTGCCCAGGGAGGTGGTTGAGTCACCAAACCTGGATGTCTTCAAAGGTCATGTGGATATGGTGCTTGGGGATATGGTTTAGGGATGAACCTTCTTGGTTGGACTTGGTGATCCTGAGGGTCTTTTTCAGCGTGAAGATTCCTGTGTGATACTAACAGAGCCTGGTTTGTTTAAACCAGTGAAATGAAGGCTAGGAGGGAGCAATGTTGCTGTTTCTGTGGGATATATAAACAGGCCAGCTCTTTAAGTCCAGTGATAGCAACACTAGTAGAAGACGAATTGGGGTAAAACAGGCCATCAGTGCACCTAGTTTGAAAACTGGAAGGAGGCTTTTGGCTGTTACAGCTGTGAAGTTTTCTAAAAGTTGTTAGCAGAGATATTAGGGCTTGATATCCTGCTATCATTAGCAGGGAGTCTCAAAATCTCTAATTCAGTGGGTCCTGACAGCTACTGCTAGTATGTAAAACCCCTGTTTCTTTTGGAGAATAGGAAACTAAATAGTTGTATTTTATTTTTGTTTTAGTTTTAATTTAAGTTCAATTTCTTTGATATTTTTAATATTACCAAAGAGTGTACTTGTGCTGCATGACAAAAAAAAATTGGGAAAGCTTTACATGCAATGTGCTTGCAGTAAAGACTGCTGTGGCATCAAGCCTTATTTTTTTATCAGCTTAGCTGATCCTGAGTGTGAGGCCTGAAGTCAAACAGTTAAAGGGCACAGTGAGTGGCACGCAGCAGTGGCAGACAGCGCAGCCCTCTTGGCTTCCCTGCTCAGACTGACCCTGCAGATTCCCCAAGGCCAGATCGCCCTTGGATGATCTGCTCTTCCTGGCTGAGGAAAGAAACGGGACTGAATAATAGCAACCAGATGGCATTTCAAGAACTGCATCAGCTTGTGTCCATTAGGATTTTGGACTGTTTAATTCATGGAGGAGGATGAGTCCTGGCACAGCTTGCTACCATGCTGCTTTAGCTGGAGACCTATCCAGTATTTCTCTGTCTAGCATTAAATCTCACTTGGAGCAAGACTTTTCTGCAGGAGAGGGGAGAAATAATTACATTCTGTATGGATGCTGTGGAGCTGTGCAGTGGCAGTGTGGGAATACATGAATACCTATACTGTTAGAATGCTAGTCAGCCATTCTTGAATAGCATTTATCTTTTAATTTACATGGCAGCTTTGTATTTTTATGTAGTTACTATCTCATCACTACTCTGTAAGAAAGGGAATTTACTGCTTGGTAAAACCTTCCAATAGAGTTTTTATTGGAAGTCTATTCAGATAGATTCTCTTTTCTCCAAAATATGTTTCATAATCTCAAATTCAGTATCATATGACAATTTTATTGGGTACTTGAGAATACAAATACTGGGTTTATATTTGTGGTGGCTGAATGACTGCTAAGGCAGTAATTTTCAACCCAAATGATCAGGTATCAGACAAGTACAAAATAAATAGCAATAAATATTTTCTTTTAATGCTTTGTTTAGATTGTGTGAGAATCATGACACTCATACTCAACACATCAATACTTTATTTATTTATTTCTGGTTTGCTTCTGGGATCCCAAAGGAAAAGATCAGGGCTGAAGATAGCAGATGATGTTATCTCATTAGGTGGAAATTGATCTTGTGGCTTGAACTAGTGGAGCAGATTGTTACTTTGGCAGTTCATGAAACTCCTCAATAAGAAGAAATTAGATTTTTTTTCTCTTATTTTGTGTGGGTAAATCGCTTTTTAAAGCTCTAGAATTTTTTCCTACCTTTGAAGATAACTTAATTGACTTCCAATGCAGGTTTATAGAGTTGTTTGCTGGTTTAAAAGCTTATTCCCTTCCCCACCCCCACCCCCCCATGGATTGAGTGACACATGAGGAAGATAAGGAAAAAAAATAATCAGATTTTAAATAAGTGGAGAAAAATCATATTTGAATAGAAAAGAATAAAACACAGCTTTCATTAGCTTTGTTCTGCAGCTGTTGTGTTCTCTGTGGCACTAAAGTCTTGTAAGTGGTGAATGTGATTTTTCTGGATAGAAAATGTATTTATGCTGAAACGGTGGTGGTGTTTAAGGTATATGTATTTAAGGACTAAAATCTGTAAATGATGTTTCTCAGTCCTGCATTTACCTTGACATTGTAAGGCAATAGCCATACAAAAGTATTGGCTCTTTAAATGTTTGAGGAGAAGTCAGTATGGTTGTATTGCTATAGGTCTTTTCAACTTTATGCTCTTTTTTTGTTTGTTTGGGGGTTTTTTGGTACCATTTGGTACTGTGATATGAATCTTTCTCACTTTCACCAAGAGGCAGTCCTGGCCATGCAGTCTTAACTTGTGTTGGCACAAGCACATGTATGCGTAAGGTGAAGCATATAAGAGAACACATCCAGATTAAAAGGCAGCCTGACTAAAAATGAAGTTTTTAACCTGGCTGCATTCCCTCTTCTGGCTGGTGGTGCAGCTCTGTGGAAACCAGTGCCAGTAGCAATGACAGCTGAAGAGAAAATAGTGAAGGGAGGCCAGGGGTGCCTTTTCTGGTGGCAATGTCGACTGATGCTGTTCTAATGCGTGTGTGGCTCATGCATGGGGCATTAGTGTGTTCTTTGAAGAAAACTTGCTGCTTCCAAGCTCCTGAGTTTGGGTGTGTATCCTTCCTCCATACCAGAACAAGACCAGGATATGTGGTGTTCCTATTTCACCTTTCCTGTTGTTCATTGTAGACCAGCAATGAAGCATTTAGGCTGTAGAATCAAGGAATGCTGGGGATGGAAGGGACCTCTAGAGATCACTGAGTACAACCTGTCTGTGGGTCACACGGGAATTCATCCAGGTGGGTTTGGAAGATCTCTAGAGAAGGAGACTCTAACCTTTCTGGGCAGCCAGTTCCAGTGCCCTGTCACCCTCACATTAAAAAAAGATTTTTCTCTTGTTCACATGGAATTTCCTGTGATTGATTTTTACATCCATTACTGAAAAGAGACTGGGTCCACCCTCCTGACAGGTACCCTTCAAGTATTTGTAGACATTGAGAAGATGCCCACTCAGCCTCCTCTTCTCCAGACTAAACAACCCCAGGTCTCTCAGTCTTTCCTCACAATAAAGATGCTCCAGTCCCCTAATTATTTCTGTTGCCCTCAGCTGGACTCTTCTCTGGTAGTTCCAAGCATGTTAGCATGCTGTTTATGACATTCTTTCAATCCCTGACCCGGTAAACAGCATAGCTAAGAGTTTTGCATTGCTAACATTCTCTACAAAGTTTTTTTTCCCTTGTCCTAGTTTTAATACAGTCGATGTTATCTAAATATGTTTTGGGTTTGCTTTATGAATTCTTGCAGTTCGCCGTCTCCAGAGAGGAGAAACTCAGATCAGTTGGCCGGAGAGTAGTTTGTGTGTTCTAGCCGGGATGTGCCACTAGAGGGCACTATTGATCACTGAATGTCTGCGCAAGAAGGGGAGCTGTAAAAGACGCCGAAGTGTTTCGTTGTGACTCGAGGCACCGTCTTTATGATTCTAAAGTCTTCCCTGATCAAAGAATGCTTAATCAATTGTTTATTTTTAAGCACTTTTAGATTCAAATTAAGTGTTTCCTCCAGTGGTTTAGCAAATCAGAATCTTGCTGAGATTACAATTCTATTACAGTATCTATTATTAATGCGTAAGAAATAATTTACTGAATTGTTCTTACTCTCATTAGACCTCATTCGAATACTATTAATCTTTTCTGAGGAGAAAGTATAATGAACAATGGGAATTGAGTGTCTCCATCATTTAATGAGCAGAAGGTAATTTGAATTCAAGTGGACATCATTCTTCTATAGAGTATTAGGAAAAGTTGACAACTAGTTAGCTGCAAATTAGATGCCTGCTTGTTGTAAGAAGCAATTGTAACAAGTTGCCCCAAACCTGATAATATCCATAGCAGAAACATAATCTCTTGTCTACTGTTTCTTACTCTATCTTACAGTTATTTTAGCTGTCAGAGGCCTTCATGTTAGGAACAGGTTCTTTACTATGAGGGTAGTAGAACACTGGTTGCCTGGGGCAGTGGTTGAGGCCCTGTCCCTGGAGATATTCAAGGTGAAGCTCAACAGGGCTCTGGGCAACCTGATCTCGTTGAGAATGTCCCTGATGACTGCAGAGGGGATTTGACTAGATGACCTTTGGAGGTCCCTTCCAACCCAGACCATTCTATGATTCATTCTGTTGCTACAACAGACAAGTTTAAAAGTTTTCAGTAAGAAGTTTTGTGAAAATCTATGTCCATGCATCAGTTGGATTGCTCCATCCTGATTTCTTCACAGAACCATGATTTTGGAAGACAAGCTTATGAAACCTTATACTGATTTTTAGGAGTAGATGCTGTTCCCTATCTGTTGTCTAATTCTGTCTGTTCTAATGTTTTCCTTTAGAAATGGAAGCATAGCATAATGGTTTACCAGATCTCCCCACAAACCTTTTTAAAGAGCTGGTGTAATATTTGGGATGCAGACTAGTAGGGTTGATTTGGTGGTGTTTGTGTTTTCTTTTTGGTGGTGTTTGGGGTTTGTTTGTTTGTTTATTTATTTAGTGTGCTCTCACTGAGTTCCCAAAGGTTATGCCCAGTCTGACTTCCACAGCTTTGGGTTTTAGTGCTGTCTAGTAGCTTGAGGGAAAGATTTATCCCAGTTAGACAAGCCAAGAGGGACACCACGTTGCTTATAATATCAGAACCAAATTACAGAAATAACTGAGGTATTGTAGAACATCTGTGTGCCATCACTGATGACAAAAATTTCAATTCCATGATTGACAATGCCTAAAATGGAACACACTGGTATCCTAAAAATTCAGTGTTCCCTGTGTAGATATAAAACCAGCCAGCAAATCATGTACAGTTACTGACAAGAGGCAAATAGTGCATATGCTGGATTTCTGTCCTTTTTTTTGGGTCTTTTGGGTTTTTGTTTTTCCCCTCTTCCCCCTCCTCTTAGCAAAGTTCTGAATGTATTCATGTTTTTAAATAACAAGATGTTAAAGTTCTCCTAACACCTAGAACGTAAGCTAATGATGAAGAGACAGCATTTTGGTTGTTACAGAACAAACAATAATAATAATAATAAAATCTTTCTGCTGCTTATTATTGTAATAGTATTTTAATAATAATAAACTTTAAAATTATATATTTTGCTGAATTTTCCTTATTTAGCAAAAGTTGGCTGAAATATATTCCAAAGTAATATATATAGGTACAGCCTAGGTAGCAGAATAATCTGTGTAGGATGATCTATGAAATTCAAACGCTGAAATAATTGTTCTTATGAAGCACTTCACAGTGTATTTTAGTCCTGAAAGATGATGCAGTATGCCATTGGCAAAGGGCTAATTTTCATTCCTGAGAATTAGTGTAATATAATCTGTATTGTAACTGTATTTACTCTAGTGTTACTCGCTTTGGTATGAGATTACTGTGCTTAGTTCAAACACCACATAGTTCTTCTCCAGGGGTAACGCGTATTGTACATTGTGCTACACATCTGAAGACCTACAGAGCACCTAAAAATATGCTGCATGACACCTTTCTTTCAATTTGTGGCTCATGCAGTATGTCTTTTTTTTTTTGAGGAGACTGCAGGAATCGATCATTTTTATGTGAGCTAACCTAATGCTTTCAATTTGACTGACATCCCTTCTTGTCATTTTGTGGTTTCTTTTTGTTTTTACTGAGCAGCTGTTAAACATAAAAGTGTGCACTGTATTTTATCAGCATGAGCAATCCTGACATCTGTAATTAAGCCTCCCCTGTTTCTGCTTTATTAGCTTTAACCTTCCTGTCTAACAGATTGTACCAATTGCACATGTGTTTACAAAACAGGTCCAGATTGTTCCTTGAACGTCCCTTCCACTGAGTCTTACTGGATCCTGCCCAACGTAAAGCCCTTCAGCCCTTCTGTGGGCAGAGCTTCCCATAAGGCAGTCCTGCACGGGAAATTCATGTGGGTGATTGGTGGATACACTTTTAACTACAGCTCCTTCCAAATGGTGTTGAAGTAAGTGATTCCTTCTTTGTTATATCCTTTCTGATGTGGCTGAGGGAAAGCAGATCTTGCCTGGGAGGTAGCCTCTGTCCTGCACTCTAACAAAAACATTTATGTGTGTACAGAAACATAGCGATGCTCAGGTTGGAAAAGACCCTCAGGATCACCAAGTCCAACCAGTAACCCTACTCTACAAGGTTCACCTCTGAACCATATCCCCAAGCACCACAACCAAACAATCTTTAAACACATCCAGGGTTGGTGACTCAACCACCTCCCTGGGCAGCACATTCCAACGCCTGACCACTTTTTCCCTGAAATCTTTTTTCATAACATCCAGTCCAAGCTTACCCAGTCACATCTTGAGGCTGTTCCATCTTGTTCTATCACTAATTAACTGTGAGAAGAGACCAGCACCAGCCTCTCCACAATGTCCTTTCAGGTAATTGTAGAGAGCAATGAGGTCTCCCCTCAGCCTTCTGTTTTTCAAACTAAGTAGCCCCAGCTCCTTCAGTTGCTCTTCATAAGAGCATTATAGAGTCTCACAGTCCCACTTACAGAAGTCCTGGAAGCCCTTATCAGACAAAGCAACTAACAGAAGTCCCAAACCTAACCCTCGCAGCATCCCTACACTGAAACCCTATGCAGATGAAGTAGCTTACTAACAGAATCAGAAGTCTCTAGCAGCCCTAACTAAAGCTGTTCCTAAGTATCTAACTCAAGAGAATGAGAGTCTCACTGTTGCTCAGAGTGGCTGTCTTTTATACTGTTACCAATCCATTTACAAGTAAAACCCAGCCACATATATAAGCTGAAATCTTTTCCCAATAAGAGGTGCCAGCATGTCAAGAAGGTGGCTTCTGCAGCATGTTCCAGTCAAAAGGTGCCAATGTGAGGATGTTGTTCTTGGCACACATGGAATGTTGTAGATCTGCTCTACGTAGAGTGCCAAAGAATTGGTCAGCTAAGGGATCCTGCAATTTGCATGCATCCAGCAGCTGCCCTCAGAACCATGGCTGCAACATATAACTACAGGAGACTTGTATTTAATGCATACACTCAGCCTGCTGGTGACATGCTAATAGGGTTAGGCAGGTCTTCCATATTTCACTTTTTTCTATTTATGACACTTAGTATGTATGTGTATTTGACCCCCTGTTGAAAACAAGTTTGAAACAGCTCGAAATATTACCTGGCTGATTTGGATGTACATATGTAGAGGCCCTAAATGTAGTAGAATAGAATAGAACAAACCAGGTTGGAAGAGACCTTCAAGATCATCACATCCAACCCATCATCCAACACCATCTAATCAACTAAACCATGGCACCAAGCACCCCATCAAGCCTCCTCCTAAACACCTCCAGTGATGGTGACCCCACTACCTCCCCAGGCAGCCCATTCCAGAGGGAAATCTCTCGCTCTATGAGGAATTTCTTCCTAACATCCAGCTTAAACGTCCCCTGGCACAGCTTGAGACTCTGTCCTCTTGTTCTGGTGCTGGTTGCCTGGGAGAAGAGACCAACCCCCACTTGGCTACAGCCTCCCTTCAGCAATTGCAAGTGTTGGCACATGTTTAGTAGTGTGCTGCTTTTTCCTGTTTTTGCTTACTTTGTTTCCTTCCATATGTTTGCAATAATCCAGAACACACCCCATCATCCTCAGTATTTTTCTTTCCTAATTCTGTCTCTTTTTAAAAAACCTCTTTTTTGTTTTCTTTTTTCCCCTCTCCTATTGCCTGTTAATCCATTAATGCAAATTTAATGGAAATTAAAATCAATCTTATAGCCAAGAGGGTGCTCAACATTGCATCTTCAAAGCAGTGCAGAAGATAGTGATATAAGCAGTTTAGTAAGGTGGGTTTCTTAAGTAGGTAGTAAGAGTGATCTTAGCAACCTAGTTTCATAACTTTCTTGTAAGTCTGGTAACTTTTATTGCAGTCCCATTTTTTTTTCTGAGGCTATTGATAGGTCCCTGAAAGAGCTGCTTCTGTTTTGCTTGATGAATGTTTAGTGCACTATCACAAGTTAGTACACTGTCACAACTGGTATATAGAATATATAGAATAAACTGGGTTGGAAGAGACCTTCAAGATCGTGTCCAACCCCTCAACCAATCCAACCCACCTAAACAACTAACCCATGGCACCAAGCACCCCATCAAGTCTCTTCCTGAAAACCATCAATGACGGCGACTCCACCACCTCCCCAGGCAGCCCATTCCAATGGGCAATCACTCTCTCTGTATAGAACTTCTTCCTCACATCCAACCTAAACCTCCCCTGGTGCAGCCTGAGACTGTGTCCTCTTGTTCTGGTACTGGCTGCCTGGGAGAAGAGACCATCATCCATCTGTCTACAACCTTCCTTCAGGTAGTTGTAGAGAGAGATAAGGTCTCCCCTGAGTCATCTCCTCTCCAGGCTAAGCAACCCCAGCTCCCTCAGTCTTTCCTCATAGGGCATGTGTTCCAAATATCACTGAACAGGTCTATCCAGCAGAACTTGGTCTGAACATATAAAAGCTTCCATTTCTCTGCAGGTAGAAAATGTTTACCTTTCTGTTTCTCTTCTAGCTACAATTTGGAAAGCAATATTTGGAACGTAGTACCTGTATCCAAAGGGCCACTCCAGAGATATGGACACACTCTTGCTTTGTATCAGGTTTGGACTCTTCAGCATCCTACTTAATGAATTTCTTTGTGTATGCTGTTAATGATCCTAAAATGATTCATCATGAATGTAGATTTTTGAGGATAATTCAGTTTCAGGACCCCAAACATTTTTGTATTAGTAACTACTTCAGTGCTTAGATGTATTGCAGAATTTCTGGGGGAAAAAATAGTTGTGCAATAGATGTAAACCACTTCTTAGCTTGACCATAAACCCTCAGAAGCTGAACTGGCCAATGAAACAAGTGTAATATTATTGGCATTGTGGTAAGGGAAGGTGAGCTGGGATCCAAGGGCAACACCAGCATGGGCAGTGCCCTTGCTGACAGGCACCATCAGGTGCTGATAACAGGGTCTTCTGACAGCCCCAGAAATGGCAAGTGATAACCCAGTCTGGGGACTATTGAGGGAGTCCAATCAAAAGCACAAGGAGAAGATAGAGCTACAATGAACGCATGAGGTCCATCTAGGAGACAAGCTACCTGCAGCACACACTGAGGTCCTTGCAGAAGGCTGTGTCAGAAGTAGTCAGGGACTGAAGAGCTTTGCCTGAGCTTCAGGTGTGGTTAGTCAGGGCCATTAAGGTGTGTTAATGCCTTTAAAGGCCATGACACAAAGAAATACCATTTTTATTTGTGTGTTATTACTCTTCCTCCAGAACTGGAGCAGTATTAAAATACAAATTGTTGTCCTATATTATGGTTTTAATCTAAGTTCAAATAAATATGAACTGCTGGCAGTTTTGCTTCTGCTGGTGGTATCATGTAGTCTGCATGCTGCTTTATTTAAAGCACTTGAGGCTTATTTCACTAAAGAAAAGGATAAGAAAAATTCTTTGTACTGATAGAATATACACAGAGAAATTACCTGTATTAAAAAAACCCAAACCTTTTGTTAATTCCTTAATTTTTGACTAGTGTTAGTCATGTCCCCAAAATACAAAGGACTAAAAGTGAACACAGTGCATACATCAGCCTTGCACAGGTGAAGACAAACTTGCTAACTGTGGTAGAGAAACATAGAAGTTCTATCACAAATTTTCAGTTGGTTGCACAAGACACTTCCAGCAAGGAAGAACAAAAAAGATTGGATCAAGTCAGACCAGAGTGTTCATCTAGCCAGGTAACAATCCTTGAGTAATGAATGCCTAGGGAAGAATATCAGCAAAAATACTAAACCCCTATATAGGCTATTTCATACCTTATATAACATTGTGCCATTGGCTCTACCTCTCCTGGTTATCCCTTCTGAGATAAAAGGTATCAGAGTCTTTAGTGCATTGGTACCTCAGAGATTGCTATCATAGAATTAACAGTCTCATTTTGTCCTATTAATTCTTAATGGTATTTTAGCTTTTGGAAAATTTGCTGTTGGCTTTGAACTTGTATTTTCACAGAACTAGTTCTTTATAACCTCAAGATCTCATTCTAGGCAATTCAAAATTCAGACATAATTGTTTTTTATGCTTATCCACACGAACGTTTATCCACCCTTTCTTTCACCCTTGGATTGTGCATTCAGTACTATGAGATTCTTCTGCAGTTCTTCCCTTTTGACATTGTCTCAGCTATTTTGAATAACACAGTATTGTCAGAAAAAATGTACTTTTTCCCTGTTCATCCCCATGCCAGATGGTTTTTAGCATGTTGGACAAACAAATCCCAGTTGTAGATATCTGTGCAGCACAGCTAATGGCCACTATTCATTTAAAAAGTGACCCTTTTCCTTGCCCCTATGCCCACAAACTTTTCCTTAGAGAATTATTTATACCTGTTCTTTCTGCCTTACTTGTCCCAAAGCCTCTTAGTTTCTTTAAGGCACAAGGAACATTATCAAGCATGTTTTGGAAATTCGAGGTAACTGTCAACCAGATTCTGGGTTTCTGCAGAAGAATCCAATGATTTGCAAGATAGAACTTCCATTTCCAGAAGCTGTTAGACTCTTCATCAGTGTGTCTGTCTTACCACAGTATCACCAAGGTTAGAAGAGACCTCAAAGATCATCCAGTCCAACCCATCACCACAGACCTCATGACTAGACCATGGCACCAAGTGTCACATCCAATCCCCTCTTGAACCCCTCCAGGGATGGTGACTCCACCACCTCCTTTCTGTCTGTTGCTTTTCAGGTTTTCAGCACTGTACAGTATTTTCAAGGGGGGATTTACATACTGCAGACAGAGATCAGCTGTTGTCTTTTTGATGCTGGTTACTTCTTGCTGATGGTTTTGCCAGTTTGGTGGTTTTGTGTGTTGTGTGGGGTTCCCCGGCCCCCCCCCCCCCCCCCCCCCCTTTTTTTTTTCCTTTCTTTTTTTGGTTTGGTTTGTTTTTACTATAAACTTCTGTTACTAATTTCTGCCACAGAAATACTTGCAAAGTCTACCATGAAGAACTCACATAGGAAAATTAACTGAATTTTATTACTATGGCCCAGGATTCTCAGAATACTCCTTCAGACTGTCTGTTTGCACCACAAATTACCTAGTTGGGTGTATTTCTCATGCCTCTGAAAAATTATAAGTTAGTACTTTCTATGTAAGTTTGCTGGCAGCTCATTAAACTGTTTCATGGCTTGTCTTTATATGTCTCTGTGGTTTAGTCTGCTGGAGTTTTTGAACCTTCATTTTGAAGTACACTTTTCCTTCTAACAGTCTCCAGAGGAAGAAGTTCTTTGCCATAAGAGTGGTGAAACCCTGGAATGGGTTGTCCAGGGAGGTGGTTGAGGCCCCATCCCTGGTGGTGTTTAAGACCAGGCTGGATGAGGCTCTGGCCAGCCTGATCTAGTGTGAGGTGTCCCTGCCCATGGCAGGAGGGTTGGAACTAGATGATCCTTGTGGTCCCTTCCAACCCTGACTGATTCTATGATTATCCTTCTGTTAAGCTTTGCATATTTTGTTAATTTTAATGGCAATTACTGTTGGATTTTATTATTTTTTAATAAGAAGCATTCACGTGATCTGAGTATGCCCTTAAAATGTCTTTATAATGCCTTTAAAGATACTATCATTTTAGTTGTACCTTTTAATTTCATTGTATGATTAGTTTTCCTTTTATATGTTGCTCCTTTTCAGGCTAAGGAGAATTGTAGGTGTGGTTTTGTTCTTTTTCTGGCATCTGTTGCTCTTCTGAAGACGCTGAACCCATACATGGCATGCCTAATATCATGGAGGGGGTTTTCATTATTAATGTGAACTAGATTCTGTGCATGCCCCCAGCATCAACTTAAAAATTGTGTGTGTTTCTTTTGGTCAGTTGCTTTACTCATTCCAAACATACCTGTTCTTTGAAAGGGCAGGTGTTTCTGACCACTGTCTTTGGTTATTACAGTCCTTGTAGAATGTGGACCTTATAGAATAGAGTAGAATTAACCACATTCATCATCAAATCCAACCTTTAGTTGAGAAACAGTCAAGCAATGCATCACTTAGCAGCTCAGAATGAAGGCTGTCATTTAACATTTTTATTTCTCAGTGCTAATATTTTCTCGAGGTAGTCCAGACTAAAGGGCAACCATTTGAGAGATACTTTACGAAGCAAATATTAAATATAGTAGGCTTGTGTTAATTCAGAGAAGTGTTTGGATCTCAGTGAGGAAATGCAACTCTTACCTGTAGCTTTTGTTAATCTTAACGAGCGTGTCGTGAAGAAGCTGTTGCTGTTGTCGAAGGCACACGTTAATTAGCAATTAGAATTCACTAGTAATCAACTGAGCACTGCTCTTGTCAAATAATTAACTCTGCTTGTACTAGTGTTTGTGTCAAATGTTAAAAATTACATGGACCAGAGGAAGCTTATTATGTAAGCTGAAGAAATGTCAAGGGAAAAAGTATGTCCTTTTACAGACAATTCTTAAATTGTTAGGATAAACTTTTGATACCTTTCCTTTTAGGTGTTCAGTGTCTGGGGGGGGGGGGGGGAAAAAGGCAAACACAAATAAACAACAAAAACACCCAAACAACAAAACCATCGGAAAAGTAGGTTAGTATGAAGAGTAGTAGAACATAACACCTAGAGATGGCAGCTTTGAGCTGTGTTTTGAGCTGTATACTAGTCATTGTGTAATGTTGCCTTTATAGTTAAGAGAAAAAAATATCCACAGAGAAGAAATTAGATTAAGTTTTTGACTTGAGCTCCTGAGATTTCAAAGCCTAGTGTTAGACTGCAGTGAGAGCATAGAGCTAGTATTGCCTGATCATGGTGCAAGGTAAATTGAAGCTGTATAATTGACTCTGTGGAGAATGAAATAAGTTACTGTGCCCATTTCCCTCAGAAAACTTCTTTAGTTAAAATTGAAGTACTGTACTTCTTTATTCTGAAGGAAAAAAAGATCAGAAGACTCCCACTGATGTATGGTTATAACAAGTGACTAAGACTTTTTATGCATTTCTGGAGGAGAGAGTATAAAAGTGTTCTTGCTTTTAGACCAACTAAACTGTTAGTACCTTCAGTGCCTCTTCAGACTGGTTATTGGAAAGGTGCAACCTACCTCCGTTAGCAATTGATTCTCCTGTATCTAAAGACTGTATATAGTTCCTGGCATCTTGATACTGAAAACTGTCAACATACTTTCAGATAATAGGACTATAAAGAGACTGGAGAAACTGGCTTTGAAGGTTTTTGGTATAGAATAGAACAGAATTAACCAGGTTGGAAAAGACCTTTGAGATCAAGTCCAACCTATCATCCAACACCATCTAATCAACTAAACCGTGGCACCAAGTGCCTTCCTAAACACTTTCAGTGATGGTGAATCCACCACCTCTCTGGGCAGCCCATTCCAATGGCCAATCACTATGAAGAATATCTTCCTAACATCCAGCCTAAACCTCCCCTGGCACAGCTTGAGACTGTGTTTTCTTGTTCTTTTGGTGGTTGCCTGGGAGAACAGACAAACCCCCACCTGGCTACAGCCTCCCTTCAGGTAGTTGTAGGCAGCAATAAGGTCTCCTCTGAGCCTCCTCTTCTCCAGGCTAAGCAACCCCAGCTCCCTCAGCCTCTCCTCACAGGGCTGTGCTCCAAACCCCTCCTCAGCTTTGTTGCCCTTCTCTGGACACATTCCAGCAAGTCAACATCTTTCCTAAGCTGAGGGGCCCAGAACTGGACACAGGACTCATGGTGTGGCCTAACCAGTGCTGAGTACAGGGCAGAATGACCTCCCTGCTCCTGCTGGCCACACTATTCCTGATACAGGCCAGGATGTCACTGGCCTTCTTGCCCACCTGGGCACACTGCTGGCTCATGTTCAGCCTGCTATCAACCAATACCCCCAGGTGCCTTTCTGCCTGGCCTCTAAACAGGATAGGGAGCTAGGAATATGAAAAATACTGGATCTCAGTTAGAATAAAGTAGAAAGGGAGTTGGGTACAAGGTGTGTATATGGTCACTGCTGGGAGTTTACTCAGTAGCAAGCTGCTTGTATCACAGAATTTGCCCTCATAATTGAACTGTTGCTCATGCTCCCCAAACAGTGGAAAGATGACTGGACATTGAGATTCGTTTCCTTTGAGACTGGCAATAGGAATGAAGCAAACAGACAGGCTGACAAAGTAGCACTTGTAAAGATGTTTTACAGTATATGGGGCATTTTATACACAATCAAATTTAATTTTACTCATTTGAGTTTTATGGATGTTACTTCCCATTTTAAAACTTTATTAAAAAAGAGTTAATTGTTTTTGTTTCCTTTCCCAAATTAATTAGCATTGGTGTTGAGTGTGTATATTTTCTGGTATTACTCTAATCAAAAGCTAGCAGTAGCAAAGGAAAAATGTGAATTTTTTTTTTTTCTGCTTTGGTTTGTTCTTGTTCTTTTAATGCCTATTTTTGTTGGCTGTTGTAGTGTAATTTGGAAGAGCACTAGAATGTGCAAGTATTTTCTACCTATGCTATTAATACTAGTGCTAATTAACTATTAATGTGGTTAATTCTTTCAACTGTAGCCAGCAACCATGCATAAAACTGTTGAAACAATAAATAAAGTAAGAGCATTCTTGATTAGGTTGATGTAATGACATACAGATTGGTGCAGTGGGTTCTATAGTGAAGCAGAATTTGGTCCTGTTGGGAAGCTTAGGTTATAGTAACCTGTAACTTAGTAGGTTCTTATTCAGTGGGAATATAGTTCCACAATAGGGTAAGTATATTTTAGGCTGGAGGTTAGGAGGAAGTTTTACACAGAGAGTGATTGCCCATTGGAATGGGCTGCCCGAGGAGGTGGTGGAGTAAGATTAGCTTATCACAGTATCACCAAGGTTGGAAGAGACCTCAAAGATCATGGAGTCCAACCTGTCACCACAAGTATAATTAAAATCATAGCTCCACTTTCTAAAGTTTCTTCAGTCTCAACATATAAAGTCTCTCCCTGTGTATTGTTTCATAAAGAGATCACATAGTTGAACAGACTTGTCAAGGTTGCTGGCATTCTTTTGAAGTGCTTTGAAGTTGAGCACTTCTTGGGGAAGGCAATAGGAAAATAAGCAGGTAAGGTTAGGATTGGAATCTCAGTACATACTCTTGAAGTTCTATGTGCTTGCACCTTCAAAAACATGTGATGATTCAGAAATCAGTGGCATGAACAGCCTTACCTGAACATACTGTGTTACTGGGCCCATTACAGCTGAAGGCTGCATGTACGTCTCTGTATTTTGGTTACTCCATACAGTATGGAACTGCGGTGGAGGAGGATTGAAGACTACTGGTTTGGGATGAACATAAGAACAGAAGTTCTGTTGCTTCACCATCACTGGAGGTGTTCAGGAGGAGACTTGATAGGGTGCTTGGTTGCATGCTTTAGTTGATTAGGTGGTGTTGGATGATAGGTTGGACACGATGATCTTGAAGGTCTCTTCCAACCTGGTCTGGTCTAGTCTAGTCTATAATAAAGCAGCCTGCAGGAGGAACAGTTAAGTGAAGATTGCTTTCCAGCCTGTCAGTCTTGATCTAATGAGAGGATTATGAGATCAAGTGGAGATGTTGATTATTGGGTTTTTGTTGTGTGGTTTTGTTGTTGGTTTTTTTTCCCTTTTGATATAACATATAAAAGAATATTTTTGGTGCTGTTACCCTGTTAAAGTGGCTGATGGTCTGGGGAAGAGAAGGGAAGGTTTTAGATGCTCCTGATCCGGATGGTACATATTGAATGAAGAAAATAGGTCTGTGATGGATGAGGTATTGCCAGATGACAGCTTCCCTTATATTTTGCCTGAAAAAAAAGTTCCAGAAATGTCTTAATGGTGTACAGGTTTGACTAGATTTTAAGGAGTTTCAAGTTTATATAGAAAACAAAAGTTTTCTTGTTTTCTTACTTTAGGTTTCTTATCTTACTACTTGATGTAAACTAGCAGGACTCAAAAATTCATTTATATACTACTGCATGGGTGCAGGTTATGGGGGGGGAGGTAACCAGACTGGTAGCCTTGTTTTAAGGACATGAAGAATGACTGTTCTTCATGTGGTTTGAGTGACATTTTTGACCAAATATGCAGGAACAGATTCGATTTATGTGAGAATTAAGGCAGAAAACTTACTTCTGGGAGATCAACTTCTCTGTGTAGCCATGATACAGTCAAGAAACAGAAAATTAAGTGTTTATTTTAACATGATTAACTTGCTTCAATTTCATTAGAAATGGATTATAAATTCCCCCCTTATTGCCTTTCCTTTACACATTATTATTATTATTAATTTTTTTACTTCTTGGTGGTAAGTATCAGATAAGATTCTTTTGGAATGCAGGCAGAATTTGCATATCAGTGTAATGTTCCTAGGTGCAGCCAGAGCTGCTGATAAGTATTGTTCTTGTAGAGAAAAAGAACAACTGCAAAAGTCTAACAAATCCAACCACGATAAGCCTTAGAAAAGTCTTGAATTAGTGCATTTATATGACATATAAAATCAGTATTAACACTGAGATACAGGCTAGGGAAAGGAGGCTGTCCAAGGTCAAAGGAACTAATGATTATGGCTCTCTGTTTAAGTTTCAGCGTGAAGTGTGCAGAAGAGTTATTTGGCTCTGCTTTATAGTCTGTTGACTGGGACCTAGCTGACAAGTGGGTGCTCTTACCTGCTCTTTTGGTGGTCTTGTGGAGTAAATTCCTTGCCCTATTTAAATTCTTTTTGTGCTGTAAAATGCTCCTCTGAAGGGATTTGAAGTCTTGTCAATTCCATTACACAAAAAACAGGTGATGCTGTCAGGGCATGATTTTTCAGGCATTGCCAAGCACACAGCCTTGGAAGTCATGAACATGAGAAAGCTAAAGTGAAGGGTAGGATGGGATGGGGTAGCATGGGATGGGGTAGGATAGGATAGGATGGGATGGGGTAGGATAGGATAGAATTAACCAGATCGGAAAAGACGTTTGAGATCATCAAGTCCAACCTATCTCCCAACACCATCTAATCATCTAAACCATGGCACTAAGTGCCTCACCCAGTCTCTTCCTAAACACCTCCAGTGATGGTGACTCCACCCCCTCCCTGGGCAGCCCATTCCAATGGCTTTCTTTCTGTGAAGAACTTCTTCCTAACATCCAGCCTAAACCTCCCCTGGTGCAGCTTGAGACTGTGTCCTCTTGTTCTGTTGCTGGTTGCCTGGGATATTGGAGCACTGCTGTTTTTTTGTTGTTTGGGGTTTTTTTTTTTGGCAGTCTTTTATTTTATTTGCAGGTTATTTTGTCAGTTATAATGAAGCTTTGAATGCACAAATCACCATTTTAATTTGTGACTATTCATCTAAAGGTGAATTGGTCCTGCTCTGGAAGGGGGGTTGGACTCAATGAGGTGGTCCCTTCCAACCCCTAACATCTTGTCATCCTGGGAAAGAATTTTTGGATTTGGAGTATTTTCATTTGATACTTTGACTCTATGAATAAATGTACAGAGAATGTTTTGTTGTGGGTTTTTTGTGTTGTTTTGGTTTTTTTCAGTCCTTTAGGGCTTCCCTCAGTTTTTACATTTCAGACTGCTAAATCAATTGGTTTACCAAAACTCTGAGTTTTTCCTGTGTCATCTGTTTAGTCACCCTAAATGAATATTCAAGGTTTCTGGGTTATGGTTGTGTTTTGGGTTGGGTTTTTTTGTGTTTTGCTGGGTTTTTTTTTGTCTGTTTAGTTTTTGGGGTTGGTTTGTTTGCTTTGTTGTTGTGTTTGTTGTTTTTTTTTCCAATGTGGATTTCATGATCATCCAGTGGATTATTTTTGTAATAGAATATTAAGCAAGGAAGAGGCTCTCCAAAGGTGTGCCTGTGTTAAAAATCTGTTTTCATGGAAGCACAAAGAACAGTTGAGGTTGGAAAGGACCAGCACATTCTGTGCTCAAAGCAGTCAACTACAGTAGGCTGCTCCAGATATTGTCCAGTTGGGTTTGAATATATGCAGTCATTCTACAATGTCTCTGAACAGCCTGTTCCAGTCTTTGACCATCCTCACTGTAAAAATATATGGGTTTTCTAAAATATAAATTGGATTTCTTGTAATCCCATTTGTCTGTCACCTCTGATCTGCTCACTGGATAACGCTGAGAGAAGTCACAGATTCACAGATTGCATCAGGTTGGAAGGGACCCTCAAAGGTCAGCTTATTATTTTTCACCCCTTCCTACCAGGAGAGGATAAAATTTACTTTTATTGGAACTGTTTTTTTACTTTGGAGAACTTTTTATTTTTATGATAATGATACCAATAAGGTGAAGAAATTAAGATTAATTTAATGCTTTAAAACTGTCCTCATTCCTCCAGCAGACTTTCCAATTTGTGACAGTTTGCTTTTTCTCCTGTTTGAGTTATTCTCTCGTTTCCATTTGTTGAAATTGCATAGTAGAAATGTGTGTGTCAATTGTTGCTCTGCAAGGGAAATACTAGATCAAATGAATATTTTTGTCTTCTCTTGAGAAATGTGATTTCACTCTTTTGTTCAATCCCAGCTTTGGTTTTAGGATGAGAGTGGAAGGCAAGCATCATATCTGCCCTACATGCAGAGTCAGCTAGTTACAGATCCTACACCTTGGGGCATTTTTCTCTGTCATTATGGTTTATCAAAAACTGCTGCTGCAATAATTTTCTTGGGGTAAAAGGCTGAGTAAAGAAAATGAAAACATGTATTGGAAAGTTCCATTGGTTCCATTGAAACTAAGAGGAGCTACACTCCCTGTTTTGTTGGCTTGTACCAGAAGAGCTGCTGTGAAACCCAGCTGATGCCATCTGTAGATTGGAATGTCATTAATAAGTGAGCTGCCTACCTACTCAGTTTGTAGCAAGAAATTTGACTTTTGCTAGAATTCCCTGCTGAGCAGGAGCTCTGAATTACAAGTTCAATGTACAGTACAGTTTTATATATTTGGATTTGCATATGATAATATTTATATGACATTTTAATTGGGGAAAAAAACCCATGAGGTCTTTAAAGTTTTCTGTAACCTGGATAATATTATTAAGGTGAAGTGGTATATCTAAAATGGCCAAGGTTACTTTATTGGGTACATGCTCACCTTCACTATCTGGCACTATGATTAAAAGTCTTGCTTTTGACATGTGGTATCAAAATTTTATACTATGAGTCTATTGAAGTCTTCTTGATACTTATCTGCCTGTTTTATCTGTTCCCTGGAAAACCTTACAGCTGCTGTAGCACCATTTCCTCTTGTATCCTTACAATCTCATCCTCATTAGGCTTTCCAGGTAAAGGTCACAGAATCACAGAATGGAAGGGGTTGGAAGGGACCTTGGAAGATCATTGACTCCACCTTTATGTACCCAGAACATTGTGTTTTGTCCTGTATAACTATGCATGTAACATTCCCCCCCCCCATTCTTCTATTGACTTTGGTCTGTGAGCCCTTCTCCATGTTCAACTGATCATTGCTAACTTTTAAAGTGTTTTTCAGCAGCAGTAGGAGCTTCTTAATCTCAGAAATAGCCATGAGCTAAACTTAGTTAAATCAGTTTTGTGGTTGATAAAGCAGTTGTCATGACCTTCTTGTCTCTTTCTCTGTGAATAGACTTGTGTACAGGATCTGCTGTGTCATTTATAAAGATTGCTCCTCACAGAATTGTGCTTTTATCTGAACTTTGAATCATTTAAGCAGGAGTGTGGAGAGGACTTTCTTACTGTCAGCTGTCTGAGTAATCGTTTCAAAGTTCATGCAGCTCTTCAGGTCACCTGTTTGTTTTTTTTTTTTTTTTTTGTTTAGTGTCTTTCCTCAGTGTCAGATATTTTTAAGAAACACTGTTACACAGCAGCTGTAACTCCCTAATTAGCTGAATTTTTCCTGCTGTGATTTGTTCTCTGCATTTAAAAATAAATAATTAGTCCGCCACGTTAGTGATGTTGATTTGCCTTTTGAGATCTATGTGGCAGTGTAATAAATGAGCCATCTACTATCCTTTGAAGAAGAAACCTATTCAAGCCATTCCACTGAGTTCACAGTATCACCAAGGTTGGAAGAGACCTCAAAGATCATCGAGTCCAACCTGTCGCCACAGACCTCATGACTAGACCATGGCACCAAGTGCCACGTCCAATCCCCTCTTGAACACCTCCAGGGATGATGACTCCACCACCTCCCTGGGCAGCACATTCTAATGGTGAATGACTCTCTTAGTGAAGAACTTTCTCCTCACCTCCAGCCTAGACTTCCCCTGGTGCAGCTTGAGACTGTGTCCTCTTGTTCTGATGCTGGTTGCCTGGGAGAAGAGACCAACCCCTTTCTGGCTACAACCACCTTTCAGGTAGTTGTAGAGAGCAATGAGGCCTCCCCTGAGCCTCCTCTTCTCCAGGCTAAACAATCCCAGCTCCCTCAGCCTCTCCTCATAGAGGGAGTGCACATCTCCCTTGCAGCTCGTGTGGGTCTTCACCAAGATCTTCTGAAATGTTGGATTATCTTATATGAAAAGAATGGGTTCACATGCACATATCTATTCCTACTACAAATTCCTGCTGAAGGATGTGAATATCTTCTGTTCCAACACCATCAGTCCAAACTAATTTGGTGCCATGGTTTAGTTGATTAGATGGTGTTGGGTGATAGGTTGGACTTGATGATCTTGAAGGTCTTTTCCAACCTGGACTGGACTGGTCTGGTCTATTCTATCCTGTAACAGGGAGTTTTTAAAATGAGTGATTTAAAAATTCCAAATCAATATCTTTACCTGCCTCAGATGAAGAATTAGTTTTAAATCTTGCAGAAATTTCAGGTATGTTCTTGTACACTTGAAGAGAGGTCTGACAGTTTGGTCAGTCATTTACTAACTAACCCCTCAGAGTAATGAATTTTTTTTTTGTGTGGTCCTGGAGTCTGTTGTTTGCCATCAACCACAGCTACAGGGACAGCGTTATAACCTTCTCAAGCCTTTGTTTTGTTGTCATTCTGCTGAACCTCCATGTTTGAGCTAATCTTTCTTGACGTGCATGATGATAGTAGCATACAGCTAACATTTCTGTGCAGATCCTATCAGCTCCTTGTCAATAAGTCTGAAATTTCCACATGGTTGATCCAATCTTCTTATATTAGGTACTTTCTTTATCTTCTAGCCTCTTTTTCTGAGGATCAGTGTTGCATGCCAAACAAAACTTTGCCCAATGTGCTAAGCCTGCAGCTGCCTTTTTTCCTTTCTTTTTTCTCCTTTTTTCCTAAACCCAGTATGTTTGACTTCAGAGTGTAAACCTTATTGCAGTATTCAGAAGACAATTGCCAACTGCACAAGGACCATGCAGATGGCCTGCAGAGTGTATGTTGTTCTGACATTTCCTAGCAAAGATTGTCATTGACAGTACCAGAGGCAGTTATTTAACCCGAGATAAACTGTCCTTGATCCAATCTGCGAAGCAAATAAGCTGGAATTTGTTCTATGACTTTGTGTGCCCTGAGCAGATTGAAGGAGGTGATTATCCCCCCTCTACTCTGCTCTGGTTAGACCCTACCTGGAGTACTGTGTCCAGTTCTGGAGCCCCTATTACAGAAAGGATCTGGATGTGCTGGAATGTGTTTAGAGAAGGGCCACGAGCATGATTAGAGGGCTGGAGCTCCTCTGCTATGAGGACAGACTGAGGGAGTTGGGGCTGTTCAGTCTGGAGAAGAGAAGGCTCTGCAGAGACCTTATTGTGGCCTTCCCGTATCTGAAAGGGGCCTACAAGAAAGCTGGGGAGAGACTTTTTAGGGTGTCAGGTAAAGATAGGACTGGGGGGAATGGAAAAAAACCCTAGAAATGGGTAGATTCAGATTGGATGTTAGGATGAAGTTCTTCCCCATGAGGGTGGTGAGACACTGGGACAGGTTGCCCAGGGAGGTGCTTCCAACCTGAACAATTCTCTGATTCTATGTAAAACAAACAAAAGCTTCCACGTGAAAACATTATTAAAGGCACTTTGTCTGGAGATAAGTTTGTCTCCTTTTGGGGCTCTCCATTTATTCTTTTATTTTTAAACAGAATATAGATTATCAAGAAACAAGTAACCTACAAGTTTTGCAGTGGGTTAAGCTGCAGGCTTTGTGAGTTAGTTCAAGCTGAAAACTCAACTCTATCTGAGAGGTCCCTTTCAACCCTAACAATTCTATGATTTTCAGCTCTAGATGAAGTCTTTTTTTGGGCTGCCTGGGGAGGTGGTGGAGTCGCCATCACTGGAGGTTTTCAGGAGGAGACTTGATGGGGTGCTTGGTGCCGTGGGTTAGTTGTTTGGGTGGTGTTTGATTGGTTGATGGGTTGGACGTGATGATCTTGAAGGTCTCTTCCAACCTGGTTTATTCTATGTATTCTATGTCTGAGGTTTACTGGGATTTGCATTCAGTCAATGTTTAATTAAACCATTAATTACTTACCAAAACAGATGGCATTGCTGTTTGAGGTGCGTGGTTCATAAAGACTGGAAGATCTTTTTTTCATCCCTTTAAAAGAACTCAAAAGTCCCTTTGGGACTTGATTTTTGGCAAATGTGCCTAAGAGGATGCTCTACACACATTGCCCCTTTTCTTTGGGCTCTGAGGGAGAATGTGCTCTCTTGTGCGTGTGCTGGACAAAATCCTCATAGACTAAGTATGTGCAAAATCACACCTCCATTCTGTGAACTGTTCCTTAAGACAACAATATAACAT
Organism: Dryobates pubescens; assembly: GCF_014839835.1. Taxonomy (NCBI): domain Eukaryota; kingdom Metazoa; phylum Chordata; class Aves; order Piciformes; family Picidae; genus Dryobates; species Dryobates pubescens. Next base: position 5,304,514 of record NC_071619.1, on the reverse strand, counting down.
GCTTTCTGTTTAGTGTGGTGGTGGTGGGTTTTTTGAGGGGGGAGGTTTTGTTTCTTTGTTTTTGTTTTGTGGTTGGTTTTTTTTGTGTGTGCTGTTTTTTCTTTCTTTCTTTTTTTTTTTTTAACAGAATGCTGCTGTATGAATTAGAAGAGCCATGTAATTAAAGTTTTTCTGCTTGAAGTAATCCAGTTGAGACTGATTTTTTTCATGTCCTTTTCATGGCTGGGTTTATTTTTTCAGAGAAATAGTCTCCTTATCATCATTGTTGATTTTGTTTAAATATCATTTTCCTGGATTAGTGTCTGATACCGAGCTGGTTAATGTAAGATTAAATGTGAAGGTTTAAATCAGATTGCTCAGTTCTGAAATGCTGCACAGCACAGAAATATGCAGTTCAGATGTTATCTTTCTGTAATCCATTATTTGCTTTTCTCTTCTTTCCTTTCCTTTTTTTACAGGAAGACATCTACATGTATGGTGGCAAAATTGAAACAAATAATGGCAACGTTACTGATGAGCTGTGGGTTTTCAACATACACAGTCAAACATGGACTTCCAGAGCTCCTGCAGTGCTTGTACATGGCCAGCAATATGCTGTGGAAGGCCATTCAGCACACATAGTAGAGCTGGACAGCAGAGATGTGGTCATGATTATAATTTTTGGATATTCTGCCATATATGGTTACACAAGCATTGTGCAGGAATACTACATCAGTAAGTCACTTTCAAACCATTTCAATCATTTACTGCTAAAAACAATTCTGCTTAATTGTGTTAAAGTGAAGAAGACTCCTGTTTTAGGTAAGAAATGTGTACATACACATATATATATAGAGAGAAAAATCAGTAAAATATCTTTTTGCCTTCAAATTATGCAGGTCAGATTCCTTGTTAAGCAGAAGCATTTGGAGTATAATAGAATAGAATTAACCAGGTTGGAAAAGGCCTTAGAGATCATCAAATCCAACCTCACCCAACACCATCTAATCAACTAAACCATGGCACCAAGTGCCCCATCCAGTCTCTTCCTAAACACCTCTAGTGATGGTGAATCCACCACCTCCCTGGGCAGCCCATCCAATGGCCAATCACTCTTTCCATGAAGAACTTCCTATTATCCAGCCTAAACCTCCCCTGGCACAGCTTGAGACTGTGTCCTCTTGTTTTGGTGCTGGTTGCCCGGGAGAAGAGACCAACCCCCACCTGGCTGCAACCTCCCTTCAGGTAGTTGTAATGGTTTTGTCTGCTCTTTTTTACTCCAGAGGAGGTAAAGGTTGAAACTAGAAATTCCATGCAGTGGTTATTACTGTGATGAAACTTCCTTTCTTTTTTTTTTTTTTAAACCTCAGTCTTACCTTAGCTTATTCTTTTTCACTCTGCTTTGTGGTAAAAAGAGACAAAAAATAAGGTGTGTGGGAAGAGAGAATACATGAACAGTGGTTACTAAAAGAGTGTAGTTGTTTTGAAGGATCTTTTAATGTTGCTGTAATACCTCTAACCTGATTGTTTGAAATGTAAAATGACATAGTTCATCACTGGGTATAGGTTTCCCTCTAAAGTAAATACACATTGCCACCAGAGGAGATAAGAGAAAAATGAAGGCTAATTTTTGTATAGACCCTGCCATGCCTGACTGGGATTCCCCTGGTGAGCTGCAGGCTTTTCCTAGGGGTGATTTTAAATGCTAGAATTAAATAAACCATATATATATACACATATATTTTAATCTAACACATGGTACCTCTAAGTTATGATTTCAATAAAACAAACATGAAGGCCTATACCTTTTGATACAGTTGTAGGAATATTTATGTGCCCACTGATTTAAAATGGTAATTTCTTTTTTGATTCCTTGTTTCCTCTGGAGTTGATCTAACTCCCTCAGTTATTTAAGCAATCACAGAGTGCATAATACTTTAAAGTGATGTTTTCTATGTTATGGTGTACTAAATTGTTTTTTTTAATTGTTCTATTACATGTTTTTCCATGTATGTATATAAACACTGAACAGATTTATGGGCTGGGGAAATCCCTTCAAAACTCAGAGAGTTCTTATGCTTCCTGGCATTATCTCTTGGTAGTATTGAACATTTTTTAACAGACTTATAACTAAGTTTCACAGAAAAGAAGGAAAAAAAAAACAACCCAGTCCACCAAAATCCCAAACCATTCATACCATGCTGATAAGCTTGGAGTAAGAGAAAGCAGTTATAATGGGTCTGAATTATTCTCAAGTTTTAATGTTTTGTCCCACACTAGTGGGAAATTTGGTTTGTTGGAGAAGCTATGCTTCAGCAAGATGTGAAACTTAAGGGCAGTGATGTGGAACTTGGGGACAGTCTTGGCTGTAGCAACCATAAAATGATAGTTTAAGATCCTCAAGGCATCAAAGATAGCGCAAAGCAAGCCCACTGCTTTGGATTTAGAGAGAGCAGACTTCATCCTCTTCAGGGATCTTCTTGGCAGAGTGTCATGGGATAAGGCCCTGGAGAGAAGAGGGGCCCAAGAAAGCTGGTCGTTACTCAAGGACCATCTTCTCCAAGCCCAGGAGTGGTGCATTCCAAGAAGGAACAAGGCAGGCAAGAGTGCTGTGAGGCTTGTGTGGATGAACAAAGTGCACCTGGACTTACTTGGGCCAAAAAGGAGAGTCTATAAGCAATGGAAATGAGAAAGGGCCATGGGGGAAGGGAGGACTACAAAGAAGTTGTCCAAGCAGCCAGGAATCAGGTTAGGAAAGCAAAAGTGTGGATAGCATTGAACTTGACTGGGGGCAAATAAGAATTTTTTCAGGGATAGAAAGGCAGCTAATGAAGATGTGGAACCTCTCCAAAAGGAGAATGGAGACCTGGTCATGACAGATACCAAGAAGGCTGAGGTGCTCAATGACTACTTTGCTTCTGTGGTCACTGGCAAGGGCTCTAGCTGTACCACCCAAGCTCCAGAAAACATGGTGGGTCTGTGTGTGTGTGAAAAGAAAGATCTGCCCACTGCAAGCAAAGAGCAGGTTCAAGACCATCTAAAGAACCTAAGGGTGCACAAGTTCATGGGGCTTAAAAGAGCCACTCCTGGGTCCTGAGGGAACTAGCAGATGAAGTTGCCAAACCACTGTCCGTCATATTCAAAAAAGTCATGGCAATCTGGTGAAGTCTCTGCTGACTGGAAAAGGGGAAACATAACCCCATCTTCAAAAAGGGGAAAAAGACCCCCAAAACCATAGGCCTGTCACTCTCACTTCTGTGCCTGGCAAGAATGTGGAGCAGATCCTCCTGTAGGCCTTGCTAAAGAATACAAAAAATGAAGATGATGTGATTGGTGTTAAGCAACATGGCTTCACCAAGGGCAAATCATACCTGATGAACCTGGTGGCTTTCTATGAGGGAGTTACAGCGTCAGCGGAAAAGGGAGAAGCAACTGATATCACCCACCTGGACTTGTGTAAAGTGTTTGATACTGTCCTGCATGACATCCTGGTCACCAAATTGGAAAAGTATGGACTTCAGGAGTGGACCACTGGCTGGATAAGGAATTGGCTGGATGGCCGCAACAGCTCAATGGAGACCAGTGACATGTAGCATCCCTCAGGGGTTGGTACTGTCACATTCTGGAAAACATCAGACATGGTTTGCAGGCAGATTTCACCATGCAAAAACATGGGAATCCATTTCTACTCCAAACTTACAGTGGTACAGGAAAAGAGCTTCCTATTGCCCTTTCTTGCTATACCTAGACTTACAATTTTTGAGGAACCAATAAATCCTGCTATGGGAATTATGTGAACAATTTTACTAACTTGAACCATAAACCTGTTCTGGGTTACTCCCCAGGGAAATTTATTTCCCCTTAGGTTAGCAATACCTCATAAACCTTCTAAGAATCTCAATGTGAGTCTCAAGGTGAATATAATAATGGTGTTCTGGTTTAGCTGAGGTTTATAAAAGCTCTTATACATATTAAGAAACTTCTGAATAAGCCTGTTGTGATTTTTGTCTTATTTTTTTAGATGACAGAGATGTGTTTGGGTTAGCAGAATATCACTTGGGTTTCTAGACAGATTTTTTTTGGATGACTTTGGAAGTGGGTTATGGGTTGCTTTTGATTAAAAGTTTTTCTTAGAGCAAGTGTCAAAAGTAACGACCCTGTGATGTAACATGTGTTTTTCCTTTTTGCAAGCTAGCATAAACTTCATGGTTGCTTGAAAAATCATAAAGTTTGTCACTACAGTGAGATGAAGATGGCACACTGAAGTGCTTTTTGGACATTTTGTTCTCGTTACATAATCTGTGTTGTGGTAAGGGAAGATCAGGCCAGTTCTTTGGATTTTTTTAGTGCATCTGTTACTGCATATTAACAGCCCCTGCCACCAAGCTTAGAAGTGTAGGATTGTCAGAGCTGGAAGGGACCTCAAAGATCATCCAGGTCCAATTAGATCAGGTTGTTCAGAGCCCCATCCAGCCTGGCCTTAAAAACCTTGGGGATGAGGCTTCTACCACCTCCCTGGGCAACCTGCTTCACTCTCATGGTGATGAGTTTCTTCCTGACATCCATGAATCTATTCACTTCTAGCTTTGCTCTGTTCCCCCGAGTCTTGTCACTACCTGACAGCCTAAAAAGTCCCTCCCCAGCTTTCTTATAGACCTCCTTCAGATACTGGAAGGCCCCAATAAGGTCTCCTCAGAGCCTTCTCTTTTCCAGACATTTTAAACATATTTTTAGAAACTAGGCTTATGTAATAAAATGCTCTGGAAGGTTAGCCAGATGTTGATGAAGAGTGTCAACTTGCAGATAAGAAGCAAATTGCACATAAGGAATTATTCCTATGACAAGAATGATTTTGTGGGGGGTTGTTTTTTTATTCCCCCCCCCCCCAAATTAATTACACCTTATTTTTACACTGTTAGACTTACAAATTAAAATCTGGAAACAATAAAAATCCTATTGCCTTATTTCTGGTTGGTTTATTCCTAGAGCTCTTTCTGTATTTGGCTTTTTCAGCTGCTGAGGATGCAGTTTGGCATGACTGATTTGGTCAATCGAAGACTTCATCTGATATAATGATAGAAAAAGTGAGATCTCTTTGGGAATGAAGAGAGCTATGTAAATAAATTCAATAAAAATTGGATTTCAGTTTTAAAAAAAAAAAAGATAGGTGAAGATCCATATCAGTAAGTTATTTTAAACAATAAAAAAGGCAGATTATATGGATAGTCTTTAAATTCAAACACAAATGCATTTTTGCCTGAGTGATGCAATATTCAGGCTGCTGAAGAAGTGTGGAAGACATCAAAACTGCATATATACATTTCAGTATTTAAAATGCAGACAGCTCAACTGAACTTTAGAATGAGTTATAGAAGGAGAAACTGTAAGACTGCTTCTGACTTGTTTCAGAAAGATGTTGCTGCACTCTTTTCCACAAATTTAGGTCATTAACCATAGCACATAGTTTTCATTATGCAAAAAGGAACAGCTTCTCGTATTTAGCTGTTTATACTTTTGTGCAAGTCATAGAAAGCTATGCAATATGCAGTTTTACTGTGAGAGTGCTCTAAATGCTGCATAAACCAGTCAGGAATAAACACAAAATGTTATGCATGTGCTCAACTCCATTGTGGGAGTTTATGTGGGGAATTAGTAAATTTTCCCTGAAAAGCATATATGCTGCTCTTTAGGACTCATCATTTGTAATCAACGAGCAAGGATGATGCTGGTGATTAGAAAGGTGTGTTTGCAGGTTGACTTCTCACCAACCCTCTTGCATAATTTGTATTGAGTCAATCTATTTGTTAGCAAAGTAATTTGTGTGTAAACTACAGTGTTATTAGTGTAAACTTGATGTTTGTGTTCAGAGTTTCAGTTTTTAATAGCTTGATGATATCCAGCATAGAGATGCTAGTGACTTTACATCTAACTAATTTAATATGCTATGTCAGTTATTAATAGATTATTACACAAATATCAGCATTCATACACATAAAAAAATTAATTACATTGCAGTTTAATTTATACTTTCTAGCATGCCATAAGCACTTGTTACTGAAAAAAAAAGTGCAGCTTAGAGAGGCAGTGCCTGGAAACTAGTTAATGAATGTAGAATAGCAGCTTAAACTCATGAGTCTCTTCACTGAAGAGAAGAATCAGAGGAAAAGGAAGTAATCTTAACTGTAATATCAGATAAAAATTGAAATGGAATTTAAAATAACTTTCAGATGAAGCAGGGTGTATGGTGGTGTGTGCTAGCCTTGGATAAATAACTTTATAATGGCAGCCAATTTAGGTTAAGAATTAGGAGACTGCTCCGATTTGGAAGTCCTTGTCCACAGTGTCTATTCTTCTGACATAATCTACAAGAGGCTGTAAGTGAATTATTTCTTCCATTTCCCTGGAAGAACTGGCTGCCTGATCATCACAGTCTCTTTTGAATAGGCTGGCTTCTACAGGAGATACTTACCTCCTGGATTGCCTTTTTGTGACTTATGTCAGCAGCCAGGAAGACAGAAGAGGAAAAAAAAAAAAAGGAAATTTCAGGGCTGCAGGCAATAAGTCACTTAACCTTTCTGTCTTTTTTATTGCTATGATAAAGTATTTTCCAATTGTGTTTTATTCTTCAGTCATAACAGCTATTGGGAATAGTTTTATTTGGCATCTCTTTACAGTTATTAATGATGTGATGTAAAATGTGGATTTAAGTGCCAGTTTAATGAGTTGCTATCAAATTACCCTTCTGTGAGTTCTCAGCGACTGAGTAGGTATTCTTGCAGTTAAATAACTAAAGAAACTGTAGTCATAAACTGATTTCTTTTTTTAGTTCAATAATTTTAGTTTACTAGTAAAGTATCTGTCTGTATCTACCTTGTGTTACATACATCTCACAACTCACAGTGCTTTGGTTTCTGCCAGGCTTCTCCAGGCGGTTTCTTCATGATTGAGTACAGGTGTTCCTCATGCAGCTGAAGTAGCTGCAGCACCGAATTCTCATCAGCTAGCTCTGCTGGGACAATGTTGAGGTTGAGAGAGAATTAATCATAACTCTTAATTTCATATTTTCTGACAGAGCTTGGGCTTTTTCAATTATTTTGTTTCGTGTGTGTGCTGAACTCGCACATGGGAGAGCATGAGGTGCTGCTTGGCAAGCGTAACAGCAATGCATTTGCGGTTTAATCCAGAATAGCTGATAATAGTCTAATAACTGTATCCATTTGCTTTTATTTTGATATATTGGTTTAAAATTACTTCTTAAAACAAGTCCCTAGCTATTGGTGTATTTAGAATTCTAGTGAAAATGATTTTATGTACTTGAAACTGCTGTGCATTTCCAATCGTGGGCCTTAAACCTACATTTTTCTGTACATCTGTTCCAGGATCTAATTCTTGGCTCGTACCAGAAACGAAAGGAGCAATTGTGCAAGGTGGATACGGCCACACTAGTGTCTATGATGAGCTGACTAAATCTGTTTATGTCCATGGTGGATACAAAGCATTACCTGGCAATAAATATGGGTTGGTGGATGATCTTTACAGATACGAAGTTAACACTCGGACATGGTAAGTGAGATTTGGAACATGAGAAACTAAGTTATCTGTTACTGCAAAAGAAAACCGAAGCAGAGAAAGGTAGAGTAAGGTTCTAGTGAAGTCACACAGACAGTTCCAACTCTTTTTCATGTAGCAGAACATTATATATGTTCTGCAATGAAAGGGAAGAACTGTAGTGAGAGATTAGACTTTATCCAATGGATTAATGGAGCTGAGAGGCTGGGCTAATGACACTAGCAATAAAATGTTTACTGTAACTGTGATATCATGCAATCAGTATTCAAAGCACTCAGTGAGGCAGCTGAGCCTGAATGTACCACTGGCTGGGTGGGGTATTGGGAAGAGGTGGGACCATGGCTGGTCTTCCTTGTGCCTGGGTACATGGCTTTCTTCACACTGGCATTTGCCTCTCCTTGCTGTGTATTTTCTCTTGCACACACTCTTGCCTGATCTGGCTGAGGTTCATACACTTTTCTGCCTCAATATACAAAGCTGATTACTTGTTGTATTCAATGGCATGTGAGTTTTCATTTCTCCATATTAATTAGGCATAAGCTTTATGCTTTTCGGAATGTGAGGGGGTGATATTTTAATTCCTAGTGTGAACATTATTTCTAATACTTGATGGAGAATTACAGTACTTGTAATATCTGCTTTGGTTTTTGTTACTTGCATGCTCCTGCAGTTTGGCAATTGGAGAGCAATATGGTGCTAGGCTTAGATAATGGACTGAAACAGTGGAAGCACCTGCTGGCTCCGGGATATTTCTATCACCATCATGATGCTGTATGCAGCCCTTGGCGTCCATGCAGTTAACGTGGACTGATGTTTGAAGATAAATATATGTGTGCATAAATAAATTCAGTGTAGTGTGCTGAGACTGTCATGTAAATTGCCTGGACAGTTCAGAAGGTTGCTTTCATCACAGAGGACACAGTCTCAAGCTGTGCCAGGGGAAGGTTAGGCTCGAGGTGAGGAGAAAGCTCTTCACAGAGAGAATTGTTAGCCATTGGAATGTGCTGCCCAGGGAGGTGGTGGAGTCATCATCCCTAGAGGTGTTCAAGAGGGGATTGGACATGGCACTTGGTGCCATGGTTTAGTAGTCATGAGGTCTGTGGTGGCAGGTTGGAATTCATGAACTTTGAGGTCTTTTCCAGCCTTACTGATTCTATGATTCTGTGATCAGTGGTGCTAATCAGTAGTGAAGATCATGGCCAAATTCACAAACTTGGTCTGTATTACAATTCCACTTCTGCTGAATCTTAGAGAAAAGTTGCTTTCACCAAGAGGGATGAAACTCGACACACAGTGTGCAATAATGAGGGGAAACCAAACTCTGTAGAATATGTGAAGTTGGACTGGGGCAATGCAGTTGGGTAACAAGTAGAAGAGGGAGTAGCCCAAAGAAAAACCACTGTTCTATCCACTGTGGAGAAGAGGAGAGAGTCCTCAGTTTTTCCTGAAACACTGTATGGCTCTTTAGGCTTTTAGTGATTGAGACAACTATTTGTAGACAGCTGCAAGGCAGAATAATAAAGACAGAGCCTAGCAATTAATGTAAATTGGGAGGTAGGAGCTGTAGAAAACTGGTAAAGCAAAAGACAGAAAGACATCTATAGTCTGTTTGTAGTATATTATCATTCTTTCAACTCAGAGCAGCAGTATTCCTCCATTACTGGTTGAAACTAACTGTTAAAGATAACGTTTTGTTCTGCTTCCCTGTCATTCCTAATTTTGTATGATGCTAACTGATGAGTTGAAGTGATACAGATCCAAGCTAGAGGAGGGTAGATTTAGATTACATGTTAGGAAGAGGTTCTTCACTATAAGGGTGGTGAGACACTGGAAGTTTCCCTAAAGAGGTGGTGGAAGCCCCATCCCTGGAGGTTTTTAAAGCCAGGCTGGATGTGGCTCTGGGCAACCTGATCTGGTGTGAGGTGTCCTTGGCCATGGCAGAGGAGTTGAAACTAGATGATCCTTGGGGTCCCTTCCAACCCTGACAGTTCTATGATTCTATGAAATACCAAGATTTCCTGGGTGGTTACCATAAATATTCTGTATCAAGCCAGTTCTTGATTAGAAAAAGACATTTGTGTGACGCTCCGTTTTCAAAGTATCTTAATCAGTAATACACAACCAAAATGCAAATCACTTAGACAAGAAGGGTTAAAAACAGAAATGAATTGGTGGGTACGCTGGTGACTTGAAGGAATTATCATGTTTTAAAACAATTAAAAAAATAATCTTATGTGCTTTCATTCAGTCTGGTATTTGTTTTGTTACTTACTAGAGGTAGGGGGATCTGTTTAAATGGTACAATGATAACTTAATGCCTTCCTCTCAGCTTGTTTAAACATATGGTCTCTTAACACTTAAAACCCCATCTTGATCACTGACTAATTACACCATTATGCCAAAGCAATGAGACACACTTTGCACCTACAATGATGCAAAAATATTAAACAAATGTCATCAGTGTGACTCGAGAGAGACAGAATTATTCAACTGGAAGAACCTCAGATCAGTACGTTTGCTGCAGGAAACTAATGACAAAGCAGTTTAATTGTAGATGTGAGCAGCATGCAGTAAAGTGAGAGTGTGAACTTGGAAACACAAGACTTCTGAGAGACCCGAAAGGTTACTATGGGAATGTAACTAATATTCTGTACTGGTGATCTAATCAGCTCTTCACAAACACATCTACAGCTGGTCTACTTAACTAATTCAAGCTGGAAAATCTCACAAATGGTTACTCTCTCCCTTGGTAAGATTTGTTTGCTGTGATTGAATCGAGTTTGTATTCTGTTCTTTTTACTAGTTCCATCCACACCTGCCACTTTAAAACTGTGGCATTGATTGCTCTTGGCTGCTGTTGAGCCCATGTTATTACTGTAGCAGAATGCAGACCACACAGGCACAGGATGAAATGAATGAAGGGAGATAAAAGATTAAATCTGCGTGGACTAGGCTGGTTGTTTTTTGGTGGTGAGATTTGGTATGTTTGAGTTTGCCAGCCTGAATATATTTATGAAGCAGTGCAAGTGTTTTTCATCCTACCTAGAAAGACCTCTGCTGTTTCTTTTCCAAGCCTGAGTGTTGAGTTGATAAATAAATAAAGCTTTCCCTTTTTTTCAATACTTTGAGTCATCTAAAGACTCTTTTAGGCTTCTAAAGAATTTTTATTGCATTCCTTGAGGAAAAAAAACAACCAACAAACCAGCAACCCCATGCAGTGCTACAGGCTGGGGTCAAAGTGGCTGGAGAGCGGACAGGCAGAGAGGGACCTGGGGGTACTGGTCAATGGTAGGCTAAACATGAGCCTGAAGTGTGCCCAGGCAGCCAAGAGGGCCAATGGCATCCTGGCCTTTATCAGGAATATATGGCCAGCAGGAGCAGGAAAGTCATTCTGCCCCTGTACTCAGCACTGGTTAGGCCACACCTTCAGTCCTGTGTCCTGTTCTGGGCCCCTCAGTTTAGGAAAGATGTTGACTTGCTGGAATGTGTCCAGAGAAGGGCAATGAAGTTGGTGAGGGGTTTGGAACACAAGCCCTATGAGGAGATGCTGAGGGAGCTGGGGTTGCTTAGCCTGGAAAAGAGGAGGCTCAGGGGTGCCCTTCTTGCTGTCTACAACTACCTGAAGGGAGGTCATAGCCAGCTGGGGGTTGGTCTCTTCTCCCAGGCAACCACCAAAAGAACAAGAGAACACAGTCTCAAGCTGCACCAGGGGAGGTTCAGACTGAAGGTTAAGAAGAAGTTCTATGCAGAGAGAGTGATTGCCCATTGGAATGGGCTGCCTGGGGAGACAAAAAGCAGCAGCAGCAACATCAACAATAAACTGCAAAACAACAGCAACAACAAACCCCAAAACCAAACCACTGTTGCTAAGGACATATAAGAATAGGATATAATGGTGCAAATGGGTTTTCAGTCAGTTTCAAGTAAAATTTACCTGGTCTTTAATCACTTATGAAGAACGTGAGTATGATACACTTTATTTCAGCCAGGGTACTTGACAAACTTTTTTAATTAAAAAAAAAACCATTAGCATTTAAAATGAGTGATGAATATTTGTTCTAACATGAAAGAAAAATAATCTCAGTATCACAGTATCACCAAGGTTGGAAGAGACCTCAAAGATCATCGCGTCCAACCTGTCACCACAGACCTCATGACTAGACCATGGCACCAAGTGCCATGTCCAGTCCCCTCTTGAACACCTCCAGGGATGGTGACTCCACCACCTCCCTGGGCAGCACATTCCAGTGGCAAACAGCTCTCTCAGTGAAGAACTTTCTCCTCACCTCGAGCCTAAACTTCCCCTGGCACAGCTTGAGACTGTGCCCTCTTGTTCTGGTGCTGGTTGCTAGAGAGAAGAGACCAGTCCCTTTCTGGCTACAACCACCTTTCAGGTAGTTGTAGAGAGCAATGGGGTCTTCCCTGAGCCTCCTCTTCTCCAGGCTAAACAATCCCAGCTCCCTCAGCCTCTAATCTCAGAAACAATCTGAATACATCTCATCAGAGTTTTACTTTAATGTCTTCTTTGTATATTATATTGTTCTAATATATACATTTTTTGTATGTTCCCAATTTCCCACATGTTAATATGTATGAATTTGTTCTTATGTTTCGTAGGACTGTTTTGCAAGACACCTTCATTCAGCTGTTGTTCTTATATTTTGTAGGACTATTTTGAAAGAGAGTGGTTTTGCAAGATACCTTCATTCAGCTGTCATAATCAATGGAGCTATGCTCATTTTTGGAGGAAACACTCACAATGATACTTCCCTGAGTAATGGTGCAAAGTGTTTTTCTGCTGATTTTCTGGCATATGATATAGGTATGTATCTGAGTTTTGAATACCACACCGGTTCTGAAGTCCAGCTAGTGTGATTCTTTAAAGTCCTGATCCCAAACACCTTCAATTGATTTATAAATTGCATTATAAACGTAAACCCAGGCTTCTGTTCTGCAACAGTCTTAAGGTTTTGGTTTGTGGGACCAAGGATAATAGCTAAAATGATCAGGTTAAAAAAAAAGTGCCTAATACTGTCTTACAACCACAGAATCACAGAATTTCAGAGGCTGGAAGGGACCTGGAAAGATCATCCAGTCCTACCCCGCTACCAGAGCAGGTTCACCTACACCAGATCACACAGGAACACATCCAGGCAGGTTTTGAATATCTCCAGTCTCCCCAGAGATGTTGTGGAGTTTCCTTCCCTGGAGACTTTCAAAAGCCTGGATGTGTTCCTGTGTGGCTTGCCTTAGGTGATCCTGATTTGGAAGGGGTTTGGATTCAATGATCACTGGAGGTCCTTTCCACCCCCTAACATTCTGTGACTCTGTGACTCAGAGAGGGAGACTCCACAGCCCTGCTGGGCAGCCTGTTCCAGTGCTCTGTCACCCTCACAGGGAAAACATTTTCCTCATATTTACATGAACTTTCCTATGCCTCAACTTCCATCATTGCCTCTTGTGCTGTCACTGGGCACCACTGAGCAGAGCCTCCATCCTCTCAGGACTCACCCTTTACATCTTTATAAACATTGATGAAGCTACCTCTCAGTCTCCTCTAAGCCAATGAGCCCTCAGCTCCCTCAGGCTCTCCTTGTACAGAAGATGTTCCATTCCCCTAATCATCCTCATGGCTCTGTGCTGGACTCTCTCAAGCCTCTCACTGTCTTCTTGAACTGATGGGCTCAGAACTGGACACAATATTCCTGATGCAGCCTCAGCAGTGCAGAGTAGAGTGGGAGGAGAACCTCTCTTGACCTAGGGGAGGCTTAGGATGGATGTTAGGGACAAATTCTTCGTAGAGAGAGTGATTTGCCATTGGAATGGTCTGCCTGGGGAGGTTGTGGAGTTGCTGTCACTGGAGGTGTTTAAGAAGAGACTTGATGGCATGCTTGGTGCCATGGTTTAGTTGATTAGATAGTGTTGGATGATACATTGGACTTGATCTCGAAGGTCTCTTCCAACCTGATTTGTTGTGTTCTGTTTGACACACCCCTTCTAATCCACCCCAGAATGGCATTGACCTTCTTGGCCACAAGAGCACCTTGCTGGCTCACAGTCATCCTTCCATCCACTAGGACCCCCAGATCCCTTTCACCTTTACAGCAGGTCCATCCCCAACCTGTACTGGTGCATGGAGTTGTTCCTTCCCAGGTGCAACACTCTGCACTTGCCCTTGTTGAACAATATGAATAGTGGTTATGTTGCTACTAGCTGTGCAAGAGTTGGTGCATTTTGGTGTTATGAAAGTGTGCTTAGTTTCATGGGACGGAAGATGAGGTTTGACAGGGATCTGGGCAACCTGACCTAGTTGAGGATGCTGCTGCTTGCTGCAGGGGGGGTTAGACTAGGTGACCTTTGGAGCTCCCTTCCAACCCAGACTATTCTATGACAGACTTAATGACAGATGGTGCTAAAAAACCCCCAATCAACAGTTTATTTCTGAAGCACCAAAGCATGGTAGTATGCACTACGAATGCCAAAATAGAGACTTTATTCCCAGTTACCTGAATTCAAAGTTAGTAGCAACTAAAGAACCTCACAAAACTTTGCCAACAATGGATTAGGTCTGTCATTCAGGGAGAATGAGATAACTGGAAATGATAGTCAGCATGAGATAGAATCATAGAATTGTCAGGGTTGGAAGGGCCCTCAAGGATCATCTAGTTCCAACCCCCTGCCATGGGCAGGAACACCTCACACTAGATCAGGTTGCTCATAGGCAGCATGTAATGGAACAAGGTCATACACTTAGGAAACAAGAGTTTTCTCCTCCATGCTGAAGGAAATGACAATAGCATGACAGTGGCTCCTGTGTGAGTCATGGCTGTGGAAGTGGCCTCTGCACTCCTGGTGAAAGGATGGTGCTGCTCACCACACCCTGGATTTTTTGGTAGTACTTTGGCAATGTGCATTTAAGAAAACCAAACCCACAAGTGGTATTAAGACTGACTGAAGCACGAGGAGTCTTTAGGAGACAGTGGTATATTTAATTTTGCACAAGAGTGGCTGAGTGCAGGAAAGATTGCTGCTTATAAATATATGATAAGAATACACTTTGGAGGGAAACTGTTTAAGGTAAAAGACAGTCTCGAGACAAGACTACCTGGCTGCAAGCATTCAGTCAGTAGAATGGTTCCAGCCATTAGAGCTGTGCAGTTATGGAAAAGCCTCCCAATAGGATTGTGGAGGCTGTAAATCTAAGAGAATTTAATGAGTCCATAATCTGTTTCCTGTCTTGTTTACTGCCACTGCTGTTCTTGCCATAAATACTTTTTCCCTTCCCTAATGTTCGTGTTCATGTTTTATGTATGGGCTGCAATATAAACAAGCAGGTCATATTTGGGCTAAAAAGCCACTTGTCCTGGGGAGGGAAAAATAGGTAATGTCAGAGCAGTCTGAGAAATGTGCTTGATCCTGTTGAGAATAGCCTGTGGATAATGCCTGGATCTATTTTTGGCAAGCCTTTATCAGCTGATTACAAGACTAGCTGATGGCTCTTTTATGGCTTTCTGTATAGATATCCGTGCAATGTGTTTGCTTTCCTATTGAAATAATCAGAAAACAAAGTACATGGAACATGTATGTTTTATTTCCTGCCAGTTTCACTGAGTCTGTGAATAATGGCTTTTCAGAACAGTGGATTTTTTTCATCTGTATCCCTGTATTACATATTGTGTAGCTTCTTGTAGGCACCTTGAGTACTGTGTCCAGTTCTGGGCCCCTCAGTTTAGGAAGGATGTTGACTTGCTGGAACGAGTCCAGAGAAGGGCAACAAAGTTGGTGAGGGGCTTGGAACACAAGCCCTATGAGGAGAGACTGAGGGAGCTGGGGTTGCTTAGCCTGGAGAAGAGGAGGCTCAGGGGTGACCTCCTTGCTGTCTACAACTACCTGAAGGGAGGTTGTAGACAGGCAGAGGTTGGTCTCTTTTCCTAGGCAACCAGCACCAGAACAAGAGGACACAGTCTCAGGCGGTGCCAGGGAAGGTTTAGGGTGGAGGTTAGGAGGAAGTTCTACACAGAGAGAGTAATTGTCCATTGGAATGGGCTGCCTGAGGAGGTGGTGGAGTCACCATCACTGGAGGTGTTCAGGAGGAGACTTGATAGGGTGCTTGGTTGCATGGTTTAGTTGATTAGGTGGTGTTGGATGATAGGTTGGACACGATGATCTTGAAGGTCTCTTCCAGCCTGGTCTGATCTGGTGTGGTCTATTCTATTCTATTCATCTGATGGTGTGTGCCATTGATTTTGTTCTTGCTTCAATTTACGCCTGTTTTTAATTCTTAATAAAACAGAGCTCCTTCCTCATTTTAGAGGATAAAGACTACTTATTGGTCTCCATTTATTTGTAGAGTGTGCACTTGAGAATAAACAGTGTGAGCCCCAGGATCTGGATAAGTGTGACTTTCTGAGTTTCACACACAGGGAGTTTTTCTTATTCTACTTCATAATGTTGCATGCTGTTATTTTATTTATTATTGTTTTTTTAGATGAAGCAATGTAACTTTTTTTTCCTGGTTGATTGCAATGTTTTATATGGCATTCATATCTTCCTACGAGTCACATTCTCCTTGTGTTAAAAACCTGATGAAGTACAAGAGAAAGTGATGTAGCAAATACTCTCTGTAAAAAAAATGTGAAGCTATGATGGTTGGGTTGATTTGGACTTAATTTTCTGTATTATTCATTTCACCAAATTAAAAATGCAGTCTCACAGTACACATTAAAGACATCCTTTTCCAGAAAAGAGTAAAAAATGTTTTTTTTCCCCCCCTAAGAATTAAATAATTATGGAACAAGCATATTTCAGAATTTTATTTACTTTGTATCACAAATTTTTGAACAATGCTTGGAAGAAAAAAAAATAATATGTGATGCTATCAGCATCATGTTTCCTGGATACCTTGCAAGTGATGAAGTGTTATGCTCTGTCTTGTAAAAAATGGGTGGTGTCTGTAAACCAGCTGTATCCTGGAGATAGAGCCTATACTATTTATGTTCAAGTTGGGCTATAGAGTGCTTCTGATTATATCTCTTATTATATGTGGCATAGTCTTATGGATAGATTACTTCAGCCTTTTCCTGTCCATGAAAACACTTACTGTTTTTCATATTAATGTGCAATAAGTGTTTGGGTGGATTCATCTCAGTTAAGTTTAGCTGTCTAAAAGATTAGTTTCTCATACAATCTGGTAATCCAGACTCTCCTCTGGTTAATGGTGGGAGATAAGTACCTCCAGAGAGCAATTAATTTTACCAAGCTTACAAGAGGGTTACTTTTTTTTTGGTCTTTTTCTTCTTTTCTGGCATCAATCTTTGCTCTCTAGGTGCTGAAGTTAGGCTGCAAGCATAAATTTAGGCAGTTAAATCTGAGTGTCATGAGCCAAGAGCACAATTCAATCATTTTAAATGCTTGCTGCATGTGAATATATTTGTTAACACCGAAATTTCAGAGATGGAGATGTTCCTGAGTTCCTGTAGTTTCAGTGTATGAAGAATTTAGTCTCTGTGCTTTGTTTTAAATATATATATATGCCATTTACTAAGATACCTGGATACATTATAATTGTGTAGACAAGGACTGACAGGAGACCTCTATAAGAGCCAAACCAAGTTGTTGGAACATGGCTGCTATGATGGAAAGAGACTGTTTACAAAGGCCTGTAGCGATAGAATGAGGGACAATGGCTTCAAACTATAGAAGAGCAGATTTAGATTGGATGTTAGGAACAGGTTCTTTGCTATGATGGTGGTGGAACACTGGAACAGGTTGCCCAGGGAGGTGGTTGCAGCCCTGTCCCTGGAGATAGTCAAAGTAGGGCTCGTCAGGGCTCTGGGCAACCTGATCTAGTTGAGGATGCCCCTGCTGACTGCAGAGAGGGTTAGACTAGATGACCTTCAGAGGTACCTTCCAATCCAGACCATTCTATGATTCATTCTGTTGCTACAACAGACAAGTTTAAAAGTTTTTAGTAAGAAGTTTTGTGAAAATCTATGCCCCTGCATCAGTTGGATTGCTCCATCCTGATTTCTTCACAGAACCATGGTTTTGGAAGACAAGCCTTCTCTTTATGAAAGCTTATACTGATTTTTAGAAGTAGATGCCATTCCCTATCTGTTGTCTAATTCTGTCTGTTCTTATATTTTCCTTTAGAAATGGAATCATAGAATCAATAAGGTTGGAAAAGACCTGAGAGATCATCAAGTCCAACCTGTCACCCAACACCTCAGGACTAACTAAGCATAGCACAATGGTTTACCAGATCTCCCCACAAACCTTTTCAAAAAATTCTATGATTCTACTTCCATGTAGCTTTCTCCTAGTAGCAGATGCATTTCATCACTATGTGCATAACATGTAAAGAGAGCATACCAGCATAATCTGATGTTGGACTCTGCTTAGTATGTGTGGCCGGGCTGGAGATGTGTGACTGAGCAGAACTGGCATTTCAAATCTGTTTAAATACTTTCAAATGGAGAAATGATTTGATAATGTGAACAAAGTAGGTAGTTTTTTATACCTTTTCTTAATTCATAGCTGCTATCTACAACTACCTGAAGGGAGGTTGTAGCCAGGAGGGGGTTGGTCTCTTCTCCCAGGCAATCAGCACCAGAGCAAAAGGGCACAGTCTCAAACTGCTCCAGGGGGGATTTAGTCTTAAGGTGGGGAGAAAGTTCTTCACAGAATTGTTAGCTGTTGGAATGTGCTGCCCAGGGAGGTGGTGGAGTCACCGTCCCTGGAGGTGTTCAAGAGGGGATTGGACGTGGCACTTGATGCCATTGTCTAGTAGTCATGAGGTGTTGGGTGACAGATTGGACTTGATGATCTCTGAGGTCTTTTCCAACCTTAATGATTCTATGATCTATGATTCTATGAAAGAGGTTGTCACTAAACTGGTCTGCCAGTGCAGAAATACAAATGTGATCCGGGAAGTAAGTTATAGAACAGTGGTTGCACATTTTTTAGAGACTGTCCTAACATCTTTTCCTCCTTATTTCTAAGAATATTAAATTTTGGTGTGGGTTTTTCTCCTTCTTTTTTCCTTCTGTTCAGTGGAACAGTGTTAACTTGGAGTAGTAGAGTTACCTAGCTTGAACAGTTAGGGCACTTTACTCAGAGGTAAAAATCTATGGGTTTAAATGCTATTGGGTAGGAAATGAACCTGTTGCTCCTATGTCTTGGATCAATACTCTAAATAGTATTAAACTATATAAAATAAGTCTTTTTTTAATAATATTTTGAAGTATGAACCATTTCCATTCCTTCTAGGGAACAATGAGAGTATCACTTAGAGTTCCATCTGCAAGTTCTGGGCAGGCATGGTGCCATCTGTTCAGTCTTGAATGCAGTATTGGGTCACGGCAGGGCTGGGGAGGAAAAGGAAGATGAGGTGTAAATAAGCTTTGTTTCTGTTCAAAGCTTACTGTTTTTCATCTGAGCTTCTAAGATATTTACTGCTAAGGGAATATTTTGGTTCCTTGATGTTCTTTTATAGTCTGCAAAGTTTTGTAGATTTGGGAGTGAGTTAGCAAGTGTTTTAGGGTCATTCTTACAGTCTTTCTAGTTATTGGAAATAACAGATGTCCATAATACATGTAATAAATCAGATGAAGGAAGAGCAGACTCACTACCTTTAAAATAACAGCTGGTAGAGGTCCAGTTCTCTCAGACTTCTGTAAATCTAAAACTTTGACTGGAGACAACTGGATGCTTGTATTGCCTTTTAAACAGCATCATGAACATAATTCAGAGTTCAATTTAATGGAGCTGTGTTAACATGCTTCTGCTTCAGTTCTGCCTTTAAGTTCAAGTAATCTTGTTCAAAATCAGATGTGAATGGTAAGTGCAAACTTGATACTGAACTCCACTCCTGAACAGATTTTTAGTGGTATATTCAGCTACATGTCTCAAGAGCAAAAGTCACTCAGAGAAGGACATTCAGGATGACCAGAATGACCTAGGATGCTATTTGGCCTATTTTTTCTTTAGTCACATTTTGGTTAAATATTCTAAAGTAAATCTTATGTTTGTGTATTCTACTGATGTGGCAACATTGATGAGAAATGTAATTATTACCTTTCTACAGAATCATATTGGAAGAAATTCCAGTAATGTATGAATACATCATACTACTATAATATATTCTATGTACAACAGCATATTCCTTTTGCTTTACTGTATATGCTCTTACAGTACCTTTGTATTGATGTAACTGATTGTATTTGCAGTGATCTCATCAATGTAGCCTTAATGGTCCCCACTGAATTCTTAGGGACTCCTTCTTTGTGTCTCTGTCTCTTGGAGAGAGCTTAGATTCCTATCTGAGTTGTGCAATTGTGAAATTTTCCTTACTGCTGCAACATTTCTGTAAAATGTCTTGGTCACCCTCTTTGATGCCAGTCATGCAGTATTACCAGCAGGATGTGGGTGAGAAGGATACAGTTTACTGGGTAAAGTATAGGATGTTGAGACCTGTCTTGTTAGAGTGTGGTCCCTGGAGTGTGCTACCCTGTGCAGAATTCAGCTGGGCTTTCTCTGCCAGCATCAATTGGATCACTGTGTTTCATCATGAATTTGTGTGGTGGGTCAATTCGTTCTCAGAGCCACTTCTGTTTCTTCTGCTAACTCAGGAGGAGTATGAATCTTTTTCTTATAATGACGCAGTGTAGTGCGACATGTTCTTGAAGAAGAAGCCTTCCTAACGGAAAGAAAAGCCCCTGTATTCCTTCTGGTCCTTTTCAGTGACTAAGAATTCTGCTAATCAGTTTGGGATGAATAGTACCACTCCTTCATCTGCTTAGTAACTGTTTCTACTGAGAGCAGTGTATGCTTCAAAGTGCTTGCTATGTGTTATTGCTGTGTGTTATACACACAGAGACAATGGTAAATGCAACCAACCCCATATCTTCCAGTTACTCTCTGTGTAATAGAATCATAGAGTCAAGAAGGTTGGAAAAGACCTCAAAGATCATCAAGTCCAACCTGTCACCCAAGACCTCATGACTGCTAAACCATGGCATACCTTAAGAACGCATGAGACTTTAGAGAGAAAAGTATTTTACTCTTTACTCCTTACAGCTTACATCCTTATTAGACTTAATGCAACAGATAAATGGACAGAAGGCTGTAATATCAATAAACAGTGTTGAAAATCACACTGTCTTTGCTGTTTGCCACTTTCTTCTTGCAACTGTACAGTGAATCTGGAAATTTGGGTACTGTGAAATGCTCAGTAGTAGTTTGAAGATGACAAAGAGGGATAGATTCTATGTGGTGCTTTACCAAAATGCACCAAAAAGCCCTGGTTAACTTTTTTTATTAACCAATCTGTACAGAGTTAAAGCTGGGCTAAAGCTGAGCAAAAGTGTTATTCTTGCACAATGCTCTGCTCAGTGTTCAGTAGTCATTGAGAAGGCTAGGAGGAGATAAGAGAGAAGGCTATTTGTAACCTGCTTCCCTCCCCTTTTCCCCCCCTGTACTCTATTGAAAAGAGCTGCCAGTTTGACAAATACCATCATCGAGAAAGGAATTATTATATCTCCAGCCCTCAAGGGTTTCTTATCTCAGAACCAGCTTTTATTATCGTTTTACAGTTTCCCTGTGGCATTAAATCCCTCTTGTTCTTAAATAAATTTCTGGAAGTATTATCTATTTGTATATATGTTTGTAAAAATACAACAAATGATGTGCAGTGCTCTGCCGACGCCAGATGAAAATGTATTGTGGGATTCGAAAACCAGCTCCCTTTTACCACCAAAGGTGTATGAGCACTAACCTGCCTTTTCTGATAATGTGCAATGACTTGGAGCAGCAAGAACTTGATTTGAAAGTAGAACAGCAAAATTTTGTTATCTGGTCTTAGCATAAAAATGCTATTTCCACTAAATGATGTTGATCTTAGCCTAAATTCCTTACCTTATTCAAACATCACGGAGACATCACCTGCCAGCCTTCACAGAATCATAGAATCAAACAGGTTGGAAAAGACCTCAGAGATCATCAAGTCCAACCTAATACCTAACACCTCATGACGACTAAACCATGGATCCAAGTGCCACATCCAATCCTTTTTTGAACACCTCCGGGGACGGTGACTCCACCACCTCCCTGGGCAGCACATTCCCAGAAAGAGTAATTGGCCATTGGAAGAACTTTTCTCTTCACCTCAAGCCTAAACTTCCCCTGGCACAGTTTGAGACTGTGTCCTCTTGTTCTGATGCTGGTTGCCTGGGAGAAGAGACCAACTCCCACCCATGTGCAACTTCCCTTCAGGTAGTTGTAGAGAGCAATAAGGTCTCCCCCTGAGCCTCCTCTTCTCCAGGCTAAGCAACCCCAGCTCCCTCAGCCTCTCCTCATAGGGCTTGTGCTTGAGACCTCTCCCCAGCCTCGTTGCCCTTCTCTGGACATGTTCAAGTGTCTCAATGTCCTTCTGAAATTGAGGGACCCAGAACTGGACACAGTACTCAAAGTGTGGCCTAACCAGTGCTGAGTACAGGGGCAGAATGACTTCTGTGCTTCTGCCTGATGGTTGTGCTGCTATTAAGCAGGCAAAGCGAATTAAGCCCTTGTGGTATGGTGACAGATGGTCCAAGTACAGGTATGGTGAAGCCTGGCAGATTGACTACATCACTCTACCACGTTCTCGTTCTGGTAAGCAATACGTGCTTACTATGGTAGAGGCAAACACCGGATGGCTGGAAACTTATGCAGTTCCACACGCAACTGCACGCAACACCATTCTCGGTCTGGAGAGACAGATCCTGTGGAGACACGGAACTCCAGAGAGGATTGAGTCAGACAACGGAACTCACTTCAAGAACAACCTTGTAAAGAGCTGGGCAAAAGAGCACGGTATTGAGTGGATTTTCCATATTCCTTACTATGCACCAGCTGCAGGGAAGATTGAACGCTACAACGGTTTGTTGAAGACCACTCTCAAAGCCATGGGAGGTGGATCTTTGAAAAACTGGGAGAAACATTTAGCACAAGCAACCTGGCTGGTGAACAGTAGAGGTTCAGTGAACCGAGCTGGACCTGCACATTCTGATCTGCTACAGAAAGTAGAAGGTGATAGAGTTCCTGTTGTTAGGGAAAAGAATCTGTTAGGTAAAACTGTTTGGGTATTTTCGCCCTCAGGAGAGGCTAAACCTGTCCGAGGGGTGGTTTCAGCAGAAGGTCCGGGTCACACTTATTGGGTAATGCAAGAGAATGGTGAAATTCAGTGTATTCCACAAAGAGATTTAACTTTAGCTGAGAGAGTTTAATTTCAGAATGTTGTACAGCTACAGCGCGTCCAAAGGAAAGAGTCCCTGAGGAATCTACGGTGCACGAATCCTGAGAACCCTGAGAGCCCTGAGTCAACTGAGAGTCCCTGAGTCCCTGTTTCCCTTTTTCTTCGCTTCGTCTGCGGAGAGACAAACTGTTTTCCATTTTCTTGATTTTGGATTTTCTTGGACTTCTGAATCATCTACATCTGAGTATAGCCGGAATGGACGATGAACTTAACTTACGAACTGTAAATATTGTTCTGGATTAGATGGACAGTACGAACAGCCAATGAAATTGTTTAGAAAGGGGTGGACTGTGGTCGTTTGAGGCTGTGCCTTTAAGAACAAACACTGCTGGAACACACTGGCTAATGTTTTTGGTACTAGAACCAAAACATTCTGATATTCTAAACGAATTTCATTGGTTGATAAACAAAAATTCAGCTTTAGATTGTGAAGCGGTTGGAAAATTTTTTCCTCAGTTCAGTTCGATTTGGGAGTTGGGGGAGTTTGGTGTTTCAGCCTGTTCTCCCTGCCTGCTTCTTCTGCGAACTGCTGGACTTGGCCTTCAGATAAGCAAACACTAATCCTGCATGGGCTTTTGAAGCTTGCTAACAACTCTTTTCCTTAGTAACTTGCCTTTCTCTCTCTCTAACCCCTTTTTGGGGAAAAAGGGAGGTAAGGTGGGGAGAGAGGGGGTTCCAAAGAGGGGATCCCTCCCTGAGGGAGGGATTTTTGTTGTGTTATTTGTCTTTGCTGTGTATTTCTGTGTATATATTGTAAATACCTGTATATATTGTGTTATATATAACCTGCTTTCCATATATGCTTGTAAATATATAGCTTTTGCTCTTCGACTGAGTTAGCTGTGGTTTCTTACTCTGTGGAGGAGGGAGAGCTAAGCCCTCTCTCAACCTACCACAGTGCTCCTGCTGGCCACACTATTTCTGATACAAGCCAGGATGCCATTGGCCACCTTGGCAAATGCTTAACACAGCCTTATGCTGTATTATGGGGAATACACAAACAACTTTTGTATTCAATACTCCTCATACCTTCTTCTGAAGCTTGTGATTGCAAGTGATTAATTGGTGCTCTAGTGCTGTGGTCTCCTCTGGTGAAACTGTTTCAGGAACATCTGTCTAGCATGTATGTACTTCCATTGTTCTAGTTAAGTGAAGGAAATTAAAAAACCCAACCAACACAATTGTGAAAGATGGTAATAATGTTAGCAATGATAGTGACAGAAGGTAGAAGTTCAGAAAGAGGTAGGATTTTGAGGATGAATTTGTCTTGTAAGACAGCAAATTAAACTCACTATACTTTTGTATTTTTCAAACTTCCAAGTTCATTGAGTCTGCATCTGATGTTGAAGTTATGACTCTCTGTGTTACCCTGGTAACAATGTGCTTTCAGTTTCTGTTTCCAGTTTACAAAAGGATGTAACTGATTTGTCTGCCACAGCCACAGTCTCAGTTTATGGGCTCAGACTGTGATTCTGTGGAAGCCGCAGTCAGGCCGGTGGTTTACTACGGTGGTTTTGCCTGTAGCCATGCCATCCTGCCCCCTCTCCTGTGCCAAGCCCACCCTTCTGTGACCTTGCTTTCAGCGTGGTGTGCTGACAGGTTGCTAACTGTGTCCATGACAAAGTGATACTGTGAATAATTTTCTGCATTGGAAGTGTGAGAAGAGCAGCACTAGCAGAGATGAACTGTCCTGACAGGATTTGTGTAGCTAGTGGTTAGAGTGACTTAGGCTCTCACTGACACCAGCCTGGAGGACAAATTGTACCTCTTGAATTTCTTAATATCCATTTCTGTTGCATTAAGCTAGGGAGGGAAGAGGGATGTTTGGAAACACCCTCTTTAAAAAGGACTAATTGCTCTGAAGAACTGAAATCCCAGTCAGGACAGAAAAATGAACCCATGTTAGTAAAAGCTCCTAGAGCAATATTAAAAGAAATAGACTTGAATAGTTAATTTGATGTGAAGATACTGATACAACATTCATCTCAAATGCTTGGTGAAAGGAAAGTAATTAGTAGCATACTTAAATCAAGCTGCCAGAAGTAAGGGGATAATGAGATGGGCTGCACAGCTGGAGGAGTGGTAGTTTATCTTAAAGCACTCATGAAAAGAAATCATAAAATCATAAGGGTTGGAAAGGACCTCAAGGATCATCTAGTTCCAATCCCCCATGGGCAGGGACACCTCCCACTAAATCAGGTTGCTCAGACTCTGTCATCCATGAAATACACAGGAATTTAAGTCCTTTGGCTAATTTGAGTGTGTGTAACATTAGGGCACTATAACTGATCACTTGATGACAATGATTACAGTAGTTGTCATTGTGGGTGTTGAAATGGGCTCTGAAGGCAGAGAACTGCATAGTATCACAATATAACTAAGGTTGGAAGAGACCTCGAGGATTATCAAGTCCAACCTGTCACCACAGACCTCATGACTAGACCATGGCACCAAGTGCCACGTCCAGTCTCCTCTAGAACACCTCCAGGGATGGCGACTCCACCACCTCCCTGGGCAGCCCATTCCAATGACAAATGACTTGCTCGGTGAAGAACTTTCTCCTCACCTCAAGTCTAAACCTCCCCTGGCGCAGCTTGAGACTGTGTCCCCTTGTTCTGGTGCTATTTGCCTGGGAGAAGAGACCAACCCCTTCCTGGCTACAACCACCTTTCAGGTAGTTGTAGAGGGCAATGAGGTCACCCCTGAGCCTCCTCTTCCCCAGGCTAAGCAACCCCAGCTCCCTCAGCCTCTCCTCATAGGGCTTGTGCTCAAGGCCTCTCACCAGCCTTGTTGCCCTTCTCTGGACACATTCAAGTGTCTTGATGTCCTTCTTAAACTGAGGGGCACAGAACTGGACACAGTGCTCATGGTGCGTAGTAAAAGGCCATGTCTGAGTGTGCTCTGGCCTTGATGAATGTCCTGATAGAGAAGTGATGCTGACAGGTCCTTGGAGCACCTGCTCAACAAATGCATCTAAAAGGAGTACCTGTTGATTTATTCTTGAGCGATGCAAATGTAGCTTTTCAAAACCAGCCAATGCAGTGTGCTCAAATCCTGTAATTTTTAGAAGTGTAGAAGAATCTCTCTGCATATTAATTCTTCCTCTAGAAATATCCATCATTGATGCGTTCAAAATGGAGATCTAATTAGTTAAAACCTAATTAAAACTAAAGGAAAGGACCAAAAAATATGAAATGTTCTTAATGGAGTATGGGTTAAAGACTGATAGTGTGTTTATCACTGAACTGTGATATGCATTGGCTGGATGTGGCTCTGAGCAACCTGATCTAGTGAGAGGGGTCCCAGCCTATGGCAGGGGGGTGGGAACTAGATGATCCCTGAGGTCCCTTCCAACCCTAACAATTCTAGGATTCTACATTGGTAAATGCATATCCGTGCAGATAAAGACTCTGGAAGGATCTGATGAAGTTTGACTAAACATATTTAAACAGCAGAAGAATGCAGATTATTAGGAGTAGGAAAAAAACAGCTTAATTTTGAGGTAGTGACAACGGGGGGTGGGGGGTGGGAGGAATTATGTCACATCCTGTGGATTTTGCAGAATAATTTAAAAAAGCCCAAACAAATTAAAAACTAATATTAAGAGTGGTTTTAAGTACATCAGACTAGGTTTGTTTCAGAGTTTATGAGACCAATGGGTGGTGTAAGTATGCTAGGAAGATGAGATATAGATGGTCTGTTTCTAGAGTGGGGACAGCAAGGACTACCTTTGCTGTTCCTTTTGGGAAGGGAGGGAAATGGGCAGTAAAGCAGCTGATACTTAAAATATAAAAAGAGTGTCTGATAAAATCCATTCTGCATGTATTTTGCTGCAAACTCCTTGTATTATTTTCTGTATTTTCATATGCTTTTCTTTGGTCTTTCAGCTTGCGATGAATGGAAGATTTTACCAAAACCTAATCTACATCGCGACGTCAACAGATTTGGCCACACTGCTGTTGTCAGCAATGGGTAAAGAAATTGTCCTTTTAGCTTTTCCTGGCTGCTTTTCTGAGTGAAGAAGCTGTGACAGCAATTATATCTGTGTGGAGTATGATTCAATGCCATACAACTAATGTAATTTATCAACATGAAAAGCAGTGCCTTTTAGAGGCTTTGCTTGTCTTAGGTAATCAGCACAGCTAATCATTCAGCTAACATGCTGTGGAATCAGTTCAATGGCATTTTATATGAACCTGCTGGTGTTTTGAGGTGTTTCCTTACGATTGGGAACCACAGTGAATTTGAATTTCAGTACCAACTTGAATCTTCACTTAGATGTGGCAGGAGAAATCTTCTTTATGAAGCATGCTATAATTCCTTGTTCTTTGACAATCATAAAGATCAAAACCATGTAACTACAATTTTCATGGAAAAAGGAAGTTTTTGATGAGACAGATATGGTTTTCATTGCTAACCACTTGCAGGAAAAAAAATCCCAACTTGCTAACACCTAGACTATATCCAGTGTCCAGTTCTGGGCTCCTCAGTTTAAGAAGGACATTGAGATACTTGAGCATGTCCAGAGAAGGGCAATGAGGCTGGTGAGAGGTTTCAAGCACAAGCCCTATGAGGAGAGGCTGACGGAGCTGGGGTTGTTTAGCCTGGAGAAGAGGAGGCTCAGGGAAGACCTAATTTCTCTTTACAACTACCTGAAGGGAGGTTGTAGCCAGGTTGGGATTGGTCTCCTCTTCCAGGCAACCAGCCCCAGAACAAAAGGATACAGTCTCAAGCTGTGCCAAGGGAGGATTAGGCTGGAGGTGAGGAGAAAGTTCTTCCCAGAAAGAGAGATTGGCCATTGGAATGTGCTACCCAGGGAGGTGGTGGAGTCACCATCCCTGGAGGTGTTCAAAAAAGGATTGGACGTGGCACTTGGAGCCATGGTTTAGTGGTCACGAGGTGTTAGGTATTAGGTAATAGGTCGAACTTGATGATCTCTGAGGTCTTTGCCAACCTTGCTGATTCTATGAAATATATTGTTTATCCTCTAGATAAAATCATAATTTCTTATAATTTTGTTGAGTAAGGGGGCCCAGTAAAGCTTCATCATCTGGAAATAGGAGATGGAAAGGATCTGAATTTTTTCGGAGTTGGACGTGGCTGAACTCTGTTTCCTCCTCCACCCTAAGCCCCAAAGATGAAATTGAGACAAAGGTCTCCTTTTCAGTGGAAAAGTTGTAGGGTAAAATCTCAAGCTGCTTTGGCTGTCAGCAGCTCTACTTTACTGGACATACTACCAAAAAGAAATATCCATCTGCCAATTACTAAAGACTGGCTTTGAAATGTTCTTCAAGAAAAATGCTCTCATTTCCTGCAGCCCATTATTTCACACTCTCCTCTCATTATCTAGCTCCCAAAATGAGGAGATTCCTCCATAGCTCTTCCTCCCAGACATTTGGTATGTCACTCACTAACACACAGAGCACAGTGCACTTTGAGCTGCTTTGTTGTTATTATAAACTTTTGTGGAGAAGTTGAAAAGTCTTCATAATGGAGCCACTGACAGAGTGTTTATTAGAGGAAGGTGAAGAATGATTTTTGCAATATTATATGTTATATATTTTTATTGACAGACAAGAAATGAAGAAATCTATAGCTACATTAGCAATTATGTTTCCTTGCTTTTTCCTAACAGATCCATGTATATATTTGGAGGTTTTTCAAGTGTTCTTTTGAATGACATCCTTGTGTACAAGCCTCCAAACTGTGAAGCGTTCAGAGATGAAGAGCTGTGTAAAAATGCTCGTCCAGGGATAAGGTGTATATGGAACAAGAAACACTGTGAATCCTGGGAGTCTGGACATGCTAATAATATCCTCAGGGCAAAATGCCCTAAGAAAATGGGTAAGTGAATTCTAGTCTTGCACTGTCAAAATTGCAATGCAAAGTAGAAGAGGTAGGTGGGAAAAACTCTCCATATGTCATGTGTCACAGTACGTTGGAGGTTGGAAGGGACCTCCAGGGATCAGGTCCAACCTCCCTGCCAAAGCAGGATCATTTAGGACAGTCTGCACAGGAATGAATCCAGGCAGGTTTTGAATGTGTCCAGAGAAGGAGATTCCACAACCTCTCTGAGCAGCCTGTTCAAGTGCTCCATCACTGTAAAGAAGTTTCTTCCTCATGTTGAGGTGAAATCTTCTATGTTCAAGCTTGTACCTGTTGTTTCTTGTATTATTACTGTGCACCACTGAAAAGAGCTTGGCCCCCTCCACTTGACACCCACCCCTCAGATATTTATACACATTGATGAGATTCCCTCTCAGCCTTCTCTTCTCCAGACTAGACAGCCCCAGGGCTCTCAGTCTCTCTTCACAGGGGAGATGCTCAAGTCTCCTAATCATCCTCATGGTGCTCTGTTGGATTCTCTCCAGCAGGTCTCTGTCTCTCTTGAACTGGGGAGCCCAAAACTGGACACAGTATTGCAGGTGTGGACTCACCGTGGCAGAGTAGGGGGGGGGAATTTCCCCAAACCTGATGGACACACTTTTCTTGATTGCACCCCAGGATACCATTGGCTCTATTGGCCACAAGGGGTGTGGTTAGGAGGTCCAGAGAAGTTCTCCGCTCCCTCTGCTCTGCCCTGATGAGACCATATCTGGAATATTGTGTTCAGTCCTGGGCTCCTCACTTCAAGAAGGACCTAAGGGAACTGCTTGAAAGAGTCCAGCACAGAGCCACACAGATTCTGAAGGCAGTGGAAGAGGTTGAAGGAGCTGGGGCTCTTCAGCCTGGAGCAGAGGAGCCTAAGGGGTGCCCTCATTCATGTTGATAAAGATGTGCAGGGCAGTGTTGGTGAGGATGGAGCCAGGTTCTGCTTAGTGATGTCCAGTGATGGGACAAAGGGCAATGGGTGCCAACTGGAGCAGAGGAGGTTCCAGGGGAACAGAAGGGAAAACTTTTTCTCTGTGAGGTGCCAGAGCCCTGGAATGGGCTGCTCAGGGGCGTAGTGGAGTCTCCTTCTCTAGAGACATTCAAAACCTACCTCGATGTGTTCCTGTGTGACCTGCCCTGAGTGATCCTTCTCTGCAGGTGGGTCAGACTCAATGATCTTTTGAGGTCCCTTCCAACCCCTAACATTCTGTGATTCACTTTCTCCTTTTTCAAGCTACACACATAGACACAGATCTATGTATGTGTGTAGCTACGTATATCTATCTGCAAAAGCCTTCATACTTTACTGTTTCCAACAGTAAAGCAGCCAGAGCACAGATGGGCACTGCAAGTAATATCTGGAGTTACAGGCATGTGGCACCTCACATCTGTATGCACCAGAAAGTGAGAGGGAAAGCACTGCTGCTTCAAGTAGTTTACCGATCATAGAATCGTTAGGGTTGGAAGGGACCTCATCTAGTTCCAACCCCCCTGCTATGGGCAGGGACACCTCACACTACATCAGATTGCTCAGAGCCACATCCTGGCTGGCCTTAAAAACCTCCAGGGATGGGGCTTCTACCACCTCCCTGGGCAACCTGTTCCAGTGTCTCACCACCCTCATGGGGAAGAACTTTTTCCTAACATCCAATCTGAATCTACTCCTTTCTAGTTTTTTTTCCATTCCCCCCAGTCCTGTCACTCCCTGACACCCTAAAAAGTCCCTCCCCAGCTTTCTTGTAGCCCCTTTCAGATACTGGAAGGGCACAATATGGTCTCCTTGGAGCCTTCTCTTCTCAAGACTGAATAGCCCCAACTCTCTCAGTCTGTCCTCAAAGGAGAGAAGCTCCAGCCCTCTAATCAGCCTCCTGGCCCTTTTCTGGACACCTTCCAGCATCTCCAGATCCTTCCTGTAATAGGGGCTCCAGAACTGGGCACAGTATTCCAGGTGGGGTTTCAGTAGAGCAGAGTAAAGGGGGAGACTCACCTCCCTTGACCTGCTGGCTATGCTTCTCTTGATACAGCCCAGGATGTGAGCACACTGGTGGCTCATGTTGAGCTTCTTATCCACCAGCAACCTCAAGTCCTTGTCTTCAGGGCTGCTCTCCAGCCAGTCCCTGCCCAGCCTGTATCGGTGCTTGGGAATGCCCCGACCCAGATGCAGGACCTATCAAACAGCAGCATTTGTACAGAATCCTAGAGCACAGCCACAGCTGGAAACAAACTTAGGCAAAGAAGTCCTTTGGTGCAGTGTGTCAAAATGGGTTCAGGGTTGTCATGTGAATTTCTGTGTGGCATTGTGACAGCTCTATTGTTTGAAATGGCAGTTGAGCGTTACGAATAACTGTGGCACCCTAGTCCGAAGTATTTTGGCTTGTCACAAATAAATGGCTTGTGAAAACGTTGTTCTTGCATTTCACGTGAGCAGAATCTGCATCCTTGCTACATACACCTGCTATTTTTCCCGTGCCTCTTTCCTTTCAGCACAGCATAAAATTGCTAACCAGACTTTGGCTGTGTGCTGTGTGCACAAATTACCATACGATTAAGCTGCCAGTCCACTTTAAATGTTTGTTTAAAAAAAAGTACTCTCTGCTGTTAATCAATGCTTCAAGACTGGTTTTTTTTCCTTTTATTTTCTTCTTTTTTTTTCTATTAGCTTTTATTTGTTTCTGAACAGGATATAAAGTTGCAAACTTGGGGGGAAAAAAGGGCATATTGTATAACAGAAAGGTTATCCAGGTATAGCTCTCTGAAGAACTCTTTCTGCACAGTTTGATAACATTTAGAGGCCTAGAAAGTTTCAGCCCTTTCTAAGAAGAAAAAAAAATCTCAAGACTAAATTCAGAAGTAATGAAGATGAAAGTGGATGTTCTAAGAAGCTGATCACATCAACAGGTGCTTAAAGAAACCAAACAAAGCAAATCACAGGCACACTGAAGGAAAAGAATAATAAAAGAAGAGAGCATTTTCTGAAGTACCTTTCTGCAGTGGGAATAAACTGCAACTAAATTTGCAAGAGATGAGTTGTGTAGAATCCTATTTCACAAAAGTGTGGACAGGGCCACTTCACTGCTGTTAAATCTTTCCAGTTTCAGGTAGTAATATTCTGTCAAAAGCCATTTTTTCATATATTCTTTTTCACTACATGGCTCAATTGTTATCAGATTGAGAGTATCATCTGAGAAACTGCTGATATTCAATATTGAAGGATAAGCTGAAATTTTAGTGGCTTTTCTAACGATCAATTCTTGGATATCAAGGCTTCACTGGCAAGAGAGTCTCTTAAACTTGCATGATCCTGAGACTAAAGAAGCCAAACCTGACCTGAGTTTAACACAGCAATCCGTGTAGGAGGTGATTGGAATTTTCCTGTTTTGGGTCATGGTGATTTATCAAGTTTTTGGCCTCTGTTAAACAAGAGGACACAGTCTCAAGCTGCACCAGGGGAGGTTTAGGCTGGAAAGAGTGAGTGACTATTGGAATGTGCTGCACAGGGAGGTGGTGGAGTCACCATCACTAGAGGTGCTTATGAAGAGACTGGATGGGGCGCTTGGTGCCATGGTTTAGTTGATTAGATGGTGTTGGATGATGGGTTGGACTCGATGATCTCAAAGGTCTTTTCCAACCTATTGTGTTCTATTCTATTCTATTCTATTCAGAATTTATCATTGGTGTCCTAAACTGTTTCAAAGGATGTAAATTCTAGACCAAGGCTTGTGTTGAGGAGTTAACATGAACTCTTCCTTAAATATTTCTTGCAGAAAAAGTGCAGAACTACAAGTTACCAATCATTATTAGATGTATCAAATAATGTGCAATCTCTTAGATGTTTTTTTTAAACTTTATTTTCTCACTTTCCCCATTGCCTTCATGCCTAGCCATTTATTATTTTTATCAGAAACCTGCATCTCTGATTCTATCTGAAGAAATTCTTCTGTGGTAAAGGAGTTGAAAAAGGAATAGTTTAAGGCATTTTCTGATACTCTTAAGTTGTGCACTTGTGCACTGTGCCCAAGTTTGTGTGCTGCAAATCAGGGAATATTCCTTAAGTTGGTAAGAGACTTGCAAACCTTCAAATATAGTTGTTACTGAAGGAATTTGTTAAAGGAGTAAATCTTATTAGCTGAACAGAATTAATTTCCTATGGTAACTTAAACCTGTATGAATGGCTCAAATGAAGGATGGAGGAGGAAATGCTCTAAGCAAGCGTTTAAAATGCAGTATTATTCTCCTTCTGTGCAATGTTTCTTTTTGACTTTCATTTGTATTACAGCTGCTGCAGATGACAGATGTTACCGATACGCAGACTGTGCGAGCTGCACTGCCAATACAAACGGGTGCCAGTGGTGCGATGACAAGAAGTGCATTTCAGCAAACAGCAACTGTAGTGTGGTGAGTCTTTGCCAATCTATGCTTCTGTCATTAATGCTGTTGTTTCTCTTCTAGCTAAACCAGAGACCTGTTGCAGCAAATGAAAAGGGGTATGGCAGAGTAATAGCAGCTTGCTTTGGACACTCTCATAAACATGCTTGTCTGGCTTTTGCAGTAAAAACGTTGCAGAGGGCAGAGTTGGGCTGCAGCAAAAATATCTATTCCTGGGGAAGAAATCAACGTTATCTTTAGGGTTGTGCTAGCCCACTATGCAGCTCTCAGGACAAATGCAATTATATCCTAATTAATGACAATTGGAATGTCCCAGAGTCAGTATGAACTTGGATTTTGTGTGCGTGTGGTGTACAGTATGCAGGCAGAAATTGTGGGAGCCCATGAAGGGTGGCCACTTGGGGTTTTTAGTTTTGCTTTGTTTATTTTTTCCCCACTCTTTTAAACAGAACTAGGTCAGTCTCATTAGTCTTGGTATTCTGATCACTGAGCATCATAGAAATGTTTTCCTTTAAGCCATGGACTTGCTTGTCATCTCATTAAAGGAGTGAGCCACTGTTATCATGCTATTAACTGGCTTGTGATGACTTGGTAAGATTGTTCTGATCTTTGTAAAGATAAGCATATAGATTCGTGCAAGTTTATACTTTTGCATTTTTAATATTGCTTACTGCTGTGTTTTATACTTGTTGTCCACCAGCTGCTGAATCTCTTCCTTGCTCATTCGATTTTTGACAAGCTTGTACTAGTATTTTAGCTTTCTGAATTTTGCCTCCTTATATTTTTCACCTAGTTCTAGACTTGGGGTTGTACTTGAGTTCAAAATCTTTCTTTACACGCTCCCATTAGTAAAAGTAGCTTGCTCTCCAGTTTGAATCTGATGCAAATCAATCCTGTTCCCTAGACAGACAAATTAAGGTGTGAACTGGATTGACTCTGACTCAGATCTTATCTATGCAGGGTGAGCAGTGCCAGCTCTGATCAGTTGTTCTTGTAGCTACTTACCACTAATAAAAGCAACGCAGACACAAATTCAGCCATGTTGTAAGTCTGTCAGAGGGACTTCAGTCCCAGGCACTAGTGGTTAGTTTCCTTTGTGATTTTCAAGGGCTCTTCTTTTCCTAACCTGTTGTGCTAGATTAGGTGCCAAATTTCTAACTGTGGTTTTCAACTCTTAAGCAGTTGCTAAGGAGGGAGCTGTCATCATTCCTGATGAATGTGGAGCACTGGGTATTTTAGCACAAGCTTCTCAGTTTAACATCCTTCTTTGACAGCCTTTTGTGACCAGGATTGTCAGCTTAATTAGCAACAGATGCACCCATCTTCTCTATATCATTTACCATCTTTTATTCAGGATTTGAAGTGGATGGCAAAGGCTGTTAGTGGACTTAATATAAGATTGGGATAGTGAACATTTATCAGAATGATCTCTGAAAAGTGTTACTACCATAAGTTGAAGGTGGCTATTGCAAAATTAGTATATTGGCTGGGGGATGGTGGAGGCAAATTTTTGCAGCTATCAACATAAACCCAACAAAATAGCATCAACAGAATGGCACCGCATGGAGAAGTGGAAATGGATCAGACCGAATATCCATTTTCATAGACTGCTACTTCTGGACTGGGCCCACAAAATGAAAATGTTGTGAGAACACTATGATAGTAATAAGGGATAACAAGCTGTAGACTCAGAAACATCACAAGGAGACCATTTTTGCAGCTGTGTGAAAGGTATGGACCTATAACTTATGCCACGGAACAACCAGATGAGACAGACAATGTTTCTGCTTTTGCTTTGTGGAAACTGGCCAGCATAATAAAGATATGTTGGCAATCAGTTTGCCATTGGCCTGGTGGTCATGGATATTTGAAAGCAGTGACTGTTCTGCTGATTGGAAGGGCTGCAAAATGTGGCAGTTTTCCTGAAACAGCTCTGTCTGGACAGATTGACTTCGTAAGCAGTACTAATGCCTTGATGCTACAAGTATACCTGTCTATGCTCACCATCTGATGTGGATCAGCATGTTAGCAGGGCAGTATATTCAACTGCTGTGCTGTCATGGGAATGTTAGGGTGTATGTCATACTCTGATATGATGCAGACCCCATCATATACAATGCAAAAGCTGAGTGGGTAAATGTTTATTATGTTTACTCAACTGGGAAATAGTTTACTTAATGTATTTGGAGTCATTCAAGATGCTACTGAAATGTGGCTGGTGAGGATAGTGAGCAGCATGCTCCCAGTAGAGCCTTGCTGCCTTTTTTTTTTTTTTGTCAACAAATATAAAAGGCTTTGTCCCATATAGCAAGGGTTTTAAAGGTTTGAGCAGTGATGATACTATTGCAATTCCCCATACTCCTTACAGTCGTTTTACATAATGCTCTATAGTCATAGAATAGAATTAGCCAGGTTGGAAAAGACCTTCGAGATCATTGAGTCCAACCTATCACCCAACACCATCTAATCAACTAAACCATGGCACCAAGCACTCCATCCAGTCTCTTCTTAAACACCTCCAGTGATGGTGAGTCCACCACCTCCCTGGGCAGCCCATTCCAATGGGCAATCTCTCTTTCTGGGAAGAACTTCTTCCCACCATCCAGCCTAAACCTCCCCTGGTGCAGCTTGAGACTGTGTCCTCTTGTTCTGGTGCTGGGTTTTGCAAACCTTTTTTCAAAAATATTTTTCATACAATGATGAATGAATAAAAATTACACTCAGCTCTAGATTTATCTTTCTGAACACTTCAGCAAGTATTCAGATTCATCCTACTTAGCCAAGTTGTCAAACATTCACTTTTGGCTGAAAAAATGGTTAAAGAATTAAGTTAATTCAAACACTTAATAATGATCCTCTGTAGTTAAACAAGAATAGAACAGAATAGATGTAGTGCTTATCTCTCTCTCTCTCTATATATATATATATATTTTAAATAAAAATATTTAGTTTTTATCTTGGAGACTGATAGATGCTAAAAACTGTAAGATCACTTTGTCTACTTTTTTTCCCCCCACAATGTGTAAATACAGATACTGCCACAGGGCTAAGAGCAACTCTAATACTGTCATGAATACTGTCCTATGCCAAATACACACTTAATGAAATATGCCCCTCTATGCACTATATATCATTCTGTCATCTTCTAAAACTGGGAGAGAAGCTTCCTCCCATGCTTGTATCTACCTTTCTTCCTTAGGTTCTGTCTCACATCATCTTTTGTTCTGCTTTTTTGAAAGAGGTTCCATGTCCAGCATGTGGTATATTTCTGGTTTTTGTAGAGTAGGTTGCATTGACATCTACTAGCAGTTCACTGCCTTTAAGTCTACTACATTGATCTTGCACTTTGACACTTTCACTTGTTCCCTGCATTATCCTAAGCATCTTCCTTGTTCTCACTGATTCTGATGCATTTTGCCTATTTCCTAACAGTATTGCTGGTATGTGGCTTAACATTTTTGATGTCTGATTGTGGCAACATAAACTAAATGCACTAGAACCCATGAAGAATATGATTAAGAAGATTTTGCTGAGAGATGTAGGGTACTAGAGGATGGTCCAAAGACCATTACAGTCCTACACTGTTCAATGTTTTTATACAGTGCCTTAAAGACTAGAATCATTGTCTTTTTGTAATGCTTGCACTGCTTCCTGAAAGTTTAGCATCTTTCATAATGAGAGTCCTTGGGTGCTACACTAATGCAGTGATCATAATAATCACAGGAATCTGCCTCCATTTGGAGATTCAAAATATAGTCAAGAGGAAACATGTGAAATAGTAGGAGGAGTTATGAATAGCATCAAATTTGTCCTGAAGGTGAACCCCCAAATTTAAGGCTGTGGAGTATCCAATGATAAGATATGGGAGTAGCTTCAGAGAAATAGTAGCAAATTTATTAAATGAATACTTTACAGGTAGACTGGATAAACTCTTAACCCAGAAAATCCAGGAGGAGGAGAGAGAGGTACATTATTTAACAGCAATTTTCCAAAATTCTAAGATAAACTACTGTAATATTTTGACTCTCCAGTGGAGATGTGGAGAATCACTGCAGTTCATAGGTCTGTCTGTATACCACCAGATCAGGATCAGTACCAAAAAAAAAAAACCCTAAGTAAATCAGACATAAGTGGGAAACTTTATATATAACTTGATTTACTCATGCTTTGGTGTGTAAACATTATAAATATCCCACAGCAATATAGAACTTGGGTAACAGATGGGCTGTCATATTCCTGAATTTCATTGGGTTTGGTAGCTTAAGTTATAACCTTAATATTGTGTTAATATGAATTACCTATTGGATTCACATCTACGTTGAACTAATGAGATTTTCAGGCAAGCAGTGTTTAAATTGGATTCGAGGGAAATAAGTGCTGGGAATAAGGGAATACAATAAAGAACATTATTACAAAGTAGTCACCAGGACTTTGAATTTTCTTTCAAACATTAAATAACCAGTGCAAACCACACTTCATTATTGGAAAGTAATAGAACAAACATCTTGGCTTAGTTGGAAAATTGTAATCTGTATGTAATAGCACTAAAAAGTATATCATTTTCAAAAGCAACCTCAGAGCTTAAGGATTTTGACTGTCACGATGACAGTGACTATTTGAATTGTTGCAAATGAGCAGATTATGGTTACTTATGCTCTAAAATTCACTTAAAAGTGTCTTTCAAGCAGTCTGTGGATGTGTATCCTGACTGAGTGAAACTAAACGTGATCTTGTGCCAAACAAAGGCTTTTTCTGCTTCACTGTTCGTATGCATTTATTGGCCTGGGTACCTCATGGCATAGCCTTTGGATGTGTTTCATGCCATGGTGTAGACACCTTCTTGTAAAATTGTTTCTCTGGTTCGTTTTGTTTCACAGTAGCTTTTCCTATAGACCAGAAAAACAGTGAGTACCTCTTATACAAGCTCTCTGATGGCCATCTGATCCAATAAAGGCAATGAACACATCCCTAAGCAGCAGTGTTCTTCAAGAGGAATGAAGCTGGCTCTGGGCAAAAGTGAAAATTCATTTTAACAATTCATTTTAACATTTTAACTGATTGTCTTCTCTCCTGACTGCAGTAGGTTGATGCTGTATCATCATCATTATTATTCCAGTGCCAACACCTGTCTAACTTCTTGTGATATTGCACTTTTACATATGCTTTATCATACTCTAGGAGATTACTGGAAAGGAGAACAGCCATGTAAACCATACACGTGCTGTCCAAGTACAATCCATTTTTTTGCATGAGTGAATCTCTTGTTAGGGAGAAAAAAGGGTTGTTAGGACTGGATAAGGTGACCTCTAGAGGTGCCTTCCAACCTCAACTGTTTTGTCAGTATGAAGCTGTTTTGAATTAATTATTACCTTGAAATTCACTTAGTAGAGACAACCTCATGGATAAGCTGATGAATCGGCTGAGGATTTATTAAATAAGATGCCAATAGTGTGTCTTAACTCAAAGTACTTGGCAGGGGGAGGGAAGATGATTTGTATTAAAAATGTCTAACTTGGAAAGAAAGACCTTAATTTTCAGGAAAAAACACCCACAACTCCATCCCAACACAAAGCCCCATGTAAAATTCCTTCAGTATTTACTCCTTTTCTTACATACTAAGGTACTAAAGGAATAATGTTATTCCTAGTTTTATGTCACTACTTGACAAAACTGTTTCCTGTGGATTCTGTAAATTTTATACTAGCTGTGCTGCATACTGATTTGCAGTTGAATCTGTAGAGAAAAGCATGACAGACATTTTGGACAAATCCTTGTGTTTTCTGACTGCTGTTTGATGGCTCCTATTTTTATTGCATGTAATCCAGACAAAATAATGTAGAACATATTTTTGCACCTTCAGTGCTGTGTAATTGTTTAATATCTGCATCTTGGGTGATTTTTTTATATTGTTTGATTATTTTGCTTGCTCTAACCTACATAGGATGAAATAATTGACTGAGAGAATGTCTCGTAATTATCTAAGAAATAGAGAGTTAGTTTAATTGACTGAGAGAATATCCCTTCATTATCTAAGAAATAAAGAGTTTAGTTATTCAAGCTCTTCCTGGGTTCTATCCAGGCAAGTATCACCTTCAAAGTGCTATCTGACCCATTCAAAGTTAGTTGTATAGGATATATGGAGTGATTTGTGCTCTAGAGATGTATTTTGTACTCTCTGCAGTTGGTTAAGTTTAGACAAAGACCTTAAAGTCAAGCTTATCTTTTAAGTGGCTGTGATTTTTCTGGAGGGGAGGGATCCTATCTGCTGTGTTGTTTCAGTTTTGACTGGCAGTTTGACATGTGTTTGAAACGTTGTTTTGTCTGGTTTATTTTGTAGTCAGTTAAAAACTACACCAAATGTCATGTGAGGAATGAACAGATCTGCAATAAATTGACCAGCTGCAAAAGCTGCTCGCTGCACCTGAACTGCCAGTGGGACCAGCGACAGCAAGAGTGCCAGGCGCTACCTGGTAAGGGCTGTGGGGCGCTGCTGCTGCTTTTCATAGTTGATTTGAAAACTGAATAATCTCCTCCGTTGTTGCCAAAGCATATTTGTTCACAGAATCAACCAGGTTGCAAAAGACCTCAGGTATCATCAAGTCCAACCTATTACCTAAAACCTAACACCTCATGATGACTAAACCATGGCTTCAAGTGCCACATCCAATCCTGTTTTGAATACTGCCAGGGAAAGTGACTCCACCACCTCCCCGGGCAGCAAATTCCAATAGCCAGTTATTCTTTCTGTGAGGAACTTTCTCCTCACCTGGAGCCTAAAATTCCTCTGGTGCAGCTTGAGACTGTGTCCTTTCATTCTGCCATTGGTTGCCTGGGAGAAGACACCAACCGCCACCTGTACAACCTCCTTTCAGGAAGCTGTAGAGAATTTGTTCAATATGTAGATGTGGATTTCTTTCACTTGTGCTGCTTTTCCCTGCCTAGAGGTGCCTGTACAGGTGAACACAGATGTAATTATGTCACTGATTGGCATATCAATGCCATCTATAATCTTGTTGGGAGAGATAATAATCTTACTGAAGGTATAACGGCATGTACCTCTGCACAAGCCAGTGATGAGTTCTAGCCTGTGGAGATCACTGCCTGTAGAACTCAACTGCCATACTTAGTACTTTACTGTGATATCTGGGGCTTTATCTTATAAATTATGCTTCAATTATACTTCAGTTCTCCTGCACAGATAAGGCCTAAGATCTAATTTCTTGATTGTCTAATGTAGGTAATACTATGAAAGCAGTAATGTAAAATATTCTCTGAAGGTGATATTAACATTCTGAAATAATATTTATTCTGTAATTCATATTCATAGTTCCATATATGCCTTAGCTATCAGAACCTTTTCCATTTGATCTTTGTGTCTAGATGAAGTTAATGAACAGAGGGTTCTTTTTTTTTTCACAGAGATTACTCATTAAATAACATTAATCAGTTTATTCTGTGCAGTTTAAAACTAGATTTGTATAATCTTTCTTAAGGTTAACTCTTGACAGTTGCTATGAATTACTCATCTTTTAATAGTTATCTGAATCTGGGTAGTGCTGAAATTTATTGAAGAGGATATGTTTCCTGAGGTATCTGAATTTCCTTTCATTCTGATTGCATTTGTATTTGGGCACATCTAAATGCAAAGATAGGATGATACAGCATAGATAAGGTAAAGTTGTATTCTCTTAAGTCTATGACAGTTGTTTTCAGATTGCAAAATCTACATAAAAACCTCATTCATGTTTATAAACATGTAAAGGATGAGTGCCAAGAGGATGGAGCCAGGCTCTGCTCAGTGATGCACAAATACAGGACAAGGGGCGATGCGTGGAAGTTGAGGCATAGGAAGTTCCATGGAAGCATGAGGAAATTTTTTTTCCCTGTGAGGGTGACAGAGCACTGGAACAGGCTGCCCAGGGGGGTTGTGGAGTCTCCCTCTCTGGAGATATTCAATACCCACCTGGCTGCATTCCTGTGTGATCTGGTGTAGGTGATCCTGCTCTGGCTGGGGGGTTGGGCTGGATGATCTTTTGAGGTCTCTTCCACATTCTGTGATTCTGTGAACTAGGTAAATTCTGTGAAACAATAGTATTTATCTGCACAGTTTAATCCTTAATATTTGCATGTGCTTAAATCTGAATGCAGGGAGAAAACAGTGTCATAATTAAGCATTTTACAACTCAAAAGTTTCTTTTTGTAAAAACACACTATTTAGTATGATACTTCAGCTATTTCAGAATCTGTGTGCTGTGAAAAAGGAAATTGAGTGTGGGATGTATTTTGAGTTCTGATCTCAGGAAGATAAAATTCAGGCTCCCGTAGGTTTTTCAGAAGGTTTTTTGGTTTTGGTGTTTTGTTTTTGTGGTTGTTCCCCCCCTCCCCCCCAAATCAGCTTTAATCTTCTGCTTTTTTAAACTAGCTCATCTGTGTGGGGAAGGATGGAATCACATTGGAGATGCCTGCCTCCGCATAAATTCTAGTCGTGAAAGCTATGACAACGCCAAGTTGTACTGCTACAATTTAAGTGGGAATCTTGCCTCATTAACAACCTCTAAAGAAGTGGAGTTCGTTCTGGATGAAATACAAAAGTATACACTTCAGGTAACTTGAGTAAATGTCATTGATGCTTACGTGAAGGAAGTTTGCTTTGAGAAATCTAGTTTAAGGATTTATCCAAAGAGAGGGAAGTTTGTGTGTTCAAAGAAATGTATCTTCAGTACTGCGTCCAGTTTTGGGCTCCCCACTTCAAGAGGGACAGGGGTCTTCTGGAGAAGGTGCAGCAGAGGGCTACCAGGATGATTAGGGGACTGGAGCACAGCCTGATGAGGAGAGGCTGAGGGACCTGGGGCTTTTTGGTCTGGAAAAGAGAAGACTGAGAGGGGATTTAATAAATGTGTATAAATATCTGAGGGCTGGGGGTCAAGAGGGTGGGATAGGACAAGGGGCAATGGATGTAAGCTGCAGCACAGGAGGTTCCACCTCAACACAAGAGGGAACTTCTTTACTGTAAGGGTCACAGAGCACTGGAACAGGCTCCCCAGAGAGGTTGTGGAGTCTCCTTCTCTGGAGACTTTCAAGGCCTGCGTGGATGCATTCCTCTGTGACCTGAGCTAGATTGTATGGTCCTGCAATGGCAGGGGGGTTTGACTCAATGATCTCTTTGGGTCCCCTGACATCCTGTAATCCTGTAGCATGGTGCTAAAGACTAATACAAGTTATATGTGTGTAGAATATTAAGGACATCTCTTGTTTAAAGCTAATAACACAGCAGTTCCCAAGTGTTTCTTTTACCAGATTTAAGTGTTTACAGGTTATTGTTTATTTTCAAGATGTGACTAGAGAATGACTGGAACACTTAACATGGTAAATCACAAATTCACAGATTACATGGGGTTGGAAGGGACCCTCAAACAGCAGATTTGGTTTTGGGTGGTGAGTAGCTAGGTTGCAAGCAGCTGAAAACAGGGACATACTGAAGAGGTATACTCTTCTCTGGAAACCCATAGCTCCCCATATAAATGGTGTGTGGTTTCCAAAGGGTCACAGAGAAACTGTTCTAGTATGTGAAGCATGTGGAAATACCTTGCACTGGCAGCACCAGAGAAAGTCAGGAGCTGGTTAGCTTTCTGTGATAATGGTGGGAGAAATAGAGGGCTGAAAACTCTTGCATGCCTCTGGCAAATACAGGAAGTTGTCATCTGGATATTCCTCAGGAAAGTGATCTGTTTTAATTTAACTGTGGGACAAGAGAAGAGAAGTTGAGGATTAATAACCTGCCCATTAGTGGTCAGGTCCAATTTCTTAGCAATGAAATGTTCAGATGCTTATTGCTGTGTTGAAACTGTTGGAAAGCCTAAACACCTCACTGATGCACATTTAGGAGATATATGCATGCTCAGAAGATGTTAAACCAAACAGTGTACACTCAGGTGGGATGTCTTAGTAGAATAAGATTCCATTACAAGCAAAACAGTTCATCCTAGCAAAGGACATTTTTTAAAGTGTGTATTTTGGTTTGCAGAACATACATTCTTTGTTTAAAACCACTGGGTTTTGAGTAGCTTGGGATTTGGTAGTTAACAGGAAAATGAAAGACAATTACAAACAATAATTAAAGTTTATATCAATCTAGGGTGTGATTTGCAAAGCTATGTTGCAAATGAATTGAGATGCATACAAAGGAA
Organism: Dryobates pubescens; assembly: GCF_014839835.1. Taxonomy (NCBI): domain Eukaryota; kingdom Metazoa; phylum Chordata; class Aves; order Piciformes; family Picidae; genus Dryobates; species Dryobates pubescens. The sequence continues at coordinate 5,261,230 of NC_071619.1, read as the reverse complement.
ACAGCAGTTAAAACGTCTTTGCATTCAGTAAATCTGAATGCAAGGGTTTAGGGACATACTGTGAATCAAAATATTCTGCATTATTGTTTTTAGTGTTCCATTTCAAGAAGAACATGCAAGCATAGGTTATGCACTTAAGTGTTCTGATTTCCCCCCCCACAATAAATGTAGGACCTGGACAGAGCAAAAATGTTATTTATTTTTTTTTTCCCTGCTGGAAAGACATTGTGTTTTCTATTATTTACTAATAAAAGAGAAGGAGTAATAATTCTGTGTCAGATCTCCCCTGATGCTATACTTGCTGCTGTCTTGAAACACGTTCAATCTGTCCATGTTTTGGTGCGCTATGATGTTGAAAACGTAATTGAAACTAAAATAACAAAATCACAAATGGCAATGATTTCTCTAGTTATTTATTTTGCTGCTTTGCCTCCTTCCCCCTTCCCTGATTCCTATTAAAATCCTGCACAGGAGGCCTTCAATCTAATAGTGTCTGATAGAGTATTGATATGACTGATATTACCTGATTGACTTGAGGCATGGATGAGAAATAGCTCATTTTAGTGTTTGGAAGCTAGATTTATCTTACATTTCAGGGCTGCAAAAGTCTACAAGGTGACATCCTGCTGAGCATATCTTTATTTAAATGAAGTATGTCCTGAGCCGATATGCTGATATAAATTTGAGATACCTCACGTGCAGTTTGTGCAACTGTAGACAAATGGATGTGCTTTAAAAGTGGCATAAACAGTCGTGTAGGTATCAGAATCTCTAATGAAATGATACCAAGACTTATCTTTGTGTTTTCAGTGCCATTTAGAGCAAAAGCAAAAAATAAACACACACACAAACCTAACCCAAAACAAAACCAACCAAACAAAGCCCCCAACAGCCAGCAAACAACCCCCCCTCTCCTAATTTTTGATTCCTATCCGTTGATGCAGTTACTTTTATTCTGTGTTGGAAAGCCTAAATGTCTTACCAGGTGTGAGAGTGGCTCTCTAAAACTTCTTGATTTTCTTTTGTCTGCCTTTTCCTCCCAAACTGCAATCACAATGATTTTAAGGAGTATGATTTAATTTTAGATGGCTTGATTTTGTAGCAGGTGGTGGTACAGAGTTCTAAATGTACAGAGCAACTGGAAGGTGAACGCTGCACCTTTAATCTGTATGATGTATGGTGGAGTTTGACATGTGTGGTTAATACAAAATGCTTCAGAATCTTTCACTTAACAGGAAACAAAAGCTTTCAGAATTAGAGAATGTGTCAGAGCAACACATGGAAATAAGAATATGGATCTGTTTTCATCTCTGCTTTATCTGATATACTACAGAGGAAAGAAAAACAACTTTGATAACTGTGGTGTGTTTTCCAAACTGTTAAAATAGTGTCAGTAACTGCTACAGTCTGGAAGGACTTAAGAATTTATTTTTACTGTTCATAGAAGCCATTTTGGAATTTGCAGATTGTTTTCCAATATGCAAAGTCCTTGTTCTGACAGAAATTTAGGACAATTTCTTCAACATGTTTGGAGCAATACAGAACATTGATGCTTTGGGAGGATTCAGAGGGAGGAAACTGCCACCGTCTCCCAATCCCGTTCAGACCTTACTGTTTATCAATAATTTCTAAATTGGAAATCAATTATATTCTAAATTCAAATTCTACATTGGAAATCAGTGGATTGCCTTTTTAAAAAAATTATTTTTTGTAAAGGACAAGTAGAAGGTGCATTTGGTACTAAAGAAAGAGACAAAACAAAGACCTTGGTAACGTGGAGTCTAAACCCTGTCTAATTTGCAGATGTATTCCAAAGCCCTGGCAAATAAAGACTAAGTTGTATTTTTCGTTAAAAATAAATGAAATTCTTTCACAGAATGCCAAAATGAGCACAATAGACTCAAAATTCCCCTACTAATGCAAGGTCAAGGGAGGTGATTCTCCCCCTCTACTCAGCTCTGGTGAGACCCCACCTGGAGTACTGCATCCAGTTCTGGAGCCCCTATTACAAGAGGGATCTAGAGGTGCTGGAATGTGTCCAGAGAAGGGCCACGAGGGTGATCAGAGGGCTGGAGCACCTCTCCTATGAGGACAGACAGAAAGAGTTGGGACTGTTCAGTCTGGAGAAGAGAAGGCTCTGAGAAGACCTAATTGTGGCCTTCCAGTATCTGAAGGGATCCTACAAGAAGGCTGGGGAGAGACTTCTCAGGATATCAGGTAGTGATAGGACTAGGGGGAATGGAATGAAGCTGGAGGTGGGGAGATTCAGACTGGATGTGAGGAGGAAGTTCTTCACCATGAGAGTGGTGATGCCCTGGAATGGGTTGTCCAAGGAGGTGGTTGAGGCGCTGTCCCTGGAGGTGTTTAAGCCCAGGCTGGATGAGGCTCTGGCCAGCCTGATCTAGTGTGGGGTGTCCCTGCCCATGGCAGGGGGGTTGGAACTAGATGATCCTTGTGGTCCCTTCCAACCCTGACTGATACTATGATACTATACTAAAATGATACCTGATACGTTTTCTTATGGGCTGTTTTATTGACCTAGTAAGCAACATACTATGAAAGGGAAGATCTGAGTTTTTCTGCAAAGTAGATTAAACAGCAGTATGAGCTTAATTAATTGTTCCTGCTAATATTCTAGTGTTGTATATTCATTTAAAAGTGCAATTAGTTCTCTTGAGAGTTTGCTCACAACTGTGGAACTTAACTAAAAATAATAATTTCCTTGTTAGCATGCAATAAATTCTGAGAGAATTTAATTTTGCTGTGGTAAGCATAAACTGAGATGAGAACATTTATAAACTACGCCTTTCATTCTATACACTGTTTGCAGCCTTTCCTTTTAATTCACTGCTCAAGGCTAAGCCTCCTTTATAAAATTACACTTGAGTGTCAGTTGCAGTTAATTAGTGAACTTACTCCTTGTTGGCTCAAAGTATTCTCAGAGGGCTGTATGTTTTTGTGGGTTTGTTGTACATTTGGTTGTAGTGAAGCTGACATCTGCTTTTTTTGTCTGTCTTTCTGAATTATTGTCTTTGCCACAGCTTCTATCAGTCTCACTTTACTATTGTGGTTTTGGAAGTCTAATAAATTATTTCAGCACTTTGCCTCAATATTAGAGTTGTTACATTAACTGTCCATTAGTTTATCTCTACTTTAAGTGTTTTCCCACTTTAAGCAAATGAGGAGCTCAGCTCTTTTTGGAAGCCTGAGGAGAACCTGACTTTCTCAGAAAATTGTCTTCTATATTGAAAACTCAAGGGTATCTAAACCAAAGACTGACTGGATACTGAAATTTGAAAAGGCTAGGAGAAATAAGTGTTCTTATAGAATATAATAGAATTAACCAGGTTGGAAAAGACCTTTGAGATCGAGTCCAACTTATCACCCAATGCCATCTAATCAGTTAAACCATGGCACTAAGCGCCCCATCCAGACTCTTCCCAAATACCTCCAGTGATGGTGACTCCACCACCTCCCTGGGCAGCACATTCCAATGGGCAATGTCTCTTTCTGTGAAGAACTTCTTCCTAACACCCAGCCTAAACCTCCCCTGGTGCAGCTTGAGACTGTGTCCTCTTGTTCTGGTGCTGGCTGCCTGGGAGAAGAGACCAACCCCCACCTGGCTACAATGTCCCTTGAGGTAGCTGTAGAGAGCAATAAGGTCTCCTCTGAGCCTCCTCTTCTCTAGGCTAAGCAACCCCAGTTCCCTCAGCCTCTATGACTGAATATATGACACCTACTACTTATCACAGCAAATTTTCATCATTCGTGTCTAATAAATACTGAGACCTTTAGAAACCATGGAGCTCACTTGCTTGCTTCCACAGTTTGTGTGCTATTCACTGGGTCAATACTTACAAAGTATGAAATGTGTAGGTACCAAGTGTAGTTAAGAATTGATGCATAGCTAGACAGTAGAAAACAAGCAATGAAGTACTAAATAGAATGAGTATGGGGAGGGACTTCTTAGGATATCAGGTAGTGATAGGACTAGGGAGAATGGAATGAAGCTGGAGGTGGGGAGATTCAGACTGGACATGAGGGAGAAGTTCTTCACCATGAGAGTGGTGAAGCCCTGGAATGGGTTGTCCAGGAAGGTGGTTGGGGCACTGTCCTTGGAGGTGTTTAAGACCAGGCTGGATGTGACTCTGGCCAGCCTGATCTAGTGTGAGGTGTCCCTGCCCATGACAGAGGGGTTGGAATTGGATGATCCTTGTGGTCCCTTCCAACCCTGACTGATTCTGTGATTCTGAGTAGTTTCTTGTCTTATAAATTTTGGGGTTGTTTTAGCAAGCAGGTTTTTTTATTCATAATGTTGCAGAAAAGAGCCCTGCTCACACCTGTGAATACTGGTGAAATGTGAGGACTAAGGGCCCGCTATATTGTCAAAGTTGAATTGTCTGTTTCTTTCTAGTGCAACGATTTTCCTAGAAAACAAGGAGTTCCAATGATTCTTGGAAAGTTTGTTTCAATTTGGTAATAACATGTTGTGATGCACATATATGAAAATGAATTGGAAATGTGTTATATACTTGAAGGACAACTTAATATACAAAATGAAAGGAATTTAAATAAAGGTGGGGATAAATTTCTGAAAGCTATATATAATTCCCCAGCAATTTGCTTAATTAAGAAAAAGGCAAATTTTGAGTCTCATTAATTGGCAGTTCAGTAAAGGTAGACGTGCTCACTTCAGTCATCTGCAAATTATTCAGCCCTCATTAAGTTATTGCTGAGACAGCAGTAATGCCTGAAAAGTGTCATGAATAAATGATCACATTCACTGTGGATCTCAAAGCCACCTAGTCTCCCTCAAATTTTGAGTAAAGAGTGGATTTAACATGAAGTATCAACTCTCTTGGTAAGTGGTCACAACTTTCCTTTCTAGCATAGCTCCATAATTGCTACTTACATATAAAAGTAAGCGGTTTAGAATAAGAGAAGAGCGTATTTTTCAATCGAATTTTTGATCATCAGTGTTTAGTAAATTCCTGTAATGGCTAAAAACTTGCCTTCTGTTCAATTAAATAGGATTATTTGCCATGAGTTAGTTGTTTAGGTGGGTTGGATTGGTTGATGGGTTGGACGTGATGATCTTGAAGGTCTCTTCCAACCTGGTTTATTCTATGTATTATGTATCACAGTACAATACAGGTTGGAAGGGACCTCCAGAGATCATAGAGTCCAATCTCCCTGCCAAAGCAGGCTCACTTAGGGTAGTCTACACAGGAATGCATCCAGGTACGTTTTGAAAGTCTCCAGAGGAGACTCCACAACCTCTCTGGGCAGCCCTGCCCTCACTGTAAAGAAGTTCCTCCTCATGTTGAGGTGAAATCTTCTATGTTCAAGCTTGTACCTCTTGTTTCTTGTCTTATTATTGCACATCCCCAAAAAGAGCCTGGCCCCCTCCACTTGACAGCCACCCCTCAGATATTTTTACACATTGCTGAGATTCCCTCTCAGTCTTCTCTTCTCAAGACTAAATAGCCCCAGGTCTTTCAGACTCTTCACAGGGAAGGTGCTCAAGTCTCCTAATCATCCTCGTGGCTCTCTGTTGGATTCTCTCCAGCAGATCCCTGCCTCTCTTGAACTGGGGAGCCCAAAACTGGACACAGTATTCCAGGTGTGGTCTCACCAGGGCAGAGCAGAGGGGGAGAAAAACCTCCAGAGCCGCGTGCTGTTGGTATGCATTGGATGATTGCCGTTTTGCTCTTTTGTCAGATGAAAAGAAAACCCTGTCCAGCAATTTGTCTCAGAATTTAATAATGCCTGAATCTTTTCTAACTTAATATAAAGGTTGATTTCTCACTTAAAAGGGTTTTTGGCAACTTGTTGTCATTGTTATAAAAGATCATCCTATAAAAGCAGATAAGCTGGGACTAGCTGCATTTCAAGCAGAAGTATATGGCTTCTAAAATAGAGTTCTAAAAAGTGGCCCAGAAGGAAACAGATGAGAGGAGAAACATATTCTGGAGAATGGTTCTAAATTATAAATAGTGTGGTGTGTTAAAGCTATGGAATAGTTCTCAAGATATGTTTGATTGTATTCTCCCTTGCAACAAGCTTTCCCGAGATGGCTTTGGCCACCTGCTATGTGTTGCATTGCTTTGGCTCACTATAAGAATTTGCTGTGGTAATGTAGTGGTGTAGTGGTTTAATCCACCCACACCCACAAAAACTCAGCTAGGCACAGCCAGAGAAGCGAATGTAGCTGTATTTTACAAGCAATAATGAAATGCAATGAATATCTACAAAATATGCAGTATCTACTGTATCATACCAGAATTTACAGGAAAGAACACAGCACAGAAATCCTCCTCACAGGAGGATCCCACCTCGGGTTCCCCCCAGTCTCTCTCTCCCTTCCCTTTCCCCTCCGGTTAATTAGATGAAAAAGGAGAAAGAGAGAAAAAAGGATATTAAGGGAATTAATTAGCTCAAAGCTTTATTAGAATAGAATAGAATAGAATAGAATAGACCAGGTTGGAAGGGACTTTCAAGATCATCGTGTCCAACCTATCATCCAACACCACCCAACCAACTAAACCATGCAACCAAGCATCCTGTCAAGCCTCGTCCTGAACACCCCCAGTGACGGCGACCCCACCACCTCCTCGGGCAGCCCATTCCAATGGGCAATCACTCTCTCTGTGTAAAACTTCCTCCTAACCTCTAGCCTAAACCTCCCCTGGCACAGCCTGAGACTGTGTCCTCTTGTTCTGGTACTGCTTGCCTGGGAGAAGAGACCAACCCCTGCCAGACTACAACCCCCCTTCAGGTAGTTGTAGACAGCATAAGAAGTTAGTTTTTCTTATCAGTTTCAGTTCAGTGTCAGCAGCATGCATTCTGACCAAGAAACAAAAGACAGACTCAAGCTGGAGTTAGTGAGAGAAAACAATGTGAGAGATATTTGCTATGGTACATCTCACATCTGACCAATGAAATTCGTTTAGAATTAATCTTTGTTTTCCTTTTTACACCCAAACGTTCAGCTAGAGAATTCTGCAGCTATCCTTTTCTTAAAGGCACAGCCTAAACTGTCACAGAAGATTTCTGGGTATTTTCTTCCCCTTTTATTTTGTTTGTTTGTGGTGTTTTTTTTTTCTAGTGTTTTTGTTTGTTTGTTTGTTTTTACTGATAACTTACCCAGAATGTTATTGGCTAAGCTTGATTATTGTTGATGTGGTTTTAAAATTTGTTGTGTGCAATATAATGAGTGTTTACAAATAGACCTTGGAGCCTGATTTTGAGAAGGATGTGTAATTTTTCAGACTGTAGGCAGTGACAGTATTCCAGAAACAGTGGTCTCCATTTGAACAGCCAGAATATGAACAGCGATACTATGTAATCTTATTTTAACAAATTCTGATGCATACATGTTGAACAAAAATAGGAAAATAGTAGATTGACATTTGTATTTGCTCTTACAAGGCAGTTTCCTCCCTGTCCTTTGCTCTTCCCAGATGAAGGAAAAATTCTTAAGGTGAGGTTCTATGAATTTCATTGTGTCACATAAAACTCTGTAATATAATTGAAATAATTCCTAAGCTTCAAGCAAAGGATGACAGCTTTGCTGAAAAATAAACACTTTTTTTCTAGGAGGCAAGAGATAGAATGGGTCCTTCTGAACTTGAAAAGTGGAAGTCTCCTGATCACTTTGTTGCCTCCTTTGAAGTGCGAGATGCACTAACTGTGCATTTGACATTGTATTAACAGTATGAACCACATTGTTTGGGAGTTCTCATTCACTTCTGTCCCCAGTGGACTGGCAGCTCCATCAAGGGTGGACTATACAGTACCCAGGAAAATTGTGACATACATTAGATACTGTAATAGTGAGCTTGAAGAACTGAGGTAGACACAGTTAAATCACTTAGAAGAAGATTCAGTGCATTTCCACTTGTTGTCTGGCTTTCCAGTAATAAGCTAAGCAGCAGGACAGCTCTGTTGTGGTGCAACACTGGTGTCTTGAATAAAAATGACTTCCTGAGCTAGGTCATGTCATTTTTTACTCATAAGTTCTTGCATATATCCATGTTCACATCTGTACTCATTTACATGTATGTTGGAACTTTTTACCCAAATAGAGAAGGAACTGCTTCTGGCTGAGTTGCAGGTTCCTCTTCAACTCTGAGCAACTTACTAAGTACCAAATACAGTGAGGATAAGACAGGTTTCTGAGGTGCAGTTTTGGGACATCTTGAAAGTATACATTTACCAAGGTTTGAGAAAGAAAGAACAAATCTTCAGAACAGTCTGAGAAGTAACTTTTCTTGACCAAAGATCACCTGACCTTCCAACAAGGCAGCTAGTATTGCTGAGAAAAAAAACACCTTCAGACATTTTAAGGGCTGATTTCATGTCAGCAAGTGTTTTTCAGAAGGGCTTGTTTGTACTCTGTTTTTTACCCACCTGGTTAGATAATATTTTTCAAGAGGCCTGGAAACTAGAATCATTAGCGAGTTCTGGGTACAGGGAATAGGCAGTCTGGTTCCCTTGCTGCCTGATCCTCTTCAGAAGCATCTTTGGCAAGATATTAAAGGTAAAGTAATAACTTTCCTATATTCATTTTGCATTAAATGAAACCACCATAGAGTTCAAGTGAAGGATGTTCAACTCTCATTATTTCTTAAGCCTGAAGAAACTGGGTTGGCATTCTCATTCAGCACCTTTTGAAGTCCCTCAGCTGCTTCAAATACTTTAAAACTCCCAGCTATTATGAGTGAACCTTTCATCACTTTGAGGGAAAATGGCTAGATTTATGGTTTCATTGTGAATGAATTAGTTTGATAGTTACAGCATGCTGATGACTGCAGGTGTTACCTGTGCAACCTCTTGAATTCTCTCTTCACTGTTTTTTACTGCTGGCTTTTGTGCAGTGCAACAGGGTCATTTTTGCTGCTAAGCTTTGGTCATAGTATGTACTTCATGAAATTAATGCCACACCATTGAATGTGTGATTTAAGCATGTCCTTGGAACGTTTTGGTGGCCTACTTCTCAGCTATTTACCATATTTTAATCAGACATTTCAAAATGTTGTGGATAATCTGGTTTTGGCTTCCTAACAGTATGCCCAGAGCAGCATCAGTGAGCCTGCAAGGTGAAAGCTTTGATGGTGTGTATTCGATAGTGTGCTAATCACTCTTCAGGGCTGTATTTTGATGTCTTACACTAGAAAAGAGCCAAAGATGGTACATATGGAATTTGAGATATCTGACATGATGACTATAAGTTGTCCAGGTATTACAGCTATAAAGAATGCTGATGACTACAATGTGTGTTGCTTTTGCAAGGCAGCCTTCACTTCTGGGGCACTTCTTTCATCTCCCAAGGGTGCTCTGGCTTTTGTGATCCTCCCTGGGACTTTGTCATCATTAAAATGGTTCTGAGACACTTTCTTACTCAAACAGAAGAATTTATCTCCAAACATCTCTGCTGTACTATCAGTTTATATTAGTGGCCTGACATGCTTTTCACCATAGGTGGAACAGGATCTGTGCTTTCTGTATACTGTTGCCAAATTATTTGGCAGTGCAATAGAAACAGTCAGTAATATGTCGAAGTTCTCTTGGCTGAAATTCCTCAGCTCCAAAATAAGCATTTAGGAAAAAAATTTTCATGGAAAGAGTGGTCAGGCATTGGAATGAGCTCCCCAGGGAGGTGGTTGAGTCACCAACCCTGGATGTGTTTAAAGGTGGTTTGGATATGGTACCTGGGGATATGGTTTAGGGGTGAACCTTGTGGAGTAGACTTATGGGTTGGACTTGGTGATCCTGAGGGTCTTTTCCAACCTGAATGTTTCTGTGATTCTGTGATTTAGGATTGCTTTAGGTCTGTGTTTGTCAGCAATTTATCCTGCCTAAGTCCCTGGACCTTTTTATATATGCCTGATATGCATGCTTAGGATTCTACAGGGAGATGTCTAGAGACATGCATAACTATCTAATGTTTTCTGATACTTATGAATCACATACATATACACCAATCTAAGTAACTAAATCACAAGTGAGGGAACAACAGATGTATTATCTACCACTTTCTAGATGCCCAAGTACTGCTTCAACTGCTTGCATCATGTTCTTTCTTGTAACCAGAATGTGGGAACTCCCACAGATACCTGGAAAGCTGATAGTACAGGGGCACAATGATTTCCCTGCTCCTGCTGGCCACACTATTCTTGATGCAGGCCAGGATGCCATTTGCCTTGTTGGACACCTGGGCACACTGCTGGCTCATGTTTAGGCAGCTGTCAATCAGCAGAAACATATAGTGGGTGGGGTTTTTGTCTTTTTTGGTTGTGGGGCAGGGTTCAGCAGGGTAGACCAAGACAAAAACTATGGACAATGACTGTTGAGGTGAGAGAGTGAGAAAATATGGCCAGCTCTCTCAAAATGTGAGCTCTTCTTTGAAATGTTTTAACAAAAGAATACCCCAGACAAGCCAAGCATTTTAACTAATTATGTCACTTTTTTCCTCCCCTTTTCTTTCTTTTCTTTTCCTTTTTTTTTTTTTTCTTTTCATTCTGACTCACAGAAAATTTCACCTTGGGTAGGTTTACGCAAGATCAACATCTCGTACTGGGGATGGGATGACATGTCCCCTTTCACAAACACAACCCTGCAGTGGCTGCCTGGAGAGCCAAACGACTCTGGCTTCTGTGCCTATCTAGAAAGAGCAGAGGTGGCAGGTCTGAAAGCGAATCCATGCACTGCCATGGCAGATGGTCTTGTGTGTGAAAAACCTGTTGGTAAGCAATCTCTTCAACTCAGTTACTGTTACTGTCACGGTTAGCAAGCTGAGTTTTCATTTGGCTAAGAGGGATATTTTTAGGCAATTTGGATTAAATTACTTTTTAGTAAAAAGAAAAAGTGTTTTAATCTAATAATAATATAATATATAACATACAAAATAATATAAAACAATAAATAATAAAATTTATTATTATTACTATTATTATTATTATCATCATCATCAATAATAATAATAATCCTAAACCAGCAAATATTTATTTGGGAATTAATTTATGTGGCTTAGTTTGCATTACACCAGAAGTCTTTTATAAGTTGCTTCTAAATTAGTAGTAGTCAGGGACAACAATGCTTGTAGCTATTTGTTATAGAAGTTTGAGATATATTGTGTGTCATGTATGTGCAAATAACTAAGCTTATGTTAGCAGGCAATGACTACATCTGTGTCTTGATAAATTGTTATGCCTGTATATTGATAAATTTGCTGTGAAATTGTTTAAATGGACTCCTAGAGTTGTAGTAAAACTCATGCTGAGCATTACTTAATTTTTGTTAAATATTAATATATGTCTGTACAGCAACAAAAGTTTAGATGAAATGATTTCCAGCTAATTGGGAAGCAACCTCATTCCCTGTGACAAGGATTTTTTTTTAAATGGAATGTGTGATTAAAGGAAAAGGAGATTGAGCTTGTATTCAAAATGATAAATATTTGTGGGTTGGTTGTTTGGTGTTTGTTTTTTTCCTTTCCAGTCAGTCCCAACCAGAATGCCAGGCCCTGCAAAAAGCCATGTTCCCTGCGAACAACATGTGCCAACTGCACAAGTAATGGTATGGAATGCATGTGGTGCAGCAGTACGAAACGATGTGTTGACTCCAATGCCTATATAATCTCCTTCCCATATGGACAGTGTCTAGAATGGCAAACAGCCACATGCTCCCGTGAGTATCATCATCAATGTTTGTTGTGGTTTAAGCTTTCCCAGGGTCCAAAAGCCCAAATGGAACAGTTTTAGGTTGCCTGCCCTTTCCCTTTTTTCCTGGTAGGGGAAAGCAAATTAGGCAGGAGAAAAGAGAGATAAAACTATGAAAGAAACAGTCTCGAATCAATTTGGAAGTAAAAAGGTAAGTTTGACAAAATATAAAAGGCATTTGAGTAAAAGGAAAGTTACAAAAGTATAAGGAAAAAGGGTAAATAAAAATATGCACCAAACCAGGCACAGCTGGCAAAGGATTCTCTGGATGCAATGTGAATTCTCTTTAGATGCAGCCCTTAGGAGTCTGGAGCAGCATGGAGCAGGCTGCGTGCAACAGCAGGAGCAACGTATGGGGCAGGAACAAGAGAGACAGGGATGGGAAATGGCTCCCCTTAAATAGGCTTGGTGGACAGAAAGGGGGAGTGGAATAGACTTTGACCCAGGGACCCCTGCCCTGGGAGAGGGGACCATGTCTCTCTGCCAGCCTGGGTCAGGTTTCTTTGTCCACCTGGAGGCTAGGTTCTTTTCAGCCCTATTACATCTATTGTTGTGTGTGTTTTGTTTTTTTCTGTTCCCCCCCCCCCCCCCAAAAGGACATCTATACAAATAGGATTCAACACATTCACTAAAGATTAAAATAATTCCAAGTCAGCAACCTGATACAGTTACAAATTTGAGCAGTCAGTACTGTGTATGCATTTTCTAGGCACAGAGAGAAAACCTGCTGGTTCTTTTATGATGAAACAGTCTTTGGAAAGTGTAAAAAGTCTTTATTGTTGTCAGATAAAGAAAAAATACCATGATTGCTTGTATGATCAGTCCTAGGGTGTCAACCACAGGCCATGAGTTGGAAATGAATACTTTTAAAACATAGATGTATACAACATCAAAAAAAATAAATAAAGGAGATGAATTCAAAGTCATTAAGGTTCTGATTTATTTTGTCCAAGAAGTCCATATTCTTACCATGTGAGATAAAAACTGTGTTGTAATAGTGATAGTTTTAGTCTTGAGAGTATTGTAATACAGATACAAAACAAGTGGTCTTGGTCTTCCTTAGGTTCTCCTGGCAAATGCTGATTATTAACCCTCGCAGATTGTTTATCCTCTCCATGACACTGTTAGGCCATGAGGCAGGTAAAGGAGGTGCAGACCTTGTCAAGTTCAGCATCATGCAGTTCCAGTGTGTATTGGTGCCATAATTCATGTAGATGCTGGATCAAGCTGCCTGGTGTTTAGATTCCTGTCTCAGTCATAATTTATTTAGAATAATTCCTCAGTCACCACCCTACAGGAGACTGGTTCTTTGTATTTTTACTGTCCTTCAGGATTTGATGAAAGTATTTCCTACCTGTAAAGGACTTCAGTCCAGTGGTAGCCCAACCTGGACTTCTGATGTGTGCTGTTGAACTCCCATTACTGCTCCTAATCTGTGAGAGTGTTTTTTTCTAGTTACTTCTACCTTCCTTTCTCTCTCCATAAGGATCTTTTCATGCCAGCACCTCTGGAACATTTTAGTTCTGGATGTGTTGTAACATGATTGATGATGTTAACTGCAAGAAGCAACTTCTTGCAGGGGCATAAGAAGATCATGATTCCACCTAGTAGGTTATGGGTACAAATATAAAAACTACAGAGGATGGTTACTTGCTTTCACTTGAGGCTTGGGAAGATATTGAGCAAAGAAAGTGTCTGTTGTACCTGTAACAGGAGGTGTTTAGGAAGAGATTGGATGAGGCACTTGGTGCCATGGTTTAGTTGATTAGATAGTGTTGGATGATAAGTTCGACTTGATGATCTTAAAGGTCTTTTCCAACTTGATTAATTCTATTCTATTCTACAATTGACAGAACACCACATGAATGATGCTTAGCTTTAAAAAATAGCATATATCAAAGCTTTGAATAATAGTGTTTATCATGTCAGCTTAAACTCTGCTTTCTGTTTTAGTTTGTATAGCACTTGCACATCATCACAAAGATTCAGTTTGGGGAACACATGAAATTGGTTTTAATTGTCATTTTTTGGGTCTGTAAAAGTTTGTATTAACTAAGGCAAAGGGGATTTGCTGCAAACTAGTTCATTCACAACAACCCCATGCAGAGCTACAGGCTGGGGTTGGAGTGGCTGGAGAGCTGCCAAACAGAGAGGGACCTGGGGGTGCTGATTGACAGCTGCCTAAACATGAGCCAGCAGTGTGCCCAGGTGGCCAAGAAGGCCAATGGCATCCTGGCCTGTATCAAGAATAGTGTGGCCAGCAGGAGCAGGGAAGTCATTGTGCCCCTGTACTATGCACTGGTTAGGCCTCACCTTGAGTCCCGTGTCCAGTTCTGGGCCACTCAATTTAAGAAGGACATTGAGACACTTGAACATGTCTAGAGAAGGGCAACGAGGCTGGTGAGAGGCCTTGAGCACAGCCCTATGAGGAGAGGCTGAGGGAAATGGGATTGTTTAGCCTGGAGTGGAGGAGGCTAAGGGGAGACCTTATTGCTGTCTACAACTACCTGAAGGGTGGTTATAGCCAGGAAGGGGTTGGTCTCTTCTCCCAGGCAACCAGCACCAGATCAAGCGTACACAGTCTCAAGCTGCACCAGGGGAAGTTTAGGCTTGAGGTTAGGAGAAAGTTCTTCACTGAGAGAGTTGTTTGCCACTGGAATGTGCTGCCCAGGGAGGTGGTGGAGTCACCGTCCCTGGAGGTGTTCAAGAGGGGATTGGATGTGGCACTTGGTGCCATGGTTTAGTCATGAGGTCTGTGGTGACAGGTTGGACTTGATGATTTTTGAGGTCTCTTCCAACCTCGGGGATACTTTGATACTGTGATCATTATGTAAAGGCAGTTTTGTATGCAAATGTATTTTCCATTCATCAGATTTAAAGAAGAGTCTGTGTCTGTAAGCAGGGTTTTTCAGAGTTTTAGAGTCTTAGCTATTTTACATTTAAACAAGAAAATGAATATTCAAATCAAACATTGTTTTAGTCTGCTGTATTTTTTTTTGTGTTTAGATATATCATTATTGCTGCTGAGGTAGTGAAGTAAATCCCTTATCAAGGGGTAGTATTTCTATTTACTTGAAAAATGGAATGTAATAATATCTCAAAAAAGGAAATGCTCTTCTTTTTTTCCCTCCTTTTTTTTTTTTTTTTAAACATTTATTCTGAGTTACTTCTTTCTGAAGTTTTGGACGTTTTCCTTTGAATGAAAAAAGCCCCAAACTTCACACAAGCATGTATGATTTATAAGAAAAAATAAACCAACAGAGAACTTCACATTTATTTTCACAACTTGGAAGTAAAATGAAAACCACTGTTTTATTGGTGACATTTTGTCATTTTAATACCTGCTTGCCAAAAAATTGCATTCCACTCATCTCCCCATCTTCCATCCATTATGACTTTTGATTGAGTAGCTGACAGTTGAACAATCTTGGACCACCTCTTGAATTTCAAAGAGTATTTCTGCTCGAATATCCCCTGCTTCCATAAACAATAACTTCTCTGTTAGGTCTCTTCTGGTTTTGAACTGAATGCCACACCAGAGAGTATCTAAGGATGGTCACTTTTAGTTCTCTTTTATCTTCCAGAAAGATAGTGCAACTGATATTTCAGAACTGTTTTCTTCTAACTGTATTAATAGCAGCATGAAAATAGTTTGGATCATTTACAGTGCATCTCTGAAAGGGTAGGCCAGCCAGTAGAGAATGGTGGTCTTTATTTTTCTGCCTATCTTGAAATGTATTATTCCCCTCTCAATTTGCATTATTTAGCTTCAGGTCATCTGAGAGTTTGTTGGAAACTAATTTTCCTCATGTTGGATGTTGATGTCCAGGAATAGTGCAGAGTGGGTTATGGGCTCCTCCCAGCCTTTTTCATATGTGGAAAATGGAAACATTTCTTCCTATGTGGATTCTTCCAAGGCTAATAGAATAGAATAGAATAGAATAGAATAGAATAGAATAGAATAGAATAGAATAAGCCAGGTTGGAAGAGACCTTCAAGAATGATACAAAAGCATGTGCTAGCTTTCTGCACTGTTGAAGCAATTTGAGATCACATTCGAATTCTTAACTGCCTGTTCTCTTGATACCAAAATCTATCTTTAGACTACTGGAGGGTTGTTTTTTTTTTTTTATCTCTGACTTCTGTTACTTTTAAACAGTTTTAATAGTTGCTGAAATCAGAGTATCTAGCTTTATTTTGCTGACAGTTTATTTAATTCAAAAAGGGATTGTTCTGTTCAGTGTATCCTTTACAGCCTAGATTCAAGTATTGCCTTTATGCAGCAGAGCGCTTCAGGTAGCTGTGAACATTAGTTGGATATCACAGTATCACCAAGGTTGGAAGAGACCTCAAAGATCATCAAGTCCAACCTGTCACCACAGACCTCATGACTAGACCGTGGCACAATATAATGTCCTGGCTGCAGCTTAGCCAAACTGAGAGGCTACAGACATGTAGAAGCCCTTTGAGAGTCCTCCAGCAAAGAAACCCCACAAACCTTTAAAATGCTTTCTTACTAAGAATGAATTTTTGGGTTGAATTTGAGTTCCTACAATTTTTTGATTTATTATCACTCTTTTTGGATTATTGACCTTGTCTTGAATTCTAAAGTTTTCCCATTGGCAGACTACGTCAATAAAATTAGTAGCGTATGCAACCCATAATATGTATTAATAATGAGCACAGCCTTATCTATTTTATCGTGGGATTTAATGAAGATATGTAATATTATTCTGCTACACTAGTTTTGTTTGAAATCTTTGTTGGTGCACTTTCATGTAACAAACACCTGCTGTGTATTTTGTGACCTCTGAAGGAGTGCAACTTTTACAGAAAATAGGAATATTCTTGCCAGTGTTACTGACATTTCTTTAATATACACAAGGAAATAGAAATGCAAAGTGATTGCTTCATCAACTGTTATAAAATCCTAACACCTTATTGAATAAAATAAAAAAAAAAAAGTTACAAAAATCTCAAAACCCAGACCAGAACCTCAGAATAATTCTTTCATTATTAATGTTGTATTTCATATTATAAAGCTCAAAACTGCTCCGGACTGAGGACTTGTGGACAGTGTTTGGAACAACCCGGGTGTGGATGGTGCAATGATCCCAGCAACACTGGGAAAGGGCAATGTTTGGAAGGATCATCAAGAGGCCCAATGAAGCCTGTTGGCATGCACTCCAATGAAATGGTGCTCGATGCTAATCTTTGCCCAAAAGAGAAGAATTATGAGTGGTCTTTTATCCAATGTCCAGGTAAGATTTACTTCCCTTCTTGCATATCAACTAAGATTCTCTGTTTCAGCATGCCAAATGACAACTTTATTTTGAATGATGCAAATAACACTGCCATTTATTTGTCAATAGGTTTTCACCCATCCTATCCTTCTGCTTTTTAAAATCCACCTGTATCAATTTGCTTCAGCTCTTGCTTTCTCCTGGCTTCTATATTCACCAAGGAGCAGTGCAGCTGGGGAGAAATTATCAGCAACTGCTGCTGATCAGGAGCAGGAACTTCCTGTGTCCTTGCTGCTCAAGCAAAAGTCCATCTGGTTGTGAGAATGGAGGGTGGCTACCAAATATCTGAGCTGTGCCTCCAGTTTACCTTTGTGGTGGGTCATAAAAACCTACCACAACCTTTTAGACATTTTGAGCTAATAGAATGTGTGCAGCACTGGTCAGGCCACACCTTGAGTACTGTGTCCAGTTCTGGGCCCCTCTATTCAAGAGAGATGTTGAGGTACTGGAACGTGTCCAGAGAAGGGTGATGAAACTGGTGAGGGGCCTGGAACACAAGCCCTGTGAGGAGAGACTGAGGGAGCTGGGGTTGTTTAGCCTGGAGAAGAGGAGGCTCAGGGGAAACCTTATTGCCCTCTACAACTACCTGAATGGAGGTTGTAGCCAGGTGGAGGTCGGTCTGTTCGCCCAGGCAACTAGCACCAGAAGGAGGGGACACAATCTCAAGTTGTGCCAGGGGAGATTCAGGCTGGATTTTAGGAAGAGGGTCTTCACAGAGGGAGTGATGCTGCCCAGGGAAATGGTGGAGTCTGTGTCCTTGGAGATCTTCAAGAAAAGCCTGGATGAGGCACTTGGTCTGGTTGATTGGATAGGGCTGGGTGATAGGTTGGACTGGATGGTCTTGGAGGACTCTTCCAACCTGGTCGATTCTATGATTTTTTAATCTTCAAGAGAATTCCTGAAGTCTAGGGCATACCAATCTGAGTATAGTATTTTGATTTTGAAGTTCACTGGAAATGTAACCAAGGCATCAAGTGTTTTAAGACTGTGGAGAGCTGAAAAAGGGTACAGCCATATGGAAATACTCAAGTCCTGAAAGCAGGGGGTGAAAGTAGCAGTGCAGTCCTGAAAGCATTGTGTGAAAGCAGCAGTGCAGTAGTGCAGGCAAATCAAAAGCACATTGGGGAGTATGACAGACCTCCAGTGATAGCTGACAATAAACAGTATATTTTAAAGGCTTGAAAACTTTTTTTTCTTTTCAGAATAAATGGTGTAATTGTGTCTAAATTGTTTTCCCAGCAAGTGTTCCTGCTGCTGATAAATTCAGAAGCTTGGAGCTTCTCTAGGATCAGAAATTTTAGGGGTACATGAAGCTATGTTGTTGGTTTGGTGTTTTGTTCTTCTTGGAAAAAATTCTGTATGGTCAGAATAAGAATTCACTTTGGTTTAAAACCCTCCTTGTTCTCTGAGTTTAGGAGACAAATCCTACAGAAGCCATAGAACTAAAATTGAATTAATGTGAAATTTCATTTTGATTGGTACAGGCTGTAGGTTTTGATCCCAGGCTCTTGTTTTCATTTTCTCAAAACATTATCTGTAATGGATTACACTAACATGGTTTATTATTCTCAGGACAGCAATCATCTGATGTACTTGAAACAAGACAGAATTGATACTGTGTCAGTATAAGCTTGCTGAACAGTCTGTGGCGTGGATGAAAATAAAAACAAATAGGTTGTAACATTTAGTTTGAAGATTTTTCTGCCACACTGGTGAATAGTTGGGCAAATCATCCGTGTTCATTCATGGATGCACTTAGTTTTCCTTGTAGTTCTCTTTGTAATGCTTCTGGGCAATTGTGGTGGTGATAAATATTTTAAATTCATTCTCATTTTCTGTCCAAATCTTAAAAACTAGTGTTCAGCAGGTAGCATAAGAAAAATGCTTCTTTGTGTGACTGGTCATTTTGAAATCAATAGTCTTCAAAGCAGCTGTCACAGTATTTCCTTTGATATGAGAACATTTTCATTTTTTTCATCAGATTTGTGGTTAACTAAGCTATTATTATATGATAAAATGAAAAACTATCATATATTTAAAAAAGGAAAGAAGAAAAATAGTGTTGGCACTTCCTCCCATGAGGAGAGCAGCTGAGGTAGAATATCAGCCCAAGCTTGTCTTTCAAGCCTAAATTTCTCCTCTGAAAAGCAGTGTGAATTGATTCTAAAGAGTTTGCTTATAACTAGATGAAGTATCCTCTCCCCAGATCCAAGTCATAACTCAGACATCCTTTTTCTATGTTTTCCTAGTTTTAAGTATTTTGTTAAAATGATTATTGTCGATGGTTTTAGGCATCAGCAGCCATTTAAACACAGAGGTCAAAAGTAAATTGCACATAAAATTGCTTATCTCCAGGGGAGCCTCAGTGAAGATTCAGCTAAAGCGTATTTGTATGTATTAGAAAATGACTGTGTGGTTGGCAGTGGTGAACACTAAAATCACTGATATAAAAGAAGTCTTAAAAAAATTGTAACTCCTCATTTTAAGTGTTCATTAGAGTATCTCATTATTTCAATTATTATTTTAATTATTTAATACTGATAGCTTCAGTTTGATTGCGCTTGCCTATATCATAGGAAGGCATCGAATGGTGCAACTGTTTTGATTTGTCACTTTTACCAATGAGATACTTATTTGGAGGAAAATATATAATGTAATCTGAAAGTGGTGTGCTGTGGCAGTTGTAGATTGCATTGGATTTTGTTGTTTGCATTTGTTTCTAGGTGGGTTTTTCTTTTTGAGCATGATTTAAGATCTCTTCCATTTTCTTAAGAGCTATAATGAGCTCTTAAAATCTTATAAAGAGCTCTTTATAAGTCATAATTAGCTCTTAAAAGATCTAATACTATGACTTACAGAAAACTAAAATTCACAATAAAAAAAATTGATTAACATGGCTTTCATTATCCTTTAAATAACACACACACACACACACACACAAAGAAATGCAGAACTAAGCAATTAGGAGGGGTAGATAATCTATTAATCAATACTTGCTAGTTAGAGAATATCAGACTGAAATATTTTCCCTACATTATGATAGTCTTAATTAGATGATCTTACTTTACTGTACTGGAACACTTATTTAATGCAGTCTCTGCTTTTGCTTTTGTTCTATTGGGCTTGCATTTGTTTCTTAACAATTGCTTTCAGTGATTTAATGTGTAAGACACATAAACAAACCTAAAATGGAGCTGCGATTCCTGTGGGGTTTGCATGGTGTTCCTTGAGAAAGGCAATAAACTGTAAATGGCAAAGTGCCTGGAGGAGGACGCCACAAAGTTACCTAAAAATCAAACATACTCAGGAATAAAGAAAATCCTTCTACTTCCTAAAGGTATTTAGACAAGACAAGGGAGAAAAGATAACTTGTAATTTCTGAAGATATTTAGACAAGACTGTGGGAGGGCATCTGTTCCAGTGGTACAGAAATGTTTGCTATTCATTACAAGGCACAGCTATAGAAGAAAGAAGAGGTTTTAAACTTGTGTGGCTTAAGTGGCTATGAATAAATGTATTAAATGACTAAATTATGAAACAGCTCTAAAAATTTTGAAATCCAAGAGAGAGATGTGCAGACACAGTTACTGTGATGTTTAGATTAAAAATCCAAATTAAACAAAAAAACCCCAAACCACCACAATAAATCTTACAGAGACAGCCATGTCCTCTGCTGAGTCTTCCACACCCTTCACCAGGAAAGGATTGACAGGTTTGACATAGTCTGACATTTGACAAGCTGCTGGAATTGACGGATTGCTAATCTGCTGAGCGCTGTGAGCTCTGAGGTCCCACTCTATAGCGAGGTCATCCTTCAAAACCTCTTGGTCTTTCAGCCAAGTCATGGCAGCAGGATCAATGATTTTGGCAGAAACCATATTGTGATTTTGCTGCAATAGTGTTCAGGACTTTCTGATTTTCTTCAAAATGTGGAGCGCTGGAACGGAGGTATGGTGGAAGATTAATAGTTTGTAATATTGTTATTTGACGAAAAGCAATTTTATGCTTTTAAGGTCAGGCATAAAATCAGTGTCAATAGTAGTTAGTTTTTTTTTCTTTTCACTTACCCCAAAGTCAGTTGTGGTTAAGAGGGACTGGAGCTGTTTGTGGTCCTGATGTCCCTAAACCCCTTAGTATGCCAAAGGTAATGTGAGGAACAGAAATGTTAAGGACAGGACAGTCTTCAGGGTTGTTTGTCTGGTGGTTTTATTTTATTTTTATTTTTTTTTCTTGTTGTTGTTGGTTAGATAAAAGTTTGAGTGTGAGTTGTTCATCTTCCTCATTTCTCCATCACAGTAGTCTTCTGAATGCTTCACGGTGGATTTCATGCAGGTGTGGAGTTTTCATTTGCTCTCAGCTGGTGACTGCCTCTGAACAGGTTTCTTGAGTGACCATCATGGTACAGTTTGGGTTGGAAAGGGTCCAAGGGTCCAAAGGTCATCTCATCCAATCTCCCCTGCAGTGAGCACAGACATCCTCCACTAGATCAGGTTGCTAATATTAAACCTATGAGGACTGGTTTCAGTTGCTCACAATGGCAAAGGAGACTTTGTAACACACCTTGCACTCACATGTCACATCATACCTTCTGCGATCTTTTGTGTGAATTCATGTCTTCCCACAATGCTATTTTGAGGAGGTAATGTGTCAAAGTACAGATATTTATGCTGGTCATTAGTCAGGATTCAACTCCTTCAGAATTACATTGTACTGCAATTTTGTCACCTAGGAAAAAATTTTGTTCCCAAAAGCAGTTTAATAACAGCTTTTAAATGTTATGTTCTAGCTTGCCAGTGCAACGGCCACAGCACCTGCGTCAACAATAATGTCTGTGATCAATGTAGAAACCTCACCACAGGAAAACAATGTGAAACGTGCATGCCAGGATATTATGGGGACCCCACAAATGGAGGGCAGTGTACAGGTAAGTCATTCTGCTAGGAAGAAAAGAAAAAGAAAATCATAGGATGTTTTATGTCATGTGAATTTAACTTTTCTAATGTAACGTAAAATTAGCTTTTCTTTAAAGGTTAAACATTTATTTGATAATGCAGGTGAGTTGGTCAGCTAAATTAATGATTCAAAACCAGATGAATAGCTTTTAGAGGAACCTTGACTTCAGAATCATTATTGCAGTTGTTTGGTCTGGATGCTCTAAGAACAAGATGGGAGAGGGACCTGGACAGGCTGGATCAATGGGCTGAGGCCAGTGGTGTGAGATTCAGCAAGGCCAAGTGCAGGGTCCTGCGCTTCGGCCACAATAACCTCATGCAGCGCTACAGACTGGGGATGAATGGCTGGAGAGCAGCCTGGCTGAGAGGGACTTAGCTTAATGTAAGACAGCACTGATTTGTACAAATGTGTGCTGCTGGTAGAAAAAATGATGCCTTTAACAGACCATCAAGTCTTGTTCATGAATAGTTTAAAGAGCAAAGCCTGGTACGCCGAGGATTGTCAGGTACCCTCAGGAATTCCATCTGTTTCGTTTTGTAATAGCTGCCATTGGAGGATTCTCCCTGAAGTAAAAGAGAATCAAATCCAATACTCCAGATGGTTTTGGTATATTCCCTTACAATTGACTATATTCTCCCTTCCCCTGTTTAACATGAAAAGTCATTAAGATGAGAATGGATCCAGGAGGGTGCTAGAAAGTTTTGTCCTATGACAACAACTTCTGTGTTATTGATGTTACTTTAACTGGACCTTTGTTCTGAGGGAATGTCTGTTCATTTTAAGGGTTCACTTGTTCCTCCCCACTTGAGCATGCAGGAGTCAATGCAGAAAGCTGCACATCTGGTAAACTCAAGCACAATATGTAGAAAGTGTGTTCAAGGGGATGGAAAGATTAATGTCTGCCCCTATTGACAATTTCACATTTTGCTGGTGCTTTATGACGCTTTAAATAATTCTTAATAGTTCTCTTATTTCCTGAAGTTGACAAAATGTTCTTTTGCTGTCTGTATCACCTTTATGGCAAAATGATGTATTAATATAGCTTTTATTCTTCAGGGATACATTAGCTATCAACCAAATAAGCATTCCATCACCTTTAGTGAATTATGTGCAGAGCAATAATGGCTCAAATCCATTTATAAGACCAGTAAAATTATAGATTTTACAACTTGTTTTTTCAACCTTAGTCTGTAAGAGTACATCTTTTTATTGGTAGACATGATTTTAACAGGAGCTATTTACACTAAAGAATGCTTTAAAAAAAAAATAAAGGCAGATGATAATTATTTTGAGGCTTTATCTGCAGCAGTGTATTGTGTCTTGTAGTACAGAGGTCATAAATCTGTTGGAGACATTTTGATGAATGTAGTCATTATGAACTTGTAGATTTTCTTCAGTAAATCTTATTTTTCTTCTGGTCCTGTGACAGAGATGCTCAAATCGTGGGCCAGGGATTTCTGCAGGAAAAAAAAACCCACCAGTGATCCATAGACAAGTCTAATCAATTTTCCTTTGATTCAGGATGATTTTGGAGCCATAGCTGAGATCAGTCAGTGTGCAAATAGGAAGAGCAAGATGGTTCAATTGTTTTTTATTTTTCATTTTTTTTTGCTCCTTCAGTCTGGCAATGCTTTTGGTAACAGAGGGGAAACAAATTGAAATTGCTTCAAATTAAAATTACAATTAAAGTAAAAGTGAATGGAAGAGCAGGCAACTCAGGGGGAAGCTGAATGTAAATGTGACTGTAGCAGTTAGAAAATGAGATAGGAAATAGTATGGGATAGTCAGGCAAAGAAAAATTATGAAGACCTGAAAAAAAGCCCCAACCCCTTCATCCTCATATTCCTGTCTTGCATCTCTTTTCTCTGATGCTGCCAACTGAGTTTCTGGCAGAACCCTACCAATATGTCTTTTCTGCTAAGACTCATCCATCTGTATGAGGGTTCAGACTGCCTGAGCGTGTGGTGCGTTGGTCCTGAGTTATTTCTTTGAGGGTCACAATTGAAAACTTTCTGAAGGAATGACAGGACAATGACTATAACTCTTAAAATACATCTGTAATACTGTGATATTCTTCAAATAGCAAGTTGCTGTAGTTGCAAGTATCTGACTCAGTTATGGAGAGCAGCTGATGTTGGGAAAAGAGGTTGTACATTGTGAGAGAAGCTATGAGCTGACCAACATAGGCAAGTGCCTTCCCCCATGTCCCAGTTTTGGTTGAGGAAGATATTTGCCATACAATGAATGCTTACTAAAATGTTCCTATGTCTTACTGTGGAATCTGTAGGAATTTTGTTACTGTGTCACTAAAAAAGCCTTCCATCTAACGCAGATTTGCTTTGTGAGTGACCCTCACCTTGCTTTATTTTTGTCAGATTCCAGTTTTGTGAGATTCCAGTTGCTGATAGTAAATAGTTGGACAAAGATCCCACTTTATTTTTTTAATTGTACTTTTTCTTCTAAAAAATGTGCCTGATACCAAATGTTGAAATTCTGTCACTTAGAGCTTGTCTTCTACACAGAAAATGAGAGTTTCTATTCTTGGTGTATACATGTTTACATTCAGTGACCCTAATATGTGGCTTGCAGTAAAGATGCCCATGGCAGGGGGGTTGGAACTAGATGATCCTTGTGGTCCCTTCCAACCCTGACTGATCCTATGATGCTGTGTATGTAATCCTTCCATTCTTGGTGACATTCCATTGCAGAAATACCTGGTTTGAATTATTTTTATATTTATGTCTGTGATGTGAAGGAGGTGGCCAAAATGTAACATGAAATTAATTTGCTACATCACATTGTGATATATGCTTGCTTACACAAGATGATTTGCATTCTTTGTTGGAAATAAATAATGCACAGCAAATAAATTAGTATGTCCAGGCACTGTATATGTGCTTAGAATTGTGAGGTAAAACCCCTGCATGGCAAAGAAAAGTGTAAAGCAATAGTGTCATCAAAGTCACAGCATCCTTTTTAAGACTTGGTTCCATGTGCAAGAAATTGGGAGAGAAGCCAGAGATGAACCCTGAACATACAGGAACAGAGCACTTCAGCAAGGGATAGGGTTTGAGGTCTAGACTAGTTCTGTTTACCCCTTTTATCTGACTCATCTGGAATATAAATACACGTGTGAGCAGCCCTTGGAGTGCTAAGTGCCATGCTGTCAGTCAGTGGCAGAAATATTTAAGGAATCAAACCCTCTAGTGATTTAACAGAGTAAGGCACATCACAGTATCACAGTACATTAGGGATTGGAAGGGACCTCCAGGGATCATCATATCCAACCCCTCTGTCAAAAGCAGGATCACCTAGGGTAGTCTGTACAGGAATGCATCCAGCTGGGTTTTGAAAATCTCCAGAGAAGGAGACTCCACAACCTCTCTGGAGGTTTGTGTTGTGCTGAAGCTTAGATGAGAGTTGCACAGCTCAGCTGCATTTGATTCTGAGCAGGTAGAGCTGTGCAGATGTATGGAACCTTAGGAAGCTGTGGAAGTTAAGAGTTGGAGGACAGATACTCCTAATGATTTTAATTAAGTTTTGGGGTTTTTTTGATGACCAGAATAACAAAATTCAGTAATAGAAAATGTATCATTAACTATGAATGGATTTTGGAAATAAAAAAGCTCTGAGTCTTGTTCTGTCATGTGCTGCAGCTCTGGGAAATACACAGGTTTTATAGACATTTTAGGAACAGCAGAGTTATGTATACTGCAGTACAGCATAAAGTAGCAGGAGAAAACAATATGGGAGAGTGCTTGGAATAATTTTATGTCACCTTTGAAACGTTTTAGCCTTTTTTTTTTTTCCCCCAGTGGTGCCCAGTGGCAGGACATGAGATAATAGGCACAAACTTGAACATAAGAAAAACTTCATTGTGAGGGTGGTGGAATACTGGAATGGGCTGCCCAGAGAGGTGGTGGAGTCTCCTTCTCTGGCCTCATTTAAAACCTGCCTGAGTACTGTCCTATGTAACCTAATCTAGGTGAACCTGCTTTGGCAGGAAGGTTGGACCAGATGATCTCCACTGGTCCCACCCAACACCTATCATTCTGTGATTCTTTTCAAACTCTTTAATAATTTACTTAGTTGTCAATGGTAAAAAAATGAAAATACTCTAGCTGCTTATCATCTTGTCATTGCTGTCTACAACTACCTGAAGGGAGGTTGTAGCCAGGTGGGGGTTGGTCTCTTCTCCTAGGCAGCCAGCACCAGAACAAGAGGACACAGTCTCAAGCTGCACCAGGGGAGCTTTAGGCTAGAGGATAGGAAGATGTTCTTCACAGAAAGAGAGATTGGCCATTGGAATGGGCTGCCCAGGGAGGTGGTGCAGTCACTACCACTGGAGGTGTTTAGGAAGAGACTGGGTGGGGTGCTTGGTGCTGTGGTTTAGTTGATGAGGTGGTGTTGGGTGATAGGTTGGACTTGATGATCTCAAAGGTCTTTTCCAACCTGTCTATTCTATTCTGTTCTGTTCTATTTTTGCATGGTATTTAAAAAAAATATTCTGAAGAGGTATGAGTTGACAGAAGAGACTCTTTACAGTACCTTAGGATACACACTGTGAATTTATAATACATTTAATAATAAGATAAACACTTTGCTGTATTACTATTTTTTTTCTGAAGTGATAACATCCCAGACAATGTCCAATTTACCCATAATTGTACTACTGTGACTGTTGCTTTTGCAGGAGGATTAAAACTGGATAGCAGCACAGCAGGAACATTGTGTTTTAACTTGCACTGCCTCACTCTCTAAGCAGCCGTGGGAGGCTTGACCATTTGGTGAAAGCCTCCTGCCAGACAGTCTGCATGGGTGAATTTTCTTAAGCAGTCATGCAGCATTTTTGTCACCTTTATCTCTCTCCCCTTCTTAGTTGCCACACATCTGGACATTTTCAATACTAAAGGCAACAGTTTATCCCTACATCTGATTTGTAATCACTGCCCAGAATTTCTTCCTCATCTCCAGTCTCAATCTCCCCTCTTCCAGCTCAGAGCCACTGCCATTCATCCTGTCACTCCAAGCCCTGGTCAAAAGTCCCTCTCCAGCTCTTCTGTAGCCCCCTTCAGGTACTGGAAGGTTGTTCTAAGGTCTCCCCAGAGCCTCCTCTTCTCCAGGCAGAACAGCCCCAACCTGTTCTTGTAGGAGAGGTTCTCCAGTCCTGTGATCATCTTTGTGGACTGGACTAGCCCATGTCAGTCCCATGTCTGTCTTGTGCTGGGGGCGCCAGAACTGGAGGCAGTGCTCTTATGAGAGCAGAGTAGAGGGGGAGGATCACTGCCCTCATCCTGCTGCACTCACTGCTTTTGACATAGCCCAGGACTTGGTTCCTTCCTATTTGGAAGATACTACTAAAATAGAAGTCCCAAACTGGTTGTCTCTTGGTAGATGAAGGATAAGGCTTGACAGGGCTCTGGGCAACCTGATATAGTGGAGGATGCCCCTGCTTACTGCAGAGGGAGTTGGAGTAGATGACCTTTGGTGGACCCTTCCAACCCAGACTATTCCGTGATTCCATAAAAGTAAACATGCTTCTTGTGAGTGTACACCATGTGAGCATCCAGTCAGTTGTAGCCCCTGCAGCCAGGTGTGTGGTCTGGATGCCTCCACGGTTTAGGGGAAGGAGGGAGAGGTTGGTTCTTTTTTTTTTTCCCTCTCTGATTTGGCTGTTTAATGTTTGACAGAGCTGCACATCAGTCATCAAATGTTCTTATGGATCTCTCAGTATTTTGGATCTCCCAGCTTTTATTTGATAGTCCATCTAGCATTTAAAATGTTTCAGTCCACTGAATGTGCTTTGGGAAGAAAATATGTCCAACTGTCCAGATCCTAATAAACTGCAGCAAAAAGCCAAGAAAAGACAACTTGAATGCTGCACTAAAATGCCTTTGTTACCAGACCTCAGAATAATGGTGTGGATAACTTAGAGACATATCATGTAAATGAGAGAGTGCATTAGCATTGGATTTTGAAAGGCCTTAGTGCTAGAGTGCTTCATGCTCCAACCCAGAGAAAGCATAGATAGCTGTAGTGTAGCAAGCAACTACAGTAAAACAAGTAGTTTTGCTTGTAAATACAGCTTCCATTTGTTTCTAACTGAGCTGGTCTAGCAAAATTAATGCTGGGGGGTGGGCTGTGGAAATCTAAACCCATCACAGCATGAGGAATCAAAGCACTGGGTCAGCCCTGTCACAGTGCAGGTCAGAGCAAAACTGATGGAGCAGCTAGGCCACTCACTGACAGCAGCATGCCTCCTCCCTGTCCAGCTGCCATAATTCCACTTTGCAAGGACATAGAATCATAAAATTGTTAGGGTTGGAAGGGACCTCAAGGACCATCTAGTTCCAACCTGCTGCCATGGGCAGGGACCCCTCACCCATAGAATTAAACAGAAGTGGGTGAAGCAGCATAAAGAGCATCTTCTGAAGCAGAGAAGTAATTACTGTACAAAGCTTCCCAGACTTTGTCTGATGTGTGATTTTTTTCCCCCCTATCTGTTTCTAAGGAAATACTATGATTCTAAGAATCATAAAACATTGTAGGTAATGGAGCCAAATAAAAGGTTACAGTTAGGGAGGGGGGAAAAAAAAGGTCATACCAACTGAGATCAACTCATAAATGACCTTCTTGAAAAATAAATTACTTGGATCAAGGTATTATGAGGCACTATTCCAACTTTGCACACTGATCTTCAACCAGCCAATTAATATAAAGGCAGTGGAGAGGTCCTTTGTAAACCACTCTCAAAAACTTGACAAGACAGGAGCTTAGTGGTAATATAAGTCTGAAGGATGCTTGCAAGGTTTTCAAAGATAGGCATTATCCTCCCTCCCACACTTGTGTGTGGAACCAAAATGTAATGAGCCTACAGCCACTACACGAATCTATTACAGATGCTCTGTTTCTGTAAAATAGCAGGATATGAAGAATTGAAGTTTTGGGATGTCTGGCCTTTGATGCTTCAGTATATGGCACACTTTTCAGATCACTGGATGTCTGAGGTTGAAGTGGACTCCTGGACATCATCTGGTCCAAACCCCTCCTGAAATACAGTCACACAGAGCTGGTTACCTGGGACCATATCTAGAAGCCTTCCAAATGGCTGCAAGGGGGGAGGCAGGCTCCACAGCCTCTCTGGGGAATCTGCTGCTCAGACTGGCAAGAAAAAGAAATCCCATCTTGCCATAGTGGTGGGTTTATCTTTTGTGTGTGTGTGTGTGTTCAATGGACAAAATGACATCAATGACTCATTTTTATACAACACCTTATTATAGAATAAAAGTGATAATAACTAAAATGCTGTCATTTATTTTTAGTAGTAGGTAGAGGACTTTTTAGTGCATGTGAAATATAAAGATCAGAGTTCATAGTGAGCAACCTGATCTAGTGTGAAGGGTCCCTGTCCATGGCAGGGGGGTTGGAACTAGATGATCCTTGAGGTCCCTTCCAACCCTAACAATTCTATGATTCTAATATTAGGCTGAACATGAGCCAGCAGTGTGCCCCAGCTGGACAAGAAGGCCAATGGCATCCTGGCTGTATCAGGAATAGTTTGGCTAGCAGGAGCAGGGAAGTCATTCTTCCCTGTACTCAGCACTAGTTAGGCCATGCCTTAAGCACTGTGTCCAGTTCTGGGCCTCTCAGTTTAGGAAAGATGTTGAGTTGCTGAAACTTGTCCAGAGAAGGGCAACAAAGCTGGGGAGGGGTTTGGGGCACAGCCCAGTGAGGAGAGGCTGAGGGAGCTGGGGTTGCTTAGCCTGGAGAAGAGGAGACCTTATTGCTGTCTACAACTACCTGAAGGAAGGTTGTAGCCAGGTGGGGGTAGGTCTCTTCTCCCAGGCAACCAGCACCAGAACAAGAGGACACAGTCTCAAGCTGTTCCAGGGGAGGTTTAGACTGGATGTTAGGAAGAAATTTTTCATAGGAAGTGTGATTTGCCATTGGAATGTGCTGCCCAGGGAGGTGGTGCAGTCACTGTCACTGGAGGTGTTTAGGAAGAGACTGGAGGGGAGGTTTAGACTCGATTTGAGGAAAAAGTTCTTCACTGAGCGAGTCGTTCGTCATTGGAATGGGCTGCCCAGGGAGGTGGTGGAGTCGCCGTCCCTGGAGGTGTTCAAGGGGAGATTGGACGTGGCACTTGGTGCCATGGTCTAGTTGTGAGGTCTGTTGGAACAGGTTGGACTTGATGATCCTTGGGGTCTCTTCCAACCTTAGTTACTGTGATACTGTGATACTGTGGATGGGGCGCTTGGTGCCATGGTTTAGTTGCTTAGATGGTGTTGGATGATAGGTTGTACTCGATGATCTCAAAGGTCTTTTCCAACCTGGTCTGGTCTGGTTTGGTCTATTCTATTCTATTCTATTCTATTCTATTCCATTCTATTCCATTCTATTCCATTCCATTCCATTCCATTCCATTCCATTCCATTCCATTCCATTCCATTCCATTCCATTCCAATAAGGCCTTCAAGAGAAGTTTTATGTTTGTTTTTTTTTTCCTTTTTTTTTTTTTTCAGAGAAATTGTTAGAACAGTTAGAATAAAGACTCTTTTGTTTAAGTTGACCTTTCCCCCCAAGGCTGATTTGAAAATTTACTTTCCTTCCTTTAGTGAATGCTCTTTATTGAGCAGCATTCAAGATAGTGAATAAAATGCCTGCACTTGGTCTTAGTTATGAACTTAAATTCACTCTAATCAGACTGCATTCCGAGTAAGTCCTGTGCTGCTAAAGCAGAAAAGTGGATTGCCATAAGAGAAGTTAGCTGAGGAACTTGAAAAAGGACATCTTTAGCAAATTACTATTCCACTATTTTTTTTTTTTTTTGACTGTCAAGCAAAATGTGCTAAGCAAACTTTTTAGTGTGCTAGTAATTGTTACGTATATACACAATTTCTTTTTGCTTTGGATTGGATTTGTGTTACAAACTGATTTCTAGCATAACTAATTGTAAAGTAAAAACTCAACTGATACTAGGAACAATTTTCTAGGTATTTATTTATTATATGTCTTTATAGGTATTACTTTTATTCCATAATGTACTTAGAATAATCCTGAGTGAAGGACCTGGAGTTACACTTCAAGGACAGTATCATTATCAAGCTGCTTATTTATCTATAATTTCATGGGAGAAAAAAATAAGAAGAAAATGTTGAATGTGGCATTCCTCATGATTAACCTTCAGAGAGGTCATTCATTTGGGTGACTGTGGGATTTCATAGGGTTTTGGCAGGATGTCTGTTTGGCATCTCTAATCTTTTTTATGGTTTTCCTTGATTGCATGCAGAAGACTTTTATCTCAAACACCACATTCTAAGCTAACAGTTGATTCTCTAAATTTGATTCTACTTACTAAATAAGGATGTATGTCTTCCTTGAAGAGTGATCTGCTTGTAGGAGCAGCAATTGTAAGAAAGTGCTGGTTCAAGTATCAGCTTAGAATTGCCATTGAAGATGTTGGTGTTTGTTGAGAACTGCGCACTGCATGGAGGGTTGACCTTGGCCAGCAACTAAGCAGGCTCCCTGCCCCTGATCCTCCTGTGTGATGGAGGGAGAATAGGGAGAGCAAAAGTGTGAAAGCTCATGGTTTGAGATAAAAACATTGTAACAAGGGAAGGAAAAGGGGGGAAAAAACCAAGTGAAGGTAGTTACTTGCTGTCTTCCTACAAGTAGACTGACACCCGCCTAGTCTCTGCATGGTGGTTATCTCCCAGACCACTACCCACTCCCCAGATCTGTACTGCTGAGTGTGACATTCTGTGGCATGGAATATCCTTTTGGTCAGTTTGACTCAGCTGGCTGAGGTGACTTGGAATACCCTCCCAACCAAATCACACTATGTTTGGTTATTTATTTATTTGTTTATTTTATTCTGACCATAATACAGAATCACAGAATGGTTTGAGTTGGAAGGGACCTTAAAGATCACCTAGTTCGAACACCCCTGCTATTATCAGGGATACCTCCTCCTACTAGACAGTGTTGCAAAAGGTCCCATCCACCATGGTTTTGAGCACTCCAAGGTTGAGGATTCAACAGCTTCTCTGAGCATCCTGTTCCAGTGCCTCACCACCCTCATGGTGAAGAATTTCTTCTTAATGCCTCACCTAAATCTGGCTTCTCCCAGTTTGAAGCCGTTGCCCCTTGTCCTGTCACTACATGCCTTTGTAAAAAGTCCTCTCCAGCCATCCTGTATGTCCTCTTAAAAGACTGCTGTAAGCTCTCCCTGCAGCATTCTATTTTCTTGGCTGACCAGTCCCAACTCCAGCTCACTGATCACTTTTGTGGCCCTCCTCTGGACAGTTCCATGTCTTTCTTCTGTTGGGGGCTCTGCAGGTGAGGTCTCACATGAGCGAAGTAGAGTGGGAGAATCGCCTCTCTTGACTTACTGGCCATGCTTCTTTGGATGCAGCCCAGGATATGGTTGGCTTTCAACCACCAATTGGAAGACAGGAAATTGAGTTCAACCCAGTGTTTCAGTTGCTGACCATTAAAGCTCTTTTTGATATTCTTAAAGGTAATTTAAAACCCATGAAGTTTCTTGTTGATTCCTTTGAAGATTTTTTTCCCTTGAGTAACAATTTTCTTTCCACCCTGTACAACCACAATGTGTAGTGATGTTTAATAATCTGTTTTACCTAGCTCTGGTCCTTAAGCCTGTTTGCTACACTGATGTGCTTTGTGTGAAGGTAACTTCACCATCCAGCAAAGCTGATGCTATCACAAGTGAAGTGAGAGCAAGGTAGGTTGCTTTAAAAAGGAAAATAACAGAAGGCAAACATTTCTGAACTTTTACAAATGTACAATCAATACTGCATCTTAAGTAAACTTAATCTATGCTTCTTTTAGGTCTATTATGCCACAAAACTGCCTGAGAGTAAAAAAAGAATAGCAACAACTTGTGCTATCTTAATCTGTTTAAGTAGCAGCCATTTTGTGCTGATTCAGCATCTTTGCCTGAGAACCAAGAGTTCAGGCATCCTTTACTTATCAGTACTTATTACTTTTATAGATATTGTAGAGATACAGCAGTTTGATTTATATTACATTCATTTATCTCTGTACCTATTTTATCTTTTCCCAAGGATTAATGACAATTCCATTGCTTTCACTGATGCTGGTGATCAGGCTCCCCTGCATTTTATTGTGTGACATAGTTTTTGGCAATGATGAATTGGGTGCTCTGCATTCTTGTTTTTGAGTTTTGTGTGCTATAAATTTGTTTTATGGAATAAGGAATATTTATAAAATGTACCTACCTTCTCTCTGAGCTGTGTATCAGTCTGTTCACCTTCCTAATGAAACTGAAGCCACCAGTTTCCAAAAGATTTTCTCAGAGGAGATAGACAGGTCATGATTCAGAAACTTTCAGCTGTCCAGAAAGGCAGTGATTTTTGTCAGCCTCTTACAAACAAACAATTTACCTTGTCTTGAAGGAGCTCAAGTAGCTACTGTGTTAAGGCTGAGAAGATGCAGTCCTCTGAGGGCTGGCAGTGTTAAGCTGAAGGTGGCGTTTTCTTAAATCACTTTTATCTGATCTTCAAATAAGTGTTTGACTAAAGCCAGAGTCTTCTTGTCCAAAATACAATAGAAATTTAAAAAAGTAGGCATTTTGTCTGTTTGTAATTTCTGAACCTGCCCTAAA
Source organism: Dryobates pubescens (assembly GCF_014839835.1). NCBI lineage: Eukaryota > Metazoa > Chordata > Aves > Piciformes > Picidae > Dryobates > Dryobates pubescens. The sequence continues at coordinate 5,227,604 of NC_071619.1, read as the reverse complement.
TGTTTCCAGGTGCTGAGAAGATCTCATTCTCTCTTTTCTTACTGCAACCACTCACAACTTCCCTGTTGTTCTCATGGTTTTAAATGCAGAAACATCTGTAGTCAGTTAGAAATTCCAGCATCACTTTCTAATCCTTTACTAAAATCCCACCAGTGTGTGTCCTGACAGATGGTCAGTCTAACATGTAACACATGGCATCTTCCATCACTGGCTGCAATTTTACATCCTTAAATGAATTATATATATATATATATATATATATATATATATATATATATATATATATATATATATATATATGTATATATGTATATGTATATATAAAATTTATTACATGGTGATCAGTTTATATTATATCACTGATTGCATTTAGATTGGAGAGGTATGGCAGAAGCTCCCAGTGTTAGCTGGGGAGGTCATTGTGTAGAGGAATTGTTATAGCAATATAGCTGCTGGAAAGCAGCTCCACAGACATGGACCTGGGAGTCCTGGTGGACAGCAAGTCAGCTGTGAGCCAGAAGCATGTTCCTGCATTAAGAAGTCTGACCTTCTCCTCCTCCTCCTCTACTCTGCCCTATTGAGGTCACATCTGGAGTACTGTGCCCAGTTCTGGGCTCCCCAGGGAACTACTGGAGAGAGCCAATGGGGGCTGCAAAGATGGTGAAGGGACCAGAGCATCTCTTATGAGGAAAGGCTGAGAGACCTGGGGCTCTTTGAGAGGAGACCAAGAGAGGATCTGATCAGTGCCTATAGATAATGTTAAGGGTGAATATCAAGAGGATGGGGCCAGAGTTTTTTTCAGCCATGGCCAGAGATAGGCATAAATAGAAGTTCCACCTGAATATGAGGAAAAATATTTTTACTTGAAGGGTGATGGAGCACTTGTTTAAGTTGCACAGAGAGGTTGTGGAGTCTACTTCTCTAGAGACTTTCAAGACCCTTCTGGGTGCATTCCTGTGCAACATAATACAGGTGAAACTGCTTTAGCAAAGGGGCTAGGCTAGATGATCTGCAGAGGTCCCTTCTTACCCCTACCATTATCCCTACCCATGAATATGCCACCAGGACAGAAGAGTCAAGAAGTTGTTATCTGGCATTGAAATGGTTATCCCTCTCTCTAAGGGATCTTGGAACCCCTCTATAGGCTGTTGAAAAAATAGCTTTTGAGGCATCATGCAACACATTTTCCAACTGATAGAATGGAATTGTCCAAAACCTGTTGTAGTGGGATTTCTGTTTGATTGCAGTTGATTCTGCATTAATTGCCCGTATGGTAAAGGCAATACATTGCAATGGCAGACTACATTAGTTATTTAAGGACTAAAAGCCACTTCACTCACAGTTGAATGCATTAAAAATCAGTCACATTTTATACTTCCTAATACCTAACACAGGGAAATGATTTCCTGACTTCACATTTTGTGGTGGAGTCTGTTTTTTTGGGTTTTGGGTTGTTTTTTTTTCTCTGATAAATTGTGTGAGTCATTTCTCTTCTTTGGGCTTTTACTCTGAATGACCAAATGCACACAAATAGTTCCAATCACCAGCTGTTGATTTCAGCTGTTTTTCACCTTAGATTGGAAATTTTTTTGTACCTTTAAAGCTGCTATGAATAGCTACTGAGTGGGTTTAAATTGTTTTGCTTTTCGTGCTGCCTTAGAATAATCTTTGATTTTTTTTTTGGTTTTATTATTTTTAGTAGTAGTTTAGGAAGTTATCCATTCTCCTTAGGAAGAGGGAGAAAAAAACTGCAGTCTTTTGATGAAAGGAGGTTCCCTCCCCACCCCCCAAATTCTGAAAATAGTAGGGAAATTGCTGTCTTTTTCAAGAAAATTAAAAAAGATATAATTAAACCCCCCCCAACCATTGAGAAATCTTAAACATATCTCAGATTGAACATGCAGAGATAGAACAGAACAGAATAGAATTCACCAGGTTGGAAGAGACCTTTGAGATCATTGAGTCTAACCTATCATCCAACACTATCTAATCAACTAAACCATGGCACCAAGCACCCCAGCAAGTCTCCTCCTAAACACCCCCAATGATGGTGACTCCACCACCTCCCGGGGCAGCTCATCCCAATTGTCAATCACTCTTTCTATGAAGAACTTCTTCCTAACCTCCAGCCTAAACCTCCCCTGGTGAAGCTTGGGACTGTGTCCTCCTGTTCTGGTGCTGGTTGCCTGGGAGAAGAGACCAACCCCCACCTGGCTACAACCTCCCTTCAGGTAGTTGTAGACAGCAAAAAGGTCTCCCCTGAGCCTGCTCTTCTCCAGGCTAAGCAACCCCAGCTCCCTCAGCCTCTCCTCACAGGGCTGTGCTCCAAACCCCTCCCCAGCTTTGTTGCCCTTCTCTGGACACCTTCCAGCAAGTCAACATCCATCAGTTGATAGTTTGCCTTTAAAACACAAAACCCTAAACCCAACAAACCTCACTGGTTTAGTTCTTACTAAACCTAGACAAAGTTTGTCTTCCAGGTATGAAATGACTTCTTTTCTTAAGCAATTCTAATTCCCCCCTAATGTTTTCTTGTGAAAAGGCTCTTCACAAACAAGAAAACTAAGAGTAAATTAATGATATTTTTAATCTTGTAGGCATGTGAAAAAATATCCCTTTAAATGCTGGCATGCTTGAAGAACTGTACTATACATCAGAAAGAGTTGACTTTTCAGCTTGCACTCACAAAATCTGCAGCTTAACCCACTGTAAAGCTTGTAGGCTACTTGTTTCTTGATATTCTCTATTCTGTTTAAAAATAAAAGGATAAGTGGAGAGCCCCAAAAGGAGACAATGAACTTATCTCCAGATAAATTATCCTTAATAATGTTTTCACCTGGATGTTTTTGCTTTACATAGAGTCATAGAATTGTCAGGGCTGGAAGGGACCTCAAAGATCATCTAGTTAGAATACATAGAATACATAGAATAAACCAGGTTGGAAGAGACCTTCAAGATCATCGCGTCCAACCCATCAACCAATCCAACACCACCCAAACAACTAACCCACAGCACCAAGCCCCCTGCCCCCCTGCCATGGGCAGGGACACCTCACACTAGATCAGGTTGCTCAGAGCAACATCCAGCCTGGCCATAAAAACCTCCAGGGATGAGGCTTCTACCAGATCCCTGGGCAACTTGTTCCAGTGTCTCACCACCCTCATGGGGAAGGACTTCTTCCTAACATCCAATCTGAATCTACCCATTTCTAGTTTTGTTCCATTCCCCCTAGTCCTATGACTCCCTGACACCTTAAAAAGTCCCTCTCCACCCTTCCTGTAGGCCCCCTTAAGGTGCTGGAAGGCCACAATAAGGTCTCCTTGGAGCCTTCTCTTCTCCAGACTGAATAGCCCAACTTCCTCAGTCTGTCCTCATAGGAGAGGAGCTCCAGCCCTCTGATCATCCTCATTGCCCTTCTCTGGACACGTTCCAGTACCTCCAGATCCTTCCTGTAACAGGGGCTCCAGAACTGGATGCAGTACTCCAGCTGGGGTCTCATGTTCAAAGTAAGTGTAAAAGTTTCCATTTTTTCACATGGGTTAACATGGAAAAACATGGATTTGCTGCTCCTGTAGTGCATGAATTCTCATGGAAATACTTTGGTTTGGCATGGGGTTTTGATAGAAAATTCTGTGCACATGATTCCTGAGTGATCCTAAGAGCAAGCTATAAAAATTCTGTACTCTCATTCACTATTGACATGAATGGTTCAGGCACAGCAAGGCTCTTGTTAATTATTTAAGATTCTGTTCAGTTCATTCCAAGACAAATTTTCCTGCCTTCCAATGTTAATCTTCTGTGTTACGTTTTCATTATCTACTTGTATAAAACAAAATTATGGTTTTCCAGGCTGTCTTTATGATGTTAGTTACTGATGATTAAAGATAGATTTAGCATGAGCACTTGAGAGGTATTTATTACAGAGAAACAAACAACAAAATCAATTAGTTTTTCAGGATGAATGGTTCAAACAGAAGAAATAATGAAATACAAATGCTGCAGAGCTACTCTGCCAGTTTAGAAGTGGCATAAGAATAAATGCAAGCCCTCAAATGGGGAAGGTTACCATAGGATCGTGTTGGTGTAACCAAGCTATATTTTGTTTCCTGAAAATCAGCCTGTCTTTACAATAGAATAGAATAGAATTAACCAGATTGGAAGAGACCTTCGAGATCATTGTGTCCAACCTGTCATCCAACACTACCCAATCAACTAAACCATACAACCAAGCATCCTGTCAAGCCTCGCCCTGAACACCCCCAGCGACGGCGATCCCACCACCTCCTCAGGCAGCCCATTCCAGTGGGCAATCACTCTCTCTGTGTAAAACTTCCTCCTAACCTCCAGCCTAAACCTCCCCCGACGCAGCCTGAGACTGTGTCCTCTTGTTCTGGTACTGGTTGCCTGGGAGAAGAGACCAACCTCCGCCTCGCTACAACCCCCCTTTCCCAGATGTGTTTTGGGTTTCTTAAAGAATAAAATCCTGCTTCTGGAATGTATGCATCAGTAAAAAAAGCTGAGGAAACTTCACCTGTGATTTCCAGGTTGTTTGACTGTGTGCCACAGTATCACTTTTGGGGAAAAAACTAGTTGCCTTATGAGTACTCTATCTCAGCAGGCCTAAGTCATGGTCAAGTGAAACTAACTGTCTTTTGCTGTGATTGTAAATTCCAGACAAAATCACACCCAAGCTCAGGTGAATTGCTCTTTTGGAATGGCAAGCAGCTAAGTAGGAGAGCATTTCTGTAACCACCAGGCTACCCTCTAAAATTTGCTAAGGAAGAGCAGAGGGCATGCTGCACTGCAGTCTGAGACAGCTGTTGGAAAAATGGCTGAGAGGTTGATTTGGCACCCTTATTTTTTCCAGAAAGTAAGAACCAGTATTGATCTGGTAAAATGATTAACTTCTTATGAATATATGCTTTCCTTTAAATGAAACACACATAATATAAGATTTGGATGGTTGGAGAATTCCTGCATATTCAGATTCAATATCTTATCCTCAAACAAATGTCTGTTCCATTTAGCTTTTGTTTCTCAGTCTCACAGTGCTTATCAATGTCAATATACATAGTCTACAACTACCTGAAGGGAGGTTGTAGCCAGGTGGGGGTTGGTCTTTTCTCCCAGGCAACCACCAACAGAACAAGAGGACACAGTCTCAAGCTGTGCCAGGGGAGGTTTAGGCTGGATGTTAGGAAGAAATTCTTCACGGAAAGAGAGATTGGCCATTGGAATGTGCTGCCCAGGGAGGTGGTGGAGTCACCATCACTGGAGGTGTTTAGGAAGAGACTGGATGAGGCACTTAGTGCCATGGTTTATTTGATTAGATGGTGTTGGTTGATAGGTTGGACTTGATGATCTTAAAGATCTTTTTCAACCTGCTTAATTCTGTTCTGTTCTGATACAGTTCTTGTCTTGTGTGTGTGTGCTGCTAGTTTATAAAAAAATGACACCAAAGAAATATAAATCAAGAAGGATGAAAATAAAACTATTTGTGTTGATTAGCCTGATAAGACTGATTTAGTTTTTGAATGTTAATTATATCACATTAAAATGACAGCTGCATTTGACCTGCTTGTACAGCAGTCCTAATGCCATATTTTTTTTCTGCTTGTGTACACTTATTTTTGTCACCCATTGCATCACAGAAGTTCTTTAGCTTAATTTTAATGCTGCTCAATTAGTGATATTGCTCCAGTGCTGATGGGCACATCTGTTTGCTTTTAGCATTGCCTGTCCCAAAGGTTGAATGGATGCATTTCCTGTAAAGCTAATTGCTGAATGCTGAGTGTCAGGGGCTTCTGGATGAATATATGTTTCTGGAAAAACAAGTGACTAGGCAGTTTTGCAATATTGCTAGTGTAGGAAATTGACTCAGAAGGGCAGTTCTCATATTACCACATAACCAAGCATTTGCAGTGAAACTGAGCATTACAATGTGTTTATACTCACTGTTTCTTACTTAGCCTGTCTGCATGATGCAGCGTGGGGTTTGATGCAACTTATGCCTTGCATGTTACCAAAATTGACTAAGCAGTGCCCCTATTTAAAAGCATCATGATAACTTTCCTTAAAACAAAAAAAAACAGCAAGGTGACTTAAAAGAATTACTCATGTGCAGCTGCTGGTTTAGTAATCTTTGCAGTAAGCAAACACAGAGCTCACTACAGATGGCGTTTTAACTTGCTGAGAAGGAAAATTGCTCTGGAGGCTCCGTGGTGGAGATGGGGGCGCGAAGCAATAAGTGTTTTTAAATTCAATTGTCTAAAATGCATACTTCATGGAAATGGTGATGGGTATTCTTTTGTTGTCAGCATCAGCAAGAGCATTTATATGCTGAGCTAGCAACTCAAAATCAATCATGCTGTGGATTTATTATTTAATAAATTCTGTGGGGTTGTGATTTTGCAGCATGGCTTCACTCTACTGGGTTATATTGTTTTCCTATAATCTGTCCATAACACTTCGAATCTGCATGTGGTAAAAGAGAGTAGTGTGAGCTGCAGTTTCCCTAAACCCAGGGATTTCCAGGGTGGGGGTGGGGTTTTGTTGTTTGTAAAGCTCTAAAGTCATTATTTCAGATAAGTGAAAAATAACGTCAAAAAATAGATAAAAAGTTCTGTATTTGGAGCCATAGATTATGTGTTCATTTAAAATACTTAATGTGTATGAAATGTTTGTGTGGTAGTTAAGTATTTAAAATAACTGTTTGAACAAACATATTTGTGTTGAATATAAGCCCAGGCTGGAGATCAGTGCATGTAATAATGTGCTAAGATGCTTGGAAGTTGGGCTGAACTGAGTTTCTGTCTGAAGGTGCAGCAGAGTACACCTACAGCAGAGTAATAGGTCACCTTCAAAGTAAAAAAAGAAACCCAACACACCAACCAACCAAACAAAAAAACAGAAGGAAAAAACAGGTAATTTTTTTGTGGCTGTTGTCTCTTCTTCTGTCAGTGGCCTCTACAAAAAGGCTGGTTTCCTCTCATCTGGGAGGTGGTAGAATCACCATCCTGGAGATGTTCAAGAGGGGGCTGGACGTGACACTTGAAGCCATGGTTTACTTAGTCACGAGGTGTTGAGTGACAGGTTGGACTTGATGATCTCTGAGGTCTTTTCCAACCTTATTGATTCTGTGATTCTATGATTCTATATTTATACATGTCAATAAGACCCCTCTGAGTTTTCTCCAGGCAGAATCCCATCTTTCTCAGCCTCTTTGAATATGAAGGATGCTCTAGTCCCTTAGATACCTTTGTAGTCCTGTGGCATCTTCTCTTCTGGTTTCTCTGGACTATGATAAAAAACAAGGAATGGTAGGAGAATGACCAGGAGATTTGTTACAAAAGTTCCCTTATTATTTGTGCTACAATATTTAGGAATACTTAGGAATGTTTAGGAAGAGACTGGATGAGGCACTTGGAACCATGGTTTGCTTGATTAGATGGTTTGGGGTGATAGGTTGGACTCAATCTCAAAGGTGTTTTCCAGCCTGGTCTGGTCTGGTCTGTTCTGTTCTATTCCATTCCATTCCATTCCATTCCATTCCATTCCATTCCATTCCATTCCATTCCATTCCATTCCATTCCATTCCATTCCATTCCATTCCATTCCATTCCATTCTATTCTATTCTATTCTATATTAATGAGCTGATAATTTGCCAGTCAATCTGGAGCATCATTTCAAGCATCTACAGATAACTGAATTTCTAAGGTGTATCTATACCTAGAACATGAGTGATCAGAACTCATTGTTAAAACTCAGTCTAGAAGCATTTCATACAATTGTATGTACTTAGCTCATGTTTCTCAGTCATGAGAAAAGAGAAGACTTAGAGGGGATTTAATAAATGTTTATAAATATCTGAGGCCCAGTGGTCAGGAGGGAGGGAACAGGCTCTGCTCACTTGCTCCCTGTGATAGGATAAGGAGCAATGGGTGTAAGCTGCAGCACAGGAGGTTCCACCTCAACACAAGGGGGAACTTCTTTACTGTAAGGGTCACAGAGCACTGGAACAGGCTCCTCAGAGAGGTTGTGGAGTCTCCTTCTCTGGAGACTTTTAAGGCCTGGTGACATGGTTGGGCTTGGTGATCTTTTGAGGTCCCTTCCAACCTCTAATGTTCTTTGATTCTGTGATTCTTTCTGTTTGTTTCTGTCTTTCTATTAGGGATCCATTATATGAAAGCATAAAGATTATCTTTTTTATTTAATTTAATTAGGGCAGCAAATCTCTGTAGATGTGCTTCATCTTCTAATTTTAAGACTACTGCCACAGTCCCAAGTAAAATAATTAATGTCAAGAACTGGATGTTATTTAAAGCATAATCAAGAATGTATTAATGTCAACCTATCACTTGTGAGATGCGGCAGTGCAAAGATGCACACTGTGCCTAAGTGTTTGTGTGACAGAGTAGTGGCTATCAAAAATTCTGCTCCAAAGGACGTGGGAACTAGATGGCAGAAAGAAAATCAGTTAAATGGTGCTGAAACTTGATAAAATGCTTGAGTGTGACAGAAGCTGAAACTGTCCTAATTGGCTGAGAATCTCAGTGGGATAACTTAGCTGATTTCTTACACAGCCACAGAAAATCTGATGCCATTGGAGAACAATAAAGCACAAAAATGAGATATTAGAAATGTTCCTTGACAACATCTCAGATACAGTAAATAAGGTGGGGCAGACAGGCACAAAAAGTCAAAAGTGATAATGTGATCCTCCCACCATCAAGCAGCAAGTAGTCTAAGCTTGGAATTTGCAGCAAGAATTCTTTGCTTACCACCAGGTGGTTCTACTCAAACTATTAAACCTTGAATTTTGACTCTTAATTTTCATTTTCTTCTCCTTAAGCTTAAAGAAATTCTTACAAAGAAAAATCATGCTGACCATTTCTGTAGATCAACATTAAAGGTGGTAACTGTCTTTTTTGGAAAGAGCTTAAAAAAGGTGTTACTTAACACAGGTTTTAGCTGCAGCTGCTCCTGCTGGAACTTAACCCTTGAAAATGAATGCATGAGGGTGGAGAGGGGGTGACACCTCAGAAAACAAAAAATAAGCAAACAAACAAAACCAAAAGGAAAATAGGACTTATCTCTCTTCTACCACCTGAGAATGATTGGCACAATATAGACTTTAAAAACTGATCTAAGGTCTGGCCTATTTCTATCAGCATTAGACTGTGAAAGGTACTACTGCAGCTAGTTGGCTTAGAGATACTAATAGAAGAGAAACTGCTCACTGAGAATAGTTAAGCAGAGAAAAACAAGTAGAAAATATTAAATAAAATATGGAAAGAGAATTATGGAGATCTTGGGATAACAGAAGAATGTAAATCTTCTTTTCCTTTGAAATAAAATGTAGCTTCAGGTTGCAGTTTATTAATTAGCAAAGATACTTGGTATGCAAAGCTCATAATTTCTTTTTATGTTATTCCAAAGGAGGCCAGTGGAAAAAACCTGCAGTGAGGTAGAAAGATAATGACATCTAAATCTCTTTCCACTGAATGTACCACAATGCTGTGTCACCCTGCTTCTCCTCTTGTGTTTGGTTGATAACATATATTCAATGTGCAGAGCAGCACTGGCTTATACGTATTTTGGTTTATTGAGTTACTAACCACATAAGAGGTTGACAGATTGGTAGGAATCCATTTTTCATCACAGACTTGAAAGTCTAAGAGTAATTAAAATATGCATTCACTGCTGTTAAATAGAATTTGCTTTGATGAGATTTTGAAAATAATATGAAAAGTGATTAGCTTCTGACACCCTTTTCCAAGGTATTTTCCAGGCAACAGTTAAGTTACTAGGGACCTGATCAATGAGACTCATTTCCCTTAGTCTTTTAGTAGAAGAAAATTAGCAGCTGGTCTTGTCAGAATTAGCTTTACCACTGATGAATAATCCAGAATGAATACAAGTCTCAGTCTTCTCATCTTCTCCTTTATTCTCCTTTTTAACCATACCCATCTCAGTACTGTAGAAGCTTCGTATGTGTCATGAAAATACAGATGAGCTAGAGCAGCCACTGCTGATGCTTTTGGTGAGGGAGACGAAATAATGAATGTATCCTTTATTTGCGTGCACTATGAATACACAAAGGTCAAAATTTAGATATGAGTCCATGGAAAATTAAAGTCCACCTAATGTTTGTTAGCTAACTGTTCTCCATTATAAACTCAGGAAACTCCGAAGAGTGCAGAGACTAAAATATGATGCTGCTTAAACAGGAGATATCTGGCTGGTGGAGTGGTGTGTGAGTGAGCATGTAGTACACTGAAGAGCACCATCTAGGTACTGATTTGATTTAGATGTCCCTGGGGATATGTGGTGCTGAAAACTTCCACGGACTGAGTATACAAGTCATGTCTGAGCTGCCTGAGGAAACAGTTTTGCCCTTCCACAAATCCCCATATGGCAGTATCTGTTACTTTTACTGTATAATCCATTTTACCTTCCCCACCTCCCCCAAAGGTTTCTTAGTGTCCAAAGGCTATTTGGTGTTTAAATACTTTTACTCGATAACAGTTAGCCATGTCAAGGAAGTTCCACTTTCATGTTTGTGATCTGCTTCCTATTAAGTGAGTAATAACTCTAGGAGTAGTTAATTGAGGATGGTTGGCAATAGCTTCTTTGTCAATATATCGACAGCTTTTGGAATGTGATTTGGAATTCAGCATCTTAGCTCCTTGATAACTTTTGTGCTCTCATGTAATGGTTCATTACTCGTAAGAGTGGCTAATTAACCGCAAGTGGAACAAGCTGTTATGAATATATTCCTTTGGTTTTCACTGACAGTATAGCAAAGATAGACACAATTAAAGTAAACTTTTGAGCAGAGGCTTTTCCAGCTTGAAGTGCCTAAATAATTATTCCATAAACGTGGAGGGGAAAACATGAGTGGTTTAAGGAAAACATAACTGATGATCTACTAGTAGCACGTCTATGAACATTTACTGTAGAGTGTTAAGTTCATAGCCAAATTGCAGGATTTAGCCCTATGGTAACTGTAGGCCTTTTCCAAAAATGTGATAACAAGCTGCATTGTGAAAGGGAGAATAAAAAACTCACACATCACTGCATACAGACAGTTTGAATCTCTAGTAGCTCTTTAGTAACAATTGCTTCTTGGTCTTCAGCTGGCTATATAACAACTACTAAAGGCTGAACAAACCATAGAATTCCTGACATTGAAAGATACCTTATGTTTAATTGTGGTTCTAACCTGGCTCTTATATTAACTTTCCCCCTCCTTGTCTCAAGCTGGGGCAGAGAGGTTAGAGTGTGTATGGTACGGGACTCTGACACAAGAGTATGCATTGTGTGTTATTCCTTATCAGTCAAATTAAAACCCAATCCCTCTGATAGAAATGCAATATTAGGATTATAAAGTGGAAAATAAACTTTTGTTATATACAGGTCACCACTTAGTATCATATCTGTATCCAAGCAGGAGCCCAAATATTAAATCTTTTATCTTAGTCATAATTAAAACTTTAGTAAAAGCCTAATGTGATTGTCAAGGTAGGGTCAAAGTTCCTTTGTATTAAAGAAAGACTTTAAACACATTGTGAATATTAGCAGGTAATTATTCCACTATGATGTGGCAAACTATTGACACATTTATCAGGAGGGGGTTATTAAGTTTTGTATGCTTGGTTGGAAGAGAGGGAGAACTGCCTAAACAGGATAGCCATTCATAAAAACATGGGAAGGAAAAACAACAAAGAAATCTCAAGGTTTAGGACCAGGAAGGCTTGTGTTCAGGTAAGAATCAATCAGGCAGCAAAAGTGGCAGCAAACCATTGTGGAGAGATTTACTTTAACCACTGAATTTGAAAAGGAGTGGAGTGATGATATTTTTTCTGTGATTCTCCATTTCAGATGTCAGTAGTTTATAAAGGTGCCTGTGTTTTGCTTCTGGATTATTTTTGTTGTGGACCATAATTGTAGCATTAACTCAGCCTTTGTTGAAGCAGTTTCACAGCTTTCTCTCTTGTTCAAAAGCAAGAGTTCCAATTATATTAGACATTTTACTATTTTACCAATACCTTCTTTAATTAGGAATCTGAAACTAATGGAATTTTGTCATTGCTTTTGCCATTGATCAGGAATTCACCTTGTATACAAAAGATGGATTGTTGATAATTTTTTGTATTGTGCGTTAAAGACTTAATGGTTATTCTCAAACTGCTGTAATTTAAAGTGTGGAGGAGAGCTTCTAAATGGCACATGGATAGTTCTTAACTCTGCAGAAAATAAACTAAATGATGTGCTAGAAAATGTTCTTGCAAGAAGCTTATAACTGAAGTAACTTTATTTATTATTATCTTTTTAAAATACATCTTATAGGAAATGTCCTTAGGATGAAGTATCAAAATCCATGAATACTCCTGTAGTTATAAAGGAAAATAGGGGTGCAGAAATCTCACTCTTCCTTTCTGATTTTGTAGCTTGCACGTGCAGTGGACATGCAAATATTTGTCACATGCAAACAGGAAAATGTTTCTGCACGACTAAAGGAATCAAAGGAGACCAATGTCAACTGTGAGTACAATTCATTTAGCTCAGTCTTATTGCAGTTCATGCCCAGAGCATTGTCACTTTTCCCTTTCTTTTGTTCTGCTTTTGTTTCTGGATTTTGTGATTGACCTGACAATGCTTTAGTGATGAATCTTATATTCCCTTTATTTCTTAGGAAATGTCAATATTTATTTGTCTTCTTTTTAGTAATATTTGTGATGTTATTCACACTGTGCTATAGTGCAGATGCTACACATTAAAAAAAATATCCTGCAGTTGGCTTCCTTCTTTTTGAATTTCTTTTAATTATTGTAAGTAAAACTTACCTGCAAAATTGGTAATTATATTCAGTGCATTTGTTGCACATCTTGATCAGACTCTAAGGTGATTAGATTTTTAGAGCTTTGGTGTTTGAGACATTTCCCCATATCATTAAATATAGGAGAGGACTGCAGAGGCCCCTTGTTCTATCACTGGTCACTGCTGAAAAGAGCCCAGGCCTATCCTCATGACCTACACCCTTTAGATATTGATAAGGAATGGAATGGAATGGAATGGAATGGAATGGAATGGAATGGAATAGAATAACCAGGTTGGAAAAGACACCTTTGAGATCATCAAGTCCAACCTATCATCCAACACCATCTAATCAACTAAACCATGGCACCAAGCACCTCATCCAGTCCTCTCCTAAACACCTTCGGTGATAGTAACTCCATCACCTCCCTAGGCATATTGATAAGGTTCCCTCTTTTCCAATCTAAAGAGCCCCAGGTCTCTCAGCCTCTCTTCCTCAGAGGAATGCTCCATTCCCCTAATATCCTTGTGGCCCACTGATGGACTTTCTCCAGCAGTTTCCTGTCCCTCTTGAACTGCTTTACTTCTATTTGTTGCTTTATCATATTCTATATAAATCATCTGGAACTCGATTCAAAGTGCAAATGCCGTTCTCTACAGCCCTGGATAATTTTTTTGTTGTGCTGCTCATTAGATAGACTGTTGTGCAAGCTCAGCAGCAAACCTCTAACCCTGTGATTTTTTTAAAAATAAGGATTTCTGTGAAAATTCCAAACTCTCTCTATTCAGTTTGAAAGTTAGATTTATATTCCTGTCAAGAATCCTATTGATTAGAAAGTTGTAGCTGCAGGGTTGTATGTTATCTCTTTCCCTCCCTCTGATGCTTTTATACCTCCTTGTCATGTGCAGTAACCACCACATCTTGGAAGCAGAGTTTTTAGGAACTACAGGTAACTTTGCAATACTTTTTCCCTCCCTAGCCTAAGAACAGCTAGTTATTTGAGTTGTTATGAGTTGTTATTTTTCTAAATACTTATGTATTTTTAAGTTTTTCTACTACACCCATCTCTCCTGTACATCCTATTTTACAATGTTTCTTTAATGACACATACTTCCAAAGACAAGTACTTTCACTGGGGACTGGGGTCGGAGTGGCTGGAGAGAAGCCAAACAGAAAGGGACCTGGGGGTGCTGGTTGATAGTAGGCTGAACATGAGCCAGCAGTGTGCCCAGGTGGCCAAGAAGGCCAGTGACATCCTGGCATGCATCAAGAATAGTGTGGTCAGCAGGAGCAGGGAAGTCAGTCTGCCCTGTGCTCAGGACTGCTTAGGCCACACCTTGAGTCCTGTGTCCAGTTCTGGGCCCCTCAATTTAAGAAGGACATTGAGAATCTTGAATGTGTCCAGAGAAGGGCAACGAGGCTGGAGAGAGGCCTTGAGCACAAGCCCTGTAAGGAGAGGCTGAGGGAGCTGGGGTTGCTTAGCCTGGAGAAGAGGAGGCTCAGGGGAGACCTTATTGCTGTCTACAACTACCTGAAGGGAGGTTGTAGCCAGGAGGGAGTTGGTCTCTTCTCCTAGGCAACCAGCACCAGAACAAGAGGACACAGTCTCAAGCTTAGGCTTGAGGTGAGGAGAGAGTTCTTCACAAAGAGAGTTGTTAGCCATTGGAATGTGCTGCCCAGGGAAGTGGTGAAGTCACCATCCCTGGAGGTATTCAAGAGGGGATTGGATGTGGCACTTGGTGCCATGGTTTAGTGGTCATGAGGTGTTGGGTGACAGCTTGGACTTGATCCTTGAGGTCTTTTCCAACCTTATTGATTCTGTGATCCTATGATTCACTTTCTTTAAGTAGGTAGTTTCAGATGGCAAAGTCCTATAGTACTCACCTAATAAGGAGGAACTGATCAGAATGATTTGATTACTCAAGGTAACTAGACTGTATAACACTAAACCGAGATACAAATAAAAACACTTTGATTTATGATTTATTTTTTTCCCTTTGATTTTAATAATGTCCCATTGACAATAACAGTAAAATCATACTGACTTAAAACATATTTTTGGTGAAAGGTATTACTTTAAGTTAATTTGGTTTCATTTTCTGTAAATTTTTTATATCCTTAATTTGATTTGCTGTAAAATTTTTATACCTTTAATTTGATTTAAATTTCTGTAATATTTTTATAGCCTTAATTTGATTTCATTTTCTGTAATATTTTATATCCTAGCTGCATAATTTATTTCCTCGTAGGATTTTGTCTACAGAACTTTTAAGAGGTCCACAGATTTCAGTGTATCCATATGCAAGGATTATTTACCCACGTAGCTTTTCAAAAATAGGCCTATGGAAATGTGGGGAATATAGACTCATAGAACTGTCAGGGTTGGAGGGGACTTCGAGGATCATCTAGCTCCAACCCCCATGCCATGGGCAGGGACACCTCACACTAGATCAGGTTGCTCAGAGCCACATCCAGCCTGGCCTTAAAAACCTTCAGGGATGGCGATATGTGAAGGGGATGTTTCATATTTGAAATTTTGATATTAGAGGCAACTTTTACTGGATGTAAGGAATCAAAATGTGGAATATGTAGAATTAATTAATGAGTAATTAAGTAATTCTTTGAGGTTTCAGTGTGTCTGGGCTGTTCCAAGAGAAAGCTTTCACCTGGGGGTGCCTGTAGCTTTCATTGTCCCTTGTAAATACGTGTAAATCTGGAGGTGTTGTGAGCATCCAGAAAGGCTACAGGGTTACAAACACTCGGTAGAAATAAGATTTCATAGCAAATATTTAAAATTGTCAGGTTTTACTGGATGTCCTGTAACATTTATTGTGCTGTGCTTGCCAATAACAGCCATTGCTGTTAGTTTTGGGAGAGGGAAATCAATCTCGCTTGTGAAGTACTTTCCACCGTGGCAGATTTCAGGCTATTGAACCTCCCCTGTTGGTATTAGGAGTGTATCTTTGAACCCTGAATGATGAGCAGGTTAGATATCATAGTATCATAGTATCAGTCAGGGTTGGAAGGGACCACAAGGATCATCTAGTTCCAACCCCCCTGCCATGGGCAGGCACACCCCACACTAGATCAGGCTGGCCAGAGCCTCATCCAGCCCAGTCTTAAACACCTCTGGGGATGGTGCCCCAACCACCTCCCTGGACAACCAGGGCTTCACCACTCTCATAGTGAAGAACTTCCTCCTCACATCCAGCCTGAATCTCCCCACCTCCAGCTTCATTCCATTCCCCCTAGTCCTATCACTACCTGATATCCTGAAAAGTCCCTCCCCAGCCTTCTTGTAGGCCCCCTTCAGATACTGGAAGGCCACAATTAGGTCACCTCGGAGCCTTTTCTTCTCCAGACTGAACAGCCCCAACTCCTTCAGTCTGTCATGTTAGTGTATCTAAGTTCCTAGGCAAAAATTCATAATAATGATTATTTATGCTGAGAATGTCTTCTCTGGTGTGTAAGGAAAGAACTGCCAGAAACCCCATGTAAGAAACCAGGGAAAAATGAGTTTCAGGACTTTTGCAGTAAGGAACTGCTATGTGAAATTAAAGCATGGTGGAGGAATCCTTGGGTTTATTATTATATTTCATAGCATATTTGATGTATTTGTAGGAGGAATAAATTGAAAAGTTTGAAATGTATGGATCTGGGGTAATCTGGAGTGAAAAAGTAATTACTGTGCTCATTTTATTTCTAATTAATTATTAGGCTATTAATTTTGTAGTCAGATTGTTATTTCTCCTGAAGATTTAGAAGAAAGGCTACTTTATTTATAAAAAACATACCCTGATTATCTGGTAAAATCTTCACAGTATGCAAGCTTAAAAAAAGCTATTTAGTATTGTAAGGATCTGTGTGTAAGTAATAAGCACTTATTGATGATCTGATTTACATAAGAATAAGATCTGAAAAATATCCAGCTGTCCTCTTCTATATAATTCCTCTCCACAGAATGATGTAATTCCTCTTACCAGATGGAAAGGCAGGTAAAAATACACTGGGTTATGAGTTCAATTCACCATTCTATTGATATCGTTTCACCTTTATTTGCTGATAGCAGAGTAAATCTGTTCCTCATTGTTTCTCTCTGAGCTCCACTTTCTGCTTTCTTTTAGGGGGAAAAAATTGATAGCAATCATATAATAAATTCTCTGTATTAGAGCTTCCTTTATCAAAGACACACATACCCAAATCAGACAAACTAAAACAACCCAGGGAGATTTTTAGTTGCTGGAAGTTTAATAAAATAAATTCTATTACAGAACTTATTTTCCCTGATGGAGGGTAGAATCCATTTAAAACTGCTTGCAGTGGTGATCTGTGCTTTCCTAAAGTGAAGTTAAAAAGATAAATATTAAATGTTTTTTAAAGATAATAATTAAAGAAACTGTTTTTCTTTTTTTTGATACCTCATTTCCTTTTTCTGTTTCATGGTCATATTCCACTGTTTTACATATTTGATTATTTTTGACATCAGGTGATGTCTCTTGTTCAGGCTGAGTCCAGTCCTTGAGTTTTCTATTCAACAGAAACCTGTGATATACTTATGTTTATTATTCTATTAGCTATAATAGACTAGAGTAGAGTAGAGTAGAGTAGACTAGACTAGACTAGAATAAACCAGGTTGGAAAAGACCTTTGAGATCATTGAGTCCAACCTATCATCCAACACTATCTAATCAACTAAACCATGGCACCAAGTGCCTCATCCAGTCTCTTCCTAAACACCTCCAGTAATGGTGACTCCACCACCTCCCTGGGCAGCACATTCCAATTGCCAATCTCTCTTTCTATGAAGAACTTCTTCCCAACATCCAGCCTAAACCTCCCCTGGTGCAGCTCGAGATTGTGTCCTCTTGTTCTGGTGCTGGTTGCCTGGGAGAAGAAACCAAGCCCCACATGGCTGCAACCTCCCTTCAGGTAGTTGTAAACAGCAATAAGGTTTCCCCTGAGCCTCTTCTCCAGGCTAAGCAACATCATCTCCCTCAGCCTCTCCTCACAGGGCTGTGCTCGAAACCCCTCCCCAGCTTTGTTGCCCTTCTCTGGACACATTCCAGCAACTCAACATCTTTCCTAAACTGAGGGGCCCAGAACTAGACACAGGACTCAAGGTGTGGCCTAACAAGTGCTGAGTACAGGGTCAGAATGACCTCCCTGCTCCTGCTGGCCACACTGTTCCTGACACAGGCCCAGATGCCATTGGCCTTCTTGGCCACCTGGGCATACTGCTGGCTCATGTTCAGCCTACTGCCAACCAGTACCCCCAGGTCCCTCTCTGCCTGGTTGCTCTCCAGCCACTCTGACCCCAGCCTGTAGCACTGCATGGGGTTATTGTGTAGAACCTGGCACTTAGATGTGTGATGCTTCAAGGAAAATTTCAGCTATATCTGGCATGTGGATCAAGGTGGATTTAGTGGCTGCTTCTGTTCTTATTTAACTGCCTGAAAATTTTAGCTTGCTCCTACAAGGATAGGTTCAAGCCCTCGGCTGGTTCTCCAAGAGGTAGATTGTTAGGTTGCTAAGGAGAACAATAAAATAAAACTCCCACTTCAACATTAAATATCTTTTAAATGTACTAATTTTCTGCTCTACATGTAGTAATTATTGCCAGAGCTGTCAGGGACTTGAGGTATTTTTATTTTTTTTCCCCCCCTTTAATTCATGTTTCTGGCATCAATCTTTTTTTGCTTAAATTGCAGCTTTCATTTAAATAATACATCTAATATCAAAGCTTCAGAACATGACCCAAATGCACTCTACTGGCTTAGGAAAAAAAAAAAAGGCAGAAGGCAAATAGTAGGAACTTGGAACATTTGAGATAGATTTTAGTTTTAAATGTGAAGAAGAATAAAGTTTGTGATGTGGAATGGGCCTTGTGCAGTATTTATTTTTGCCAGTTTTGGGCAGTATTGTGTGCTGACATCAGCATTTTCATGTTTTTTCTTGGGTTAGGAGAGTTTGTGGTCTTTGGTTTGGTTTGATTCGTGGTTTTGGTTTTTTGTGTGTGTATGCTGTAGTAGGCTCACTTTCTCAATAACACAGAATCACAGAATTATTGAGGCTGGAATAGACCTCTGAGATCATGAAGTCCAGCCTATGACCTAACACCACCACATGGACCAGGCTATGTCACCAAGTGCCACATCCAGTCTTTCCTTAGACATCTCCAGGGATGGTGACTCTGCCACCTCACCGGGCAGTTTATTCCAGTGTCTCATCAAGCTCTCCATGAGGAAGAGCTTCCTAACATCCAGCCTAAACTTCCCCTGATGCAGCTTCAGACCATGCCCTCTTGCCTTGTCACAAGTTGCCTGGGAGAAGAGCCCGACTCCCACATGACTACAACTTCCCTTCAGTTAGTTGTAAAGTGGATGGAGAGCTCAGTGCCATGGTTTGGTTGATTAGATGGTGTTGGATGATAGGTTGGACTCGATGATATCAAAGTTCTCTTCTAACATGGTCTATTCTATTCTAAGTAATAAGGTCCTCCCTGAGTTGCCCTTTCTCCAGGCTAAACAACCCCAGCTCCCTCAACCTCTCCTCATCAGATTTTCTCTCCAGTCCCTTCCCCAGTCTCTCGCTCTCCTCTGGCCCCACTCCAGCACCTCAAGATCTTTCTTGAAGTGAGGGGCCCAGAACTGCACACAGTGCTCAAGGTGAGGCTTCATGTGATATGCAAAGTTCATGAAGCCCTCTGGGACCTTTTGGAGTTGTTTGCTGTCTGTAAATGTAAAACACTTTTTGTTCCATTGTAAACTTACCTTTCATTCAGGAAATTGCTTGACTTTATGAAAATGGAGATGAAGTGGAGTTTGAATGTCCTGTATTGTTACTGGAAGGCAGTGTTCCCAGTGAAGAAATGAGAAGGACATAGTGACTAAGGATGCAGCCACAAACACTTAGCTGACAGCTTTGTGTATTGACACTGTTGTGGGTCAGTTGTGAACATGTTAAATCTGGAGACCACTGCAATATTGATCTTACAATGTGGGAGTTGTGCTAGCAAGTTGCCTATTGCCAAGAGCTGAGTTAAAAATGGTATGTGTAATTTTGTTAGGTGTTCCATTCTAATGAAGTGTCTGTTTTGTCTGAGTTCAATCCTAAATGCCTGAAAAATGGGGAATAGTCTGGGTGTCAGGGTTTGATGCTCATGAGAATAAAGTAATTCTGCTTTTGACTTCCAAGTTAGGCTTTTCCATAACTGACTCTGTGCACACATATGTGTAGGTTTGGCAAGCTCAATAGAGCAGAATTTGCTCACTGGTGGGCCTCAGGAGTTCTCTAAGGTTTTGCGTCATGATTTTAGTATTTGTTAGTTCTTAGAATCATAAAATCAACAAGGTTGGAAAAGACCTCAGAGATCATCAAGTCCAGCCTATTAACCAACATCTCATGACTAGCTAAACCATGGCTTCAAGTGCCACGTCCAATCCTTTTTTGAACACCTCCAGGGATGGTGACTCCGCCACCTCCCTTCTTCTCCAGGCTGCCTCCAACAACACAAAAGTGCAGAGAAAACTGACTTTCACAACTTTCCAGACACTAGTGGCTGTAAAATAGGAATGCAAGTGAGGTACCTGTCTGTTGTGCCTAACTGTTCATGTTAGCATGTGTGCTGGATATAGATTTGATTTTGTATCACCTCTATTGTTTCCCATTTGAAAAATACATGGTTTTGGACTTTCTTTAAAAACAAGTGAATGCAAGTACACTGCTTGTAAAAATTGTCCCTCCTGTGCCATGGCCATGCCAGTGACTGGCATTTGAATCATCTGCTTTACTTAGTGCAGGATGTATTAGTGAAGCAGTAGAACAGGGCAGACTGCCTAAGTCTTTCATGTGTGACACGATAGTGAATTTGTTAGGGTTTTTTGTTTGTTTGGTACTTGGTTTTTTTAATTCCAGTCCTCAGGGTTCATTTGTCATAAAACAAACCTCTTTTCTGAAAAGCTGGTGTTGCTGTAGTTCCAATTGTCTAGGCTTGTGTAGACAAAGTAATTCTTCTACATACTATTTTTATTACAATCGGGTAGCAAAACTACCAAGAATGGACAGCTTCGCAATCTCTTTAGGTCTGAAATAGATCCATGATTATTTAAAGCTCAGTATAAGCTGAGGATAATTATTCTGCCTTTAGTTAGGTATGTGTTGAGTCTGGACTGGGGTAATATAGCACTGGGAGTGATAGTAACAGAAAAAAGAGAAACAAGGAGAGCCTGTGCCATACAGAAGAGTTACTGGGAAGAGCACAGGAAGAGAAGTTATGACTGCTGGGCAACTGCTTTACTGAGTCTGATTTCTTGTTATCCAGCACAGTTGTGACCTTAGCTTTTGTGATTGTGATTGTTTGTAGAAGGCACTTGGGAAGTTTTGAGGCTCTTTCTGTGCTTCTAAGGAGGGGGCAAAGGCCTTGTGGCTTGGGCTGGCTGATATTGTGCCTTCTGCTAAATGAGGCAGAAATGCCTGTATCTGCATAGCACAATGCCTTAGTCTCAGGGTCACAGTAGGTTGAGAAGACAATTTGAGATTTTTATCTTATTTTCTGCAGTTCAAACTGTTGAAAATGGTGTCAAGATCATGCTGCATTGCATCCTTTGGGGTGTGCAATGAAGACATCTGGGAATGCTTCTCTTTGTCCAGGACTAGAATTGAAGTTAAGAGCTAGTGAGGATGAAGCTTATGAAAGGTGATCAGTTTGTCATTTGTAGGGAGAAGTGGGAAGAAAGGAAAAAAGGGAAAGGAAAAGCTTACAGCGATGTTGTTGTCCACTTAATCAAAACTGTATTAAAATTTGACTGTGTAAAGCCATCAGTTTTCAGGTGTTTCATAAACAAGCAGGTTCTTTTTAGTAGTTTTCAATTTCTGGTAAGATGAACCAGTCCATATTTTAGAAATTGTGACTGAAAAATTCTTAGAATGATGCTAGATCATGACCACGATTTCCGCAACAAGAAGCCGCCAGTTGGGAGATGAAGCACAATGGCCATCAGGTACTTGGAGCCGTACGAGCAAGTATTCATGTGGCAAAGTTGTAAGCACGTGCTACTCACGTGACAGGGGTAGAAAGCTTTGTAAAAATGAGTAAGAAGCCTTCTCCTTCCCTTCACTACCCAGGAATCCCACTTTTCCATTGCAAGGCGAGGTGTTGTGCTGGGTGTGCCGCTCCATCCCAAGGTGTACTGCTGTAATTGGCTTCCTGCCCCCTGCAAGCACTTTGAATTAACCAGCTGCTTCTTGCCCCACTGCAGTGAAACTGCTCATTACTTACAAATGGGCACCGATGTGAGATGTTAAGTAGCAGATGCTGGTCGAGTATGTTGATTACTACAGCTGGAGATTAGTTGTGAAGCTGTACAAAGAAGATACAAACTTTTCTCCTGTGGTTTTGTCATGACCCAGTGTCCTGAGCCAACCCTGGGCATGAGGGGTGGTCATGATAAGTTTCAAAAGTTCCCTTGGAGTAAATTAAAGGGAACTAACACCAAATGGTTCATGAGTTGGGTTTGTTAAATCTAATGGAAACTCTTGTTCCTTCACGATGCTTGGTTGGAATGGAGCAAAGGGAAAATGGGAAAACAAAGCAGAAGGAAAAAAAACAGAAAGAGAGAGGGAGATGAGTTAGGAAAGATATCACTGCTTGGATCCAGTGACATTTTCACAGGCATAGTCCAACGCAGTTGTGCCCTGCAGTGTCTTCTGTCATAGATGCAACAGGTGGACCCTGGAAATTGTAGTCCTTTTGTACCCTTTTGGGGGAGGCAATCTCTCCAAATCACAGAGAGGTGTGTGTTCAGGTGTGCGCAGCAGTGAGCAATGTCTGCTATTGGCCTTTCGGTGGCGCTGTTGCCGTTGTTTTAAAATAAGGAAAGAGTGACTTCCTGCCTCTCAGAAATTCTCTTCATTGTTAAGCTATTCTGCCAGGCTACCAACTCTTCCCTGGAGCTATTAAAGCCAACGCCTTGTCTCTTCAGACCAGGTATGCAACACATTGTTTTGAGACAGCAGTCAGTTGGCTCTCACAGGTTTCTAGCAAGAACAAAAGAGATAAACTTAATGCTTTGTGGTAGAATTTGATAGAGCCAATACTTAATATGTCTGTATGTTGTTAATATCCATTATTTTAGATTTGATTGAAGGTAGTTTGAGCTTTCTTAAAACAAATGTAATTGCAACTATAAAATGGCTTTGCAATTAAATCCAGTACAAAGTATACATAGGAATTGGTTCAGTAAAGTTGCCTTGAACTATCAGGCTGCCGCAAGAAGGGGTCGCAAACGATCAATATGATCCACGAAATCCAACTTTATTGAGCATCAGACACTTCTTATATACAGTAGCCTAGCTGCCGATCCCACCTTCTGCGGTTAAACATCCTGCTTTCCCATCCTGATGAGATAATCACAAGAATTCTGTTTTACATTCTTCCTTACTTGTTATCTCCTGTAAGGGCTTAGTGACCTTGCTTTGGTATCCTGTTATCCTTTGCAGGCAGCTGCAAGCACAGCTACAAGGCCATGGTGGCCTGGCTGCATCAACACACTAGCTTACTGTGAGCAGTAAATAACAAGATGGAGTGCGGCCTACATGCTCTTGTTCAAACCATTGTTCCGTAGAACCATGTCTTTGCAAGCCATTCCGCAACAATTCCCCCGTTTTCTTTAATACAAATAAGGCCTTATATAACTCTACACAATACATTCAGGCTTATCAATAATCAAAATTAACACAATGATACCTAAAAACCTTAAAACTTCTTCTATCAATTGTATAACCCACTGTCTATAAGCTCAAACAAAATTCGTTACTGCCTGTCATGTTGGCCCATGTCACCCATACAAGACACGTTGCTTAAGTTGAACTGGTTAGAATACTCTAACAGCGTTGCCATAACACATGGTCAAAGATAACAGACATTGTAAAGAAGAACTTAGATCTTAATAGTTCCAATCTTTACATTTCACTTATAGACAGAGAAGATTTGATTATGCCTGAACACATTGCACACTGAGATTAAGACACAAATGCAATCCTTAGCACTATCCTTTACAATCTGCTTTAGGGGTATGTTGCATTTTTATTTTCTCTAGGATGGTCAAAAATCATCAACTGCTTAATGGCAGCAAGATTTCTTTAATCTGTAAAGGTAGATCTGGCCAGGCTCTAGCTTCACAGACAGAAATCTGCAGGAAAACAGCAAGAGCAAAAAGAGCTTCATTGCTTTGCCCAACATAAAATTACACAAAATAACGTGTTTTTGCTCATCCTAGTAATTCTGATCTCTTCACATTCACACAACAGTTAAGCAGTCATGACACTCAGTTAGAAGTTAGATGCTTTCTGTTGACATCTTGGGTCATCGTGACAGTCGTTGAGGTCAGTGCTAAGCAGGTTTGCTGGTTGTCATTTTCATGACAGTTGTGCTGTGTCTTGTGGTGAGAGGGTTACAGCACTTCTAGGGTTGATGTTTCTAGGGTTACAGCATCTCTAGGGTTACCATGAGCTAATTTTTTCTGCTGTGGGGGTATTCTCTCTTTCCCCCTTTTTTTTTTGTTTTGATTTTGTTTTGGTTCAGTTTTTGTTTGGCAAAATGTAAAGATGAAACTTTATCCCTAGTTAACAAGAGAGAAGACAAAGTTATTCAAACAACCATAGTATTCAGTCCTAATTCACATGGTGCCATGGTACATTCTTCTGAATGGCGTTTGTGATCCCAGATGATCGATGTTCAGCTTCATGGGCAATGCTGTGTCCTCATGGTCTTGATTCCTCTGCCGTTGTTTATTGCGATGATCGCAGGTAGCAGGAAAGAAGGCTCGAGGCGACCTACTTGTCATCTGTTTTTAAAATTTATTTCTTGTTTACTTTCCTAATTATCATTTGCATTTTGCTGCAGTTTTTAATCTGTATTTTAATTTGTTATTCTAATCACCTTTTATTTTTAACCCCTTTTTTTTTCTAATCCAGTATTTAATCCTTTATTTTGTTTGATCTTATATTCTTCAATTTTTTTTTTTGCATGTTTAGTTCATTTAATCTATTTTTCTATTTTAATTTTGTATTTTTGCCTTTTTATTATATTTGTAACCTGCTTTTCTATTAATTCCTTTTATTATTATTGTGCATTTTAACTTCCTTGATGTCTTCTTCTTATAGAGTTTTTGTTTTAACCTAGTAGTCTTGATAATCCTTATCTTTTATTTATTACTAGCAATTCTTACATTTTTGTTAACCGCTATTATGTCAGCAATCCTTATGATTTTTTTAGTTTATCATATTTTGGTTTTAATATTTTAATTTTATTGTTGCTCTTGTTTACTCTGTTATTTAATACTCTATTGTTTATTATTCTGTTATTTAGTACTCTATTTTTTGTATCCAAAGTTTTTGTACCTGTTATTTTTTCTATGTTTAAACTTTTTCTTTACACTTGATACCTTTTTGTTTACCATTTTAAAATTTTGTTCTTTGCATTTGTTACCCTTTTGTTCACACCTTTTTTTTTTTTTTTTTTTTTTTTTTAGTAGGCTATGTCTAAGAAAGAAATCTAAAGACGTTACATTAGCTAAAGAATACCTTAGAAAATGAATACCTATTCACTACAAACCTTAACATTATTACAATATTACATGGAGCTCCTTTGAAATGCCTAGGCAGACACAAAAACAAAGACAAGAAGGTTCGAACCAAAAGAAAATCTCACAAGGTGAACTCATCACCAAGTACTCACACCTCAGTACAACCACTATGCATTAACTTCCCACAAGTACTAAATGCATACCATTCACTATGCTCACCAGGAAAACCCAGCAAAACTCTAAATAACAAATCTTCACACCTTAGCACAATGGCTATGTATTAACCACCCACAAGTGCCAAATGCGTACCAGTCATCATTCTTATTACAAAAACTTAGCAAAACTCTAAATAGCAAATCTCTGAAAGACATTACAACCAGAAATTAGAAAATTAGCACTGTTGCTTTAAATCAGAGCAGAGTCGCGGCTGAAGCCGCTGGGAAGGGGGGTCGCTGGTGCGAGCCTCTGCGAGGGAAAGAGGTGGGGGCCGGGCAAGCGGCCGCCGCTGAGCTGCTGCTGCTGTCAGTGCTGCCGGTATCAGTGGTGCGTCAGCCGGTACTGCCTTGGTCGGAGCCGTCGGTATCCGCGGGGGCCGGCAGGGCTGGCGGGCAGGGTGCGGTGGTAAGAACACCGTCACCACGAGCCCCCAAGCGCTCCGCTGTTTCTCAGAGGGGCCGTTAAGCAAAGTCGGCCCTGTTTGAATTCCTCGCTGTCGGTGTTGTGGTCCTCCGAGTCCGAGCCCTCGCTGGCGATATCAGAGGAAGGTGTTCATGAACGAGATCGAACGCACTGAGCTGCCTTCTCTCGGCTTTTTCCCCGCTGGGTGCAGACAGTAGTGCTGGCTAGCAAAACGCGATGTGGCCGCCGTAAGATGTATCGGGGGCGGCCCCGGTCGATCGGTCGATACTTTGAAACACATCGTCCGGCTGCAACTCAGATAGACCTAGGGCTGCATCTCGTTTTTTAATACAGTTTATGCATTCTCGCCACGGCTTTTGCAGCTTGATAGTGACCCAGTCCCACAGTCTGTTTCCATAGTCCAAACAAGTGTCATCAAGACAACTATCTCCGCTCAGGAAATACCCTAAAAGCGGATCCATGGGCCAAAAACCCAGGAATTACTTCGGGCGATATCTGCGCCTTACGCTTTTCTAAAAAGCATTGCAATAAGGAGAGCGCTGCCTCTCCTTCCATATTCACCGACGTCCGCGAACTGCACTGCCGCGAGCTGTTACCCGTCAGTGTCCGCTGCTCCTTTCCTCAGGCCCGCCGATGCCGGCCCGCCCGAGTTTGCCGTCGGCCCGCCAAGTCTAGCTCGCCGATTCTTTTCCTCGGGCCCGCCGATACTGGCCCGCCCAAGCTGCCGTCGGCCCGCCGATAATTTTTGCCGTGCCTGAATAGCAGCTTTTTGTTCTGCAGCATGCTGATCGAATGTTACCATAACCACTCTCCATGGCTTACTGTTCTTCTTAGCAGCCTTATCATCGTCTATACTTTTCATCCATAAATCTTGTCCTAATTCCTTCCACCGTAGTCTATCAAAAACATCGTTGGGATCCCCGAAATACCCCAACTTCTCAGCACATTCCAACAAAGGCTCCAATTCCTTTTTAACATCTAACTTAGAGCCCCGCTTTTCTAAAAAGCACTTAAGTAAATCACACGTTGCCTGCCTATCCATCATACATTAGTACCTGTGCGCACAGTTCCCAAGCAGTTCCAGGTTACAACGTCTTCGGCTCCCAGGCTGTCGTCTCGCTGCCTCTCTGTGGGTCAACGAACAGCCTCCGGTACTGCTATCCCGGGCCGGTACTTCTTGCCTCCGCGCTCACGACCGTACACTTAACCCTCGAGGAACCTTCAGACTTCTCTGTGAGTCTATGACCCTCTCTGTGGGGTCGAACCCTCAAGGAACCTTCAGACTTCTCTGTGAGTCTATGACCCTCTCTGTGGGGTCGGACCCTCTCTGTGGGGTCCCGGTCGAACCCTCTCTGTGGGGTCCCTGTTCGGGCGCCACTTGCCGCAAGAAGGGGTCGCAAACGATCAATATGATCCACGAAATCCAACTTTATTGAGCATCAGACACTTCTTATATACAGTAGCCTAGCTGCCGATCCCACCTTCTGCGGTTAAACATCCTGCTTTCCCATCCTGATGAGATAATCACAAGAATTCTGTTTTACATTCTTCCTTACTTGTTATCTCCTGTAAGGGCTTAGTGACCTTGCTTTGGTATCCTGTTATCCTTTGCAGGCAGCTGCAAGCACAGCTACAAGGCCATGGTGGCCTGGCTGCATCAACACACTAGCTTACTGTGAGCAGTAAATAACAAGATGGAGTGCGGCCTACATGCTCTTGTTC
Organism: Dryobates pubescens; assembly: GCF_014839835.1. Lineage (NCBI taxonomy): Eukaryota > Metazoa > Chordata > Aves > Piciformes > Picidae > Dryobates > Dryobates pubescens. Next base: position 5,199,838 of record NC_071619.1, on the reverse strand, counting down.
AAACCATTGTTCCGTAGAACCATGTCTTTGCAAGCCATTCCGCAACATCAGGCCATTTTACAAAGACAAATATTAAGACACTACCTGTCAAAATAACTCTTTCCCTTACTATTTCCACGTGGGAAACTCAAAGTATATACCTAACTGGAGGTGAGTTGGAATTTAACCATCACAACTTGTATGTCTTTACTAAGTGTAGCTGGTGTAGCACAAATTTCTTATATTCTCCAGGGTTTCCTTTTTAAGGAAGAGAATGTGTTCAAGCAACATTTACAATGCAAATAATATTTTTAATATAACCTGTATTAAGATTGCCTTTTAAAGAACATTGGGTGGAATTATCTGAAGCTGGTACTGATTTTATTAATTGACAGGTAACTGAAAATATTAATTATCATAGAATTGTTCTCTGTTGAAAGCAGTTTTTGCAATACTAGAGTGAGCACCTTGGTAGCTTTATAGTGGTTGTGTTACTGATACTTCTTAATCCAACAAATCAATCACATAATTTTGACCAGGACTGAGCTAAAGCTCAAGAGACAATCTCTGTGGCTGTTGTCAGGGCTTGTGCTATCCCAGGAATTACATTGCAGGGAGCATACTTCTATACCTAGCTTAATCATGATTTTTTGATCCATTGTAGAGATATTGCAAGCAGGAAAAATACATTGACAAAGAAAGTTCTTCATGGAAAGAGTAACTGGCCAGTGGAATGTGCTGCCCAGGGAGGTGGTAGAGTAACCATCCCTGGAGGTGTTCAAAAAGGGAATGGATGTGGCACTTGAAGCCATGGTTTAGTTTTCATGAGGTGTTAGGTATTAGGTAATAGGTTGGACTTGATGATCTCTGAGGTCTTTTCCAACAGGGTTGATTCTATGATTCTGTTTGCCCAGGCCTGGTGTTTTGTCTTATGAAATGAGAAGAGATCTGTCTGACAGTTTGTATTCCATGGGAAAGAGGTTTTCTAAAGTAGATGTGCCCTGAACATTGATGTTTTCCTTCTTTTAAGACTACAAGTTTAATGTGTGCAGTAATCCAAGCATTTGATTGCTTTTAATTAAATTAATCATTACTTATGGATTCTGTGAATCATAACTACTTAGTAGATCCTACAGTGTTTGTGACTCTTCAAAGCTCTTGAAAACTGCTTCAATGCTCACAGCACTTAATCCTCAGATAAAATATTATCCATTGTGCCCTGTAGATCTGGACTTATAATTTGCACCTGATAGATCATTAGTATGGTAATTAGTAATTGGTTCAAGAGTTGTTAAGAGTTGATATTGGCTCCCAGAGAGCCAATTATATCCTGGGCTGCATCAGGAGAAGCATAGCCAGCAGGTTGAGGGAGGTGATTCTCCCCCTCTGCTCCACTCTGGTGAGACCCCACCTGGAATACTGTGTCCAGTTCTGGAGCCCCTATTACAGGAAGGATCTGGGGGTGCTGGAATGTGTCCAGAGATGGGGTACAAGGATGATCAGAGGGCTGGGGCACCTATCCTATGAGGACAGACTGAGGGAGTTGGGACTATTGTGGCCTTCCGGTATCTGAAGGGGGCCTATGAGAAAGCTGGGGAGCAACTTTGTAGGGTGTCAGATAGTGATAGGACTAGGAGGAATGGAAAAAAAACTAGAAATGGGTAGATTCAGATTGGACGTTAAGAAGAAGTTCTTCCCTATGAGGGTGGTGAGACACTGGAACAGCTTGCTTAGGGAGGTGGTAGAAGCCTCCCTGGAGGTTTTTGCAGCTAGGCTGGATGTGGCTGTGAGCAACCTGATGTAGTGTGAGGTGTCCCTGCCCATGGCAGGGGTGTTGGAACTATATGATCCTTGAGGTCCCTTCCAACCCTAACAATTCTCTGATTCTATGATATAAACATTTGATTTAATCAATTTGTCATTAAGCCAGTACAAGTATATAGGTAACAGTGGGCAAAGAAAATACCAGTGTAAAAGCTCATCTCTCTCTATAAGCTATGAACTTAACTGAATTTGAAATTAGAACAGTGCCTTTTTATGTTGCTTGATAGGGACTGCTCAGCACTCAGCTTGCTCAAAATGCCACATCCTGGTTTTATTTGTAAATCTATTTCCAAAATCTTACAAATAAGTAAAAGAAATGAAGCTACACTGTGATGAAAACCCTGTTGCTAGATAGATCTATCAGCTTTGCCTTGTGGTATTTATTCATTTTATTCACTAAGAAAGGGGAAGAAACAGGCTTTATTCAACAATAAGGAAATGCTGGGTCATATGGGTACTGGTGACACTATTTGTGAGGAATCTCCTGGCGATGGAAAAATTGCTTTTCTTCTCTTCTTATGGTCTCTAATAGAACTAATCTAACATCTTTCTACTTCTGTTTTCATTTTTTGTTTTGTTTTTCTTTTTTTTCATGCAGTCAATAGTGTATCTTTTACATATAGATGAAAATTTAGCTACAATAGTTGTATTTCTGGTTTTAAAGATAGAATATTTTGCTTTGTTTTGTTGCTGGTTATTAGTTTTAAATTGCTTCAGTAGCTGCTGAGAGTGTTAAGAGGCTTGCACATAAAGGATTAAAATTGTGCATAGATAGAACTAAGAAATATATTAATGTATTAAGACAGAGGAGTGAGAAATGCATTGCTTCTCCTTTCTTCACGAAGCTGCTGGTAATTGTATAGACTAAGCAAATCAATTACACAGTGCTAAATCATATTTAAATGGTCCTCAGTTTTGGTAGCCTTCCAGTTACAACAAATGTATCCTTATCCAGTTTGCTGTGAAGATATCTAGAATCATAGAATCAGCCAGGTTAGAAAAGACCTCAGAGATCATCAAGTCCAACCTATTACCCAATACCTAACACCACCTGAAAACTAAACCATGGCATCAAGTGCCATGTCCAATCCTTTTTTGAATACCTCCAGGAATGGTGACTCCACCACCTCCCTGGCCAGCACATTCCAATGGCCAATTACTCTTTCTGTGAAGAACTTTCTCCTTACCTCAAGCCTAAACTTCCCTTGGCACAGCTTGAGACTGTGTCCTCTTGTTCTGGTGCTGGTTGCCTGGGAGAAGAGACCAACCCCCACCTGTCTATAACCTCCTTTCAGGTAGTTGTAGAGAGCAATAAGGTCTCCCCTGAGTCTCCTCCTCTCCAGGCTAAACAATCCCTAAATCATGCAGGTTTTCTTATATCTTCTTTCCACCCGAATTCTACATCTCAGTTGTTGCTTCCCCATGTGCTAAGTACAGGCAGTGGTAGAAAAGCTTTCTGTCACAGTAGATTCTGTATTAGAGATGGGATAACAGCATGATCCATTATTTGTATTCTTTTATGAAGATAAATGTACTGCATGCAACATTTTAAAGAGCTGCTTAGAAAACAGGAGATGTTTGAATTATAGTTTAATTAGAAACTTAAAGAAAAAGAAGAGGCTTTAAAAACTGTTTTAAAAATAGTGTTAAATTCTTGTGCTGTAGTTGATCTGTGAAATAGAATAGAATAGAATTAACCAGGTTGGAAAGACCTTTGAGATCGACTCCAGCCTATCACCCAACACTATCTAATCGACTAAACCATGGCACCAAGCACCCTCCTAAACACCTCCAGTGATGGTGACTCCATGTCACCATATCATATGGTTACTTTCATGTGATTACCTATAGAGTTATTCTTGATGCAGATTTGTTTCTTTAAGAGGAATATTTGTTTCACTCCTGTTTAAAAATCTGGAGATAGTCTATGTGAGAGAATGAATTCTGCAGGCTGTCTGTATATAAGCACAGATACTTACAGAAACATCCTTTTTTGTTCCTTTGCCTTTTTTTGTTTTAGCCTGGATTGTCACATGAATGACATAAAATAAACAAACTATGAAAAGACATGAAAAATATTACTGAAATATATTACCTTCTATAATATAAACTAACAAACTTTGACATCAAAGGCCAAGTTTTTCATCCTGTGCAAGGTATTTTCAGGGAATGATAGTTGATAGGGCAACAACAAATAGCGTAAGACCTATTCTATCTGTACTCACCAGCTGAAAGATAATGTATTAATTTTAGGAATGCTCCAATACTCTTTTCTTCCTTTGAACTGAAGAATCACCTTTAGAAGGTATAAAATATAAATTAAGCTGCATAACCTTTACATGCTTTGAGCTCTGCATTTTTGTGAATGCATTGGAAAGCGTTACTCTTTATCTAGTGTATTAGATAACGGGGTTGGGGAGCTTGATTACAAAGGCATCAGTCAATCCAGGAGCCCAGATGATATCCTAAACTTCAACAGTGAAGCCTGAGTGGTTTATTAGATTATCACTTCAGAAGAACTGATTTACAGCTTTAGTTGTTCATCAATTATTGTTGTATTTTGAGGAAAAGGAATTTTTCAGCTATTTAAAAAAAGAACAAAGCACTCAAAGTCAGAGGAAATGCTCAGCTAGCAAAGCTGTTTCAAATAGCGATAAGACTCTGATTTAGAATCAAAGCAAACTTTTAATCAGGTCTGAAAATTTGACTTGCCACAACACTTTTCCTTCACTTGCTATTGCACAGAGCAACAATACATTTAGGAACACTAAATTAGAGCAGGAGGCCAAAGGGAGAGTAGTGAGGTTGCCAGACTGTCATAAGAAATATGTCCAAAGTGGCACACTGTCCTGGAAGAAAAGATTTTGGGCTGCTCACAGAGAAGTGGTAAGAATGAAAGGGTAAAGGAACAATCAGGTATACTAGAAGAAATTTAATAAATCAGATCTCATAAAGAAGGTTTAACTTGAAAAGATAAATAAATTTGACCTGGAAAGACAAGATCCAGAAGGAGATGAAGGCAGCAATTACTTTTAACAGATGCTTTAAAATAACTTTCTAATCCTTTTCTCATTTAGGTCATTTTATCCTTTCTTACGTATAGTCTTGATTTAATCACAAATTAGGGGCCTGATTCAGATAAACACATAAATGCTCAACAACACTTTGTTACTTAAGAGGGGCTATTTCCCTGATTTGGTGTGAACACACAGTTTGTTTTCACTTTCTCCTGCTCTTGGGACCCTAATTGTAAATTGTTATGTAGCAGCAAGCTTTTCACAAAACTAGTTCAGAAATTTCTTCCCAGCCACTTTTGATACTTTGCTTCTCTTCATTCCTTCATTTTCTGTCTCTTTATTGTTATTTGTTTATTGTTTTCTGGACTTGGTAAATGTAAGATTTTTTTTTTTTTGAGGCAAGGTAATGTTGGAGGAGACAAATTATGATTGTAAGTGAGAAATAAAGAAAGAAAGAAAGAAATCCTTCTTGTTGAGCAGAAAGATTGCCTCCTCTGTGGTTATGAATAAAAGGAGAAATGATAACACAACTGAAGAGGGCAACTTCACTGCTTTTCGGTGCCATCCGCATGAAAGTAAAATACCTCTAAGACTCAGAAGTGGGAGTTTTGTTAAATCCATGCCCTGGGGAAGATATTCATGATGATTTTTTTCAGCTTCTTTTTTTATTTAAAAAAAAAATAAGACAAAAAGAAAATGCATTTATTGTTGTTTAATACTTAAGGATGTGACACCATTTTCTATTATATTTAAACATTTCCCAACACTCCTTTTACAATAAAGAAAGCAGGAAACTTCTGTCTTTTTTTTTCTTCTCCTTAATGCTCATGTCTTTTTGTCACTGACTTTCATGAAACCTTTCCTGTACCATTAGTCTGTTGCTTTTGTTCTTGCTTTTGTGAAAAATAGTGGTAGTTTTTGTTTATCTGTGTGTTTGTTTTAAGTTAACTTCATGATTTAATGAATGGTTTGACATTTACCCTGTGGAAGCTCTGATTAGACCTTCCCCTGTGCACAGTTCTGGAGAATTGTATCTGCCTGTTTTTCATCATCTGCTGAACCTTTCATCATCTGCTCAACCTTCTTAAGTATTTCTATGCAGTTAAAGTTATGATAACATTGAAGGTTGCTTTGAGACTCTGGCTGTGCCACAAGAGCTTGATTCTTCTAACTGAAACATTTGAAATCATGCTTGTCTAATGGAAATCATGCTTGACTAATTTGATAGTGTTCTATGATGTTGTAACTGAATGGTTAGATGCAGGGAGACCAATGGATGTAGTCTACATTGACCTTAGTAAGGCTTTTGAGGCTGTCTCCCATACCATCCTTGTGACCAAGCTCAAGAAGTGTGGGACAGAAGAACAGACAGTGAGATGGATTAGGAACTGGTTACATAATAGAGTCCAAAGAGTGGTGGTCAATGGTGCTGAGTCCAGCTGGAGGCTGTAACTAGTGGAGTCCCCCAGGGATCACTCCTGTTCAACATTTTCATCAATGACATTGATGAGGGGACAGACAGAGACAGTCTGAGTCTGCTCAGCAAGTTTGCTGATGATACCAAACTGGGGGGCTTGGCTAGTATACCTGAAGGCTGTGTGACCATTCAGTGAGACTTGGGCAGGCTGGACAGCTGGGCAGAGAGGAACCTAATGAGGCTCAACAAGGGTAAGTGTGGAGTCCTGCACCTGGGAAGGAAGAATAAACTGCACCAGTATAGGTTAGGAGGTGAACTGCTAGAGAGGAGTCCCATGAAGGAGGATCTGGGAGTCCTGGTGGATAACAAATTCTTCATGGGATAGCAATGTGCCCTTGTGGCCAAGAGGCCCAATGGTATCGTGGGGGGCATTAAGAGGAGTGTGTCCAGCAGATCAAGGGAGGTTCTGCTCCCCCTCTACTCTGCCCTGGGGAGACCTCACCTGGAATGTTATGTCCAGTTTTGAGTTCCCCAGTTCAATAAGGACAGGGATCTACTTGAGAGTCCAACAGAGGGCTGTGAGGGTGATTAAAGGACTGGAGCTCTGCCCTGTGAGGAGAGGCTGAGAGACCTGGGGCTTGTTAGTCCAGAGAGGAGAACCCATGAATACCCCAGAGTACCGATCCTCAGCGTTTACCTTTGACACTTAATTTCTTCAACCTAGAAACCTCTTTATCTCTTGTTTTTATGTTTGTATCATATGGAATTTTCTGCAACACAGATGTCATTCAAGTACAGACCTCAAAATGCAGTGAATACTCAACAAACAGTATAATGCGTTAGGATGTTGTGCAACTAGAACTGTATGGTGAATTCTATGGATTTTTATTCCATGCTGATCTTCCCAAAAGGCCATTCACCTCAGAGTGCATTTCTCCACTGTGCTCTCAGTTGATTTCTCTTCCTTGTTTGTGGAAAATGTGACCAAGTACTTTCCCCTCCCCTCCCTCCCCTCCCTCCCCTCCCTCCCCTCCCTCCCCTCCCTCCCCTCCCTCCCCTCCCTCCCCTCCCTCCCCTCCCTCCCCTCCCTCCCCTCCCTCCCCTTTTCCCCCCCTTTTTTTCTGACATGATAGACTACCTCAGTCACCAGAATTGTGCTTGAAGTGACATTAAATTATTTTTCATTTCTAATTTGTGGGTAATGTTTCCCATTATACTATTATTTTTGCATAAATTAGAAACCCAATCTGAAAACAAGTGGGAAATAAAAGACCTTTGGAACATGAAAACAACTGAGGATAGGACTGTAGCTTAAATCATTTTAAAATCACTATCATAACCTACTGACAAATATTGCAACTGTTTTTTCTCTGAAGTACTATTTCTGAGATGATCTCTCAGAGAAAGCAAATGTCTGAATATTCACAATATTAACACCTTTGGCTAAATTATTGGACCGAGGGAGTTTATTATTCTGTGACTTAAGCCAAATGACTTGGGACAGATTTTCATGCTGGCATGCAGAACAAATTTAATTCAAACTGAGATGAAAGGCGGTTAATGTAATTGTAGCCTATTATCCTATGCAGGCTTGAGTTAAGAAGCGAACCAACAGACAGTCAGAAAATGATGGATGGAAAATAGAAACGCTTGAGGCTGGTGAAATAGAGACTTGTGAAGGGATTATGCCATAACTGTTGCCGCACAATCTCTGCATCAGTAATATCCCACCTCTGCTGTAGGTTTGGATTACTGAACAGGATTTCTGTATGGCTCCTGGGTTCTCTTTATTTCTCTCTGACGTCAGAAAAGATCCTCGTTTAGTAAATTTCAGTACTCTGTAATCCTGATTTACTTCCCCCCCCTCCCCCCCCCCCCCCATAATCTACACTTTCATCAGTCCTATGGCTGTGATAAAGCATTCAGCTACACCACTTTTCTCTTTTCTTTCTTTCTTTTAATAGTTGCTATCACAGAGGCAAGTAGTTGGTCACAATAAATCATAGAAGTCTTTGATCCCGAGCATTTCTCAGGGGCTCATTGCTAGAGAGAAGTTATTCTTTTCACTAGGGTATTTAGTTAAAAAACAGGAAACAATAATCAGCTTGGGTTTTCTAGCTGTAAGAATGAGTTTTCTGTTTATAATGAATGGCCTTCTGGAAGTAGCATATTTCAGGGGAACAAGTGTGGGGTTTTGTTTGTTAGTTTTGTTTTAGGACTGCACTCTGACAATTCATATATATATATATATATTTTAAATCAATTTTTTTGGTTAGTGTTCCATGTAATTTTTCAGGAGCCAGTGTTTGTTTCTTTGGAACACAAACTAAATTTTGCCCTGAAAGCTTTTAAAATGACAATCTGTCTTGATCTCCTTGGAATACCTATGGGAAGGTGATAAATCTTGGAATACTTTGAAACATGTTAAATACAAAAATTGATTGGATGAGTTTGTTGCTCTTGGCATAGCCCAGGAAGCAAGCCATGCACCTCCTTTCTTGTGAAATACCTGATCATACCTAGTGTAATACATACATCTTGGGTAATTCTAGCAATAATTGCTTAAAGCATCTAGTATGATGCTTACAAAATATAGGGTATCAGTTACTACTTGGAAGCCCAACTTAAGCTGCTGCCTTATTACTCTCTACAACTACCTGAAGGGAGGTTGTAGACAGACGGATGTTGGTCTCTTCTCCCAGGCAGCCAGTACCAGAACAAGAGGACACAGTCTCAGGCTGCACCAGGGGAGGTTCAGGCTAGATGTTAGGAAAAAGTTCTATACAGAAAGAGTGATTGCACATTGGAATGGGCTGCCTGGGGAGGTGGTGGAGTCGCCATCACTGGAGGTTTTCAGGAGGAGACTTGATGGGGTGCTTGGTGCCATGGGTTAGTTGTTTGGGTGGTGTTGGATTGGTTGATGTGTTGGACGCGATGATCTTGAAGGTCTCTTCCAACCTGGTTTATTCTATGTATTCTATGTATAGCCTCTTTGTAGAGGGATTGGATGTTTGAGGGCTTGTACCATAAAGTAGCCTTTTGAGTGTTGACTTTTGCAGTCACTCCTGTCTGGAATGCAAGAACTCTCTCATCTATCACAACTTACATCACTAGAGTTCTTGTGCTAGCTATATTTTCTTTTATTCCCCTCTTTTTAAACGCCCCCCCACCCCGTTGTCACTTAGGGTGAGATTTTGTGAATTTGAAAAATGCTTTGTGCTGTGAGCCCATTGGGAAGTCATTGAGATTACTTGCAGAGTCAGAGGCTCCTTTCAGTGCTGTACTCCCACAGCAGCAAGTATCGCTTTTCATGGTAGTACTCCAGAGCCTGCCTATCAAAACCAAGGTAAACATCAAGATCAGGATCAAGACTGATAGACCAGGATTCCTGTCATGAAATCCAGAATACAGAATTAACTAGGTTGGAAAAGACCTTTGAGATCATCAAGTCCAACCTATCACCCAATACTATCTAATCAACTAAGGCATGGCACTGTCTCATCCAGTCTCTTCTTAAACACTTCCAGTGATGGTGACTCCACCACCTCCCTGGGCAGCACATTCCAATGGCCAATCACTCTTTCTGGGAAGAACTTCCTAACATCCAGCCTAAACCTCCCCTGGAACAGCTTGAAACTGTGTCCTCTTGTTCTGTCACAAGTTGCCTGGAAGAAGAGACTTCACTGTCATGTTAGTCAACTTTTCTTTCCCTTTTTGCAGCCATTCCTTTTAAGAAGAGTCAGTCAACACTGGACATGTTGGCAGAGGCAGTATTGTTGTTACATAGAATATAGAATACATAGAATAAACCAGGTTGGAAGAGACCTTCAAGATCATCGCGTCCAACCCATCAACCAATCCAACACCGCCCAAACAACTAACCCACAGCACCAAGCACCCCGTCAAGTCGTCTCCTAAAAACCTCCAGTGATGGCGACTCCACCACCTCCCCAGGCAGCCCATTCCAATGTGCAATCACTCTTTCTGTATAGAACTTTTTTCTAACATCCAGCCTGAACCTCCCCTGGCGCAGCCTGAGACTGTGTCCTCTTGTTCTGGTACTGCTTGCCTGGGAGAAGAGACCAACATCCGTCTGTCTACAACCTCCCTTCAGGTAGTTGTAGAGAGTAATAAGGTCACCCCTGAGTCTCCTCTTCTCCAGGCTAAGCAACCCCAGCTCCCTTAGCCTCTCCTCGTAGGGCTTATGTTCCAAACCCCGCACCAACTTTGTTGCAACATAGTAATGTTGTTTTTTTCCCCCCACTTATTTGACACTTCATAAAGAAGTATCAGTGTCATCTCTGCTCCAGGAAATTCACAATATTGTGCTCTGGTGGACTAATGTAGATTGCAGCTCTTCATAGGAAGGGGAACAGAGAAAAGTGACTGTGTGTATTTATCTTCATACTTTCTCCAACCATCTCTACTCTTTTGCGTGCTCTGGTCTTAATAGATGTTCCTGTGTCTCTTGGATTGGGGTATATATATATTTTTAATAAAGTTAAAATAAAAGATGCTGCAGATTAGATGGGATTGATATCCTAGATATTAAAAAGGACTTCAAGGGAGGTCAGGCATGGTTATGAGGGAACCATGGTAGGGAGTAAGGCATGAGTTTGATAGACTTAACCATGTGGGGAAAGGGTAAAGAAAGTTAAGGAAAAGAACATGTCAGAACAACATAAGGGACAGATTTATAGATACTGAAATGGTCTGAAGGACAAAAATGTGGTTTTAAAGACCAGCAGGGCAAGAAGGGAGCTAGGAGTCTGGAAACTGCCATGCCTCCAAACTTGGTTTCTAATGATCAGACTCCCATGGGTCCTTCGTGGTCTCTTTTGGAAGGCTCACCATTCACTGCTGTTCAAGGAGGAGCTTTGATTCTTTGTGAGGTTTTTTCAATGCCACAGGAAACAATTGTAAGTAAACATCTGGACATATTTTCTGACTATCTAGTCAGAAAGTCCTTAGTCATGTAGGAATACCAAAAGCTCTTTGAAAATTGAATGTGCTAGCTATAGAGTTTTGGCTTCCTGAAAGTAAGAATGATGGCTTGACAATTGCGCTATCTAATATACATGCACCTCTGGAATCTGCTTCATCTTCGTATTAGAACATGTCATTAGCACTGTAGAAGTGGTGTTTGAAAGTTTTTCTCCTGTAGTGCAATGTTTTAGAATAGAATAGAATAAACCGGGTTGGAGGAGACCTTCAAGATCATCGTGTCCAACCCCTCAACCCATCCAACCCACCTAAACAACTAACTCATGGCAAATATCATTACTTCAAAGACTGTATAAAACCCTTATAATACTAATTCTTCTTGATCTTGCTGGGAAAAAGAATTTGAACTCCATAAGGGAAATGTGGAGAATGAAATTTTGCTTATGAAGCTGGAATGGTTTGTTTTCCTTTTGGTGAGATCAGCCTAGATTAAAGCAAAACCAAGAAAACTGTATTGCTGGTCTAGGCCTTTTCATGACTTATATGAAGAGAAGACCAAGTAATCTGCAGAAAAAACATTTTCTCCAGACATTATTATATGCACTTACAAGAGGAGACATAAATCTCTCCCCCACGTTATTAAAAATCCTAACTGGAAATATTCATCTTGTACCTTTTTACCCTTTTAGGTTATCATTATCTTAAAAGGCAGCCAGATAATTCTTTATATCCAAAGCTGAAAGGTTGCTCATGACTGGAAGGATCTTGGCACTGGGAGAAGTGAAACTGTCCAATTCCTACATTAGGACCAAAAATGATTTAGAGAATTATTCACATACCTTAATATTAAATGGTGAACATTAGGACAACGTAGTGCAGTGTCAATATAGTCAAGAAGCAGACCCTTAACTATAAGAGGGATATATCTGCATTTATAGATTATTAATTAGTGTGTTTCACTGCAGGAAAATAAACACTACTGTAGCAAGATAAACATACAATAATAGTTAACAGTTCAACAAATCTATTGTCTGAAAATCACAAGGTACTTGTTAACCTTTCAGGCAGTGCCTATTTTTCATTAAATATATCAGCTGAGCTCAGTTATCACACCTGAATCTTAGCACTTCTGCAGAAGAATGGTGATGCTTATGAGTCTTTTGAATGTAGTTGAACTCTCAATACATGAGACAGGCTGGCATAACATAACTCCAGTTTGGGGCCTCTCAATTTAGGAAAGATGTTGACTTACTGGAACGTGTCCAGAGAAGGGCAACAAAGCTGGGAAGGGGTCTGGAGCACAGCCCTGTGAGGAGAGGCTGAGGGAGCTGAGGTTGCTTAGCCTGGAGAATGGGAGGCTCAGGGGAGACCTTTTTGCTCTCTACAACTACCTGAAGGGAGGTTGTAGATAGGCGGAGGTTGGTCTCTTCTCCCAGGCAAACCAGCACCAGAACAAGAAGCTGTACCAGGGAACGTTTAGGCTAGATGTTAGGAAGCAATTCTTCCCAGAAAGATTGATTTGCCATTGGAATGTGCTGCCCAGGGAGGTGGTGGAGTCACCATCACTGGAGGTGTTCAAGAGGGGACTGGATGAGGCTCTTGGTACCATGGTTTAGTTGATTAGATGGTGTTGGGTGATAGGTTGGACTCGATGACCTCGAAGGTTTTTTTCCAACCTGGTCTGGTCTATTCTATTCTATTCTATTTCATCTCTGTTGTTTGTAAGGCCACTCATTTTCATTGCTGTTGACTCTGTTTAATCGTTGATGGTTAGAAGATATGGCTGCTCTTTGGCAGTTCTGTGTAAAAGGTACCGAAACCAAGCAGGCCTAAGTCAAGGCTTTGGGATTGTTTTTTTCTTTTCTATTCAGATACAAGGGTGAATCAGAATTCCAGGTATCAGTCAATGACTGTTCTGGACCAGTAAATATCCCATGAATAGCTGAAGGTAGTGTTTTCATTCACTAGTCACTGCTCTTGAGCCGAAACTCTGCAGTTTCTGTGGCATCACTTTCAAAATGTTATGAATTACAGCCAATTATATTAACTAATTTCCTCATTGCTGGGAAGCTGCTTTTAGAATAGAAAGTTTTTGCAGAAGTTTCAAGGAGGAGTAAGCAGCGAGCAGGGTAAATGCCTTTGTGTGAATTGTGCTGAGTTCAGTGTTACTACATTGTTATTATTAAAGCTTAATCAACTGTCTCATAAATATCTGCAAAAGCTGCAGTCACAGCACTGTGACTATGTTTTTAGTGCTGAGGATCTAGTAATATATAGTAGTGTGTAGTAATGCTTCATAGTCCACTTATGATGCCTCAGGCTTAACTACATAGAATCATAGAATCATTAGGGTTGGAAAAGACCTTTAAGATCGTTGAGTCCCACTGTAACCCAACTGCCATGACCACTAAACTATATAATGACTAGAGAAGTCTTAAATTTAACTTTACAAGCACTGTTTGAACTTTGATTATGAGATATTCCAAGTAACCAAATTATGTTAAATAGTGTTCCATTATTCAAAACCCCCATAACATCAGAGCAGGAAAATAGAATGTAAACAGGAGCCTGCTGTACAAGACCAGCAAGTTGATCAGGAGCTGAACTGGGAATGGAGGCCAGCAGGAGTAAGACCACTGGCTAGACAGGGAATACAATGAGAATTAAATGGTGTAATGAATTTGAGCAGAAGTTGAACACTATAGACCTGTATCTACTCAGTAGAATTGACAAGACCAAGCCTAAGCCAGAGCAAAATATAGCTACCACATCTGGGAATTGGTCAAATAAAAGGATATTGTCTTTTAGAATGGCCTGACTTACATTTTTGTCTCCTCTGAGAGCTTGGCATTAAAACCAAACTCAGTCAAAGGAAAGCCAGCTTTAGTTGGGTTACTCCTTCCTTGTTCCTCCCTCTTGTCTTCTTTTCTTCACTTTTAATTGAAAGAAAACATTTACCAACTAGTGATGATGCAGAGCTGCAGAAAATCCTGTGTTCATGATCACCATCATTGAAGGTGTTCAAGAGGAGACTTGATGGGGTGCTTGATGCCATGGGTTAGTTGTTTAGGTGGGTTGGATTGGTTGATGGGTTGGACGTGATGGTCTTGAAGGTCTCTTCCAGCCTGGTTTATTCTATGTATGTAAAGGTTGGAAGGACTGTTAGGAGAAGATTTCCATGTGCTCAAATCACTAGTCTACAAAACTGAAGGCTTTCTTTAGGTGAAAAGCTTGACTGCATGTACTTCCTTAAGGCAGATACCAGTAGGCACAATAAAATGAGACATATACTTATTCCTCAACTGCTAAACTTCAACAAAGGGCAATTTGTAAACTCTCAGTATTGCATAAAATCCTTAATGTAAGAGACATTGGAGACATTTATGGTGTCTAGAGAGAGCCAGAAATTATTATTCACTTGGTAATAAATATGGGAAAAAAAAATGTACTTTTTAAAAAATGCATTTGTCCATAATTTCTACTTTGAACTCCCAGGGAATCCAAGGAGAGAAAAAGAAAGTGAAAGAAATTGGTTCAGTTTTGAAAGGATAATTGAGGGAGAGGTTGGGGAATAACTGCTAATGGTAGGCCATCAGAAGGTCAGCGAGCTTGATGAATTGAATACTTTTGTATTGGAACAAACCATAGAACTTGTATGTAATCTGGTAGGAACCTTCCTCCATTTGTCCTTGTAAATGGGAGCAGTGTCTTTGGAGTCCTGCCAGAGTGGAACTGCTCAGTCATTATTACCACTTAAAGCAAATGATCATAGCCCTATAGCACATAAAATAAAGAGTGTGGCTCCCATTTCACAGATATGAGGCATATATTATGCTTCACATATGGTCAAATGTGTGCTGGCTTTTGCAAAAGGTACAGAAATTACTATAATGAGTAAAGCTCATAAGGAAATAATTCAGTGAATAGGAGATTTTGTAACTGGAACCATAATTAGTGACTAATGCAGAGCAATGTTGTATACTTAATGAAATAGGATTAAAAGACAAAACTGAATTTATTCAGAACCTAGCATACATACTCACGTGAATAATTTTAGATTAAACTAATAGGATTAGGACTATATCTTTTCACTCCACTGAAAACTGTTTAAATAACATCTTTCATTTGAGTTAAAGCAGGTGTCCCTAACTAGTTAAAGAACTCCAGCTCATGCTATGCCTTATATAGGCTATGAAAGTGTTCTGCACCAGGAGACAGAGGAAGAAGCATAAGGGAAGTGGTACAGGGTTCTTTTTCCCAATAAGACCCAGCAACACATGGCATAATAAACTACCCATTTTAATAAGATGGCATACAAAGAGGAATACAGAAAGCAGGTAAATCTTGCACCCTTTCAGGTGCTTGGAACCCTGTGTGTATGCATGCAGGATTGGATGGATTCAGCATGGGTTTTGCCCTCTGGTATGCTGCACAGATCCCATCTATGGAGAGATGTCTCCTCTCTCCTGTACCACAGTGCCATTTATCATGTGTAAAAACAAACTCAAGTAGCTCTTCCTGACAAGCTGGAAGGTCCTCTCTGGCAGTACCCACCAGTACACAGCACAGGCTGGCATGGGGCCTTCCAGCACCTTCCCTTACAGCAGCTACTTGTGCTCACAGATGAGTTTCTCAAGCCTGATGAACAAGGATCTGTGGATCAGAGATGCCTTGCCCAAGCCCACTAGCTCCTTTGAGTACAATGACTTCCATGAGGCTCCCAATAAAGCAAGCATGATATATATGTCCAGAGAAGGGCAACAAAGCTGGTGAGGGGTTTGGAGCACAGCCCTGTGAGGAGAGGCTGAGGGAGCTGGGGTTGCTTAGCCTGGAGAAGAGGAGGCTCAGAGGAGACCTTATTGCTGTGTACAACTACCTGAAAGGAGGTTGTAGCCAGGTGGGAGTTGGTTTCTTCTCCCAGGTAACCTGTGACAGAACAAGAGGACACAGTCTCAAGCTGTGCCAGGGGAAGTTTAGGCTCAAGGTGAGAAGAAAGTTCTTCACAGAGAGAGTTGTTAACCATTGGAATGTGCTGCCCAGGGGGGTGGTGGAGTCACTGTCCTTGGAGGTGTTCAAAAAAGGATTGGATGTGGCACTGGGAGCCATGGTTTAGTTGTCATGAGGTGTTAGGTATTAGGTTGGACTTGATGATCTCCGAGGTCTTTTCCAACCTTATTGATTCTATGATTCTATCTCCTTGCAGTTTAAGTTTCTTAGGAAAAAAGTAATGAAAAGGCACTTTGAAGTATTAAATGATTCAAATTTCCTCTGGGAAAATATTTATATGTAATTTATATAGGCAAGGATAGGCTTTCTCTTTGGTTTATGAATCATTCTCTGTATTTAATAGAAAAATTATAATCTCGCTGGAGTCTTCTGTGGAATAGTCTGGAAAACCAAAAGGAGGATAGTAATTTTCTATTAAGGTACTTGACATTTTTAGAGAAATGTTACATAAATCAACTTGGATCACTGTGGAATTCTGTAGGCTATTTTGTGTCTCTGAAAATACCTATATATCTTATCAATAAGAAAGATACTTCTCCCGCTCTTGCAATGTGCCTGTCCTGTAAGCAGCATCAGAATGTTGATTTCAGTCTAAATTTCACCTGCTCTCCTAGGTGGTCTACGAAGAGAAGCAATGGCCTCTGAAATCTGGAGAAGCTAAATAACCCAGGCACTTCTGTGCTTAGAGCTCCATATACAGCTACAACCTCAGGCCCTAGAGACAGGTTGCAGTTCTATAGCTTAGGATTCATCTTTCTAGGGCAGACACCATAGCCTTGGATCACCTCTAGGTGTTCTGTAGTGCTTTGAAAATGTATTAATTTATTTTGTTCTTAAGGGTATATATTTGTTTGGTTTTAATTTGTTGTTGTTATGGGCTATTTATTTATTTATTTAAGGGGGTGGAAATAATGTGCTGGGTGCATTGTTGTTTGTGTGGTTGAAAGTGGAGAGTATGTGTTCCATTCCTGAAGAGCATGGTATGAGGAAGTGTGGAAATTTGTCTCAGAATATGAAGGCTGGTTTGGTGGTGTTTCAGGACTGTGGATGTTAGAGAAATGCCCAGTGACAGCACAAGAGGCAATGGTGCAAGTTAAGGCATAGGAAGTTTCACATAAATGTGAGGAAAATCTTTTCCCCTGTGAGGGTGACAGAGCACTGGAACAGGCTGCCCAGGGTGGTTATGGAATCTCCCTCTTTGGAGATATTCAAAACCCTTCTGGATGTGTTCCTATGTGACCTGGTATAGGTGATCCTGCTCTAGCAGGAAGGGTGGACTTTATGAGCTTTTGCGGTGCCTTCCAGCCCCTAACATTCTATGATTCTGTGAAAGACATTTTCTGCAGTGAGTGATCTCCCTGATTGATGGTCAGCTGTTCTCTTGGAGAGGGCCAGTAGAGGGATCAAAACCAGACTGAGAAGCAACATGGATAATTAGAGATCCAGTGCTCTGCCTCTCTGCCTGATTCTTTTGTTCATTAATGGAAAAGTTCCACCTGTGATAAGTCTGACAATAGGCACTGACTTTAAGGACATGACTGAAGTCAAGAGCCTGGTCACTGGCTTTTTTTTATAAGAAGAGAGGACAGAGTAGAGCCTCTGGAAAGCAGAATGTCTTAATTAAGAACTATATCAAAAACTTCATATTTTTATGTATTTGTGCTACTTGTAATGAAACCCATGCTATGTGAAATAAATATTCTAGCTCCATTTTAATTAAAACTATGCTGTGTTTAATGGGAATGTTTGGTTTTGTCTTTTTTTTCTTTTGTCCCCTGCAGCTGTGACTCTGAAAATAGGTATCTTGGAAATCCACTTAGGGGAACGTGTTACTGTGAGTACTTGTATTTTTCATGTTCAGTACTTAAATGCTGTTTACATATTATGTAATAATTTAATTTCCTTGGGGGTGGGGGGGGAAGAAATAGTTTTCATGAGGTTTTCTGAAGTTGATATTTTGGTTGAAAAAAATAAAATGTACCACTGAGAGCCTCTCCATTTGTCCACGAGAATGCAAATTGAAGTCTACCAGAAGTTATGCCTAGATGAGAGAGTAGAGTAGAATAGAATAGAATAGAGGGACTGACCAAGCCACTGGGTTATCCTCTATCTCAACATAAGGAGTATGTAGCTGTGTCACTGTTTAAAAGGCAGAATTTGTGGTGGGGAAATGCAAACAGGCTAAACAGCACTATTTCCTGGGGATGGTCTGAATGGTCTAGCCAGTCTGCATCCCAGGGATGTGATACACAGCTGCTCTCCAGAGTATCATAAAATGTTACTGTGTGTTGTCTCTGTGTTCTTGTTGTTGTAAAAAAGGTGCCTCTGGCAAATCTACTTTAGAGCCGTATGTTTCTGATAGTCACAGTGAAAGACTTGAAGGATGGGAATGCTTATTGTGCATGTGAAAGAAATCCCTTAGTGAGCTGTGACAATTTTGCTGCGCTGATATCTATGGTAAACAGTAATTTTAATCATCATAAAAATGTATGGGATGATGGAGAGCACTGTTTTAACTTCTGTGGCTTTTGCACATACCTGCTTGATGTCAGATAACTGGATCCATTTGCCTACTGTTTACTAACATCATCCCTACCTAAACTGAAATTTACATGAAGACATGTCTCTGATTATATTTATAGCATCCATTTGGATCTTTGGCCTTAGTTTTTAGCACTTTATTTTAGAATGTACATAAAATCTTTGGTTTAAGGCATCATTTGCCTAAGAAGTGAACATTTATTTTCCTTACTAATTTTTTTTCCCCCACCTTAAGTGGTTTGTGTCTGCAAGGTATCTTTTAGAGAACCAAATAGACACACACTGTATTACTGATGGTGACATACCCATAAGCCTAAAATGTTTATTCCTCTTGATAGATATTAATATGGCAGGGGTTGGTTTATTGTTGGTTTGGGGTTTTTTTTGGGAGGGGGGTGGTTGTTTTGGGTGGTTGCTGGGGTTTTCTTGTGTTTGTTTTTCCTCACAGACAAGTTAATTTCAAATGTAATACTTTAAACTGGAAGATGATATTAAAATATGGTATTTTAAAGATACTATTGACACTGACAGTTTATATAAAATAGATCAAGCTGAAAAATACAGCTTATAACTGTGTTCTAAATATGCCATTGGTTAGTAAGTGCAATTCCATTTGCTCCTTCTTGCCTAAGAATGTCTGTCTGTATTTCAAAACAAAACCTGCAGTATTTAGAAGAATGAATGTTTATCTCTGTGAATTTTATGAATTGTGTTGATTTAAAGCCAGATAATGAGTACATGAGAAATTCATACCACTAAGAGAGTGCTATACAGGTTATTTTGGATATGTGTATCAGCATTTGTTTTGTCCTTTAAAAGTAAACATTATTAAATTGAAGAGATGAAGAAGAAATGACAGTAATGAGATTTGTAGACCTCAGGCACCTGCATGAAAAACCTTATTTTTTTTCCTATCATGTTGCTGGTTGGGTCTATAAATCATGTTGGAGGCAAATTGTACTGTATTCAAGATACTCTTTCACCTTTAACTCACTACTATTATTTATCTTCTGTCAGATTCAAAATATTTTAAAGATCTTGTTGTTCTGGAATGAGAAATATTCTTTTAATAGTTTCAGTTTAAAGCATTCTATTTGGGTGATTTTCAGAGCTATTTTATCTGGAGGTAATGAGGAACTTGTGCTAATTTAAAATAATGGAGTTCTGTATTTCTTGTATTTAGTGGCTGATGCATCATAATGGGAAAGGATTTGTTAATTTGCTGATAACTGAATGACCTAAGATTTCAATGACAGTTGCTTATCAGCACCATCCATTACCTGCTAAATCATGCCCTAACGTAAGAGAATGGCTTGTGTTGGAAGGGACCTCTAGAAGTCATCTAGTCCAATTCCCCTGTGGTAAGCAGGGACGTAGTATCCTGAAATCTTAGCATGTTTTGGGTTGGAAGGGACCTCCAAAGGTCATCTAGTCCAACCCCCCTGCAGTGAGCAGGGATGACATCCACTAGATCAAGTTGCCTAGAGCCTCGTCAAGCCTGACTTTAAATATCTCAAGGGATGGGGCCTAAACTATCTCCCTGTGCAACCTGTTCCAGTTTTCCCCCACCCTCATGGTGCAGAACTTGTTCCTGACATCTGATCTAAATCTACTCTTCTCTAATTTAAACCCTCGTCCCTCATCCTGTTGCTAGAGGCTTTTGTAATCAGTTTCTCTCCAGCCTCCTTGGAGGCCCCCTTCAGGTACTGGGGGCTGGATCCCTCAAGAGATGCTCCAATTTCTTATCTATGCAAGTATTTAAAAATATGAATTTAACATGGGATTTAATTTGTTTAAGGAAACATTTCACTGTTATGCAAGAAAAGATTTGAATGACATTTTTCTGTGCTTATTTCACTACTCTGTGAGAAACTTTCTCTTTAGACACTGACATTGCTGCTTCACTTCTCCTTTAAGTGAAGAATATTCTTCCATTTTACCCCACAAGGAATAGTTATTGCTCAGGAGGGAGGAAAATACTGAGGAAAACCAAATTATATATACTTATGAGTAACATAAGGGTATGAGAAATAAAAATGTAGGCACATTTGTTTCTAGCACTTAGAATTAGTGTATGGTACGAAACTGGGAATGCAGCTAATAATTTGCTGTATGGTAGGGGCCTTTCTCATAGGCTTGAGTTTAGCCATCTTCAAAATGAACAGTTTTGTGTGTTCAAATTTTCTCTTTGTAAAAAATTTATTTCATTTGTGTAAATACTGCCTTAAATAGGAATACTCTTCTAAGCTAAACCCATAGAATTCAATCCTGAATGTTAGCTTTTGTGTGATATTCAATGACCTCAATTTGTGTTTAACAGCAGGGTGTGGATTGAGAATGCTTTTCGCCTTAGAGGAGCTTTCTGCAACTTGGGGTATTGTGAACACCCCTTGCCCTATAAACATTCATCTGTTCCCATCTCTTGCTCTCTGTTAGCTTTACCGAGTTGTTGCCTACTTCTATCCTCCCTCTTGTCAATCCTCAAGCCTAGGAAGAGGGAACAGATGGATGCTGATGTAGGCACTGGTATTAACATCGAAAAACTGTTCAAGATAGTAAGTCAATGCTAACTTTGTAGTGTTAGCCAGTGGGATATCATGGAACGTTTTAGTTTGTTCCTTGTTGCCTTTAGTTGTGATGTAGGAGAGTGAGCAAAATATATACATGGACCATGCTGTGATTTGAGAAGTTATCTGAGCACAAAAGAGAACACAGGAAACCTCCAGATAGATCTAACTTGATGGGAAAGAATGAGATTTATATCAGAAGTAACATGCTGATACAGGCAGGGACTTAATCTATATACAGATGCTATGCCAAAAGGATAAACACAGATAGCAACAAAGCCATCAAATTATAGAGATAATGGCAGCAGTTTGTTACCCATCAGACTTCATTCTAATGTGGTGTTTGAGAACATGGCAGCACTGGGCATGAGCAGTTCCTTTAAATTATCGAACCCTAGTAACCACAGAGTAGGAAATGCATGATAGACAGAGCATGCACTAGTGTATTATCCAGACTGTATAAAACCTTGCCCAGTGCTACCATTAAAACTAACTTCATTCTTCTTTTCCATCATGAACTAAAAAAACACAAGAGAACGAGTTTCTCTGAGAGCAGGAGGATGAGAACATGCCTCACAGATACAAAAATCAGGAAAATGTTAACTGTGTAAGAATTCATGACCAGGTGCATGACGGTCTATCTATTCTAGTACCCTGTTGTCAGCAGTGCCTGAATATGCATGCCAGGCAAAGAGGACAGCAAATGGACAAGCATGCAGTGATATTTCTCTCTTGACATCCAACAATTTGCATCTCAGAAGCTTTGCAAGAGGAAGCATTTCTTGAGTTGGAAGTGTTCAATGTGCCACTGTTGAGGCACATCAGAGGAAATCTCATCAATAATTTCTTTCACCAGATAAAGAGTGTGAATACAAAAGAAAGCCTCATGAACGTGAAAGCCATAATTTTGTTTGTGTAAGCATTCTTGTAGGTTGAGAACAAGTCTGCTGCTGGATGGTGTCTGTATTTCTGGTAGGGAGGCTCTGTATCTCTAGGCCTTTCTGGTAGAAGCCAAACTTTCTGTGAATGATTCATTCCATGTTAATGAATTCTGAGTGGAGGCCAGAGATGGGTGTGCAGCTGACTTCTGCATGTACACAAACCATAAATATCATATTTGGTCGTGATGCTTTCGTATTTGCTGTTACTGTATATCAGCCAGCATGATACACACTGGTGGCACCTAGATTGAAAGGGATGCATCCAAATTGCTGGATTAGTTCTTTGCACAGCAGCATTAGAAATACATTGCTGTTGCAATCAGCACTCCTGGGTGCAAAGGAACATGCAGCACAACCAGATGGTTTTAGACTGATTGGGAGGAATCACTGGGACAAGTGCCACTTCTGTGATTCTGACCTGGGTTGTATACAGAAACCAAAGCTTTACATAATAAATGGAGAAATAGTTAAAATCGTGTCCTAGAGAAAATGAGACTTTCAATTTACAATTCATGATAGGCTAGTATACAGAGGGTGAGTTACAGGCTTGCTCTCCCTTGTGTTGAGATGATGTGATGCTATTCCTTCATAATCCTTTTCAGATACTCCTATTTCTAAGGACAAAAACTTTCCAAAACATCTCTTTTATGTGCTGTACAGTGCGTAAGGAAGTTCCAATGCTGTGCTTCAAAGAAGAAATAGAACTGATAGATTCTAATATTACTACAACCAGAAGCATAAAAGCTTACAAAAAAATCAGTACTGTGAGTGTAAATCATAATGATTGCCTGCACAGATGAGCTGAGCACCAGGGGAGGTTTAGGCTTGAGGTGAGGAGAAAGTTCTTCACTGAGAGAGTTGTTAGCCATTGGAATGTGCTGCCCAGGGAGGTGGTGGAGTCACCGTCCCTGGAGGTGTTCAAGAGGAGATTGGATGTGGCACTTGGTGCCATGGTCTAGTCATGAGGTCTGTGGTGACAGGTTGGACTTGATGATCTTTGAGGTCTCTTCCAACCTTGGTGATTCTGTGATACTGTGAGTTGCCTATTCCACCAAGAGAATTCCTAGCTAAGACCAGTCTAGTAGTGAGCTGAGAAACTGTAGCTGAATTGTAGTGGGTTTACTCACATTAGTTTTATTCCTTTTTACCCTTGAAAAGAATGTTGAGAAGCATTTTTAAATTATTTCTGGATACTGCCATCAACAATGAAAGAGGAAGGGGACAAGTAGCTTCTTCATTTGGGTCTGCAGATGGATTGCCCTTTTAAAATGGGCAGCACTAGTGGCTTGTAGGGCAGCACACTCTAGAGTATGAAACTTTCATACATTTGAGAAGATTTTCTCAGCAATGTACAGCAAAAGTGTACTTACAGTGCAATATAATTGCAATTAATTAACCATTTTCTTTAACCTGGTGCTTATCTTTTGGCTGGAGGGACAGTTTCATGGGTACGAGACTCTCCGTGAAGTCCAAAATGGAGTTTACCGTGCTACAGAGCACACACACTTCTAAATTTGTTAGAGATTACAGTGTGACCTTTGAGGAGGATTAGAGGACCCGGGGATTAGTAGAGGTCAGGAGGGATGGGTTGTTTGCAAAGAGAATTAAAACAGGGAGGGACTGCACGATTCGTAGCTTTTTTTGTGGAACTAAAGCCTACTTGTTGATAATTTATTCTCCATCTTGATGAGAATATATGCTTCTGATGGGATATTGGGTGGATCTGCAGCCTTTAAAAAAAGAGGAAGCACAAATATGTTCCCTTAAAAGAAGCTGGGAAAAAAGTACACATTTTATTTTAACTTTTTTCCTAGGCTCAGTATGTTTCTTGCCACAGCTCTTTCTAATCTTTCTCTCAGCTCAGTGTTTAATGAAATACTGTTTTTACACGGCTCCACATATGGGCTCAGCAGCCACTAATTCAGGTGTACTTATAGGATGAAACATGCTAAAAAACAAGAGTGTAGGCCCATCAGCAGAAGCCTTAGGGTCAGGCGTACCACGCAGCTTTGTTTTGTCAGCAAACTTGCTGAGGGGGCACTCAATCCCACTGTTCATGTGGTTGACAAAGATGTTGAATATTGATAGATTGGTTTGTAAATTGACTTTGGATAAATTTTGTTAGCAAGCTGTGTTTGGTTGGTTGGTTGTTTTCCTACTTAAAGTACACTGCAGGAAAAAAAAAAAAATCTATGATCATGTATGAGATACTAAATATCATGTAACAATGTTTTGGGGGGTGATCTGAGTATCTGATTTATGGCTTTACCATGCCAAACACAGAGCCATGACATCATTAGAGCTCATAACACTGTTGCTTGTTTTCTTGGTATCCATACAGAAAGGGTAGTAATAAGCACATCACTAGTATGCCAGCAGCTCTAGAAGATGATAAGGCTACTTCCATGTTCACAATTGGTGAGGGTGCATGAAACATATATTCAATGAAAACTCTCTGGATAATATCTGATACCTGTGCAGGGAGCAGAGGAGGAAGGAAGAATTTTTTGCTTCTGGCTGCTTGTGTGGATTCTAGCTGCACTGGCTCCATTACTGCTGACACCCTAGGACTTCTAGGGCAAAAGGAGTCCTTACCAGTTCTTACTTTACATTTTGATTGTAATTTAAAACTCTGAAATTATGTTTTTATGCAATGTGTATGCAGTGCCTGAAACAAAACCAAACACTTGTTTCTTGGATCCCATTTATTTAAAGCTCATCTGACTTGATAAATGTAAGAAAAGAAGTCTTAATTAGGGGGGTGTTTTTTTGTTATTTGGTTGAGGGTTTTTTGTTTCTTTTGTTTTGTTTGTTTGTTTTCATTTGCAATAGTAGTAACTATAAAGAAGTTTTAGTAGAGCACAGATTATTAAAAGTAGATAATGTTTGACAACATGCTACTTTAATGACTTCTTGGAAACATCAACTCAGTACTGTCTCTGCAGAGCAAAAGGGTCAGCTAATACATCCTTGTATATTGTGAAAATGGATTTTTGACTTAATCTGACCTGTTGATGTGGTCCAATAGTTCATCTCACCTAATATTTCCTTATTTGAGCTTTTTCTCCCTTTTTTTTTTACTGGGCTTGTTCATATGCAAAGTTCTGATATAAGCCAATTTTCAGTAACAGTTATTCTATTACAAGTATTATAATGTCATTAAAAGGGGAATTAAAACCTGGCTCTGGTTTCAGTTTGCGTGTTGCATGCTGGGATCTACCGTAAATCACTTCTTGGGCTGCTCCAGCCCTGCTGCTTGGAAATGTTTTCTGAGAATAGAATCTGTTTGTGCTTCCTTTTCTGTCACATTGCCCAGCTTTTGTTTCCCATGTAGCATACCACTACTGAAGAATTTTTTTGCCCCCAGACTCCAAGCAGTAATTTTAGCAGCATTTAACTGAAATCCCATTCTAAGGCGTGCCTCTCTTCAGTTCTGGGGGTACTGCATACAATGGCACGCCAACCAAGAGACTATCCAGAGGCCAAAGTGATGTTGGCTTCCCTAATATTTCTTATAATTTCTTGAGATATTATTTTCTTTCTTTTTGTTTTTTCATAAAGTAAAGTTTTTCCTTTTACAGCAAAAGACCATAGTTAGAGGATGGTTGCGTGCTAGTCAAGCAGTACAAATATGGTCTAATAGCTGTTGAAACACATAATGCAACCTGTCAGCATGAAGATGCAGTGTGATTTGTGTTTTTAAGACCTCTGAGTGTGTGTAGGCAAATGCAGATGCATTCAGGGACTTAGAGCATGACATCTTTTATTAAGCAAATTATTAAAAAGTAATGATAAAATAAAACATGTGCCAGAGGTGGCCGTAAAGCACTAGGTGGCAGGCTTGCTATACTTGGAGAAAAATTAAGCTCAAGAGCATTCCAAGGAGAGTGTTTTAGAAGATAAATAGCAAGTAGCACTTTTAATAAAACTGTTAGCAGAGATTTTCCAGATATTTAGAAATTATGTTGAAACTTAAAGGGCATAAACAAGAAATGTTAGCTGTTTGAAAAGATGTTTGTTTTAGTGGAGTTCTGAGCGAGATGCCAGCAGTTAGAGGCTTGGTTGCTGATTCGTACAATTCATGTTTCCTTTTGGGACAGCATTAATTTACACTAAATACATACTGTAATTGTAAAACTGTCATGCTTGACGTAAAATATTAAGTGCCACCAATTAGATCGTGCACTGATTGACTTTGGTACAGACTGAAACAGGTTTTTATTATTTATAAACAAGATAACAATGGTGACTCACATTATCTTTCGAATTATGGGCTAACACAAATGAATTCCATTTTAAAAGAAATCTGCTTAGTGTTTAAAGAGTCTGGTGGAACAGATTATTATTTAAATCAGATAATTCTGTGATAGTCTGAGCAAAGATTAGTTTCAGTGAACCTACCACCTCAAAATACAGGGAGCAGCAGTCAGTCTTTGCCATGAGCTAAAATAACCACACAAACCAACTGTTGCCATCCAGAGAATTAAAACAATAACCACCCCAAGAGCCTGAAGCTCCTACTAAAGTATTATGATCTCACCTCAGGCTCTGTGTACTCATTGCCAAATGCTGTGTTGGCTTACACGCTTCTCTGGACAGGCTAAAGAGATAGTTTTGCTGCCAGTCATTTTCACAGAATCACAGAATGTTAGGGGTTGCTCAAAATGTCATCCAGTCCAATCACTCTGCCAGAGCAGGACCACCTAGAGCAGGTCATACAGGAATGCACCCAGACACGTTTTAAATGTCTCTAGAGAAGGAGACTTCACAAATCTGGGCAGGCTGTTCAAGTCTTCTGTCACTATCAAAGTGAATGCTTTTCCTTATGTTCACATGGGAACTCCTATGCTGCAGTTTGCACTTGTTGCCCCTTCTCCTATCATGGGATGTCACTGAGAGGAGCCTGGCTCCTGGCTCCATCCTCCCGGCACAGCCCTTCACATATTTATGAATGTGAATGAGGTCAGCCCTCAGACTCCTGCAAACTAAAGAGCCCCAGCTCCCTCAGCTATTCCTCTTAAGGGAGATGTTCCACTGCCTTCAGCATCTTTGCAGATCTGCACTGGACTTTTGCAAGCAATTCCTTGAGGCCCTTCTTGAATTTAGGGGCCCAGAAGTGGACACAATATTCCAGATGTAGCCTTACTAGGGCAAAGTAGAGTGGGAGGAGAATCTCTCTCCACCTACGAACCGCACCCTTTCTAATCCACCCCAGGATGCCATTTGCCCCCTTGGCCACAAAGGCACATTGCTAGCTAAAGGTCATCCACTTGCTGACAGTGCACTCTGTTTCATCATCCAGGTCATTGATGAAGACTATGGGATACACCTTCTTCCCCACCTGCC
This sequence comes from Dryobates pubescens, assembly GCF_014839835.1. Taxonomy (NCBI): domain Eukaryota; kingdom Metazoa; phylum Chordata; class Aves; order Piciformes; family Picidae; genus Dryobates; species Dryobates pubescens. The sequence continues at coordinate 5,172,255 of NC_071619.1, read as the reverse complement.
TGAAGATCAGTCGTAGGTAGTAGTCTGACAGCCACACCAGGCTGGGGAGTTTCCTACTGATTTTTTTGTTTTGTGCTCCAGGAAGACTTTGGACTTCCTTATGCTGAGGGTGATCCTGGCATGTTGGGCCCTCTGTTTCCTCTAGAAGCCAGTCTCCAATAACTGCAAGGTTGTGGAAGAGGTTGTTATATGGCTGGAAGGCCTATCTGACCGTGGTGAGACTTCTGATATAGGCTGCTTATGATCCACATCCCTGCAAGTTGTAAGAAGCAAACAGAATAGGAAAGGATCCATCTGACATTGAAGGGAAGACCTTTGGGATAGTTTTACAGTTGCATTGTTTCCTGTGCCAACTTCCCAGGGAAGAGGGAGAATTCTTGATCAGTAAGTCTTAAGGAAAGGTCTGTAGTGAAATCTTGAACCTATTGAACAAGACCATCTCTCTTAATTCACTAAGTGGCTTATGATTTGTGGGAGAATTTGTGTTGGTTCCTTTGACTAGGAGTTGTTGGACAAACTAGAATGTCAGCTGGGTGTTTTTCTCCACTGGCAAACATGGAGCACTTAATGACAGTTTAGCCTAATTCCAGTTGCAGATAAACACCTAATGCAACTGTTTTGTTATCATAAGCTGTCTTGGGTCCTGAACCATGCAATCATGGCACACCTTCTTCTAGAAGCCAAGAGAGCAGTCAGTAATGTTTTCAGCTTTAGAAACAGCAGAGTATTTGGGTGAGGAGTTCTGTAGGATCATCTAAATAAATCAAGGCTCATTTCTTTTTTTCTAGGTGATGACAAAACCTTGTGTTAAGTAAACTTTAAGAAAACTAATATTGAGTTAGATGTGGGCATTGTCAAGTTCAGCTTTCTGACTCACTAACTCTGCTCAGTTTCAGCACATTGTAAAGTAACCTACAAGTCCTTGATACTAATTGATTGTCACTTTTTCTTAGCTTGAATCATGAATATTGTTTTAAAATACATTCCAGAAATATAAACCACTGACAGCAAAGTGTAATTTGCTAGTCAGTTGATATAAAGGGTAAGGCTGACATGAAATGGAAGAGCAAACTGTGTGAGGTCAAAAACCAGCAGTATGCATTAGTAAAACAGATACAATAGCAAACAAGACACTAAGGAGACTTGAAAAATGTATCTGTCAAAGAGTAGAAGATACACTGGTAGAGAAGTTATCTATATGCATTTGATTTGTCTTTTTATGCTGTGGGTAAATAAATAGGCTTTGATGTGCCACCCCTTAAGGAAATGCCATGGACAGCAGAGTAATTTTATAAAAATGACAAGCTATGCAAAAATATGGGCATAAAAATCTCAAGAGGGGGAAAAATACCACATTTTTCTCATCAATTAAATAAGAATTTTAGAATTCTACACTTGCTGAGTATTAATAGGGACCACTTCTGCACAGGTTTGTGAAAAATATGACTGGTGAAATTTTAAGGTGTTAGAGCCTTTCATGGCATTAGGAATGGCTAATAAAGGAGGAGGTGAAGATAGGTCATTATTAGAAAGCACAGTAGACTGAACAGTAGAAAGAGGAAAATGAAATTAATCAGTAGACGGAGAGAAATGAAATTTATCTTGGGAAGATCATGTTCAGCTACATCATGCAGATATTTCACTTCATGTTCATTGGCAAGGATTGGCCACCATAGAATAGAATAGAATAGAATAGACCAGGTTGGAAGAGACCTTCAAGATCACCGTGTCCAACCCATCATCCAACACCATCTAATCAACTAAACCATGGCACCAAGCACCCTATCAAGACTCCTTCTAAACACCTCCAGTGATGGTAAATCCACCACCTCCCTGGCCAACCCATTCTAATGGGCAATCACTTTGTCTATGAAGAATTTCTTCCTAACATCCCATCTAAACCTCCCCTGGTGCAGCTTGAGACTGTGTCCTCTTGTTCTGGTGCTGGTTGCCTGGAATATACAGTCTATGAAGGTCAGTTCTAGATGGTATGAACAATCAGTGCTTTTCAAATACCAACCCCAAACTGTCAGTATTCACTACAGTTGGCTGCTTGGGATTTGGTTGTGGTGTTTATTTTGTTGGTTGGTTGGTTGGTTGGGTTTGTTTGTTTTTCATATGATAATTAATTTCCTAGAAAATCTGCATCATAAAAATTGTACTTGATATTTAGGAAAAAATTGTTCTGTATTAAGCTAATTATCTGGAAAACAAAAATCCCAAACCAGAACAGAATCACCAAAACACACACACACACACAAACAATAGAAGAGGAAGAGGTTTATATTGTGTGCATTTCAGTTAGCAGTACTTTTCTTCCATGGCCAGAAAAGTCATGAATTAGTGAAAGCACAGCTGTATCTAGTTCCTGGTTTACTGAAACAGTAATGCTAGGAAAACAGAATATTTCTTTTAATGTCTGGCAGCAGTTTGAGGTGGAAATTGAGTTTTCCAAGTCACTTTCAGAAAGGAGTGAGCAAGCCCTGCCATGGTAGCCAATGTTCCCTGTCTCAGGGAATGTTTAAATATCCTCTGAAGAGTGGGTGACTGTGTTGGGGGTGAGAAAAAGAGCCTTTTGGGCTCCATTTTTTCTTCATCTCTTATTTCTGTTTGCTTAGGTTAACCAAATTTTTTTTATTTGATGTGTTTAGCTGCTAGCTCTGCAATCTAAATTTGCAGGAAGTGGGGAGAAAAATATAGGTTTATTTTTTCTTGTTTGTCACTCTGTACTTGATAGGAAGGATTGAAGTGTTTTGTCCCAGCTGTTTCAGGGGCTTTGTGGGCTGGACTAAGCAGTATTAGGCCTGTGTAATCTCATTTGTAAATGTTTGGAACTTTAGTCTTCCATCAGTGTTTTTGCTGAATTTGCACTCAATTCCTAATGTGAGCAACAAGCAATGAGAATGCTGTTATTTAAATTAACAGGTTTCTTCTTCCTGGGGAAGAAAACATCCTGAGGGTGGTTATTGGCACCAAATTCGACCTGGTGATGCAGGCAGATGTGACAGAGGAGGTGAAAAAATATTCTTTTTTTTTAGGCCAATGGCATCCTAGCCTGGATCAGGAACAGTGTGGCCAGCAGGAGGAGGAAAGTCATTCTGCCCCTGTACTCAGCACTGCCACACCTTGAGTCCTGTGTCCAGTTCTGGGCCCCTCAGTTTAGGAAAGATGTTGACTTGCTGGAAGGTGTCCAGAGAAGGGCAACAAAGCTGGGGAGGGGTTTGGGGCACAAGCCCTGTGAAGAGTTGAGTTGGGAGGGAGCTGGGATTGCTTAGCCTGGAGAAGAGGAGGCTCAGGGGAGACCTTCTTGCTCTCTACAATTACCTGAAGGGAGGTTGTAGCTGGGTGCGGGTTAGTCTCTTCTCCCAGGCAACCAGCACCAGAACAAGAAGACACAGTCTCAAGTTGTGCCAGGGGAGCTTTGAGCTAGATGTTAAGAAGAAGTTGTTCCCAGAAAGAGAGATTGGCCATTGAAATGTGCTGCCCAGGGAGGTGGTGGAGTCACCATCACTGGAAGGGTTTCAAAAGAGTCTGGATGAGGCACTTTGTGCTATGGTTTAGTTGATTAGATGGTGTTGGCTGATAGGTTGGACTTGATGGTCTCGGAGGTGTTTTCCAACCTGGTTAATTCTATTCTACTTTAAATATACCTAATGTGTTTTAAATGAAAAGATGCTTGTGTTAGAAACCTTCCTTTCAGAAGCATTTCTACTGTCCATTGTGTGATTGTGGTGATAGAACACGCTACATTTTTTACAACCCAAGTACCTGTTGCAGTTCATGACTTCAAAAATAGAGGAGACTCCACAGTGCAGTAGACAACATGCGTAATTTCTTTCCAACTTTAAATGCAGTTTTACTGAAAATATTCTCTATTTATTTGCTGTAAGTGATTTTAGTTCTCAGAACAAACATGTTAAAATTGTTTGAGAAACAACAAAGAGTATCAGGAAAGTTGGAACATCTCAACTTCAATTTACATTGTGTATTTTGTACGAATCACGTGGAGGCGAGCGACGTGGGGTAAGCTATGACATTTGGTCTGTAGATTTAAGGTTTCTTAAGCAAAGTTCAACTAAATAATGAGAAAAATGAAAGGAGGAGACTTTTGAAAATGTTGAGATATTACAGGAGCAGCTACTTATCTGGGTATTTTCATAGCCAGTTTGCAAAGTGCATGTTTAGTGTCCTTGTAAGGCCTGATCTGCCAGATGTTGCTTCTTTAATTGCTGAGATCTGTGTTGAATTATTTGGGAACCAGGATGAAAAAAAATCTCCTGATTATCCACATAGATGTTGCTGTGTGAATATTTTGAATTTGTATGAAAATTGGAGCATGAAAACATAAGCAATTTAAAAAGTATTTATACTTCTGCCACGACCATGTTATGAACATTGATCTGTTTTAGAACTGAATTCCTTGATTTCTAAAAGGAAACACAGTACCTTATTTGCAGGAATTTTACATTAATATGAATATTCTAAGATGAAGATTTAAATAACATTAGAATTTGACTGCTTTCATTAACTATATGACAAGAAGCATCCCTCTTTGGCAGCAGCACATGAGCTCAAACTATAATTTAATGTTGTTTCTCGGATGTGCCATTCCAGTTGTCAGAACAAGCAGAATAGAGATCTCTTCAGTGTGTATAAATTGTATAACTAAAGAAAAAACCTAGAATCAGGGAAATGACTCTTGAAGCCAGTGTATTGCAAAATGGCATTGCATGTTAGACTTGCAATATTAATGTGAGCGTGTCTCAGTTTAAGGAGCGAGGCAAACTCTCTAACTCTTCCCAAAGTAGTTAAAGAAAAACTCAGACATCACAGAAGTATTAAGGTTGGAAAAGACCCTCAGGATCACCACCTCCAACTCACAACCCTACTCTACAAGGTTCACCCCTAAACCATATCCCCAAGCACCACATCCAGACCACCTTTACAAACATTCAGGGTTGGTGACTCAACCACCTCCCTGGGCAGCTCATTCCAATGCCTGATCACTCTTGCTGGGGGAAAAAAGAGTCTTCACAGGACTGGATAGGATAGGATAGGATAGAATAGACCTTTGAGATCATCAAGTCCAACCTATCATCCAACACCATCTAATCAACTGAACCATGGCACCAAGCGCCCCATCCTGTCTCTTCCTAAACACCTCCAGTGATGGTGACTCCACCACCTCCCTGGCCAGCACATTCCAATGGGCAATCTCTCTTGCTATGAATTACAGAATATTATTGGAAGGTTAAATGGAAGTGCAATCACACAGCACTTACAGGATAGCCACAAGGGATCAGGCCCAGCCAGCATGGATTTAGGAAGGGCAGGTCCTGCCTGACCAACCTGATCTTCTATGATCAGGTGACCCGCCTGGTGGATGTGGGGAGGCCTGTGGATATATTCTACTTGGACTTCAGCAAGGCCTTTGACACTGTCCCCCACAGCAAACTCCTGACCAGGCTATCAGCCCATGGCTTGGACAGGAGCACACTGTGATGGGTTAGGAACTGGCTGGAGGGCCAAGCCCAGAGAGTGGTGGTGAATGGTGCCACATCCAGCTGGCAGCCAGTCACCAGTGGTGTGCCCCAAGGATCAGTGCTGTGCTCTTTAACATCTTTATTGATGATCTGGATGAGGGCATTGAGTCCATCATCAGTAAATTTGCTGATGACACCAATCTGTGGGCAGGAGTTGATCTGCTGGAGGGTGGAGAGGCTCTGCAGAGGGACCTTGACAGGCTGGACAGATGGGCAGAATCCAGCAGCATGAGATTGAACACATCCAAGTGCCGGGTTCTGCACATTGGCCACAACAACCCCATGCAGTGCTACAGGCTGGGGTCAGAGTGGCTGGAGAGCGGCCAGGCAGAGAGGGGCCTGGGGGTACTGGTCAATGGTAGGCTGAACATGAGCCAGCAGTGTGCCCAGGTGGCCAAGCGGACCAATGGCATGGAGGTTTAGGCTGGATGTTAGGAAGAAGTTCTACACAGAGAGAGTGATTGCCCATTGGAATGGGCTGCCTGGGGAAGTGGTGGAGTCACCATCACTGGAGGTGTTCAGGAGGAGACTTGACATGGTGCTTGGTTGCATGGTTTAGTTGATTAGGTGGGTTGGGTGATAGGTTGGACGTGATGATCTTGAAGGTCTCTTCCAACCTCTTCCATTTCATTCCATTCCAAACATACAATATACTCCATACAAAATACTCCAGTGACAGACAGAGTGAATTTCATGTCACCTAACTAACTTTTTAAAAGTAGCCTTAATTAACATTCATTTTTGATAGTCAATAGAGAGAACCCAGGGTTACTCTTCTGACCTCTCTGCATATTTGTCTTAGAAAAAGATCAATAATCTTCAGAAAGTTTTAGTCAATACAGAGTAAGCCCAGACTATTAGAAACATTGAGCTGAATAGATTTTTTTCTGTCTTTTTGTGAGCTTATTTTTTTAAATACAGTACAAGAAAAAATGAATTCTTATTGCTGACTCTTAAAAAAAAACAAACCACACTAAACCACTTTGAACTTCTGTGAAATTTATTCTCGAATGCTCTTTCTTTACATTTAAAAAGAGGCATATAAATAGTTAGTGCTGGAGTATTTTGAGGCTCATTCTCTTCTCATTGCATTTAGCAAAAATGCAAGCATTGTTAGTCCATAGCAAAGACTTAACAGTAAATGACTTTTTGTTTTGTCACAATGGACAAGTAATGTGGGACACCAACATATTTCAACGTAACAATGAAAATGAGGCATTGGATGACTGTTAGATACAGATGATAGAGGGATGAATCAAGCAGCTGCTCTGAAAGTTCAAAATAATTATCCTGACTGAAAATAGGCCTCGTGGTAACCCCCTAACTTTGATGTAAAACAAGCAGAATTTATTTTGGTCACAAATGAATAAGATTCATGACATTTGGAAATGGAGCTGGGTTTCGCAAGCAACATTTTTGCTGATGGAGAGGAACATGAATAAGGCTATTCTCAAAAACTCTTATTGGAATTGGAGAACAATTGCTAGAAAGAACCCGAGAGGGACGAACTGCCTGTGCAATGAAGAGGTGAGAGTATGAATTTTAGAGTCAGCATGAATAGAGAATCCCCTAAATAGAAAAATGTGGGAAGACTGGCTGTGATAGGGCTGACGTTGCAATCATGAGGGAGGTTTCTACTCTAACTTTAAAAGTGATTCCAAGAAGTAAAAATAGAGTAACACTATTAAATGAGGTTTCTATTCACAAAATCAGTTAGTGCAGTTCAGTAATAAAAAATTATGATGAAAATGTACCAACTCAGGCATGTAATTGTCTCTTTACCTTTTGGTGTAATGAAGGTCTTGAAGTAATGTTACTGGTGGAAGTGAACGGTTGACAAATAATTTCTTAACGGTAGTTTTAAAGGTTTTTATGAATGCATACGTGGTTGTGCCAGCCATTTATTCTGTGAATGAAGAAGCTTTTCATCTTTTTGTTAGCCATCCTTTGCTATTACACACGTTAATTTTCTGGTTTATGGCTTTACTCTTCCTTCAGATTTAGTGATTATCTGTCCATTGTCATTTCACGTTTGCCATAAGAATTCCCTTAATTAAGTACATGATGATACCTTTTGATGTCCATTGCCAGAGTTGTCAGCATCATTTATTATTCTTAGATCTCAGGCAGAAAAAAAACCCAAAACAACACTTTAGTCACTGATCCTCACCCAGCATTTATAAAATGTGGTAATTAGGGTGTAGGTGGGAATGAGGCTGTTGTGAGTGGGAGTCTGGTTGCCTGCTCTGTTTGTATGGCAGTCTGACATACATTGGAGTACTTTTGGCATAGAACTTTTGCTAAACTTTAAAGCCAAAATCCTAGATAAATTTCTCAGAAGGTCTGCATATGTAGGAAAATCTTTTGCCATGGTGTTTAGTTTTAGAAATGTGTTTTAGAAAACTAGGTGACAGGAGCCACGGGACAATGGCCAGTGACCAAAGTTATAAAACCCATGTATGCATCCAGTTCTGTATGGTCTTAGTCCTTTTCTAAGAGCTCAGGTTCAGTTTTGCATCTGTTGAGAGATGCAGTGAGCTGAGGTGACTCTGCTGGAAAGAACTAGGGAAAGGAGGAAGCCAGCCCAAAAGGTGCTGTGGGTTAGTTGTTTGGGTGGTGTTTGATTGGTTGATGGGTTGGACGCGGTGATCTTGAAGGTCTCTTCCAACCTGGTTTATTCTATGTATTCTATGAAAGTGGGTGTCTAGAAATTTCTTCAGCCTGACTCTCACATAATAAAACCCCTTCATTGGAAGAAGAATTAAGGTGGCTGGCACCTTCGTTTCTGATTTTCTTTTTTTATTAGGGCATGATTGCACAATTTTAAATAACATGTCTACATAGTATTTCCCAGGGAACTTTCCTCTGCATTGCACAGAATGAATTTGCTTGTGGGGGATGAGTCAGTGATCATGTAATGGAATGATGAATGCATGTTCCTTTCCTGTTTTGTTGTAAAAGGGGAAAAAAATTACAATGACTGATGGAGGAATCTGCAAATTCAGAGTGATCGTATGTAGTGTTATGTAATTCAGAACATGACCAAAAAAATCCAACTGTAGGTATTTCAGATTGGCTACTCATGATTAATGGATGTTTTTGTCCTTGGTTATTGTTTCATTTCCTGTTCTATAAAATAGGACTAATGTCGGCTCATCTCACGGTAATGTTTTAACAAATTCATTAACTTTTCTGAGGAACTTAGAAAATGATCGTGATGAATACTATAGAAAGCTACATTAGAAATTAATTCTGTCTTTAGAAAAGGGTTTGTGTAATATGCAGTAAATGAGGCATGGGCTCAACATGAGTACTGAACATAGAACAAAGTGTTGAATAGCTGCCTATTAAGTGAGCGTTCACCCAAAAGTAATGCACAGGCACCCTTGATCGTAGCGGTTTATTTTACACTCCTGATAGTCCCTTTTAACATATCTTTTTGTGTGTATGACTTTATCAGTAATTTATGCTAAACATACTCAATTTGGGGAAAAAAAAATATTAAAAAGAATTACCAATATGTGTATATAATGTATACAATCCATAATGTATTATTATGGATTTCATATATCTGTATTTAATTCTCTACATGGTATAATGCATATAAACGTTCCGGTTATACTTGCAGAGTTGTAGTGAAGCTGAGAACTACTGAAGTAGAATTTCAAATCAAGATTTCTCTCTGGCCTTTACTCTTTTGGGGACATTCTGACATTTTAAAAACCACAAAGTTTTCCCTCAAATTGAAGTCTTGACTTTGGGAATAGATCTGTTCCTTGTTGGATCTGAATATAAAACTCCCATATTAAGCCATATTAACCATGTTAAAAGCCATGGGCCTTCATCAGAGAGAGAGAGAGAACAGTTTCTTGAAAATTAACAGCAATTCTGGGATTAGATTGCTAGGAATTTTATTTTCCTCATTTAATTAAATGGCTTTCTACACCTAATTATTGTTGTGTTCTCACACGCAGTCATTACTGACATTTTGAATTGATTTTAATTCTTCTTTTGACTACGAAAGCAGTCAAGGGCCTTGAAAAAAATAAATAAAATCAAAATAGAGATGTGAAGAGACTCAGTAACTGTAAGTCCTTGTTATATTTGACCGTTGATGATGTCAGGATGGTATTGTGGTCTTATCTCCCAGTGTTCTTTTTCTACTTTATTCAATGACTTTTAATATAAAACGAAGCAACATGCCTGGAAACAGAAATTAGACTGTAGGAATCCCCTCTCCCTCCCTGCTGACTGCCAGTGCCATTTGACTTCCTCTGGTCTCCTTCTCTCTGTGAAAATTGAAACTTTTTTTCACTGCTGCTGTGAATCCTTCTGCTGCTTCTCCCTTGCCTACGCTAATGTGATGGGACATAGACTCTGCTAGGGAAAAAAAGGAGGAGTTGGGATTAATGTTATGAGAAAGAAGGCAACCTACAAGATGCTTTCCTGGTGAGAGCACTGAAGAGGAGGCTGTGCCACGTTGAGGTGGTGGCTGAAGTTTGTGCTGAACTCTGTGGTAGCTGTGCTTAGGATGCGCCAGGCAGACTGACGGAGAAACTTTGGCTTCAAAATATCCAGCTTGTGGATTCTAAATGCTGTGTATGGTGGGGAATTAAGATCTGGGCTGTGGGCTCTGAGTCTGTGTAGGAGATTTCTGCATCCTCAAGAACATTTCCTGTGAAACTTTAGACATAAAAATTCAGGGAATTTATAGGTTCTGGCTGTTTAAATTCTGTCTGGCTGCCACTTGATTCACCTGTATTTTATATCAGGTGAAGGTCTGGGATGTGTTTCTGAGCCAAAAAGACATTTTACAGCCATTTGTAGCAGCACATAGGAAGGGATGTTGTAATGAGATAATGGTTTTGTCTCTTTCCTTTCCTCATTGATGTAGGGCATCTCTGAATATCATTAAAAAAAAATAAAATATATATTTTCAGTGGGAAAATGTAAACATGGAGGATATTGATGGCATGGGGAAAAAATAAACCATACTGGGTATTAAGATTTTACACAACTCAGATCCACAAATAAGATGAACTGCTGCCTTCTATATATTTCCAAAAGATAAGGGATATGTAGAAGAGGAAGTAAATGTCTTAAAAAAAAGGTGTATTTCAGGTAAATTATTTTTCAGCTTACTTTTTTAAAACACAACAAAACAAAGTAGCCCTGATTCTGGAAGTCATTAACACCATGAGTACTGTGTCCAGTTCTGGGGCCCTCAGTTTAGGAAAGATGGTGAGTTGTTGGAACATGTCCAGAGAAGGGCAACAAAGCTGGGGAGGGGTTTGGAGCACAGCTGAGGGAGCTGGGGTTGCTTAGCCTGGAGAAGAGGAGGCTCAGGGGAGACCTTGCTGTCTACATCTCCCTGAAGGGAGGTTGTAGCCAGGTGGACGTTGGTCTCTTCTCCCAGGCAACCAGCACCAGAACAAGAGGACACAGTCTCAAGCTGTGCCAGGGGAGGTTTAGACTGGATGTTAGGAAGAAATTCTTCATAGAGAGAGTGGTTGCCCATTGGAATGGGCTTCTGAGGAGGTGGTGGAGTCGCCATCATTGGAGGTGTTTAGGAGGAGACTTGATGGGGTCCTTGGTTGCATGGTTTAGTTGATTAGATGGTGTTGGGTGATGGGTTGGACACAATGATCTTAAAGGTTTCTTCCTACCTGGTTCTATTCTATTCTAAACACTTTTTATATATTTGTGTTGAGAGTACATCAGAAGTACTTAGGGAGAATCAAGCATTTTCCTCGGTAATCCACAAAAATAATTCTATACATTTGTATATTTACTTTTTGGATGTTAATAGCCTTTTAATAGCATTTTCCTTGCTATCTCTTAGGGAAGCATTGCTTAAATTTGTTTATCTTGGGAGTTCACCAGGTTGTGAAAAGGGTTTTGAAGTGCTATTTCTCTAGATCAGACAAATGAAAATGATAAGATTATTTTTATCAAGGTGCTGCTCATCTGGCAGTTTGGTATGTTTAACATTTGTTATCGGTGTTTTCATTCTCATCCCATGCTACAATATAAATGCAATGAAATTTTTTTACTTTCTGCTTGTATGTGATCCAAATTTCTTTCCTAATTGAGGCAATCTGTTCTCTGTGTGGCTTTGTAAACAGAAACACTTAAGGAGAGTCTCATATGTTTACGTAAAGGGTAAAAATACTTCTGGTGCCTTTTTAAAGGTTTAAGGCAGAAAAAAATACAAAAGGAATAAAATCTCAGCCTTCTTAATATTCCTGATTGGAAAGATACCCAACAATATATATCAACAGACTCTACTGAATGTGCTTTTAAATAGCTATTTCAACATTTATCACGTTAGTATTGGTGGGTGAGAAGCTCAACATGAGCCAGCAGTGTGCACTTGCAGCCCAGAAAGCCAACCACATCCTGGGCTGTATCAAGAGAAGTATAGCCAGCACGTCGAGGGAGGTGATTCTTACCTGGAGAACTGTGTCCAGTTCTGGAGCCCCTATTATAGGAAGGATCTGGATGTGCTGGAACATGTCCAGAGAAGGGCCATGAGGATAATTAGAGAGCCGGAGCTCCTCTCCTATGAGGACAGACTGCAGGAGTTGGGGGTTGTTCAGTCTGGAGAAGAGAAGGCTCTGAGACCTAATTGTGGCCTTCCAGTATCTGATGGGGGCCTACAAGAAAGCTGGGGAGGGACTTTTTAGGGTGTCAGTGAGTGATAGGACTAGAGGGAATGGAAAATAAGCTAGAAATGGGTAGATTCAGATTAGATGTTAGGAAGAAGTTCTTTCCCTGAGGGTGGTGAGACACTGGAACAGGTTGCCCAGGGAGGTGGTGGAAGCCTCATCCCTGGAGGTTTTTAAGACTGGGCTGGATGTGGCTGTGAGCAACCTGCTCTAGTGTGAGGTGTCCTTGCCCATGGCTCTTTGAGGTCCCTTCCAATCCTAACAATTCTATGATTCTATGATCTATTATACATTTGGCTATTTCTACATTTAACTATTCAGAACAGGTCATACTCCTAATGCACAATTTTGTTTTGTGTCTATATCCAGGCTAAGCTGTCTAGGTTGACTGGCACTACAGAATTGAGAAATATGATGTGTTGTACTGTCGTAAATGCTTAGTTTGTTTATATGCACTTATGATGTATTGGCATAGATGGTGTTTTAGGGTTATGCTCAGGAAGAGCTTGGCAGTAGGAAAGGAAGCTGCCTGCTGCAGTCTGCAGAAGATGAAGCCTTCTGGAGGAGAGGGAAGTGATATTTTTCCTGAGAGCTGCTGAGTACATGTTGGGGAAGTCTCCTGTGGTATGGCCTGAAACATGGGAGAAAGGAAGGAAGGAGAGGCAGACAGTGGCAGTAGGCAATAGATGGAGGAGACACTTCACAATCTCATTTAAATTCTACTTCCACTTTGAATTTCCATTACATTTGTTTTATTCATTTACATTCTAATAAAAGCAAGCTCCAGAGCATTCCAGAGATTTAGGATGTTCTGTGTCCTGACTATGCAAACTGGGAAGCAGCATTTGCTCAGCATCAGGTCTTTCATTTCCACTGTTGAATCATATAACTGCACCAGCAGTGCTCTCTGCTTCCTTCAAGTCATACACATTCTAGGTATTTTCCTTGAATTAGAATTGTCTGTGAAGTAATACCTGTTTTCTATTTTGCAGTCTCCACTCTTGTGGTCAAGTCAGGGATTTAGTGGTTTGTCCTTCTCAAATGCAGGTCTCTGTGGAATAAAAAGTCATAATTTGTGTTTGTTAGTGCTCAAATACCACAGTAGCACAATATCATTAAGGTTGGAAGAGACCTCAAAGATCATCGAGTCCAACCTGTCTCCACAGACCTCATGACTAGACCATGGCACCAAGTGCCACGTCCAATCCCCTCTTGAACACCTCCAGGGATGGTGACTCCACCACCTCCCTGGGCAGCCTTTGGAATAGTTTAGTGAAGATCTTCTCTTCCCATTTTGTATGACTGTCTTGGTCTAACTTAAAGGTCCTATGGACCTTTGAAGAATGCCAAGGTGAATACCATGTGTTTGCTCTCAGAACTCTTCTTGAATATCACAAACTGTGTTGTTTAAGGCTCTTGGAGTACTACAGAGGGGCTAATGGCTACAGTGCAGGATATATAACTATCTTTGATACTGCTAATGGCGTAGCTAATTAATTATCCATTAACTAATGGAATAACTACTTAACAAATTAATAACACCATAAAATACTTTTGGATATCTTGAGCATAAAGAGTGCTACACTTAGTGTTTACTTCATCTTACTGTTTTTCATGGTTTACTGTTTTAACTGTAGTGTAAATCAAAATGGAAGTATTTTTCTGGTTTGTTACAGGTGGTAGAGTTATGAGGAACTGTATAGTTTAACATCTTTTACCAATGTAAGACTTCAGCAAGTAAAACACAAATTAGTAAAGAGAAGAAAACAGCAGTCCATTCACTACCTGATACCCTAAAAACTCCCTTCCCTGCTCTCCTGTAGGCCCCCTTCAGATACTGGAAGGCCACAATAAGGTCTGCTCAGAGCCTTTTTATCTCCAGACTGAATAACCCAAACTCTCTTAGCCGGTCTTCTTAGGAGAGGTGCTCCAGCCCTAATGAGATCTGACCTACATCTCCCTGGTGGTTTTTGGCTAACTCTCTGCATCTCTGAGACAGCACAATCTGGGCTTAGAAGATGACTATGGTGTTTTAAAATATAATTTTCCATATCTTGTGAGCATATCAACAGTATCGTGTGCAGAAGGTCTGCTTGCACTGCTTCTTGCATGTTCACAGCCTCTGTAGTACAGACTATCTGTAGGAGTGCATGCTGTAGTGCTAGCACACCCTACACCTACTAGAACTCTCTTTGCAAAGAGTCATGCTAAAGCCGTCATTTGTATTTTGTGGAACCCCAAGTTGACCAGATCAGGAGATTTAGCCCATCTATAATTTTATTTCTCACCTTTAGGTCTTGCTGCTCATGGTTATTAAAGAGTTTATTAATCCCTTTAACAGAGGTCAATCTCTAATGGCCATTTTTGCTGTCCTGCTGCCTTTCAATATGTCTTGGTGCAATGTAACCTTACTGTCAAATATGTAGATATGGCACACTGTTACTAATAGTGTCAATGAGACTTTATTAATTAGATTTGCCTAGTTTTAGAAGTGTAGACTAGTATTAATAAATAAATGGGGCCTTTTAATATTTATTCATCTTTTGCCTTTGTAAGCTTGCAAAAACCTGATCAAAACTCGTTATCTAGGACATCTCGATCAATTTAGTCTAATTTGAATAATGAAACTGTGATGGCAAATAATAAAGTGGACTTTTCAGCTTCAATGGTCATGGTGATTCCTTTCATATATCTCCTTTATTTTCTTCCCATACTCAGTGTAAAAGAAACCCCAACAAACTCTTTTCTTTAACTATTAGGACAATGCAGTGGGCTTCATTGCTCAGTAAGCCTGTTTTTTTCCCTCCTTCTATGTCAGGCTTCCCATGGGATGCAGTAGAGTTGTTGTTTTTTTTCAGATGATGTGTTTCTGCAGAAAAGGTGATTGTCAGCAGTAAGCAAACTACTGAGTCCAACAAAAAGCTGACACAGCTTTTTCCTGCTTTGACTTTATCTATCTTTCCCTCTCTATGTATTTACAGATTTTGGCTTTATGATCACATATTTTTTGTTTATAACCCACTGCTTGTGTGGTATTGGTGACTAGTAGAATATCATCAAGAAAGGGATCAAAATAGGGCTTCAAAACTGTTCACTGGGGTGTAGCATCAAAGATGACTTACATGTAGCCATATTTGAACGTGCACAAAATAATTGTATCATGTATGTTTACAAGATACCTCCTTATTTCCTGTGACAGAGGTTAGAAGCAGACACTCTGATCACTGTAAAACCATAGTGGTCAAAGAGAAGGTTTATTCTGTTGAATCTGAAGGTATCTGCCCCTGTCACAGCCCATATATGATTTATCTATCACACTCAATTCTGGTTCACAACTGACTGTTACACAAGGATTATTAATCTGATACAGCAGTTTACATTGCTGTGGGCTCTACTGATCCTTGACTATCTGACTGCACTAAGCACTGCCTGCTAGGACTCTGTGTGACACCCTCTGTTAAGTGTAGCAACAGTCATCCCTGGTGACTGCTGCTTTTTCTTGCATTATGGAGTTGCTGAAAACCTGCTTCACCCTGACAAATCCACCTTCACCTTGCATAAAGTGTTCCTTTTCAGACATTCCTGGTGCTGTGACCCAACTATGGGTTAATCTCATTCCTCCAGCTTTAGAAACTCAATGGGATGGCTCAAAACTTATGTCTTTGGACTTGTCCCAGTCGTTTTATGCTTCTGCCTGGAAGGTTAAACATGGTTTGGGGCATCTGAAGCAGAATCCTTTCTTCCTTCTGTGCCAACTTTTGTTGGCCATCAGGGCAATGCTGTTAGTGTGCAGTGACAGAAATGGCAGGAACAGGAACTGCCTGACAGATTCCACTCCTTTGGTAAGTTGAAAGAAAAATGTGTGGAACAAAAGCTGTTTGGAAGTGAACTAGAATCTTTCCGAGGCAATACTAAACTGTCACCTGCTTTTTCTTTTAAGAGAAGTTTATAACATTTGCCACGTGCAAAATCTCTTAGAATTTTGAACATTTAGAAAAAGATGTTCTCCAAGGTCACATAATTTCTATTCAAGATTTTGCTGTGCCATTTTGTTATTAGCAGTGTTATTTACTATAATGTCATGACTTCATACTAGATAACTCTACTCAAGGTGCAACATTTCCCCCCAAAGTTTTAAAAGGTGTTAGAGTGATGTGGCTGTGTAACCCATTTCTGTAAGTGTATGGCTGTAAAATTAAAATTTTTATTTTGGAGAGAATATTTTAATAATCATAATAAAATTAGGGAACTGATGATGCTCTAACATTACTTGATTACAAAGTAGTATTATTTCAAGTTGTATGTAACAGCTGCTCTGACTCCATAATGGAATCTGTTTCTTAATTTAGTTTTATTATTACTTTTTTTGTTACTGCTTCACTTGAATGTAACATTTTTTTTTATTCCTCCAAGACATTTTAGTTCAAATACTTACAGTGAATTGCATGGCATTTAACAACTCCAAGTGCCAGCTGCTGCACTTTGGCCACAACGACCCCATGCAGAACTACACGCCAGGGTCAGAGTGGCTGGAAAGCAGCCAGGCAGAAAGGGACCTGGGGGTACTGATTGACAGCCAGCTGAACATGAGCCAGTAGTGTGCCCAGGTGGCCAAGAAGGCAAATGGCATCCTGGCCTGCATCAAGAGTAGTGTGGCCACCAGGAGCAGGGAAGTCACTGTGCCCCTGTACTCTGCACTGGTTAGGACACACCTTGAGTCCTGTGTCTAGTTCTGGGCTCCTCAATTTAAGAAGGACATTGAGACTCTTGAACTTTTCCAGAGAAGGGCAGCGAGGCTGAGGAGAGGCCTTGAGCACAGCCCTATGAGGAGATGCTGAGGGAGCTGGGATTGTTTAGCCTGGAGAAGAGGAGGCTCAGGGGAGACCTTTTTGCTGTCTACAACTACCTGAAGGGAGGCCGTAGCCAGGTGGGAGTTGGTCTCTTCTCCCAGGCAATCAGCACCAGAACAAGAGGACACAGTTTCAAGCTGTGCCAGGGGAAGGCTGGAGGTGAGGAGAAAGTTCTTCACAGACTGTTGTTAGCTTATGGAATGTGTTACCCATGGAAATGGTGGAGTCCTCATCCCTGGAGGTGTTCAATAAAGGATTGGATATGGCACTTGAAGCCATGGTTTAGTTGTCATGAGGTGTTAAGTATTGGGAAAAGGTTGGACTTGATGATCGCTGAGGTCTTTTCCAGCCTGGCTGATTCTGTGATGATAATTCCGACCTGTAATTATTCCCTGCTTTTAAAAATAAAATGAATGACAAATGTGTAGGTCCTCACATGACACATTAGATATATTTAATTGCATCTATTGTCTTATTTTTATTTCTGTTTTGCTCACAGACAGCCTTTTGATTGATTACCAGTTTACCTTCAGCTTATTACAAGAAGATGACCGCCATCACACTGCCATAAACTTCATAGCAAACCCAGAACAGGTAAGAAAACGTTACGAACTGCAGACCAGTTTTGGAGAGCCATGGTTAAGATTTCTGTTGTAATTAAATGAAAAGTTAAAGAGCCCATAAGGTACTAGAGATATTTCAAATATTTTGGAGAACTAAAAATTCTTCCACTGCATCTGTTGAGAAAGCTTTCTAAATTGCAGATGCACTTGTGAGCAACTAATGGTTCTAGTTTAATTTTAGTGTCAATTTTAGTGTTGGATGATAGGTTGGACATGATGATCTTGAAGGTCTCTTCCAACCTGGTCTGGTCTATTCCATTCCATTCCATTCCATTCCTCAAAGAAGCCTGCTATAGTTTTATGCTTACTTGTACCCTGCTTTTACTGAAGCAAAAGAGATTGCTGTTGGCTCTGAATTGTTATATTTGTATTTGTGTTTAAAATTAAATGTGGAAGATGATTAAAAGGCTATAGTCAGTTACATTAAATTAGTTATATTCAGTACCTTCTGATCTATATTGTTAACTTACCTTTTTTTTTCCCTTTAAATCTAGTCAAATAAAAATTTGGATATATCAATCAATGCATCAAACAACTTCAACCTCAATATTACATGGTCTATTGGCTCTACAGGTGAGAATGAATTTTGGTATGATGACTTTCTTTCCATTTGATTTCATGGTCCTTTAAGCTATTTTAACCTGATTGTCTTTTTGTTGCTAATTTTGCTAATAAAACTTTACCAAATGTATTCTTTTGCCATTATCATTATGCCATTATTAATTATATTATTTAAACCTCAGATGATAATTTGCAATCTGAACAAAGCTTCATTAATATGTTAACTTCCTCTTCTATTCAATTAAAATTACTTTGGTAGGAAAAGCTTGTAGTCTATTTAAATTTTTTAAATGAGGGTGTTATGAAATGCTGTGATTTTAATTAAGATAAATTGCTTCCTTAACTACTGCAGAGACTGAGATTTTATTTCTTTGTTTCAGTGTTCAAGCTAAAAATTTAATTATTAACCTTAACATTGATATCAAACAATAAAGTTCTTCTGTGTATGCTGATAAAAGGAGCTGCTTATCTATTTTCCTCCAACTTTGAACCTCATTACTCTCTTTTTTTTTTGTTTTAAGAAGGAAGAAAAGCTTTATTTAGGCAGTTTCCCTGCACTGGTCTATTGACTTTCTGAAAACACATCCAAGGAGAAGCATGATGCTTAAAATGAAACCCTACTGGAAAAAAAACCAACAGAGCAAAACCAAAACCAAACTAAAGAAGGTTCAGTTTGTCTGACAAACTCATGAATTCCTTCATCAATATAATTCTGAACATACCATAGTTATTCAATAGAATTTATTCCTTTAAGTTATCACAGTTACCCATATATTTGCATTATTGAAACTTTGTTGTGTTATTGAAACCTTGATGAGCAATTAAAAATCTCCAGAAATAATATAAAATGCAGACAAATTCACTTTCAAGCTTTATTAACCAATGGGTTTTTGTTGAAATGAAATGTATATTCCTGGAGGAAAAATATTACCCTTTTAGATGAACAATACCAACTTTCTTCCAAGATCTATGCAACTTCTGTCACTTTTATGATTCATAGAATCATAGAATCTGTAAGGTTGGAAAAGACCTCAGAAATCACTCAACAGCT
Source organism: Dryobates pubescens (assembly GCF_014839835.1). NCBI lineage: Eukaryota > Metazoa > Chordata > Aves > Piciformes > Picidae > Dryobates > Dryobates pubescens. The sequence goes on along the minus strand of NC_071619.1, from coordinate 5,152,959 downwards.
CATGACTAACTAAACCATGGCTTCAAGTGCCACATCCAATCCCTTTTTGAACACCTCCAGGCATGGTGACTCCACCACCTCCCTGGGCAGCACATTCTAATGGCAAATTACTCTCTCAATGAAGAACTTTCTCCTCATCTCCAGCCTAAACTTCCCCTGGCACAGCTTGAGACTGTGTCCTCTTGTTCTGGTGCTGGTTGCCTGGGAGAAGAGACCAACCCTCACCTAGATAAAACCACCTTTCAGGTAGTTGTAGAGAGCAATGAGGTCTCCCCTGAGCCTCCTCTTCTCCAGGCTAAACAACCCCAGCTCCCTCAGCCTCTCCTCACAGTGCTTGTGCTCCAGACCTCTCCCCAGCCTCATTGCCCTTCTCTGGACATGTTCAAGTGTCTCAATATCCTTCTTAAATTGAGGGGCTCATAATCTTATGAGACCAGAGATTCTGTGACTTCTCAGTATATGAAACATACCCATTGTGCCACATAAACTGTATAATGAGTTGCTAAAATTGTAGAATGAGTAGAGCAAAAGTCATTAAAGAGTGTGGAAATTCTCCTTTGCACCTTCAACAATGAATATTATTCGTGTATATATGTGTGTATATATATGTGTGTGTGTGTATATGTACATAAACATGGCTTGTTTTTTTCTAGCTGGCACAATATCTGGAGAAGAGATTCCTGTTGTTTCTAAGGCTAACATTAAGGAATACAGGGACAGCTTTTCCTGTGAAAAATTTAACTTTCGGAGCAACCCAAACATCACTTTCTATGTCTATGTCAGCAATTTCTCCTGGCCAATTAAAATACAGGTTAGTATGACTGTTTTGTGCTTATGGAGGTATTGCCATCACAGCTTTACATTGAATTTCATGTTTGCATGCATACAGAAAGTATACAAACAGCATTATCTGCGTGCTCTGCTTTTGGTGTATACAAATTATATTATGATGCTTTTGCTTTCAGTAGTGAATGAGACTTCAAACTGTTGACTTTAAAATTTGAAGTTAGAATTATTGAAGAGAAATATTTATTTGTAATATCTTCAGGAGAAGCAACATGCAGCAGTATGGGTTCAGTTACTGATATGCAGTGGGGAACTCTCCTAGATGGTTTGTATAGTAGTTTCTTGAATTAGCCATTGTTATTGGCCTTTCTGTGATTATTAGTGCTCTGTATTCTAGTGCAGGGTTTTGGATGTCATGGAACTTGGCCTGTACATAAATGCTCTTTGGACACTGAACTATTTGCACCATAGTCATTTCCACTGATGCAGTCATGCTGCACTGGCCAGGTCATGATGGTTAAAAATGTAGTGATATGTTAACTCACCACTGCAGGCTTCTCTGTAATCTGTTAGAGCTAAGTAAATTACTGTGGCTTCCTTCAGAGGAATAAGTAAGATATCAACATGAAATTTGGCATTTCTTTTACACAGTAAGCTTGTTAAGAACTCAGTAATTCAGCAGATCCAGTAATTTTTAAACACAATCTGAATTCCAGTCTCCCATTTTTATATTATTCATTGTGTCTTGTCAAAATATATTATATAAGGAATGAGTTCCTAAGGAAGGAACTTGCAACTGATACTGATATGTTATTGATATGCATTTCACCACAATCCTCTTATGGTAGCACTGAGCCCAAGATTACGTGTGTCTCTCATTAGGAAGGTTTGGGTGTTGAAGCTGGAGTTACTGCTCTTATCATTTCACTTTCTATAGAAGGACAGCAGTCCCCATTGTACAAGACATTTCACACAGGATCATTCAGGTTGATTGGAAAAGACACTCAGGATCACCAAGTCCAGCCAACAACCCTGCTCTACAAGGTTCACCCCTAAAGCATATCCCCAAGCACCACATCCAAACAATCTTTAAATGCATTAAGGATTGGTGACTCAATCACCTCCCTGGGCAGCTCATTCCAATGCCTGACCACTCTTTCCCTGAAAAAAATATTCCTAATGTCCAGTCTAAACCTAGCCAGTCACAGCTTGAGGCTATTCCCTCTTGTTCTAGCACTAATCACCTGCAAGAAGAGACCAGCACCAGCCTCTCTAAAACATCCTTTTCAGGTAGAGAGCAATGAGGTCTCTCCTCAGCCTCCTCTTTTCCAAACTAAACATCCCCAGCTCCTTCAGTCACTCTTCATAAGATTTATTCTCCAAGCCCTTCATCAGCTTTGTTGCCCTCCACTGCACTCACTCCAGTAGCTCCACATCTCTCTTTCATTGAGGTGCCCAAAACTGGACACAATACTCAAGGTGTGGCCTCACCAGAGCTGTGTACAATTCTGTTTCATTTTCAGTCAAATTCATCTGTATTATCTCTATTTTTGCATTCAGTTATCTTCAAGATTTTCATGACTACAAGGAAAAACTGTGCATCCCAGCAGGTGATTGTTTATTAGGATCAATGGCTCACAGTTGCTTCCTCAAGTTCTTTTATTATGCATCTTACCTATTCAGCAAGCTTGGAGGTTTTTTCCCTAAATCTTAATAAATCCCTGGTGATTCTAACACAAAATAGCCTCTTTTAAAATATGATTGCCTGGCTTTGAAAAAAAGGATATGTGATGGTTGTGCATATAGAACAATTTCCTAAAGATGAACTGGGCTGTGATAACTCTTCTCTACCCAGTGACCCATTTTATTTCTGTGACTGGTGATATTAATGACCCTGGAAGACAAGTTCTTCAGCACAGGATAGGAGTGAATTGCTTGCCAGCCATTGAAACTACATGGGAATTTTTCAGTTTCAGATAAAGTCCTGCTCTCTTTATGAAATTATGCTTTAGGTTCCCATTAGTCAGCACCTTCCTTTTGTCCATAATGGATACAGGCACATTGCTGGGTGCTCAGTCAATAAGAGAGCTCTGCAACCCTCTGGGGAAAACACCGTGTCTGAACTTCATGACACTAAAAGCATTTTATTTAGCTATAAGATCTCTTCTTCCTCAACATCAAAGGAAAGGCAGAAATGTGACACAGTTGCATAAGAGGTCATTAGAAAGATGGTGATATAGGACATTTCCAGCTTAGAGCTGTTTCCACAAATAGACCTGTTACTGGGTGTAACATGGACAGCTGCTGGTTTTTCTCAGAAGAACATAGTAGTTGTATGCTGGGACACGAATGCCTGGTATTCTCCTGTTGAATGATTGGAGGAGTTTTATACCATGCTTTTTCTTCATATTCTGTAACAGAGTAAACTGGAAAGTAAGGATGAATTTAGACCCTTAAGCTGAGCTATTCCAGACTTTCATAGGCGACAGTAGTTAAGACACCTTTACAGAGGAATTCTGTATAAAGTATCTGTGTTATAAGAGGGTTCAAATGGACTTTATTTATCATCCAGACATACTGTCCCTTTGTTTGACTGACTCTTTGACAATTCCAGCCCTTTAGGTGTACCATGTCTCATTTAGCTGTTTAAACAGGGGCTCACTGAAAAAATGCTGTTGTTAAATAGGCTGGATTTCTGAACAGAGTATGTGGCAAAGCCCCATAACTTGTTTCTGCTCATTTTTATTCTATTTTGAGAGTAGATCTAATTCAGATTCTGCTGGTAATGGAATTTGAAGGCTGTAACATTTATTGAAAAGCAGTAACTCAGACTGTAGCCAACACCTCAAATAATGGTCAGTGGTCCCTGAAGTAGTAAGCAATCATAAAGCCTGGGCTTCTGACAGCTATGCAAATATTAATAAAAGCAGTAACAATGTGTTCTTCAGTTTCAGGAAACTAATTTTATGGCAAGGGAATTTTGTCATTGAAGCTGGCTAGAGATGTCTTCCCTTCTTTTTTCTTCCATAATTTTCCCCCCTATGTTCTAAAAAGTAGCAAGTGCATATGAAACAAGCAAATACCCTTAAAATGCTGTCCTGGCTGGCTGGTTGATGTGCTCTGTCCCAAAGGACAGCAATAGCATTCCCACTTCCAGAGCTACTTTTATACACCTATATCTCTTTATAAGTGTCAAACTTACAATTCTAATCTCAACTTGTGCCCGAGAAGCAAAATTTTCTAGCAGTTTTAAAGCTGCTGGAGATGATAACAACAACTGTTCTGCTAGTTATTCCTCTTCCTCCCTAAAAAAAAAGTAAATGAAAGATTCATGAGTTTCTGAGTTTTAATTTGGAGGGTCAGTTTAAATGATAAGGATGAGGCACTTGGTGCCATGGTTTAGATGGTGTTGGGTGATAGGTTGGACTCAATGAGCTCAAAGGTCTTTTCCAACCTGGTTAATTCTGTATTCTGTGTTCTATTCTGCTTAACCTCAGTAGCAAAATACTGCCTGGCAAAATTATGTTTGTTTGTAATGAGAAAAAAAAATAATTGTTATTTATTTTTGATTACAGAATACTTAATCTAACATATTTCCACAGCATAGAACAATTATTGCTAAGGTGAAGTTAAACATGGTGTTAGAGTACAAGTAGGATGCTCAACTGTGTTGGAAAAAAGGTATTTCATTATTCTTAAACAAGCCTACTGCAAGCTTTAGAGCATATTGTTGCATTCTTCTGTTGGTTCTGAGGAAAACTGTCTCTGGCACCCTGCATTAGTTTGCATGCCAGAACAGAATAATGAATTACGGTGAAGATTTACATTTTATTTGTATGCAGCACAACAAATAATCAAAACTACCTCATATATAAACTTTCAGGGGGTTGCACCTTTTTGTTGTTGTTTTTATTTGTTTATTGTGATGGGGTTTTCTTTGTTTTATTGTTTATTTGGTTTGTTTTTTTTTTTTTTAAGGGGAAACCAGTATTCTTTCAGTTTACTGGCTCCTGTTTCAGAATTGATTTTCTTTCCCCTGTTAATAGCCTGCCCATAGCAACTGAAGGAGGAGTGTAATGTAAATCAAGAAACATATCTACCCTTGTAATAAAATTTACTGTGTAGCATAATTTATTTCAGCCTTGTTGTTGTTGTTGTTGTTTTAGAGTTCATTTTGAATTTTTAACATTCATGAATAACTTATATGTTGTAAAAGCTCCAAGAGGCAAAACTCGTCAGCTGCTGCAATTAGAAGTTACAGCAGTAGCACAAACCTAATTACTGAATTAAGTTTAGTAATTTAGTATCAGAGATTCTAGTATGAAAGACCTTTCCAAATTTGCAAAGGTCATGATTCTGGAATCTTTGATTGGAAAATGTGTACTTGTCCACATGTAGCTGTGCTTGTACAGAGCCTCCTCCCATCGGTGACTGCATTCCTAAACCTAATCTCTGTGATTTATGGTGAATGATTCAGTTTCTAAGTGCCTTAATGGTTTTCCTAGAAGCTGCTGAGTAACTGCATATAGCTATGTGTGAAGACACTGTAGTTCTTGAAACACTGAACATGTATACATGATGATTGGGATACATTAGCTTACAAAATGACTTTGATGTTTTCTTATAGTAAATATAAAATCACTCTTAAAAAGAGGTTTGAAAGTAGTCTACCAAGTCCAAAAACCTGGGAAATCCACCAAAGTGCCATTTAGTTACAATTCTGCAAGGGGCATAAATTTCTTCAAGAACAGAAAAAACAAACATTTACAATTTGATTTACCTATCTGGCTATGGCAGAGTGAAACCAGCAAGAGAATGAGGGGACACAGTCTCAAGTTGTGCCACGGGAGGTTCAGGCTGGATATTAGGAAGAAGTTCTTCACAGAGAGAGTGATTTGCCATTGGAATGTGCTGCCCAGGGAGGTGGTGGAGTCACTGTCCCTGGAGATCAAGAAAAGCCTGGAGGAGGCATTTAGTGCCATGGTCTAGTTGATTGAGTAGGGCTGGGTGATAGGTTGGACTGGATGATCTTGGAGTTCTCTTCCAACCTGGTTGATTCTATGATTCTATATCTTGCGTAGGAATGTTTTCTCTATCTCATTCAAGTACCTGAAAAGATGTTTTAAATGTTTCTCAGTTCAATGTAAATGGAATTTTTGTTCTAGAGTTATTAAAAAAACCCCAAACCCAACCAACTCCACCATTTGAAGGAAATCAAAGTTGTTTTAAAATGGAAATCTGTTAGCAGCATAGAAAAAAAGATTAATTTCTTTTGGTAGTAGATGCTAAAACTAAACTCCATTCTGTTTTTCCACACATTGAATACCATTATTAAAAATTGTGTGCCATAGTTGCATTTTTACAGGTATATATGTTACATGTACATGAAGTAGTTGAAAATTACTACCCAAATGTGGCCTCTTACAGTAATTATGTTTACCTTTTTTCTTTTGGAGGTAATCAGATATAATACCATGAACCTACTGGTTCTTGACTTGGAAAACTGATCATAGAATCATAGAATCAGTAAGGTTGGAAAAGACCTCAAAGATCATCAAGTCCAACCTGTCACCCAACACCTCATGACAACTAAACCATGGCTTCAAGTGCCATGTCCAATCCCTTTTTGAACACCTCCAGGGACAGTGACTCCACCACCTCCCTGGGCAGCACATTCCAATGGTAAACAACTCTCTCTGTGAAGAACTTTTTCCTTACCTCGAGTCTAAGCTTCCCCTGGCACAGCTTGAGACTGTGTCCTCTTGTTCTGATGCTGGTTGCCTGGGAGAAGAGACCAATCCCCTCCTGGCTACCACCTCCCTTCAGGTAGCTGTAGACATCAATAAGGTCTGCCCGAGCCTCCTCTTCTCCAGGCTAAGCAACCCCAGCTCCCTCAGCCTCTCCTCACAGGGCTTGTGCTCGAGGCCTGTCACCAGCTTTTCTGCCTGTATGATCTGTAATATCTAGTATTTATTTCCTTGTGGTAGCAAGGACAATTGTATGGCTTAGTATGTCCAATGTAGCAGTTTTCAACATGCTTCCCATGAATCCTGAAGTACTGCTAAAATGAGGTAGTGTTTTCTGATGGTCAGGTTATACTTTTTCCTCTAACAAATAACAATAGAGCTGCTCACTTTTGTCTTAAAATATACTGGCACAAGGTTGCCAGTCTTGGTGTGCCAACTTCTGAACCACCCCAGTAAATGTAAGTGTGAAATTTATTACTTTCCATGGTACATTTCTTTTTACAATCACCTTAGAAAAGGTTTAATGTGAGCCACCAGAATATCTGTAAATATTTAACTTAGTTGATATATTTCTCAGAAAGGAGAAGCACTGTTAATAGTTCAGATGATCATTTAAGGGAACCAAACCACCTAATTAAGAGATAATTAGTCCTCAATGATGTATAGTTTCAATTGGTGTGTAATTTGAATGTCTGAGATAAGAACTCCTGTAGCTGATGTGCCAGTTGTGTAAGGTTTTCTTGTTCAGGCAGACCAAGGCATCACCTACTAGTGGTTGTATTACATGATAGAGATGTATAGATATGGTATTTGCTAATAAAAATTATCTCCCTGTGATGTTTAGCAAGTAGATACTGAGATTTTTTTTTTTTGTCATTTCCATTTCCCTTATCTACTTAATTAAGGAAATTGCAGTTAGAACATTTAGAATGAAACAGAAAATATTGCTCAAAGATAGGTCTTATTTGTTCAGGACTTTTGATTAGCTATAGGGAAATAAATCAATTATTTGGCTTGGGATTTGGGGAGGGACTATATGACAGGGTATAGAAAGGAATTTTTTTAATAGTAAGAAAAAAACCCTCTTCAAAGATTAAGATTCTCCCTGAAGAAAATATCCATGCCTTGTTGAACTGTAAAAGCCTTTAAAGGTCACACACAGTGACTTGCACACAGTCAGAATAATTTGAAAGTAAATGTCTGGCTCATAGGGAATCAGAATGGAAATAGGAAGATAGTTGTAGGGAGTAGATATTTTCATCCTATTTCTCATGACTGTCCATTCTAGAAACATTAGTTACCCTCTCTAGCCAGGATTGTGTAGATAAATGTGGACAACATGCAGGATTTTTGTTTACATTTGCACATGTGCCAAACTGTACCACATCTATGTTTTTCAACATTTCATAATAACCAAATGTCAGTGGCCTAAATTCCACATTAAACTTCCCATGTGAAGTGTTTCTGAAAGAGACTTCTCAGGAGCCCCCCATCTGCTAAGTAGTGATGACAATCTTGTCAGCTTCACCAACATGATCACTTCTGAGGTGTTACTGTTGCAGTATTTCTTTTCTCTTTCTTTTTGCAAGTAAAAGGATTAATCTTTTAATGGTCCTGTGGAGAAGGTATTACTTTCTGTGATGAAACAGCAAAATGAAAATACTAGTTGGTAAGACTCCAGGATTTTCAAAACCAGAGCAAATCCTTGATTCCTCATGGATTAATGAATGCCTATAGGGAGTATCACAGTACATTAGAGGTTGGAAGTGACCTTCAGAGATCACTGGGTCCAACCTCTGTGCCAAAGCAGGATCACTTAGGGTGGTCCACACAGGAATGCACCCAGGTGGGTTTTGAAAGTCTCCTTTTCTATGAGGTTATTACGGGAGACAGTATCAAAAGCCTTACTGAAGTCAAGGTAGATGACATCCACTGCTCTTCCCTCATCTACCCATTAGCTATTATCAGGTATTATTATCAGAAAGCTAATTGCATGCATTGTGAAGAAACATAAACTGTCACCACAAAACTTCTTGAGGTGAAAACTTCAGGGAGGTGGTGGAGTCACCATCCCTGGAGGTGTTCAATAAAAGGATTGGATGTGGCACTTGAAGCCATGGTTTAGTTGTCATGAGGTGTTAGGTATTAGGTAACAGGTTGGACTTGATGATCTCTGAGATCTTTTCCAACCTGGTTGATTCTGTGATTTCCCACCCCACCCCCCGCTTCAGGGAGGCAGTAGAATCACCTATCAGATGCAGATAGCCAGCTAAGTTTATTAAACAAGAGGGTGGAGAGCTTGCAGACCATCTGCTTTTCTAAAAATCTGCCTTCAAGTGCATTAGTTACTTGTCATTGCTTTTTCATGTAAGCCCTTGATTTCATTGCTACCTTGGTGTTATGTCTCATCAATGATAAATCCAGAAGGGGCTGTTGCAATCATGTAATCTGGAATGAGACACAAACGAAAGCATAGGCTTTCACAAATGAATTGCTGTTTGAACTAGCCCATATATTTTAACTTTTTTTTTTAAATGCTCCAGTCATGCCTTAAGTCTTTCCAGAAATGGGATACACACTCGACTCCTACTGAAATGTTCTGAATGTTAATTATTGCCCTTGTTTAATAACGTGTGAGTCAGGCTGCATGTAGCTTTCCACAGGCCAGTGTTGAAATACAGTTTTATGCTAGAAAGGGCAACTTCCTCCTGTGGAGGATGGATTGTTGAAAACAATTTACCATGTACCCCAGCACCTTTTCTTCAGCTGTTCTCCAGTCTTACTGTCATTCTTGTGGCTTTTCTCTGAACCCTCCAGTATTTCAGTATCCTTTGGGAATTATGGATGCTAGAAATGGATATGCTTTTCCAAGCATGATTGCATCTGTTTCAGATACAGAGTTAATGACGTGCTTGAGGTGGCAGAAAAAGGGTGCTGCTATTCAGTAGCTCCTCCATGGGCTATGCTGTGCCACTAAAGGAAGCAGAGGAACCTTGGCACCACCTTTCCTGCTTTTTGTTCTTGTGATTCCAGTGCACACTTTTTTCTCCCTACATTCTGTATTTTCCTCTGTACCTCTGGGGTTACCATAACCCTTTCATCACAGCGCTGGGAATGTAATGATTATGTACCATAAACCGAAATATTTTTCAGCACCACTGAGTCCAGAATAGCATCCTTGAGAATGATCCTCACTCTTTGATTCCACATTTATACTATCAAAGGCACTTTTTATTACTTTTACCTTCCCTTTATCCTTCTGAAAAATGGCTTGGTAAAAGTGACCTATTATTTTCACTTTCTTCCCTCAGCATGCCAAATAAAAATATATTAATAGTGATATTGTTTTCTTGCCAGTTATTGACAAAAGCTTTAAATAACACTGGACAACAAAGACCTGAGAATCTCGCCGTGCCTTGCATTAGAAACTGGTTTGTACAAATGTGACTCTGTTTGCAATTACATTTCACATTACTTAAAGTTCAAGAGGTGCCAAGTTAGAATAGAATAGAATAAACCAGGTTGGAAGAGACCTTCAAGATCATCATGTCCAACCTATCATCCAACACCACCTAATCAACTAAACCATGCAACCAAGCACCCTATCAAGTCTCCTCCTGAACACCTCCAGTGATGGTGACTCCACCACCTCCTCAGGCAGCCCATTCCAATGGGCAATCACTCTGTCTGTTATATTTGTATTATTCTTGTATCTCAAAGTGCTGCTTTTGCCAGGAGGTTTGATGCAGTTTCTTTGTATGTGTAGATATCAAGGTGTGGAAGCCGTGTCATTTGTGTTGTATTGCATGCATGTAGGCATGCGTTGGAGAGTAGTCATCTGTGAAAACATCTGAGAGCTGTTGGTTATAGAATACTTGAACACATTTCTTTTTAAAGTTGATGGGCCTACAAGAAAGCTGGGAAGGGACTTTATAGAGTGTCAGGTAATGATAGGACTAGGGGGAATGGAACAAAACTAGAAATGGGTAGATTCAGATTGGATGTTAGGAAGAAGTTTTTCACCATGAGTCTGGTGAGAGACTGGAACACCTGGGGAGGTGGTGGAAGCTTCATCCCTGGAGGTTTTTAAGGCCAAGCTGGATGTGGCCAGGCAGGGAAGTAGGAACCAGATGATCCTTGAGGCTCTTGGTTGCATGGTTTCGTTGATTAGGTGGTGTTGGATGATAGGTTGGACACGATGATCTTGAAGGCCTCTTCCAACCTGGTCTGGTCTGGTCTGGTCTGGTCTATTCTATTCTATCCCTTCCAACCCTAACAATTCTATGATTAAAAATGAATTTTTAGGGCAATATGCTTTGCAAATTTCACTTTTTTATTCCTACCGTATTATTTTTCTCTTACTTGAACTATATTCATAGTTCTAATCTTTAGTTGTTACTTCTAGGGACCATACCTTACACAAAATGGGGGAAGGTGAATCTTCTGCCTTTCTTTCCTTCTTTTTTTTTTCTTCTTCTTGTTTCATGATGTCCTCATTTTACTTTCTAGTCTTTCCCTTTTATTATTATCCTTCACTATGACAAGAAAAATATGCCAGACTGACATTGTTACAGATTGCAGTCTTGTTAAAATTGCCATATTAACTAGCAGTCCAGGTAGTGAAAAACCATTCAAGCTGTCAGATATTCTCAGATGAGTGAAATAAAAGCTGTTTGTATGTATATAGAATCATCATTACTTCTTTGTCTCGTAATACCATCTTTGTGCAGGCATTGAATTGTTTTCATCTAAGGTAATTTTATCTTTGTTTTATTCCCAGTGGTGGTGTCTGAGAAATTCTCTGCTGTGTACAAATGAGACTTTTCAGAGAAATGACTAATTTTCACTGATAATAAAGGTTTTGTATTAATTATCTCTAATGGAAGTGTTTCATAGTGAGTTTCTACATCAAATTGATATAGCACAAAATTCTCTTGCTGTGGATGCAAAAGTCTGGGAAATACAGAATAGTATATCTTATAAAAACCTCTGAAGGACTCCAGTCCAACCTCCTGCTCAGAGCAGAGCCAACTTCAAAGTTAGATCTGACTGCTCAGATCCTTGTCCAGTCAATTTGTGTTCCTTGTCTTCTCATCTTGTAGTTTGTCCATTCTATCAAATCCCCTTTCTGTGTACCTCTGAGAAGACACTATTGTCTTTACAACTACCTGAAGGGAGGTTGTAGACAGGCAGGGCTGGTCTCTTTTCCCAGGCAGCCAGCACTGGAACAAGAGGACACAGCCTCAAGCTGTGCCAGGGGAGGTTTAGAGTGGATGTTAGGAAGAAATTCTTCATAGAAAGAGAGATTGCCCATTAAAATGTGCTGCCCGGGGAGGTGGTGGAGTCACCATCACTGGAGGTGTTTAGGAGGAGACTAGATGGGGTGCTTGGTGCCATGGTTTAGTTTATTAGATAGTGTTGGATGCAATGATCTTGAAGGTGTCTTCCAACCTGGTCTGGTCTGGTCTGGTCTGGTCTATTCTATTCTATTCTATGGTTGGATATGGAAATAGGATTCCCTCTTTACCATCTCCTTCAGACATTCAAAGTTAATGACTTACTACTATGTAGTAAAATGTGAGCTGAGTGAATTTACAGAAGATACTAAAAGATACTAAAATCAGTCCCAGGAATTCAGTGCAATTCAGTGCATTCTCCCTGGCAGCCCTTTCAGCCCCAAGGATTGAAAAATAATGAAAATGGTTATAAATCTTGAGGTCATTATTTAAAATAGTAAGTAGTATAATGTAAATGCAAGATAGTTTATTTTGGTGTTTATCCAGCTGCTAGACCTTTTGAGCTCAGTATTTATGTCTGCCTTCTTGAGGAAAAAAACAAAGATTGCTACTCAACTGGCCTCTGGATAGCCTGCTAAAAGAGAATGAGATGCAGCTTTTGTAGACACTAATTCTAATCATCATAAAAACAACATGTGTGAACAATATTTTCTAGGATAAATATTTCATATTTTAACCTGCCAGATTCTAATTTTTTCCTCTTTTGGAGTTGCAGTCCCAGTGAGTGGCTTCTTGGCTTCTTGCAGGACCATAAATTGCTCATTATGCCTTCATAGGTGAATTAACATATAGTTGTAGAAAGTGATATGATCAGATGTTTCTCTCAAAACAACACCTGGGAAACTGGTAACACTTAACTGTGGAGGGAATATTTACTGCTTGTAGTTGCAATCCACATCTATTGTACAGAGCATAACATATGAAGTGACTTTCCAGTTTAATCTTTCTTTTCAACTACTACCTTTCCTCTATAGCATAATCATTGTCCTCATTAAAATCTAGGTTGTTCCCCCCCACTCCCCCTCTTCTGGCACATGGGTTTTTTTAAAATATGCATTCTTGTACTGAAGATTTGAAGAGTGCCTTGTGTATACACATCAGAGACTGGAAGGATGAAGTAGCAGCAAGGGTAAAAAGGGAGAAATAGCATTGTGGTGGGTTGGATTGCCCCCCCCCGCCCCCATTAACTTTGCCAGACCAGCTCAGCTGCAAGCAAATGAAAGCTGTATTTACAGGCAAAACTACAATCTACAATGGAATGCAATGAATAGGTACAAAATATTCAGGATTTACAATATTTACAGGTATTTAGATGAGGGAAGCTGTCACTCTGCACACACCACCCCCAGACCCTCCCCTTCCCCCCAAAAGGGAGAAAGGAGCAGAGAAAAGCTGCTGTTAGACTTAACCAAAACAGTGCAGCCAAGGTCAAGCAGAAGCAGATTAGTATTCTCTCCAGAGCAACAAAGTGAGAAGAGATGAGAAGCCCCAAATTGTTTTGGTACAACTAGTCTTATGGTAGAGATATCTCCAATGAAATTGTTTAGAATTCTCTCTGTTTTCCTTTTTCACTCCCAATAGTGATTTATTCACATTTTTCTCCTTTTCTGCTCATGATCTGTGAAAAAAATTTTAAAGGCTTAGCCTAAAACTACCACAAGTGTAAAGCAGCATTTAAACTGAGATATGAGGTTGGCAGCCTTACAAGTTTTTATTGCTACTCTTACACTTTGCAAGGTTGGTGGTGAGATGTCAGTGGAGAAAGTATTCCTAACATGCATACCCAAAGGGTTTAAAAGGAACTTTCAGGCTGTCCTTTCACACTGGGGATGTGTTCTTGCAAGACTCATTAAGGTGAGTGTGTTGTAACTGTATCACCTCATCCATGCCAAAGGGAAGGCACATGGTGGTAGTCATTGTAGAATAAAATGGAAGAGAAGAGAATTAGCCAGGTTGGAAAAGACCTTTGAGATCATCCAGTCCAACCTATCACCCAACATCATCTAATCAACTAAACCATGGCACCAAGTGCCTCATCCAGTCTCCTTTTAAACACCTACAGTGACAGTGACTCCACCACCTCCCTGGGCAACCCATCCTAATGGCTAATCTCTCTTTCTGTGAAGCACTTCTTCCTAACACCCAGCCTAAACCTCCCGTGGCACAGCTTGAGACTGTGTCCTCTTGTTCTGGTGTGGTTGCCTGGGAGAACAGACCAACCTCTGCCTGTCTACAACCTCTCTTCAGGTAGTTGTAGAGAGCAAGAAGGTCTCCCCTGAGCCTCCTCTTCTCCAGGTTAAGCAACCCCAGCTCCCTCAGCCTCTCCTCATAGGGCTGTGCTCCAAACCCCTCCCCAGCTTTGTTGCTCTTCTCTGGACACCTTCCAGCAAGTCAACATCTTTCCTAAACTGAGGGGCCCAGAACTGGACACAGGACTCAAGGTGTGTCCTAACCAGTGCTGAGTACAGGGGCAGAATGACATTCCTGCTCCTGCTGGCCACACTGTTCCTGACACAGGCCAGGATGCCATTGACCTTCTTGGCCACCTGGGCACACTGCTGGCTCCTGTTCAGCCTACTATCAACCAGTACCCCCAGCTCTTCAGTGAGGATTTAACAAAAGATGGGTGTTCTGCTCATTGTGACAGGTGTATTGGTACTCTCATGGTTGCATCCTGTGTGCATCAGCAAGAGTGGATTTTTTTCTTTAGCTGTTGCTTTCTCTTTTGGCATTAGAAATGGTCAAAAGCCTTTGAATTTGCATCATACCTGTGTGAACTACTGAAAGCTGGTAATGCTTTTTTATTTTGTGGTAAAACAATTTCACTGATTAGTTGGTGGCATTTTTTTTTGTTTGCTTTTGTTCATTTCCCCTTTCCTAATATCTCATAATTCATACTCTGTGGGCATCAACCACAGAAATTCCTTTGTTTCGAAAATCCTTTTTGAAGCTTCATTCCTCTGTGGTAAAGCTGGTGTTGGTAACAATCAATTGCAGCTTTATTATTTGCAAAGTAATTAATTCACTGTCCAGTTCTAACTAGATGAGGCATCCCGAGGAGCTGAGAAAGCTACACTTACCTGTTGTGCTTGGACCTTGGCTTTGTTTCATTGTAAAGACTGATGATTATCTCTTTATGTCTACTTCCTTTGAATTTTATTTAGAGTTCATATAAGCAAAGGGCTACTTGAAAAGATCATGCCCATGGATATAATCACCCCATTCTTTTGACAATCCTTTGTCTTATCTGCTTTTATTTTGGCTCTTCTTATGAAGTGGACATATTTAAACAATGTGTTCATCTTCCATGTTTATTCTGAGCTGACCACTGTCTCACATTATGTGTTTAAAGTAAGTTTGGAAAGGAAGCATAGAGTAAATTTCCAGTCGTTGGGTTTTATGCATACTAAGTATTGTTCTACCCAAGATATTATTAATATTTTCATTAAAATTATTTTTTTACTTATTTTTTGCTAACTGCTGAAGTATATGGTTGCTTAGACAAAGCAATGAGCTACATCTTAAGTACTGTGTCCAGTTCTGGGCCCCTCAGTTTAAGAAGGACATCAAGAGACTTGAACATGTCCAGAGAAGGGCAACGAGACTGGGGAGAGGCCTTGATCACAGCCCTGTGAGGAGAGGCTGAGGGAGCTGGGGTTGTTTAGCCTGGAGAAGAGGAGGCTCAGGGGGAGACCTTATTGCTGTCTACAACTACCTTAAGGGAGGTTGCAGCCATGTGGGGGTTGGTCTCCTCCCAGGCACCCAGCACCAGAACAAGAGGACACAGTCTCAAGCTGCACCAGGGGAAGTTTAGGCTGGAGGTGAGGAGAAAGTTCTTCATGGAGAGAGTTGTTGGCCATTGGAATGTGCTGCCCAGGGATGTGGTGGAGTCACCATCCCTGGAGACGTTCAAGAGGGGATTGGATGTGGCACTTGGTGCCATGGTTTAGTCATGAGGTCTGTGGTGACAGGTTGGACTTGATGATCTTTGAGGTCTCTTCAAACCTTGGTGATTCTGTGATTCTGTGATTTGGATGTGCTGGACTCCAAATCTCACAAATACACAGGGAATATTAAAGTCATCCTCTGACATCATAGTGATACAGGCTTAGGGCTGGCAGGAACCTTTTCCATCACTTGACATGATGTCACCTTATGTTGCAAACAAATGTTTTCATAAACTTACCCATCCATTAAAAACCCACAAAGACAGCAAATGAAGTTTTCTCACTCTCTGAACTTAAAAGATTTTCACAAAGCTGCTTTATTTCTACAAATGTAATCATTCAGTTTTTACATACTTGTTATGCTGGAGTCATTTTCTGTAAGAGCAGTAGCTCTTCATTCTTCCTGGTTTTTACCTCAGTCTGTGTGCTTATGCTAGGCAATCATTCCACCTGTCAGCCTTTAACTTACCCAGCTAAGCATGCTCTATTCTTTGCCTTTGCTAAGACTCAGTTTTTGTTCTCCTCCTGGTCATCATAATGGTTCTTCACCTTGAGTCTGAATGCCTCTGTGAATAGAGTGACAGTGCAGGGTACAGTTATTAGCCTGTCAAGACATTGTTTTGCAGTTAGAAGATTAAATTGCACAGTACAATTGTTATCGCTACAATTTTGATTACTCCATTAAGAGGCTTCACATTCCATTTGTGTTTTTCTTTATGCTTGGCTGGTGTAGGTTGAGGAAGTTGCTCTAGTGGTGCTTATTCTGCACCCACGATAGCAGCCAGATACAAAAGAAACTCCAGGACTTCTGATTTTAAGTAAACTACAAAAAGCCAACAAGCAAACAAGAACTACAAACAAACCAACTCAAAACTAACCAACCAAACCATCCACCCCAAAAACTCATGAAATGATAAACTGAACTCATTTGAGGTGACAAGTGAAATTATATCCTAGTATGATAGAATAAAGAGGAGGCTCAGGGGACACCATATCACCATCTACAACTACCTGAAGGGTGATTGTAGCCAGGTGCAGGTTGGTCTCTTCTCCCAGGCAACCAGCACCAGAATACGAGGACACAGTCTAAAGCTGTGCCAGGGGAGGTTTAGGCTGGATGTTAGGAAGAAGTTCTTCCCAGAGTGATTTGCCATTGGAATGTGCTGCCCAGGGAGGTGGTGGAGTCACCATCACTGGAAATGTTTAAGAGACTGGATTAGGCACTTAGTGCCATGGTTTAGTTGATCAGATGTTGTTGGGTGATAGGTTGGACTTGATGATCTTGAAGGTCTTTTCCAACCTGGTTAATTCTGTATTCTGTAACCTTTTGCAGCAATCAGTGAAAATCCATGTATATAATTGCCGTGCATAGACTCCTCATCATACTGGCACCAATGTGAATTTATACTCCTGAATTTAGAAATGCTCAATCATATCATTAAATGAAGTTTCACCTGTGGGATGCTTTCACATAGTTTATCATTCACTGTGATAAATCACATGATCCTATGGTGCCAAACCATCAATTTCTGTCCAGGTTTGCTTGCATGCTCAGTGTTAGCAGGAGTTCTGTGTTACTGGGGTTGCACTCACTATGGGTGAGTTGCCTCAAAGTTTTATTTTTATGAATCATAGAATTATTAGGGTTGGAAGGGACCTCAAGGATCATCCAGTTCCAACCACCCTGCTATGGGCAGGGACACCTCACACTAGATCAGCTTACCCAGAGCCCCATCCAGCCTGGCCTTAAATCTGCCAGGAATGGGGCTTTCACCACCTCCCTGGGCAGAAATATCCTACTGCTTAAATTCTTATTTATGTTTCCAAAGAATAATTTTCATGTTATTTACACGTTACCTTTGTTCCACATTACCTTTGTTTCACCTCAGGCAGTATGGTGAAATCGAGCAAATTGCGGAGAAAGGAAGCGTTTGAACTTGGTATTTGCAAATGAAATTCGATAGAGTGGTAACAATTTACTAACAATATCAGACCAGGTGTCCTAAGGTTAATTGTGTTTTCTATCAGAAGGAATTTAATGGTAAATGGTACATCATTGCAATAGCATTTCTAGAGTTTGTAGGGGGAAATAAATTAGCTTTTTATTACTGATACGTAATACTGACAAGGTTTTTAATGGCTTTTAAGACTTACAGTGTGGCAAAAGCCAGTTGGTATTTAAATTATTCTACCAAGTAATATTATACTTTTGAAATTCTCTTGCAAAGCTGACACTTGTTGAGTTAATAGCATACCAACAGTGACTCAGAATATGAAGAATAGGTGAACACCAAGACAAAAACCAGGATTAGTTACCTTGAGGTATTTTAAGTGAAATTTGTAAAGCAGTCCTTTTTCTCTTCTCAGCTTTATCTGGTTTCAACTTGAGTGTTCAGAGGAGAGTAAAAATTGCAGAGAGGTCTAGAAAAAATGACTCGAGGAAATGCTGAAATGATTTCACTTGCTAATCTCCTGAAGGGGAGATTTGAAGGTTGATACTGCGGTCAAGCAGCTAAAGGTGTCTGATGGTGAGGGAGGGAGAGGGAGGAAGAGGGAAGAAGAAATGGGCCTAAATATCAGTAAGAGATATTTAGTTTAGGCATGCTAAAAGGAAAGGTGGCCCAGGCAGTTTCTGAAATGTCTAAAGAGGTTTTAAAAGAGAAATGATATAACCATCTCTCTAGAAATTACTGATTCTTGTTTGGGGAAGCAGGTAAGTCCCACCTGCTGTAGTTGCTGTGTTTCTGTTTTCTGTGATTCAACTTTCTTTTCCCAATATCCATGGTTTGATTTTTTTTTTCTAGTGTGAACAATTTGTAACAGCAGTGAAGTGACTCCATCAGTGCTGTCTCAATGAAGGAGTGAAATCATCCTTCTCATGATATAACCGGCAGGTGCCCTGCTGGTCACTCCTTAGAACTGTAGAGGGAAAACAGCAGTGGGGATGAAGAGTGTTTTACAATGCCTGTGAAGTTGTTAAGAAGAGCAAATAATCCACAATTATAAAACAAATATTTCACAGAACTTCACAGGGATTATTCCTAGAAAGCAGTTAATAGGCTTCAGAGGAGGATTAAAGTAGGGTCTGTGAGTTTTTTAAAACAAATTTCCATTAGTCTTTTACCAATTGACTTCTTTCTCTGCTGGTGTGACACTTAACTGCCCTTTACTCCACAAGGAATAATAATACAATTGGTTTAGTACATAATTTTTAATTGACTATTTTGCCCTGCTGCCCAGGGAATTGATAAATTGCTCCAGCCCTCTGTTCTGAAAGTTGGTGTTGGTGGGGTTTTGTTTGTTTGTTTGTGTTTTTTCTTTTGTTTTAGGAATAGAAAGAAAGTATAAAGTAGTAGTATTTGGAATTGCTCAAAAACATCACTGAATTTGTTTTGACTAATGAGACCATTGCAGTCTTAGTTCTGGGGGTTGGACTAGATGACCTTTGGAGGTCCCTTGCAACCCAGACCAGTCTGTGATTCTGTGATTGTCTTGGTTTGGAGCGAGACAGATTTTGCCTCTTCCAAAAGGGGCAAAATTAAAACTTTCCAGACACAGGACTGGAGAGTTGGAAAGTTTAAATGGAAAGGCTATTCACAACTATATACAACGGTACAAAGCATACAAAATACACCAACATCCATAGTCTGGGCTTAACACAGAAGCTCATTAAGGCAAAGCTTTCAAAACCTCTCTCTAACCAAGGCTAACAAACCCAAGCCTTCATGCCCCTGCTACCAAGCCTCTCTATCTGCCCAAACCAATGTGATGCAGCAAAAATTCAGCTTGGCAGTTCCAGGCCTAATTGGCAGCATGGCCAAGGCTGACACCAGCTCTCACTTTCCTGCAGGATATAACAACCTGTGCGTCCTTCCTGGGAGGAGAGAGGGAGGGAAAAGGGGAGAAAACTGATTCTGCAGCCAGTGTTATAGGGATGCAGGACTTAGGGAAATGAAATACAAGTTCCAGTCCACCTTCTGGACACTTTGGACCTTCTGGAGGTCTATAACTTTGTGGTTCTTAAAGGCACATAGCCTCTAAACTACCACAGTGATTCTGTAAAATACATTAGAAGTTAGTGAGTGTTTACTGTCATTTCTGTTTCTGGTTTAATCAGTTTCATGTTCAGTATGCCACTACCAGTAGAATATAACTGGGTGGTTTGTAGTTTCAACAGCAAAGTGATTTCTGTGGCCTGAAAACACTGATAAGGAGAATGGTTTTTCTTGACCTCATCAGGTGAACATTAATATTGGTTTTGGAAAAGGCAGCTGAGCCGCAGATGCAATTTTAACGACACTTCATTAAGTAGTTTAGCACAAGTTCCTGAAGTAGTTATGCAATTAAGAAAATATGGCAGGAATTTTATTTATTAAAAAATAAAATATCCAAATCAGTATTTTTACTGATAATTATCACAGAATGATGATGTCCTGCCTCCTCCTTCTTGAATTACCCCCTTCTCAATTTTTTTTAAGTCACAGATAATGTCTAAGTAGCATTTTTTAAGTCATCTACGTGTTTGGGTGCTCATTTTTTGGGGGAGGTTGGGGCATGTGGGTGCCATCAATAGCTTTAGAAATATCAGCCATTATTTATCTTAGATTTTGTTTCATATCCTGTTATGAATGTGTTCTTTGCAATTATTATGGAGGAACAGAGTAAAGCAAAGACTTTGCCCTGCCAGGACATAAGGGTGGATCCACACACTAATCAAGTGTAAGGGTGGGTCTGTCATTCTTAAGTGACAGTCTTTTATACTTGAAACACATCAAAGGCAGAGAGGGAAGAAGGTTAAAAATATATGTAATATCTACTTGAGAGAAATTGTTGCAGACACTTCATATTTATCAGTTTCACAGAATCATAGGATGTATTGTGTTGTTAGGGACCTTTAAAGGTCACCTAGTTCAACCCCCCTGCAGTGATCAGGGACCTCTTTAACTAGATCAGGTTGCTCAGAGCCCCATGAAGCCTGACCAGGAATTTCTCCAGGGATGTGTCCTCCACCAGTTCTCTGGAAGTCCTTGTAGTAAGGAACTTTTTCCTAATGTCCAATCTAAATCTCCCCTTCTTTGTTATAAAACCATTGCCTCTTGTCCTGTTGCTACATACCCTTGTCCCTCCCCCAGATTTCTTGTAGACCCCATTCAGTCACTGGAAGCCTGCTATAAAGTTTCCCTGGAGCTTTCTCTTTTCCAGGCTGAACAACCCCAGCTCTCGCAGCCTGTCTTCATATGAGAGGTGCTCCAGCCCTCAGATCATCTGGATTCCTCCATCATGTCCATGTCCTATTTGTGCTGATGACCTGGACACTGTATCCAGGTGAGGTCTCACCAGAGCAGTGTAGAGTGGCAGAATCACCTTTCAGTCTGCTGGGCACATTGTCTTGACATGAAACAAACGTGCTTTCAGCAAATGTTAAAATGGCTATTTGATCTAAGGAAAACCTTAAATTTACAATAGAATAGAATAGACCAGGTTGGAAGAGACCTTCAATATCATCGTGTCCAACCTATCAACCAATCCAAACCACCTAATCAACTAAACCATGGCACCAAGCACCCCATCAAGTGCCTCCTGAACACCTCCAATGATGGTGACTCCACCACCTCCCTGAGCAGCCCATTCCAATGGGCAATCACTCTCTCTGTATAGAACTTCTTCCTAACATCCAGCCTAAACCTCCCCTGGCACAGCCTGAGACTGTGTCCTCCTGCCTTGTTCTACCCAAGACCATCTACAGTTTTCACTAATATAGGAAAAAAAGCTCATTGCTGTGCTGTAGTTAGGGAGTTTGTGGGAGTATTTGTCATGGTTTTACATTTGATGTTTGACATTTGTCATAATTCATTGAGGAAATGCGCTAAAAAAATGCATTTGGAACTCTGTAAAGCACTTGGGTGACCTTTAGCAGATGCTGTGTACTGTGTGTTTCCTGGAAGCATGTCCATTTTTTATTTCTTTTAACCAGTTGTACTGCCCTTTTGGATTTTTAAGGCCTCAGACATTTTGGGGGGTTAAGTGCCAAATATCCCACTGCTGCAAGAGATAATATTTGATTAACCTCTGACCAAAGATAACTGTATCCATCAGGATATACAAGCTTAGTTAAACCTTAGTAAAGGTTCCAGGAATCTGAGAAGATGCTCAGCAAATTCTTATTAATCAGATAAGCATAACTTTTTTCTTTACCCTTCTGTCAGTGAAATAACATAAATCATAGCCCAAAAGTTAATAAAAGCTGCTACTAGGATTTCAAGATATGACTCCATTAACTATTAAACTTGGATTACTCATGCAAGATGTGAGTTTGCCATTTATTTTTATAAGCTATTTTAGTTCCCCAGAGCTTTTTCTCCTTCTTTGTTAAGTAATACTGAAGCTCAGCTTTTGGTCATCATGGCAAAATCAGGTAAGTGCTCCACACAGGTTTACCTCAGTTCTGTGTATTTTGTTAGTTAAGGACACACTTTTGTCTAAACAAAGGAGAAAAGGTTCTCAAGGCTGCCAGATTACATTAAATTGTGGTAAATAATAATGTGCAACACCTCAAGCTGTGACTGAGGACCTGCTAGTTAAAAGGTTATTTACCATGAGCCAAAACATTCCTTAGGTCCTCCCTGTGCTTATGTGTTTGCTGAATTATCCTGTTCCAGGAGACATACTGGAAATATTTCTCATGTCTTTTTCATGAAGGTGACCATCTATCTCTTATTAAAAGAGACTGACCTTTATTTCATTCATCAGATGAGTAAAGGAAAAGATTCAATGAATCTGTTAAATGTTATTCAGTCAAGCAGCATGTAAGACACAGTCTCAAGCTGTGCCAGGGGAAGTTTAGACCTGAGGTGAGGAGAAAGTTCTTCACAGAGAGAGTTGTTAGGCATTGGAATGTGCTGCCCAGAGAGGTGGTGGAGTCACAGTCCCTGGAGGTGTTCAAGAGGGGATTGGATGTGTCACTTGGTGCCATGATCTGGTAGTCATGAAGTCTGTGGTGATTTTTGATTGTCTCCCTGGTTTAATAGAATTTCATCACAAAAACTTCTTATTGTGTCCTGTTACTACTTTGCATTATGTGTCTGAAACAAGTAGTTGGGATGTTGCTTAAAGTTTGATGCTGTTGAGACATATAGATCGCATACAAGAAAGATTGCTCTCCTTTAAATGCCTCCTTGGACATCTCTAGGTAGGAAAGTCATTAAAGCTCTGTAGCTGCTCTTTCTGTATTCAGAGCCTGGTAGTATGAAAGCACAGGAGGACATCAGGAGACAAAGCTTTGGTGCTCTGGGCTGTTACTGTGCTCTAAGATAAGAGCCTTGTAGAAGGATATTCAGAACTGCATGCCAGAATTCAAAAGAAAACCAAAAACTCATGCTGAAGTTAGAGTTAAGAGGTGTCAAGAGGAGAATTAGAGTAGAAACTCCTTCAGGCTGTACGCCAAGATCACCATTTACTGAAGAATCTAATGGAAGTAAAGGAAAGATAAGGAACTATCAAAAAGTATTATGACGATTGTTATGAAGTATTATGATTTCATTGATTGCAGGTTGGGGGGAGTTTTTGTTTGTTTGTTTTTGTTTGGCCTGTGTTTAAACTACTCAACTGTGTAATGGTGAAATGCAATTTTTGAGGTTTGGTCAACTTCAGCTTTGGCAGAAGTGCTTGATAAGCTAAGGAGGAATGTGTTTCTCCCAAGTATGAGTTTCAAACTTAACATTCTTCTTCTTATGCTCGTCTGCTTTGGTTTTCATGTATGTTGACATATTTGCTGCCTCACACTGAAAACTATTGCTCTGGTTCATCCTTCTTTCTCCTAGGATAGCTGATAATAAATGCATATAAAATGACTTGTGAAGATTCTCCAACTGGGCCAAAATCCTTTGATGCCAAGAATTTGGATAATACTATTTTATATATAATTGAGGGTGACATGTTAAAAGTAATTTAGGAATTGAAGTCTAATTAGGCCTGTACTTCTATTTTTTTGTTTCAGATATTCCAAGTGTAAAGACAATTTGTATCACTGAGTTTCATCTCGCAAAGTAGTCAGAATGATCTAGTGCCACTTCAGCCACCAAGGAAATGCTCAAACCAGAGTTTAACCAATTTAAATTTGATATTCTAATTCCAGATTTCTGTAATAATGCAATCCCACATTTCTGTAAACATCATTTCCCTTAGTTGAAGCATCCCATTATTCAGAAGCAGAAAGAACAAAAGCATATTCTGTCTCCATCAGTCATTTTGTCTTCTAAAACAAAGGTCTCTTTAATCTTCTGGGTAAAAGTTGGTAGAAACTTAGTGGGAAAAAAAAATGATTATCATTTTATTTCCTTTTGAATCATCCCTTGTCTCTACAAACACAGCATTGGTAATTGCTGTGGTTAAGCGGCATCATACTGTTTGCAATTACACATCTAGTTCTTCTAATCTGATAGTTATCATGTACTAAACTCTTCTGAAGAATGTACGCATGCTAGGAGGGTAATATTTTTCCTGTTTCTTGATGTCTGTGGTCTGAAACTATTTTATCACACAACATTTGTCTTTATTAGTTTCATGCTGGCAAAGAAGCCTTTTTGTGTTCCCATTCTATTGATAGGCTCCTTCCTCCTGTCAGTTTTTAAAAGAAAGTTCCCTTTCACAGAAGAAATGAAGGTTGATCATGGATAATTACCAGTAGTATTCTATTAACATGAATAGCTGTGAGGCAGTGTCAGTTCTGACTCCAAACCTCATTGTTGTGCACTGTGTAAACAAACAAAAGGAAATTATTTCCTCCTTCTCAGATACCTTCTTTGTCAGGAATCTAAAATGCCTTTCACCAGCTGCTCTCATGGGTGATGGCTGCCACATAAGTGGCATCACTCTTCCTGATGCTAGCAGGTACATCATTGACAGTAGCCGTGCAACAGCATCTTCTGTTTTGGCTTCTGTTGAAATGTCATTGGATCCCTGTATTCCCATTTCTCCTCCTTAACTTCTGAAGTGTTGTTTTAATTATCCTCGTTAAATTCATGTAGAAACCTTCACTGAAGAAATGTGTAATGCAAGCCTTCCAAAGCAGCTTCAATAAACATTACTGTATGTACTAAGCTCAGTTTGTCTAGAAAATTGAGCTCTAGAATTAGTCAGAGGTGGTAGGGTTGGGGTTTTTTTTCACGCCTCTTTCATATCTTCCTTTCAAACCCCTATCATTAACTCAGCATTCATGTCTCAATGAAAACAAATTCTTCCTGTGGTTGGGGACTGTGATGAATAGCCTGAATATTGCATGTTGATCACTCACAAATTGCTTTGTATATGAGCTCCTTATTCTTCCTTTGTTATCAGCTAAACAAGATATATTATCTTTTATACAGGAATGAGTGTAGTTAATAGAAAAAAATGGAATAAGAAATTACTAGCCCTTTTATTCTCTCAGGAAAGAAGATAGGAAGTGTTTGTCCAGTTAGGAAACACTAAACTGTATGGATTATGAAGCTCACAAGGCGTTTTCAGAAGGTGCTTTTTTTCCTGATCTTGTGTGAGACATGACTGCCAGAAAAAAAGGTTAGATTCATATGACATTAAAACTGACTTTCATCTTTAAAGCTATTTTACACCATCACACAGCCATTAAAATTTGCTGCAAAGCAGCATCAGTTTTTTGCAGTAGGAACTTGCTAATCCTTCTTTCACCAGAAACGGATTTCATTTAGTTACAAAGATGTATGCCTGAAACTAATTTGCCACAAGTACTGCAACAGTATTCAAGTAAAATTGTTCAACAAAATTTACTTGATTTTACTTAATACCTTTCCTTGGCCTATTCTGTCTCACTAGAAATAAGGTATGTCAGCATCAGGAGATACAAACTGAGAAGAGATAAATGGAAGGGGAGATACAGATATCTAAAACTGAATGAGGACTGGGGGGTACATTTTCCTGGTGCTCTTTTATTTTATACATGTATATTAAAAAATTATATATATATGCACACACATTATGAATACATACATGTATGTTCCTTGACATAGTTCCATACTCGCTTCCATATATAAGCCAGAATTGTGTCAGTTTCAGAACTGCTTATTTTTTGTGATCCTGTGTTTGTCCTGAAGTCAAATTATTGTTCAGTTTGTTAGCAAAATCATCATTTATGGAATAATGTTTTGGGTTTTAATGTATTTTTGTGGATGATGGGGCAGAGTGTACCCTCAGCAAGTTTGGTGTTGACACAAAACAAGGAGGAGTGGCTGATATGCTGAGGGGTAGTAGGACCTGGAGAAACTGGAGAAATGTGCTGCCAGGACCTAATCAAGTTCAAGAAAGTAAAGTGCAAAGTTATGCACCAGTATATGCTGGGGGATTGCCCAGTTGGAGAGTGGCTTTTCAGGAAAGACCCTGAGGGTTCTGTTGGATACCAAGCTATCCCTGAGCAAAGTGCTCTTCTGACAAAGAAGTTGAATGCTATCCTGAGCTGAATTAAGCAGTGTGTTGCCAGCAGCTTGAGGGGGGTGATCTTTCCCCTCTAATTAGTACTGTTGAGGGCACATCTGGGGTACTATGTCTGGTTTTGGGCTCCCAAGTACAAGAGCTACAGGAGAGAGTCCAGCACTTACTGGTCTCTAAGATGATAGACAGGAGCATCTCTCCTGTGAGGGAAGGCTGAGAGAGCTGGACCTGGTCAGCCCAAAAGAAAAGTCAGGGCAGATCTTATCAATGTATACCTGTAGGGAGAGTACAAACATGGAACCATGTTCTTTTCAGTTGTGACCAGAGATGGGAACAGAGGCAATGAGCACAAACTGATGCATGAGGAGGCTCCTTCTGAACACAAGGGAACTCTGGCAGAGGTTACCAAGAGAGACTATGAAGTCTTTATCCTAAGAGGTACTTAAAAGCCATGTGGACATGTTCATGGACAATCAGCTTTATGTGGCCATGCTTGAATAGGAAGGGTTGGACAATTCCAGGGGTGCCTTCCACCCACAACCACTGGGTGAAACCCTGAGATCGATCAATCTCTCTATCTATCTATCTATAGTTATAGAGATATAGGTATATAGATTATATAGATATATAGATATAAAAGGCTTTGGGCAGGTTAAAATTTGAACACAGTAAAAACAGGTTAACAGGAGATGCACAGATCCTGTCATGCCATATTTACACTAGAGCATCCAGCTATCTTACTGTACTACCGGATAACAATCAAGTAGTAAGAGTAGAAATAGGATCACAGCCTCTTTAACTCTCTTACACCTTTGCTGCTTTTCTAATAAAATCCTTCACTTTTTTTTTTTAATATTTCACCATGTATAGCAGCTATTTTCAACATGCCACAAATATATTGCAGACAAATGTGTCTTTGCTTGAGGGCAAAATATTTTGTCAAACAGTGAGCAAAACAGCAAAAGGAATTATATCCCTTAGCATCAAATGTTTAATACTCTTAGTGTAGGAAGGGGTGTGTGTGGGGGAAGAGTAGAAAGTGTATTTGTGTAGATACCTTTTGTGATTATTTTGTATCCCAGAGGAGAGCTTCTGAGCACATATCTTGAATGTTATCCTGGCAGTTTTTAATTTTCAGTGCATACTGCAGAATAAAATGCTAACTAAATTGCAGATCAAATACTTTAATTGCCCTTTACAGCTTTAGCATAACTAGAGCTACATAAATTGCAAATGACAGTTACCAATGGGGTGATCTTGATTTCTAACACACTTTTATTTGTATAACTATGTGAGCTACAGCTTGGCATAGCTAAGTTTTTACTGATAGCCATCTGTCTTGAAATAAACACCAGTAAGTGCAGTATCATGGGAGGAGAAAAGCTGACAATATGGCATTTGTCCATATCGGTCTTGAAAGTGTCCTTTCATTGTGCTTTCACTTGGTAGCATTAGAAGATCACAGAACTCTGTAAGGTCACTGTGAGTAACTCCTTGAAAATCTCAAAAGTTTAAGCGCATTGTTATGATCCAGAGGGAGGGCTGCTGTCATGAATCTGTAAGGAACAAGAGGCCCTTCCATTTTCTCTTGGTAACTAGAAGTTGCTCTGGCAGGCAGAAAGCCTGGAAGGACCTGATTGATTGCAGAGAGCTCCTAAGAGGTTGGTTTCAGTTGCAGGGTTCTGAGAAGATGATTTCTCCTAAAAAAAAATCCTGATCTTTTTCTGCATAGGCATAGCTAAATTGTTCTGATCCGTTTCCTTCAAACCACTTTGAGAAAATAACAGGTTAGCAACAAAAGTCAGTCACAAATAAAAACATATATTCTGAATAAACTAGACATCTTGTGCAGATACCAGTAAGTAGTTGTCATCAGTACACATCGACAAAATGGTTATACACATAAAGTTAAACCTGGGGGTGTTCTGTTATTATTCAGTGACATCATGGTTGCCATGGCTGGCCTCTAAGATGCATGCTGGGTTTTGTTGGTCTTTTCAAGCAGATTAAGTCTGCATTTTAGTACTTACAGAGTTATAAAAATTCTGTCATTCTTTGGTCTTTGGGTCACTATTCTGAAGTCTACAACTTTAATGTGCTATTACACCTTGGTACCTAATGGTACCATTGCAGGAAAACTACACCTGCAACATGGTTTTTTCAGACACTGTGATGGAAATGCTCAGGGCTGAAGCAGTATTCTATTTGGGTTTGGGTTTGTTTGTTTTTGTTTTTGTTTTGTTTTGGGGGTTTTGAGTGGGTGTGATGTAAACTAACAAGGAAGCAGTGAGAATATCTAGTTTTATTGCCATGCTGCATATTCTTCCCCTGTACTCAGCACTGGTCAGGCCACATCTTGAGTCCTGTGTCCAGTTCTGGGCCCCTCAATTTAAGAAGGACATTGAGACTTGAACATGTCAGTGAGGCTGGGGAGAGGTCTGGAGCACAGCCCTATGAGGAGAGGCTGAGGGAGCTGGGGTTGTTTAGCCTGGAGAAGAGGAGGCTCAGGGGAGACCTTATTGCTGTCTGCAACTACCTGAAGGGAGGTTGTAGCCAGGTGAGGGTTGGTTTGTTCTCCCGGGCAACCACACCAACACAAGAAGGGGACACAGTCTCAAGTTGTGCCAGGGGATATTAGGAAGAAATTCTTCACAGAGAGAGTTGTTAGCCATTGGAATGTGCTGCCCAGGGAGGTGGTGGATTTGCCGTCCTTGGAGATCTTCAAGAAAAGCCTGGATGAGGCACTTAGTGCCATGGCCTGGTTGATTGGATAGGGCTGGGTGATAGGTTGGACTGGATGATCTTGGAGTTCTCTTCCAACCTGGTTGATTCTATGATTCTGTGTTCAGAGTTTGTGATGAGATTTAGCAAAGGACTGTGATCCAGAATGTCCTATTGGTGATAAGGTCTTGGGAATCTTTGGTTTCCATTGTCTTTTCTTCTCAAGATAATGCAGTTACAAGACCCATGCTTTTCGGGTTTGGTTTGGTTTTATTTGTTTGGTTTTGTGCTTGTTTGTTTTTAAATTAGAAGTAGCAGAAAGGAACATAAGTTGGGCACACTTTTTGTGACAAGGTCTCCAGACAGTAAAGGCAGTGAAGATCAGTGCAGTAGCCAGATATTTGCAGTTTTCTGAAGGATATCGCCATAAGGGAAACAAGGGGATTTTTCTGTTGATTTCACTGAAATAAGGTGCTCAGTTACCAATTAACATCTTTTCCCTCTTCATCTTGTTCTTGTTTAACTACAGTGGATCATTATTAAGTGTTTGAATTAACTTAATTCTTTAACCATTTTTCAGCCAAAAGTGAACGTTTGACAACGTGGCTAAGTAGGATGAATCTGAATCCTTGCTGACTGTTCTAAAAGATAAATCCAGAGCTGAGTGTATTTTTTGTTTATTCATCATTGTATGAAAAATACTTTTAAAGAAACTTTTGCAAGTTACTCTTAACAGGAGGCAGGCTGAAAGAACTAGGTGGTGACTTCAGGACGTGGAATAGAATAGAATAGACCAGACCAGGTTGGAAGCGTCCAACCTATTATCCAACCCACCTAATCAACTAAACCATGCAACCAAGCACCCTATCAAGTCTCCTCTTGAACACCTCCAATGATGGCGACTCCACCACCTCACCAGGCAGCCCATTCCAATGGGCAATCACTCTCTCTGTGTAGAATTTCTTCCTAACCTCCAGCCTAAACCTCCCCTGGCGCAGCTTGAGACTGTGTCCTCTTGTTATGGTGCTGAGGTGCTGGAACGTGTCCAGAGAAGGGCCACAAGGATGATTAGAAGGCTGGAGCTCCTCTACTATGAAGACAGACTGAGAGAGGTGGGGGCTATTCAGTCTGGAGAAGAGAAGGCTCTGAGGAGACCTTATTGTGGCCTTCCAGTATCTGATGGGGGCTACAAGAAAGCTGGGGAGGGACTTTGTAGGGTGGTCAGGTAGTGATAGGACTAGGGTGGAATGGAACAAAACTAGAAATGGGTAGATTCAGATTGGATGTTAGGAAGAAGTTCTTCCCCATGAGGGTGGTGAGACACTGGCACAGGTTGCCCAGGGAGGTGGTAGAAGCCTCATCCCTGGAGGTTTTTAAGGCCAGGCTGGACGTGGCTGTGAGCAACCTGATGTAGTGTGAGGTGTCCCTGCCCATGGTAGTGGGGTTGGAACGACATGCTCCTTGAGGTCCCTTCCAACCCTAACAATTCTGTGATTCAGACCAGTGGTGTATTTTGCTTGAAGAAAAACCTCAACTATATTCTAATAATCTGAAAGAATCTGTAAAATTTTTCTTTTGATAAAAAAGGTGAAATACAGTAAATATTTGGTCTGAATGAAATGTCAAAACTATTCTTCATGGGCACATGATAAAACCCTCTAAATTTCAAGAACCAGTATATTTCATTTTTAAAGAGCAGTAGTTGTATCTCACAAGGATAAGCTTGTGTCAGTGTCACCTGTCCTATACAATTCGGAGTGTGTTTGTAGTTCAGTTTGTTTGCAAAGGGAAATCTCTCTCTTTTTCTTTTTTTTCTTTGTTCTCCATGTTGGCAAATTATGTTGTAGAATTAATTTGGCATGAATTCCCCATTTAATTTTATTAACATTTGGTTTTGTGGTTCCTAATACCATTCAGCTCTGTCTTTGAAAGAACATCAAAAAAGAAAAGTACTGTAGCTTAAACAGTAGGAACTTAAGGAACTTAAGTACTTTATATTCTTATGCAATAGTCTGCTAATCAGCATTTATATATCACATCTTAAATTGAATTAAATTAGATTGAAACTAAATTACAAGGTCCTGAGTAAATTGGATTTGGTAATTTACTATTGAGTCAGCCTGCAACTAATGTCATAATTTAGCTTTGTTTCTTGTGTGAGAATGATGCCAAGGATTATTCTTCCCTTTGCTGTTTCAATTTGTGAGCGTGAAGAGGAATGTACTTATGCTAATGGTCAGGCTTGAAGTACACAGCTAGTAACTGACCAGATGTTAATAATGAATGTGTTAAGATGCCATTACAGGTCTTTCAACTCATCTTTTCTTTACCTTGTGAGACAAAGTGGGACTCAGTGACTTTCAAGAGTGCTCAGAGATGAGTGTTTTAGTTTGTGGTTTTCATAGAATCACAGAATTGTTAGGGTAGGAAGGGACCTCAAGGATCAGCTAGTTCCAACCCTTCTACCATGGACAGGGACACCTCACACTACATCAAGCTGGTCAGAGCCCTATCCAGCCTGGCCTTAAAAACCTCCAGGGATGAGGCTTCCACCATCTCCCTGGCCAACCTGTTACATTGCTCACCACCCTCATGGGGAAGAACTTCTTCCTAACATCCAATCTGAATCTACCCCTTTCTAGTTTTGCTCCATTTCCCCCTAGTCCTATCACTCCCTGACACCCTAAGAAGTCCCTCCCCAGCTTTCTTGTAGGCCCCCTTAAGATACTGGAAGGCGACGATTAGTTCTCCTCGGAGCCTTCTCTTCTCCAGTCTCTGATGCACTCTGATGCACTCTGTTTATGAAACCTCTCACAAATACATATGGGAAATTTCATAATGTGCCATGTTACTGTGAGTTGTTCTTCCCAGCTGGAACAACGGCCTTGGGCATGAAGCCACAGAGTTGGGCAAAGTAATGGCATCATTTCATAGCTTGGTAATGGCACCATTAGCACAAGATATTATCGTTTCACCTTTTTATGGATACTTACATTTTAAACCAAGCTCTGTTATGTGACATAGAAGCGTAGCATTGGAGCAGGCTTCAAAAAATAAAAGTGTAATTTCTCTTTTACTATTATAACATTTAAGTAGCTATTATCTTTATTCTTTATAAAAGAGTGAGCTTCTCTTTTAGACAGTTAATTGGAAAAAAAATATATACGCCCAGACATTTGGCATCTGTAATAGGCTCTGAGGTATGAGGTATTTCTTGACCCACTGAGTGTGACTTTTGCTCCCAAACAGATTGATGAGATGTTTGCTCTTAGCCAGTCTGATGCAGTCTCTGATTATTTTGATCAGATTGAAGCTGCTGGTGCTTTTTATATCAACTGCAGGTTCAGAAAGTCAATTTCTCACCCCAATCCTTAAGTTTAGCCTCAGTTTCTAATTGCTGATCTGCTTACAGACTGCAGCCACAACTCTGAAGTCAGTCTTTGCTTCTGATAATATATCTCAGTTGCAGATAACATTTTGTGGAAGATCTGCTTTCCTGGACAATATTTTTTTTTTCATGGCAGTCCAATCCACAGTAGTAAAGGTTTCTGGGAGATTTTCTATTCTTTATTAGGTCAGTCATGACTATGACTGGCCCAAATCCTTAAGTTTAGCCTCAATGTCCAATTGCTGATCTGCTTACAGACTGCAGCCACAACTCTGAAGTCAGTCTTTGCTTCTGATAATATATCTCAGTTGCAGATAAAATTTTGTGGAAGATCTGCTCCCTTGGACAATAATTTTTTTCATGGCAGTCCAATCCACAGTAGTAAAGGTTTCTGAAAGATTTTCTTTTCTTTATTAGGTCAGTCATGACTATGGATGAAATAAAAGTACTCCGAGTCCTATGGACAAACACTCATAGCACAGATACTAAGTACCTGGCTTCCTCAACACTCTAGAAAATTTTTGGCAAGTCTTTTTAACATCACACTTTGTCCTTTCTAAATACAAAATCATGTCTTCTGGTTCTTAATTTCTGAAGCTGCCAGCAAATGTCCATTCCATGGCATTTCACTCTCATCAGATTTAATTTGCCACCACTCCCTAATTTTTTTCCCAGTCTCCTCTCTGGTGATTCAGAGCTTGTTTTCACTCCTCTTGAAAGAGCAATCTGAGTATAGTGGTTTACTCTCTCTATGGTACTCAGGCAACTATCTGGAATTTGGAGGTTCAGATAAAGACGCACTGATGAATTGATCACAATCCACAGTTCAGTATTGGGTTTTCCAAACTGAAGGTAGAACAAATAGCAGCAAGTATGCTCATGTTAGTAGGGAAAAAAAATGTGAAACTGGGAACATCACTTCATAAGATAACAGATTTGGTTTTAGTTTCTTTAAGGAATGTATTGTGCAAGTTTATTACAACCCCTTTGAATACAAAATCTTACCACTTTGAAGTTTCCTATCCCAACAGATGAACTGTTGCTTTAATATTTGATCTTGAAATTTGTTGAGCAGTTTGAAGTTCAAAACAAAACCTACAGATGTGATAAATTATATTGAAAGAATTATGAAAATGATGAAGATTTTGGGTTGATTTGAGAGCTGTGACTTGCCTTTCAGTTTAGTCAGAATTCTTACATTCCCAACACAACATCCTTAAGAGATGTGTCAGATGGAATATTGGTATAATGGCTTCACCTAGGAAACAGATCAAAACCTATCAATGTTCAATAAAGATGAATTTAAGCTGAAATTGCACTGGAGTTCTGCCACCTTTGATTCCTGGGAGGCTTTTAAATTATAGCACAGGGAATATTTGGGGATCTTGAAGATCACAAAAATTTAGAGATGAATTTTAGTAGGTTAGATGCAATCAAAACTGAGGAATTCTTCCTTTAATAAGCAGAAGACAGAATTTTTTATTGCAGAGATGGGGTTCTGTAGTGAGATGTGCTCATCCTTGGCTAATAAATTATTAAATAAAAATGAACAACAAAAGAAAAAGATTACAACAGAGAAGCAGTTTGTATTTTATACAGTTTTGACTGAAAAGATTTATTGGCAATAAATCTTGGGGGTACTGATTGACAGCCACCTAAACATGAGCCAGCAGTGTGCCCAGGTGGCCAAGAGGGCCAATGGCATCCTGGCCTGCATTAGGTATAGTGTGGCCAGCAGGAGCAGGGAAGTCATTCTGCCCTGTACTCTGCATTGGTTAGGCCACACCTTGAGTACTGTGTCCAGTTCTGGGCCCCTCAGTTTAAGAAGGACATCGAGACACTTGAACGTGTCCAGAGAAGGGCAACAAGGCTGGGGAGAGCCCTTGAGCACAAGCTCTATGAGGAGAGGCTGAGTGAGCTGGGATTGTTTAGCCTGGAGAAGAGAAGGCTCAGGGGAGACCTCATTGCTCTCTACAACTACCTGAAAGGTGGTTGTAGCCAGGAAGGGGTTGGTCTCTTCTCCCAGGCAATCAGCACCAGAACAAGGGGACACAGTCTCAAGCTGTGCCAGGGGAGGTTTAGACTCGAAGTGAGGAGAAAGTTCTTCACCGAGCGAGTCGTTCATCATTGGAATGTGCTGCCCGGGGAGGTGGTGGAGTCACCGTCCCTGGAGGTGTTTAAGAGGGGATTGGACATGGCACTTGGTGCCATGGTCTAGTCATGTGGTCTGTGGAGACAGGTTGGACTCAATGATCCTCGGGGTCACTTCCAACCTTAGTTATACTGTGATCCTGTGATACTGTAATACATCTATTAATTTCAGAACATTTAAAACCTCTCATTTGAGATGGTTAATTTTGGAAGGTTATTATGCAGAATGGATTGGAGCTTTTTTCTTTTTTTTTGGTAAGACTGTGACTGGAAATGGGTCAATTAAGAATGAATAAGCTTTTTTAAAGGTAACTTTAAAGAGTTTTAACACTTTAATGACCATGGCTTATCACTGTATATTAGCATTGCTGGAAATTGAAAGGCATCAGGTGTTTAAAGCAGCATGGTACCAAAAGGCAAGATCCTGAACTGCTATGGATGGATAAGGCAATCCTGATTCAGGATGGATAAGGCAGTTTATGGAGACCCTGAACTGCTGTGCATGGATAAGGCAATCCTGGTTCAAGTCATGTACAGTATAAATTTTAAACCCCCACAAAACCACAGAAAACCTCCAAACTCCTCAAAACCCCCAAACAATTAAAAAGCCCAAAGCAAATGACAGTGTTTAGAATTTATTGTTTCTCTTCTTCATGCTGAGAAATAAAACAGTTTTAGATGCATTACCTTCTAAACAATTTGGTGTTTTGGTTATGTGAGACTTTCTTGCTGAAAGAATGAAATTGTAGGTCTTGCTGAAATTGCATTCTGATATGCTGGCACACCATATACAGGTTTCCCTTTAATTTCTCTTTGACTATAATTTGTAAATATTCTTTCTTTGAAAGAAGAATCTGTGTGGGTGTGTACAGTTACAGAATCATAGAATCAACAAGGTTGGAAAAGACCTCAGAGATCAAGTCCAACCTATTACCTAATACCTCATAACAACTCAACCATGGCTTCAAGTGCCACATCCAGTCCTCCAGGGACAGTGACTCCACCACCTCCCTGGGCAGCACATTCCAATGGCCATTTACACTTTCTGTGAAGAACTTTTTCCTCACCTCCAGCCTAAACTTCCCTGGCACAGCTTGGGACTGTGTCCTCAGAAGAGACCATGAAGACTCTCAAAAGAAAGCAGACACACAGTGTGTTACTTATTTATTCACTCCCACCCCCTCATTCCTCCCCCCCGTAGTATTCTGTATTTTAATCAGGATTTTGTTTTAATCCCATCTTTGTGGAGGCAGAAGACATTTTCGGATACAATGATGAAATCAAGACTCCTCTTTTTACAGAGGCATTTTAGCTAAATCTGGTGTAGTGAAAATACAGACATGTCAAGGGATTTTTTTTTTTTTCCTTCCTGTGCTTTATTAAACTTCTAAATTTGATTGAATGTA
Source organism: Dryobates pubescens (assembly GCF_014839835.1). Classification (NCBI taxonomy): domain Eukaryota; kingdom Metazoa; phylum Chordata; class Aves; order Piciformes; family Picidae; genus Dryobates; species Dryobates pubescens. The sequence continues at coordinate 5,117,076 of NC_071619.1, read as the reverse complement.
AGAACTATAAATCACCAGGGAATAGTTGTGAAATCGGATGGTTTAAAGTTTGGTGGTTATGACTCACATGAACAGGCTGGTGACTGCCATTACATTTTATCTTTGACTCCTTTTTTCTTTCTTATTCTAATGTAGCAGCTGTATGAAAGTTTATGCTGTCTGCAGTCTTTTTAATAGATTTTTTTGGTAGATCCAGTTGTAGGGATATTGATATCTGGGACGTTTCAAGCAACCCATGTGTATATATGCATAGCATATATCAATCTATATTATTTTTCATTAGCTTTCCATATTGAATTTTGCAGCTATTGAGTTTCTAAATTAAGTGCAAAGAATTTTAACACTGTAGTTAAGTTTTTATGCATACCAAAGATTAGGACAGAGAAAGATGCACTTGAGCAACTTCAGCTCTTGTCTTCTAATTATATTGGTATCTCAGATACAGTGTCCAACCCTCTTGCTCAAGCAGGGATAGCTAGTACAGGTTGCCCAGGACCATATCTAAATGGATTTTTAATATTTCAGAGGTTATGTGAGGTATCTCCCTTCCTCCCTCCCTTCCTCCCTCCCTTCCTCCCTCCCTCCCTCCCTTCCTCCCTCCCTTCCTCCCTCCCTTCCTCCCTCCCTTCCTCCCTCCCTTCCTCCCTCCCTTCCTCCCTCCCTTCCTTCCTCCCTCCCTTCCTTCCTCCCTCCCTTCCTCCCTCCCTCCCTTCCTTCCTCCCTCCCTTCCTCCCTCCCTCCCTTCCTCCCCTCCCTCCCTGCCTTCCTTCCATATTCCTTTCAATTTCCTTTCTTCCAAATTCCTTCTGAATTCCTTCCTTCCAAATTTATTTCAAATTCCTTCCTTTCTTCTCTGCTTTTATTAATGCTGAAAAAAAATAATCTCTAAGCTGGAAATACAGAGCTGGCATTTGCCTTTACCTTTTGTGTTGACCAAGTGTGGAACAGAGCTAGACAAATCCAAATCATCTGATCACCCGGGCGTGTTTTCCACATTCCTTTTTTTTCCTATGTCACAGAAATGACAAAGTTCTAACTGTTCTCCATGTGAAATTTGACCTGCCATCACATTCACCTAACTGATGTAAAGTACATGTTTAACATTCAGTTGCTGCACACAGTTACACAATGTTCTAAATTGCAACAATTTGATAATAAGCAGTTTAATAAATCCCTAATCAAGTAATGGGAAAAGGGGCAAAAAGGGTACCATCAGGTTTGTGGTCTCTGTTAGTTGTCACAAAATGTGATCAGCTTTTCTGCATGCCTAGCAGGGAAAACAATTTTAACACTCTAGATAGGCTAAAATTAACTGAATGGTATTGTACAACGATGGAGCTGTTGTGTAGGGATCCCTTCACAGCACAGTTCTTCAGACCAATAATGAAAAATCATAGAAGTGCTCTTTACAAACTCTAAGCATTCTATTCTTATTGTATTACTCTCTACAACTACCTGAAGGGAGGTTGTAGACAGACGGATGTTGGTCTCTTCTCCCAGGCAAGCAGTACCAGAACAAGAGGACACAGTCTCAGGCTGCACCAGGGGAGGTTCAGGCTGGATGTTAGAAAAAAGTTCTATACAGAAAGAGTGATTGCACATTGGAATGGGCTGCCTGGGGAGGTGGTGGAGTCGCCATCACTGGAGGTTTTTAGGAGAAGACTTGACGGGGTGCTTGGTGCCGTGGGTTAGTTGTTTGGGCGGTGTTGGATTGGTTGATGGGTTGGACGCGATGATCTTGAAGGTCTCTTCCAACCTGGTTTATTCTATGTATGTTCTATGTATTGGTGCTTCTTCAGTAGACCATTCTAGCAGATATTTTACATTGCAGTGTCAAACATTTGTTTTCATTTTCAGAACCCAGGCTTTTTTTTTTCCTCATGAACTTCTGATGTAACTAACTTAGATCACTCTCTTATCAAAATATCATTTGCAGGATGTCCCTTATTTTATGGAACAGCTTTCATAGAATCATAGAATCAACCAGCTTGGAAAAGACCTCAGAGATCATCAAGTCCAACCTATTACCTAATACCTAACACCTCATGACAACTAAACTGTGGCTTCAAGTGCCATGTCCAGTCCCTTTTTGAACACATCCAGGGACGGTGACTCCAGCACTTCCCTGGGCAGCACATTCCAACGGCCAATCTCTCTTTCTGTGAAGAACTTTCTCCTTTGAAATTACTAAAAAGCACGGCTGTCTTTGGCAAAACACATGGAAAAGGTGAAATTTGGTTTGATTAGATAGCAGTTGTTGTTTTAAATGAACACTTTTAATGTGGATGTCTGTGGACTTGTCGACTTTGGAAGAATGGAGAGAAAAATTAAATCTCAGAAATTGCTTTTCTGACTTTTTTCCTGTTACTGATGCAGAGGCCTAAGAACCCATGCTAACAACCTGTGAGAAGGGAAATAATCATTCCTAATCACAGAACAACACAGTGATTGTGATGGGAAAGGACCACTTGGAGATTTTTGTCTCCTCAAGGTAGGGTAGCTAATGTAGGTTGCCAGGGCTTTGTCCAGTCAGATTTTGAATATCGCCAAAGACAGAAACTCAATATGCAGTCTAGCTGAGCAATCTGTCCCAGTCTTTGGTCCACCTTGCAGTAAAAAAAAAAAACAAAAAAAACAACCAACCAAACAAAAAAGAGAAAAAAGGCTTACATTTAAATTGAATTTCCTGTATTTCAATTTGTTCTGATGCAGGTTCAGGTTAAAAAAAAAAAAGGCAATTGGTATCTGAAACAATTTATTTCTTCTTTAAATGGTAAGTTTATTGAGAATTTATTTGTACTGAAAGAATAGTACTATATGGAACATCTCCTTTGTGAAAATCCCCTGTAATCTTTGAATGTTGTCACATGGTTTAGTTTCTTTGAACTGTTAATAATAATAATAATAATAATAATAAACAACCAGGTTGGAAGAGACCTTCAAGATCATCGTGTCCAACCCCTCAACCAATCCAACCCACCTAAACAACTAACCCATGGCACCAAGCACCCCATCAAGTCTCCTCCTGAACACCTCCAATGACAGCGACTCCACCACCTCCCCGGGCAGCCCCTTCCAACAGGCAATTACCCTCTCTGTATAGAACTTCTTCCTAACATCCAACAGGGGAAGTTATGATTTCAGTAAACACCATAAATCAGCATTTAGCCCTCCACAGATGCATCAAATAGTTACAACACAAACTTACTTGCAGCTAGAAAGCAATTAAGCATTAATTCTCAGAAATAATAAATACACAGATATTCTAGTTTTAAAAAACCTCCTCCTGTCTCAGTGAAAACCATGAGGAAGTTCTCATGTGTGGGGTACAATGGAATGATCTTGGGGATTTCTGTAAGCGTTCTGGGGAAAACACAACACTTCTTTCTGAGTGTAGTCAATACATGCAGCTGAGATACTTTTCTGCAGTCTTACTGTCCCAGAAAACATCCTGAAAATCTTTGCTGGTATACTCTGAGGACATCTGTTACTGCGGGCTGTGGGCAAGAAAGATACCTCTGTACGTGAGAAAGTTCACTCTGCAGGGAGTAAACAATAGGATTTTAATTTTTTAACTTTATTTTTTCAACACCTTCCTGTCCTTGAAGCCAGAGACTCTGGGTTGTCATTTAAGATACTCATCTCTTTGGGGATGGCGCTGTTAACATTTGTTCCTCTGTGCCCTGCTCAAAGCCACTCTTGCAACAGCCTGCTGAGACTTCCAGAGTGCAAGAATTGGAATTTGTGAAATTGGATTTTGTGGGATTTTTTTTTTTATTATTATTATTTGTTTGCATTTTAAAAAATTACTCTTTCTCAACCTTCCCAGGGAAATATTGCACATTGAAAACAAGGTTTGGGCTTTGTTTTGTTTTGGAGTGTTTGTTTGTTTTTTTTTTTTATTTTGTTTTGGTGTGGGTTTTTTTGTTGTTGTTTTGTATTGTTTTGTGTTGCTTTTAAACAAAAGGTTTTTCTATTTTCGCATTTTGGGAGGAGAAGCCACCAGTGTGCACTTGCAGCCCAGAAAGCTGATCACATCCTAGGCTGCATCAAGAGAAGCATAGCCAGCAGGTTGAGGGAGGTGATTCTCCCCCTTTACTCTGCCCTGGTGAGACCCCACCTGGAGCACTGTGCCCAGTTCTGGAGCCCCTGTTACAGGAACGATCTCGACATGCTGGAACATGTCCAGAGAAGGGCCTGTCCATGTCCAGGGCTAATCATCCAGATGATTAGAGGGCTGGAGCTCCTCTCCTATGAGGACAGATTGGGAGAGTTGGGGCTGTTCAGTCTGGAGAAGAGGCCTAATTGTGGCCCTCCAGTATCTGAAGGGGACCTATAAGAAATCTGAGGAGGGACTTTTTAGGGTGTCAAGGAGTGACTAGGGGGAATGGAACAAAAATAGAAATGGGTAGACTCAGATTGGATGTTAGGAAGAAGTTCCCCATGAGGGTGGTGAGACACTGGAACAGGTTGTCCAGAGAGGTGGTGGAAGCCTCATCCCTGGAGGTTTTTAAGGCCAGGCTGGATGTTCTGAGCAACTTGATGTAGCGTGAGGTGTCCCTGCCCATGGCAGGGGTGTTGGAACTAGCTGATCCTCGAGGTCCCTTCCAACCCTAGCAATTCTGTGATTGTAGAAAAGCAGATTTTTTCCCTGAAAACACTGTTCAAAAGTGGTTTATGTATCTTTTTGGGCCAGCTCAGCCAATAACAGCCTTGTCAACACTAGTAGCTATGACAGCAAGCAACAACTACAGATTTCCTGGTTTCTACAGCAGAGCTGATACTTTGTCCTGACATCCTGTCTAAAATTAATGTGAATAATTGATGCTTTTGTAAGTGTTTTCTTCCATTTGCTTCTATGATATCTGACGACACATGCACTTCTGTAGGTGTTGTCTCTTCAGTTGGTGCATTTAAGACCATCTTTCTTGTTTTCTTGTTGCAAATCCTGTAGGCACTGTATTTTTAAGACCCTTAATCTTCTAAGCAGTGTGTTTAAAATCATCGGCCTTTGAGTGCAAAGCTGTTCATGTATGAGAGAGATACATTCTGTAGCTTTGATTCTTGGGATACAGAGTTTTCTGAAAGGCTTTCCTAGAAAATACTGTATTGCACTTTTGAAACATGTCCTAGTTAACAGCAGAAATTGTTTTACTGAGGCATAAAGGAAGGCTGGAAGATACCACGTCTTTACTTGACTTGTTCTTCACTCATCCCCTAGCTGCCTTGCCACATACATTGGGTGCAGGAAATGAGGTGGTTCAGAATTCCAAATATATCTCTGCGTAAGAAAAACTGCATCAATTATTTTTCTGAATTATTTTTTTCATGCAGGATCTTTGGCCTGACTCATGTAGTTGTTTTGTCAGAAAATGGCAGTCATTATTTTGGGATCAAATTCTGCTCTGCAGACACCCTGCCTGCTCCTGCTCAAATGAAAAGAATCTAAACAGCTGAACAAGTAGAATAAAATAGACTAGAATAGAATAGAATAAACGAGCTTGAAAGAGACCTTCAAGATCATTGTGTCCAACCTATCATCCAACACCACCTAATCAACTAAACCATGCAACCAAGCACCCTATCAAGTCTCCTCCTGAACACCTGCAGTGATGGTGACTCCACCACCTCCCCAGGCAGCCTATTCCAATGGGCAATCACTCTCTCTGTGTAGAACTTCCTCCTAACCTCCAGCCTAAACCTCCCCTGGCGCAGCCTGAGACCGTGTCTTCTTGTTCTGGTGCTGGTTGCCTGGGAGAAGAGACCAACCTCTGCCTGTCTACAACCTCCCTTCAGGTAGGTGTAGAGAGCAATAAGGTCACCCCTGAGCCTCCTCTTCTCCAGGCTAAGCAACCCCAGCTCCCTCGGCCTCTCCTCATAAGGTTTGTGTTCCAAACCCCTCACCAACTTTGTTGCCCTTCTCTGGACACCTTCCAGCAACTCAACATCCTTCCTAAACTGAGGGGCCCAGAACGGGACACAGTACTTGAAGTGTGGCCTAACCAGTGCAGCGTACAGGGGCTGAATGACCTCCCTGTTCCTGCTGGCCATACTGTTCCTTATGCAGGCCAGTACCCCCAAACCCAAAAGATAGTACCTGTGTCCCAAAAGAGTTCAGGTCTGCATTTTAGTTGTGTAGAACTCTTGAAAAGTATTTTCCTTTGCTCTCTGAAAGCATAAAATGCTCCAGTAGATAGCGTGTGTTTATTTTCTTTGGCTTTGGATTTTGTTAAAGCTGTTCAACACCTGAGTGATTACTATTCATTTGCACATGCTTAATTAAACAGTTAGAACTTCTGGAAAATATACTTGGAAGGACATTTTTTTAAAAGTGAGAATAAAAAGTACTCTCAATGCTGACAACTTTGATTTTATTTTTTGTTTCTTATAAACAACTAAGGTCTTTATGAATTACAGTGTTCCTGTTTGTCCAGGAAGCAGCAATGTCCCATTCTGAGCTTTGCAGGCAGCCTTTAACATCACAGTTCTATATGCTACATCTTGTGTGGTACACTCTTGTGGTGTCTTTATTTCTGTTCTAGAGCTTCTGTTAGAAATGTCATTTCATGGAGATGTCTGTTGCCAGGAGCAATCAATGTAGTTTGTTGTGTCATTGCCAAAATGCTAGCATGGATAGCCTAATTTCTTGGGAATTGAATTCAGCTGAGCATGTCCTCCTCTTCTTGGTTTTGTTTACATCATTCTGGATCTGCCTGAAACACAGTTACTCATCTACCTTGTCCCACCTATTTCCTGCAACTTATTAAAAATCACAGTGCCAAAGGTTGCTCTTTACTGGCATTACACATTTCTCTGCATCTCTTACAAATACATTCCTGGCTCTGACAGGCTATCAGTTGATGATATGATATATGATACATCGATGATAGATCACCCTGACTCAACAGAATGGATTAAGAGACTGAGTGAAATCTAGAGCTCTCACTTTTCTCTGCTTGTTTTTCTAAATTTATTGCAGCTTGTTATATAATAGGAGGTTTGAAAGAGGGATAAAAAAGGCAGAAAGAGACCTGGGGGTGCTGGTTGATGGCCAGCTGAACATGAGCCAGCAGCATGCCCAGGTGGCCAAGAAGGCCAATGGAATCCTGGCCTGGATCAGGAACAGTGTGGCCAGCAGGAGGAGGAAAGTCATTCTGCCCCTGTACTCAGCACTGGTCAGGCCACACCTTGAGTACTGTGTCCAGTTCTGGGCCCCCCAATTGAAGAAGGACATTGAGACACTCGAACATATCCAAAGAAGGGCAGTGAGGCTGGTGAGAGGTCTGGAGCACAGCCCTATGAGGAGAGGCTGAGGGATCTGGGGTTGCTTAGCCTGGAGAAGAGGAAGCTCAGGGGAGACCTTATTGCTGTCTACAACTACCTGAAGGGAGGTTGTAGCCAGGAAGGTGTTGGTCTGTTCTCCGAGGCAACCAGCACCAGTACAAGAGGACACAGTCTCAGGTTGTTCCAGGGGAGGTTTAGGCTGGAGGTTTGGAAGAAATTCTTCACAGAGGGAGTGATTTGCCATTGGAATGTGCTGCCCAGGGAGGTGGTGGAGTCACCGTCCCTGGAGATCTTCAAGAAAAGCCTGGATGAGGCACTTGGTGCCATGGGCTAGTTCATTGGATAGGGCTGGGTGATAGGTTGGACTTGATCTTGAAGGTCTCTTCCAACCTGGTTGATTCCATGAAAGAGTAAAATTAATATAACAAAATCGGATAACAGCATGTTCTGTTAATCCTCATCAGTTAATTTTCACTTTAGTTCATAGAAGTCTCAGCTGTTACTTTCTGGATTTCAATCACCTCTGCAAGGGAAAACACTGAACTAATTTCCTTCCTTACATGTTACATATTTTCCTTCCTAGTACTCTGAAGGTTCTTTTGGTCAGTTAATCACTTCCACTTTATTTAAATTTATTAATATTTTTGCATTATTTTGACCTGGTCTTCTTTTAGCAGCAGATCTGTTAGAATAGTCTTGCCCCTTGATAAATAGATGTAATCCCTTACATGCAAACCCCCAACTCTTCCTTCAGCGGAATATCCATACAATACACAAAGCTTCATCCATTTTATATTTTCTTCATGTCTTGTTAGGTTGGATATTCTAAACTATATTGATCATTATTTGTCCTCTCATGCCCACACACAGAACTGATTCCCATACCATTATTTACATACCTGGATCTTCAGCAAAAAGCTGAAATAGTAATAAAGCTTTGGGACAATTTTTTTTCTCTATACAGTTTAATGAAGCTTCTGTGTCTTAAGTTGCTGTCATTTCTCACTGATGATAAAAATGTTTCACTCATACTCTTGAAATTCAAAAGCCATTCTGCCTGAACTACCTTCATGATTTCTCTTTTGGCTAGTTATAGTCTTTCATAAGAGGCAGGAGTAATCATTTCAATCTCTTGTCTCTAGCATTCTGCTCTGAAATTCTGGTCTTTCAGAAGCCAAAAGGAAGTCAGTGGATATCTACTGCTAATGATCTTTTGAGTCACTTCCAACCCCTAACAACCTGTGATTCTGTGATTAATACTAATCTGCAGAATATAGAATTAACCAGGTTAGAAAAGACCTTTGAGATCATAGAGTCCAACCTATCCTCCAACACCATCTAATCAACTAAACCATGGCACCAAGTGCCTCATTCAGCCTCTTCCTAAACACCTCCAGTGTAGTGACTCCACCACCTCCCTGGGCAGCACATTCCAATGGCCAGTTACTCTTTCTGTAAATAATTTCTTCCTAACATCCAGCCTAGACCTCCCCTGGCACAACTTGAGGCTGTGTCCTCTTGTTCTGGTGCTGGTTGCCTGGGAGAGGAGACCAACCCCCATCTGTCTGCAACCTCCCTTGTTGTTGTAGAGAGCAAGAAGGTCTCCCCTGAGCCTCCTCTTCTGCAGGCTAAACACCCCCAGCTCCCTCAGCCTCTCCTGATAGGGCTTGTGCTCCAAAGCCCTCACAGCTTAGTCAGTGTTCACTTCTGGAGGGGAAAAGCAAGATAATCTTTTTTTTAGCTCTAAATTTATAATCTGATAGTGCTAATTTTAGGATGGACAAAATTCAAGTGTCTGTGTTCTGAACAGCTGCTGGAATGCAGATTCCTTCCTCTTTTCAGAAGTTTTCATTGAATCAAATAAGCTCACAATGACTTCTGCTCTCCTTGTAGTAGCACTCTTTACACCAAGGAATCAAAGCCTTCGTCTCGTGGTCTTCTCGGTAGGCAAGGAGGGGAACGCAACCATACATGAAATTCTCTGCTGAATGGGATTGCTGCTTCTTGGTTGTTTTACACATTAGGCACCATGCAAAAGATCGGAAAATGTAATTTCTACAAAGTGGTTTTATATACATAAATCTCCTGAAAGACAGATACCTTTGGGATACGGTAGGCCATAGACTTGTGTGTAATCCATTACCCATGCTGATATAAACCTTTGATTTGTGGGTTTAAACCTGAGGCTGAGTAACCTCATAAATATGCTAATCCACAGTAATCAAGAAAAGTGCTATTGGAAATAGAAAATTTTTATTCCACGCTTCCTACAGCTTTATAGCATGTTCTACATTTATAACAATAAACTTTGGGAAATTACTCTCTTCATGCTTAAGAAAATGCTTTGCCCTTTTCTTGGCGTCTCACCAATGAGTTTTGGGTACATTATTTTGAGTGGCATGATCTTTATGCAAAATTCAGTGCATGTTTTGCCATTTTTAGCCAAGTATCTGATTTCTGAAGAGAACAAAACATTGCATACATTTTAAAAATTCAGCTTGTGGAGCCTTGTAAAGATTTTAATATCAATTTTATCAGGCTGGAGACCAACCGGTGGGTTAACTGTAGTGGATTATCTGGCAAAACGAGTTCTTTTCTCCATTTAAGAACCTGGAGTACTGCGTCCAGTTCTGGAGCCCCTGCTACAAAAGTGATAGGGACATGCTGGAACATGTCCAGAGAAGGGCCATGAGGATGATCAGAGGGCTGGAGCTCCTCTCCTGTGAGGACAGACTGAAGGAGTTGGGGCTGTTCAGTCTGGAGAAGAGAAGGCTCCAAGGTGACCTAATTGTGGCCTTCCAGTATCTGAAGGGGGCTACAAGAAGGCTGGGGAGGGACTTCTCAGGATATCAGGTAGTGATAGGACTAGGGGGAATGGAATGAAGCTGGAGGTGGGGAGATTCAGGCTGGATGTGAGGAGGAAGTTCTTCACCATGAGAGTGGTGAAGCCCTCGAATGGGCTGTCCATGAAGGTGGTTGAGGCCCCGTCCCTGGAGGTGTTTAAGCCCAGGCTGGATGAGGCTCTGGCCAGCCTGATCTAGTGTGGGGTGTCCCTACCCATGGCAGGGGGGTTGGAACTAGATGATCCTTGTGGTCGCTTCCAACCCTGACTGATACTATGATAAAAACTTAGTTGATTTGGAAAAAAAAAAATCTCATCCTTTTAAACAGCTTTTCTGTGTCTGTTGTATGTATTTTTACACATACACAGAGGCATGAACTTTGAATGCCACAGCCATCATATTAAGTGCTACAGTTGTTCAAATAATGTAGTGTAAAGGTTTTTTTCACTTTTTTAAGATGAAAAGAAACAAAACAGCACATTCCCCAAGTTTTATAAACTTAAGAATGTGGGATTTCTGCTTTTCTTTGGGGGCACTGTTTCCGTGTACTAAGAAATCCTCACTGAATGCTGTATATAAAACCAGTTGTGTTGAAAAATCCCTCTACTCCATTATGGTGAAGCCCCACCTGGAGTACTGTGTCCAGTTCTGGAGCCCCTACTATAGGAAGGATCTGGACATGCTGGAACGTGTCCAGAGAAGTGCCATGAGGATGATCAGAGGGCTGGAGCTCCTCTGCTTTGGGGACAGACTGAGAGAGGTGGTGGAAGCCTCATCCCTGGAGGTTTTTAAGGCCAGGCTGGATGTGGCTCTGAGCAACCTGATGTAGTGTGAGGTGTCCCTGCCCATGGCAGTGGGGTTGGAACTAGATGATCCTTGAGATCCCTTCCAACCCTAACAATTCTATGATTCTATGGTTCTTTTCAAGAGATGAACAACAGTTTTCTTCAGCTGAAGTTTCAGTTCCCTGATACTGCAATAATATTATTTCCTTGGCTTAGTTTGAGTAATCCCATTTTTAATCCATGTCTAAAGAAAAGAGAATTACTTTAGAAATGTGAGGAAAAATAATCAGTTGGTTCTGAAATAATTTATTCCTTAGTTCATATGAAGTACATGTCAGAAATTGGTATTTTCTAGTTTTTGCAATCAGTAATTACAATTTTGTATTAGGTGCCTGAAGGATTGAAATCTAAACACTACCAATTTGAGTGATTTCCAGGGTGTTAGGTTTGTGCTTGCCAGATTAACTGGATAATGTAGTTGTATCTCCTTGCACATGTATTTGATTGTTATTTGGTTTAAACTCGTACAAAATCATTGCCCATTTTATTTTGGTGAGCTGACACACAAGCAACTAATCCACTCTTCACAAAACAGGATCGTATTTTGGTGACATTTTGTAGCAACAAGACTTCTATTAGCCTTTTTAAAATCAGAAACTAGTTCAATACATGTTCACTTTGAATCCCTTCAGCAATCTTCATTTAAAATCTCAGATGCTCTTTAAACACATTTGGAGTATTTGTTTAGATTTCTGTACAGAGTAATGTTGCTTCTAAACTGCAGTCTCCTTCTTACACAGTAGAACTGAAATCCACTTGTTTAAGATGAAAAGCCAGGATCAGCTGCTCTATGACTACTCCCTGCCCCTGAAAAGCTTTTCTTGTTGTCTAATTTGATCTCATTACCTTTGATTTTGTTTTGTTTAATAGTCCACAACAGTAAACAAGCTACATATTGATAAATAATAAAAGGTCAATTATGCTAAGTGGTCTGGATGGCTTTGTAAATTAAACTAATTTGAACAGTATGCATTTTATTAGAGTTAAGTGCAAGGTTATTAACTGCCTACAAGTTGAAATAAATGTAACATTTTGACACTTGTGTGTACTTCCACAACATCCAACACCCCTTGCTTGTATCAGAGGAGCAGAATACAAAGATTTAACAGAGTTAACTGTTCATTTTCCCTCTACTCTCTAAGGGCAAGTGAGGATAATGCAATTGTATTCCCAACAGAGATGCATTGTAATAGACACAGGGGTGACTGCCTCAGGATAGCATTTTAAGGGACATTTTGTGTCACTTCCATGCACTTTCCACAGGTTGCTCCTGCCCAGTCTGTAAGCATTTTCAGTATGCTTCAATGATGACTTTTGAGGCTCGTTCAAGCTAAGAAGCACAACAGACTGTTCTTGTAGAAGTTTAGGTCCTCATTCTGTCTGGCGGGTGCACGTGGTGTTGCAGGATTAGCTGAGCTGAGGGTCAGTGACCAGGTGGTTTCGGATTGGCATGCTAAGTGAAGGTGATGCAACATAGTGCAAGTCTGGCATTACAAATGTTTGCTTTAGCTGCCCCAAAAAGCTTTTGCCCAAGGTAGTGATCGGACCATCAGGTAGTGATAGGACTAGGGGGAATACAATGAAGCTAGAGGTGGGGAGATTTAGACTGGATGTGAGGAGGAAGTTCTTCACCATGAGAGTGGTGAAGCCCTGGAATGGGCTGTCCATGAAGGTGGTTGAGGCCCCATCCCTGGAGGTGCTTAAGACCAGGCTGGATGAGGCTCTGGCCAGCCTGATCTAGTGTGGGGTGTCCCTGCTCATGGCAGGGGGGTTGGAACTAGATGATCCTTGTGGTCTCTTCCAACCCTGACTATGGTACTATGAAGTTACTAAGTTAGTGTGGTGGCTTTTCTATCGGTGCCTTCAGTTCTCTCTCTGAGGTTTAGTGAGATCTTGCAGTGCTGAATGGTGTGTTCTAGAAGTTGCTATTTCATGAATTTCAGGTTTTTTGGGGGCTTTTTTTTTGACACTTCATATGGGAACGACTTCTGAGCCACCCTCTCCACCTGACGATAACTGCTGTGAAGCGACCCTTTCACCTCAGTGAGATGTTCTCAGGTTCATCAAACACCTTCTTAAAGTTAAATATACCCTGACACTGTAGCACTGACTTTGTGATTCTGAGTTCATCCTCCAGATTTTTATTTTTTTTCTTCCAACAATCTGTGCAGTTTCTCCAAAATATATGTTTAAAATAGCCATCTTATTGCATCAATAATTGCAGAAAAGTGACTTAAAAATTGGCTGTTTAGTGGCAGTGGCGAGGCATTTTCCTGGATATGAGAAGCCTGGAAGAAATCCAAATTGCTTCATCAACTTAGCCACAGCTTGACAGAGCAGTAATACGATAGTAGCGTGCCAGCACCAGCAGATTTAAAGTTGCACCACTAATTCCATTTTGACATTGATGAAAACATCATATGGGTTGGGGTTTTTTTTGCATTTAAGAAGGTATCATTTAGACTCTCCTCTGAGAAGTGATAGCACTTTAGTTTTGCTGTGTTAAATGAGGGTCATGTTGCTCTTTTTTTTTTTAATGCAATGTTGTTTATGGAACCATTTTTCCTCAGTAATATAAAGAACTTTGAGGTGTGAAATTAATCTGTGTGGGCAACTGGTTTTGTGCAGAATCAGAAACAATGTATAAACTTGGAGATTTCCTATATTTATTTTTTTTTAATAAAAATAATTTACAGGTTTGACTTATTATGGCAACCTAGAGCCATACTATTCTGCCAGTTGTTTGAACAGGTTTCTCTGTTATGGCATGAATTCCTCATGTTGTGCAAGCCTATTGATCATGCTGCACTAGATGAGAATGAAGGTATTAGTGTGCAGCACCCAGGTAATTTCTCACATTCCTTAGATGCAATATCACCAGCCTGTGCTTGAGATAATTTAGGTTTGACAGGGGAAAAAAAATATCTAAATTACACTGTCAGAGCAGTGGTTGTTTTTTGACTAGGAGTGAATCAGAATGGGATTTGAACACATGCTTTCTTGAACATGAAGGGTGAGGGTAACATTGTTGGTTAGAGGACCATGGAATATTTTAAGAGGACCCCACCTGTCCAGTTCTGGAGCCCCTATTACAGAAAGGATCTGGAGGTGCTGGAACATGTCCAGAGAAGGGCCACGAGGATGAGCAGAGGGCTGGAGCACCTCTCCTATGAGGACAGACTGAGGGAGTTGGGGCTGTTCAGTCTGGAGAAGAGAAGGCTCCCAGGAGACCTAATTGTGGCCTTCCAGCTGGGGAGGGACTTCTTAGGGTGTCAGTGATAGGACTGTGGGGAATAGAACAAAACTCGAAATGGGTAGCTTCAAATTGGATGTTCGGAAGAAGTTCTTCCCCATGAGGGTGGTGAGACACTGGAACAGATTGCCCAGGGAGATGGTGGAAGCCTCATCCCTGGAGGTTTTTGCAGCCAGGCTGGATGTGGCTCTGAGCAACAGTGAGGTGTCCCTGCCCATGGCAGGGGAGTTGGAACTAGCTGATCCTTGAGGTTGCTCCAACCCTAACAATTCTATGATTCCATTATTCTATGATTGATGACAAGCATGTAGTTGTGATTGCTTTATCCTTGGTGTGACTGTCTCAAGCTCATGATGTTCAAGTTTGTCAGCTTCTACAGATGTTAGAGTAAAAACAAGAGAGAGCTGTGTGTCAAGGGTCTGAAAAGGATCAAGAATCAATTTTTCTTTGAAAAATACCAGCATGTTTTGTATATCAGAAGACTGTAATAACTTGATGTTGAGAGGGAGATGGTTTGAGATGTCAAACACTAGAACTCTCATTCAGGACAACCCTAAGAAATTTGAGGATATGGCCAACAGAAACCTTCTGAAGACTGACAATTGCAAAGCCCTGCTTAAGGTGGAATTACCTCCCATCAACTGCTATCTAATCCAACATTGTGCTCTAATTCTCGTTACCCAAGTGTGGGGTCTCATTAAGAGAAAATTATCTGCCTTTACTCAGCTCTGCTGAGGCTGCATGTGGAATGAGACTCCATTTTTTAATATCCCAGTTCAGAAAGTATGTTGAGAAGCTGAGTGGGTCTGGAAGTAGTGCCACAGGTTTTTGGGGGCCTTAGGCACACCAGCTAGGTTAAAGCTGTGGAACTTGGGCTTGTTTAGTTTGGCAAAGAGCCTCCAATAGTAAACTGCAATTACTTGTGGAGGAGTTGCTGCGATAAATAAACTAAATTATTCTCTGCTGTAGCAGTTGGTAAAGCAAGGGTAAAGGGTCACAAGCTGTACGTTCGCTGATCCAAACAGAACATTAGAAAAAGATCCGTTATGCTAGCAGTGCTGTATTTAAACCAGCTTCCCAGAGTGGCTGTGGAATATCCATCCTCAGAGGATTACAAACCTTCTCTGGAAAAAGACAGCACTGACCTGATTTGGTGTTGACAGTAGCCTGATTTTGAGTGGGAAGCTGAACAATGTGAGCTTGAGATATTTCTTCCAGTCCACATTTCTATGACCCTGTCATGCACACTTCATAACAGATGTTGCTTGCCTAGTGGGAGACTCTTTATCACATCCATTGTAAGACGTCATAAGAAGGCATAACAAGAAAGGTGAAGAGAGAGAGGGAACTACACACAGAGAGCATTAGGGGTTGGAAGGGACCTCGAAAGACCGTCTAGTCCAACCCCCGTGCCAGAGCAGGATTGCTGAGAGTATGTCACACAGGGATGTGTCCAGGTTGGTTTTGAATGTCTCCAGAGAAGGAGATCACAACCTCTCTGGGCAGCCTGTTCCGGTGTTCTGTCACCCTCACAGTGAAAAAGCTTTTCCTTAAGTTCACATGGAACCTTCTGTGCTCCAGCTTGCACCCAGAAATCCAGTTCTGGCAAGTTACAGAAGTGGCTTTTCCTTCTTGTAGTTTCACAAACAAATCATGCGATGCTTCTCTTACTAGTAGAATTTAGTCATTCAGCTCTGCCTGACAAGTTCTCTGATTCCATTCTTTTCACTTCTACATGTAACTTTTCTACCAGTCCACTTACTCTAGCCAAGCTTTTAAAAGACAAAGTTTCAGAGGATATTATCTAGAAATTTGCTGTTTCACACTTGGTTTGTAGAACTCAGTTGTGCAAAGATTTATGTCTAAAGTAACTTTCTGGCACTATAGGACGTTGTCTCAATTACTTTTCAGTTGTTGGTTTAATTTTTTTTAATTGATTTTGAAACATGTTGCTTCTCAGTTGTCTATGCCCTTTGATTTTCTTTCATTCATTGACTTTCATACTTAATATTTCTATTTCCTGATAATGTCTGTATTAATCACTATGAAGATACTTTGAGCACTAGATGAAATTGTAAGTTAGATAATAGCTTCCCTCTCCCAGACTTTCCTCCTTCACTTCTTGGAGGTTATTCACTGAGGTTTTCTCTCTGTGCTGTGCATCTTTGTTCATACGTGTACACACGCACACAAAATTAAAGCAGTAAAATAGCAGAGTGTTCATGTCAGATTTAATAGGCAAAGTGCAAGGTAGGAAAACATTCAGCTATAAAAACCTTTGTTAAGAACATCATTCATCATACTTGATTACAAACCTGGGTTGTCTCTCAGCATCTCATGACTCTGAATAGTAAAAATAATATCCTGTAATTATTACATTGTTTGAGAAAGAAAGAGGTGGATATTTGGACAGTCTCCTGTAAGACATCAGGAGAGACAGGACTTCAGAACGCAGATAATCTCTGGAAGCTGTTTATCATATCTCAGTGTGAAAGCTGTGTTTCCCATGTGATTTTCTTCACATTGTCTTTCATTTTCTATTAATTTTGCCAGTATGAAAGTATTGCTATCACTCATTATCTGGGAAAAAACTTAGTCAACGTTAGACTGATTCTTTACTGGCATTGACACAGTGGAAAGCAGTAGGGTTCTGCCAGCAGGCACTTACCTTCATATTGATTCTCTGACCATTTCATCCTACCAAGAAGAAATCTTTCTTTTTCCTGTTTTAGCATGACATTGTTTTGCAGAAATACCCAATCAGTACTTAGAAACTATGGGAGAAATTTATCTCAACTAACACTATTTATATTCTAAGCTTGACGTTAGATCTGCAGTCAAAACTAATCATAGACTCCCTGTGGTGTTGGCAGAGAGAAATGGCAGCTCCATTGGGGTAATTCTTTCTGTGTTATGACAGCCCCACATCTATTTTGGAGTCACTCCCCTATGAGTTCCTTCCTATCTCTACTGATTATAAACTAGGTGACTAACTTTTACTAGATTCACACATTGGACCAGACTTGCCATGTTCCACATGGCAAAGTTCAGATGTGGTTTCTTTGAAACGTCTTTTTCAAGTTCTAGGAAAACCAATATATAGAATAAGTGTGTGGCATTTTTAGCCTCTGTGTAAAAGAGTTTAATGTTTCTCTGAGACAAAAGTAGTTTGGGTTCTTTGTGGGTAAATTTGTCCTTTTTTTACCGTGCTTTCTTGGAATTACTGTTATCCAAAGGAAAATCAAATACATTTTGTGCTTTGCCTGTTAAATATTTCCATTGGGAAAATGACAGTTTCCTACCATCAGCTTTCACAGGGAAAGGTCACTATTCATAGTTAAAGTCTAATGTGAACGAACAATCATTACCATTACCTCTTTAAACCCCCCTACATAAAGTAGTTACAGTTAAGCTAAAAATCAGAGTAATTGATTTTTTTGCTATGTAATTACTGACTATTCAGTAATCATGTACAGAGTTAACAGGTATGCATAGGTCTTTTCCCACCCAATTACTGTATAGTGCATAATATCTTTAAACGAGTTTATACCTGAGTCTGTGCAGTTCTGTTTCTGCACAGTAGATATCCAAACACTTCATACAACAAAGAGTAAATGTGAAAATTTATCATGTATTTAAATTTTCCAACACCCTGTTTCCAAAGTATCTCTATACACACAAAGGTGTGCTCTTCTACACAAGTATTTTCCTCAACTATCTTTTATATGTGCTGTCTAGTTACATCAGTCAAAAAACATTCCTAAAGGAAGTGTAAAAGAGGATGGGCAACAAAATGTTTTACTCTTTATGTTCAGTTCATACCTATTTCTTCTGCTTCAGAATATGCAAGGTAACAGTGTGGGAGTGTGTAACCATTCTGTCTCAAAAGACAGAATCGCACAATCACAGAAACATTCAGGTTGAAAAAGACCCTCAGGATCACCAAGTCCAAGCGACAACCCTACTCTAGAAGATTCACCCCCAAACCATATCCCCAAGCAACACATCCAAAGGACCTTTAAACACATCCAGGATTGGTGACTCAACCATCTCCCTAGGCAGTCCATTCCAATGATTTTTTTTTTTGCCCAATGTTCAGTCTAAACCTCCCCTGGTGCAGCTTGAGGCCATTCGCTCTTCTTCCATCACTAATGACCTGTGAGAAGAGAGCGGCACTATTAATTTACAGTGTTGATGACACTAAAGGAAGAAATTCTTCACAGAAAGAGTGATTGGCCATTGGAATGTGCTGCCCAGGGAGGTGGTGGAGTCACCATCACTGGAGGTGTTTAAGAAGAGTCTGGATGAGGCACTTGGTGCCATGGTTTAGTTGATTAGATGGTGTTGGGTGATAGGTTAGACTCAATGATCTCAAAGTTCTTTTCCAACGTGGTTTGGTCTATTCTATTCTATTCTAAATAATTCTGCAGGGTTGAAGTGTGCATAATCATCACAGTCCAGTCAGTTTAGTTTGGACTGTGTCTGACATTATTGTATAATGTTTCCACGTTTAATAATTGCACCACCTACCAACATTTTACCGTGTATTTATTTTAAGTTCTTTTGTTTGTTTGTCCTTAATTTACTAACAGGGGAAGATGAAAGAATTATATTAATGGAAGTATTTGTTTGTTGTCTGAGAGCCTGAGCTGCGAGAAGTTTACATTAGTGGATAATGTCATGAAATGGAGCATAGATTAAAATTGCTTTTTGTGTACATTATTTGAATATATGAACCATTTCGTGCATTAGGTTTATGTTTAATATGAATACAGAATTTTGATTCAGTGCACTCCTGTTGTGCCTAATTTTCCTTTTGTTTTTCCTTTTGCTAGTTTGCTTTTGTCAGCATTGCAGAGGCAGCTTCTTGACACCTATATTTCTCAAACTAAAACAAAATTCTGAGGCTAGTCTCATTATTTCCATATAAAAGGTGTCCCTAAGTTAAACTTTCATGATAGTCTCATTTTTGTGTTCTTGACCTGTTGTTCTGTAGGACTGTGTTATTGCTCTATGTGATAGTCAAGGTCAACATGAAGTGGAGTATCTAGAGCAGAGGATAAAAGATCTATTCCTGCAGACATTGACTTTTGAAGGTTTGAAAGATCTCAGTTAAAAAGTTGCTTCTACTTGAACAGACTTATCAATCATTATTCAGTGTAAAGTGTGTTTCTTACATTATGCATGTAACCAATAAAATGAAGAATTGAGAAACACCATACATTGAAACCTTGGTTGCAATGCATCTTTGTGTGCAGTTCTCTCTGATATATGCTGAGGGATGTCTGACTTATCACAGAATCACAGAATGTTAGAGGCTGGAAGGGACCTCGAAAGCTCACCCAGTCCAACCTTCCTGCAAGAGCAGGATCACCTCCACCAGATCACATGGGAATGCATCCTGGTGGGTTTTGAATATCTCCAGAGAAGGAGACTCCACAACCCTCCTGGGCAGCCTGTTCCAATGTTCTGCCACCCTTAGAGTGAAAAAAATTATCCTTATGTTTACATGGAACTTCCTGTGCCTCAATTGCTGTAAAAGACTTTTCAGCAGTCACAACACCTTGCTTTCCAATCAGGTCACATGCTGTAAAGATATTAAGCATTTTCTTGTTTTGCTTTGCTTTGTTTGTGTTGTGGTTTTTGTTTGTTTATTTGTTGTTTTCCACATATTCACAAAGACTTGAGCATGGCAGAGGAAAAAGAAATATCAGTAATGTTTATTGGAGCAACCACAACAGCTCATTTAGTGCTCATCAACATTTTCTTATACCTTTCTGGCTGTTAAGACTACAAGCTGGAACATATATATATATATATATAAAACTCATCTTTTACTTTGGAATCTTTTAATTCTGACTTTGCAATTTTATGACTGTGGCTTTCAGAATGTATCTATATTTATTCTGCATGTTGGTATTTGATCTCATTGACTATAAATGTAGTGCACGATAAGATTGTACATGAAAATTAGATTTTTAATGTTCTACTTCATCCAAATAAATACCCAAGCAGAAATATTGATAGAAGAAGCACTTCCTATAACACTATTCCTGACGTTAAAATGGCAAGATAGGTTTTGTAGGTAGAAGTTTGTGTCTTTGTTAAGCCAGCTGATTACTTGAGAAAGTCAGACAAACTTTCAGACACACAAGTCCTTCTTCGTGTCTGACACAGAAGCATCAGACTTCAAAGGTAAACGTGGGTTGAAAACCATTGCTCAGAATTTAATTGTAGGGCATTTTTCATAAAACAGTCACTGCAGTTCTTAACTCTGGGTCCTGCTCCTCGCAACTCCTTCACAAGATGAACCTTGAGTCTAGGCTATAAAAAGCCTTGACTTTAGCTGAAGGATTGGGTTTGTGTCACATTAATTTCCTTGCAGATGCTTATCTCTTCAAGTCTCACAGGTTATAAACTACCCCTTTCTCTTTTTCCTTACAACTTTCCTACCTTATTAACTCATTGTCCTCCCTCACCTATCCCTTCTACTCCCCACAAGAAAACCATGCAGGAAAGATATGTCTAATATACTGAAATGAGCAATCTTCCCAACTTTAGTTCAAAGTCTTCTGTTCTGAGGATTGAAAAGAGCATGACTCTTTCTTGGTATCATAGATCCTCATAGCTGGAGTTTCACGAACACTTTCAATAGAATGTTCCAAACAACTGCACAACAATTTTTCTAAAGGTAGGGAACCTCTAATCCTATGACAGCTATTTAATTTTTTTATTCATTTCTTCTTTTTTAATTTATTTTTTTAAACACACAAAAGTAAGGGAAAGCTCAAATAACTTCTAGGTTTTCAGTAAACCAAGTCTTTGCCCTGCTGGAGCACAATGCTAGGAATTTCTATGTCCTGTAATGCTTTTGCTTCAGCATATTCCTTATAGCTCTAATAATCACCTGCTGGTAGTTTTTCAGTAGCAAATGACAATACCTTAGATGAGCTACAAGTCAAATGGCATTGTCTGTATTCAAGGGATTTCCCAATACTGTAACCAATTTCAAAGGAAAATAAAACTGAGTGGTGTTATGAAGTCCGACTAAAGATCTTGTGGCAAATCTTGAAGCCTTCACAATATCGTTCTTTTTTGTTTCAGGTAATGTTTTGAATGTCTTTACTGTGAAAATTGTAATTTCTGATTCACCTTAAATGTTCTGATTCACCTTAAATGTTCTGATTATTTTTCTTTGCTGTCAATAGCAGAGTATTTAAGAAAAATAAACATCCCTTTTGTCGATCTCTGCAACAGCTGTCATTTATTTATGTTGCCAAACAACAATTTATCTGTAACAGTATTGGATCATAAAGTCACTGAAAGCATTTAAACCCAGCCAAACAGGGAAAAGAGCTTCAGCTGCTGTAGTTGATGAGATTTTTTAGTGGTTTCTGTAAAGATGGGAAAACTATTTGATAACATCTATGACAGATAGATGCCTATAAGCTTTCCTCTGAAGAGAAGCACAGATTACGGACAGTTACTGAAATACATCTGCAAGGATATCCATATCTGTAGCTGCCATATCGATGTTGTAACTTCTCTTTTAGAAATCCAGTACTGGTGAATGAAAGTACTAACATCTGCACCTGAAACTGTATTTCAAGTAATGTTTTCTGGTACTATAAGTAATTCTACATCCATTTCTCACATTAAACTGTGTAAAGCAGAGGTTATTGTGCCTCTTTTTTAAAGGGAAATAGCTTTGTGTTCACTCAAAAGGGCTATGCTTTGCCATAGAAAATTATTTTCCACATGGTATTTGGTGATTGTATTCCATAGGAAGTGATGGAGATTATATTTATCTTGAGCTTTATTTATAAGAAAAGATAGAGGTAAAATTTGTGGGCTACTTAGGCATCATACAAACAAGAGATCCTAATCTCTGGTGTCTTTTAAGTCTGAAGTGAAAACCTGGAGTTGAAAGAACTTCCTTGTCTTGTCCCTTGTACGTGTAGGCACAAGAAAAGAAAACAGTAACTTTCATTTCCAGTTTGAAATCCCATGGAAATACATCTCTTTAATTATATTATGGTTCTTTATGTCAGGCTCAGATTCACATTTGCTTGCTCCTTTGTGATCTGCTTGTAATTAAAATATGTTTTCTTTTTTTTGTTAATATTCCGTGTTGAAATTATTGCAAGATGCATGGTGCTGTTTCTTCAGAAACTACTGTAGTTCATCTTTTAAACATGAACCATAATGTAATCATTACAAGATAAATTTTGATTAAAATCTGAAATTACTTTTGGGATGGGACTTTATGTTTCACAGTGGTTGTGCTCTAAAGCGTGGGTACTATCAGGACTATGCCATCCAACCAAGTAAGTTTTGCAGACAGAATCTCTTCCATAGATTTGCAAACATGAACCCCAAGCAAAAGAACAATGCAATGTTCTGAAGCATATAATTTGATTAATAGGAGGTGGAAAATGTACAATAATTTCTTATGTGTCTGGTGGGGGTTTTTTTGTGTGCAAAGAAATCTGTTCCATTTTGAGCTTAGTGATATGAAAATAATTTAATCATTAACAGGCAGAAAAAGAATCATTTAAATGTTGTAAATCTGCTTACTTCATATTTGCTGTATGCTATAATTTTTTCTTTTAAAAGAGACTGTGGTTTCATGGGTAAAACAGAGGTAAACTTCCCTATTGTGTTGTGATCAGTGGTTTTTCATTGCAGGGCCTTCCTCTACCTATAGCTCTTTCTAGACTAAGACACCTGGGTAATGAATGCTGATTGCTTGAAAGAAAATACTAGAAACAGTACAAATTTCACCAAATAGCTTTTTAGTAGGTCACAAAAGTTGAACTCTGTAGAAACTGGCATTTTTCTTGTTTGTTTTCTCTTAGTGCTAGTTCAGATCCTGAAGTATGGTACTTGTGAAAGCATTCCGGAAAAGCCAGCAGTTCATTTGAATGCTAAATATTATTTCAAGGAAATCTCGCTTCCATTTAAAATAAAAATTGAATCCAGAAATCTTTCTGGCTTTCATACAAGGCATTTTAAAACAATTGTTTATGCCTGGGATGCATTTATTTTGGCTAAAGAAGTTTTCAGATCTTTTTCCATGTTTTATCTTTTCTATATAAAGTAAAGATTACATTGGCCTGCTCCAAACACAGCAGTCTGCTTAATCTGGACACATTAAGATTTCCTTTCTATAGGAAGATAGCTTTTGAGTTGTGTAGCACTCTAGATTGCATTCTACTTCAACTGTGAAGTGTCATTCCTGATATTTGGGCTGAGAAATTTGAACTATCTTCTTTCTGTACCAAATTCCAGAGCTGCTAGAATTGTTTGCATTGCTTGCACTTGTGCATTGTGACTGAAGAGATACTTTGACAGTTTGTCCACTCTGTAATTTCTCTTCAAATGTTTTCATTTTATTACTCCCTAATCTCTCTTCATTTTGATACAGTACTTATCATGGTAGTGACCTAAGCTATAGTTTCTGAGAATTTAAAATGTCTGTTTATACTGGACAAATGTGAAAATATTTGTAGATTAAACTTAAGGAGTGAGAGTATTCTTTCTCTCTCCAGCTTCTTTCCCACGTGGCTTCAGCTGCTTCTCTTTCCACAGGCTCCCAAACCAGAATGCAGGTACTGCCCTGCTCCAAACACAGCAGTCTGCTTAAGCTGGAAACAATAAAATTTCCTCTCTATAGGAAGATAGCTCTTGAGTGGTGTTGCACTCTAGATGACATTCTACTTCAACTATGAATGTCATTTGGGCTGAGAAATTTGAAATACCTTCTTTCTGTACCAAATTTCAGGGCTGCTAGAATTGTTTGCATTGCTCACATTTGTGAATTGAGAGGGAAGAGGGAGGAGAATTTACATGTTGGAGGTGTTTGCATCTGAGAAATTGTACTTTAGGAACGGGTGTGCTTATTCCTGGTATGATGCAGTTTACATGCTGTTCCTTCCTAAGGCTTTAAATAATCTGGCCTATGGTTAGCCAGCACAAGGCATGTTAACATTGTAGTAAAAAATACATAATAATTAAAAAAATATCTAGAGGGTCATGAGTTATCATTTCAGAAATTCACAAGTTGCCTGTGAAAGGGAATCAGTAATTTGATATAATTACACATGAAGATCAGATCCTAAATGCTCAAAGATCTCTGAAAATAGCAATTATTTGGACAGGCTGGGAATATAGTTAGAGATTCTGCGTGTCCTTAGTTGGATAATTATATACAATGAAAGGCTGAGCAAGACGGATATTTGTGGTTATAACTTAAACATTAAGTACAGTCCTTAACATTAGAAGAAAGTAATTATAATAATAATTATAGGCTCTATTGCATGCAAGTGTGAATGTGCATCTCTGTGTATATGCTGTCTTGGAGATAATTATTAAATCTCTGTGAAAAATTACAGTAAAGAGTTGAACTAATGCATGATCTGGTGAGGCTGTAAAAATGTAGCCTAAAAGAATATTTGCTACTTTCTCTTTAAAGCAATTTGCTTTGAAACATTTTATTTTTTTTTATTACACACTACCTTTTTGTTTTGTTTTGTTTTTAATAGTATGTGCATTAATTTTTATATCATGTAATTAAATATTTAAAATGTATTAATTTTAAGCACAAGGTTTGGGTTTTTTTGTCATTTCTAAGACCCCGTTTCGTTGTTGTAATTGAAAAGGAAAATGGCAATAATTAAAGCAGTTAACTATAAAGAAGACAATTTAAATCAATATAATTTCTAAATATTTTTGCATGTTGTTTCATTGTTTACAGCAAGCAAGTTCTGTGTGCTTATTTCTGTTAACTAAATTTACTGAATAGAAAGACTATAGTGCATTGTTTGTGGCTTGACACAGGCAAACATGTGGGAGTTAGTTGCTCATCTCACTTTATGGTAAATGCAGGTGTGTGAACACTAGATTGAAATCACACTTGAAGCTAATCATCCATGAAGCCATAAAGGCCCAGCCTGAAAAGAGCTGTTGACTCTGAAAATGTTGTAATTTGCTTCTATTTTTTTTTTTCTCTCCAGATTGCCTTCTCACAGCACAACACTATCATGGATCTGGTGCAGTTCTTTGTCACCTTCTTCAGGTAAAGAGCTTTTTCTGTCTTCTGAAAGAAATTGTGACCATTCTTTTCCATCCAACCAATGTCTTAACCACTTTCTTAAGAAATGCCTATGAGGAAGTCTTTAAAGTGTATTCTCTAATTTGCACTGGTAGAGGATCTGGGCCATTGCTCTGTAACTACAGCCAGCTGCTGACATCTTTCATGTGTTCAAGGGTACGGTCTTCATGCTAACTTCATAAAGACTAGCTAGATGTGTTCTCCATATTACAGTGGTTAAGAGAAACCAGCTATTCAGCCTTTTCTAGTAGGTTTTGTGTGTGATTTTTTGTAAACTGTTTCAAATAACCAGTAAAAAGGATGGCTCTGTTCAATATCACTCTACTCTTAGGAACAAGTCCTGCAGCATGAGGGTGATGAAACACTACAACTGGGCTCCCCCTGGTCCTATCTCTACCTGACACCTTAAAAAGTGCCCCCCCCCCCCCCCAGCTTTCTTGTAGCTTCCTGCAGATACTGGAAGGCCACAAGAAGGTCTCCTTGGAGCCTTCTCCTCTCCAGACTGAGACACCCCAGCTCTCTTAGCCTATCCTCGTAGTGGAGTGAGTCCAGCCCTCTGCTTATCCTCCTGGCCCAAAAGAGTTAATCTTCAGCTAATGGCTTAATGCCCATGGTGGTGTTGGGTTGATTGTTAGACTGGATGATCTTAGAGGTTTTTTGCAACCTAAGCAATTCCATACCACTAATGCTTTTCTGACTTTGAGATTAATTGTGAAAAGTGATGCATGAGATCTGATTGAGGAAGCAATGCAGGAATTGGCTTCAGTTGCCAATGGACAACTATTCTAGATTCTAAACAAAACTCCAGTGAAAGACTTCTTAAAAGTTCATCTGTCTTATAAAACATCACAAACTTGAATATACATGGATTAGTTACAGAGCTTTGATAACTTGTGGTGAAGATATTCCCCAATAACCATGTAGTACATGCAGACTGGGAGCAGTGATGGACAAGCACGATCATCAGACTTCCTGTATTCCTAGCACTGCCATGCATTTCTTTTACAAGTTCACAACACCACTTCTCCTCCTACTTTAATCACTGTGCTCTGAGGAACTGTACTTGAAGAATCAGACTCTTGAAAGCCATAAACAAACCAACTTTGGTTAATTTCTGCCCCCTAAAAGGGGGTAGAAGTGAGCATGTTCTGAGATGTTTTGCACTCAATGCATTGGCTAATGGTGAATGGTTTAGTAGCTGTAAAGCATCCCATTTCTCCTCATACACCACAAAGCAATGAGATTTGGATTCTTAAAGCTCAGTATAGTAGTGTTTTGCATTTTTGGTGTTTGGCCTTTGCTTTCTTTTGCTGTTGTGTTTTGGGGTGGTTTTGTGTTTTGTTTATTTGTTTGTTGTTGGTTGGTTGGGTTTTTTTGTTTGCTTTGTTTTATTTTCTGGGAAGGCACCAGCATTTCAAAAATGATGCTGCTCAGACAAAGCTTAAGAAAACAAACTCCTACAGGAGAAAGCCAAATCTGTCCAAATAGACAGAACAGAGAGACCCTGTGACAAATAATAGAGTTAGTCTAAAAGCAATTTGTTTCTGCTCTGTGCTCTAATACAAGCTTAGACAAAGTAAAATATAGCCTCTTTGGTGATGAAGCCATCTCTAGAGATACATAGTGTTAGCTCTCATGGTAAGATGGTCTATCTGATATGGTTTCTTTTGAGTAAATGCAAACTCACTGTGATTCTGATGAATGTAGAGATCTGTCTCCCTGAACACTAAGCTGTTTGGAAGCCAAGGCCGATGTAATCCCCCTTACAGAGAGAAAAGCTGGCAGCTATCCTACCACTGCCTTTGATGCAGCCCTAGCCTAATTGTATAACCAAAGCTTTCAGCTGGCACTGAGATCAAGAGAGGCTTGCAGCTATCTGCAGCATAATGTTAATGATCAATCTTAGGAATCCAGTTGCAGAAAAACATAATAACAAAGAAAGAAATAATAACAAAACAACTTCAAAAAGGGGACAAAAATTAATGCCAGGGTACCCTCCAAAAGCACATACAAATGAGGCTAAAATTTTGCAGTTATGATGAGAAATAATGTTTATCAAAATATATTTTAATGGTTTTATGGTACTCTTCTGCAAGTGATTTGGTATTAAGGTGTCTGTAGACATAGTTAGGATCAGTGTTCCTTTGTTAGGACAAATGTTACTGAGGAAACTGTACAAGGACAGTTTGTGTTTTCAGTCCACGTCATGTGATGGCGTGGGCCATCCAACTCATCTACCCTGCTCATCAGAGTAACACCTGTACTAGAAACCTCTTTTGGGACTCCTACTGCTAAGCATGTTGTGTAAAGAGGTATTCAGCTTTGTTCCTCATCTGTCCACTTAAGGTTAAGAGTGTAAAAGAGATGTCTAAGAAAGTGTCTGGAACATGTTGCCCAGGGAGGTGGTAGAAGCCCCATCCCTGGAGGTTTTTAAGGCCAGGCTGGATGTGGCTCTGAGCAACCTGATCTAGTGTGAAGTGTCCCTGCCCATGGCAGTGGGGTTGGAGCTAGATGATCCTTGAGGTCCCTTCCAACCCCTAAAAGTTCTATGTCTAGGAGCTGGAGCTCTCATACTGTGTTTCTAAGAAAGAAATACAAACAGAAAATTAACCAATTTTTTAGCAAGCATTTGGAAGTGTGGTTTTGAAACTGGCCCTTTGTGGAGATGAGTGTTGCAGAATAAAAGATGAAGTGCATGTTTTACTGCTTGGATCAGAAACATCAAAACAAGAAGCATTCTTAGCATTTTCCCAGTATTGTTCTCTAAGCCATTTATTTAAAACTATACATAATAAAGTGCAAAAGCTGTGATTAGATCTGTAATTAATGCTTGATCTGCTGAGATATTGTTACACGTCCTAGAACAGAAAAGTCATATAAATGTGAGTTCTTTTGAACAAATAAGAAATTGTAGTGCTGCAGAGCATCTGATTCACAGTGGGGGCAAAAAAAATAATAAAAGAATACCTATTTAATTTTAATCTTTTTATTCTGGAAGGTTTCATTGTGCCTACTGGTGACCTTTATTCTAAGAGTAGAAATGCAATCAGGTGTGTAATAGTAACAAATTCCCAAGTCATATAAAAACTGTGGCATCTTTGTTGCTTTAGTCAATGCTTTTTAGCTCATGCCTTGAAGACTTTTAGCCATCACACAAATTGAGAAGTGCGTGACCTTTTCGTTCCCCCCACCTGCTTTGAAGAGGGAGAGATCTCATTAGAAACTTTCACAGGCAGCAAATATGAATGATCTTTCTTCTTTTATTGAAGAACTGCAGTCCCCACAGTTAAAGTCTATTCCAGTATTACCCTGACCACTAAAACACTCAATAAGCTAAAGCCTGCCTTTCCAACCACCCTCCCCATCCCCCCCCCAAACTGTAAGTGATAAAGTAGTCTGCAGTGTTATCAAATCTAACATGAATATATTGGTTTAGCTGGGTAGGTAGCCAGGGCAGGCATTTCATAATGAGATATGAAGGACCTCTAGTTTCTGAAAACACTCTTCACTTTTTCTTTAGATCATATGCTACCACGTGTAAAACCTGGCAATGTTCAGTATTTGTTAGTTTTTGTCATATCTCATTTGAGGAAATCCAGAACTGAGAGCCAAGCAGCTCTTCATTTCTAAACCTGCTGTTAAATAAAATCACAGTTAAAAATTTATAGCAGTCCTCATCATTTCTCAGAAAAACTATTTGTATGGTGTAGCTGAAGCAGAAATTCTGGTAAGAAAGGCACTTTTGTTTCATAATCAAACAACAGACAAACATGAAATCAATACAGGTGACAAAGGTTAGCTATTAGTGTTTTTGTGATAGGCGATGATATGCAACTGCTACTGTCAAAACTGTTTCATCAAAGCCTGTTTCAAATACATGATGCCAACTAATCAGACACTGTCTCTGAGTGTACATCTTTATGTTCTCAGAGTGATTGCTTCCATTCTGGTTGGTTTGGATCTTGGGGTGAAGCTGCCCACTAGTAGAATTTATGTCTGGCTGGAATGATCCACTTTTATAACATCTCTCCTTGCTATTATGAATTGAGGCATTTCCAATTTATAATAAGTATGGTGATATTGAGAAATAGGAATACTCTAAAAGTTGGAAAATCCTTCTTTGATCTGTGCTTTAAGAAATTCCATGAAAGATGACAGTCATGTAGGGTCAGAGGTACATTGTTTCTGACAAATCTTTCTGTGAGCAATACGAGTGAGAGAAAACAATATCCAGAATACACCCAGTGCTTGTTGTAGGAGAAAGAGATTGGCTTTTAGGTTAGTAAGAGGACACAGTCTCAAGGTGCACCAGGGGAGGTTTAGGCTTAGGCTGGATATTAGGAAGAAATTCTTCATAGAGAGAGTGATTGCCCATTGGAATGTGCTGCCCAGGGAGGTGGTGGAGTTGCCATCACTGGAGGAGTTTAGGAGGAGACTGGATGGGGTGCTTGGTGCCGTGGTTTAGTTGATTAGATAGTGTTGGATGATGGGCTGGACATGATGATCTCAAAGGTCTCTTCCAACCTGGTTTATTCTATTCTAACAGCATGAGCTACAATACGGACTGCAGCAGATACTGAAGAACCAGATTTATCACCCCTGTATGTATGCCTGTGTGCCAGAATTTCAGAAGAGTTAATTTAGTTGTGCTTCAAACAGTGGGAGTGGATGGCAGCATTTTAGCAGGTTGTATCAGAGCTCTTGAGAGCTTCAGTACCTGAACCTGCCCTTCTGGGTATGAATGGGTGAATTCTTCCTCTATACCAGCAGCCTTTGATACAGTTGCCTGGCTTCATGTTTTGATTTTGTTCAAACAAAGAATGATGAATTGCTGCTAGATTTTTGGCTTTATGAGATGAAAATATTGATCTCTGTAACACTGTGTCAGGATCCAAGCACATCCACCATGTCTAGGTTCTCAGAACATGAAGAAGTCTTATAAATCTAAATTAGAATGTATTCTGGCAACACAAAAATCAACTTATCTTAGCAAAATAGGTTTTATATTTGGGGCTAGAATAAGATTGATTTTTACTTAGTGAGGCATTAAACAGTTTTCGCATCACATAGAAACAAGGAGTTGTCGGACTTCTGCTGGGACAAGCGTGCCTATACTGCAGTTGAGCAATCTGAGTTGTCTTGTTGGGTTTTTTTTGTTTAAGATGTTTGTTTTGAGTTGTGGGATGCAGCTTTGTCTTCCACTCTGAATCATCCAGAAATTTTGTCATCACTGTAGAGTTGTTTGATATATTCTTATTTCCTGAGAAGGCAGCTACTTGTTATTGGCCTGAAGGCAAAGTAGATTCCCCAGTACCACTGGATCAGTGGCTCTTCAAAACAGTGGATGAGTCACTTAATCCCTTGGTGGAAAAAAAAAAGGTTTTCATTATTTTTTTTTTCTTGTTTTCCTTCTTTCTGTGTTTGTCCTTTGAGTCATTTGGAAGGGTATGTGAGGGCACTGGTGCTTGTAGTACTTTGATTTCAACATGCACTGTTCCTCAAAGTACAAAATAGCTGCTCAGCTTGTTCTCTGAAGGTGGCCTAAGTAGTTGTTTTATATACAGTGGATGCATTTAACATTTTGAACTTCTCACTTTCCATATATATCAGATACACTAAATGAGAGCTTTTTCTTCTGCCTGGTGAAGGGTTTAATGCCAAATTCTGCTCAGTTCACAATAAATAGAAATAAGCCTTTGGAGTTACTTCTAAATGCAGGAGAGAGTCATAGGGTTAAGGTTTGGGTGACAGTAAGATGACTTGAATGAATTTTCACATTCTTTTTGAGAGAAAAATAGAGTCTGAGTTGCACTCTTCATAGTGTATGGTGCTATAGTCTAGCACTCCAAAAAAACCCCACCCATTTTACCACTACTTCTGCTTTTATAGAATCTCATTGGAATCTGAGCTGCCACTTCTGTAGTGTTGTTCACCACAGAAGTCTTAGAAGATGGCACCTGAAATACACTTTTCTGAAGATGGTATATATCTTTTTTTTAAGACAGTACTTTGTAGGCTCCTTTACTCCAAGGCAGTTCTGTAGGGTTCTTCTTTTCAGGGCTGCATCTTTTTCCGGCTGTGTTGTATTTTGATTCCTAAGAAGCATCACAGATAATTCATACTGTTTGTGGTTTCAATCTCTACAGTTCATATTGTATTTTCTTAAATCAGATTAGTCAGTTGTTTTCTGAGACTAAAATAACGTTGATGCTCACAGCTATTTGTCTTCTAGAGTGCTTAAGCCTGGTTACTCTTTATGAAACTCCAGTCCACTGTAATTTAAACAAAAGACCTAGAACAGGTTTTCATCTGTGATAAATGGACTTGGGAGTTTCACTATTGTCACTTTAATTCAGAAGAGAAGCTGTTCTGTCTTCTCGTGACGTTTTATGTGCCAGTTGCAAAGTTAACTTCAGAACTTTGTTTCCAGATGTAAGCATAGAGTGAAGTGGGGTGAGAGCTGATGAGGAAAAATAATAACAAAAATAAAGGAAGTAAAAAATATTGGTATTTTGCCTTAGGCAGCAATGCCATTCTCTGTTATAGCAAGTGACAAGCAGCTTTCTCAAGCACTCTGCCAGTCTGTTTGCAGACGCAGTCAGGATGGCATGTTGTGGAGTGAGTGACGTCGCAGAAATGAGCAATCTGTTTATGGCAGTAGAGAACTATTCATGGTCCTTGTGTTCAGTTGTAATAAATCACAGAAAGAGAATAAAGAGATTGCTAGGCTCTGCATTATGCTGTGGATTTCATAGATGCTAAGATGTTGAATCAAATTACTACTTTTGAGAAGAGACAGCGGAATTGAAGGGAATTCATAGGATCACACAATACATCCAGCTGGAAGATACCTCAAAGGTCTTCCAGTCCAACACTCGACCCAGCACTGAAGGGTCAGCACTAAACTATATCCCTAAGGGGAATATTAATAAAAATATCAATAAAATTTCCTGGTACCAAATGAAGCATTTTGTGTGGAAAATTTGGATGCCTTTAATGTATTCATTAGAGCTCAATCACATTTTGTCAACAAGAAGCAGAATTATGGACACTTTATTGTGGGCTCCAAGAGCTGCACTAAAAAGCACATAATAAAAAGCAGTCATATAATCTACTTATAATTTTAAATCTGAATTTAATCTGCATTTGTGGCCCAGTCATTTTCTGTATCATAATTGGGTTTCTGTGCCTTCAATAATTTTTGCTAATATTTCAGGAAAACTCTTTACAGTTTCAAAATGATAGTTTTTTCCCTACATGTCTCAAGACTTTTAAGTCAAAATTCTAAATATCAGATTAAAGGTTATTAGGGGGTGGGTGGGATGTGTTTTCCTCTTACAGTACAGTCACAGAACAAAATAATGTATATATGGACTGGAAATCTGTAAATGCTTACTCTGTCTTCAGGAAAATATCATATTGATAGGGCTAGCAATAAGGCCAGTGATGACTTTTTTGCACCTACCACTTCAAATATAATTGCCTCTTTTTAAAAGGTATTGGAAACACTACATAACAAAGGGGAAAATCCCTTAGCAGTGCATTAAATATCTCAATTATATTTGAGTCTAATATGCTGAACAATGATGGCATGGTTTGGTGACTCTTAAAGATGTTGGATTTTTTTCTGTCTATGATTTATTATCAAAGGATATATGCACTAGAGAAACAGTGCAGTGACAGAAAAGAATGAGAGGAAAGTATATAAAAAAATAAAACTCTTGAACTCTTGGGCCCCATGCTCTTTAACATCTTTATTGATGATCTGGATGAGGGCATTGAGTCCATCATCAGTAAATTTGCGGATGACACCAAGCTGGGGGCAGGAGTTGATCTGCTGGAGGGTAGAGAGGCTCTGCAGAGGGACCTCGACAAGCTGGACAGATGGGCAGATTCCAAGGGCATGAGGTTTAACACATCCAAGTGCCGGGTTCTGCACATTGGCCACAGCAACCCCATGCAGTGCTACAGGCTGGGGTCAGAGTGGCTGGAGAGTGGCCAGGCAGAGAGGGACCTGGGGGTACTGGTCAATGGTAGGCTGAACATGAGCCTGCAGTGTGCCCAGGCAGCCAGGAGCCAATGGCATCCTGGCCTGCATCAGGAGAGTGTGTCCAGCAGGAGCAGGGTGGTTATTCTGTCCCTGTACACTGCACTGGTTAGGCAACACCTTGAGTCCTGTGTCCAGTTCTGGGACCCTCAGTTTAGGAAGGATGTTGACTTGCTGGAACGTGTCCAGTATCACAGTATCACTAAGGTTGGAAGAGACCTCGAGGATCATCGAATCCAACCTGTCAACAAAGTTGGTGAGGGGTTTGGAACACAAGCCCTATGAGGTTAGGAGGAAGTTCTACACAGAGAGAGTGATTGCCCATTGGAATGTGCTGCCCAGGGAGGTGGTGGAGTCACCATCATTGGAGGTGTTCAGGAGGATACTTGATAGGGTGCTTGGTTGCATGGTTTAGTTGATTAGGTGGTGTTGGATGATGGGTTGGACACAATGATCTTGAAGGTCTCTTCCAACCTGGTCTATTCTATTCTATTCTAAATAGTGTGAATCTTCTGGTTTGGAAGGCTGCTGAAATGTAGCTTTGGTTGGCATTTTTTCTTCTCCAAATTCACTAATTCCCTGTGATTAGAATAAAGAAATCTTTTTACCCCTCTTTAACTTTTAAATCTTAAATGAGCACAAATCAGAAAAATCATTGCAAAACCAAGCAGAAGAAGAAGAACAGCTGTTTTGAAATATACACTATATATTCTATTTGTAATTCTTCTTCAAATGACTACAGAAAATATTAAATCCCATATTTCATAATTTGTCTGCAAATTTAATGGACAGAGATTCATTTATTTTTTTTTCTGGAATTTTTATAAACACCACCACTTGTTGAGAGAAATATAGAGTTTTTCACCCATGAAGGGCAAACCCATAAAATTACATGAAATATATGAAAGACTTTTCCATGAGCAAAAGAAACATAATCACACTTTATGGGTGTGATGTTCTATTTATTCTATGGAGATTAATTTCAGTTTGTGTTAGATTAAGACCCTTAGATTGTAAATCTTCTTTATTTGCTGCTTCAAAGAGGTGAAAGGAAGAACTGCTGAGAGTTAAAGTTCACATCTAGAGCTTTATTGTGCAATATATTTCAGAGTCCTTTTAAATGGTTCACTCTTCTTTTGACATTGTATTGGCAGAATGAAATGTGAATGTTGGTCTTCTGGATAGCATCCTGCTATACAATATATCCATTTCCCCTTTTTAGTTGTATATAAAGGCTATTCACATAATTGATCATTCATTCATACATTACTTACACTAGCCTCTGGTGTGGCTTTTGGTATAGTTAATATCAAACATACAGCTTTATTTTTGTGTACATAAATTATGTAGGCAGGAAAATAGAAGTATAGTATATGCCTTTGTGCATTTATATATTATAGAGCTACTTTAGAATGATTATTTAATAAAGCTTAATATATTTAATAAGCTTAATATATTTAAGCATATGTATGCAATGAAAAAAAGCAACTTTTATGGTTTTTTTAATGGTAATTTTCCTGCAAATAGCAGATTCCCTGCTCAAACATTTGTCAATCTTCCTTACCTTCAGGAAGTATTTTGATGTTTCATTGTACAGCAAAGACCAATAAACGTCATCTTTGGAGGGGCAGTTGTCAGAGATGATTTTAAACTGTTACAGGAGTTGGAGTTTATGCATGAAAAGAGGAAGGATTGAGTTGGTTTTCTACATTCAGTATGTATTGGCCATTGGAACAGGCTGCCCAGGGAGGTGGTGGAGTCACCATCACTGGAGGTGTTTAGGAAGAGACTGGATGGGGCACTTGGTGCCATGGTTTAGTTGATTAGATGGTGTTGGATGATAGGTTGGACTCTGATCTCAAAGTTCTTTTCCAACCTGGTTTGGTCTATTCTATTCTATTCTATTTGTAAGCAATTTGACACAGATGTGGCAGCTGCTTTTACTAATACACTAATCTGTTTTATACTGATATTTTGTTGGTACTGCATACTTTAAGATATAACTTCCAGAAAATGCAGTAGATACCATTGATACTTTAATCTTTCTTTCAGTTTTGCATTAAGAGCTGAAATTGAAAAGCTTTATTAATAAAATTACTGAAGTTTTGGTTTATTATTTTAATTTTCCTCTTCTTTCTCAAGAGAATTATTTTGGTTTCATTTTTAACAGCAATTTAAAATGTGCTCTAGAGACTTCTTGCAGTGCACTTTCGGCCGTGTACTGCTTTGTTTAAGGCTCATTTCTCTTTCCTGTATTTCACCAGTGGTCCTGTAGAAACCCATCAGAAAGCTCCATAGCACACGAGTACCACTTTAATTTGCTTATGACCTTTATTTTGGCTCCTCTGCAATGCTGTAGGTCTCCACTGCCAAAACTAGTCTCCACACAGAAGGGTTGCTACCATCAAAAACATTTGCAACAGCCAATGGCCACCTAATGGCAACAAACATCTTCTACTACAATAAATCTCCATTACTTCCAAAACAAGTTGCATTACATACAAAACAGCTGGAGTATCAGGTGCATCTAATCCTTTGTTTATAATCTCTTGCATACACAGATATGCATTGGGCTACCAAGTGTCAGTATTTGGGTGAATTGCTCCATGAACACCTATCATGAATACTGTGCTGCCACACTCAGCATAGGTGTTCTTGAGCAGAGGCAGCTCATACACTTGTCTTTGATTTTTCTTGTTGCTATTTATATTGTTAATTATCTAAGCAGGAAAAGAAAATCATATTCTAGAACTTTAGTCTTCTCCCATGTAACCTACATAATTTCATTTGGTTTTTAAAATGTATATAAAATATATTTTCACATATGTTTCACACAAGTGACCTGATATTTTTTCTTTGAGTGGAGTCACAGTGTACGTAATTAAGTGGTCCAGGTGGTTATGGTGCAGACTTGTTGGATAGTCTTGGGTATTTTAGGAAATAGTGTTGTTGAGAGAGTTCAGATTTACCTTGTGGAAGTACTAGTGAGCTTGGATCAAGTGTGTCCTTCCTTACTTTCGAGCTGCTGTTTGGCTGGGCATATAGGGATGGACTGTTGGTTAGTTAGTGAGGATTGCTCACAAAAGATGAAAGGTATGAACTACTATCTTAGTTTAGAGGAGCCAGGGAGATTCTCTCCACTCCTTACCATAGAATCAACCCTCTTGGAGAAGACCTCAGAGAACATCAAGTCCAACCTACTCCCTAATACTTAACACCTCATGACAACTAAACCATGGCTCCAAGTGCCACATCCAATCCTTGAACACCTTCAGGGGACGGTGACTCCATGGGCAGCACATTCCAATGGCAACTTACTCTCTCTGGGAAAAACTTTCTCCTCACCTCAAGCCTAAACTTTGCACAGCTTGAGACTGTGTCCTCTTGTTCTGGTGCTGGTTGCCTGGGAGAAGAGACCAGCTCCCACCTGGCTACAACCTCCTTTCAGGTAGTTGTAGAGAGCAATAAGGTCTCCTCTGAGCCTCCACTTCTCCAGGCTAAGCAACCCCAGCTCCCTCAGCCTCTCCTCATAGGGCTGTGCTCCAGACCTCTCACCACATCTGAGAGTGAACAAACACCACACCAAAGAAAACACTCCACATCAGACTAGAAAGAATTAGAAGTTCAAATGCAATTGCTATTCATAATTACATGCAACATTACAAAAGCATATAAAATACACAAAATCCATAGTCCACCTCAGCCAGATTTCTCCAAAAAAATCCCCTTAGGCCAAAGCTTTCAAACACCTTCACCAAAACAGGCCACAAATGTGCACCCTGTCCTTCATGCCTCCCTGTCCGCCCAGTACCAGAGTGAAGCAGCTGCAAATTCTGCTTGCCAGCTCCAGGGAGAGCCAGCACACACCAGGCCCCAACTGGCAGCATTGCCAAGGCTGAACCCTGCACCAAACCCAAGATAAAGTTCTGTGCATCCTCCCAGGAGCATTCAGTGAGGTTTGCACAGGCTGGAGAGCTGAGCAGGGAGAAATTTGATGAAGGGCAAGTGTAGAGTCTTGCATCTGGGAGGGAACAACTCCATGCACCAGTACAGGTTGAGGACGGACCTGTTGCAGAGCAGTGAAGGCACAGAGGACCTGGGGGTCCTGGTGGATGGAGGGATGACCATGAGCCAGTAATGTGCTCCTGTGGCCAGGAAGGCCAGTGCCATTCTGGGGTGGATTAGAAGGGATGTGACCAGTAGGTCAAGAGAGGTTCTCTTCCCCCTTTACTCTGCACTGGTGAGGTTGCATCTGGAATATTGTGTCCAGTTTTGGGCCCCTCAGTTCAAGAAAGACACTGAGCTGCTTGAGAGAGTCCAGCACAGAGCCACAAGGATGAACAAGGAGTGCCTGAGGGAGATGAGGGCTCTTTAGCTTAGAGGAGACTGAGAGGTGCCCTCATCAATGTTTGTAAATATGTAAAGGGTAAGTGCCAAGAGGATGGACCCAGGCTCTGCTGGGTGGCGCCCAGTGACAGCACAAGGGGCAATAGGTGGAAGTTGAGGCATAGGAAAGTTCATGTAAATATGAGGAAAATTTTTTCCCTGTGAGGGTGACAGAGCACTGGAACCGGCTGCCCAGGGGGGTTGTGGAGTCTCCCTCTCTGGAGATACTCAAAACCTGCCTGGATGTGTTT
Organism: Dryobates pubescens; assembly: GCF_014839835.1. NCBI lineage: Eukaryota > Metazoa > Chordata > Aves > Piciformes > Picidae > Dryobates > Dryobates pubescens. Next base: position 5,079,054 of record NC_071619.1, on the reverse strand, counting down.
CTGTGTGATCTGGTGTAGGTGATCCAGCTCTGGCAGGGGGGTTGGACTAGATGACCTTTTGAGGTCCCTTCCAGCCCCTGAAGTTCTGTGATTCTGTGAAAAGGGGAGAAAGTGACGCTACAGCCAGTTTATATAGACATGGCAGAATTATGGGATGTGGTAACAAATTCACAAATTTCTTGGGTCCATCCAGTCCCTCTGGAGGAACTTAAGGAACTCTCTGGTTCTTAACAGCATCCAGCCTCGAACCCTAGCAGCTGTGCAAGAGAATCCAGCTGCAGCAGATTGTTGGTATTGTCTTGTGATCACAGTCAGGTTAGAATTGTTCAGGAAGAACCTGACCTGCTGGCAAATATGAGATTTGTGTGTGATTCTAAGAGGCAGAAACATAAGAACTGCAGTATTTTCCTGCACCAGGAATAGAAATGTTTTAGATATAGCCTCCTCTTCTCCTCAGTTAAAAGAAATGCTCTGATACTGACTTGAAATCTTAAAGGTTTGATGTTTCCTCAGGGTTTACCTTGAGTCTAGCATCAAAGAACTCTATGCTGAAGTGCAGGAATCTGAGATAATTTCAACCTATTCTTTTGGATATTTATTTTTTTTTTAAATGCATGTTAAATATTCAGATAAATAGAAAGGCTTAGAAAACCATTTAACAGTGGAGTTTATTCTGAATTCTGATCCCTATTGTATACACTGTCAGCTTTTTCTCACCTTAGAATGACTATGTGCTAGTGTTTTCTATACCTGCAGAGCTGTTCATGGCAATTACTTTGTTGTGTGAACTGCTGAAAAGGGTGTAAAGCTTTCCTAGTGCTATCTTTAAGAAGTTTAGCATATATTAAAGAAAAACACATTTGGTTTGCTCTCCGTATATTGATGCATTTTTAAATCCATGAGCTAAGGTATTTCCATTATTCACTTGTAATGTTTGTAAATCTTCATTGAAACCCTTGGTCTCTGTGCAGATGCTGTTCATAGAATCAGTCAGGGTTGGAAGGAACCACAAGGATCATCTAGTTCCAACCCCCCTGTCATGGGCAGGGACACCCCACACTAGATCAGGCTGGCCAGAGCCTTGTCCAGCCTGGTCTTAAACACCTCCAGGAATGGGACCTCAACCCCCTCCCTGGATAATCCATTCCAGGGCTTTACCTCTTTTGCAGTCAAGAACTCCTTCCTCACATCCAGCCTGAATCTCCCCAACTCCAGCTTCATTCCATTCATGTTAATCAACAATGACAGAGTCAAACCAATCAAATGTGCTTGTCATTTACTTTGCATGCATATCAAACATAGGGTCCTACCTGGGTGGACTAGATTATTAGAAGGGCACAGATGTTTAACTGATACCTTATTTCTTATAAGGTTGGTAGTTGTGGGCATGTAAGAAGTGAATTTTAGGAGCAATTATGTGACTTTCATGCAATGCTTCATGCCATAATTTTACAGGAATTTATAGATTTTCAGGACTACATCCTGCATGGATACAAACTTGAACCTAGAAGGTTTCACCTCAACTTGAGGAGAAACTTCTTTACAGTGAGGATGAGTGGAACAGGCTACCCAGAGAGGTTGTGGAGTCTCCTCTGGATGCATCCTGTCTGGATGCATTCCTGTGCAGACTGCCCTAGGTGATCCTGCTTCTGGCAGGGATGTTGGACTCAATGATCTCTGGAGTTCCCTTCTAACCTCCAACATTCAGTGATTCTGTGATCCAAACATAACAGCTTAATCACTGTCATCTGGATTAGAAAAATTGTGCATGTAATTAGTTTCAGATGAACTTGAAAGGTGTTGCTTAGCCTGTGTGAATTCCATTTGAGACACAAATAAATACAAATTTGCATTTAAATGATTCTTGATAATACTTGAAGTTTTAAATACCATGATAGGTAATTTACTTCATATTCAGGCATTTCTTTCACTTCACAGTTTGGAAAGCAAGAACTGGGGGCTTGAACCCTTTGTATTGCTTTTGGATTAGAAGGTTCATACCTGAATTAAATTTCTCTTGGCTTCCTTTCTTATGTGGACAAACTGTAGCTCAGGAGATACCACTGTATTCAAACAACATGAAAAATCTGACTTGGAATGGGATACAGATTTAGGCTGATTGCAAAAAACCCTTAGGATATTTAGTGATGTGCAATACTAAAATATATGTGGGAAGAGGGAAAGGTTGCAACTATTACCTGATTTGTTCCAGAAAATAGAGTGTGGGGTGCAGCCAGTGCATGGAGCTGCTGCTGCTGGTAGTTTTTCTCACAACTAGGAAGTGTAAGAGTAGAGCATTCCTGAAGGGCCTAGAAGCTAATGCTGACTTAGTAGGCAGTGTCTTTTACTGTCTGTGGCTGCCAGAAGTCTCTTAGACCAGGAAACATGCTCTACTGGCTGATATGTCTTGGCTCCAACGGATCAGCCAAGATGCATGTACATGACCCTTTGCCACTGCACTAGCATGGACTGAGTTGCATAGCCTCCTCCATTGGTAGCTAAGACTGCTATCCTCCAAGTCTTCACACATTTTAATTTGGAATCACTGCTCTTCATTCCAGCAGTCATTAAGAACTGCTAATTATTGAAATATTCACACTTCTAACAGTGTTTGTAAAACTGTGTGAGTCAGAGCAATTTAGATTAATCATTGAAAACACACACAAAAAGATTCTATTGCTCTCAGCCATATCAGACTACTAATATTATGTTTACAGTGCTTTGTGCTGTTTAAATCTTTGGAGCCGCCTGTCATGTCTGTACCGGTACACAAGGAAGGATGGCTGAACCTAGCACATCATAATCATAAACACAATGTTCTTGTCAAGTACAATGAGAGAAATCAGTTGCTGTGACAAAAATTGCTATTCAAAGTCTTGGTTTTAAAAAAAATAATAATAATAATTGTTCAGTTATTTTTATTTTAGACTTGTGCTTGCTGTACAACATATCAATTAAAAGGTAGTCTATTTGCCAATAAAATAGAGTAAATAACAGACCAGAAAAACAGTACTTAGGAAAACGGTATGTGTGATCTCTTAGGAAGCTTCTGCAGTGTTGATTTAAAAACATTACCTTAGATGTGGCATTGAGTGCACCCTCAGCAGGTTTGCTGATGACACCAAGCTGTGTGGTGCAGCAGACAGGCTGGAGGGAAGGGATGTCATCCAGAGGGGCCTTGACAGGCTGGAGAGGTGGGCACAAGCCAGCCTCATGAGGTTCAACAAGACCAAGTGCAGGGTCCTTTCATCTGGGTCAAGGCAACCCCAGGCATAAATACAGGCTGGGCAGCGACTGGCTGGAAAGCAGCCCTGAGGAGAGAGACTTGGGGGTGCTGGTGGAGGAGAAGCTCAACATGAGCTCTCAGTGTGCACTTGCAGCCCAGAAAGCCAATCACATCCTGGGCTGCATCAAGAGAAGTGTGGCCAGCAGGTTGAGGGAGGTGATTCTCCCCCTCTACTCAGCTCTGGTCAGACTCCACCTGGAGTACTGCATCCAGTTCTGGAGCCCCTATTACAAGAGGGATCTGGAGGTGCTGGAACGTGTCCAAAGAAGGGCCACAAGGATGATCAGAGGGCTGGAGCTCCTCTCCTATGGATACAGACAGAAAGAGTTGAGGCTGTTCAGTCTGGAGAAGAGAAGGCTCTGAGGTGAGCTAATTGTGGCCTTCCAGTATCTGAGCTGGGGAGGGACTGCTCAGGATGTCAGGTAGTGATAGGACTAGGGGGAATGCAATGAAGCTGGAGGTGGGGAGATTCAGGCTGGATGTGAGAAGGACGTTCTTGGAATGGGTTGTCCAGGGAGGTGGTTGGGGCCCCGTCCCTGGAGGTGTTTAAGACCAGGCTGGATGAGGCTCTGGCCAGCCTGATCTAGTGTGGGGTGTCCCTGCCCCTGGCAGGGGGGTTGGAACTAGATAATCCTTGTGGTCCCTTCCAACCCTGATTGATACTATGATATGAGAATTGTTTTCTTTGCATGTATTTACACTATAAAAATGTTGTCTTCTTTTCTTTTTCTTTTTCCCAAACTGGATACTTTTCTTTTTTCTGGTTTATCTTTTGTTTGGGTTTGTGGGGGTTTGGTTGGTTGGGTTTTTTCGCTTGGGTTTTTTGTTTGTTTGTTTGTTTTAATGTTTAAAAACAACATAGTATTAGTAAGAAGCATTATTACACAGAATCACAGAATGGGCTGGGCTGGAAGGGACCTCCAAAGGTCACCTGGTCTAATCCCCTCTGCAGTCAGCAGGGACATCCTCCACTAGATCAGATTGCCCAGAGCCCCGTCTATCCTCATCTTGAATATCTCCAGGGATGGGACCCCAACCACCTCCATGGGCAACCAGTTCCAGTGTTCCACTATCCTCACGTTAAAGAATTTGTTCCTGACATCCAATCTAAATCTACTCTTCTCCAGTTTGATGCCATTGTCCCTCATCCTATCACTACAGGCCTTTGTAAACAATCTCTTTCTATGCCTCTTGTAGGCCCCTTTCAGGTACCGCAAAGTTGCTGTTAGGTCTCCCTGGAGCCTTCTCCAGTCTGAACAGCCCCAGCTTCCTCAGTCTGCCCTCGTAGCAGAGGTGCTCCAACCCTCTGATCATTTTTGTTGCTCTCTGGACCTGCTTCCATCAGGTCCATGTCCTTCACAGCCATCTCCTATTTTCAGAAAAGGTCTTGGGAAGAGCTTTTTAAGCATGTGTAAGTATTCACAAGTGGGCAGTCAGTGAGGCTGCTTATGTCTATTAATAAGCAGTGTGGACAAATAGGAGATCACTATTGAGTAAAATGGAGCTAAGGACTCAACATCTACACTGTATGCATCTTGACATTTTTTCATGTTGGAGCCCTTTTGTGTCTGGAGTGTACATTGCACACTTTCCAGTTCAGCCTCTGCATCATGGGCGCCAAGTTTAGTTCATAGCATGAGCTAAAGCAAAACATTGGGGATGGTCAGGGGATTCATTCAAAACCCCACTCCATATCCACAGAAATGCAGGCACACCCCTAGGAATCTCAGGACACGTCCACCACATCTATTTGAGCATGGAGACAGTAAGACAATGTCAGTGTGATGCTGCAGTCCAGCTAGGAGCCTATTGGTTTTCTTGAGTTGTTAGAATGCTCTTGAGAAACTGCTGGCACAGATGTGCTGCTCCCAAACTGAGCTTAAGTGGGGACAGCTTGGGGCTTCTGCATGATTCTCAGCTATGTGGAACTGCTGTGCTTGGTCTCTTGTCATAAGCTCAGTAAATCTGAAGTGTGCTCAAATTAGAATCACACATTTTTAATGTTAATGTTTAACATTTTTAATGTTAATAGATGTATACTAGATTTAAGGCAAAGTCTGAAGGAGTGTTTGCTTTCATCCAATATGGAAATTTCTGCTGAATTATTATGCAAATTAGTGGCTTAAGCAAAATCATAGAAACAACAATTATTCATGCATCAATGTTTACCTACATTTTCAGGTGTTTAAATTTCTCTTTGCATGTTAAATAATAAGAGAGTGAGAAAAGAAATAGCAAAGGATAGAACATTTTGTTTTGTTCTGTTTACCTTCCATTTACAATATTAGTCCTTAAAATATTTATATTTAATTCGTGAAATAGTTGCTTTTGCATCACTGCAAAAATGAATGATTTCATTGTAATGCAAGTATTCTTCCAATACAATAGGTAACTTACTTATAGGCATTAATATATAAAGAAGAAAAAGAAATTCACTACTCTGTTCGTAGTACATTTAAAGACCAAGCTAGAGGAGAGTAAGTATAGATCAGACATTAAGAAGAAATGCTCCACCATAAGGGTGGTGAGACCCTGGAATAAGTTGCCCAGGGAGGTGGTGGAAGCCACATCCCTGGAGGTTTTTAAGGCCAGGCTGGATGGGGCTCTGAGCAACATGATCTAGTGGGAAGTGTCCCTGCCCATGGCAGTGGGGTTGGAACTAGATGATTCTTGAGGTCCCTTCCAACCCTGACGGTTCTATGAGTCTATAATCTTAAGGCACAAATATGTCATTATTTAATCTGGTTTAACCACACTGATCAATTTCACAGATTTTCCCCACATATTTATCCCTGCAATTTGATTTTCATTAAGGACAATCTACAAGTTTTGTTTTAATTTGCAAATACCAAGCAGCAATATGTGCACTAATTACAGTTGTTAGTCTGCTTCCTAAACACACAGATAGGAAATAATTCCTCAGTTAGGGAAATCACTGTCCTCTCACTCTTCAGCCAGCTGTGTGAACTGTACTTAATATGTCTAAATATGAGCTCTGTAAGTTACAAATTTAGTCTGTACATTGCAAAAGTTGTTATGAAGACTGTAATTACTCCTTGTATTTTTCCTTCTGTTAAATCAGTATGTCTCTTCACATACCACCCAGAATCTAGACTTTACTGCTAGACCCTGTTTTCTTGCAGCCCTTCCTTGGCCACTTTCCTCTGCTGCTTTGGACATAAACTACTTATGTTGCAGACTTTTTTTCTTCCTTATTTCACCCATTCTCTAATTGTGTATTGTCTGCTACTTAATACTAAGATGATAACTTCCATTCAGCTTCTAATACATGCAGCTGGTGCTGAATTGCTCATTTTCAAGCAAGCAATTTTAGTGTTTCCTCCTATTTTGTTCCACGCAATTTCAAGCAGCAACTGTGTATAGCTATGTCATATCTTTTGGCAGATTATTTGTTCTTGAGACTACAAAATTGTGATAATGCTTGGGCTGCTGTGGTTCTAAGCTTGTCATAGAATCACAGAATTGTTAGGGTTGGAAGGGACCTCAAGGATCAACTAGTTCCAACCCCCCTGCCATGGGCAGGGACACCTCGCACTACATCGGATTACTCACATCCAAATCCAGCCTGGCCTTAAAAACCTCCAGGGATGAGGCTTCTACCACCTCCGTGGGCAACCTGTTCCAGTGTCTCACCACTCTCATGGGGAAGAACTTTTTCCTAACATCCAATCTGAATATACCTATTTCTACTTTTGTTCCATTCCCTCTAGTCCTGTCCCTACCTGACACCCTAAAAAGTCCCTCCCCAGCTTTCTTGTAGCCCCCTTCAGATACTGGAAGGCCACAATAAAGTCTCCTCAGAGCCTTTTCTTCTGCAGACTGAAAAGCCCCAACTCTCTCAGTCTGTCTCCATAGGAGAGGAGCTCCAGCCCTCTGCTCATCCTCGTGGCCCTTCTCTGGACACGTTCCAGCACCTCCAGATCCTTGTAATAGGGGCTCCAGAACTGGATGCAGTACTCCAGGTGGGGGTCTCACCAGAATGGAGTAGAGGGGGAGAATCACCTTCCTCAACCTGCTGGCCACATTTCTCTTGATGCAGCCCAGGATGTGATTGGCTTTCTGGGCTGCAAGTGCACACTGCTGGCTCATGTGGAGCTTCTCATCCAACAGCACCTCCAAGTCCTGTTCTCCAGGGCTGCTCTCAAGGCAGTCACTGCCCAGCCCATATTAATGCTTGTCCTAGCACTATAGTTTTTGGGCAGGATTTACATAAGTGGAAGTCCATAAAGTAATTCATTCCATACCCTGGGTCAGTGTTTCATAAAGCATCTGCATTGCAAAGGCATCTATCTGTGGTGTCATTCAGAGTCTCACAAAGAGAGTGGGAAAGTGTGGACCAAATCTATGACCATGTGGATGAGTCTGTGTAAGCACAGCTAATTTTTGTGCTCCCTCTTTACCATCCAGCTGTTTTCTGTGTCTTAGATGATCTAGTCATTGCAGCACATTCAAATCTTGCTTTCTTTGTTCTTTTTTTTTTTTTTTCAGTGCAGGTAACATTATTTTGTGGTACAGAAACTACATCATCATAATGCCTGAATTTACTTGAGATGTGGCTGATTCCAGCCATTGTTTCTTACTATACATTTCTGTGATAGATGAACGAGAGCCCTGGTGTTTTTTCCCCATGGAAACTCATACACACTGTAGGCAAGTCACCACTTGATCTTTTTGAAAGGTGAAATGATTGAGCTTGTTAAATCACTGTCACTAAAAGATATCCTCCAACATTTGGATATTTTTTTGGTGATTTTTCTGTCTATTCTCTCCATGTTTCCAGTCCCCTTTAAAAACATTGCAAGTACCAGAATTTTGAGAACAAGTCAGATAGCATCAGTTTTCAGCAATACATTCACCTCCCCAGCCTGCTTACTACTGTGCACCTGAGTATTTAAGGTTGTTTTAACCCTTTTGTTTCAGCAAAAGGTTGATCATTTACACTAATCTCTAAATTATTTGGGGAATTTATTAAATCCAAGGGGAATATATATCCTTTGTTCTGTAGATGAGGCCTGGATTCCTTGTCATCATAAATACAATTTAGCAATGATTATGTTTAAATAAATAAAGACTGCTGAAATAGGTACAATTGACCAATTATTCCACTGTATAATTTCTTTATCTTCCTTACTATTAACCACTTAATTTTTTCCCACTCTGAGTCATGCATAGCGTTCCTAGCTATTATGTATCACAGTCTCATCAAAGTTGGCTGGATCTGATACTCTGGGAACCTTGCAAACATGTGTAGGAATTTCCTTTTCTGATGTTCATCCTCTTCTGACTGTTTTTAGCTGGCAGTGGCCAGGTTTTAATTAATTTTTTTTTGCACTGGACTGCATGAATCTCTGTTCCCCATACTATTTATAGCTGTGCTTTCTTTTCTTCTATCTCTCACACAAGAAGGAGCTAAGCAGTATAATGGGAGATTGGAGAGCATCCATCTGTACTTGTCCTGCTGTTTTAATGTTTCCCTGTGACGTTAATATATTTGTCATGTCTCAGCTCCCTATTGTTTCAAAACTGAAAAGAATTTATTTCCACTACCATTCCATTCTCATGTCTGAGTTGACTATACTCTGTTATATCTTTTAAGTTCAGCTTAGTGTTTGTGAGATGAGGTGATGGGTACTTTGAGCAACAGACTTCCTATAGATTTATGCATTGGCTTCCCAATGTTTTCTGGTTGGTGTTTTGTTTTTTTTCTTTATTCCTTTCTAATCTCTCCTAACATCCTATTTTCTGTCTCAAATGCCACTAAGCCTTCAGTTGATACATTCAAAGAACTATCTGCAATGACTTTGAGATCATTTTCTTGAGTGGTAATTGCTAATTTAGAACCTATCATCGTGTATTTGTAGTTTGGGGTTTTTTTCTCCACATTGCCTTCAGTTCATTGACACTGAATTTCATTCTCTTACTTTATTGCCAAGTCACTTGATATTGTGAGATCCTTTGCAGTCAGCTTTAATTTTTATTGCCCTAAACAAACCGAGGCTATTATCTCACCACAGCCTGAATCTAGGTTAGTTTGACAAAATCTATTTTCTATGTCTTCCCTTCATTAACATGAATTTTGATGTTTTTTTCCCCCCTTCTGATTATATCTATTAAAAAAATTAAAAGAAAGTAACATATTTCATGTTTACTCACAAAAAATACGAATCATACAAACATTAAAATAAATATTTCACATTTCAATGCTGTATTTTCCAATTATTAATATTATTGTATTTGTGTGCCCCTGTACTCACCACTGGTTAGGCCACACCTTGAGTACTGGGTCCAGTTCTGGGACCCTCAGTTTAAGAAGGACATTGAGACACTTGAATGTGTCCAGAGAGGGGCAGTGAGGCTGAGGAGAGGTCTGGAGCACAAGCCCTATGAGGAGAAGCTGGAGGAGCTGGAGTTGTTTAGCCTGGCAAAGGGGAGGCTCAGGGGAGACCTTCTTGCTCTCTACAACTTCCTGAAAGGAGGCTGTAGACAGGTGGGGGTTGGTTTGTTCTCCCAAGCAACCAGCACCAGAACAAGAGGACACAGTCTCAAGCTGTGCCAGGGGAAGTTTAGGCTGGAGGTGAGGAGAAAGTTCTTCCCAGAAAGAGTAATTGGACATTGGAATGTGCTGCCCAGGGTGGTGGTGGAGTAACCATCCCCTGAAGGTGTTCAAGAGAGGATTGGACGTGGCACTTGGTGCCATAGTCAATTGTCATGAGGTGTTAGGTATTAGGTTGGACTTAATGATCTCTGAGGTCTTTTCCAACCTTGTTGATTCTATGATATATAGTAACACATAAACATTACATATATGTTTCAAAGTGTATGTCTGGGTTTGACTTCACACATAAACTAAACAGTGTTATGCCTGGTGACAGGAGAGTTCAATGGGTGGCCCAGCTCCATTGATGTACAGTGCACAAAACCAATTTGTCTGAAGTTTTTCAGACAGAACTCTCAAGGTTTTGTTTTATTCTACTAGCTGTAAAGAATTGTTGAAGAAATTAGTAAATGTGGAAAAACAATTTTCTAAGGAAAGAGATTCAGTTCTGGTGATAATGAAGAGTCACAGAGCAGAAGGCTCTCTTAGTTTTTGGTTTCCAGATCTCTGGAATGTATTAATCTCCTTCAAATCCTGGAAGCTTTGAGTTCATCATTTTAAACAGAGTTGCTGGTGCTTCCCTATTTTATTTCTTTTGGAAGGGCTGTAGAGGAGAAGAGTAAGTGAGATGGCTTACTATTACTTCATGCACAGTATGCTAATTTGTAGCAACACATCAGTACTTTGATGTTGCCCCTGAGCATCTCTTGCAGTTACTACCTAGGCAGTACAGCATATGGTAGGGATAATATTTTTAGGAAATAGTATTTGTAAGCAGCTATTGGTTTAAAAAGCTTAAAAGATGATACTGGCAAACTGGATTTAATCTGGCCATCAGTGGGTGGGGTTTTATTATGCTCTTCCAAGGTGCCAAATAAAACTCACTGTCAATGTGTAGTTGCTTTCGGAGGAGTCTGTAGAAAGGGCGGCAGCCAAAGACAAAGTTTTAGAAGTGAACTCAGTGCATGAACTGGAGTGATGTGTCACCTAAATGATGAACGTTCTCTGATGAGTTCTGTCATAATGTGCTTTGTGCTACTTAGATATTCAGTCATGAGAAACTCTTAAGAGAAACTCTTCTAGGGAGAAATATAATGACATTATATATTATTCAGCAAAGACTCATGTAGAAAGATGATTTAGACTGAGGTTCATTACAGTGCAAGGTTGCTATTTCTCTTCTGAATTCTCTGAGGTTCTTGAACCAGCACTTGCCCTCTCACATCCTTTCATTACAGATCGTTGACTTTTCTAACAATTTGCTATTGGCAGAGTGGTTCTTAGAGATGCTAAACTCTTCTGATCCATTGATCGGAACCAATCAAAATTCTGAGTACCTTTGTTTTTTAAAGGATCTGTGTCAAAACTCAATAAAAGCTGAACCCTGTATTTAAAATGACCTTACAAGAAGAGGCAGAGAATATATCTTCCATTGCATAAAAATCCCTAAGTCCCAAAGATCATTAAAAAACTGCTAAAAAAATGCTGGTGGTTTATGTTGGCTGTTAAGAGCAAAGTCAAACTTTGCATCCAGAAACAGATCCTTTAACTACTTTTTTCCTCTCAGGTTCAGAACACTCAGCCTTGTTGGAGCTAAACAGAGAGTATTAAGTCTTTGAAATAAAACAAACAAACAAACCACCCACCCAAGCTGTTAATTTTAATTAAGTCTTATGTGTCCAAACTACTTAACATATTTGGTATACCTCATATATTTAGAATACTTTTCTCTTTCAAACTTGTCCTCATTCTGGTAGGATTTCTCCAGGGTGTTCAAAGAAGAAATTGATAACAATGAACTTTGAAAGCTTGTAGTGAAAAGAGGTTTAAGTGAATAAGATGCTGATAGGAAACCATATTGATTTGTGTTACTTTAACCATCAAAGGAAAGGTTGTGTTACAGAGAGTGACTTTTGACTGTAGTCAGAGCAGTGGTACTTTTTGATGTCAAAATACTCAGCTAATTTGTTGCTTGCAGACCAATGAATGATTGGATGCTTTCATTCCATTACCTTAACCGTGACATTAAACTACAGTTGCCATAAACAGCTTTCTAATAGTCTTTATATTATGGATAAATATTGAATGCCATGAGCTGTTACTTCTGGAGATGTATCTTCCAGGTTATAACTTCAGATCTGTTTACAGCATGATGCAGCGAAACATTGGTGGTACTGCATGGATAATGATTATATTTTACAGTTATGCACAGTGCTTCTCTGAACTATACTATTTCAGGAAACTCTTGGTATTTCCCACCAATATGTTTTGAAGCTTTTGGGGAAAACAAAAAATAAAAGAAATGCTATAGGTGGCTAGTTTAATTCAGTAGTTACAGGGTTATGTTAATTGAGAACAGCAGATGTGCTAACGTGACTGAGAATTCTTCCTGCAGCTAGAAAATGCAGCTACTTTTATAATAGATATTTTCCAGAGTAATACACAATCTGACCAAAAGGACTTGTTGTCATATGCAAACCTGATTCCTCAAACTCATTATACTGCCTGTGTAGGTATCATTCCTGCATCCCAGGGAACGATTCAGAATTCACAAAGTCAGTGAAGTATGAATTGGTATAATTTTTTTGCTGGTTTTCCATCTCCTACTTGTTGAACATGCAGTGCATATTTGTTGAGACCATTCTGAGTGTGTGGAAGATTGTAATGGAGTTTATCCCCAGATACTGGAGACAATAGCATTTTATGGAGACAATCACAGAATCAGAGGTGTGCATTCTCTTTTGTCTTTGTACTTGGATAGTTGAACTTTGTTTGTCCTCCTGGTAGAGTTTAGTTTTCCTCCACGCTTTAATGTATTTCATTACCTTTGATGCCCTAAAAGCATGAGCTTTTTCAGACCATTATGCTACAATTATGATTTATTTTTATTTATTTTTTTGTTTGTAATTGCAGTTGTTTCTTATCCTTACTGCTGGTAGCCGCTGTCGTTTGGAAAATCAAACAAACCTGTTGGGCTTCTCGACGGAGAGAGGTATCAATAACTTTAAGTTTATTGCAGTAGCTTTATCTTTCAGAATAAATAGAGCTTTGATAAGCAGTCACACCTCCACTTTATCCAGTACACACAATGCAAATATCCCTAAAAAACATTTATATTTTGTTTTGCCAAGGCCTTTTTATGTTGAAGATGAAAACTTCCTCGTGTCAAAAATCAAAGACATTGCAGCGTAAGGTTGTGGAAAGCTAAATTTTCTTTATGGTGGAATATTAAGAGTGTTTTAGATGAAAGGGACTTATAAGAATCATCCAGCCTGACCAGTTCAGAGCAGACCAAGTTAAGACATGTTTTTGTCCAAATGCCTCTTAAACACTGATAGGTTTGAGGCACTGACCACTCTGGGAAGCCTGTTACAGTGTTTTACTACTTGGTAAACAAATCCTCCCTAATGTCAAATCTGAACCTTTTAACCATTCCCATATATCACATCACTCAGTACCAGGGAGAAGAGCTCAGCACCTCACTCAACTTCATCAGTTCAGGAAACTGTAGAGATTAATGAGGTGGCCCCTTAGCCTCCTTTTCTCCAAACTAGACATACCCAAAATCCTTAGCTGCTCCTCACAGGACACCCCTTCCTTCACCAGCTTTCTTGCTTTCCTCTGGATACATTCACATCCTTCTTAAATTGTAGGGCCCAGAACTACACACAGTACTCAAGGTGAGTCTGCACCAATGCTAAATACAGAGGGATAACCACATCTTTTTACTGGTTAGTTGTACTCTTCAGTGCACCCCAATGGTCACAACAGTCTCAAAATAGAAGTGGAAAACCATTGGTAAACTCTTAAGATCGTAGTGTAGCATCACAAACTTTCTAGGAAGAGATCTGATGCTGTGACTTAGGCTGTGTTGGCAGTCATTGGAAGAGAGTAGGATGTAACTCTGCAGAGATCTTATATTTTCTTCCTTTTTTCTTGCTTTTTGTTGTTGTTTGCAATTTTACTTTAATTATACTTTAAGCAAAATGATATCTCTGTTAATATCAGTAGCTCTATCATTAAAACCATGGCACAACTGGAGCTCTTCAATAAATACCATACATAAGGTCACCTTATTCCTTTATTTGAGACTCATTATAGGTATGCTGGAAAATCAGGCCCAAATATCTGTTCTTACCTCTTTAAAAAATGATTAAATGTGGATGGGATTAAACTTAGTTCATGTATACTGCTACATGTATATAGCATGATTCAGGTCATGCACACTGAGAGTTGTCAAATTTAATTTTGCTTGCAATTGGTTTTTTCCCCTTGAAGCTTCTAATTTTTGATAAATTTTGGAAACTTAAGCACTTGCTTAAAACCAAATTTGTCTGTAATTAATTATCTTTTCTTAATATGCTGACACTGTGAATGCTTAAATAATTTTTGCTTTTCTTTTTGGTTGGTTTGTTTGTTTTTACTGTAGATCTACAGTAAATTTATGCATGCTTTAAAAGTGCTGGGTAACTTACAGACACAATTTCCCTTCACTGAAATTACATTATCTGCCCAGTTTCTGCTACCAAGAAAAATGTGTTTTATTGCAGTTATTTCATTTAGAGTGTTTTTAAACTCAGTGAATATTGTTAAGCATATTCTCCCTCTAAGAGCAAGTGCTCACGTATTTGTTATTACTTGCAAAGTAGAATGGACACTTACTTTAAACTGCAGTATTCTCTTCAACTTATTAATTTTTCATTTGAATTTTTCTCAAAACTTATTAATAGTTCTATGTAAAATTCTGTGCTGGAATGTAGCAATTCTTTGATTTAATTTTTTATGCTAATGGGGTTGTTTTATTGACGTGTTCAAGAAGAAATACGAGTGTATGTGGTTGCAGATTTAGGGGATCAAGTCTGTTGCCCATGGTTCCTCCTAGGTGTTTGAAATACAGCATTTTTGTTGTAGTCATAGGCATCACCCTAGAAAGAACACATTCTTATAGGAAAAGGTTTCGAAGTTTTCCAAGTTTTGTTGTCCTAATGTCATCAAAAGCATTTCTAAGACTGTATGTATACTCATATGAGCTGACTGGTCAGTCCAGCATAAACACAAACCAGCTTCTTTGGAAGAGCAAAATAGTTTTAATCAACTTGCCAAGTATTGTTTATTCTATCAGGGGTCCATGCTTCAGTGTTAATCCTTGGGTTTCCTTCAATAAAGCTAAAGAAACTTAGTTGCCTTTCATTCAGAAATGTTCCCTGTTTAATTTCAAAGCTGGGCAAACATCTGTTCCTTCCTGTTGTAAATTAGGTGTGAAACAGTACCTAGCGTGAGGTAGTATTATGAATTGCAATGTTTAAGCAGATCTCCTTTATCTTCAATCTGCTAATTCACATCAGCAGCAGTTCATGTCAAATGCAAGTTTTTGATGATGTGCCACATAGTGTTTTCCTTTAATGTAGCCCAAAGAACTTGTTCTTACAGATAGTGTTATTTTCTAAGGTTTCAGAATGAAGCGTTACAAATAAGTTGTATACCATAGAAGTAGAAAGCAATCTATTGTTGAAAAGAATTCTGAAGTACCTGCCTTTAAAGCTCACTAATTTAGGGGAATGAGCTCTCTGCCTCTTTCATCATGCTTGAAAGACAGGTATGTTTGACTTTTTAGATACTATCTTCAGTATGGACACAGACTGCAGTCAGAAGTGAAAAGTGATAACACAAAAGAAATACAAAAAAGCATGAAGGCAATAGCCATGTGTCCATTTAATGTCCACCTCACTCTGTTTTCACCTAAAGGAGGAGAAACTTTCCTATCCAGTTTTTGAGATCTTTTAGTAATGAATTTTATCAGGCTATTGAGCTAAGCAAATGTATTAGTATTATTTTTAAAGTTTTCATAGACCTCTGTGTAGGTGAAAATTCAGAACTTTGTCCTTTTGTCTTTACTGCTTGGCTAAATTGGGTCACTGTTGATTCCAAGTTGAATGTAGCATGGCCTCAATCCAATACAAAGCAAGAGCAAGTTGTTTAGATTGCTTGGTGGAAATGTCTCAATTTCCCCATAAATTTAGACACTTTCTCTTAATGTTTCTTTCCTACTTCATTGCTTATTGGGGAAATATTTGCTTTCCACTGCTAAGAGCACTGCCCAAATCTTAATAAGCAAGTTCATTTCAATGCAGTCTCTGTGATTATATATATTTAAGAGGGACACATATATCAAAATAGGTAAATAAATTGTGTCTTCCAAAAGGCTTTAAAGAATATTTGCTAAAAATGAATTTAACTTCCCTTTCCCCATGTCTATTAGTCTTTTAATTTACTTACTTGAAATAATTTTCCCCTAAACTGAATCTTTGAATTTTTTACTAATAACAAAATCTAGGGTCTCATCTTCTTCTTACATACATTGCTACCTCTTAATATATTCTTCCTCTGAGGCTTTTTTAATGTCTGTATTTATGCTTTAACTCCTGGCTGAGATTCTCCTCTTCTTTCCTGCCTTGTGAAAGAATGAGAAACAGCAGATAGACTCTCTCTCACCTTATACCATCAAAGTTATTCACCTTCTCCGATGAAAGAAAATAGGAACTGTCATTCTTTTATTTCATAGTTCCAAAAAGCCTAGTGAAACTTAGAGCAGAGGAGCATGAACAACTTCCTGCATGGCATCTCTTGACACTTTATCCCACCCAACCCTCCCATGGATCCATCACATCTAAAATAAGATTTTAAGAAAGGCTGAGGTAAGATAGTGAAGTATTGCTCATCTGAGAGAGCTTTATCCTTGAGGGGATTAATACAGAGCATGGTGAGATGACTCCCAAAGCATTATTCTTATCTCACTGTCTTCCTTGAAAAACAAATGAGAAGAAATTTGGATCATTTTCAGAGGTACCAAATCTCAAATTCCTACTTACAGAACCAGATAACATTTGCAGGTAAGCATGGAAATTCATATACCAGTAGAGAAAGAGCAAGATAGATTTGTTAAATAAGTTACAGGAGTCCACAAGTACTGCAAAGTTTAGAAGCAACTAGGCATTTTTTTTACAATAGTCTTGCACTACATAAATAGAGCAGATATGTACTCCAGCTTTTAATCTCTCATCCTTCTTTTTCCTCCAAAGACTCACAAATCTTTCTACCAGTACCTCTCCTAGTGAAATTTCACCTGTTAGTTCACCGAATGAAAAACTGAGAGCTGTCATTTTCTCCCAAAGATTTGTTGGGCTTCTTGCATTTTATACCCAGAATTCGCCCAAGAGCCAATCCATGAAGTTTCAATCTGACTCTGTTTTGCTTCTTTATATATAGATATAAAAAGATATATCACTTAGATTTACTAAATAAAAAATTTGAAGAGAATATGATTTGTTCTCTCTGCGAGTTTCATATCTGAAGTATTCATTCAATCTTCTGTTGAGAATGGGTACAAGAGAATCTGTTCATAGATCATGTTACTGGAAAGCTTGATAGGTTGCCTGCCAGTTTTGTAGTGGCTCAAAGGTTTTTGTCTCATAAACTTCTTCTGACTGAAAGTCACCACACAGCAGATTAAATTTGCATCCAAATGATTTTTTATTAATAGTATGTCGAACTTCTCTCTTTGCTGACAAGATTACACTGAGGTCACTAACAGACTCCTGCAGATGGGATTAAAAACAACGCAGCTTGTAGCTGAAGTATTTCAGCAAAGTGCTTGTCCTTCATAAGTTAAAGCAGTCACTGCTCAGATGCCCTTCGGCTTCTCAGATACCCTTCCTACTATTCATTCAACCAGATGCTTTAAAGGATTTTTACCTTTAATTCAGAAGCATGCAATCACTGATGCACATATTCTTCCTTCTCTCTCACACACACACACACACATATAAAATACTTTTGTGTGCCAATGTGTCTTGTGTCATTATATAGAATCAGAGATGGTTTGGATTGGAAAGGCCTATAAAGGTCATCTGGTCTGACCACCACTGGAATGAGCATGGACACCTTTAGCTAGATGAGCTTGTTCTGAGCCTCCTCCAACTTGGCTTTGAATGTTTCCAGAGATGGGGCTGCTACTACCTCTTTGGGCGACCTGTTCCAGTGTTTCACCTCCCTCAGCATCAAAAAATTCTTCCTTATATCTAGTCTCAAATATACAGTCATGTATATTGGATAAATTAGGTAAAATGCAGTTATATATATTTCCATTTCACATATTTTAAGATTTTAAAATTTATTTATATATATTGTGAGAAATTTTTTACATGTTTTTATAATCATACATGAGAAAGAACTTACATATCTTAAAAAAGATGACTTAGAATCTTATTTCCTCATCTAATACAGTGTATGTCTCTTGAGCAGTGAGGAAGTAATGCATGATTGCACATTTATGTAAAAGTGTTTGAAAGCATGGTATTATATGTGTAAAGTGCTTGCATAACTTTAAAGGCTAATATAATTCCTTTATTGGAATCTTCATATTTATATATAGCATTTCATTATGCAGTCAGCTGTGCACCATTTGCCTGTCTGGAAGAATAGCATACACAAGCATAAAAACATGGAATTATAGAGAAGGTTTGTTTTATACAGTGTGTGGGTGCTACACAGTTTATTGCTTCATTTTATTAAATAAGCTTGTGTTTGTTAAAAAAAAAATAATGAAAATACCCACACCTTTCTAGCCTTTGAGTATCAAGGTAGTTTTTGCCTCTTGAATATTCAAAGATTCTTAAAAACACACAGCAATGAAAGCGAGGCAGACTACTGCTTAATGACACTAACAATTCGTGTAATAGCTTTAGGCTCATTTCTGTGGTTACCCTAATAAGAAGGCTCAGTTATATTGATAGTACTAATGAAGGTAGACAATATGTGAATTTCAGCTTTATTTTTATATATATATATATATATATTCCAACAATTGCATTTTAAAATATTCCTTTTAGGGAAGGCAATAATGGATTAAGGTGTATGTAATACCCTTCATAGACTGCAACGCATTTAGTTTAGCTGTATTAATACATGGAGTATGTGGTGGCGTCTTGAACAAAGGAATACTTGGACACATCTGTGTTTTAATGTGAGGAAGGAACCACCAATAGTAGATGTAAGGAAACTGAGAAATATTTATACATATAATTAACATAGAATCATAGAATCAACCAGGTTGGAAGAGACCTCCAAGACCATCCAGTCCAACCTATCTCCCAGCCCTATCCAATTGACTAGACCATGGCACTAAGTGCCTCATCCAGTGAATTCTTGAAGAATTCCAGGGATGGCAACTCCGCCACCTCTCTCTGCAGCACATTCCAATGGCAAATCACTCTTTCTGGGAAGAATTTCTTCCTAATGTCCAGTCTGATCCTTCCCTGGCACAACTTGAGACTGTGTCCTCTTGTTCTGTGCTGGTTGCCTGGGAGAAGAGACCAACCCCCACCTGGCTACAACCTCCCTTCAGGTAGTTGTAGATACCTCAATGCATAGTGTTATTCATGTGTGTAGATGTCTGCAGGAGTCCATGCTTTGTGCTTGAAACTTGCTAACCTCGCAGCTCTCATTGCTTTTTTTCCTATCTCCTCATCCATTGCTTAGCCAACATCTTACACATCTATATGTATTTACTCATAGGCCATGAGTAATCCCTCTCAAGTCAAAGGAGCTATTCATAGGACCAGAATCTCAACTTGTTACATAGCTCAAGCTCCTCTGAAATCAATAGATCTATGACTGCTTTTTCCAACTGTGGATCTAGTTTCATTGAGGAAAGCTGGGGCATTTATTTCAGGCTGTCGTTTCCTGTATTCTCTCCAACCTAAAATGTAGGTTCTTCTCTGAATGAACCTTTCAAGTGATAAAACTAGTTAGCTGACACTAGATTTTATCTCAGGACTCCCTCTGCAATCAATTTAAGAGGCACCAAATGACAGCTCATCCCACTCATTTTTCAGTGTTTGCTTTTATACTCTGATACTTGTGGGGGGCTGAATTGTTGTCAATGATATAAATAACCCAATGAGTCAAATCTCCTATACTTAGAGTTAATCTTTGCTTTAATTTTGTAAAATTGAGGTTGCATTTATAATACTGTAACTTCTCAAAATGAAGCATCTGATTGATTTGTATATTTTTAGCACTGCTCACATCACACTTATTCTTTGTAATGGGAAGTATTAAATGATACCAGTGACAGACTCAGATTATACTGGAAATTTTATTTGGGGGGATGAGCTAAACAGAATTGGTCTAATGCAGGTGTCTCAAAACATTATACAGTGTCAAGAGGTTTAAATGAACAGTTATGAGAGGCACAAGACTAATGAGGCCATCTTAGTTATACACAGTTTTGTATTTCTTGGAAGTAATCCTAGCTGTCTTATGTCAAATCTGCTTGTGAATTGCCATCTTTAGTAGGAATTCAGCAGAAATTCACCATGACCTGCCTGGGGAGAGTTGACTTCAATTTCTGTTTGGGCCTCTCCTGGTTTTCCTGGGACAGAATCCTATGCCTGCAGTGGTCTATAGGCATAGACCCCGGCACTTTAGAGTCCACCAGGGCAGCTGACCTGAGCTGGTTACAGGTGTGTCCCAGACCATAAGCACCATGCTCAATATAAAGGGGAAGGTTGCAGAGGAGAGGGTCTCCTCTTCTTCATTTTATTCCTACTTCTCCCCGTTCCTTGAGGGACTTCCTTGGCATTCTGCTTTCAAGGACTGCTTTCCTGTTTATTGTGACAGCCGGTTATTCACTGGCATGAGTATATTCTTTGTATTGCCATTAGTTTTGCTGCTTCATTAAATCTGTTTTCATTTCACCACGTGGGCCTCCTCTCCTTTTCCCAGTTTTCTTTCCCAGCTGGAGACAAGTCATTGAATGATAAAACTGCTATAGTTAAGCCCTGAAAATGTAGACAGAGTCCTAAAGCTCTGTGCCCTTCAGGGAGATTTCTTGGCATGTGGAGGCAGAGATCTGTTGGAATAGTGTTAAAGAAGTATGTAGACTGAAATAAATTAACCATACCAAGAAAATCACTGCAGGTGTAGAGAGAGGGGGAAAACCACAAACAAACCCAAATTATGCATCAAGTGAAAACATTTCTTTGAAAACCCTACAGGTAGAGAATGAAAACCTTGAAGCATGGGAACAATATGTTGTAGAGAATGGAAACCTTGAAGTGGGGGATGAATATGCTGTAAGGCAAAATAGTGATCTGGTTTCTTTTTTGGAACTGGCCTTCCACATATTTATCAGTTCCACATAAAAAATCATCCTGTCCAGTGGAGAACTGAAAAATGTTATGTTCTACTACATTTTAGCTTATCTCTTGAAGTTGTTCTTCTGTAGAACTCATGTAGGTATGTAATTTTGTTTTGTATTGTATTACTATGTTCATTGGCAGGATAATGTTCTCCTTCTGAATTTTTTCCTCCCATCCTTCCTTTTGTTAATGCTGAAAAAAAGGACCTCTAACATGGCAATAGAGATGGATTTGGGATTTTGACTAAGTTTGGCAGAGAAAACTAGATAAAGCTAAATCAGCTATTCAGGGATGTGCATCTGAGCTATGAAAGTTCATGCCTACCTCTAGACCTAGTACAAGAAGACATTCTTTTTTAAACAAGTACATTGAAAAGATACTGGAAATGAGTGTCTGTGTGCAGCTAAAACAATTAATCTGTTTCTTCATTCCACGAAAATTCAGGATAGAAGGAAGCTAACAGGTGACAATAGATTTTGCAAGAAAAATGGCCAGCTCCTTCTCTTTAATAAATAAATACATGAATGAGAAAACCCATAAACTAAGTAGGTGTTTTAGTTCTATATACATGACCAGGAAAAGAAAATACTTCACTTTTATTAATGTAATAAACAAAGTTCCTTCTTACATTTGCCTAGTGTAGTTAGCCTGGAGAATCATGAAATGCAACAATCAAAACAAATCAATTTCATTATCTGTGATTTCTGGATGTGTGTATAGAAGGAAGCTTGATTGTAGTTACCAGTGCTGATAACAGCACTTCAAAACAAATAGTTGTGGTATTTGGTTTAGCAGAATTTATTATCAGTGTTGAGTTTTCTAAATATTAGTCTAAAATGCTGCTGAAGATAGTACTAATACTATTAGAATAGACTGCATTCCTGCTATCTGTCACAGACCTTGCAAGTGTACTAGGTTAAGCTTTCAAGCTTGCAGGAAGGTAAAATTAAGGTTATTTAAGAGAAAGAAGGAATTGGCTTAAATGAAGAACAGTGCCTGAGGCAACTGGCTACTGGGCAGAGCCTAAGGAGCCTTTGAGCTGTATGAGCTGAGAGGTTTCCATGGGGCTGGTTGTAAACGTAAGAGCATTAGGAGAATTTTCCACAAACTACCTGTCAGCAAAAAGCAGCAGACAGAGAGCAAGGCAATCCATAGTGGGGCCCTGGGAAGAAGCCAGATAACTTCTTTTGAATTTCAGAGAAGAAAAAAATCACTTGGATTTGTTTCCATAGTGTTATAGGCATGAGGATGGGGAATATGCTGCTTTTGTAAATAAAGAGGATTGCACAAAACC
This sequence comes from Dryobates pubescens, assembly GCF_014839835.1. Lineage (NCBI taxonomy): Eukaryota > Metazoa > Chordata > Aves > Piciformes > Picidae > Dryobates > Dryobates pubescens. The sequence goes on along the minus strand of NC_071619.1, from coordinate 5,056,657 downwards.
AGATTATTCATTTTTGTGTCTTAACAAAAACAAAAGAGCAGGTGTTGAATGTTGGCCCAAAGAAGTAACTCTCTTTTTTACATTTCTATTTCCTCTGTCTTTGCAGCATGGTGTCAATTTTCTGTGTCCTATTAAAATCACACAAACTTCCCATTCCTCAAAGCCTTGTAAGAAAGAACTGAGAGTATTTTGATGCAAACAACAACAACAACAAAACTTAGAATACTCTGCTGTGAAGAGAGTGAAAAGACTTGAGGGTTTACAGTAAGAGCTCTTTCAGGGAAATGCAAATATTCCTCTCTAGTTCCTCCTTAGCTTTTCACAGAGTTGGCAGCAATTTTAGTGGCCCAGCTAAATATATATATGTAATTACTCTCATTTTCTTCTCCTTCACAGTTGAATGTTACTTGTGTCTTTAAAAAATTCAATTAAATGATGGTAGCAATAATTTTGGTTGCTTGCAATGTGTGTAACGTCTGCTGCTGGTCTGTAGACAGCTGATGTCAATATTATTGACGTTCTTTCATGAATTTATCTGCTTCCAGAAGAGTCCAACTTCTTGCAAACATAGGAATTATTTTTTCCTTTCAAAGCTGATTTTCAGGTATGGTTATGTAGGTGTGCAGTGCAGTAGCAGTAAGGAGGGATTAGCATCAAGCCTGAATCTGTTTTGAAGCGTTTGTGTTTCATTTAGCCCAACACGGGTAGTACATGCCTTCTAAAACCACCACATTGACCTTTTTCTCTCTTAATGTTGGCTATATACACATTTACTCTTTCTTTCTTTGGAAAAAAAACCAAACAAAACATACTGAAGGCACTGACAACTCCCTGCTAAGGTCAGAGCTTTAATAATTTTTAATGGAAAGGGAATGCAGTAATCAATGCAACTGGAAGCGAACCCCACCAACTTATTTTTTTCAGTGCCTGCAGTATTAATTGGTTTACTCTCTCAGCAGAATCTGTTCACTGCCATGAATGCCAGTTCTGTTGCTATTAAAAAACCCACAAACCTATGAGGAACTTCTCTTTCTGTAGGTATTTGCACATGCAAAAATTCCCTGGTGTCATTCTTCTGAGTATCTGGCTGATGGTGACAAGATTTGTGTATATATGCTTATTTCTTGAGGAACCTGCAAATGCAAATGAACAGAGGAGCCTTGCACTGGAAGCTTCACCCCCTAAAAAACCTTCAGACGAAAGCATGGGTGTATGACATAGCCTACTAAAAGACAGAGTAGTTATTCTTTCTCAAGGATATAATAATGCAATGTTTATCCTTCCTGGAGCTATAGTTTTCATTGCTTCACCAGTTCACAAATAATAGTTGAGGAGTAGTGTGACCTGATATAGACTAAGCTCATTACATTAATTTTTAACAGATAATTAATAATTAACATATAACCTTTGGCTTTCCTTTTATCTTTGAGTATTGACAGAAGTCACACAAAAACATACTATGTGTGGAAAAAATTGCTTTGAAATGCAAAATTTAATTAAAATTAATGCAATGTTATTTTAGGACAGTTGTATAGTAGCAAAAGTACTTCAGGGAATATGAATATTTGAATAGACCATTATTTTTATCCTTGCTGTTTAATTTATACACAATTGATTTCTGGAGAAGAGACCAGCATTTGATATTTTGCTTGAAATTTATTGGATTGGGTGCACCATGGCAGTTAAATTGTAACATCAGTAAATAACTCTAAACCACTCTAATGACCAATTGACCCATGTGTAATTAACTAAAATGAAACCACAATGAACCTTGGGGCTTAAGTTTGGTTATTTTTCTGTGCTCCATGCACATTTTGAAAATCTCAGTTAATTAGAGTTATCATATCTAAATAGCTCAAGTTTCTCCATCTTTTATATTTGTGGAGCCACCGTCACAGTATCACTAAGGTTGGAAGAGACCAGTCAGAACACTACTGGTGGAGGCAAGCAGTGAATAGCACATCCCCGTTAGGAGGAGCTTGGGTTTTGAAGACAGTAATTTGCTTACTGGTGTTACAGGTGCCCTTGCTCAAATTGCTTCTCTGTCTGGGCTACCAGTTTCCCACAAGCAATTGTATGGGTTTCTTTTATATGATTTCCATTAAACATGCTGCTGCTGTTAATGGGCGAAGCCTCTTCTTGTGATTGTTTTGAACTACTCCTCAATAATCCTTTTGTCCTTAGGCAGTTTATTTAGGCATTTCCCCATTTAGGCAGGAAAAGTGAGTGAAACTGAAAAGACTAGAATAGAGTAGACTAGAATAGAATAGACCAAACCAGGTTGGAAGAGACCTTCAAGATCATCATGTCCAACCCATCATCCAAGACCACCTAATCAACTAAACCATGCAACCAAGCACCCTATCAAGACTCCTCCTAAACACCTCCAATGATGGTGACTCCACCACCTCCCCGGGCAGCACATACCAATGGGCAATCACTCTCTCTGTGTAGAATTTCTTAGAATCATAGAATCAGTCAGGGTTGGAAGGGACCACAAGCATCATCTAGTTCCAACCCCCCTGCCATGGGCAGGGACACCTCACACTAGATCAGGCTGGCCAGTTCTTCCTAATATCCAGTCTGAAACTCCCCTGGTGCAGCTTGAGACTGTGTCCTCTTGTTCTGGTGCTGGTTGCCTAGGAGAAGAGACCAGCCCCTACCTGCCTACAACCTCCCTTCAGGTAGCTGCAGAGAGCAATAAGGTCTCCCCAAAGCTTCCTCTTCTCCAGGCTAATCTAACTGATAGGGTGGCTCTCTTAACTTTTTGTCTCGGTGCATTGCTTCTAACCAGAGATACAAATGCTGTGAAGCATAGTCTGTTGTTTTAGTGTGTTACATTTAAGGCATAATCAATATTTGATAAAATGCATTATGAGTATGAAAGTATGAAATATATATATTTCATTTTCAGCTTAATTTAAACCAGTCACCCATTTCCTATGGTTTTATGCTTTGTGAGTATGTTAATGATGTGCAATACTGTTTCTGCACTACTTTTACCTGCCATAATAATTTATACCTTCACAAACTTAAGGAATAATGTTTCCAGAACAATGGCAGCATGGTACAAAAATACCACACTCATGTGCATGTGATCCATATCCAAGTATCAAACACACCACATTTCCACTTAGCAGTGGTCATTAGTAATATTCCTGCACTTGTCATCTCCCCTGTTTGTGTAGAAAGCAAGTCTACATTGTTAATGTTAATGACTAAATCAGCCATGCATGAAATGTCCAAGTTTCACCTCAGGTTAGAGCATCCAGTAAGCTCATAGGAAACAATGAACATAAATAACTTCAGTAGAAAGGGAGGACAAGAGGAGCCAGTGAATTGTGGTCAGTAAATTCCCAGAAACATCCTTCAACAAAAACTGATTTGTTAGCACCTATGGGGAAAAAACCCAACAAAACAAACAAACAAAGGATTAAAAACATAGGTGTTTGGTTTTTTTTTTTTAATTAACCAAGTCACATGGGGGAAAAAAAAAAGAAAAAGAAGCTTTTTTTCCCAAGGTAAGATAAAAGTCCTTTTAAATGGAGGGTAAGGCATCTGGTGCTTGGCCAGTTTGGCATTCTCAAGGCTTTGAAAAGTCTGTTACATGATACTTCAACAGGTAAGCAAGAAAGCATTGCCATGCTCACACAGCTGTGGAGTAGGTGCAAAACTGGTCAGAAAAACATGCCTAGGTGTTCATTATCAGTAAAACAAGACACACTTTGACTGCAGTTAACTTGCATTAACTGCAAGTTGATTTTGAAGTTTTAGCCTAGCTCTAGAGTGCTTCAGTGTTTTTATTAATGACCTAAGCTGTGCAATCAGAGAATATTAAATTTGCAGATACTGGGTTATGATCATGTTGCAGGCAGACTAGACTTCAAAATCATCTTTACAAATTGGAGATAATATCTCTACTGGTGAATGCAAGCTTTTTACTTGGTAGATATAATCTACCAAGTAAATAATCTACCATCTTCACAGAAACAGCATGAGGAAAAAGCTGACTGTGCTACAATCCTTCAGAAGTGATCAATGCCTTGGGAAGGTTCACAAGATGAATGTAAGTCAGCAGCAACCTTGTTACAAAAAAAAAAAAAGGAATATATTACTGACTTGCATTGGTATAAGTAGTAACTCCAAGGCATCTAATTCTTATGCTGTACCAAGTGTGGCTTTAACTGCAGCATCGTGTGCAGTTTTGATTCTCCAGTTCAAAACGTCGATGGAACCTTGGGAAATGTTCAGAAGGGAACAACTAGAACATAAGGCTGACTGTGGTTGTATAGTGTAAAAGAAGAACACAGAGACATGATAATAACAGCATTGAAGGTAGGGAGGGAAGAATGCATTTGCTCTATCAGTGGTAGAAAGGACAAAAAGTGAGGTGCAAAGAACATACAGGTGACACAATGAAAGAGAATGAACTATAATTATTAGTGTTGTGTCATTGAAAGCCTTTAAGAGTGGGGTAGGCAAACGTAGAACAGAAATTGGAAAACAGCTGTACCTTTGCAGGGGAGTGAATGGTCTTGATGACAGTTTCCTGATGTCTCTTTTAGCCACATGATCTTCCAATTAGGAAAACCTACTTCGTGATGAAGTCAGGTAGAGGTACTTTGTACACAGTAATAGCATTTTAATTTATCATAGGATCACAGAATGGTTTGTATTGGAAGGAACCTTTACAGATCACTTATACTAACCCCTGCTGACATGGGCAGAAGCATCGTTCGGCAGAGGAGGTTGCTTAAAGCCCCATCCAACCTGGCCATGAACAGTTCCAGGCAGGGTGCATCCACCACTTCTCTTAGACTGCCTACTGCTAGGTACTATGAAATTACAGCAGCATATAACCATAATAGTGCTCTAATAATACCTGTTCTTCCTCATTAAAGGCCACTTTAAAATCTACATGAATTTGATATTTATACTTTCATTACAACACTATATCCCAAATGACAATAACGGCAAGTAATTATCTGGAAGATCAGTTGTTTTTTCCATTAAAAAGGCTTTTAAGGAGCAGCTTGCTTCTTTATAAATCTCATATGCATAAATGCAGCCTTTGATGTTATTCATGTCATACCATGCTTGCAAAATCTCAGATGCTAGAAAAGTGGAATCAAAACTAGCTCTTTACATTTTATACCATTTAAGTTCATATTCATGATGTCTGTCCAGCTGACTGATTGAGTCACCTGATGATTTTATATATATATATATATACACACACACACACACACATATAACTCTTATTTATATGAGGACATACTGAGAGAGTTGGGACTGTTCAGTCTGGAGAAGAGAAGGCTCCAAGGAGACATTATTGTGGCCTTCCACTATCTTAAGGGAGCCTAGAATAAAGCTGGGGAGAAACTTTTTAGGGTGTCAGGGAGTGATAGGACTAGGGGGAATAGAAAAAAATAGAAATGGGTAGATTCAGATTGGATGTTAGTAAGAAGCTCTTCCCCATGAGGGTGGGGAGACACTGGAACAGGAGGTGGTGGAAGCCTTGTCCCTGGAGGTTTTTAAGGCCAGGCTGGATGTGGCTCTGAGCAACCTGATCTAGTGTGAGGAGTCCCTGCCTATGGCTGGGGGGCTGGAATTAGCTGATCCTCGAGGGCCGTTCCAACCCTAACAATTCAATGATTTCATTATTTGAGCTGGATTGACTGCCTTGGACTTAATATCCCTTTCATTGTATATTTCTAGTGGCTTTTATGTAAGAGTGGCAAACAAGGCATGATAAGCTTATTTGAGATTCAAACTGAAAACCATACACAAATCAGAAATTGAGCAAGTTTCTTGGTGTTTTCTGTTTTGATGTTACTGAATTTGTTTGGGTTTTGTTTGATTGGTGTTTTGTTTTGTTAGTTTGTTTGTTTCTGTAGTATGTATTTCTGCAGTTATTCTGGTTTTCCTTGGCTGGTGAACCAGTTTCCTCAAGATTTGTAAATACGCATACACATTTTTTTTACCAAACCACTGTTTAGCACTCATGCAGAATGTTTATCAAAGGTAGAGAATCATAGAATCAACAAGGTTGGAAAAGACCTCAAAGATCATCATTCCAACCTGTCACCCAAGACCTCATGACTACTAAACCATGGCACCAAGTGCCATGTCCAATACCCTCTTGAACACCTCCAGGGGTGGTGACTCCACCACCTCCCTGGGCAGTGCATTCCAATGGCTAACAACTCTCTCTGTGAAGAACTTTCTCCTCACCTTGAGCTTAAACCTCCCCTGGTGCAGCTTATGAACGTGTCCTCTTGTTCTGGTTGTGGTTGCCTGGAAGAAGAGACCAACCACCCTTCAGGTAATAGACTGATAGAAATGCAGGAGTACTGCATTTCTGTGAGTCCTCCTCCTTGCTTTCCTGTATCCTATGACAGGTGATTGATTTATCCTGCAGATGGAAAATGTATTTCCACTCATTTCAGAATGGTTGGTTTGCTGCCATCATTTAAGCACACTTTCTTCTTTTATATAATTAAGAATTTCCATATAACCTTTGACTTTCCTTTTATCTTGAATCATTGGTAAAAATTATGTAAAATCATAGAATTTGAGCACAAGTGCTTTGAAATGCAAATTCTGATTAAAATTAATATAGTGCTAATTCAGGGCATTTGTATTGTGGAAACACAGTGTTTGGGACACCATCAGTGTTTGAATACACCATTAGTTTTTCTGTGCTGTTTGTACCTAAAAAGGGGTTTGGGGTGAAAATTTTGGGTCAAGCACAGTGTGATTATAGATTTATTAAGTTGCTTCACCAAGTGAAATGCATGCAGACATATACAATTTGCTGTTTAGTTTGGCTTTTGTGTCAACTTACAAGGCTGTAATTATTTGGAAATATTCCTATGGCACAAAGGCTCTTACCAGCCAACTTTTTTTGATAAAGACATTTATCCATAGGTTGAAAAATCTCCCTTTTAGTGGAAGGTAAGCAGCTTCATTTACACTGAAATTTTTTAGGGGTTGGAATTTTTTTTTATTGCTGCAAAAGGTATATGTTTCTAACATAAAGAAACAAGGTGTTTTAGAGTCAATAAGGTTGGAAAAGACCTCAAAGATCATCAAGTCCAACTTTTCTCCCAAGACCTCATGACTGCTAAACCATGGCACCAAGTGCCAGTCCCCTCTTGAACACCTCCAGGGATGGTGACTCCACTACCTCCCCGGGCAGCACATTCCAATGCCTAACAACTCACTCTGTGAGGAACTTTCTCCTCACCTCGAGTCTAAATTTCCCCTGGCATAGCTTGAGATTGTGTCCTCTTGTTCTGGTGCTGGCTGCCTGGGAGAAGAGACCAACCCCCTCCTGGCTACAACCTCCCTTCAGGTAGTTGTAGAGAGCAATAAGGTCTCCCCTGAGCCTTCTCTTCTCCAGGCTAAATAATTCCAGCTCCTTCAGCCTCTCCTCTTAGGGCTTGTGCTCGAGGCCTCTCACCAGCCTCGTTGCCCTTCTCTGGACACATTCAAGAGTCTCAATGTCTTGAGCTGGGTAGCTGGCAGAATAAGATACTATAGCCTAGCACCCCAATTTTTCTATTAGTTTTTCTAGTAGCCTATACAGTCAAAAATTCATTGCCAACCCCTATAAAATTCTCATTCCTAGCTAAAACAAGAAAGAGTTAATATCATAGTAACAGTCAGGGTTGGAAAGGACCACAAGGATCATCTAGTTCCACCACCCTGCCATGGGCAGGGACACCCCATACTAGATCAGGCTGGCCAGAGCCTCAATATCCCTCTGCTTTTTTAGCATCTCATCTGGCTGAGTCTGTTACAATTCTGAGAAGTTTCTGCTGTCTTTGAAGGATCCTTCTCCAATTCAAAGATATCACAGAATGTTGTTTCTGCTGCAAGAGCTGTCTTCCCTTTTTGTTGTATCCCAGTTCTTAAGCATCTGTTAAGTGCCCATTTTCTGCACAGTCCTGCAGCTTCCCTCCGTCTAATGCAGATAGTCATAGTTTATGGGACTTCTCACTGAAAGCAAGGGAAGTATTCTCTGTGATTGTGTTGGGGTTTTTTTTTGTTTAAATTCCTTTCTTCTCTTGTTTGATTCTTTCCAACATGAGCTGCAGGGTATGTCTCTGAAAATACTAGCTTTGCTTGTCTCCCCATCATGGAGGGAGGCCTCAGGCAACCAGCTGTCATGCAGCACTTTTGTCCCATTTTGTTCAGTGTCCTCCAGGTGAGAAGGTAGCATATTTGCAAAATATTTCTCTGATCAAAGATTCATCTCCTTGTGGGCTTAGTTTCTCAATGGGACTATGTTTTCTGTTGGTAGTTTGGGAGGCAATTTATTTCAAAAGCAGCATTTGCTAGACTGGTACCTACCAGGTGAAGCTACTTGAAGCTGCAGTCTGTCAAAACTGTTAGTGGTATTTGCAGGAAATCAACTGCATTTTTTTGCATTTTTATATGAAAAGCATTGACTGGGTTCACACTTTCTTCCTTTATGAGAACCCTTCCCTATTTTACTCAGGGCATTACTGTTCCCAGAGTTCACAGCTAGCTGTACCTATTCATCAGTGCCCTCACATCACTATCATAAAGAGATCAGATACAATGAAGATTTTCAAACTATAGTCTTCTGAATGAAGTATTAGTTATTGCTAGTAAGTTCTGCCTTGTGGGATGAGGTGTGTGTGCATTCTTCTTAAGAGAATGTGTATATCTTCTATCTTAATAATGAATAATGAGGCACAACTCCACCTGCATTTACTGCTTTTCCTAGATATTCTAGGAGGCAAAGTAAAATTTTGAATAAAGTTGCTAACAGGGAAATCCTGTAGAAGCTTTTATCAGGGAGGTTGTAGAGAGGCAGAGGTTGGTCTCTTCTCCCAGGCAACCAGCACCAGAACAAGAGGACACAGTCTCAGGCTGTGCCAGGGGAGGTTTAGGTTAGATGTTAGGAAGAAGTTCTATACAGAGAGAGTGATTGCCCATTGGAATGGGCTGCCCAGGGAGGTGGTGGAGTCACCATCATTGGGGTTGTTCAGGAGGAGACTTGATGGGGTGCTTGGTGCCATGAGTTAGTTGTTTAGGTGGGTTGGATTGGTTGAGGGGTTGGACGTGATGATCTTCCAACCTGGTTGATGATGATGATGATGATTATTTCCTATTGATTATTTTATTATTGATTATTTCCTATTGATTTAGCTAAGACTTTGCTCTTTCAAGTACATTGTATATTAATATTGTATATTGAAAAAACAGTTGAGATCCACAAGTACTGCAGTGTGGTAAGATTTGCATAGTGACTTCATGTTGTTCCTACTTCTGCTATGCTTTACCGCAGGTGGGTATGATTGCTTTGACGCATCCAGTGCAGTTTGTAGTGCATTCACAAACAGTAGTTTTGTTTTAGCAGGGAATAAACAACAAACAAACAAAAAAACAACACACCTTTTTTATTATTATTGTTGGAGGGCAAAAAGCTATTTTTTGTCATCTTTTATTTACAACTGGCTCTGATTTTCACACCTCAGAGTACCATAAAATCAGCTTTTGATCTTCGTACGTTCTTAAAACAATCCAGTAATTAAGTGAACAAAGAGAAAAGGTAAGAAAGTAAAATTGTTTGTGAAAGATAGTGAATTGAATAATAAGTAGGTTGGGTTTTGTGTTGTTTTTTTTTTCTTTTATCACATTGAATTAGAATAATGCTTTGGCTTGAAAAACATTACACTGTGACACTGCCCTTCCACTCGCATAAAAGTTAGTCAAGTGGTGCTTATGTGCTTTTGATAATGATGAACAGAGTTCTGAAGTTCCAGAGAGTTTCTTTCCCATTTTAGCTGTTGAGCATATATAATACATCTCATTAATGTACTTGTAGAGTTTCTTCTTCAAGATAAATGTTTGTTGAAGGTGCCTTTGATGTTGAATGGCTGGCTCCTGTGATAACAATGAGAAGTAACTTGTGCAAATTCAAGTACAATCATGTCTTGCAGCAGGTCATTGTTGTATGCGTGTGAGGCCAGCATACTTAGTACTAAGTCTCTGGAGAGGTAGTGTGGCTGTATACATTGGGACCCACTGGTTAGATAAGGAAATAATACATCTTCCTGGTGTCTTAGTGAGGTTATAATCATACTTTTATTCAAAATGGAAGCTCGTCATTGACAGAGTGATGTTCTGTTTGGAAACAGAAAATAACACTAAAAATCAGGTCTTAAAGTATTCCACATTGATTTTCTTTCCATGATACTGAATGTCATGCTCCCAGAAAGAAAAAGTTGTGCCGCTGCCTGAACATTCATGCTTAAATGTGCACCGTTAATTATATTACCTGTGTGTGAATAAAGGGATATGCTTCACTGCATAACTGCTGGAAAGTGTGGGCAAGCTTTGGGACATGTGAGTTTTCCTGATACAGAAACGGCAACCTTGAAGGTAAAAACAGGCTAAGGATCATTGTTCAGAGTTTTGTGTGGATAAGGAGTTAGACATTCAAGGGAAATGGTTAGAGATACCTGGGGACATTTATTATGGTGATTGTGTCAGTAATATTTACACCTCTAAATAAATCTGGAACTGTCTCTTCAGTGTTAATTGCTTCATGGGAGATGCCTTTGACAGCTAGTTACAGAAATACAGAATCACAGAATTAACCAGGTTAGAAAGGATCTTTGGCATCATCAAGTCCAACCTATCACCCAACACCATCTAATCAACTAAACCATGGCACCAAGTGCCTCATCCAGTCTCTTTTTAAACACTTCCAGTGATGGTGACTCCACCACTTGGGCAGCCCATTCCAATGGCCAGTCACTCCTTCTGTGAAGAATTTCTTCCTAACATCCAACCTAAACCTCCCCTGGCACAGCTTAAGATTGTGTTCTCTTGTTCAGTCATGGGTTGCCACAGCTGGGGCTTATCTGAAGCAAACTGGCATAATCAAACTAAGAACAGTTGACCACTGACTTAATGCCAAGGCACCACAAATACTCTATGGGAAGAGGAGCTGGGGTGATTCCAGAATGGCAAATATCTTCACCCATCTGCTAGTCTGAGCCTTATAGGGCAGAGCTGGGTGGTAGAATGAGATCCATTCATGGCCCTGGTGATGAGCAAAACCCAGGAGCCACCAGAGTGTCCAGACAGGTGAAACATGGTGCAGGGCCAGACACAGGAGCAGAGAGAAGGCTAAAAAAAAAATGAGCCAAGCCCCATCTGGTTAGTAGGGCCAGGGCAATTGAAACTAGTGCCCTCAGAGGCCTGGCACCATGAAGGTTGTTGCTATGACTTTAGGTGGAGATCAGTGTTAGCTTTCTCTAGAAGTATTGCTTTAATTGTATTGTCACGATATAGTAACACTTCTTTCATGTTTAGCTGTAAGGCAGTTCTACCTACTATTTTGTTATACAAATATGCAAATGCATACTCTGCCACTTATTCAGAGAGCTTCCAGAAGAAAAAAAGAATATTAAAAAAGTCAACTATAGCAAAGCTTTTTTGTGAGAAGCCTCTCCAAGTAAGTGACAAACTTAGTCAGTTATATTCCTTTTTTTATATATAGTATTAGTCTCTGCCAGAAAATGTGGGAAGGAGTTGTAATAAGCATATTAATTCATCTTCCATCTTTCTGCCTGACTTTTTTTTGCCTCCTGATTTTGATTATATAGCTGTTATCTTTGACTCCCTCCCTCACCTCCCCCCTCCCATTTTCATTCCCTCTCACATCACGTGCATCAGTTTCTCCTTTCTGTTATTCATCGTTACTTGTCTTTCCTATTTTGTTAGTACTTGAATATGCTCTTATGAAACATATCTCAGCTGTGTTGTGTTTTTGTTAAAACTGGCACTTCTAAAAGGTCAGCCCTCTGCCTTTTGGCTGTTATACTTGAACTCAATTGTCAAAATGATTTCTCTAGATTGACGACCCTTAAGAGAAAGCAGTGCTTTTGCCTGAGTGCATTGCTGGTACATAATAATCACAAAGATTAAACTACCTCTTGACTGTCAAAATCACCATACAAAAGGCTTAAGAGGACAGAAGGGACAGTGCAACTTAGTGCACTGAAGAGAGGATAGAGCAGCATAATATTATTGTCTTGTGCCAGGGTATCACTTGACTTACCATCCAGGACCAGTGCAGGAAGACTTAACCTCTCTAAACCTGGATATGAACATTTAGAATCATTAAATTATAGAACTGTTAGGGTTGGAAGGGACCTCAAGGATCATCCAGTTCCAACCCCCCTGCCATGGGCAGGGACACTTCACACTACGTCAGGTTGCTCAGAGCCACTTCCAGCCTGGCCTTAAAAACCCCCAGGGATGAGGCTTCCACCACCTTCCTGGGCAACCTGCTTTGATGTCTCACCACCCTCATGGGGAAGAACTTCTTCCTAACATCCAATCTGAATCTACCCATTTCTATTTTTCTTTTTTTCCATTCCCCCTTGTTCTATCATTACCTGATACCCTAAATTTAGGGCTCTCTTTATCTGCAGGGATTAACTTGACAGTTGAGTATGATCACAAGGAATGGTATTTCCAAGTTTCATTTTTGCTAAATAGTTGAGCAAGCCACAGTTGAGTATCCACTTAAAGGGAGGGAGTAAAAAGAAATACTACTACTACTAAATAAATAATAATAATTTTTAATAAAGAGAAAAGGAAAATAAATTTGAATAGGAAGAAATTTATATTATGGGGGTATCATAGTACAGTATCAGTCAGGGTTGGAAGGGACCACAAGGATCAGCTAGTTCCAACCCCCTGCCATGTGCAAGGACACCCCACACTAGATCAGGCTGGCCAGAGCTTCATCCAGCCTGGGCCTCCAGGGATGGGGCCCCAACCACCTCCCTGGACAACCCATTCCAGGGCTTCACCACTCTCATGATGGAGAACTTCTTCCTCACGTCCAGTCTGAATCTCTCCACCTCCAGCTTCGTTCCATTCCCCCTAGTCCTATCACTACCTGAGATCCTGAGAAGTCCCTCCCCAGCCTTCTTATAGGCCCCCTTCAGATACTGGAAGGCCACAATTAGGTCACCTCGGAGCCTTCTCTTCTCCAGACTGAAGAGCCCCAACTCCTTCAGTCTGTCCTCATAGGAGAGGTGCTCCTCACAATGTGTGACCAAATTGTTTTACTGAAAGGGTCTGAATTGCTTTAAAGCATAGACTATCAAAAAAGGTATCAGATGACAGGATAGCACAAACATCATAAAGTATCTAAAGTATCTGCCAGTGCATTAGCAGAGGATTATACCTTTAATTCTCCAGAAATAGTTCACTTGCTGGAAGCTTTCTGCACTAAACAAAATAACTCTTTGGGTCCCCAGATGGTTATTTACATCTGACATTTTTAATATTTTTTTTTTAATTCAAAAAATATCTACAAGCAGCATTTTATTAATACTTTTAATTTAAAAAGTTGTCTCCTCATTAGTGGTACATCCACAGCAGAATGTGAAGCAAGGCAGAAACTGGAAAAAAAACTAACCCAAACTGTAATACATGGCTTAAATGGAAAAAAAAATCCCCAACAAGTTGCAATCTATTAACATGAATTTCAGACACAGCTAGCAAATTGAAATTGTTTCTTTCAAGTCATTGCACTTTCTGGAGGAGTACAGGTGAAGGAGAAAATGCAGAAAGCTCGCATCCCATCATTTTGTTTGATGTTAGGGAGGGATTTATAGGTCATTTCCTACATATTTCCCCCCCAGTTATTTGCTTCTGCAGCTTAAGCTGCTGAATGTATAAATGTATCTGTGTTTCAGTGACTGTCCTACATATAGAAAGAGTGTGTTTGCAAAAGTTTGCTAAAGCTGGGGCTGGCAGGAGGCTTACATTGCCCTCTGGAGCAGCATACCTTTCCACTGAGCTCTGAAACTTGATATAGAATAGAGTAGAATAGAATAGAATAGAATAGACCAGGTTGGAAGAGACCTTCAAGATCATCACGTCCAACCCATCAACCAATCCAACACCACCTAAACAACTAACCCATGGCACCAAGCACCCCATCAAGTCTCGTCCTGAACACCTCCAATGATGGTGACTCCACCACCTCCCCGGGCAGCCCGTTCCAATGGGCAATCACTCTCTCTTTATAGAACTTCTTCCTAGAAGTACAGCATAGGAATTGCCCTGGACTAGAGGAGGTGGCATAAACTGAGTCATATGCGATGCAAGTTTCTGCTCACAGTTGCTTAGCCTTGCATCTATATGCATCTATGGGTATCCCATATGTTAACACCCCCCACCCCCCAAAATATCAAGTGAAAGGGCTGCAGAAATACCAATAAATACTCATACAACTTTCAGCTTGTTCCTCTGTGGTAGGAGCTACTAAAAGACTTTGGTTCTTGGGGATATTACTTGTCTATATTAAAGGACAAGGTTAATAGAGAACTGCAGTGTTTGGTCTTTTACACAGTTGCCCTTAGAACTTTCTCTGTTCCAGATGCTCATTTGTTTGTCTTTAAAGAGAGTGATAAAATGCAAAACCAGGTTGCATTCTGAATTTAGCATCGAGGTTGATGCCATTTCACTGCATAGTGTATCCAATAAATGTTCAGTAGCTTGGGAGAGAGTCAGTTCATCCTTCTTATTAGATTTTAAAGTTGCCATTTGCTACTTTATTAATATTTTTTTCATCTTGTGTGTGTTTTCTTATCCCCCCCTTTTTTTTAATGAATTCTGGGAATACAGGTCTGAAATGCAACTATGTCAGGGGAGTAAGTTCTCTAGCAAATTCTGCCAGTACTGAGTAATTTTATTCATCAATATAGGGGGAAAAAAAAAAGGCTGAAAAATCTTTATAGTTTCACTTTATGACTATTACCATACACACCCTATATAATTTATGTGATTAGCCTGATTCCCAGTCGTTCTATGTTGAATTTTATCATAGGTTGCACAAAGAAAACAGGCAGCAATGATCACTGATGTTGCTTTAAGGTGCTGGAATCTTTCTGGTGTCTTTGAGAGATATCAGGTGAATAGAATAGAATAGAATAGAATAGAATAGAATAGAATAGAATAGAATAGAATAGAATAGAATTAGAATAGACCAGGTTGGAAGAGACCTTCAAGATCATCATGTCCAACTTATCATCCAGCACCACCCAACCAATTAAACCATGCAACCAAGCACCCTATCAAGTCTCCTCCAGAACACCTCCAATGATGGTGACTCCACCACCTCCTCCCCGGGCAGCCACTCTCTCTGTGTAAAACTTCCTCCTAACCTCCAGCCTAAACCTCCCCTGGTGCAGCCTGAGACTGTGTTCCCCTGTTCTGGTGCTGGTTGCCTGGGAGAAGAGACCAACCTCTGCCTGTCTACAACCTCCCTTAAGGTAGTTGTAAAGAGCAACAAAGCAGAGGTTCAGAATGTTTCTACAATGCACCTAGGAGAGCTCTTCCTGGTTTTGTCATAGCACTGTATTTCTAAAAGAGTGCAAGTGCAAGTTAGTGGATAGGCAGGGAATTGAATACCTGAAGCAATATTTTGTGCAGTTCTGTATTGTTTTGGCGTGTGTTGGTTGATTTTAAACCTTTCAAATGCAGTTATGCATATTTGTGACATATGCATCTTTGTCACAGCAAGCTGAGGGAGGTGATTCTCCCCCTCTACTCTGCTCTGGTGAGACCCCACCTGGAGTACTATGTCCAGTTCTGGAGCCCCTATTACAGGAAGGATCTGGACGTACTGGCATGTGTCCAGAGAAAGGCCAAGAGGACGATTAGAGGGCTGGAGATGCTCTGCTATGAGGACAGACTGAGGGAGTTGAGGCTATTCAGTCTGGACAAGAGAAGGCTCTGACAAGTCCTTATTGTGGCCTTCCAGTAACTGAGGGGGGCTACAAGAAAGCTGGGGAGGGACTTTTTAGGGTGACAGGGAGTGATAGGACTAGGGGGAATGGAACAAAACTAGAAATGGTTAGATTCAGATTGGATGTTAGGAAGAAGTTCTTCCCCATGAGGGTGGTGAGACACTGGAACAGGTTGCCCAGGGAGGTGGTAGAAGCCTCATCCCTGGAGGTTTTTGCAGCCAGGCTGGCTGTGGCTATGAGCAACCTGATGTAGTGTGAAGTGTCCCTGCCCATGGCAAGGGGGTTGGAACTGGCTGATCCTTGAAGTCCCTTCCAACCTTAACAATTCTATGATTTCAATATTTTCAGATATTTTGGGGTAATTAATGTTCTATGTATAATACTAATTTATATTTTTCTTTTAGTATAGAGATACAGACTTAGCCAGTGTCAGATAATATTTTGGGTTGTGTTAAGAGTTTTGGATATACAATCTTTATGTCTTCACAGCTTGACATCACTGGAAGCTGAACTTGTTTAGCCTTGAAATGGGCAGCAGAGATATTTAGCCACAATTCCCTGTGAATTTGCTTTGCAACTAGTATTCATGTCCCTTTATTCAGTCTCTATTATCAATTGGTCATATCTGAACCAAGTTTGAGGTTTTTATAGCACAGAGTATTACATGCAGTACTTTTGGCCTAAAATAAATTGACATCAATTTATGAGGTCCTGGTGACTTCAGTAAGAGTTAGATTCTGCCCCATTATCTGGACTGATTTCCTCATCACCTTTCACATCCGTAGCAGACATACTTTAGATAACAATGCTATAAAAACAGAGCACTGACATCAGTGAAAATGATCAAATTATTCATTGTCAGGCAGGACAATAACTGTTACACAGTGGTCTTTGTTACCTTTATTATAGCTGAATGAAATGTCATCCTCCAAGTTTTGTAAATTATGCCTTAATAAGAGGTGTGTGAAGAAGAGCAACAAAGTTGGTGAGGGGTTTGGAACACAAGCCCTATGAGGAGAGGCTGAGGGAGCTGGGGTTGCTTAGCCTGGAGAAGAGGAGACTCAGGGGTGACCTTATTACTCTCTACAACTACCTGAAGGGAGGTTGTAGACAGACGGATGTTGGTCTCTTCTCCCAGGCGGCCAGTACCAGAGGACACAGTCTCAGGCTGCACCAGGGGAGGTTCAGGCTAGATGTTAGGAAAAAGTTCTATACAGAAAGAGTGATTGCAAATTGGAATGGGCTGCCTGGGGAGGTGGTGGAGTCGCCATCACTGGAGGTTTTCAGGAGAAGACTTGATGGGGTGCTTGGTGCCGTGGGTTAGTTGTTTGGGTGGTGTTGGATTGGTTGATGGGTTGGACGTGATGATCTTGAAGGTCTCTTCCAACCTGGTTTATTCTATGTATGTATTCTAAGAGCAATTCTACCCAACAGATGAGCACTGATACACAAATAGTTCATAGATTTGGAGTTTGAGAGCAGGGGTGGGGTTGGTTTGGTTTTTGGTTGGGTTTGTTTGTTTGGGTTGGGTTGGGGGTTTTGTGTGGTTGGTTTTTTTTGCTTGTGGTTGGGATTTTTTTATTTGGTTGGTTTTGTGTTTGTTTTTTTTTTTTTCCAGGTGGTTAGAAAGGCAAAACCCTTTTGCCCCCTTGCTACAGAGTTAACAAAGCATTATATTGCTACCTGGCCATCTGTTAGGAAAGAATCATAATTGCTTTCAGTGGTGTTACTTTGGTATTTTTTTCAAATTTGCTTTTCAAAACTTGTATTCCACATTCCATGTGTTATAAAAAGTTGTCATGGATTGAGTTGAACCTGCTGCTGTTATTCATCCTGTGCTGCAGTCATGCCAGCTTCAAAAATTGAAGTGCTGACTGGAGCAAAGTAGAATCATGGAATGGTCTGGGTTGGAAGGGACCTCTGAAGATTACCTAGTCCAACCCCTGCTGCAGTAAGCAGGGACATCCTCAGTGGAATTGGGTTGCCTAGAGCCCTGTTGAGCCCCACTTTGAATATCTCTAGAGAAGGACAATGTGGCTAGTGAGAGGTCTTGAGCACAAGCCCTATGTCATTTAACAAGTCCAAGTTCTGGGTGCTGCACTTTGGTCAGGAGAGGCTAAGGGATCTGGGGTTGTTTAGCCTGGAGAAGAGGAGGCTCAGGGGAGACCTTATTGCTCTCTACAACTACCTGAAGGGAGGCTGTAGACAGATGGGGGTTGGTCTCTTCTCCCAGGCAAGCAGCACCAGAATGAGAGGACACAGTCTCAAGCTGCGCCAGGGGAGGTTTAGGCTGGAGGTGAGGAGAAAGTTCTTCACAGAAAGATGGTTGGTCATTGGAATGTGCTGCCCAGGGAGGTGGTGGAGTCACCGTCCCTGGAGATGTTCAAAAGAAGATTGGATGTGGTGCTTGAAGTCATGGCTTAGTTAGTCATGAGGTCTTGGGTGATAGGTTGGACTTGATCTCTGAGGTATTTTCCAACCTTATTGATTCTAATGGGCTTGAAGTTCAGATTGCAGTGTGGGAGGATTCCTGTTCTGGTTTCTGCCTCTGGGTTCCAGCTTTATGGGTGTTGGCTCTTTTCTGTAGGCATGGCAGTGGAAAGAGTGGGAGTCGGGTAGCTGCTGGTTTTGGTTTTCTGGTTTATGCTGTTTTGGTCTTTCCCTTCCCACCTGTATTTCACTGCACTGCTTCTGCAAACAGGCTAAGCTAAGGTAATCATGTATTGTATTATTAGATTAATCAGATTATTAGCTAAGGTAACTATGCATTGCACTTATGACATTTTATGTTACATTAAACTCTTATCTCCTTATCTCAGCCCTGAGTTGTGTGTGTTACTCTTTCCCTCACCTTTGTGTTGGGGGAGCAGGCAGGTTAGCCCTTGCATTAACCATTACAAAAGAGGTATTTGTTCCAATGGATTTCAGTTGAAAACCTGCTGATAAATTTTGCATGCTTACAGCTAAAATAGCCACTTTTGCTCTTTGATCACAGAGGGTGACACTTATATTTTATACATTGTTTGAACCCTTACAGAGGAAGCTACCATTTCAATTTTTTTTTTGCAGTGTTAGGTGAAGCAACTCTGTGCAGTTATATTTTCCAGGAATCAGATTGTGTTTGCTTGCAGCCAAAATGCCTTGCCAATTCTGTCATGCTCACACAGGTGTACTCTTACCTTTCCTGTGCCCCTCTTCAGCTGGCATATGCTGTTCTTTTAGTGGCCACAGCATAGGTATCCTTGAAGGATTCTGCAGTTTATTTTAGTAATATTAGTAATGTCATAAACATAAATAATTGTCTTTTCATTTATGTATAGCACATTTCACCTGTTTTGAGGCAGAGCAACTTGTAATGCCTCTTGTCTTTAGAGACAGATACGCAGTGTAGAGATTTAGATACACAGTATGCCAGTTTATCCTTGAAGATAATTCTATTGTCTCAGATTGAGGAAAAACTGAGGGTTAATTTATCACTGTAAATCTACACCTCTGGTGCTGGTAATATTGCTTTTGCTGTTTTCTGTAGTTGTGATGATCAAACATATGCTTCAAATACACAAAATTATAAGATGATGGTTGTGATTTTACTGAAGATTATCAAAATTCTGTAAGCAAAGCCATTGTTTCTTCCTGCTACTCACACAGAGGAAATATTGCAAATGGTCTATGTAAGAATTACATTTGCTTTGTCTGCGGATCTGAACTCCTTTGTTTTTTGAGGATTATACAAAGTGAGCATGTGTGGAATTTTGCTACCAGCTTGCATTCTTTGATAAATCCAGACAGGCAGAAGAATGCTGGTGGCAGAAAGTCCAGGATACCGGTGTTTCTTATGGTTAAGACAGAATCTGGACATTCTAGTCCTTTTAAGAATCAAATGCTGGTGAGATTAGAACAGAAATTGTTACATAAATGTGTTTCACACGTTAAATATCAAATGTTGATATCAAACATAGTCTGCAATCAAGTCAAGGTTTCTGTTCTCTGATTTCCATCGCTCTTCCGTAGTGTATGCATGTAGCAGAGATACAAATGGAGAGATTTGCATTCATAGTTAAAGCCAAAAAGTGATCTTTTTTTGCACCAAACATCTGATCTGTACCGAGAAGGTTTCATATACCAGTAGACCGTTCCAGCTGTCTTGTAGCTTCCAGCAGCACAGCGGTGGCAGGGGTCAGGGTCTGTCAGTTCAGACCTTTGCTGTTCAGCAGACGTGAGCTGGTATCATTGCGCAGGCTGTCAGTGCTAGTCTGAAACTTCATGGGGTTTCCTGTCACTCTGAATGACCAGCTCTGGAGTATCACTGCTGAACTGAGCGAGGAACTATGAGCACTTCAAGGAATGTTATCTAATGTATGACTTCAGAGAACCTTCTCACAAATTTTTGCCTAAGGAAACAGGGATCTTCCTCTGTCCTCTCTGTCCTCCTAAAATTTGTAATCCATTGGTCAATGTCAGACTCAATGTATAAAAAAGGAGAGATTGCAAAGACAATTAACTTCAACAAATGTCAGGAAAATAAGTGGTTGGTTAGTGTACAGAGGCCCATCCTATATATATCTTTGGGGGGGGGGACACACCAGCACACCCACACATGTATTTGTCAGAAACCAACAAGCAACTCTGTGCATAGATGCAAAAAGCGGTCCCTGAGCACAGCAGGACCGACAAAGAGAAACCTGAAGACTCCTTATGAGTGAAGGAAGATGAAGAGGTAGGGGTCAAAACCCACAAATCAAAAGGAATCAAAGCTTCAATAGTTCTACTTCAATGTATTTTAATGTTACACACCGTATTCTGTCCAAGTAGCAGGACCTTAACCATACAGCAGATTGTGGCTTTCGATAGAGTAAATATTCCTGAAACTGGAAAACCACACGTGGTTTTGAGGGTTTTTTTAAGTCCATCTCACAATATGCATGGCAATGGCTCCAGAGCATTTGTAGCTTTTCCACTTGCAATAAAATAAGAGGACCTGGAATGGGGCAGAATCTTTTGTGTGTAGACTGAGGTCCTTTCTATTAGTATAAACAAAAATTCTTAATATACTTTTAATGGGAATGCATGCTAAAAATTTCATCTCCTCATAACAGACATATTATAATCAGGTTTACTTTGGGGCTTCAAATACTGTGAAGTGGTCTTAGCCTTCTTTGCCTTGGTGCTCTTGATAGTCGTTTCTTGAAAGGCAAGAAAGCCATCACAGGGAGTATAATTTCTGTTGTGATTTACTTGTGTACACCAAGGTTCTGAGACATCCTCTTGCTTATACATCTGGGACATTCCTTATTTGTCTGAAAGATGAGAAGGAAAATGGAATCAAACTGCTGAGTAAACTAGCATAATATATTTTGAAAAAAAAAAAGTTGTGTCTAAATTCATCAGGCAATATTACCAAAATATTGTAAGGTTTCCAGCCAGAATAGAATAGAATAAACCAGGTTGGAAGAGACCTTCAAGATCATCACGTCCAACCTATCATCCAACACCACCTAACTGACTAAACCATGCAACCAAGCACCCTATCAAGTCTCCTCCTGAACACCTCCAGTGATGGTGACCCCACCACCTCCTCAGGCAGCCCATTCCAATGGGCAATCACTCTCTCTGTGTAGAACTTCCTCCTAACCTCCAGCCTAAACTTCCCCTGGCGCAGCCTGAGACTGTGTCCTCTTGTTCTGGTGCTGGTTGCCTTGGAGAAGAGATCAACCTCTGCCTGTCTACAACCTCCCTTCAGGTAGTTGTAGAGAGCCATAATGTCACCCCTGAGCCTCCTCTTCTCCAGGCTAAGCAACCCCAGCTCCCTCAGCATCTCCTCATAGGGCTTGTGTTCCAAGCCCCTCACCAACTTTGTTGCCCTTCTCTGCCTGTATTCATTTCCCCTTTGCTTTTGTAATAGTCATCTGATTGAACAGCTTTCACAGAATCACAGAATTTCAGGGGCTGGAAGGGACCTTGAAAGGTCATCCAGTCCATCCCCCCTGCCAGAGCAGGATCACCTACACCAGACCACACAGGAACACATCCAGGCGAGTTTTGAATATCTCCAGAGAGGGAGACTGCACAATCTCCCTGGCCAGCCTCTTCCAGTGTTTTGCTTTTTCTATGAAACTTTTTTGACTATATGGTCTGTTGAATTTCACTTCCATAAAGTGTGATAATGATTATTCTGAAGGTTCATTTTCTTTTCAATCTAAAATATAACCTACACAAGAAAAAAAAAATCTCAAAGAGATATGTAAAATGAAAAACAAGCCTTGTAAATAATATATATATATATATATATATTATTCAAGTATGATGTGGGTAAATATAAAATTATGCCACCTTCAACTGAATTTTGCTTTCAGGAATAAATGATTGTGAGGAAATAGCCAATTTTAACTTAGCAAAGTCTCTTTGTTACTTGCAGAATACAACAGGAGAAACCACAGTATTCAAATTTGTATTAGCAAATAGTGTTTGCTAAAAAGAGAATAGTAACAACCTTCAGCCCAAAGTAGAGCTGAACATCAAAGCGTGAGCATACTCTTGCGTTTGTTATCTGACGTCTGAGGCTTAGTGTTGCTGACATCTGGAATATTTCTCAATGTGTTTGTCTAATGTGTTTCTCTCTGTCTCTCTGTTATTGATCATAAATCCATTTGCCACGCAGTCAGATTTTCCTAAATGTTTGGAACTTCAGTTTTATTCTCTCTTCCTCTCTCAGTGCAGCAGTTTTGCATTTGTTAAAATTTTCCTCAACAAACAGCGGGAAAGAGTCAAAAGTTCAAGAGCAGACTGAAGACAACCACCAAATGGAACTGTTGCACATGAAAGATGTTGCTGTAGTGCTACACGTGGATTTAAAGGAGATGAAGTTTTTGTTACTTCTCTCTCACCAGATCTTTAAGATAATAACTGAGCAGTATTGGCACAGGATGTCAAAGGTGCTTTGTGTCTGCCTTCACAAGTGAGGTAGAGGATAAGGAAGCATAGTTCAGTACAGCAGGGGTAGATGAAGGAAGTGCAGACATTCAATTAACATTTCATGTCTTTCTGTTGTGTTGGAATATTGACCTCTCTCACTAGTTCACTGAGGAATCCTTTCATTGCTTTCTTTAGATGTAGTTTGTCCTGGTTTTCCTTTGGCATCAATGGAAAGAGAGATGACTGTCCGGCTCTCTGCTCGTGTTTTAACAAAGAGATCGGATATCAGCTGAGAAAAATGTTTTCCCTTTGAAACAGTGAGAATTCACTTTGTATTAACCTGCTCCTTTAAATTAGTAGCAACAGTAATCTGCATATCCTAATTATCTGTATCCTGATATCTGCAGTGAGTATGCGAAAGAACACTTACAACACTTGGAATAACAAAAATTTCTTCATGTAGTTTGTTTTATTCCTGTTAGGAGATATTCTCTGTTCTGATGGCAAGTATAATTTCCTTCATACCTTGCAAGGATGCAAAATAACCCAGTTTAATCAAAATTGGCAAGGTTTTAGTTTGTTTCTCTGTGGTTAGTTTTAAGTTTCTCTGAAAGCTTAAGGCAAGTTTGCTTACTCAGCTCCTTACCCATCCCAGTGCTGAAATCTCCTGGGCCAGATAATCTCCAAAAGCCCAGCAGCATAGCTGCTGTGATAATGAACACTTAGATTCCCCAGTCAGATTTTATTTCAAGTTACTGTGACACATTCAGCTCTTGAATAAATGTTTGTATTTTAAATAATGTAATGTGTACTGAGGCCCTTTATAACTAAATCATTGAACAATCGTAAGATGAGGCCCTGAACTAGCAACAGAAAGGTCAAGAGAACGTGGTCAATAATTACGTGATCATGTTGCAACTTCAGGCAGGAGGCTTTCTGTGTTGCCACAGTTTATCAGGCTTTGTTATGCGATGGACAGAATTGTAGCTGACACAGCCTGTGTGTAAGATTTAATAGAGAAATGTATTCCCATAAGATGAAACATAGGACAGAGGGAGTCAAAACAAATGAGTTCAGTTTGACCATTGTTGGGTAGGAAGTGTGGGCTGCAGGAGCCTTAAGAACAGATCTGAATGGCAAAGGGTCCGATTGTTAAATGATTACAATCGTTTACTGCCATCGGCTGTAAAAATTAAAAAGGTCTAAGTGCTTCTTTCAGACTGAGATGCAGAGACTAATTTTACATGAATGCATACCCTAACAAGATTAGCTGGCTTATTCAGGCATATGAATTGCACTTCTGTTCCTCGTGTTAAACAAGCTTGTATCATCAGAGCCACTCTGAGCTTATCATGGTCTCAATCAGGCCTGCACTTCCACTCCACATTTTCCCTTGGCCTCACTATTGTAGCGCTGCATCTCTGAGGTTCTGACTATTTTCACGCTGACCTTTGCTATTTGTCCTCAGTTTGAGTTCTTTGCTTTCTGTGTTTATGTTTATTTTTAACATATTGTTCTCCTAACAATTCTGTGTATATCATAGAATGATGCCATAGTTTAGTAACACTGTGCTGTTGGAAGGGTGGGAATGATCCATTTTAAACAGCATTTTCTTTGTTGCAGTGTATGCTCTATTCCTACAGCCTTGGTGGTGCTATGAGGGTAGCTGTTCTTTCTCCAGTAATTATGCAAGATACAAAGAATTCTTTTCCTGTCATGGAATTATAGATTGATTTTCTATTTTGTGTGATCTGTTGATGGCAAAACATGAAAAATGACCAGATTACTGGAAATAAAAAACAGTTCTTCTGAAATTTCTTCAGCTTCTAGGATCAAACACAGTGTCCTTTGTTTTATGGAGCAGCCTGGCTGAAAAACCCCCAAAACATTAAAAGCATTAATACATTTGTCAGTATAAATGCATTTAAAATCTCTTTAATCCATTATGCATCAATAGATTTTTGAAGGGAGCCAAAGAGAATTTTGTTTCAGACAAATTCAGTTTTCATTTTAGCTTTTGCAGTTTATACTTCACCTTGACATTCAGGGCTAGTATACTACATGCATCCCCTCATAGGAATTGGAAAGTTGATCTCTTTAATATATTTTGAAAACACCCATTCATTTCATAAAATCATAGCATCACTAAGGTTGGAAAAGACCTCAGAAATCATCAAGTCCAACCTGTCACCCAACACCTCATGACTAACTAAACCATGGCTTCAAGTGCCACGTCCAATCTCCTCTTGAACACCTCCATGGACTGTGGCTCCACCACCTCCCTGGGCAGCACATTCCAACAGCAAACAACTCTTTCTGTGAAGAACTTTCTCCTCAGCTCATAACTTGATTATTGAAGTAACCCTAGATGAGTAAGTACATGAGTAAATAGTAGTCTTAACAGTCCTTTTATTCTCACTTTGTGTTCTTACCATCTTACATATAGTTACTTTTAGTAGTAGTAATAGCACTCATAAATGTGAACTTTACAACAACCTAAGCAAGGCTTAGCTGAGGTAATTGCTTTACACAGGGCATGCCATTTCCCAAGCCACTTGTGTAAACCTGTATACATGGATGTGTGTCCACATATGCGTGTCCACATATGCATTTCCTTACTGCTATGAAATTGTCTGAATGCTAAATCATGCTGATTCTTGCTTCTTTTCTTTTTTCCATAATGACAGAAAAATGACAGATAATTTGCTTAATGTTATTGAACATTTCATGGACTAATCCCAATTTTCATTAAAATGTTCATGTGAGACGATTTCTGTGTTGCTTATTCATATTGCAGCATTAACTTGGTAGCAGTTATTAATACATGTATACTGAATAATATCATATAAACTTTGCCTTAGTTTCATCTTGTTGTATTCCTTTGAATACAATTTGAAATCTTAAATACATTAGGAACCTCCTGGTCTTTTGCCCTATTTTTTTCATTGCTGATTTACTTGGTTCCTCCTTTGTCATTTGACCAGACTGTGCGAGTGTAAATCTTGTATCTTGTGCCTTGAAAGAAACATAAAGGAAGAAGCTAGCTGGCAAGATAATACAAGTGAAAATATAGAGGGAAGTGAAGAAGGTAAAAAATAAATTATACATAAGTCTTGGATGCAACATTAAAAACAGCAACAAAAAACCCCAACCAAACAAAAAGAAAGGAGCACAATAGCTTATATCTGATCTTTGACAGTTGAGAAGGAGGCTGGTTTATTATTGTGTGGTGAGGTCTTCTGTGATACCTGCCATGCTGCACTTTTCATGAAACATGAATAGAAGCAAATTGCAAGTACAGATTTTTAAGGTGGCAGCTGCCTGGTAGCCCATCTGAGAACAGCTTTAGAAACTGGTAAATGCAGCATCCCTGTTCATCACAGCTACTCTGGCTAGCCTAAGAAGAGGCCAAATGCCTACACATATTGACTATATACCATGGCTATGCATAGTGGATGAGGCTCTGTCCAGCCTGATGTAGTGTGGGGTGTTCCTGCCTATGGCAGGGGGGTTGGAACTAGATGATCCTTGTGGTCCCTTCCAACCCTGACTGATACTATGATAGTACAACCAACTAGAGTAGTATTGTCCTCAGTCTTCTCAAGTGAGCTTTATGTATTAAGGAAAAAAATTGCTCCATTCTGCATTAAGATGAGACTTCCAAAGGGCCTTCAGAAGTAATCAAACTGAAAACCCAGATTCTGAGATGTGGTGCTGTCTCTGTAACAGATAGCAGATGATACAGGTTTGCACCTTTGTGAGTCTACTGATTTGAGACTGAATTGTTTTCTTTTCAGGTAGTTGCACTGCACCATAAGAATGTCTTGCAGAGTTAACCGTGTCTCTGAATCTTTTGCCAGGATTCAGCAAATGCCTTATTGCAGTGTTTGAAAGAAACTAAGCATTTCTTTGCCTTATGTTGCCCATTGTGACACATTTAGATAGCCATTTGAAAGCCATATTTTCAACCCACAAAACAAGTTGCAAGGGTACAGAAATATGTAGACTTTTTCTGAAGAAGAGGGTCTGTTAAGGGGAATGGTATCCCGCTATGTGGAAATGATTTTTGTTTAGTGGGACAATGGCGTTTGCTAATTAACCGCTGTGAATTCCCTTTACATTCAGTTGTCTATCTATTTGCTTGGTAACATAAAGGCAACCACATTCAAAGTTCTGAAAAGCCAGCTGGCTGCTTTTCAAATGTACAGCCTTTGAAATTGATTTGAAACTCCTTTGTGCAGTAAAACAAATGTAAATTGTTGACGTAGTGATGACACTGCACATACTGACTTTCTATGAAAAAGCAGAATCAATTCTTTTTCCTTCCACAAAGTGAATCACCAAGATGTAAACCTAAGCAGGATCTTTTCTGTCTTGAATAGAAACATGTGATTTATCAGTGTTTTTCCAGAGGTGACATTTATGATTCACATTTTCTGCGAGCTGATTCGTCTTGTTTCTTACATATGAAATTATTTCCACAGTTTGGTGATACATTTCTAGGTCATATAATTAATGTAATCCACAGTCATCTGGAAGTGAATTGCTTGTATTGAGATGCTTGGGTAGATGAAGAGCTGTTTCAGTTCTGGAAGCTTGAGTGCGTATGTGTGCATTCTCAGGTGGCTCAGACTAGCAAGTCCAGTGATGTGATAAAGCACTGTCCTCCTCTGTGGCCAGCTGAGACCACCATTTTCTTACCATTACATGTGAAAAAGAATCTGTCAGAATTAGTTAGTTCATTAAACTGTTGGATTTTAATATTTTGTTTTTAATGATCATGATTCTTGTCCTGACATTATATCCTTAGATATAACCTAACATTTTTCTACTTCTGACACTCCAAGTTATTATTAAGGTAGAAAATGGGAGTGAAATCTTCCTTTGTACAGAATATTGTTATAAGCCTCATCTGTTCTTTTTTCCTTCTCAAGTCCCGTGTAAGGTGTTCATGGTTTGCCAATACAAATCTTCAAACCATAGAGCTGCTGTCTTGTGATGTTGCTTAAGGATAGCTACCAAAATATTTATCTAAATACTGGTTGGCTATTTCAGCCACCTAAGTTCCTTACTGCTGACTTGCAGTGTTGTGAAAATCTTCACTGAAAACTTCAAAGCCAACTGAAGTGTGTCTATATTGGATGAGCTGTACCCTCCATTGTTCTTTCAAATTATTCTGTAATAGAATGCAATACAATAGAATTAACCAGGTTGGAAAAGACCTTTGAGATCATCAAGTCCATCCTATCATCCAAAACCATCTAATCAACTAAACCATGGCAGCAAGTGCCCCATCCAGTCTCTTCCTAAACACCTCCAGTGATGGTGACACCACCACCTGCCTGGACAACCCATAAATGATAGCCCAGGTCATTTAGCCATCTTAATTTCTAAAGTGAGACTAATGAAAACACATGTGATCAGATGGATTACTAGTTTTATTTGTGTTTGGTTTGGGGTTTTGTCTATATGTATCCTTTTAGGCTTACAGGAAAGGATGAACACTGAGAAAAGCAAAATATCTTCCTTTTAAAGAATCCATTTGGCTAGGACTGCTTGGCATGTTCTTGACAAGGGAGGCTCATTTTAAATTGTAGTTTCCAAAATTAAATATTTGAAATGTTCAGAAAGCTAAAGAACTCCTTTAATAAATTGACTTTAAGCATCTTTTACATAGACTTCTACATCTGAGCTAACAATCTGATGTATGGCAGAATTCCTGCTTCTTGCTGTACCTGTTCAGAGCCTTGGGAAGCCTGAGGGTTCCTGCTGCCAAGTGAGATGTATAGGTTTATAAGACAACTATCTGGCCCAGTGGCAGTACGTTTGAAGCTTTGAGGACACATCCAGCTCTCCATCCCAGCACAGTCTTTCTTTGCCTTTTGTTTGTTTGTTTGTTTTGTTGTGTGTGTTTGTTTTAATGGACAAGGTGGCAAGAGGCTAATTTATATTTAGTTCTTCTAACTAGGTTTAGCTAATTTAGTATAGTTCTTCTTACTGTGCTCAGATTTGGCATTGAGATAATGTAGATGATGCTTTACTTAAACCTGTAAAGCTCTTGAACTTGCAGCAATATTGAAGGAGAGGCATCATTTCTAAGGTGCCTCCAGCTGACCTGTATTACAACCACCATACTGCCTAATGTAAATGGTAATAGAGTAAATTCCCTCAAAGGCAGGCAGTCAAATATGTTTCTCAGCTGTCTCTGAATCATTGAACTCTCAGTAATATCACTGCTGAGCTTGCTTCAGCACTAATACTTCATGGGGTATGAAGGACAGGAACAATCTTTCCCAGTAACTGTAGTCCACACCTGGGCTTTGCTACAACTTAAGCATGCAAATAAAGATACGGATATGTGTTGCTGAACTGGGTTCATTTATAGTCTTTGTGCAGTGAAGAATGATTGTAGAAGAGGAGATGAAGCTTTGTTTTAGCTCTTTCTTTGATGCCTTTCAGCTGACTGAAAAGAGTTAAAAGACCCTCCCAGTCCTGTTCAGTTTCCTGGCTGTTACTAAGGTGGGTAGATAAGAAAAAACCCACTAAGACTAATCTTCTCCCTGACTGTTAGCAATCAGGGGTACTCAGCAAAGAAAGGACCTTCAGAGGGATCTCTTAACCCTGCAATGCTGTATGCTTTCTTCTGACTCTCCTCATTTAATTAAACACGTTCCTGGCATCTACATGCTAGGAAAAGGTCTGTAGAGCTGAGGAGGCTGGAAGTAATTTATGTTAACTATCACTCAGAAAAAGCAGTGGAGATCTTCAACTCACTGGACTGGACATTATTATGTCCTATAACATATAAGCACAAAGGTGAGAAACAGTTTTCCTTCCAAGTATGTTGAAGTCAACTTGCAAAGGAGGAAAGAAAGGCTGGAGGAGAGAAAGTCAAAGTTTCTTTAGCACAAGCCTCCTACTATTTATTTACATACCATATGCTTCCTCATGCACATTTGCACCAGATGATTTTATTTGGATAGACAACTGAAACATCAAAAAAGTAACAACAGTTTTTGCACAGTGTGAGGCTTCTATTACAGCAGCTTGCCATCCACTGCTAAGTTCACTTCTCAGCTGAGCAGTTTTGAATGCAATACAAAGAGAGAAAGCTGGCACTTAGTTTCATTGTTACAATATTGAAAACCATACGATTCATAACCATGCTCATTTTCCTTCCTTTAAAACAGTTCCACAGCTTCCAATATCACATTTTAACTTAGTGTTCTGAAAAATACACTTGTGCAAATACTCTGTCTGCTGACTGTCAGTAATAATTTCTGAACCCAGTCACCACCTGCAACTCAATTACTTTGCTACAATGTCCAAAAGTCATCAGTTTCCACCATGGCTTTTCAAAACTGACAATGGTTTAAATGAAGGAAGCAAAGCCGAAAGTGCTGAGCATTGATAGCTGTTCAGTACCCTAACTCATGCCCCCAGCCAGTAGATGTGTGTTACCCAGACCATCAGTGTAACCCTATCACCCACCCAGTGCACGCTGGTTGCATTATGTGCTGCTTGCCCAGATAGGCAGAAGGAACACAGGAGGGAGGAGGAGTTATCTGGGAAAGTATTAGTGGTGTAAAGTTGAGCTCAGGTTTATGTGAGGAATGTTATAGGGTGGACAGGTAGATATTTCAGAAGACCTGTGGATTAGAGGGAAGCTTAAGTGTGATTAAGCTATATAGAGGTTATGGAAGAATGAAACAAAACCAAATCTGTCTGTTAGAATACCTTTTCTATCTTCTGCTTCTACTTTTGCTTCTCTGGGAAGAGGTATTTTTGTATCTGCACCTAAACATGATGGGATATTATCATACAGGAAGAAAGGCATTTTATTACAGGAATGGGCTGCCCAGGGAGGTGGTGGAATCATCATCACTAGAAGTGTTTAAAAAGAGACTGGATGAGGCAATTGGTGCCATGGTTTAGTTGATTAGATGGTGTCAGGTGATTGGTTGGACTTGATGATCTTGAAGGTCTTTTCCAACCTGGTTAACTCTGTATTTGAGTCCAAAATCTTTGTATCATATCCAAAAGCATTAGATTTATATTGTATCCATAGAAATGGATAATTTCATAATTACCAAATAGAATCAACCAGGTTGGAAAAGACCTCAGAGTCTAACCTATTACCTAACACCTCATGACTAACTAAACCATGGCTCCAAGTGCCACGTCTAATCCTTTTTTGGAACACCACCAGGGACAGGGACTCCACCGCTGTTCTGTCCTCTTGTTCTGTCACTGGCTGCCTGGGAGTAGAGACCAACCCCCACCTGTCTCCAACCTCCTTTCAGGTAGTTGGTAGAGAGCAATAAGGTCTCCCCTGAGCCTCCTCTTCTCCAGGCTAAGCAACCCCAGCTCCCTCAGCATCTCCTCACAGAGCTGTGCTCCAGACCTCTCACCACCCTCATTGCCATCCTCTGGACACGTTCAAATATCTCAATGTCCTTCTTAAATTGAGGGGCCCAGAACTGGACACAGTACTCAAGGTGTGTACATTGCTGAGTACAGGGCAGAATGACCTCCTTGCTCCTGCTGGCCACACTGTTCCCGATCCAGGCCAGGATGCCACTGGTCTTCTTGGCCACCTGGGCACACCGCTGGCTCATGTTCAGCCAGCTGCCAACCAGTACCCCCAGGTCCCCTTCTGCCTGGCTGCTCTCCAGCCACTCTGCCCCTAGTCAATCATGGGCAATTCCATTTCTTTTGGTAGCTCTGGATAGGTATTTGCTTTCCCATTTTAGGATTGCTGGCTTAATGAGAAAATGTTATTAAAGTCTAAGTAAACTGGATTACATTAATATTATTCTATGCCAAAATACTTCTCAGCAGTACCAGCACAAGAGGAACAGATTAGGGCTGGTGACTGCCATCAGGCCCAGCCACCACACAGTGAGCGCCAGACAAGCCTGCAGCGACAAGGGTCAAACCATGAAGCCAAGTCAGCAAGGCAAGGTTAGGCCTAGCTAAAGACAAAAAGAGGATGATGGGGGATTAGCTGAAAACCCACACTGCTGTGTTTGACCAAAACTCTAATTGTACTTTCTTCATATGTTCACCTCTGTCTTGCCAACTTCTCTGTGCTTAGGTCACAGAGAAGGTTCTGCAACACTTCCATCCCATATATTTATTTATAATTGGCCCTTCAGTATAGAAATTTTGCTATCTGTGCCCCTCAGTTAAAAATTATTTGGGATGCAATCTGTATTTCTTTTTTGTAGTTTTCACCACTGCTGTAGCATCTAATTAAATAGAAATAAAGATCAATCCATACTGAGTTCTTTGCAGTGAAAATGTTATGTTTCTTTCTTATTCTGCAGTGACATTTTTGTATAAAAATCATTTCACTGTGGGGAAAAAAAAATGTTATGGATAGGTGCCAACAAAAGTCTTTTAAATCTGCTTTTAGCTAGGAGCACAAAAAGAAGTCTATTTAAAAGCTGTTTTATAAAAGGTTTTGAATGCATGCCTAATAAAATTCTTTCTGGACTGCTATCCTATATGCTTAGTTTCAGATTGCAAAGAATTTTGTGCTAAAGTTAAAAACCCCCTTAAACATGAACATAAAAGAGTATCTAACAGACCATTAACTATAGGGGCAGTATCAAGCAAAGCTTTATTGTCACACAGATCTTGCCTTCAGAAAGTGTCAGTACCCAGTGATGTGAATTTCCACTGTGGTAGTCAAATATTTCTAACACATATATGGTCAGACTTCAGCAATAAAAATGTTGTTGTGCTTTCCTTTTGTTTTGTTTGGGGTTTTTTTTCCTCCCCTACTTTGAGTGAAGTATAACCCCAAAATGCAAGAAATATGCCTTGAAAATAGCATTGCATTCTTACTGGATGGAAAAGCTGAGAACTGAAAGCAAGCAATTGTGAGATAGCTACTGTTAAGTATTTCTAGGTCTAAACAATTCAAATTAAGATGATGGATTCTAGAGAAACCTCAGAAGAAAATCTTACTTTTGTCCATGCCATAAAAGAATACTGAATTCAATTAGGACCCAGAATCTTCTCCCTTTATGAAGACCTCTTGTCTTGAAGAAGCCCTTAGAAGTAAAACCCAAGAGCACAAAAGACTAACTACAGCTTTCAAATGAATCTCAGATCACCTGTCATCTCTGTCAAACTCCATTTTCCACTGCACTAAGCAAAGGGGAAAAAAAGTGGTCACTGTAAAAAGTCTTTAATATGGCACTTTCAAGTATCATTAAGCTCTGTTCCATCTGCTTAAAGAGAATATGCCCATCTAATTGCTAAGAACGTTGTTAGAGACCAAGCAGCCAAGCAAGCAGATTTGCCATATAGACTCTGAAAAGAAAAATTCAACTCTGTTGATGTTCTGCTGCTGTTTGTTGAATAATTGCGAATTCACTCAAGTTTATTGGTTTCTCTCATAATGCTTCATCAATATAAGGAGGGTAAATAAGCAATTAAAAATCAAGGTTTTTAACTGCATGGTATATAGTTCATTATCTCTTCTTGATTCAATGGTTAACATTTCTTTAGGAACTTTAAAACCCCAAGACTGAAAGCACTTTAGAGCAGGAGGTAGGCTTCATTGTTTTACAGATGAGGACAGAGGTGCAATAGTAGTAAATTGTAGATGAAATGGCACATACAATGAGGAAGTTTAAGTAAAACTATCTACTGAACTTTATTTCCTTGTAAGGTTACTGTACCAAATTTTAACCTCCTCCCATCCTTTCCCACTCTGTCACTGTTCTACACTTCTCTTTTATCATGATCTGGTCTATCCTATTCTATACTATTCTAAGCTACCTTTATTTGTTCAAGGTGATGGATTATAAACACTTCTGAGAACCCTGTGTCAGGAATTTCAAGTTTAGTATTATTACCTTAAAGAAAAGAAAGGGTCTTGGAAAAGATTTGGTATTGACTTTGTCAGATGTCTCTACTATGGTCTAGTCATGAGGTCTGTGGTGATGGGTTGGACTCGGTGATCTTTGAGGTCTCTTCCAACCTTGGTGATACTGTACATTTAATTTATTTGTCTCCATGTTACTTTATTATCACTCCTCTCCCCACTTAATTTACCAAGAATGAGGGAAGGCTTAATGGAAAAAACGAAAGGAGGGAAAACCAGATGACATTAAATGTTCAGGAACCAACCACTTTTTCTTTTCCTGCATCCAGATGAGCATTTTAAATAAATATAAATGAAAGCACCACACTACCCTAAGTGATAGGAAATGTAGTGTCAACATTCTGGTGTGCTGGCTGGAAATTTTCCTAAGTTAATAAAATCAAATGGGCTTCCTTCAAAGGTGAGATGTTTTGCCATTCTTGGCAAGGTCAGCAGATTGGAGTTTGAATTGTTCAGCTTCAATTTCTCTTGAGTAAGGAGTGTGCCAAAAAATTGGATTACAACATTCAGGACATATATCCCTTTTGTATATTAAAAAAATAATCAAAGGAACATCTGAAGCAGTCATACTCTGGGTTGGGATTTTTTTGTTTGTTTGTTTATTTTTCCTTCTTTTTCAAAACAGAATATAGGAAAAAGTATCCCTAAAGAAGTTTTTGGAGAAAGTTCTGAGTAAAGTAAACTGGAGAAGAGGAGGCTCAGGGGAAACCTTATGGCTGTCTACAGCTACCTGAAGGGAGGTTATAGCCAGGAGGGGGTTGGTCTCTTCTCCTGGGCAATCAGCACCAGAACAAGAGGACACAGTCTCAAACTATGCCAGGGGAAGTTTAGGCTGGAGGTGAGGAGAAAGTTCTTCCCAGCAAGAGTAATTGGCCATTGGAATGTGCTGCCCAGGAAGGTGGTGGAGTCACCACCCCTGGAGGTGTTAAAAAAAAAGGATTGGACATGGCACTTGAAGCCATGGTTTAGTTGTCATGAGGCGTTAGGTATTAGGTATTAGGTTGGTCTTGATGATATCTGAGGTCTTTTCCAATCTGGTTGATTGAGTGATTCTGTGATTTTATCCAAAGAGTAAAGTATTTCCTTGGGTACCAAAGCTGAACTGGCTTATGTTAAACTACAGAAGAGAAGGTAGCTGTACACCTCACAGCATGTATCTTCGTCAGCACTATATGCTTTCAGTTAAATGGAAATTCATCACAATAATTAAAGAGGAATCACAAAGTTAGTGTTGGTGGGAAGATGCAGTCCTCCGTGGTGAACTTGTCATCTGTGTGAGGTGCAGCACTTGAATGTAATTTGCTGATTTTAAGTGGAATATTTGATGAAGTTACTTACAAATACATAAGATGAATGAGGAAACTCCATTTGCAGAAAGTGTACTCTTGAAATACTTCTGCGACATTCCAAGCTTGATTCCTCTTATGCAATTGTTATGCAAATATTATTGCTTTCACAGATGACCTTTGCCATGAGTTGTCTTCTAAGTGAGCAAGGTTGTTAAATGCCTTGGATTTTTAGGGTTTTTTTGTTGTTTTTCTAGCAATAGTTTCTGTGACAACGTTATACATACGGCACAATGACTAATTGCTGACAGTAAAAGCCTCTGCAAGTGCAACTGGTGCTTTTCGGTGTGTTGAAGCATCGGGAAATGAGATATTGAAAAGTATTTAAAACTTACTAGTTCGTGTTTCCTGAAATATGGTTGCTATGGATGGCAGCTCATCTTTTCCAGTAAATGTGAGAACTATGATTGTGTCCAGCTTTTCTTTTCCAGCTGTCACTAGCCGAGTGTCATAATATTTAGAGATACGCTCTGTACCTGTCAGAGTTTGTTACAGTTCAGTGATGCATGATGAAGTGTGAGGGGCATAGTCTTCCTACACTACTAACAGTATAAATGCAGTGATGATACTTCACAATGATTCCTTGTTCAAGGTCAGTACAAAGAGACTCGCGTGTAGTGCCCAACAACTCACTTATTAATTGCTGAGCTCTGGAATGCAAGGCAGGTTTCCTTAATAAGTCCACAGTTTTATGGAAATGTTCCTTGGGTATTTATAAGAAAGGCAACAGACTTTTGTAACAAGTATAATTTTTCACTACAAATTCTCTTTCAAAATGAACTGATCTAATCATCTGAAATAATTTCTTTGTTCAAATCCTTTGAAATTAAATATGATAGCATTAAGCTTTTGCTATTTTACCTGAGGATTAGTCCTGCTGGTATTTGAAGATATAACTGAAGGGGTACCTCTGACTAATACTTATTCTGGCAATTTTTGTAACACCTTGGGGAAAAAAAAAATTAAAACTTGCTAGCTAAGGGATTATTATAAGCATATAAAAATAATATATACCTAACTCATTAGCCTTATTCTTCTCTTTTGCTACAATATGCAATTTTAGGGCGTTAACACCTCAGGTGCTCTTGGCTTATATTGTGAATGCCATTTAAATACACAATAGTATGATTTATTCCATTAGAATATTTGCATGTGCTACTGTTCTGCTTGCTAATTACCCAATAAAAATAATTGCTAATTGACAGTTATTCTGTAACTGCACTATTGTCCTGAACCCTTTTATTCCTCTTCCACTGTTCCCTTGAAATCAATCATAGGACCATAAATGAGGTATGGCTAATTGCATTATTAATGGCGTTCTGAGGTGTTTAGATCCTTCAAAAGGCTTCTTTTTCTCTCTTTTTTTTTTTTTTAATCTAAATAAATACATATAAATCTTTCCTTTTTTTTCTAATAAAGAGCTACAGCTCTGCAAATTTAGCAACATTTTGTTTTTTGTTTGTTTTTGGTTTTTTTTGGTTTGTTTTTTTTAATGCTGTTTAAGTTGTACAATAGAAAAACTTTACACAAAGCAGCTCCACACAGAAAGACCTTGGAGTCCTAGTGGACAGCAAGTTCTCTATAGGACAGCAATGTGCCCTTGTGGCCAAGAGAGCAAATGGTATCCTGGGGTGCATCAAGTGTGTCCAGGAGGTCTAGGGAGGCTCTTCTCCCCCTCTGCTCTGTCCTGGTGAGACCATACCTGGAATACTGTGTCCAGTTTTGGGCTCCCCAGTTCAAGAGAGACAGAGACCTGCTGGAGAGAATCCAACAGAGCCGCAAGGATGATTAGGGGATTTGAGCATCTCCCCTATGAAGAGAGACTGAGATCCCTGGAGCCCAGAGAAGACTGATAGGGGACCTCATCAGTGTGCATAAATATCTGAGGAGTGGGTGTCAAGTGCAGGGGGGCAAGCTCATTTTGGTGGCGAGCAATAATAAGGAAAGAAACAACAGGTATGAGCTTGAACATGGAAGATTTCACCTCAACATGAGGAGAAACTTCTTTACAGTGAGGGTGACAGAGCACTGGAGCAGGCTGCCCAGAGAGGTTGTGGAGTCTCCTTCTCTGGAGACTTTCAAAACCCACCTGGAT
Source organism: Dryobates pubescens (assembly GCF_014839835.1). Lineage (NCBI taxonomy): Eukaryota > Metazoa > Chordata > Aves > Piciformes > Picidae > Dryobates > Dryobates pubescens. The sequence continues at coordinate 5,019,586 of NC_071619.1, read as the reverse complement.
GCATTCCTGTGTGGACTACCCTAAGTGATCCTGCTTTGGCAGGGGGGGTTGGAGTGGATGATGTCTGGAGGTCCCTTCCAATCTCTAATGTACTGTGGTACTGTAAACCAGTTTAAGTGGAAAGCAGTTTTGAAAATCTGAAAGAAAATTGTTATGAAAACCATCTCTAATTCGTAATCAGGAAGGAAAAGCTTTGTGTTTTTTCTGGAGTATGCATTTTTGACAAAGTCTGATGAAATCATCTCCGTGGGTTGTGACACCTAACAGAGCAGCAGGACTAGCACTGACCTGCATCTCTCCAAACCTGCAAATGAATCAGTACAGCACAGACACCATGGTGCCCTTAGGGCTGAAGTAGATGAGATCCTCTGAGCAGGCTGGCTGCTACTATGCATCCTTTTCACTTCCAAGTATTCAACTCTGTAGCTTTTTTCTTGGACAGTGGGGGGGTTGTGGCTCTCCTGATACTTTGTTCATCATCTTTTACCTTGTATTGCAAGATTTGAGAGGAAGACATTGTATTTTCTAGCTTTGTTGTGGGGTGAGATGGTTTTGCTTATTTGTTGTGTCTTTTAAACTGCAATGAGTATAAAAGAGGAGGAAAAGTGAAGCATGATGTATAGTCTGGAATGTATAGTAGTTTTTAAAAAAAGCCTCTCTGAGCCTCATGAACTGACTCAAGTCATCAACTTGTCAGTTTTCTGGACACTCCTGTGGCACAAGAACATAGGAATGCATTCATACTTGCTACAGGTTTTGCTCCTCTCCTATGCCTTTAATCTCCAGGGCTGTTATGTGAAGGAGATAAGGATTTCAGCTTCCAACAAGTGCTCCTTTCACATGTTTGAAGGAAAAAAGTAAATATCTATTTCTTACTTATGTCATCGAAGGAAGCATGAATGCCTATTGACACCTGCAAAGGACTGATAGCTTGGTGTCGTCAGCAAACCTGCTGAGGGTGCACTCAATGCCACTGTCCATGTCACTGACAAAGATGTTGAACAAGACTGGTCCCAGTGCTGATGCCTGAGGGACTCCGCTTGTCACTGGCCTCCCCTTGGACATGGATCCATTGACAGCCACCATTTGGGTGCAGCCATCAAGCCAGTTCTTTGTCCACTGAATGGTCCACCCATCAAACCCATTCTGCATCAGCTTGGAGATCAGGATGGATATGGGACAGTGTTGAAGGCTTTGCTCAGGTCCCGCTGAATGACATCAGTTGCTCATCCTTCATCTATTAATGTTGTGACCTTGCATAGAAGGCCACCAGGCCTAATGAATTATATGGGTATAAACTGAAGGTGTAATATTAGACCTGAAACCTACAGTGATTCACCAAAGCTTAGAATAGAATCTTGGAATAGAATAATTGTAGAATAATAGAATAGAATAAAGTAATAATAGAATAGAATAATTAAAAGAATATAGCAATATCATATATGAGCTTTAAAAATTAATATTATAATCTATAAATGTGTTTACCATATTTGCTCCTTTCCTTAAAGAGTTATCTGAAATATTTCTGACTGGGTAATTGTAATGGGATCAGCAGAGGAAAAACAAGAATTTATTTGAGGTTTGAACAGATGCTTACACAGACAGAGACTGAAGATCCCAATGTAGTTAGCACAATGAAGGTTAAGAAGTGATCTGATTAGAGTTTATCTCCTCTTTAGGGAGTAAATTACCAATTTTAAGGTGAGTTCTTTAACATATCAGGAAATGGTGTAGCAAGAGCCTACAAAGAGAAATAGAACTTCTTACAGGCTTCAGGCATTCTCTATCATTAAATAAATGTTGTACGGTCGGTGCATAAACTACTGGGGGCAATTCTTTAAAGCATGTTACGGATCAAGTCAGACTGGGTCATCATAAATAGCCCCTTGGTGGGCCATTGGTTTGGTCCTTAGAATGTCACCTTCTCTGAAAGTATGCATCATTCTTCTTTTATGCACATACTGAGCTATTCTTGCATTTTCTTAGTCTATAAGATCTGATTTGTCTCATCATGAGTTAGGGCAGCGGGTGACAGGTCTGGATTACAGTTGTCATAGCTTAAAAATAATTGCAAGTGCCAAATAACAGCAGTTAGTTTGTAGCTATTATGTTGATAGTCGATACAGGTAAGCATTTTTCTGTTATTGTACCTTGTTTTAACCTATTCTTCTTTAAGCATCACAACATTCTGCACCATATAGATAAGAAAAAGATTGAAATATGTTAACAGTGGATTGTCATTAGTATAAGTCAATCTCCTTGAGTGAGTGAACTATGTGTTATGCATGGAACAATTTCATTTCCACTGGTATTGCATAAAACCCTGCCATCCAATGACAATTACTGTGAGACCTATATCCCATAAAATGTACTTTAATTTTTTTCTCCCATCGCAGTGTTTAGGAGCAACTTAGACCTCTTGAGCACTTGGAGGTTTACACTGAAATTATTGTCACCAAATTGTTTTTCTTTCAGCAGGGATTTCTCAATCTTTTCAGGCATTTATTAGAATCTGTGTCATATGCTGCAATTAACTTGCCATTACTTGCAGCTGCCCTTTCCAGTGAAAAGATTAGAAGATGGGAATTTATAATCAGGAAACCTCAGCACAGCTGTCAAAAAAGGCTTGGGATCAGTACAAGCAGTCTCAAGGGACAACTTGAAAGGCAGATTTGAACTGTGAACTTTTATGTCAGAATTTTGATTACCAAGGACCCTTCTAGGTCACACAACAAGGATAATGAGTGCTACAGACTTAAATGCTCTTGGACAAAAGTTTATTATAACCACACAGAGAAATAGCCCAAATATGTCACAGTAGATTCATGGTTATTACTGAAACAATGCATTAATGTTGGCAGTCACTTGAAATATGGTATGTATATAATAGTTTCATTTAGTATCATTTAAAGGTCTCTACTGCAAGGAGGCATGACCTGTCACTGATGTATGCTGCTGTAACAAAATATGAGAGTTCTCCCTTTCCTTTGACAAACTCCAGATCACTCATCTGCTATCCAAAACAAGAGGATTGTAGGATAGTTATAAAGAATTTAATTCCACACTTTGCTGGGTGATTCTTAGTCAGGTGATTCTCTCCCAAATAATGAACATCAGAAGATTAGGTATAGTTGTTGTTTGCTTTTTTTCATTTTATTTTAAACATGCAAACCTTTACTCACAATGAAAATACAAAAATGTAGAGCTTCTTTGACCTTATTAATGTTTATATATATGTGAAGGGCAAGTGTGAGGAGGATGGAGCCAGACTCTTCTCAGAGATGCCCAATGATAGAATAGATTAAAATAGAGTAGAATAGAATAGAATAGAATAGAATTAACCAGGTTGGAAAAGACCTTCAAGATCATCAAGTCCAACCTATCATCCAATACCATCTAATCAACTAAACCATGGCACCAAGTGTCCCATCCAGTCTCTTCCTAAACACCTCCACCACCTCCCTGGGCAGCATAGTCCAACGGCCAATCTGACTTTCTGTGAAGAACTTTTTCCTAACAACCAGCCTAAACCTCCCCTGGTGCAGCTTGAGACTGTGTCCTCTTATTCTGTTGGTGGTTGTCTGGGAGAACAGACCAACGCCCACCAGGCTACAACCTCCCTTCAGGTAGTTGTAGACAGCAATAAGGTCTCCTCTGACCCTCCTCCAGGCTAAACAACCCAAACTCTCAGCCTCTCCTCATAGGGCTTGTGGTAGTGGGTGCAAGCTGGAGCAGAGGAGGTTCCACATGAACATAAGGAAAAACTTTTTTATATGAGGGTGGCAAAACACTGGAATGGGCTGCCCAGGGGGCCTGGGGAATCTCCTTTTCTAGAGACATTCAAAACCCACTGGTATGCATCCCTGTGTGACCTACTCTATCTAGGTGATCCTTCTCTGGCAGGGGAGGGTTGGACTGGTTGATCTTTTGAGGTCCCTTCCAATCTTTAATGTTCTGTGGTTCTGTGATACTTAGGGGTTGTTTTTTTTTTTTTTTTTTATGATCTCCAAAGCTATTTCGCTCAAAATAACTTTTTTTTTTTTATATTTATGTAGTTTATTCTGAGACTTTTAGTTCAGAAAATAAATGTATCCCAGAATAATATATAGGAAAGCATCCGTGTCTGCCATAGTACTGACAAAAACTGAAAGAAATTACTGCTTTTTTGAAGGAAAGTGAAAGTTTTCTTCTCTAGTCTCTGCTGTTACCTTTGGGAAGAATCAATGTTTATGTGACTGTTGAGCTATTATGACACAGTTTTCAAACTGACTTGCATGTCATGCCATGGTGGTTGGGAAGATAATGAATGTCACCAGTTTTCAGCAGGAATATGGAAAACAAGATTGGTGCCTCCATAAAGTGCAGTAAATAACTTTGTCATCATAGCTGATGCTAGGCAGACTCCGAGTTTGGATCTTACCATAAACTCTGATAGCATCTGAAGTGACAGCAATGGTTTCAGGAGCTCTAGTGCTGCAGGGTTTGATTCACTGTAGAAACTGTCTCAAGCTGCACCAGGGGAGGTTTAGGTTGGATGTTAGGATGAAGTTCTTCATAGGAAGAGTGATTTGCCATTGGAATGTGCTGCCCAGGGAGGTGGTGGAGTCACCATCACTGGAAGTGCTTAGGAAGAGACTGGATGGGGCACTTGGTGCCATGGTGCCATGGTTTAGTTGATTAGATGGTGCTGGGTGATAGGTTGGACTCGATGATCTCAAAGGTCTTTTCCAACCTGGTCTGGTCTATTCTATTCCATTCCATTCCAGTCCAGTCCAGTCCAGTCCAGTCCAGTCTTCTGTTCTAATAGGGAAAGGTTGTGGAAGTTCTTGGTGTAAAAGGTACAACTTTTGTTTTACATTTAAAAGAGCAAGTTACAGTTAATCTGGTAATGAAATCTATCAAGTTTGAAATTTTATTTCCAAACTGTGTTCAGAAGTTTAGCCCTGTTGAGGAGACTGTATTGACTGTGTAATTCAGGATGCAACAAAACAATGAAAGAAGAGTTTAATAAGGTGGAACTGATTGGGTTGGACATTCATATACCTCTGTGAGTATTGTTTAATTGTCCATGAGATTGAGTTGTTGAATAAGCAGACTAATACAAACTGAGTAACACAAGAAAGAGCACTAATAAGAGATCACAGAAATATTTTTTCCCTAATATATAGTTCTTAATTATAGTGTTCTACACTCAGTGCTGTATGCTTGAAAGCCTACATTTCATATCTTTGTTGAAGAAAGAAAACTAAATGTTATTTGCCAGTAGCAGTATTTCTCTCAGGTACATACATTCTGTATTTGGGTTTTAAGACATGCAAGAATTCATGGATTAATTGTAGTGCTAGATACAACTGGAAGGTGGAACAGAGAAAAGTTTAGGACACATTTGGGAACAAATACACAAAATAAATGGCTGACTAGCAATTAGATGTCCAGATCAGGAATGCACACAGGATTGATTTTTTCATTCAAGTATGATTATCTGCCTTTTCAGATGTAAATATATTTGTTCTTCATCCAGCTGTGCCAGTGAAAAAGGTTATAATCCTAACTAACCCCAGCTGCTCACCACTGCAGTCTGATAAAGGTTATCATGCTCTCAGCTGTGCTGAATGAGTTGCCAGGGTTCACTTAGCCCTTTCCAATCAAAATCATCTGGGCTAGCAAAGATGCACTATTTAAATCATTTAAAATAACCTGGGGCTAATTATCATTGACAAAGAGGGAGACAATTGACTGGGTCAGCTGTCCTGACCTCTGGGAAAAGATATGTGTCTGCAGCCTTTGATTTCTCATTAGATGGTTGCTCCATTCATCTTAGTAACTCCTTGAGATGATCCCTGGACAGCAGGTACTTGCTTTACTGAGGGGAGACTTCATTTGTGTTTGTACTGATGGCCTCACATAACCAAGTAGAAGTTTGATGACGTGGAAGTTTGATGGGGATTCCACCTAATATTTGTGTAACACTGTAAATGTTTTCTGTGAAGGTGTTGGGGGTGGCTGTGTTCATCTGGAAGTTTGCACAGTAAGTGGAAAAAAAGAGCTATGATGCTTGCTTTGCTTTCATCTGTTTGTGGGTAAATAAGATAAACTGAGGAGATAGAAATGAAGATACTTGATTTGTTTCTAAGCCAGCTTCTGTGTTTTCTGCAGTCACCAGAGAATTTGAGATAATAAGCCGGTTAAAAATAAAATGACAAGACATTAACAGTTCATGATAGTTCTGGTAGTCCGTGAATTGAGTGAGATGCACACTTTAACTGGTCAGAGCCACTGCAGTGCAGTTATGGAAATGTAGAATAATGTGTGTTGCATGGGTTGTGATAGTCCAATTTTTAACTTGAGAGATGTTTCTTGCATTGCACTGTACCAGCACAAGAAATAATTTCCCTAAAGTACCTTTGAAAGTGGACACAGCAGTTTGGATCACTGCCATGCTTATGGCAAACTTAGTTACTGTAAGGTTTTATTCTTCACTGTCCACAATCAGGTATTTATGGAGTACACAGTGATATTCATTTCAGCCTGAGATGAAGCTCAAGTTGTGTACATCCTGAAGAGCAAGGGCCAGATACTAGGGCTTTCCATGTGCCTCATACAATGATTTTTCTTCTTAAAAGCTGGCTTTCTCGTTCTCCTGGGTTCTCTGAAACCAGGGTCTTGGACCATAGTTTTATTTTCTTTTCTAAAAGGCTAGGTAGACTTCAGTGCCTCTTTGTTCTGCTTTCAGAAGTCAGGAGGACGTTACTGACACCACCTGGCCTCACAGGATCATTTTGCCATCTCTGAAAGTTATTAGACACTAAAGGTTTTTCTTGATACACTTAGGATTCTGAGTGCTATATAATAGTTGATGTTATAATTTATAAGTAATGGGACTCGACCTTCCATTTAAATAAACCAAATAAAGGAAGCCTTGGGAGCATCATAGCACAAAAAACCCCCAACCCAACCACAACACATTGTTTCTAAAAATATAGGGCATGTATTTATTTGGTTTTGTGCTTCTCTTAGTTTTTTGTTTGTTTGTTTCCAAGTAGCAAAGCAATATAATAAAGCTTGCCTGTGTAAATGGTAATGAAATGGTATATTCCTGAAGATGGTTTCATGCAGGGAACGTAGGTAACTTTGAGTCTCTGTTTTTGTAATTTAGGCTGCACTAGGAGCAAACTGTTAGATGGTTGTGAGAGGGGAAAAAAATGGCTGGAAAGTCTCTCATCATTAAGTATTTATGTAGTGGTTAGACCTTCATTGATAGTGAAGGCAAGCAAGCATAAAAGATAATGAGGTTCAGCTGAAGTATCACTTGAGCATTTAAAAAAGTATTCCTTTGGGACCAATGTTGGCTAAATTTTAGAAACACAGATTTCTAAGTAGGTGATTTGATGAAATGTTCTCTACTGCATTGTGTCATGATGAAGTGGGTAAGATGCTTTGAGTATATACACAGTACTTTGGATTTACAGTAACAGACATGGGATGTGAACTGAAGCAAACTTCACAAGTGTTCCTCTGTATACCAACATGCACTATATGCCATTTGATTTCTGTTAAGCAGGAAAAGATGTGCTTCATTACATCATCATATTTTGTAATCTGCTAGCATTAGTAAGCATGCAGTAAAGAAAATTCTGCATGTAGAAAATCAGCAGGATTCTGGTTCACAGGAAGGCATCTGTGGTTTACACCAGTACGCTGTAAATCAGTTCTTAGTGCTCACAGTGGACACCGGATTATTTAATGTGTTGACACAGATGTTCATTAGAATGAAGTTTAAGACAAGATGGGATGGCTTTAAATATGTATGGTGCAATAGGCAGACCAATCATATGAGTTTATTTTGACACACTGTGAGATATTGGGGAAGCATCCTACTGCAAGGAGTGAGCTCTGTCTGCCCTCTCCAGAACTATTGGTTATGACAGCTTGTACTGAACTCACTCTGAAGCCTCAGGTTATCTTTGAGTTCAATTAAAGTGTAAAGTTATAAAATAAAATCAATTGCATTGAAAAATAATTCTTTAAAATACCCTTCTATAAAAAGAAGTGCAGGACTGCAAAGACCAGGTTTTAGTGTTCATTTTGCTGTGCTTTCATAGCAGCCAAACATAAATGAGGAAAAGTCAGAAGTAGTTCCAGGATTCAAGTAATGCCATTAGGATTCAGTAAAGGCAAATGAAATGACAGGAGATCTTCAGCTATTATAATGAGTTCATTAACTTAGCAAGGTCAAGCATATGTATTTTGCATTAATCAGTTATAATTGTGACTTTAGAAACATTTGTATGAATGTCTCTGACAGAAGGATATTGTAGAGTCTGAATAATCACATTCATAATAAAATGTGGCTTGCAGGAAAGCCTTTTAAGTGAGATACTTTGTTCACATTTTTCAACTTGAGAGGTTATCACATGTTCTCTGTGTTGCCCTACCTATTTGTTTGTGTTGATTTTGACTCGCCTGAGGGAGGGCAAAACATTGTGTACACCAGGGGAGGGAGTTTTGTAAGCTGCACTGAATTTACTCTGCAAGAGAATGCTCTCTTTGTATTTTTCTTGGCAGCCATTAATAGACACACTTTAAAACACTGCCAGGGCTCCAGAGGATCCTTGCTATTGATTTTATCTGAAGGGAATGTCTGCTGCCCTCATCTTGATTTTCTACAACTCTTGTGCACTCCAGAAATACAAATTCCACTGCTTAGTGATGTGTAGTGTTAATGCAAGTAAAAAAAAAAAAAAACAAAAATCTCTTAGAAATAGAACTTTACAGCAATATAATAGCAAAGCACACTAGGGTATGTATTAAGATTTCTCTAAGATTAAGTATTATCCCCACTATACAGATCTGAAAGTCTTTTTGGCACACCTATCTGGAAAGAAAGCTGGGTGAAAGGGGAAAGAAAGTCCTCCTTGCAAAAGGGGAAATTTAGGCTCGAAGTGAGGAGAAAGTTCTTCACAGAGAGAGTTGTTAGCCATTGGAATGTGCTGCCCAGGGAGGTGGTGGAGTTGCTGTCCCTGGAGGTGTTCAAGAGGGCACTGGACGTGGCACTTGGTGCCATGGTCTAGTAGGGATGAGGTCTGGGGTGACAGGTTGGACTTGATGATCTTTGAGGTCTTTTCCAACCTTGTTGATTCTATGAAAAGACAAATGAAGCTGTCACTATTTTATGTAGAATTATATCAAGTTAGAGTAATCATCATGACCTGGAGGATTCATGACACCCTCCCACTGGTTTATTGCTGAGTACCAGTGCTTAAAAGCAAGACCTTTGTGTTGGAAGACCTCAGAAGTTTCAAAGAGCGTTATTCCAAAGTTAAGGAGTCCTGAATGTAGGTTGCTTAAGTGCCTGCATAATTCATGTCCTTTATATTTGTGTTAAACTTTTTTATTATCTGATCACAGATTTTGATGTTTTTCTTATGAAAAAGGCATAAGTTATGTATTAATATGCTGCTGGTCAAATTTCTAGTTTGTCTTCGAAGTACTAGAGTATAAAATCCTCTTTGACTACGAAAAAATAGTCAAATTGCTCCACTGGCCATGAGGATGATCAGAGGGCTGGAGCACCTCTCCTGTGAGGACAGACTGAGAGAGCTGGGATTGTTCAGTTTGGAGAAGAGAAGGATCCGAAGAGACCTTATTGTGGCTTTCCAGTATCTGAAGGGGGCCTAGAAGAAAGCTGGTGAAGGACTTTTTAGAGTGTTGGGTAGTGATAAGACTAGGGGGAATAGATCCAAGATAGAAGAGGGTAGATTTAAATTAGATGTCAGGAGGAAGTTCTTCACCATGAGGGTGGTGAGACACTGGCACAGGTTGCCCCTGGAGGTGGTGGAAGCCTCATCCCTGGGTGTTTTTAAGGCCAGGCTGGATGTGGCTATGGGCAACATGATCTTGTGTCCCTGCCCATGGAATAATGAAAGTGGTGGGATGCAGAGGAGAATAATTCCTTTGTGCAAAACTGGAGACCCTGCTCCAGGTATCACAAGGCTTCTGCTATTGTTTTTGCAGTAGGAGTACTTTGCATGACTTAATGCTTTACTTCTGGTAGACTTTTTCCTCAGTGCTCACCCTTTGTTGAAAATGTAAAAAGACATAATAAAATTATACAACATTTAGGAATTGTACCCCAGCCAAAATGGCTTACATTCATTTAAAACATGGTCTGTCTCAGTAATTAGGATGCTTACAGTTAACAGGGACCTGACCCAAGCTATTTGTTTTTGGGCTGTATTCTCTTGAAGCATCTGCCCTTGAGTAATATTTTTTTTAATTTCTCAGTATGTTCTAGCTGTGACCTGCATATTTCAGTCCTCCTCAATAGTTTTCTGCCATTGGTGGATGTATGAACCTTTGAAACTAAAAAATCCTGCCATTTAGTGTGTGGATTTGCTATAGGACTATATTATTTCCCATGATGACCAATTGTCTTATTTCTTGGTTTAGTCTACAAAATTGGCTTGTAAACATAAATGTTAAGACTTATGGGATGTGAATGAAAGAATCCCAATTTTCATCTCCCTGACTTTCCAGGGTAAAGAATAAAAAAGAACATGCAAAGACTGGAAATTATGTGACACCTTCATCAATAAATTATGCTAGGGGAGAATAAAATAGAATTAACCAGGTTGGAAAAGACCTTTGAGTCATCGAGGCCAACCTGTTATCCTGTTATTATAGAGTATTATAATAGATTACTTTTTTGTTATTCTGGGCTATTAAAATTATTTTTTGTTATTATAAAGTACAATCCTTTCAATTGCGTTATAGTATTTTAAAAATATGCATTTGGAATAGTTTGGTATATTTACATACTGGTATCCTGTGAGTTGCTTCAGTGATACCTCTGTTTGGCTTGTTTCTGAAGAAGAGGTGTAGAAGAAGAATAGAGGATTGATGGAATAAAACAGAATATTAAAATATTTTAAAGCATTGGAATATTTGACATTCAAAAGATTTATCAGGATATCAATCTCTCAAAATCAAACCAACATTAAAAGATTGACACATTTTATTATTTTCTTTTTATTTAATTCCAGAAGTAAAAAAAAAAATAAAATCAACATTTTGAACATTAATTAGTAAGCAGAAGAAAAATATTCAGTACTTTTGGGCTTGTTTTGAATCTCCTTTCCTGCTGAAGGGGTAAGAAGAAAAGGAGGCAATGGCATCCTGGCCTGCATCAAGAATAGTGTGGTCAGCAGGAGCAGGGAAGTCATTGTGCCCCGGTACTCAGCACTGGTTAGGACACACCTTGAATACTGTGTCCAGTTCTGGGCCCCTCAGTTTAAAGACATTGAGACTCTTGAACGTGTCCAGAGAAGGACAACAAGGCTGGGGAGAGGCCTCAAGCACAAGCTCTATGAGGAGAGGCTGAGGGAGCTGGGGTTGCTTAGCCTGGAGAAGAGGAGGCTCAGGGGAGACCTTATTGCTGTCTACAACTACCTGAAGGGAGGTTGTAGCCAGGAAGGGTTGGTCTTTTCTCCCAGGCAATCAGCACCAGAACAAGGGGACACAGTCTCAACCTGTGTCAGGGGAGGTTTAGACTTGAGGGTAGGAGAAAGTCCTTCACTGAGAGAGTCATTTGTCATTGGAATGTGCTGCCCAGGGAGGTGGTGGAGTCCCCATCCCTGGAGGTGTTCAAAAGGGGATTGGACGTGGCACTTAGTGCCATAGTTTAGTAGTCATGAGGTCTTGGGTGACAGGTTGGATTTGATGATCTTTGAGGTCTCTTCCAACATTATTGATTCTATGATTCTAAAAGTAGAACACTACTGATACATGCTGAGGGACTCTGACAGAAGCAGTAAAGGCAAAAAACTTGGATCAAAAAATGACAAACAATTCATCTTGTACCATATATAATTTATAGTGACAGTATAGTGTGTGCTTATCTGCATCTATGTGTAATATATTTATCATATAAAAGATACTCTTTTTTTCCCCCAAAGAAGTTATAAGGTCATGTAGAGATTAAGTAAAACAAGACTGTTGTATGCCTTTTCATTCAAATATCTCAAAGTACCACAGAAAAATGAGGACAACTGGAGAAAATAAGGCCTGGGCTGTTAAATGGCACACTACAGTTCGCAGTTTAATCTGGGTGGAGATCGGAGAACACTGCTTCTCTTCTTCCCAATCTTCTGTCAGCTATAAATGCCAGCTTTAGTGTATTCCTGTCACTAGGTCATTGCTAATGACATTTGAAAAGTAGATGTTAAATGCAAGTGTGAAAAATGCTTAATAGTTGTTTTGTCAGGGAAAAGTTGTACGTAAAACCACTGTGTAGTTTTTATTGAAACAATTCAGCCATTAAAGCAGATTTTTTGATGCGTGGTATGCCATAATTATCATCAAATTTTATTATCTTTGTCAAATGATCATTGCTGCTCTCTGAATGACTTCACCTAGACAGATTTGTCCATTTCGTGCCACAGAAAAAGCAGTTCATTAGTTCCTATAGCAGTGCTTCCATTCGATCAACCATATTATGCAGTGACCTAGTAACAGGATGGTTCAAAGGCTTAGAGATACATGGTTGGATGTAGATAGACTTCCACTGTCCTAGAAGTTAAACTCAGTCTTTTATAGCTCCTGGAAATCATCTTGGAACAGTGATTTTGACTACTAGTTAGAGAGCAGAGAGAGGATCCATGTAATGGAATAATCTTAAACCCCATAGAGCTGCTGTTCCAGTCCAGTCATCAAGCTTGGGTTTACCAGTTCATATTCTTCTAATAAAACTGAGTGTTGTGAAATGCTTATGTTAGCATTTATCTTTTGCATATGAAAAAAAAGCATTAATGTGTGTGTCTTAGTTTTAAGAGTGGACACAAATTATATTTTACCCCCCAAAGGAATTAAAATAAAAACTCTCTCACAAAGGATTGGAAAGAATTAGAAGTTGAAATGGAAGTACCATTCACACCTATATATAGAAATTACAAAATACCCAAGTTCACATTCAGTCTCAGCCCAGTCCTTCCACCTGGGCTTACAACAACCTCTTTAAGCCAAAAAAAACCTTTTCAAAATCTCTCCCAATGTGGCCAAGACCCTCTTCTGGGCCCAAATGGCACAGAAGAAATTAGCTTTTCCCCAGCAAACCAGGCAGCTCAAGGCCAAAACCCTTCCCTGAAATACCAAACAAGAGATAAGGTCAGACTGGGAGATAACAGAGAGAGGAAAAGGGCTGAAAAGGCAGTAATGTCCTTTTATATAGAGGAGTAGATGCAGGCATGATTACAATTTTATGCATTCCCTCTGGAACTCCTGGACGACCTTTCTGTGGTAGGACAGCTAGAACCCGCAACAGTTTGCGGGTGTTAAGTTGAACTATTCCATTCTCTTTGCCTTACTTAAATATTTCTCTGCAGTTATCTCTCTATTTCAGAGTAAATGGGCATATTTCTAGGATGCTTAAGGATGTTAGAGCTCAGCTTTGTGATCAAACCGGAGATAAAAATTGGCTTTGTATTTAGATTTGATTTTAATTTTCCAGGGAATAAAGAAAGAATGGGTTTTCTGTTTGTGTTCTTTTGTTTACATTGCTTATTCACTACAATTATATTGACAATATGCTTTAAATTGTATAGTTACATGTAGTGTTTCCTCCTGTGTGGCTGTTTCATAAGCCTGTTGTTTCTCATTGGGTTTACTTAATTTCAATAGATGCAACATTGTCTGTCTTCCAGGTAGAGGATTAATTTTGTCATTCACTGAAAATCTACATATACAATTTTTTTCCCCAGTAAGGAACATGCTCCTTCTCCCAGGAATAATGTAGAATATGAGGGATCAGTTAGTGAAAGTTTTCCTCTAGCAACTTACCTGTACAGAAAGAGTGGTTGGCCCTGGGAATGTGCTGCCCAGGGAGGTGGTGGAGTCACCATCCCCGGGGGCATTCAAAAAAGGATTGGATGCGGCACTTGAAGCCATGGTTTAGTTAGTCATGAGGTGTTAGGTATTAGGTTGGACTTGATGATCTTTGAGGTAATATCCAACCTGGTTAATTCAATGATCTGTGCTGATGTAATTCCTGTTTGCTGTGAACCGAGGTCAGAATTCTACCCACAGTGATTACCATGGAATAGTTTGAATTGGTTTTGCTGGCAGAGTATTGTGGCTTTGTATGTGTTTTGCTTGGCTTTTCCAGACATAGCTAAACAGAAAAATACTTGTTCCAAATATTTCATATGGCTCAGAATTTAGTAACTTTGGATTGTCTTATAAGCAACCACAAAACACCCATGTAAGCCTAGGGTTATTAGGCACTTTTTTCTATATCAGTAGGACTGTTTTAAAGATACAAAGATAAATGTGCAACAGAATTGTCAGTAATTTACATTGTGTGATGGGGAGGGGGGCGGGGAGGGAAGCAGTTTGATCTTGTCATTTTCCCTGTAGTTCACAATCTTAATCACAAAATCCAGAAGCTGTTGACCTTGAGCAGCAAAATGCTATGAACCGAACTGGAAAACAGTGGCTCCAGAGACTAGAGAATAGAAAAAAAAATCTAAAGAGTTCTCTTTCACTGAAATCTTGCAGTTCTCTTTATGCTGTCTTGGTATGTGTGGCCAAAGGTGTCATTCTGATGATAACCTTTCTCCCATAAATCAACCAATATAAATTACTATTAGTGAAAGTTGGGTTTAACAGTTTTTCATACAAAAGTTCCATAAGGGATTTTTTTTTTCTCTCTCTCTTTTATTTTCCTGTATTTCCTGAGCTTTAATTGGAGAACAGAGCTCTCCATGTCTCAAGCTGTATCTCCTGCAGAGCTATTATACCTGCTAATGATGGATACTCAGGATGTTTACTTTGTTTAGGCTACAGAGATTTTTAAAAGCATCCTTTCTCTGTACAAGTGCTTATTTCACATGGGGAAAAAAAAACCCTCAACAAACAAAAACAAAAAACCAACCCAGACTTGTTAAGCTATCATATCTACAAAAATCATATATGCTCTTTTTCTGCCTTTGGCAAATCTCTCTGAAAAATGCAGGCAGGGCCTTCATTGCCCTTTACAGATTTCTTCCAAGAAAGGGATCTCTCTGCATCTTTCACTAGAAAGACCACAAAAGTACCAAAACATCTTCCAGAAAGAATCACTGGAAATCAGAAAAGGCTCTTTCCATCTCTTCACAAATGCATTTCACAAATGCTACTATATATATTTGTATACTTGTAAGATTGAGAGTGGAAGTAAGACCGTTGCCAATTCACCAGAAGCATGCCTTGTGCCTCTCTAAACACTGCCTATATACCCCCGTAGAGTTTATTTTGGGGTTTTCTTCTTTCCCGCTATGTGGTACATATCAGCTAGGGCCATGCAGAAGGTCTGATGGATTTCCAGCCTGGCCAAGCTCTTGCTTCAGGCAGGTAAAAAGTTAGATTATGAAAGAACTCCTATTGCACTCCTGTTTTCTGAGGCTATCATCTGCATTGAGAGGACTATTTCAATGTGGACTTCTTTTGCAAATGCTTTGAGAATCTTCTGCCTCCACAAGACTGCAGCAGGATCGTTTATCACTTTATGTAACATCTTTCAGTGGGTCAGACTTCCTCATTCAGAGCAGATTTTATCAGGTCAGAAATGCAAGGAGCAAAGACAATGAGAATAGTGAGAAAACATTTATGGTTATGCTGGCCCATTTTATGTAGGGCTTTAATGTAGCTTCAGCTTCTTCTTGCAAAAATAAGTGGTTTTCTTTAGTAAGCCTGAGTATCATACACCTAACTCCTCTTCTGCCCTTCCATGGGAAAAAAACAATGCATCCATCCATCTAAGTAGGAACAACAGAGCACTAGTTTCTCACCTGTTCACTATCCTTTGCTTGATCTTGAAACTTGGACTCATTCAGATCATTGCACAGACTGTCAGACCATCTGCCTTGCTCTACTCATGTTCAGAATCACAGCAGCTAAAGTATCCAATATAAAGATGTGCTAATGCAACCAGCACAGGAAGGTGGTCAGAGAACTTTGGAGTTCTTTGTTATCAAGGTAGATTCTCTTAGAGAGAAATAGCTCCACTTTCTGGATCTGTGTTCCCTGCCTCATGCTGAGTTTGTTCCCATCTTACTAGACTGCACTTTATGCTGGTATTGAATCCAGACCTCCTCCTTTTAATCTTTAAGTTATTGCACTCTACTCCATGGCCTTTCACCTTTCTTTTGTTCCCTGAAAAATTCTGCCCTCTGTCCCTTAGGTAAGCAGTGCCTGCCTATGTCTTTCACATTTTTAGATCCTCCTTTCTCTTATTTTCCTAAATAGCTGAGCTTTCTTCAAACACTTTTCCCTATAGATGGATATTGTACAGGTTCCGCTTTCTCTCAACAGTTACTCTTCAGCGGCTCATTGCAGCTTTGATGTCCCACTGATGTAGTTTGGGTAGCTATTTCTCTCTGTATTTTTTCCCCCATTCCTACTATGCCTGACTTTTTCAATAATTTGATGTTTTTTCTTAGAATAACACCAAGTTCAAGCAGTAATTTGCCTCCTAAATGATCAGTGCAGTAGTGAACTCATGTGTGAGCTTATCCTGTGGCAATTTCTCAGACTATAAAAACACCTTCATAGAATCACAGAATTGTTAGGGTTGGAAGGGACCTCAAGGATCAGCTAGTTCCAAACTCCCTGCCATGGGCAGGGACCCCTCACACTAGATCAAGTTGCCTAGAGCCACATCCAGCGTGGCCTTAAAATACTCCAGGGATGAGTCTTCTACCTCCTCCCTGGGCAACCTACTCCAGTGTCTCACCACCCTCATAGTGAGGAATTTCTTCCCAACTTCCAATCTGAAGTTACCCCTTTCTATTTTTGTTCCAGTCCTCCTAGTCCTGTCATTACCTGACACCCTAAGAAGTCCCTCACCAGCTTTCTTTTAGGCCCCCTTAAAATACTGGAAGGCAACAATAAGGTCTTCTCATAACAGTAATGTTTCTATGACCCTAATAAGGTTTGTGGGGTTAAGCTACTGACTTTAAGAAAGAGATGAAACCTGAAGTTCCTTCCTTCAAAATCACCGTGAGAACTGCATTTCCACTGTTTGTACCATTTGATGTTGTGAACAGCATGCTGGGTCTGCCACAAGTCAATAATGGAAACAATAACATATCAGCAAAAACTCATCCAGCTTCCTTCTGCCTTGGGTGGCACTGGGGACTCCTGTGGTTCTTTTGTTAGTAATGGCTCTTCATAAGTGGATCTGGTCTTCAAATTCCCTAAGGAAGATTTTGTCCCCTGTGCCTGCTTATCCAGATGATGTCTGAGAGTTTCAGGAGCTTTGTCATTGTCTGGCTTGTAACTAAAGGACATGCTATTGGCTGTGGTCCAAGGTAATGCATTCAGTTGCTTGATGTCCTGTAACCTGGGGATAAGGAGAAGGTGACTCCACCAAATAATGAAGCCTCTGGTCTTATTGGCTGGGGAGCAATTCTACAGAATAATAAAATAAAGTAATTAATGGATTTTAATTGCAGTCCTCTTTAAAATCCTTTGCTTTAGCATATTTTTCCAATAATGCTCAAGTGAAGGAACAAACCCAGAAATATACAGATGTAACTTTGTTAATTATTCATACATACATTTTAAATGCAGTTTGAAAAGATACAGGGACACAGGAATTACTGACTAGTTGTGTGGTGGTTTTTTCCACCCCCCCTTCTGAACAACCTAGTTATGTTTTTAAAGTAATCTCTTTCCCATTGTATTGCTTTGAGGATAATGAAAGCATTTGAGACATGCAGATGATGTTGAAATATGTTGATTTCTTTTAATTGCAGCTGACTGAAGATCATTAGTACACATAGCAAAGATTTTGAAAGATATGTGAATATATCTTCCCTGAGTTTGTGGTAGCAATATATATTACTGTACAGTAGAGATCTTAAGCAACCTTAGTATTGGGCTTTTACCTGATTTCATAAATCAGAAAGAAAGTCATTCTAGACTTCAATTCTTTTCCTTCCAAAACTGAGCAAACAAATGTAAATGATTTAAAAGCAATTAGTTGCATGGATATTGTCCTGGCAAACCATTCCATCCCTTTCTAATGTGTAAATTGTGAGGCAAGCTTGATTCATGTGACTCATTGATGTGAAACAGGGGAAAGCCAAGGCTGCCTTTCTAAACTGCTATAGGTTGTTTTCCCTTCTAATTTTATTGTTATAGAAAAATAGGACAATTTCAAAATCAGTTTGAGTCAATAACAGTGTAATCACATCCTAAAATGATATTATTATTTATTCATACTTAGTTAAATATAACTGTAACACGAAGTAAATGATTATCTGTTTTGGATGTAATTTTGTAATAAGGCCTTTGAAGGTCGTTTGAACTCCTGCACTAATTAATGTTTTATTTCCAGCCTTCCTTAATTATTCTTGCCAGATGGTCCTTTATTTATGTTATTGCTCGGAGTTTCCAGCTGAGGTTGTTTGATTGTTGAAGAAAAATATGTGATGGCACCATAAGATAACTGTAATTGAATTGTTAGGTATGTTAGAGCATTCTAGCCTTCTGTCCCTGCGTTAGCCACATCTGGGAAATAAGTTTGCTAACAAAGTGCTTTGGCACCTCGTCGGACGCTTGATGTGATGTATGAAATTGTTTAGAGCAAACTCAATTAACATAAAAGCCTTTAGAAAAGAGAACTCTGATAGCTTCTCATTCATTTATGAATTGCAAAATCTTCTGGGCAAACCGCACAAATGGGTAAATTACCAGGTGGTTGGTTTTGGTCTAGCTTTTGTTTGCTGTTTTTCCTTAGCCAACTTTTCTCATATCTAGACAATACTGGGGTTTTGTTTATAATAGGGTAGCTTTAGTCAAAATAATGTGATGAAAGCCTATAAATACTCATTTGGATGTTATGTGGCTAGCTTTGGTAAATTATGTCTCAGAAGTGTTTGTTTCTGAAAGGGTCAAGTTCAGCACTGGGAGATAGCACATTTGGGAACGGGAATGTAAAGACAGCATTTACACAAAACTAACTGATGTTTTTAATCAGTTATCAATATTGTTTGTATTATGCTGCTGAATAAGTATTCCTCTTATTCTTTGAAAGCTTTGTGGTCTCAGGTTCTATACAGCAGCACATAAACATATGTTCTGAAAAACAGGAGGAAATAAAGGGAAAATTAGCATATGACAGCACACAACTGCATAATTTTGTTCCAACAGTGTAAATAAAATACCCATTGTATCTCTTATTTCAAACTATTGTTTACAGCATCTTTCATTGCAAGAAGAAGTTTTGGGAAATAGAGATGAGTTTACAGCCCTAAAATCAGCATGGAGAAAGGTCTTGTATATGTTTTATGGGGTCAGAGTGGCTGGAGAGTGGCCAGGCAGAGAGGGACCTGGGGGTACTGGTTGATAGTAGGCTGAACATGGGCCTGTGGTGTGCCCAGGCAGCCAAGAAGACCAATGGCATCCTGGCCTGCATCAGGAACAGTGTGGCCAGCAGGAGCAGGGAGGTCATTCTGCCCCTGCACACTGAACTGGTTAGGCCACACCTTGAGTACTGTGTCCAGTTCTGGGCCCCTCAGTTTAGGAAGAATGTTGACTTGCTGAAAGGTGTCCAGAGAAGGGCAACAAAGTTGGTGAGGGGTTTGGAACACAAGCCCTATGAGGAGAGGCTGAAGGAGCTGGGGTTGCTTAGCTGGGAGAAGAGGAGGCTCAGGGGAGACCTTATTGCTCTCTACAACTACCTGAAGGGAGGTTGTAGACAGGTGGAGGTTGGTCTCTCCTGCCAGGCAACCAGCACCAGAACAAGAGGACACAGTCTCAAGGTGCACCAGGGGAGGTTTAGGCTGGAAGTTAGGAAGAAATTCTTCCCAGAAAGAGAGATTGGCTATTGGAATGGGCTGCCCAGGGAGGTGGTGGAGTCACCATCACTGGAGGTGTTTAAGAAGAGACTGGATGGGGTGCTTGGTGCCATGGTTTAGTTGATTAGGTGGTGTTGGACAATAGGTTGGACTTGATCTTGAAGGTCTCTTCCAACCTGGTTTATTCTATTCTATGTGTGTCAAGGGTATCTGGGGAGAAAAAACTGAGATGTTTGTATATGAAATTGGTGATGGACAAACAAGAAAAGTATTGATACGAAGTTTCAAAATCAAAAAACCAGTAACTGAAAAGTGAGACATACTTTTGTTTCACTAATACCTGAGTACTGCAAGAGACAGCCATAAAATGTACTATAAGAAAAGGTAAATCAACTACAAATTAGAGATCATAAGAAAAGCTTACCATAGGAATGGATAATAAGAGCTTGTTGAGTAAGAGTAGTCTTAGAGATGATGACTTTTCTTTGTGTTTCTTGTGTTTCGGTTTTATTAGAACAACTGAAAATGCTCTGGAAGAAAGCTGTCATTCCAGTAGTGGAAATTGGCTGCCAGTGTTAGAAGTGTGGATGTGCTATATAAAGTTTCACAAATCCATTACAGTGTTTAGAAACCGATAACATTTTGTGTTGCCTTTTTCTATGGGAGTGTGCATTTAACAGCTCAACATATTCCCTTGGCAAATCCTCCTTCGTTTGCCACATGTAGTTTTCCTGAGCAGCAGATACTCAAGAACTCCTCTCTCCCTCAGCCCGTAGAAGAGATGTGTGTTCTTGGCATGTTGTCTAAGTGTAAACTACTTTTCAGATGCTATGGAAGATAGGAAGCAGCTGCTTTCTTTCAGAGCACGAATGCAGGGCTTTCAATGCACACCCTGTTTGCCATGGGGCAGGATGGACTCCATATAATGGAGCCCATCACACAATACAGATGGATCAAATTAAGGCTCTACCCGACTGGGTTTTGCCACTTCCTGTGTAATTCAAGCACTTTGTGATATGTTAACTCGTTCAGCGTTTAAAACATTATAAATATGCATTATCTGAATTGCTGCTCTGAAAAATGAGACCCTGGAGCTGGTGGTAGCATCTCTGCGGCAGTGGTGGAATGAGTGAGCACTTCTGTCAGCTGCAGGAGATCTCTTCATTCATATTTAAATCTAGTCCTCGTGCCAAAACACAAACACAGACTGTTCACATGCTCATCTTCTACAGTTCTAAGCAGACATGTCACTGAGCTACAGACAAAAGAGAGCCACAAATGTATTTAGTAACTGGTTGTACTGACCAGAATCTGCTTTTAGCAGCTGGTTGCCCACATAGGTAAAGGAAGCAAGAATATCAGAGTAGCTTCACATCAGTCATTTTTAAACTCTTTTGTACCTTCTTTGTATCAGTTCATCATTTGTCTTCTTTACACTCGCCTCCCTCACTACACAAACCAAATTTCCCTAACAACATTGCCTGATAATTTTAACTACAGAAACTGAGGATAGTATATGAACTTCACTTGCCTCCTTTCCCTTCTTTTCTGTCTACTGCTGGAAAATGATAAATCAAGGCCAATGCCTCTGTGCTCCATAGCTGCCTTAATTCTGTTCTGCTGCCGTGTAGACAGCATGTTATCCAAAGCAAGAGGTTCTGCATTCTGCCGTTTCTACTCAGTGCAGCAGGAAAGAGGGTGGCCAGCTGGGAAGGGAGACAGATTGTTACAGAAGTGAGCTGACCTCTGACTTCAGTAGTTATGTGAGCAGGAGGTTGGTCCTGGACAGTCCCTTACCGCAGCAGGCTATCCCAGCGTGAAATATCAGCATGAAATTACTAATTATCATGTCTTCTTTTTTTAACTTCAGGATATGCTGCTAACACAGTTTTGTGAGATCACCATAGTATTGCAGAGGTATGTGCAGAGAGAGGTATTATCTTGCCATCATGACATTAAATTGTGTCAAAGTAATTCAGCACTCTTTTGTCATGCTCATTTTAATACTCCTGCCTCTGTAAGGCATTTATAAAATTCCTGTGCAGGGGAAAAAAAAAGGTCCCCAAGCAAAAGATGAAGTGGGGTTTTCTAACCTTATTGTGTAAACCTCTAAATTCTTTGACATTACAGACGGTTTTTCATGGTGTGGAAGATCAATATTAGTGTTTCTTCTTGCCCACAATGCAAGATATATTACCCAAGGTACATGACATACTGCCCAACCAAAGCACCCACGGAGATTTGTAGGTGGTGTTGGGTTACAACTATTTTTTTCCTGGAGGCTAAAATTGCCTAAATCTTGGCTCTCACTGTGCTGTTTTTTCCCTCATTATATATTTAGGAGGGTCAAATCATTCATCATTCTCAATTACTGGGATATAATTCACTGCATGCAATGTGAGCTACAGACCAGATGCCTGGAAAATTCCTGCACTGACCAATAATCCTAGGTCCCAGTACACATTCTGGTTTTAATACAACAGCAAACTGTTTGCTTCCTATTGAATTACTTGCAGAAGATGCATACCCAATCAAAGCTTCATCAGACAGGTGGTTATCAGAATGGGACACAATCAGGGAGATTCAGAGCAATATAAACATTCTCAGCTCTGTCCCTTTTAACAGCCTATAAAATGGCAATAACATTTAAAAGGAATAACTTGATTTTATTAAAGGGCAGGGTCTGTCATGGGAACTTGACGCTGCAAGGCGTTTAAATGAATGTCTCTTAGTGGACTGGAAGTCCTGCCCTCTGGTACAGCTACAGGTACTACAAAAGAAATGCTCTGATTTTATAGGTATTACAACTTGCTTATTATCTTCCCTACTATTGTTGCATAAAATCAGGGTGTCACATGGTAGATTCATAGAATCAATAAGGTTGGAAAAGACCTCAGAGATCATCAAGTCCAACCTATCACCCAACACCTCATGACTAACTAAACCATGGCGCCAAGTGCCACGTCCAATCCTTTTTTGAACACCTCTAGGGATGGTGACTCCACCACCTCCCTGAGCAGCACATTCCAGTGGCCAATTACTCTTTCTGGGAAGAACTTTCTCCTCACCTCCAGCTTAAACTTCCCCTGGCATAGCTTGAGACTGTGTCCTCTTGTTCTGGTGCTGGTTGTCTGGGAGAAGAGACCAAACCCCACCTGGCTACAACCTCCTTTCAGGTAGTTGTAGACAGCAATAAGGTCTCCTCTGAGCCTCCTCTTCTCCAGGCTAAACAACCCCAGCTCCCTCAGCCTCTCCTCATAGGGCTTGTACCCAAGACCTCTCCCCAACCTCATTGTCTTTCTCTGGACATGTTCAAGTATTTCAATGCCCTTCTTAAATTGAGGGGCCCAGAGCTGGGCACAGTACTCAAGGTGTGGCCTAACCAGTGCTGAGTACAGGGGCAGAATGACCTCCCTGCTCCTGCTGGCCCCACTATTTCTGATGCAGGCCAGGATGCCATTGGTCTTCTTGGTCACCTGGGTACACTGCTGGCTCTTTTTCAGCCAGCTCTCAGCCAGTATACTCCATGTCTCATCAGAGACAAGGTACAAACATCACACTAAAATTAAAAGCAAAGGAATTTCTGCATAAAAAAAACTAATTAAAAAAATCTAGTTTTGAATGTTTGGGTTTAACTTTCTGCAGCTTGCCAACCTTCATAAATTTTGTGTCAGTTCTTAAATCGTGCCAATGAATAGAGTCATAGAATGGTTTGGGTTGGAAGAGACCTTAAAGATCATCTAATTCCAACCACCCTGCTATGGGCAGGAACGCTTTCCTCTAGACCAGATTGCTCGAGGCCTCAGCCAGCTTGGCCTTGAACACCTCTAGAGAGGGGGCATCCATGTTGTTCCTGGGCAACCTGTTCTGGTGTCTCACCACCCTTACTGTAATTTCCCATGTAATGCATTATTTGTGGGAAAGTATATTTTTTAGTTTGATATGACTGAGATGCTCCTCTGGAACTTCATGTAGAACGTGATGCTTGATTGAGGTATTTTGACCTGCATTCTAGAGAAGCTTGCTGTTTTCTGTGGAATACAAAGGAAACTCAGCCTTAGAGGTCCAAAGCTATATAATATCCACTGCCTACATTGTTTCCCATTCTTACACTGAATCAACTGTAAATCTGTTTACAGAGGCCTGCAGTGACAGGACAAGGGGCAATGGCTTTAAGCTGGTGAAGAGCAGATTTAGATTAGATGTTAGGAACAAGTTCTTTACTATGAGGGTGGTGGAACACTGGAACACGTTGTCCAGGGAGGTGGTTGAGGTGCCTTCCCTGTAAATATTCAAGGTGAGGCTCGGCGAGGCTCTGTGCAGCCTGATCTAGTTCGACATGTCCCTGCTGTCTGTGGGGGAGATCAGACCAGATGACCTTTGGAGGTCCCTTCCAGCCCAGTCCATTCTCTGGTAAATGACTCACCAGTTCTTTAAGGCCTATTTTGTTCCAGGCTACCTGTAGCATATAACCATATAATAACAGATAGCCTCAGCCTCCCTCCTTCTGTGCAGAGACTGTGTGGGAGAAATGAACCCAGAATTTCCTATAGAAAATCCCATCTTAACTCCAATGTTTCTTCTTTGTTTCTCAGGCATTAATATAACACTGATTTAGTTTTATTATTATTATTTTTTCCATGACTAAGGGTGTTCCCTTAACCAGAACAGTCAGTGTGCAACTCAAAACAGTATTTCAGGATGCATGTTGATATAGTTGCCATAAAAGGGAATATTTGAAATATTAATATTTTTAAAAAGGAGATTCTATGGTAAATTTATAAATGGGAATAAGCCTGCTGTGGTTAGCTACATAGGTGAGGAACAACTTAATTAAACAGAAATGGCAGGACTTGAGTTACTTTGGTATATGACAATATGTCATGTGACATTTTGGCTCAATATCTAGTTTCCAGTTGCCAGCTGAAGATGATCATTTGCAGACAGCCCTTGTTCCCCCTGGCCTGTATCACTTCTGTCATATGAGCATGTGCTTTGACTTCATTTAGTTTAAATAAACTACATATGGAACAGTGTGGCCTTTCTCTTGTCCTCATGTTGCAGACTCTCCACATATTTTTCTGTCACAGCTACATTAGAACTTAACCTATTTCCAAATGCCTGTGGGAAATACGATGATGTAAATGCTAGCAGGGCTGAATGGTGATAACTTAGGAAAAATGAAGTCATACTCAATTGAAATTGTCCCTGCTTACTGCAGGGTGTTGGACTAAATGATCTTTAAATGTCCCTTCCAACTCAGTGCATTCTATGCTTCTGTGAAATACTGAAGCATGCTGTCAAAAAAAACCCAAACCCTTGGTTTTTGGTCTCTTTGTCCACACCTTTCCCAGTTGTAGTTCTACCTTTTGTCCCCTCATAGTGACAGATCATGTGATTTACAAGAAGCATACATTCTTTTGTAGTAGCTACCTGTTTTCATATAGAACTTGAAACCCTGAGTTTGCAGTGGGGGGTTTGCAAGAGTAAGGGTTAATCCTATTGAATAAGGATTTCAGGTTTTCCTTGGACATTGCAACATTCCTTGACTCTGGTTCACCTGTGGGGTACTTTTAGTAGCATATAGTGAAATCAAAACTGGTTTATGTTAATATCTTAAAAGTTCATTTCAGTATTAATGTTACATTTCACCTGAGATCTGAGTGTGGAAATAAAGAAATGTTAAGGCAAATGTAAATGTAATTTCTGAACCTTTCCTACTCTCCAGTGTGGCAGGTTTCTGATTAATCTTAAATACAGATGGAAGTGTCATCACTTGATTAAAATCATATCATACCATATACAGAATAGTTCTCTACTACTATTTCGAATGTTTGGCAGCATTCATTAAGTGCTCACACTTGTAAAAATAATTTCCTCTTAAAAAGAATAGCATCACATTTCTCATTTAAGTAAGACTGAAGAATGATACAATTACATTTGCTATGACTAAACCCCAAGTTTTACTTCTCAATTTGAAAATGAATTATGTGGATTTTTGTTGTTACTTACATTTGTTTTAAGCTATAGGAGGAAATTTATGATGATAACTGTGGTGATGAACAATCACTTTATATTAAGTATACACATAATTCCATCAAGTATTGCCATTAAGCATTTAAAGTCACATGTTTCATTCCACCTTTACATTGTCACATCAATACATTAATTCATGAATAAGAAAGCTGAACATTGGACCACTTGATCCTTATCTGAAGCTTTTACATTGTGCTTTAAAAGTTGTAACCATGGGCACTGAAGACACTTCACAAAGAAGTGTGTAAACACACACACATACACATGTAGAATCATAGCTATATATAATAGATCTATGAATTATTCAGGCTGTTGAGTTTGAGTTTGCTTTCAAAGTAATTCATGCTGCTTTTGTCTATTAGTAGGCATTCAGTGGATTTAGGGAGTAGTAGAAAAGTACTGTCCTCTGAAAGGGCTGCACACTTCTTGAGATCATGAGGACAAAGCAGATGGGGGCCTGTGCTCTATTTCATGAACCAATTTCACATTTTCTATGAATGTCTGATTTAAAAAAAAAAAAAGAGAGAAGGCTTGTGGAGTACTGGAAAATAATAATGGCCAATCATAATCTTAAAGTCCTCTCATTTACTTGATTCTTTGTTTCAGCTTTGAGTGTAGCATTGTTCATATATTGTTGAGTTTAAGGGTTATTTCTGTTGTCTTCTGTGTCAGCAATTTTGTGTATCCTTGTCTGTGTTGATTTGCCATAAACCTCATGAACTTTAAAATGTATTTCCATTACTATGTCATGTGAACCCCTGGTAAAATTAAATAGTTGGAAGCTCAAAAAACTTTTGCAAAGTACTGCTATGTGCAGTTTATAGTTGGAAATGTGAGATTTGGAAAAACTGACATCCTCAAAAGTGTTTAGGTACTGACATTCTAGTCGCAACTCCTGCTGGACTCATGATTACATTAAACTGATCGTCTCCTGTAAGAAGAGAGACATTCTGGGTATGGGACAAGCAATAGATATAATTGAGTATGTTGTCTTCAGGAAACTGGCAAAGAAAGGTGGAAGAGGCAGCAGCAATATTGCAAAACAGGATTGTAGTCATGGAGAACCTGGAGTAGTAGATATTGATGTCAGGGTGTAGTGAATATCCAACTGATCAGGATTGAAAAGTTAAGCTGAGTGGGAGCTGGAAAGCAAGTTCTATATTGACAAATACAACCTGTAAAAGGCATGGAGTACTTTTTCCACTCTGCTTGGCTTGGGCAATGTTTCATTAGTGTCCACTGTTAACTTTTGAGCCCCACAATTCAAGGTGCAGTCAGGTTTTGGAGAATCCAGGGAATAGTATTATAGGAATTCTCTTCCACAGTGGTGTTTGTGTTGATTTGGTTTGGGGTTTTTTTGTTTGGTTTTTTTTTTTTTTTTAATCATCCATGACTGTATATCAAATGCCCGTAGAAGAACAGGATCATGATTCCAGATCTTGGTGTTCTGAAGCAATGA
The DNA here is from genome assembly GCF_014839835.1 of Dryobates pubescens. Lineage (NCBI taxonomy): Eukaryota > Metazoa > Chordata > Aves > Piciformes > Picidae > Dryobates > Dryobates pubescens. The sequence goes on along the minus strand of NC_071619.1, from coordinate 4,992,256 downwards.
CCCGCTTACTAGACATTACCGTAATGTTTTCCCTTCCTATTACCTGGCCATGGTCCAGACTGGCTTACATTGTTTTCTTTAAATAGCTATCCTTAGTTTCTCTTTGAGATTTTAAAGGTAATGTTGGAAGGATTTTTTTTTCCACTCCAAAGACTGATTCTTCACAAGTGGAATCTATCACAGACAAAATATGATGTCACTAGGAAAGGGAGCACACAGTGTAGGCTTTGCTGCCATGAGTATGACCCAGGGCTCTGTGATTTATTATTACTAAACTTCATTAGTGAAAGATCTCCTTTGTCTCCGCCTTCACGGAGTGTTTGTGTAATTGGATTTGGATGGCAGTGAGCTGGCTAAAGCCACAAGTAGGAAAAGCAGACACTGCTCATCTGGGAACTTGAGATTCATTCTCCTCTGTAAGGAGTTTGACCAGAGGTTCACTTCAGTCACCAAGATCTCATAGGCTTGGTGGACAAGAATGCGTTTTTGATATGTATTTGGGTAGTTACCTAAATGTTTTTACACTAGAATTTGTACTTTGCCACACTAATTTTATGTACTTAGTAGTGATTACTTTAGTGACCTTTGCCCTTTGGTGGCCTTTTCACCACATTTTTTGTCCTTCCTGAAGCCACTGAGAGCACTCAAGTATTTCTACAAAGGTAGACTGCTACCATGTGGCCACTACGTGGGTTGAGAATGTTGTCTGACCTTGAGTCTTTTGGCAGTCCCTTGGCTTTTTAATCATGTTGTATTGAATAATGCAGGGGGCTGCTGTGGATCCTTTCTAGTCTTACATGATTTAGGTCATATTACCTACACAGATCTTTGTGGACTGCTAATCCAACTGGCTGTACTTCAAATGTCTTTGTTGAGGCAAGTGAGTGTTCTCTGTAGAGGAACAGTCACTTGTATGTCATAAATCATAAACTGTCTCTCCTCTCATGAAGATAAAGCTAGTTCTTTTGCTGTCTTCTTAAATAAAAACCTGGTCTTTCTTAAATATTTTGTGTGTATCCCCCTCAGAAGAAAGGTTTTTAGCTGGCCTGGTTGTCACGGAGGTTTTCTGGCTTTGTGTTTGTTGTGGGTTGTGGCCATTTGACGCTGTGCCTTTAAGAAAGGGGCACACTGGCTAAATGTTTCAAACCATCACATGGGTATGATTTGATTTTGTTGTTTTGGGTTGGGGTTTTTTGGTTTGGGTTTTTTCTTCTTTTTTCTTAATTTCTTTTGTTTTGTTTTACTTTCTGAAGAGTCTTTGTTATTTTTCATAATAATTTCAACATATTTTTTTCCACTTTATCCTGGCAGCAAATAGCTGGGAAGCATCCAGACTTAAATTCTGTAGTTCTAGCTAATGCTTTATAGATAGTAAAGAGCAGCTAAACCTTCGTAAGTAATCTGTTCTGTCAGTTTTAGTGGTTATCTCAGGTTCCATGGTGTCAGTATTTCCCTGCTGGAAATCATAGTCTTGTTTCTTTAGAGTGTATTCTGTTTGAATAAGCAGAACATCTCTACATATATGCTTTGGTTACAGTAGCACCAGGCTCAGATCTGTTCACCTAATTATGGCTGAATTACTCATCTCTTTTTACAAAGTCAGCAATGAGAGCAAATTACTGGGTCATACTATGGGTTTGCTTCCAAATAGTGTCTTGTGCTTTCCTTTCCATAATCCACCTGGGTTGCAAGTGGCTGATTAACACTGTTACATATAGGCATTTTGTTTATTTATTTATACATCCCTGTTCAAGATGGAATGAAGGTGACGTCATCAAACACACAATCTTATCTTTCAGACTTACAGGGCATAAAACCTATATTGTGTGGACTTAAAGGCTCCCATACATCCCATTCTTTGCTGCATGGAGTGTATGCTCTGTAGAATGGAAGCCAGTGACTGTGAGGATAATTCCAGTTCCTGCAAATCTGTGTTTAAATCAATATAATGAGTAATGTAATTGCATATATGTGGCAAATAGCAAAGCAGCAAGATATTAACTAATGTGTTTCTTTTTTCATCTATCTACTAATTCTAACCTGCTTTGCATAACAGGTTTTGGTATTAAATTGACCTGGTTTTTAGATACAGATATTTGAAGAAATATTGGATGTGTCTGCATGTTTGGGAATGGTTTATTACATGATCATAAGGCCTTCAACTAATGGAATGTGTCAGAAAAAGGGAAGAACTGTTTTGCTGCAATCCATGCTGTGTTTTGGAAGGAATAGGCACTGTTAAGAATGTATAGAAAGCAGAGATTGAACTGTAGACAAGTAACTGTTCCCTTTCACTGTGGCAAAAGCTACAGCTTTAAGACAGACAAGATGGTAAAAAGATCTGTGAGTCCATTATCGTTATGCAATTTAATTTAGTGTAGTCAAATATAGCTGTTGAATGAAAACTGACACAGCACAGATTTATCAGGTCAGGCAACAGAGAACATCAGAAATTACTTCTTTGGAGCTAATGGAATTTTCTTCATGTATACTTTTGTATTAAAAGCTTTCATTTTAAGTAACCTGCACTTCGCTGTTAAGCCACCTGATTTGGAGTTCTTTGGAGTTAGTCAACAATTAGTTTTAGCCAAGTATAGAATCATAGAATCAATAAGGTTGGAAAAGACCTCAGAGATGATCAAGTCCAACCTATCACCCAACACCTAATGTCTAACTAAACCATGGCTTCAAGTGCCACGTCCAATCCCTTTTTGAACACCTCCAGGGACAGTGACTCCACCATCTCCCTGGGCAGCACATTCTGGTGGCCAATAACTCTTTCTGTAACTATTTAATATAAATATCAAGTAAATATTTACCAAACATTTACTTCATGAAATTACTAAACTTTATCTTCAAATGCATATGCATTTTAATGTTTAATTTAATGCCTAATTTTGTAAATGATCTCATAAACATTTAACAATAATACTTGATAAAAGGACTTGGCAGCACCTAAGATCACTACAAGACATCATATAATGTGCTACTACTTGCTGGTATGGTATACCACTACATAATGTTTTGATTTATATTAATAGCCATTACTGTTATTTTTGCTGTTTTATTTTTAGAACCATGTTGATTGCTGACCCTGAGATAATGGCAATCTAATACCTTGGCTTCTGCCTAAATCAGGCATCACAGATAATGTACCAGCTTCTGACACCATGATGCTAATATTCTGAGGTTCAGCATTGACCTCGCATGCAGCTAACTTGAGAGATTAATGCGTGTGCCCCTCTGAGGAGTAGATGAGTAGGCAGTAAGCTTTAGCTGTGATTAGAGATAACCAAAAGGAAGTACTTGGCACAGCTGAATCCTGTTACTGTCACACCTGTTTACCAGCCAATTTTAAAACATTAAGAAATGTTAAAAGGCTTTGTTGTTAGTATCATAGTATCAGTCAGGGTTGGAAGGGACCACAAGGATCATCTAGTTCCAACCCCCCTTGCCATGTTGCTGTTATTTATTTAATATAAATATATGTTATATATTTAATATAACAAATACAATTGTTTTAAGCTGAAATAATTTCTCCCTTGCCATAGCTATCGCTAATTACGGAAATCTTTGTGGTTTTTATACAAATATCAGAAGTAGTTCAATATTGGCCCTTAAAATACCTGATCTGTAATGGGATTTTTGTCATTAAAATGACTTCCATTTAAATCATGAACTGGAGAAATTTCTCTACAAGGTTTCTAATTTAATGAACTAGCTGAGAAAATCTCTGCCTTTTGGGTTTGGAAGCTAGAATGTGTATTTTTATTTAATCACTCTGTGACTGGCAAAAGAAATTATGCAGATAGGGGTAGGTTTCTGGAATTCAACCAAACACAGCACCTACTGCTACAGAAAGAAGTGGCTGTCATTTTTCACAGCCTGATTTCTAACAGAGTTCTACTTTTTTTTTTCCTGGCCCATCAGTAAGGTATGTTTTGAAGTTTTTTTCAAGGCAGTGAAGCTAACACGGATGGCTGATATTACACATTTGTTCATGAAAATGCAAATTAACACACACATTTGCCCTGTACATAGCACAGCATAAAAAGACTATTTTAAAGTGGGGAAAAAAAAATGTCACAGATTTTTCTTCTCCATGTTGTGTACTAATACATAGGCTAAGTGGTAGGTAGTCTTGATAGCTTAAATCACTATTCTGGGTGTATATGGGTCTGGGAACTGATCAGTGACACTGTGATTGCAAATAGCAGGAAATTTTGAGTGGAATTCCCTATATATATGTGTGTACCCTTATATGCACATTTCTTATGTTTTCATAACCTCTACAATTATCTTACTGTAAGAAAATGAAGAAGGAGTTTCTTTTGAACAAGTCCTCATATCCTTGTCCTACAGTATATATGCTTTTTCCCCTCCACTTTCATGCCTTCTTGGCTCTATTCTGGTAACACTGCCAACCTACTGTCCATTTACCAGCCGTGACTGACCTACTTTCAGGCCTGCAGTATTCCCATGTTTCCTTTGATTTGTGTCTATATTGGAAGCTCTTTGAGACAGGACTTGCTTTATTCTTCTGTGTCTGTAAGACACCTAGTGTTGAGGAAAAGAAGTTGGAGCTTGTAAGCAGTACTTGCAGGTGCTGCTGTTAGTTGGGTGCTGTCATTTACAACACTGGGTTTTGCTAAGGATGTTGAAATTTTATATTCACAGTTGCAGTCCAGTTAGTATGTTTCTATTGTTTTCATTCACAAAGTAAATCCTAGGAGTTTGGGTTGCTAATCATACAGTCATCAGAGAAGGGCAACAAGGCTGGTGAGAGGCCTCGAGCACAAGCCCTATGAGAAGAGGCTGAGGGAGCTCGAATTGTTTAGCCTGGAGAAGAGGAGGCTCAGGGGAGGCCTTATTGCTGTCTACAACTACCTGAAGGGAGGTTGGAGCCAGGAGGGGGTTGGTCTCTTCTCCCAGGCAACCAGCACCAGAACAAGGGGACACAGTCTCAAGCTGCACCAGGGAAGCTTTAGGCTGGATGTTGGGAAGAAGTTCTTCATAGAGAGAATGATTTGCCATTGGAATGTGGTGGAGTCACCATCCCCAGAGGTGTTCAAGAGGGGATTGGATGTGGCACTTGGTGCCATGGTTTAGTAGTCATGAGGTGTTGGGTGACAGGTTGGACTTGATGATCTTTGAGGTCTTTTCTAACCTTAGTGATGCTATGATTCTATGATCATTTTGGAACAATTGTGCAGGAGCACGATCAAAGAAAACAACTTCTGAATATTCACTGGATCACAAAACTCAAATTATTTGATTAAACTCACAGTCATTGCATGTGATTGTGCACCTTTTTGTTTCTTGATGCAATTTCATTTCTACATTTTCCTTATGTATTCTACAGTTTTGTGTTTGGATGTAGATATGGTGCTGGTATGATCATTCGTTTGTAACGATGGACAGTGAGGTTTCTTGAAAGACAAATATATATCATGCAAATTCAGAAATGATGGATGCCAAGGTTCAATACTGCAAAATGCAGAATATCCATAATGCCCAATGAAGGTTTGAAAATGGGAGAGCAGCAGTACACCTTTGATGATGAGGAATTAGTTTTAGCAACTGTATACATAGAACTGATGAATGCTTTTGTGAAGTAAAAGCTTAACCAATTGTCTTATTTCCACATACTATGAAGAGTTTTATTTTCTGTCTCTTTGTTCACAAACCCTTCAATCCTTAAGAAAGGCAAAGCATTGTTTGGAGTAGTTCCAGGAGAAAAGAATTACAAGTCATTGCTATATGCTAATTTAAGTGAGATCGACTAAATAGTATGAGAATGTCCTTAAAGTGAGATCTGTTTGTTGCTGGGTTTTTCATGTCTGAAGATTTTGTTCTTGACTATGAGATGTTAATGCCCTGCTCGTTACAAAGAAGGTGGCACAAAATACTTCAAAGTCAGTCATTCTTATACTGTCCCTGCAATAATTCTTGACAGCTGTATATAACCACAATATACATTTGATTAGTGAATGGAACTGTCAAATATTTTGCTAAACTGCTAAAAGACTGGATTAGTTCAGTCTTGGTACTATTCACATACAACACTCTTGTTGGCAGGCAAAACATTTTTCTAATTCCATGAACTTGATCTCTTGAGAGATTATGACTTGGCCTTAGGACACAGTACTCCTTTGTTTTGCTTGTCTTAACTCTACCAAGTGATCTTAGCATCTATCTGAAGATCAACCGAGACAGTAGAATATTTGGGACTTTTGTACATTCAGCGTGTGTATTTCAAAGGAAAGCAACAGGCTCACAATCTCCTTATGCCTCATTCAAGGGAGAAATGCTGCTGCATGTGATTCTTAATAACTGAGGATAATACAGTACTGCCTTGTTCAGGGTAAGAATGCCTAGCTCATGTAAATGGGTAAATTAAACCATAAGCTGATTTTTTTTTTTTCAGTAAGACATAAGAATAAAGAAATAATTACATGACTTCCAAATACATCACAGACATTTGCCTGCATTATATTTTTTTCATGCTTTCTCATTATTTTCAAATATGTATCAAACTGGTTCTTGTTTTCAGCAGACTTCTATTTGCTTCTGAAAAAATGAAGTCATAGTCTGCTATCCCATTGGCACATGGAAGTGCATACTGGAGCTTCCTCTGCACTTAAGGATGGATTTCCTTAAAAGTAATTTTGTTACATTAAAATGTTTTAAAACTGTCAGTATTTCTAGTGGCTCTGAGCTTTGGCGTCTGTATGTGGTAATGAAGAGCAGTGACATACCTGTACAGAGGTTTTTTTGTTGATTTGATTGCTTTGTTTGTTTGTTTAAAGTGTAGTGTACCATCCCTCAGTATCAGAATTTCAATCACCAGCTAAAGCTAAGTTAATTGTTCTGCCACAGAAGTGAAAGATTGAAATGATTTTACCTTTCTTCAGTGAAGTCTGCCATTTATCCTGTCCTATGCATCACAAAGTAAATCCAGTGCATAGTTATGTTTCATTCTTCTTAGGGCTTTATTTCATGTATTTTTCATTCAGTCATCAAGGCTTTAACGTTTTCCTCGAAGCTCATTGCTTTAATACTATTTATGTAGTCCCACAGTGTTATTTTAGCTCACCAAATAACTTTCCCTCAGGCAAGTAGGATCAAAGTGCTTTGTGCCTTTAGTTATTGTCAATAACCGAGACAGTTGCTATCTGAGTCTTTGCTAAGCAATGATTTACGATGTTTTGCTTGAAGACACACAGGATATCTTCATCTCTTGAGATATCAAGAACTCCCTCATCACTTAAGACAATCTCTAAGTATCATACTTGAAAATTATTAACATCTGCATGCATTCACTCAGTATCAGGATCTGGAGTTAAGTATCATGATGAAAGCTCTAAGTGAGTTTCCTTTTTCCCATAATTGTCTTTTCTAATAAACTAACTTTTGGTGGATAACATGAACAACAAGATTCAGAAGTTAATAAGTCTAAAGGAACATCTGTTGGAAGGGCCTTCATTACCACAAATTTCCAGGGAAAGGAGAACATAAGGCAAGACAGAAGCTGATAAAGAGTCTTGTTTGGCTTAAGCAAATGAGTAATATGGCCCAGGATAGAAGATGAGCTTTTCAGTCAGGTGCTAATAAGTTTTGCATTGTTTTTGGCAGTTAACCCCAGATGTTATACTGGTGTCAACAGCATGGTTCTGTCCTTTTGTATGAAAGCGTAATTTATTCATCCTGGCAGAATCCACTTTTCCCTTTATTTTTCCAAGGTAACAAACCCAATACTTGGTGTTTGGTAGACTTGGAAAATGCCCATCCTATCATTTAGAATGTAAAATAGCTTCCAGCCTACAACTAAGTTGTTGGGTTTTTTAAAATCCACTGTATGTCATTCTGCAGAACCCAGTGACTGAGCAAGGAAACATTGGTGCCTTTTGTATTAAGAGAAAGAAATCTTAAGGTCGTTTGCATAATGTGTCTTTTTATTTCCTCCTATTTCCCTTTATGATCAATTGTGGTAGTTAAAAATGCATTTTCTGTAAGTATTTCTACACACACAAAACAAGCTTTCACACCACAGCACTTCAGGAGGAAAAAAAAAAAACAATTGCAACAATACTTTTTCACACAGTGAAACTTCAAGCATGTTTATTAATCACTCAGTCCCAAATTTAGTATTTTGAAGCCACCACTTCTAGTCTGACATGGCAAACAACATATAATGACATAAAATTATGTCTCTAGGCAGATCTGGTATTTATAATGAAGAGACAAGAATCACTCTTGAAGTTCTCATTGATGCTAGATCTCCATTATAGGACTGATTGACTTAAACAACTCTTTATTATCCCAGAGATACTAAGCTTCTGAAAATTGGCCAAGTGCTTTTTTATTTTCCACAGACTAGACATTTTAGAAGAAGTTTGATAGAACTAATACGAAGAACTATAAAACCTGAGCAATCTGAAGTGAAGTTGTGGGGTAGGGGAGGTGGGAAGTAATGGTATCTGCAAAATTACAGCTGATAAAAAAGAGAGAAACATCTTTTTTTTTTTTTTTTAAGTGGCTTGTGCTAAGGAGATGCATAGAAATGTATCTTGGAGAGTTCACAGGATGTTTTTAAGAGTATAAAATAAATCCCATACCCAATTCTTCAATCTAAATATTCTTTCAGTGCTAAACAAGCCTTTGTGAGCTGTTTACTTTGTTGTTATTTGGTGTAGTAAGTTTGTGCCCGTTTGCTTTGAAGGTGGTTTAGCATACCCTGGCTCAGTGCTTATAATTTTTTTTATGACCATCCTGATCCATTTTGCTTCATTTTCAGCATTGGATATGTTCATTGATGTTAGAGGCATCAAACTTGCTTTCCAGGGCTGTGCAGAGCAATTGAAATGAGAGTTTTCAGGCCAATTATTTCTCTGCTCTACTGAGTAATAGGCTCAGATGATACCACTCAGTGGTGGCATTACCATAGCACACTGTATGTTCATTTTCACTTGGAGATAATTCTGAAATCTTGAAGTAATTTTCCAGATTGATTTCCAAACTGTTGTATGCACATGCTGAAAGAATGGTTGCTTTATTATTAAAATTATATATATATATATTAATTTTTTTTTGGTTACTAGATCCAAGTCTCTCTTCCAGGCTTTTAAAAATCGCTATTACTTTTGTTATTCTTGAAAATACAATGCTTTCCTCTTTTCCGTGAAAGAAATTGCTAAATGGGAACAATGACCATGTGAGCAATTTGCTGCCACTTAAAATTAATCTTGAGAGTGCATTTTGAGTCAGTTTAAAGAAATAATGCTGTTCACTGTGAGAGAGCAGGACCAGACCAGCAACGTTTTCATTTAATAGTGGAGTTTTAAAACTCAGATTCAGTTTTAAATGTGTTTAATCAAATGTTGACAGCCTTGCTAGTCACGAGATTTCTGTAGGGATTAGCTTCCTGCCATGTTTAATCATTTGGGAATCTGATTCTTGACCTATAAGAGAGTTTAAATCTGGTATTATCATCACTATTGAATTTTAGATATTACTTATTTAGTTCCGTCATCGTGACAAATAAAATTGGGTAATGGCTACTATCAAGTGCTAAGTTTTAATGTAAGATAATGTCTACCTTTATGTTTTCAGAGTTTTAAAGAAAGAATATAAATGTAGTGTGTCAGGATATGACACTTGTGACAATGTATTTTACCCAATTATGTGCTTAGCAACTCAGGAAATTGCTGGAGTATGGATAGATTACTGTGGTTTGGATTTAGAGATGTCCTTTGCAGGCAGCAGAGAAAGATATTGGGAAGGCAAAGGGACAAGACTGAGTATTTCTACTCTTAAATGATGTTCCTATTTGAAGCTTAAATAATTTCCTTTTATTCTAAGTCATTATAATAAGCATACATGGGCACATCTTGTATTTGTTTAATTTATAGCAATCAAGAGCCTTTATTTGTGTTCCCTTATATTCACAGAGGACATAAAAGCATAATTCCTTAGCTCTGAGTAGGTTTTTCTCAGAGTTCCCCAATGCTTGCTGGAGATGGCAAAACTCATTAGGCCACATCAGATTTCTCTTTTTTTACCAACCCAGAATCTTCAGCAAAGCTCTGGCTTCAGAAAACAGCTGTTGAGCAGAAGTTATCATTACTACTACTGTTTTGCTTTGAAGCAAAATTAGTTTTGCACTTATAGGAGAAAACATAATTTTAATGGATATTGGTAATTTACAGTCTGTTGTTTATGAGGGGTGGGTGGGGCCTTGGTTGGTTGTTGTTTTGGGGTGTGTTTTTTTCTGCCACCACCTTCCTTATATAGTGGATTGAAATTCTCTTGTAAAAAGGCGCAATCTCATTGATGCCAGTAGTACTTTAAGCATTTATACCTGAAGAGAACTTTACCCTCTGTGCTGTCAGTTCATAGCAATGTTCGGTGTGTCTGGCAATGGGGTTTTCTGAATGCAGACTGAGAATTATAATAGGAACTACATTAGAAAGCTAAATACTTTCTGGTTTGGAATGCCTAAATGCCTCATTCAGATTATCTTTTACTCTTCATCAAAAATTAACAAATTATAATATAAACTCTCTCGACCGTGAACTCTCTCTTTCCTTTGTTTGCACAGCAGCTAATGCAGGAAAGTCCTGGCTCATGGCTTTTTAAGCCATGGACTGTATATAAAAATAATATAATTAAATTCAACTTTAAAGCAAATAGATTATGTGGAGTCAGCATCCGTGACAAGGGGCTTTGCCTCTATTAACAGGCGTGTTAGGTGAAATGGTAGCTACTCTCATTTTAGTCAGAGCATTACATTTCTCCATCTTGAAATTTGCCTTCACACATTGCTTCCCATTCTGCTACTGCTGTTGAGGGAGTGGTAATGGAAAAGAACGAATGATAATACACAGTGGAGATCAACAGATACTTTAAATATTGGGCTTTGCCAAAATAAAAAGACCGACATATTATTGAAGTCTTAGTCCACTCTTTTGTTTTTCTGCCATTGCATTAGTACCCTAACTGTGATGGGTTGAAATCCCCCACCCTCCCACAATTAACTTTGCCAGACTAACTCAGGTGGAACTAAAAGCACCACACTAACACTTCAAAAAAAGGAGGCCCTGGTGCTGATTGAGTACATCAGTTTTGTTTAGTAATCATGGAATCAACAAGGTTGGAAAAGACCTCAGAGGTCATCAAATCCAACCTATTACCTTGTACCTAACACCAACTAAACCATGGCTTCAGGTGCAACATCCAATCCATTTTTGAACACCTCCAGGGATGGTGACTCCACCCCCTCCCTGGGCAGCCCATTCCAATGGCCAATTACTCTTTCTGTGAAGAACTTTCTCCTCATTTCAAGCCTGACTGGAAGCTGGCCAACGTGGTACCCATCCACAAGAAGGGCCGGTTGGATGAGCCAGGGAATTACAGGCCTGTCAGCCTGACCTCAGTACCAGGAAAGATTATGGAGCAGGTCATCCTGAGTGCAATCACGCAACACTTAGAGGATGGCCAAGGGATCAGGCCCAGCCAGCATGGGTTTAGGAAGGGCAGGTCCTGCCTGACCAACCTGATCTCCTTCTATGATCAGGTGACCCGCCTGGTGGATGTGGGGAGGCCTGTGGATGTAGTCTACCTGGACCTCAGCAAGGCCTTTGACACCGTTCCCCATAGCAAACTCCTGGCCAAGCTGTCAGCCCATGGCTTGGATGGGACCACACTGCGATGGGTTAGGAACTGGCTGGAGGGCCGAGCCCAGAGAGTGGTAGTGAATGGTGCCACATCCAGCTGGCAGCCAGTCACCAGTGGTGTGCCCCAGGGATCAGTGCTGGGCCCCATGCTCTTTAACATCTTTATTGATGATCTGGACGAGGGCATCGAGTCCATCATCAGTAAATTTGCTGACGACACCAAGCTGGGCGCAGGAGTTGATCTGCTGGAGGGTAGAGAGGCTCTGCAGAGGGACCTCGACAGGCTGGGCAGTTGGGCAGAGTCCAACGGCATGAGATTGAACACATCCAAGTGCCGGGTTCTGCACATTGGCCACAGCAACCCCATGCAGAGCTACAGGCTGGGGTCAGAGTGGCTGGAGAGCAGTCAGGCTGAGAGGGACCTGGGGGTGCTGGTCGACGGTAGACTGAACATGAGCCTGCAGTGTGCCCAGGCAGCTAAGAGGGCCAATGGCATCCTGGCCTGCATCAGGAACAGTGTGGCCAGCAGGAGCAGGGAGGTCATTCTGCCCCTGTACACTGCACTGGTTAGGCCGCACCTCGAGTACTGTGTCCAGTTCTGGGCCCCTCAGTTTAGGAAGGATGTTGACTTGCTGGAACGAGTCCAGAGAAGAGCAACAAATTTGGTGAGGGGTTTGGAACATAAGCCCTACGAGGAGAGGCTGAGGGAGCTGGGGTTGCTTAGCCTGGAGAAGAGGAGACTCAGGGGTGACCTTATTACTCTCTACAACTACCTGAAGGGAGGTTGTAGACAGACAGATGTTGGTCTCTTCTCCCAGGCAAGCAGTACCAGAACAAGAGGACACAGTCTCAGGCTGCGCCAGGGGAGGTTCAGGCTGGATGTTAGAAAAAAGTTCTATACAGAAAGAGTGATTGCACATTGGAATGGGCTGCCTGGGGAGGTGGTGGAGTCGCCATCACTGGAGGTTTTTAGGAGAAGACTTGACAGGGTGCTTGGTGCTGTGGGTTAGTTGCTTGGGCGGTGTTGGATTGGTGATGGGTTGGACGCGATGATCTTGAAGGTCTCTTCCAACCTGGTTTATTCTATGTATTCTATGTAAACTTCCTCCTGCACAGCTTGAGACTGTCCTCTTGTTCTGGTGCTGGTTGCCTGGGAGAAAAGACTGACCCCCCCACCTGTCTACAACCTCCTTTCAGGTAGTTGTAGAGAGCAGTAATGTTTCCCCTGAGCCTCCTCTTCTCCAGGCTAAACAACCCAAACTTCCTCAGCCTCTAATGATAGGGTTCCATGCAACACAGTCCTTCAGTAAATCCATATGCACTGTGCTTAATTCTGTGGCTAAAAGCACTAATAGAAATCAGAAGATTCTTATTTGTTGCTCGCATATAAAAGCAAAGTAATTTTTGCATTGCTGCAAGCAGTGCATGCTGACCTAAGCCTGCATTTGTTGTGTTACTGTAGCAGCCTTGGTTTTGCTAAAAGCATGTAAGATGCTTTAGAAGGTGTGGGATCATCCAGTGAGACGTATCTCCTTTAAGGAATTTGTTGATGGTAAGACACAGGATAGAAAAAAAATACACCCTAAGATTCTGAGCCACTGGCTCAGAGATAATCAGCAGGCAGATCAAAAACTTGAAGAATAAATTGGAGAACAGCAGCAGTATGCTCAACTGTTATCAAAAGCCACAGACCCTGAATAAATGTTTCACAGGATAATGTCAGAGGCAAGTATTGTGTCACGTTTTTGAACATGTCCCAGCTGGTTTCTCTGTACTAGATTTTAAATGCTTGTAGGGTTGTGGGTTTTTTAAGCATTACAGTGTAAAAGTCAGTGAGTAGATTTTTACTCATCCCATGATATTATGTTTGCCTTTTATTGAACATGTCCAGGGAAAACAGGAACTAGCTTGTCTTGCCTATTTGCATAGGAAATGTTCTGTGCTTGTGCTAGTTGTAAGCTCATTTCTGTGGCGGTAAATTAATACCTGAAATCTTTGTTCTTCAGCTAAATTGCCTTTTCAGCCCCCCTTTTATTTTTTTGGCTTCTCACTTTATGTGTTACTTTTAATAGGACACATCTACCTGTACATTTATTTACTGCAGTCTTAATCTATCTCAGCATTCTATTAAAACCCTCATAATTTTTGCCCCACAGCTACGAAGAAACCAGATAAATACTCTTTTCCTTGGTGAGAGTGTGTGTCTGTATGCATTGAGCAGTATTTCCTGCTGTGGTGTGGCTTGTGTATGAGTCCTGGGGAAAGCTTGTCATTCCACAAATCATCTCTATACTTGCAGCGCATTTTTTCCCCTATTTGAGCATTATCCATGAGCAGGAAATATTATTATGATTTTCTTCTTTTTTGTACTACTTTATTTTTTTCTCACAATAGTTGCAGGAGAGGAATGATAAATTTTAGCTCTTCTCTTTTGGCTAGTCCAGCCATTGTTATGTTGGTAACTAAATCTACTTTTGTTGATTTTTGTTGTTGTTGTTTCTTTGGGGTTTTTTGTTTGTTTATTCTAAGTACACTACTAGCACATTACAACAGGTATCTCCCAAGTGTGGTCAAACACAAGGATGTTCTTCTTGTTGTCTCTGTTCCTAATTGAGGGAATAGTGTGTTCACCAACTCAGTGCCCCAGTCCTTGTACCACTGTTGACTCTTCATCGTGGCTGTGGGAGGCCGTCTGGGAGGAGGAGGCATGAAGGAGTGAAGAAAGAGGTGTTCCTCACATTCATCCTTAGCTGTCAAAAAACCTCAAAACCTCTGGTCTCCAAGGAAGCAGGGAAAAAGCCTGCCCTGGGCAGGTTCTGCTATTGCTGAAGAGAAAAGCAAACCCATCCCAAATCTGCCTTATCTCAGGGAGAAGAGAAAAGGTAGGGGCATTATGGCAGAAAAGTGAGCTACTCTGTTATCTGTAAAAAGGTAGGACAGGAGGAACAAGACAGATTCCAGAGGAGGGTTGGTTCCTGCACCCCCTGAGCTGTCTATAGTCAAGGGTTGCAAAGCTGGGACCTTGCTCAGTGGCAGGAGACTGCTCTCTCCTCAGATCTGTAAGGGTGATTAGCCGAGAGCTGCATTGCTCCTCATGAATTCTGTTAAGTACAATATGAAATATGTTTTTACAGTGTTAAAGATGTTTTAAAGCAGCTGCAAGAGAGCTGGGCAGCTGGGAATGAGTATTTGAAGCATTTCCCATTTCTTTTTATTTGTTACAGCTTTTGTTGAGAACAAACATTCTTGTGTTTATAATTTCTTTGTTGGTAGCATTCCCCAATACCTTATTCATAGTAGTGTATTATAATGAGAAAATGAATAGTCTTGCACAGGTCAGTATGTGCCAGTTTTGCTGACAACAATGAATTAATCATTCTTTTAGTTCCCTGGCTGCCTAGATTTTAAGTTGTTGGGTTTTTTTACTGTTTTAAGTATATGGACAATTCTTTTGGATAGATTGTGATGATGATGATGATTTTTAAACTATGGCATGAAGACTTCCAGAACAGACATTACAGACATTTGCTAGTTCAATATGACAATAGAAATAATAATAAGCCACACAGAACTATACAGCAGAATTGAGTTAATTCCCCCAAAGTCAGCATGATCAGAAAGAAGGGTGAGATGTTAGACCTGGAGTAACCTACTTCATTATGCCTCATTTTCACAGTGCTCACACAACAGTGGATGATCTTAAACATCATAATTGAATAATTGTGACTCGGGATGTTTTGCCTTAGGGCATAGTTTCAGCTTTTCCTGATGTGGCAAATAATGTTCCATGTCATTCTGCATTAAGAAACGCAGTAGCCAAGCTCCTTATTACGCACTAGTAGTTTTAGACTAACAGCACACAACTGTCTGCGGCATCAAATTAAAGCACAGCCCTCCGAAAACACCTCAGTGGAAAGCAGGCAGATAGTTAAGAAGACTTTCACATACTCTGGTTGATGTCTGCAAGCTTTTGCCTCAAAGCCCTGTATGTTTTTAGAAGAAACAACAATATGCCCAAAATTATGCCCAGTTGTTTGAGGCATTTGTGTCAACTTGGTAGCAGGTTGGTTTGTTAATACAACAAAGGATTGGACCTTTCATTAGAAATTGTATGAAAGTGTTAAAAAGATATTCTGTATTGAGCCATATATTGAGAGGGAACCGCTGCTGATGGCATTTCTTTTAAGGAAGTAAATTTACTTTGGGAAATGCAGCTGATACCACAGAAAGCATGCACAAAGTAAGATTTCTTGCATAGAGCTTTATTCTTTGAAAAGTGAGTGGAATTTCTGTCTGGGTGAAGGGGTGTTAGATGTCCTTTTCACATATAGTTAACTATAGGTCCAGCCTCTATTTTTGTTTCATCACAACACTAAATGACGTGCTGAGGGAGTGCTAGATCTCATCACATCACAGCTTGATTCTTCTGCACTGCTGGTGAGTTTGCCAGTGGCAGCTGAGGTGACATTAAATCAGTTTGCTTGTGGAGAAGAAGTGCCCCAGGAGAGGAAAACATAAGAGTTGTTTTGTACAGCTGATTCACAGCTGTCAATCTGCAGCTTAGATGGGGAAAAAAAAAGGGCCACAATTTTTTTTTCTGGAAATAGAAGATTAGCAAAAAATTCCTAGAGTAAATAAATTCAGTAGATGGGGTGTCACCACTCATCCTAACTAGATCTTACCCCATACAGCTCAGTTTTGTTTATTTTGTGCATAAGGGTTTGTGTTGTGCTGTGCATTAGGATCAGAAACGTTTCAGAGTTACTCCAACATATGTACAGAATGAGTGAAATCCTGGAAATGATGGCAGTGCTCCCTGTCCTAAATATTTTTCATTATCCTATTCTATGAGTAAATAGAACACTTTCTCTTTTCAAAAGTATTACTGTCAGCTTTGTGTGAGAAGAGAGAAATTCCAGGGAAAATGTCTAATGAGTGGAGGAAAAATGGAATGATTTTGTTTTGGGTCAGATGAACATTGATCTCTGAAATGTTCAGAAGGCTGCTATACCTTCTGAAAACTGTAATTCCAGGTAGCAAAAAGTGCGTTCCTCCATCATCTGTGTCCAGCTGCAAACCTGGGTTACATCTAGGTACAGTCTCTTCCCATGGCTCAGATGCCTGAGCTCTGTACTGTGTAGAAGAAATGTGATCAATTCCCCTTATCCAAAGGAGTGCAGTTCTATCTATCACACCACTAGCTGGCTGCAGAGCTTGACTTCACTGCCCACTGCCGTGCACCGTGTGAGAATGTTGTGTGATTTAGCTCTAGCTTTCTCCCATCTTTGCTCTCTGTTACATAGTGCTGAGTGACTTGACACTTCTTTTTGCAGAAGAGGTAACTAGCTTACAGCTATCTTGGCTTGCCTAGCAGACTGAAGCCAGCATGATTCTTTAGCTGACTTTCCAAGCATATTACAAAGTACTGTTCACTCAGCAGTGAAAGCTGAATATGCATTGGAATTAAATAGAATACATGAAATAGGGAACATCTATCTGTATGTAAATTGTTTGCATTCATTCTGTTTAAGCCTTACTTGACTTACTCCAAAAAAAAAAAAAAAAAAAGTAAGTTATTTTAAATATGTTAGACCTGACTCAATGTCTGAAATAACTCATTTTGTACTATGGGAAATATTAAGGCCAATATTCTGCCATCCTTTCCTACTTGTAGCTTCAGTAAATGCTGGGATAATTACTACATGTGCTGGTGTGGCCACTTAAGTGACTGGATATAGTCATAAGTTCCTACATATTGCAAATGTTCAATGTGCTTTTTGCATCAAGAGGAATATGAATAATGTTTTAATTTTCTGGTTTTACAAATAAAAAAATGTTTAGATGTTGTCCTGTTGTCCAGTTCTGGGCCCCTCAGTTTAGGAAAGATGTTGAGATGCTGGAACAGGTCCGGAGAAGAGCAACAAAGCTGGGGAGGGGTTTGGAGCACAGCCCTGTGAGGAGCAGCTGAGTGGAGTCACCATCATTGGAGGTGTTCAGGAGGAGACTTGATAAGTTGCTTGGTGCCATGGTTTAGTTGATTAGGTGGTGTTGGATGATAGGTTGGACACGACGATCTTGACAGTCTCTTCCAACCCGGTCTGGTCTGGTCTATCCTATTCTACATGTGAAAAAAAGAGAAATGTGACATTTTTGCAGCTTGTGCTGAGCATTTTTCTTGATTCTGTTTCTCGTCTTTATTTCTGGTCTACATGATTCTGGTTGAGCATATCATGGACCTTAGCAGTTTGAATGACACCAACTCTTACTATCAGTGTAGTGCACCCTGTATGTTTCACTTTTCACTTTCTGAAAGTTGGGCAGGATGTGATTAAGGAAGGCCCTGACCTCTGCTGTGCACATAACATGATTAGAATGCGGGGACTTAAAAATAATAATTGAGATACTCAGCTGCAGTCAGCCTCGACTCATTGAATATAAATGAAGAAAAGAGGACAAAGTAGGTGAAGTGTTTAGTGTACATGACTTTGTGCTCCTGCATCTGTGAATTCCAATAATTATATTTTTTATTTTACTTTTCTTTTTCCAGTTTTCTGGACTAATTCAGGCACAAACACCATTCATTTCTGTGCTGAACACGAAATCATACAACCTGTACCTTTGCAAGAAAACATTACAGAGTGTTTTTTTGAACTATATTTTTAAATATATGCCAGAGCATACACAAACTAATTGTCAGAAATATTGGGTGCTGAACAAGTGAGGGGGACCTATTTATTTTGGGCATAGCAAGAGAGACTACATGTTGCAGTTTGGGCTGGGTGCCCTCTGCTACGTGAGGTGCTTCCTGTGTCCAGAGGTCCAGCCCAGTGGGCAGACACAGGAAACTAGGTACCATAATTCTCTGCACCACTCTAAAATCCAGTGCAGAGTCTGGCACTTCCTCTTTCTTCCTCACCGTCACCCGGTAACTGGGGGAGATGTCTCCCAGCCATGGGCCTGGCTAGGCCCAAGGCCACAGGGGGATGGGCAGTCTCAGATCTGGCCAGCTAAGACTAGCCTAGCAGGGGAAGGGGAGGGGGAAGAAGGAGCCCTGGGGGTCTTGGATGTACCCTCAGGTGGGGATGGGATGTTCCTTTCTCACTGCGCTTCGGGTTGTCTGTAAACATTCACTGCTTTGCGTTTAAACTTTCCATCACTTGTCTGAGTTGGTTTTTTTTTGCCCGTGGTGGGGAGGGGGTCTGCCTCAACCCATCACATTCTTGGTAGCAGAGGATGGTTTCAGTGGGGAGGGGGGTCTGCCTCAAACCCATTACACTACAATAGAGAATTCATTTGAAGTTATATAATTTTAGACATTTTTGGACTTCTCAGTGGGGGGAAAAAAAAGGCAAAACCAACATGAGGGCTCTGATACCAGAAAACCAGATATGTTCTCAAATTGTTTTAATTTAAGTCACTGTGAGCCTAAAATGTTAGGTACCATCCAATGGAAGATTGCATTTGTGGGATGTGACTGGTTGCACTTCCAAAGAAAATACTTTAATCGACCGCAAATTGCATTTATTCATTTTTGTTGGAGCACCTTTTTATTGGACTTGCCTTTGAAAAACCATGGTTAAAAATTGTTGACATCTTTTGCCTTTAAAGTTGCAGAGAATTAGGTCAACATTTCCCTCCATCAAAGACTGAGAAACTCAGAAATGACTTTTGCCTGTAGGACAGGAATGAATGCACGTTAGTTTAAAGGCCAGTGAAATATAACTCCAAGCAAATCTTTACTGCTGAAAGATTCATTCATCAGAATTGAAATGGAAGAGAATCAAAATGCTAAATTATAAAGGGGGGTGAATATTCAAGTCCCTTTTTTTCCAAATTATTTGTTGTTCTTTTATAGTAAGACTGTAATCTTACAGTCAATGGTTTGCAGGTGCAGAGGTATCCCTGCATTAAGGTAATTTTTCTAGTGTTATGTTTTCACACCTTTTGTGTTGGAGTGTGAACCAAGCAGTAAATGTTAAACAGCCATTTGGGAGTGTTTATGTTGGGTAGGTTTTTTGCATTTGAATTATGGATATTTGCAATTGTAGCTTCATGCTAAATATATTTCATGTCAGAAACCCAAAATATTAAAGCTTTTCCTTCTTCATCTGAGTGTTCCTTACATGTTGGAGAAATAACCTATGGGGACAACATAATTCTTTGCATTTTGAACCATATAAAACATTGCTAAATATAACCAAATTATTGTGAGAGGGCAAGGGGTAATGGTTTTAAACTAAACCAGGGTGGATTTAGACTAGTTGCAAGGAAGAATGTTTGTTTTTTATTTACAATGAGGGAAAGATCTCCCAGAGACATGATAGGAACCCCTTCCCTGGAAATATCCAGGGTCAGATTGGACAGGGCTCTGAGCGACTTGATCTACTTACTGCAGGGGGAGGTGGACTAGCTGATCTTTAAAGATTCCTTCCAACCTAAACCATTCTGTGATAATGCAGGAAAGCTGCAATGAAGGCATTATCCTGAGGTTTTACCTGTAGTACCTTTAATGGTTTCTGTACTCCATCTCTATTCATGTGTGGCAGGGAAGCATCAGAGAATCTTTTGAATAGAATAGAATAAAATTAACCAGGTTGGAAAAGACCTTTGAGATCATCAAGTCCAACCTATCAACCAACACCATCTAATCAATTAAACCATGGCACCAAGTGCCTCATCCAGCCTCTTTTTAAACACTTCCAGGGATGGTGACTCCACCACCTCCCTGGGCAGCACATTCCAATGGCCAATCTCTCTTTCTGTGAAGATTTTCTTCCTAACATCCAGCCTAAACCTCCCCTGGCACAGCTTGAGACTGTGTCCTCTTGTTCTGATGGTGGTTGCCTGGGAGAAGAGACCAACCCCCACTTGGCTACAACCTCCCTTCAGGTAGCTGTAGACAACAATAAGGTCTCTCCTGAGCTTCCTCACTCCCTACCACTGCTCTTGCATTTCACAGACTTGTGGTCATCCAGTTTGTCTTTTGCTGACAGGAGTCTGACCTTTGTTTCACTGAGAGGAACTGCCTCCTACACACTGCCCTCGCACTTATCTGCTGTCATTTGACACACTGAAACTGTGCTAGATCTATACTGAATGTTTCTTACTGAGATACAAAGATTTGTTGATCCCCCCCTCCCTTAGACAGGAGAGAAAATGTAAGTGTATCTCTGTGCAGGTGAATATTATCACAGAATTGTCAGGGATGGAAGAGACCACACGGATCATCTAGTTCCAGGCACCCTGCTGTGGGCAGGGATACTTTCCACTAGCTTGCCCAGAGCCATATCCAGCCTGGCCTTAAAAACATTGAGGGATGGGGCTTCCACCACCTCCCTGGGCCTAAATTCATGTGTATTTTTAAACCACATCTATTTAAATAACAATAGTTCAAGTAATCACATAGTTTTTCCATGTTAATAATCAAGCAACTGCCACATCCCCAAATTCAGAAAAGTAGCCCTTATGTTGAAAGGTTTGAGGATTGCATACTAGTACACTTCCCACAGCTCCAAATAAGTGTGGAAAAGTAATTAGCCACATCATAGTTGTCATGCACTTTTTAAGAAGCCCCTGAGAGCAGATCCTTTGCATACGCTGTGATAAATATAGGTCTGTTGAGGAAAATCATTGAGATCAGTGGAACCTTTGACTCATAGATCATATATTTGTTTTCTTTTGTCTCCTAATTAAGTATGTTGTTGTGTGTTTTTTCTTGGTAAATAAATTTCAATTAGTGAAATTCCAGCTGTCTCATACATTATGGTGGTGTAAATTTAAAAGCATTTAGCAGATGCCCATATAAAAATCCATTAACACATAGCAGGTTCCCTGACATTTTAAACCAATATATTTCCAGCTGCAACAAATAACAGAAAACAAGTCCACATTCTTGAAAAATTTATGGCTTCTCTAATGCAGGTAAAGGATTCCAATGCAGAAAGAGGAAGGGTATAAAAACGTCTTATGTTTTCAGTTTTGTAAGAGGCAAGTCACGAATACATTTTGTTGTATTCATTTACTCTTTATACAGGCTGTATAAGAGTGCATATAAAAAAAAGGAGCCAATTAAAATTCCAGGAAAAAAGAGAATTCTGTCTCTAGGAGTGATAAATACTGAGTAAAAACTTAATGTCATGTGAAGGTCTCTAAAAATTAGCAGTCAGAAATTCTGATAATTTACTTGTCTCTAAGCATTTTAATCTGATACAATTATTAGCACAACTTTAAGACTGCCATAAAAAGGTTATTAGTAGTTCAGTACTTGAAATCCTACCAGCAAAGTCAATCTTGGGGAGGAAGTGAAGGAATGGGAAAGATGACCTTGTCTTGCCTGAAGCTTGCAATATTCAGTTTGGAAATGGGCCATATTAGACAGAAGCAGGTAAAAGAGCTATGCACATAATACCAATATGTACAGAATACTGATATGTACAGGAACTATGATGGAAGAGTATTGAAATATTCTTTTGGAACCCTGTTCATCCTGGTGAAGTAATCATTGCAGTATGGACCTTTTAAAATGCCTATTTTAACTTCCCTGTGTTTAAAAAAAAAAAACACATGTTTTCTTTAGGAGAAGAAAGAAACTGATTGCTATATAGAAAATAATCTTTTTGTCCTTTTGGGTTCTTTCTTAGTATTTATTGACATAGTAGAGCTGGCTTTTCATCTCTGTTGTGGAAATTCGCCATTATGCAGAGGGCTAACCCAAGGCCTGTGTTCCATTTGAATCTATCTAAGCCTCTAAAGTGCAATTTAAATGATGCATAGCACATCCATAGGAAAGGGATGAATTCATCATATAAAATATTTTGTAAAGTGGCATCTGTGTAAGGTTCTTGAATGTTTCTCCCTGTTTCACTGTGTTTAAGTTATAGCACTGTCAGTGTCTTCAAATAACCATGGCAAATTCAAAGACTGTTGGTTTGAAGGCAAATTCTAACAATTTACTGACAGTGATTTTTCCTTTGAAGGATGTCTAACCATGTGCAGTTACAATAGCATTCAAGTAGTGTACTCATCTATTTTAAGGATTTCACTGCAAAAGTAAATCGTGCTGTAAGGTAGATACATACAGAGCTGTGTCTGCAGAGTCAGTGACTGCAGGACTGCTAAAAAGATGTTTAGCACATTGCTTCCTTAAATGAGGGTGAGGGTTGACAGATCAAAGCAAATGAAAGAAACTAAATGTGGCTGGAAATTTTGACCCAGTTGAAGTGGCTGCCCAGAAGACCCTACCATTCTTGTGATGCTCAAGTGCTGTGCTTCCCTTTGACTGTGTCATTGTCACAATCCTGTACTTGGCTGTCCTCTCTGTTGTAAATTAGAATAGATGAAAGCTGTCAAGCCAAACCAGTGATGGAAGCTAATTTGATGTGATATAATTGATGAACTCTAAATCGTCCCACTTCTCTCTCTTGAAACAGTCTGACTGGAGCTCCAAATGCCAGAGTACTTTGATTTACACACTCTGTCACCTTTATATTGAAAGTCTCACTGAGGGATTAACTTCTTCACAGTGATTTTTTTCTAATCTGTAGAGTATGTACACACACAGACTTGTGCAATCCCTTGTAGGAGTACTACTGGGAAAATCAAATTTCTTTCTTTGCAGCTGGATTGTGCACAAAGTGATTATCAGGATAAAGAGAGCAGCAGCTTGACTTCTGTTGCTGCAGATATCGACCAAGACGGTCTTGTGGAATTAGTGTGGTACTTCTTGTACCAGAACTGAATTTTAGACTGTATGATTAGGACATTTAATGCTTAGAAGCCCTCTATTGCTGAAATTCTGAGGTATCTTAAGTATGTTTGGAGTTACCCAGCTTCTAGTCCTTTCAGTAGATGTACCTTACTAGGTAGCTGTTCAAATCTTACAATAGTTCTCCATTAAAATATTGTGAACACCAGACTTCATTATCTCAGAATTTTCTTACTATTCATGCTTTCCTGTTTAAGATACCTGAGCTAAGAGAAAGCAACTGCCTCAGTATCTTGGTTTCTTTCAAAGGCAAGGGATAGTCAGTGGTCTTGCTTTATAGGTATATAGCAGGAGTGGTAAGCTTTGAGATCAACATACTACTTGAGTATTAATGAGCATCCACCATGAAAAGGTTTAACATCTCATATCTCCTAAATCAAACTTAGAAACAACATGACTAAAGTACTGCTGATTTAATTCACATCATTACTGTGATCAGATAGCAGAGCTGCATCTGTTTCAAAGCCTGCACAAAATCATTTGGCTGTGACCACATGCCATTCCTGCTTGCAGTGCCAATTCTTGCTGACCTGAGTGTAGCCCAGTACGGTGACCAAATCTGTGAAGTTTGGAATATTTATTTCAGCAAGCACTTAGATTTCAGATCAGTGTTCTAGTTTCCTGACATGTGTGCACAGGATTAGTTATAAGGATATGCCTATAACATACCTGAGGGATGGAATGACATCCAGAGGGACCTGGACAAGGTTGGGAACATCATTAGGTTCAATAAGGCCAAGTGGCCTTGGGTCTGGGCAATCCTTGATATCAATACAGTGTGTGAGATGATGCAATTGAGCACAGCCCTGCCAAGAAGGACTTGGGCTGGACTTGAGCCAGCAGCATGCACTTGCAGCCCTGCAGGCTGCATCAGTAGAAACATGACCGGCAGGTAGAGAGGTGATTCTCTGCTCTGTTCGATAAGGGACATGAAACTGTTGGGGCAGGGCCAGAGGAGGGCAAAAAAGTGATCTGAGGGCTGGAACACTTCTACTGTGAAGGAAGTTGGAGTTGTTCCAGCCTGGAGAAGAATCCAGGGAGGCCACTTGCTGTGGCCTTTCAGTACAGATAGGGTGACTATAAGAAAGTTGGAGACAATGTTTTTTGCTGGGCCTCTGTGACTGGACCAGGGGTATTGGTTTGGAAGTAAAGGAAGGTGGATTTAGACTATGGATAAGGAATAAATGTTTTACAGTGAGAGTGATGACACATTGGAACCAGTTTCCCACAAAAGTGGAAACATTCATAGTCAGACTGAGCAGGGCTCTGATCGCTGCAGGGGACTTGGACTAGACAACCTTTAAAGGCTCCTTCCAACCCAAACCATTTTATGTTTCTATGGGGGTTTTTGTACATTCTGAGTGACTTTTTTTCCCCCCACTCTTCCTGAATCTGGATATATTTTAAAACTATGGTTTTACTAATGAGTCATAGTTGTGTTGTTGATGTGAAAACTACTGGAGTTTAGGGCTTCACCTGGATGGAACAATTTAAAAAGCTATCAGTGCCAGGATGAGCCTCTTATTAAAAATAAAAGTAAGCCAAGTAACCAAGCAACACATGCTCATCTTCTGTGAGGACTGGAGGGGGTTGGAGCCCCTCTGCTATGAGAACAGGCTGAGGGAGCTGGGGTGGTTCATCCTGGAGAAGAGGAGGCTCTGGGGAGACTTAATAGCAGCCTTCCAGTACCTGAAGGGAGCCTACAGGCAGGATGGAGAGAGACTGTTTACAAAGGTCTGCAGTGACAGCACAAGGGGCAGTGGCCTGAAACTAGAGAAGGGCAAATTTAGATTGGATGTCAGGAACAAGTTCTTTACTATGAGAGTGGCAGAACACTGGAACAGGTTGCCCAGGGAGGTGGTTGAGGCTCCTTCCCCGGAGATATTCAAGGGAAGGCTTGATGAGGCTCTGGGCAACCTGATCTAGCTGGGGATGTCCCTGCTGATTGTGGAGAGGTCAGACTGGATGACCTTTGGAGGTCCCTTCTGGACCATTCTATGATTGTCTAGGAGAGCTCACCCGAGACAGCAGCAGAAGGTAGTGTGGTGTGCCCATCCAGCAAGGTTATTCATCTCCTTATAGTAAGGATCAGGGCATTTCAATCCTGAGACAGGCAGGACTACTGGGAAGTGTACCTCTTTTTGATCCCCTTTGCAAGGCAGTAAAAATGATGGCTATTTTGCTTAATGCATTAAGAATTAAAGCTTAAAAGTATTTAAAAGTCATCAGTCATTGTGTATCATCAGTTTACCTTCCTAATGGTAATGTAATCTGTGCTTAAAGTAGCTTCTAATGTACCACTTTAGAATACTTGTGTAATTGGAAATGATGCTGCACTTAAAATGTTTCATTTACATTGTCACTTTATCAGTGTGCGAGTAATATCAAATAAGAGATGGCTTGAAAGAATTAGAGGGTAGTAAGGAAGGCAAACTTCACCTTTGTTGCAGTACAGCTCAGTTTTCCTCCTCACTATTTTTTTAAGCAGAAAAAAAACAGAAACTGGGATTCAATACAGTGTGGAAAAAAAATTCCTAAGATTTTGAGTATCTGAAGTCACTGTGTGGTCTAGGGTCCAGAAACTTCAGGTTTTTCTAAATTGGTGCAGTTTCACTTCAGTCATGATTTGGACTGTGAGGTTTTTATATCAGTTCACACAGAAAACAAATCCAGTGCCTACCCTTTTTGTTCTCTTACAAGTTGAAAAATGCATTGATGTATTTAAATTATCAGTGCATAAATAATACTTGTCCTGCACTTGAGCTTGTCTCTCTAGAAAAGAAACATCATCTACCCCCATCTTTCTGACTTCACCTGTGCTAGGAAAAGAGTCTGTTTTAAAAAGTGCTTTTTAAGGTCTCTTCGTTTCACTCTTCACCTACAGCGAACAGAGGTAAAACATCCAACAGAAATGTCGAAAAATGGGTTGGAGTATGCTTGCTAAATATCACATCATGTCAAGCCAAGCTAATTTATTGATACACAAGACTAGCAGATCTTTTAGATAAAAAGGAAGTGAATCTAAAACTCTATTCTTGGAATAATTATAAAGTGTTCATTATGCACTGGGAAAGGTACATCAGTTGGGATTCCACGGGGATCTAGTTCTGGTGGGGTTTTTGTTTGGTTGCTGGTGTTGGTTTCCACCCCCCACCCCCCTTGGAGACAGGACAAGAAGCAATTTGCTTAAATGTCATCATGGAGATTTAATTTAGATTTTCAGAAAAGACCTTTCCAGCATGGAGATCATCAGGTACTCTGGACTTGTGGAGTGACTGTAGAACTTCCATCACTGGAGCCTTTCTAAGAAACTTATACATCTGGCAGAAGGATGATAATCACACTGCAACCTGCCTTTATGTAGGACATAAAGACATTTATGTAGGCACAGAGGTGGACAAAGTGACCTCACAAAATTCCACCTATGCTCAGTTTCTTTTATTAGTCCAAATTTACTGTCATTAAAACAATCTGAATAGCTGTAGGAACATTTCAGAACTGGGAATTATCAGTTTGACATCTGTTGTTTGAGGTAAGTAACAAAAGCAGGTTTAAACAGTTGTGATAATAATGGATGATATTCTTGATGCCTTATTTCAAAAGCAGTAGCTTAATAATGTCAATAGGATGCACTGAGATTTTAATGTAAGTAGTTTCATACTGTGTCTATTGCACTTACAAAGATGGCACTTATGTTTAAAGTACTATACTATCAGTGCTAGTAATTCTGTAGAAGACATTTTGAAAAGCATTATTTATATTGAGGCTATTGTCAAAGGAAGAGTTCCAAGGAGTAGTTAGCATAAAATGATACTTGAATCTCACCTTCATAGTCTGAAATAATTAATTTTAACACATTTTAGTATATTGATTTATAAATAACTCTCCTTGGGCAAATAGAGAAGAATGTCTTATGTGGAAACATTTTAACAAATAATTAGTAGATCTGGCTCTTCTTTTTTTCTTCTGTACATAAAGTTAGAGTATTTTTAGAAATTTTCTGTGAATTTCTGTCAACTTGGCTCACTACCAGCAAATAATCAACAGTTTGGTGAAAGGATTTTTTTTTAACCCACTGATGTCATTTACCTGGACCTGAGCAAAGCCCTCGATGCTGTCCCGTACCACATCCTGGTCCCCAAACTGGTGACACATGGGTTTGATGGGTGGACCACTAGATGGCTTGATGGCCACACCCAAAGAGTGGCTGCCCATGGGTCCATGTCCCAGTGGAGGCCAGTGACAAGCGGAGTCCCTCAGGGATCAGTCCTGGGACCAGGCTTGGTCAACATCTTTGTCGGTGCCATGGACAGCAGCATTGAGTGCACCCTCAGCAAGTTTGCTACGACACCAAGCTGTGTGGTGCAGCAGACATGCTGCAGGGAAGGGATGCCATCCAGAGGGACCTTGACAGGCTGGAGAGGTGGGCACAAGCCAACCTCATGAGGTTCAACAAGATCAAGTGCAGGGTCCTGCATCTGGGTCAAGGCAATCCCAGGCACAAATCCAGGCTGGGCAGTGACTGGCTGGAAAGCAGCCCTGAGGAGAGAGACTTGGGGGTGCTGGGGGAGGAGAAGCTCAACAGGAGCTCTCAGTGTGCACTTGCAGCCCGGAAAGCCAATCAGATCCTGGGCTGCATCAAAAGAAGTGTGGCCAGCAGGTCAAGGGAGGTGATTCTCCCCCTCTACTCATCTCTGGTGACACCCCACCTGGAGTACTGCATCCAGGTCTGGAGCCCCTATCACAAGAGGGATATTGAGGTGCTGGAAGGTGTCCAGAGAAGGGCCACGAGGATGATCAGAGGGCTGGAGCTCCTCTCCTATGAGGACAGACTGAAGGAGTTGGGGCTGTTCAGTCTGGAGAAGAGAAGGCTCCGAGGTGACCTAATTGTGGCCTTCCAGTATCTGAAGGGGTCTACAAGAAAGCTGGGGAGGGACATCTCAGGTGGTGATAGGACTAGGGGGAATGCAATGAATCTGGAGGTGGGGAGATTCAGGCTGGACATGAGGAAGAAGTTCTTCACCGTGAGAATAGTGAAGCCCTGGAATGGGTTGTCCAGGGAGGTGGTTGGGGCCCCATCCCTGGAGGTGTTTAAGCCCAGGCTGGATGAGGCTCTGGCCAGCCTGATCTAGTGTGGGGTGTCCCTGCCCGTGGCAGGGGGGTTGGAACTACCTGATCCTTGTGGTCCCTTCCAACCCTGACTGATTCTATGATTAGGAAGAAGAAGGCAATTCTGGAGTTTGCAAAGCCTGCTGAAAAGCTTAAGTATCTCTAGGGGAACCTTCAAAATGTTTATGGTCACAGAACTGTGTAAATAGGCCACATGGATTCATAGTGATCTAAGTGTAAGACATAATAGGATTAGATTTTGTTTAGCACTTCTTATATATATTTTTTTTTAAAGCAGTGAAATTAATTTTGAGCTTATTATTGACTCTTAGCACCAAAAAAAGTAATTTAAAAAAATCTTCCTATCTAAATTTCTGGGGAAAATTCTGAAGGATTGATCACAACTTTATTGTAGCATGAGGCTATGTAAATTACTGGCTAATAAGCATAAACCAGGGTGATGTTTCCATTACAGTAAGAAGCTTTTCATACTCTGAGTGGTTTAGATATGGGGATTCTCTTCCAGAATCAAAAAGGTCCAAAATCTGAAGTCACAGTAGATTCACATTTTGCTCTTTGCTTGCTAATGTGCAATACATTAAATGTCTGTTCCTTGGATCTAGCAGCAAAATGACCTTTTCAGGGCTCATCTTTTTTTCTCATTTTTGATTTGTTCAAGGGAAATTACAGACGACTGGTATTTGGTTTCCAAAAGGGATACATAAAAACTTGACCTTTTGGAACTGTTATTTTTTGGGATGTGTACACTGTATTTTAAGTATGTCTTAGCTGTTGTTTGCTGGCCTATGTCTAGTTTAAATAACCCTTCATTTTATTCAGTATTAAGCTGGGACAAGAAGTATAACTCCTCTCATTTTTTCCCATGACAGACCTTTGCACACACCTGAGAGCACTTTTTCTTCTGGCAATTTTAAAAGAAAGTGGCATGGAGTAGGCCCTGATATCTTAGGAAGTTTCAGCAGAGTCTGCTTTGCAGTGAAAATAGCATGTTATACTATGTCCCTCGTTGTAATGTCTCATTGCCTACCTGAAGGCACTCTTGCGTCAGGGCACTTTCCACTTAAAGTGGGAAATGAGGCAGAGGGAAATCAAGCAACCAGGATTATTTAGGAAGTTCATAAAGGAGAGAATAAATGAATCCAGACTGTCAGACTGCTGTCAGAAATATGATTATTTCTTCTGCTTGGTTTCCCAAGCTGGCTTTTGTCAATCTCTTAAAATTGCTATATCTCCTGCAACCATGGAACGGTGAGCTTCTTTCAAACTAAACCCCAACAACTGGTTTAATGACTGCGATACACTTTTCCTGGGAAATCAGCTGATTTTTGCAAATGATCCTTTGTCAGCTAGGTTATTCAACATGTAAATGAGAAATAGCTTTCCTTTCCAGCTATGTAAATAGCTAATTTAATTTGGAGAGATTTGTAACACCAAGAGTTATAATGAGAGGACTTACAAAGGAGGCAATCTTTGCCGTGTGTAAATTGAAGCAAATAATCAGAGCTTCATTGAAATGTCACCATAATTGAATTTGAGAATGAGAATTTAAGATTTTTTTTAAAGATAATTAAATTGTGTTTCTATCTGAAAAGCCTGTGGTCCACACAGGTCTGTGTAGTCATTTAAACCCATTTAAGTTACCTCTGTTGATTAGATATGGCAATAAAAAATCCTCAAGGATATGTAATGAATGAATCATAGACTTGCAGAATCATTTTGGTTAGAAAAAAAACTTTGAGACAATTGAGTCCAGCTATTATCTAACGCCACCAAGTCTGGTGCTAAACCAGGTCCCTCAGCACCACATCTCTGTGTCTTCTAAACTGCTCCAGGGATGGGGATTCAACCACCTCCCCAAGAAGTCTATTCCAGTCTTTGATAAAACTTTCAGGCAAGAAATTTCTTCTAATATCCAATCTAAACCTCCCCTAGTGAAACTTGAGGCCATTTCCTCTTGTCCTCTTACTTGGAAGAATAGACCAACCCTTCCCTCCTTTCAGGTAGCTGTAGAGAGCAAGAAGGTGTCTCCTCAGCCTCCTTTTCTCCAGACCAAACAATGCCAGTTCTCTCAGCTGTTCCTCATAATACTTGTTCTCCCAGCCCTTCACCAGCTCTGTTGCCCTTCTCTGGACCCACTGCAGCAACTCCATGCCTTTCTTGTAGTGAGGGGCCCAAAAGTGAACACAGTACCTGAGGTGTGACCTTGCCAGTGCTGAGTCCAAGGGAACAATCACATCCATGGTCCTGCTTGTCACATCTTTCCTGACACAGGCCAGGATACTCTTGGCCTTCTAGGCCACCTGGGCATGCTGCTGACTCATGTTCAGATGGCTGCTGATCAACAGTCTCTCTTTTTTTTGCAGGGCTGTCCATTCACATGTATTTATTTATTTTTTAACCCTTGGAGTTTGTGAAATGCAATGTGAACTGAAATTAGTCAATGCAGCTCTCCGTGAGGTTTTGACATTTTCCCTACTTGCTAACACTTTTCCTATAAAAGGTGGATTGAATGCCTAGCCTTTTAAACTCTTTTGTTGCAGCATTTGGTGTTACTCACATCAGCAGTCAACAGCACAGAAACAGGAGTTGTAACTGCAGACAAGCTAGAGGTGGGTGATGAAAGGCAGAACAGGAATTTCAGATTAGACATCTGGAAAGTCTTTGTCACTAGGGGGATAATGAAGTGCTGGACTGGACAGCAGTTGCCAGAGAGATTATGGAATTCACATTCTTAGTGGTTATGTGTACTCACCCTGACAAAATCATGGATGTCCTGATACAGTGTTGGTAGTGATCTGATCGAGGAAAAAAAAAAAAAAAAAAGAAAAAGAACATATAGGAGGGAAAAAAACCTGGAAAACCTAGGCAGTTGCTGCTTGTGTTAAAATGGCAGCCACTCTTTCAACTGCCATATCCTTCCTTATTCCTGAGACAGTGTACTGAGACTGCCTGCCTCTAAATAGCCAAAAAGAATTTTTCTTCTTTTCATCCTCCCCCCCACACCCTTAAATCTTAGACTGTTGGTCAGAAGTCTTTCTAACATGTCTACAAGTGTTTGCCACCTCTTATCCCCACCCTCGCTACCAAGCTGCCCCGTGAACATGGCTGTGCACACCTGCGTGTGCATGTGTTACAGCACACTCTGACATGTACCTTATGGCAGTGGGTTCAACTAGCCCATGAAGGTGCCAGACAGCAACAGAACAATCTCTGAAATGATCTTTCTGTTCATCCTATTAGGGCACCAAAATAGTCTCATCTTTTTCAGCTACCTTAATCTATCAGTCCCTCCAGAATGCCTGTTACTGTATAACAAAGAGAAAGGACACCTGCCCTACCTAACATCTCATGTACTTTATTAAGTCTTTTTTTATTTTTTCTTTTCAGTTATGGGTTTTTCAGGACAGTTATGCTGGAAGGTAAAGAGAAGAGCATAGAAAATGCACTAGTCAGAATCCTATTCCACATGGGAGACTAAGTCTTTAAAAAAGAGAAGGAAAACTGCCTTAGAAATAGGAGAAAGAAGCAAAATGGCAACACTTCCTAACATACAAAATATATGATACATGAACATAGGAAAATCACTGCTAGTCACAATCAGAAAAGCAGTGTCCTCTTCCACTTGAGGGACTAAGTCTTTAAAAAAAAATGAAAGAAAAAAGAAAAGCTGCCTTAGAAATAGGAGAAAGAAGCAAAATGGTTACACTTCCTAAATTACAAAGTGTTTGAAAGATGTCAGCCTGGGATTGCTGAAATGCATTCCCTTAATGTTAAATCGCTGCTATATGTATTTTGCATGGAGTGTTTTATTGCACAGGAACACAGCATGGGAGTTGAAACATTTGGAAAGTAAATTTAAACATTATCAACCAAAATGGGGGAAAAAAAGGAGGAAAAAAAAAAAAAAGATAGTTCTGCTTAAATAAGAATTTTGCTACAAATGCATTTTCTTACAGAAGATTATATAAGATGCAGTGGAACATTTTGATTCACTCCAGGTGCATTGATCAGAGAAGTATCCCCCATGAGAATATTTCTGATCAGTAGCAAAAACAAATTGGATTAATAAAATTTAAAAACAAAAAAACTTTGAAATTGCTG
The DNA here is from genome assembly GCF_014839835.1 of Dryobates pubescens. NCBI lineage: Eukaryota > Metazoa > Chordata > Aves > Piciformes > Picidae > Dryobates > Dryobates pubescens. The sequence continues at coordinate 4,959,586 of NC_071619.1, read as the reverse complement.
CAAAATAGAATAGAATAGAATAAACCAGGTTGGAAGAGACCTTCAGGATCATCATGTCCAACCTATCATCCAACACAACCTTAATCAACTAAACCATGCAACCAAGCACCCTATCAAGTCTCCTCCTGAACACCTCCAGTGATGGTGACTCCACCACCTCCTCAGGCAGCCCATTCCAATGGGCAATAACTGTGTAAAACTTCCTCCTAACCTTCAGCCTAAACTTCCCCTGGTGCAGCTTGAGACTGTGTCCTCTTGTTCTGGTATTGGTTGCCTGGGAGAAGAGACCAACCTCTGCCTGTCTACAACCTCCCTTCAGGTAGTTGTAGAGAGCAATAAGGTCACCCCTGAGCTTCCTCTTCTCCAGGCTAAGCAACCCCAGCTCCCTCAGCTTCTCCTCATAGGGCTTGTGTTCCAAGCCCCTCACCAACTTCATTGCCCTTCTCTGGACTCGTTCCAGCAAGTCAACATCCTTCCTAAACTGAGGGGCTCAGAACTGAACACAGTACTCGAGGTGTGGTCTAACCAGTGCAGTGTACAGGGGGAGAATGACCTCCCTGTTCCTGCTGGCCATACTGTAAGCTTTTCAATACTATTGTACTTAAGATTTAAAATCATAGAAGACCTTAAAATCAGTTGTCTACTAAGATAAATTCCCAGTGAATTTCTCAGTCCTATGCTGAGAAAGCAATAGTTTGCATCTCCCATCGTTTTCAGTGCGTGTTTAGACATGTGCTTAGTTCTGATTATTATAGACTAAGTTTCATAAAATATTCACATATTGCATATTGCAATAATGTCCATTTAGTCTTTGTCTTCTAGTTTATATCCATAATTAGTGAAGTATGGTGTGGGGGGGTTTTTTGCTATAATTTTTGCTGTCTGCAACTACCTGAAGGGAGGTTGTAGCCAGGTGGGGGTTGATCTCTTCTCCCAGGCAATCAGCACAAGAGGACACAGTCTCAAGCTGCACCAGGAAAGGTTTAGGCTGGAGGTTAGGAAGAAATTCTACACTGAGAGAGTGATTGCCCATTGGAATGGGTTGCCTGGGGAAGTGGTGGAGTCACCATCATTGGAGGTACTTAGGAGGAGACTTGATAGGGTGCTTGGTTGCATGGTTTGGTTGATTAGGTGGGTTGGATAATAGGTTGGATGCAATGATCTTGAAGATCTCTTCCAACATGGTTTATTCTTTTCTAATATCTGGATGCAATATCTTCTTTTCTTTCTTTACATATATATATGAGTATGTTAGTAACACCAGCAGTTTATTTATTTATTTATTTTACTTTCCACCATGCCATGTTTATTCTAACTCAGCTATGGTACAATGTGTATGGTTTTTGGTTGGTTGGTTTTAATCTCCTTGACTACTGAGAAAAAGGTAAGGAAGAGTTTTCACTCTTTTTGTGACACCCATGGTCAGAGAGTTTCCCTGTGTCTTGCCCTGTACAGGAATTTCCCTGTACCCGTAGGTGCTACATGAAAACAGTGTGTCACACCAGAATGCCACCTGCCATGTGAGAACCTAGCTCACAAGATTTTCTGTAACTGGAACTTTGCCTTTGTCCCAGTCTTGATGGGACAGTTCCAGAAAGTGGAAGTTATTGACCTTTTCCAGCTACAACACTGTTTTAAAACCACATAGTATCTGCCTGCATTTCTCCTCCTTGCATTTGTTTTTCCTCTGCTGTGCCTTACAGGGAGCTTTAAAATGCTGAACAGAAAGAAGCAGTAGTTTGAATAGAGGGCTTTGCTTTGATGTGCAAGTGCTCAGCCTGCCAAACTCAGCAGCACTTCATGGGCAGCCAAACATTTTAAAGTTTTCATTCGTGTTTGCAGAGCTAATTAATAATCTTTGCACCACTCTTCTTAAATTACAGGTATCAAAATTACAGTGACTACCTCGTGAACAAAAAACATTTACTGAGTATGTGTCTAGGAGGAGAGCTGAAAAATCCCAAACCTGCTAGCCTTAAAAACCAAAGAGGATATCAAATCTGCATTCCTTTATAGTCTGTGTTAAGTAAATATTTTAAATAATTGTTTGTACCTTTGGAGCATAGGCTATTCTGCTAATTTAAGTACTTTCCCCAAGCAAGTCTATTTGTTTAAAACAATGTTTTGCTTCCCATTAAAAAGTAAGCATTTGCCAATAGCTCTGTAGACTTTACAATACTGTAATGAGTTCCATATGGCAGAACTGCTCTAATAACATTGTTTTCTTTATTTTTAACTTTTTTTGTTGTTGTTATTTTAGGAAGAAAATTAGGTATAATAATTTTATCACTTAGTGACTCAGTATTTTGTTTCAAAGTTTTGTGGTCTTTGTCAGGTTGCTGGTAAGTCTGGAGGGTCATAGTAATTCTTTCTGGCTGTAACATGTATGAATACATTCTTTCAATGCCAGTAAGTGCTAAGTAAATCGGCATATAGAGACCACCAGTTCCATTTTTAAATGAAAGTGTAACAACATAATTTATATCCATCTGGAATGATGCTAGGCTTTTTTTTATTCTATATGTGAACCATGCTATTTCATCCTCACGTGCATCAGATTGGAGAAGAGGAGACGGAGGGGTGACCTCATTTAATGTTTATAAATATGCGAAGGGCGAGAGTCAGGAGGATGGAGGCAGGCTCTTCCCAGTGAGGGCCAGTGACGGGATAAGGGGCAGTGGGTGCAAGCTGGAACAGAGAAGGTTCCATGTGAACATAAGGAAAAACTTTCTCACTGTGAGGGAGACAGAGCACTGAAATAGGCTACACAGAGAGACTGTGAATTCTTCTTCTCTGGAGATATTCAAAACCTTCCTGAATGTATTCCTGTGTGACCTACTCTAGGTGATCCTGCCCTGGCAGTGGGGGTTGGACTGGACAAGCTTTTGAGGTCCCTTCCAGCCCCTAATTTTCTGTGATCGTGGTATGATATACTGGAAGCCTGTTTACACAGGTGCTTACTGACAGATACACTGCATGTTTATTAAAAAAAGGGACTTAAGGATGTCCTGGGCATGCATTAGGAGACTACTGGTTTGATTTTTAATGTTACGATATTTCTTCAGGTTGCTATAGACAATCTGAAAGTGCAAGTCAGGGGGAAAAAATACACATAGGAAGTATTGCAAAATGAGCTGGCTTCTTTTTAACAGTCCTTAAATCAACAGTGTTTATTAGGAAGCTGCCAGCAAATATTTGCTTGCATACCTGTTATTATTTCAAAGGCTTTTATGAACAGTGCATTACAGTGCTAGTGTCATTTGCATTCAAATACCAGTTTCTAATGTTTTAAGCTTTCCAGAGATATAATGAGAAAAATGCTATGAAAATGAAACTTAGATCTTTCCTAATAAAACATTTTTGCAAGCATTTTGTCTCTTTGAGATGCTGTGATGTCCTGTTCAGTTGAAGGAGCACACAACTTTAATTGCACAACTCAGTCACTTTAAATATTTAATAATGCTTTTATTAGTTGCACTGAACCAGTGAAGTAAGGTCTGTAATATCTAGTGGTGGTCATCATTTTTATTCATCATGGATTAATAAGCATTATAATTATAGACTGAGGAAGAAATATGACTTAGCTTTGTCATTTTGCCTGGGACTTCTGTGCACGCTGGTGTGATTGTGAGGGATTATCTGAGCTCTGTGAGCATAGCTGGTCATATTTAAGTACACTGATACAGGCTTCCCAATCCTGACACGTTATTCTTCATGTACAAGTAACTTCAGAAAAGATACTGCATGTAATTATAGGTCCTGACACTGTTAATTCCAGCTGACTTAGTAGTGAAGTATTAAAATTTGAAGGCTAAGTGGACTTGTTCTTGGCAGGTTTTCTAATGCATGCATTATCAGTGGAATGAGACTTCAACTATTTTTACCAACCATTTTTCATATTTACTTGCATCCTGCACAAAAAGTGAAGTTATTTAGAGTGAACAGTCAGTTAGGAAAGATTTTGTTTGAAGGTTTCATCAGAGTTCAGGCTGAATGACCACTTGTAGACAACATAAGCTCTCTGGGCTTCATTCTCGAGTAAATACAGATGATCTACTATAATTTTCTCCCTTTAATATTGCACATATGATGCCTTGCATGCTGTTTACATTCTTGTGTTTTAATGGGAGGTATAGTAGGGCAGAATGAATACCTGGTGCATTTTTCAATGTTTTGTTAAAACATAATTTTTTCCTCATCAGCAACTTATGCGGGAGCGACAGCAGATGGCCAGCCGCCCCTTTGCTTCTGTCGATGTAGCACTGGAAGTAGGAGCTGAGCAAACAGACTTTCTACGAGGGCCATTAGAGGTAGGAACAGTGGTGCTGACAAGGGACCATTGTGATTTGCATATTTATATTGCTAGTCTCATCTGCATCTGCTTCTGAAACCAAGCAGCGTCTGATTACCTGAAGCTGACAAGTCTTAGCTATGTATGTTATGCCATTTTCAAGGTGCAGAGTTTTAATAGCTTGACATGAGCTGTAACAAAAGCCACTGGAGAATCTATTAGCCTAGGCTGGAGTGACAGCCAGCTCACCTGGCAGTCCTCTCGTGATGGATGTGAGCTGAAGGAATGCGATACACAGGCATTAAGGAGCGAGCAAAGCTCATGCTCAGTCCTTTGAGTACGTAGTGCCCCCAGTTAAGATCTATCTTAATTAACAGAGATTACAGCAAAGAAACAAACAAACAAATAAATAAAGCAGCTGTGAGTTGAATTTCAGTGTTGTGTTTAGCTTGTGCAGATTTAAGGAATACAGAGTATACTGTGTATTTTTGTTTGTACATAATGGCTACATTACTGCATTCTTTTATTGCAATTGCAGTACATTGGGAAAGAAATAATAATATGCAAAGCAATGTGATATTGGAATAGCGTAATAATGCATGAAATGGATTCTGGAAGTTTCACCTGAAAATAGAGGGAGAATTACAATATCTGGATAATAATGAATATCTAATCCATATTGGGCTTTTGGTAGATCATAATTCTCTATTCCTTTTATTTACAAAGCTATGTCTACTGTTACTACTTGATTTTATTTATAGTGGGACCTGGGAAGGAGGTGCGATGGCTCTGAAATCTTTCAAGATTGTACTTTTCTCTTCATTGCTGCCAATTCCTCTTAAACTCAAAGCTTCTCTTACTTTTCTCAATAGCCTCTTTCAATGGAAGATTAAATACGCTCTATCAAATCTCTAAGGTTCACGGAGAAGTGAGCAATGCGAAAAACAGATTCATAGGAGCCAGAAAAAGAATCGGCTCTTGAGTACCTATCAAATTGAGGGGCTCTGTCCTTCTGCTGTATAGGAAGCAATCACAATTGTTCTTGCTGACATAATTTAAATACTTGGAATAGATAGCACATAAAAATGCTGCATCTCTTTGAAGATGCTTTGCTATTTTCTGACCAAATAGTAAGACCCAACCCCCCACCCCCATTCTTCACCAATATCACCATTCTTCTGTTTTCTCTTTTCCTCGAACACAATACCTCTCTAGCTCCCCAGGCTGAGAACACATTGAACAGTAGTTAAAAGTTTTTAAAAGTTGAAACTTTTTTTCCTTTTTTTAAAAATATGATTTAATTGTTTCTACACTGCTATATGGGAACATTATCTCTCCTGTCTTTGTGGAAGGAGATAATGAGTGGAAGCTGAGGCATCCAAACTCGTTCTATACCTACTGGTTGTTTAATTAAAATGTAGAAGTAAACATCACAAGTTAATTGCCACATTTTCTTCTCTCATATCTTTTTGTTTAGCACTAAAAGAGGTAGATGCTAAAATATCTTCATTATATATTACAGCTTCCATTAGCTTTTTCTTCCTAGCCTAGCATTTTCTAGTAATTGTTTTGTATTTAGTATCCATAGTGTTTCTTTCTAATTAATGTGTAGTTATACACAGACTGAGGTCCATTCAAAGTTTCCTTGGAATTACAGTATACTAATCTAGATCAAAACAAAACATTTGGCTGAAGACAAAATGAATGTGTTTCAGGGTATTGATTGTCCTTTGATGTATATTCTGTAAAAACTATAGTAAGATTCTATTCCAAGTCTATCCTCAATTTGCAAAAGGGAAGTTGTAGTTGCCATTCTGGTCTCCATTCTTAACTCTCTTTTGGACTGGAGGGAATTTGAATCACACAAGTATTTCTAGGATGCAGTGCTTAAAACTATGGGATAGCATGAAGTAGCTAAAACTTTGTTTTGTTTTGTCAAGTTATGATCGTTGAACTATTTTAATAATTCTGTGGTATTTGATGCCATTTGGGAGTCTTTTAAAGTTAGAGATCTTCTGGTAAAAGTGAGCAATGTGCAGTAACTTTCTTCAAAGTTTTCTACTGCCTTCACACTTCCACTGACACACCACAAGGCACTTGAAGCCATGGTTTAGTTAGTCATGAGGTGTTGGGTAATAGGTTGGACCTGATGATCTCCGAGGTCTTCTCCAACCTTATTGATTCTGTGATTCTATAAAGATCCAGTTTTAATGGTGATCCATTGTATCCCCTCTCCTCATGCATTTCTTTACATTGTAATAGCTCAGGCACTTCCAATGACCCTGTGTCGATCCACGGGTCCTTTCTCCATGGGAACTGCAATATGCTATTTGATTAGTTGTTTATTATTTGCAGTTATTTGTAAATAATCAGAGTAACTGTTTCAATGTAGTTTTAGTTTGTGGAAGTAAGGCATTTTTGACCCAGTGTTTGGAAAGCCTATCTAAACATAAGAGTATGGATGCCGTACTTAAAATGATTGCCTAGTTTAGATACTTACAATACAGCTTATAATATTTAGGTCTATTTTCAGTTAGCAGCATTTTGCAACAGATTAAAATAACATCCTGAAAAGCATGAGAGAGGAGTTGAATCTCTGTTATTTTGGGCTCTTTCTGCTTTGGAGTCTTTCCCAGCCAGTCTAACTTTCTTAATGTTTTGTCAACAAAGTGACAAAATGTTGAGATTAAATCCTTCAAAAAAACTTTAATCTGCATCATGTTCCTTCTGTGTCCTACTCTCTGAGTGGTTTGCAGGCCCTGGCAATAGCCTTTGCCTTTCCCAATTTAAACCATATTACTCATCAATATTTACCTCTTCGGGTTGCCCTTCTGTGTAACTGATTCACAACATGACATTACCAAGTCTCATCCTGTCATCCATTCTGTCATGTTGGCCTTATATCAACTATTACATATCTTATTGTCATCTTAGATTTAATTTCTTCTGTGTTAATTTTTTGCTTGCCCTCCTTCCCTCTTGGTGTCATATCATCCACTATCTTGCTGACAGTAGCATCCTAATTCTAAATCTATGAAGCAATACCTACTCTTGGTGTGGTATGATGTTCATGGTACTAATCCTGTGCACAATTATCCCATGCCAGCCCTAATCTGCATCTGCTTCCATCACACATACTCTTAAAAGGGAAGGTGAGACTGAAAGTAAGGCCACAGCTCAGATCTCCTTCCTCTTAGAAAGAGCAAGGGCAGCCTGAAGTTACTCTGATGGAGGAGAGGAAGGAAAGGCTAAAAGGTAGTGAACCTCTGAATTCCAAGAGGGGAACAGTCAAGGGGGGGCTACAGCAAAGTTGCCATTGTCCCAGGGGCAGGTAACAGAAAGAATTCCAGAGGTGCCCCTATTAGAAGTTTCACATAGCCCAGGCTCTTGAGGAGCAGAGTGAGAAAACACTAGAAACACCCTGTCCAGAGAGACTGAGAATATTGTGATATTTTGTGATACAACCATAATTTCTTCAACACCAGAATCATAAAAATGTAAAATATCATCATAGATAAATAGACACTAGGTCTGTGGAGACAGGTTGGACTCGATGATCCTCAAGGTCTCTTCCAACCTTAGTTATACTGTGATACTGTAATCTCTTTTTTTTTTTCCTAGACATCTAAGCCATTTCTAGACCAGTTTGTTTTTTCCTGCTCAGTATAACCCAAAAGCAAATAATTTAGGTTATCTTTGTATTCTGAGCCTCATTTAGGCAACTTCCCCCTTTCCCCCCCCCCCAACACATAAATAACTTTTGAAGAGTGACTTCCACTGCACTGTTGACAGTCATTTTAGTTAATCTGTCAGGTGAAAAGTAATGAAAATGTTTCTGTCCTGCTTTATCTAACTTCTGGGTATTTTTCAGCTCATTCAGAGCCTGTGATCTCTTTATTTATTTATTTTCACAAACAGGGACAAATTCTTTCTTTAGGCCTTTATGATAAGGAGGGCACTAATATAAACTCTATTGCATGGTCATGCGAAGTCTCTGGATAGCAGCATCTGTTGTGCTACATCTACTGGAACAGAACAGATGTGGGGATATTTCTTTTTGCAAATTGATGTTCTTTAATAATGATTCCTGCAGGGAAAAAAAAGACATGCAGTAAACCTTTCAATCATTTTTCTATCAAGTCACTGCATTTCCTGTAGAATTGTCACAGGTTTTAGATTATTCTCTACTTCTGACAAGCTAAGATGATCTCAGGAATTTTGATTTTCAAATAATATCTAGCTGTGTTTCTCTAGCAAGCAGGAAGTAATATTCATGGTACATCAAATAAATTCTCTGTTTCAGGCACTTCTGATATGTATGAAGCAAAGATTGGTCATTATTTCTCATTTATTTGAGTAAAAAAAAATCGGAAGGGCTGCACAGACACCAGTAGCTATCATTATACCAAAGATGGCTATTGGAATTGAGAGTGACTTATTAAAACACATGAAAATCCTGTACCAGAGGTTTGTGAGGTTTAGATAATTGAAGTTCATACTAAGAGCTGTGTTGCAGGTTTTTTCTGCCAATGAGATACTAGGACTTTTTAAATTACTTTATAAACAAATCCCTCTAAGTTACATTCCTTTTCTTGTTTAATTTGAATAATTCTGTGAGTAATTTTGAAATCTGAAACCTAAGCATGCTTCCTTATTTCATAGAAAATGACAATAGTTGTATGCTTCATCAGCATTGCACCTGCATAATTTTGATGACATAATGTCTAATATCACTGAACAGACTCTATCCAGCTCTTCGTTACAGGTCAATTGCCACTAGATATTCTCAGTTGCTAATTTTAGTCTCAGTATCACAGGATAACTTCACTCTCCTTGTAAGAAAGCAACAATTTATTTAAGGTGATGATTAAATTGCCCCTACAATGGTCATCTTGTTTCCAGTGACCGTAGAGGCACTACATATTGGCAGCTGCAGCTATCAAAGATCATTATACTTGCAGTTCTGGCTTACTTTAAAGCCATGCTATGTAATTCAGAAAGTTGCAAGCTTACTGGGACTTGAGCTCTGGGAACTTCAAAGAATACGTTAAAGTATTTATTGTAAGTGTTGCTTACAGTATGATCAAATCTGATTATTCTAAATTGTTAAAGTGAGATATCTAGACATTACCCCACACTATCTTGTGGGTAAAGCCAGCATTATCCTGGATGGGGAAGGGATAGTTTCAGTGGTTAGTCCATGTTTCTCTTTACCATGTTTAGTGCAGAGGAAGGTGTAATGCCATATGTTTGATACAGCCTGTAGGTCAGCATCAATCACACAGGTCATCCTTGACCACAATTTGCAGGTTGTTCTAAATCATTCTATGACTGCAAAATCTGTAGCAGGATGTAAAGAAGCAAAACCATACTTTCTCCATTGATTCTTTTCTGTGTCATTCAGAAATGAAGGTTGCATTGTTGGGTTTGGGTTTTTGTTGTGGTTTTGGTTTTTTTATTATTATTTTTATTTATAACTTGCCCCTTAGAAGACTTTGAATGTGCCTGTAAGGGATTTGTGTTTTTAGCAGGCTCGTTCCTGAGTTTAATTGTAATTTTCCTGACAAGCACATTTTATTTCCTAGCAAAGTTTTGTGTATTTGTTTTTAACCACATGCTAACTTCAAAGTTTGGATTATCCATATTGTCCATATATTAAGTCTGTAAAACAAACTCTGCTTGGCACTGGAAAGGGCTTGGCTAAGTAATATATCTGGTCTGTGGCACTGCTCAAGGAGGGCCAGAGGAGAGACAATAAAGATGAGAACAATGTGAGCAATCAGAGACTTAAAAAAAATATAGCTACAAAGAAATGTCAAGGAAATTGGAGCAGGCTATTGAAAGGAGTAAAAATAATAACCTTGAAATATGCAAAAGGTTAGTAGCAATCAGGAAGACAACAATCTTTTCTTTGCGTGCACTGTAGGCAGCAAAGGTGTAATAGACTTAAATTGTAGTAGAGGAGGTTTAGGCTGGATATCAGGAAAAGACTTCTCATAATAAAGCTGAATCACTGGAAGCAATTGCCTGGGGAGATGATGGAATTTTTTTCCATTTGAAGCTTTTTAGAATAGGTTGAACAAACATTTCTTGGATATCATGTACCTAGAGCTGCAATAGCTTCACTTCCTTCAACTCTTTGTTGTTAGAACAGAATAAACCAGGTTGGAAGAGACCTTCAAGATCATCATGTCCAACCTATTATCCAACCCACCTAATCAACTAAACCATGCAACCAAGCACCCTATCAAGTCTCCTCCTAAACATCTTCAATGATGGTGACTTCACCACCTCCCCAGGCAGCCCATTCTGATGGGCAATCACTCTCTCAGTGTAGAAGTTCTTCCTAACCTCCATCCTAAACCTCCCTTAGCACAGCTTGAGACTGTGTCCTCTATAATTGTTAATAGTTGTTATGATTCCTGTCTAGCTCTCCCTTCTGCACAATCTCTGAAACGTTTGTTTCTGTTGTTTGACCACCTTAATTATCTTCATTGCACTATTAGTTTTTTGTTACTGAATATTTCTGACCCTTCACTTTTCCTGTGATCTTCATTGATTTACATCCTTAAGTTTTCTTGCAAGAGCAGAGACTATTAGGTCATCTCTGACCCTTAGTCTCTCCATGACTGCAGGTCTGCCTAACGTGATCTCCAATTCATTCTGAAATAGCTTCAATGTTCTTCTTGAAGTCTGTATTCATGATGTAATTTTTTGGGGGTCTTAATTAGTACATTACCATTTTTATAACCTTTCAAAATCCATGCTTCTTACACTACTGGATCTCAGAGAAATATAGTTAGATGATACATCTGACACTGAGCAGAAGAGTCTGTGTTGGATCACATTTTCTGTTTTTCTGTATGCTTAAAGATCATGCTAAATTTGTTGTCCCCTGCCTCAAGAACTCCATTATCTTGTGCTACACACTGACCTTGATGGCTCACTGCATTCTTCTCTGCCTACTCCCTCAGTCCTGTATGTCTGGAAAACTTTATCGAGTTGCTTTATTTTAAATCCTGCCTTCAAATAGTTTTCTTTTATTCCTTTTAGCAAATGACTGTTTCACCTTGGGTATCCTTTTGTGATGCTGTGTGTGAGGGATGTTATATATCATGTGCAAAATTCACATTTGATAGTTCTTTCACCAGAGAAAAGCATTTACCTGAAAGCAGCACTGTTTGATTTGCAATGACTCCTTTCTCACATAATGAATTGGTTTTCATAAAATAATTCCTCATTCAGTGGTTATATAAACCAGTGAATCTTTGCCCAATTAAATGTAAGATTTTTCTTGCTTCTCTTTAAAGGTATATCTAGCAAAGTGGTAATATTCTAAGCATGTGACTCATGCATTGGTTGGGCCACACCTTGAGTACTGTGTCCAGTTCTGGGCCCCTCAAATTTAAGAAGGACATCGAGACACTTGAACATGTCCAGAGAAGGGCAACAAGGCTGGGGAGAGGTCTTGAGCACAAGCCCTATGAGGAGAGGCTGAGGGAGCTGGGATTGTTGGGACTGCAGAGGAGGAGGCTAAGGGGAGACCTCATTGCTCTCTACAACTACCTGAAGGGTGGTTGTAGTCAGGAAGGGGTTGGTCTCTTCTCTCTAGCAACCAGCACCAGAACAAGGGGACACAGTCTCAAGCTGCGCCAGGGGAAGTTGAGGCTCAAGGTGAGGAGAAAGTTCTTCACTGAGAGAGTCATTTGTCATTGGAATGTGCTGCCCAGGGAGGTGGTGGAATTGCTGTCCGTGAAGATGTTCAAGAGGGGATTGGACGTGGCACTTGGTGCTATGGTCTAGTTGTGAGGTCTGTGGTGACAGGTTGGACTTGATGATCTTTGAGGTCTCTTCCAACCTTGGTAATACTGTGAAAACAAAAGCCTAACCTAGTCACTCATGCATACTGGTCACAGCTATGATGTGTGTATTCTGCATGCTAACTCTATTCAATGTAAAGCTAACTCTATTCAATGCCTTGCACAGAATCAAGATAATAATATTTTAAGGTTTCTAAGTAATAGTTTTCTTCTTTGGCATATGGGAAATCTAAAAATAATCTGAGCATTGACATCTGGAATAAGCCCCATAATTTTTTTATAAGGACCAATTTTCATGTATGTGTTTTTATTACTAAAATATATGCAAACAACTCAAAACCTGAGGAGCACTGGAGCAGGCTGCCCAGAGAGGTTGTGGAGTCTCCTCTGGAGATCTTCAAAACCCAGCTGGACACATTCCTGTGTGACCAGCCATAAGTGGTCCAGCTTTGCAGGAGGGTTGGACTTGGTGATGTCTGGAGGTCCCTTCCAACCCTTACCAATCTGTGATTCGATGATGTTTTGAGAGAGTTCTGAACATAGTCGTTTTGTTTGTTTGTTTGTTTGTTTAATCTAGGTTAGTTCTATAATATGTCCTTTCACTAAGGTTACAGAAAGCACATGTTTAATCCCTACATTCCCTCATTTGCTTTCTTATTTCTGTTGAATCAGTTCGGCCTAATGGGCAAATGGGTGTTGTAAGAGTGCCTTTAAACATGTTGAATAGGGTATTTGTCTACGTGCAGGTTGATGTTCGTTGTAATATTTCATACTAGCAAGAGTGTGAAGGCTCTACCTGTTGGCTTATGAGCTACAGGATCTGTGAATTCACAACTAGTTCTGAAAAACAAATTTTGTTCAGGGTTTGTTGGTTTTTTTGATAAAATTGTGTCTTTCCACTTGACAAAATTTATTTGGCACATGTACTGCATAATCAGTTGACTACAGAAATTGTTTGGATAGAAATATATCATTTGTGTTGAACAAAATTGCCAACAAATTTCATGCTCAATTGGAACAATTAGCAGGAATTTTGGCTGACTAGCTAAATGTAGGTGTTGCAGCAGTATTGGCATGCTGTGAATAGAAATTGTTAAATTAGGCATAGTTGCAGATTGAAAGGATCAAAATAAATATTCTGGTTGTTTTCAAGCAGAAGGGTTCAGATGTGTCTGTAAATGAATAGTGACACTGTACATGTCCTATGTTCATTAAAATTAATAAATACAATTTTTCAACATCTTGTTTCATAAAGTAGATTGGTACAAAATCCAGTGACTGCAAAACAACAACAACAAAATGCATACTTCTAGGATTGTCTTTGGATGAGGCTTTCTTACAGGAATCTTGCCTTTTGACAGCACATCCATGACAATGAGATGTTTTCAGTCATTTAAACATTCCAAAACACTGAAAAAAAAAATAATAAAGTGTTATCAGGATAACTAAAAAGCACATAGATTGGTGTTTGGTGGTGTTCTTTTCTTCCTCTGATTGATTGACTTTGCCTTTCTGTACACCTGACTTGCACATGCCATTCTCTGACACATATATATATTATTAGCATTTCATTTTGTTCAAGTCTTTTCTCATCTATTGAAGCAGGACATTTCTGTCTAGAAAAGGAAAGGAGAAGAAGATATAGGTATTGAAACTATAGCCTTTCATCATCTGTTTCCCATGTTTCCAGGCAGAACTGGCTGTTTTGTAGTGTTGTTTGATATTTGGCAACTTGTCCTTAGTTTTGCTTTGGAGACTTTACCTGCATGCCATTTCCTAGCTCTGTACTTGAGTTTCAGTTCTTCCTGCCAACACCACCACATATGGAAACTGCAGCAGGCAGGAGACAAAACTGCAGTATTTTTGCTTTTCTTTACAGAACTTGACAAATAGCATGTATTGTTAAATAATCCAATGAGTTATTCCAGATATCGCTGAAGTTTTATTGATCTATAACTTCCATCAAACTAAATTCAAGTCTGAAGAGACTACAACTCACTGTGTAGAGGCAATGCTCCTGCCCTGGAAAGCAGGTGTCTAAACATCACCTAAACTTCACAGATTCATCCAGTTTCTTACTTTCCAAGAACATTCAACCAAGCTGTGTATCAATCCTCTGAAAATCCTATGTTCAGGCAGGATTGCAGCTAAACTAGTTTTGAAGATGTCAACCTTTTCTACAATAGTAATTATATTACTCTATATATACATACATAATATGTATATACATATATGCACACACTATGTTTCTATACATAACTGAATATAGTGTTTGTCCATGAGGTAATAAAGAACTGAGCTTCAGGAGGGTTATACCGACACATCCCAGGCAGCCTGTGGGAGTTTTTCAGACCTACCAGAGTGGATAAATTAGGTGGCCAAAGGAGAAAAAAAGAGAATCTGACTGCTTAGGCACCAAATGCATCTCTGATTTTAAGCTCTCCCCATGAAGTGGGGACATCTTTAAGTAGATCAGGTTCCTCAAAGCCCCATCCAATCTGACCTTGAATATTTTTGGGGACTGGGCACCTACTGCTTCTCTGGGCAACCTATTCCAGTGTGTCACCACCCTCATTGTAAAAAAAATGTCTTCCTTCTAACTAGTCTGAATCTACCTTTCTTCAATGTACTATCATTTTAACTTGTTCTGTCACAGACCCCTGTATCCTCATCTTTCTTAAAAGCCCCATTTAAGCTTTGATAGGCCACAATAAGGTCTCCCTGGAGCCTTCTCTGGGCTGAACAACTTCAACTCTCTCAGCCTGTCTTTATAGGACAGTGTTCCTGTCCTCTGATGACTTCTGTGCCCCTCCTCTGGACCTTGTCTAACACATATTTCATGTGCAGAGGAAGAGGAGGAGTCCTGTTTTTCCCATTGCATAATGTGAGAGGCAGTTTCCACTTTGACACTGATTGCTTGGAGAAGTGTGTTGGTAGTTACAGGCAGACTGGATCATCACTTACTTGGTGTAAAGAACACAAAATTTCAAAGAGACTACGAGGAAGCTGGGTACGTAAATCGACAGGGCATGGATTCTATAGCAAAGCAGAGGTAGAAACATTGCATAAAGTGTTAGTTTCAGCAATAATCCCCATAATTATTTTTATTACAGAAAATACCATAATATTGGAGTTTTAAGAATGAATGGGCTCGGTGTGGATTTAGGACCTAATGGTACGAATCTTAAATGGTCCTGAAGGAGCCTTCTCTTTGTACAATTCCTCTTGAAAACCAAAAGATTGTGAATGCTATACTGCAGTAAAGTAGAAGCTGCAATAAAGCAGAAGTTAGAAAGGCAGTTAGGCCACAGAAAAATTGAGCAGATCTGTAATTTTGTGTCAGGGCTGTATCTGCAAGAGGAACTCCTTTAAAAATTAAGCAGTATTTGTGATATGTGATTACTTCCAGTTATAAATGCAGTGTGCTTTACAAACCTATTAGAGCTTTCTTGCAAATCTATTAAGGCTTCCTATAACAAAGATTGTAAAATATTATTGTTCATTAGTGTGAAGCAGTAAAGTTTTCAACAGACATGCTTGAAATAAAATTTTCCTTATTTCACCTTTGGTATATATTGTTATGGGGATTTTATTAAAAGTAGAATTTTGCCTTTTCAACTGCTATTCTTTCTGCTACATCCTTGGCAAAATGACCTTTTTCTTATCTTTATTATCCAGCTTTCAGTGAGAAACTGGGAAGTTTAAAGAGACACTTTCTGTTAGCTTCTTGTCTTCACTGTTTAGCCCTTTAAACAATATGTATAAATGATGAGCCAAACGGAGTTAGAAAATAAAGTTATTCTGTTCTACCAACGACTTAATGGCTGTTAAAGGGAAGACTCTTGGGCTTTTGGAAAAGCAGACAAGCAATTTCTTTAATATTGAGAAAATTCTCAAATTATAGAAATCAGAAGGAATCAAATGTACCCTTCTGGACTCACTTAAATATCAGCTCATGCACAGAAAAGATAAGCATTACCCAGTGACACGAACGTGATTTGTGTTTTGCAACACAATGCACGCAAGTGTAGGACACTCTTTAAGATCTCCACTAAATATACCAACAGGCACTGACATGACTTTGGCAATGAGATCCAGTGAGATCATTTTCTTCTGGGCATATGGATGCCATAAAG
This sequence comes from Dryobates pubescens, assembly GCF_014839835.1. Taxonomy (NCBI): domain Eukaryota; kingdom Metazoa; phylum Chordata; class Aves; order Piciformes; family Picidae; genus Dryobates; species Dryobates pubescens. The sequence continues at coordinate 4,943,339 of NC_071619.1, read as the reverse complement.
GGCATATTTATTCAGTTAGTTAGTTATGAAGGTGATTTGAAAATCATATTAATAGAAAGAAAATATATTACCATTTTGTTAGAAACAGAGCCAGATAAACATTGTAAATTGAATCTGCATTAACGTCTCAAAAGCCTGCTGCCATGTACTCTGGGCCCCTCGATTTAGGAAAGATATTGGGACACTTGAACATGTCCAGAGGAAGGGTAATGAGGCTGGTGAGAGGTCTTGAGCACAAGCCCTATGAGGAGAGGCTGAGGGAGCTGGGATTGTTTAGCCTGGAGAAGAGGAGGCTCAGGGAAGACCTTATTGCTGTCTACACCTACTTGAAAGGAGGATGTGGCAGGTGGGGGTTGGTCTCTTCTCCCAGGCAACTAGCACCAGAACAAGAAGACACAGTCTCAAGCTGCGCCAGGGGAAGTTTAGGCTGGAGGTGAGGAGAAAGTTCTTCATAGAAAGAGTAATTGGCCATTGGAATGTGCTGCCCAGGGAGGTGGTGGAGTCCCTGGAGGTGTTCAAGATGGGATTGGATGTGGCACTTGGTGCCATGGTTTAGTATTCATGAGGTCTCGGGTGACAGGTTGGACTCGATGATCTTTGAGGTCTTTTCCAACCTTATTGATTCTATGATTCTATGAAAGTGGCACAAAACTGCTTCTATACCTCCCTTAATATGACCTCTTCATTAAGTAATGCATTGATAAAACTTGCACACCACCCAAATCATGCTTTCCAAAGCCTAGACATAGCACTACAATTTGAATATGCACTGCATATAGCCTTTGATATTCCTACAAGTGGCATAAACCCCAGTACACTTAGTGTAGGAATGTGTGATGTTATGCTTTGTTTTGTGCAATGTATCTTTTGGTTTGCATTTATGTGAGAGAGGGCAAAGTCAGAGAAACTTGTCTAGGATTTGGGGTAAATAGTAGGGAAGTTTGTGAAATTCCACAGACCAAGTAATATTTCAGTAATGTTACTGACCTAATTCAAGGAGCTTACATCTCCTGTCATACTTGGAATTGGTTTTGTTCAAAAGAGTTCCATTGTGCAAGATGAGATGGTTTGATCACAGACCTTTAGGCAGAGTTTTAGATGTGCAGTCTTAGCCATTGAGTATCAGGAAGATGAGGTCTCAAACCTTGAATTTATATTCTTTAGAAAGCCAGCCCAGAAAGCAAAGGCTATGTCTGATGTTTTTACACCAATCTCTGCAATAGCCTTTGCTACTTTGCTACTGAGGTATACTCCATTACCCTGTTTCAGATAGTTTTTCAAAGAGCTTAAAATGTCCAGGTATATCATAGAACTGTGGTTGCCCTGAGGTGAAAATAGTACAGTCAACTCATTATCTTCCTGACTGTGGGGCAACAGCTTTAAATCAACCAGTAAAGGCAGAAATCATTATTGAGAAATGCTGATTTAGTGTAAGCTGGGTCTGAATGAGAACTTTAAAAGCTCTTCTATACAATCAGTTGTATTGATCATTGTGTGGTACATCTTCTGTGTAACAGTCGGGTCTTCTGAATGCTTTCCCTTGCTTACCTCTGCCTCGCCCATTTTTAGCTCTAACCAGTATTATATCATCAGTATCACAAAATCACAGAGATGCTCAGGTTGGAAAAGACCTTCAGGATCACCAAGTCCAGCCAATAACCCTACTCTGCAAAGTTTACCTCTAAATCATATCCCCAAGCACCACATCCAAATGACCTTTAAACACATCCAGGGTTGGTGACTCAACCACCTCCCTGGGCAGCTCATTCCAATGCCTGGCCACTCTTCCTGCAGATTTTTTTGTTGCTAATGTCCAGTCTAAACCTGCCCACTCATAGCTTGAGGCCATTCCCTCTTGTTCTATCACTAATCACCTGTGAGAAGAGACCAGCACCAACCTCTCCCCAGCATCCTTTCAGGTAGTTGTATAGAGTGATGAATATGCAGATCTTCTCCATGCTACATTTTGCTTCAGCATTACAATCAGTAAAATAGTAACGTGGTAAGCACTTCAGATGTACAAATGCAGCTATTTGTTAGCTGAGTGTTTGCAGCATTAAAGACCTCAGCTTCTTATCAGATGGTCTCTTCTCCCAGGCAGCCAGTACCAGAACAAGAGGACACAGTCTCAGGCTGTACCAGGGGAGGTTTAGGTTGGATGTTAGGAAGAAGTTCTATACAGAGAGAGTGATTGCCCATTGGAATGGGCTGCCCGGGGAGGTGGTGGAGTCATCATCATTGGAGGTGTTCAGGAGGAGACTTGATGGGGTGCTTGGTGCCATGGTTTAGTTGTTTAGGTGGGTTGGATTGGTTGAGGGGTTGGACGCGATGATCTTGGAGGTCTCTTCCAACCTGGTTTATTATTATTATTATTATATTTTAAAGACTTTACATTAATGGGACCAAGGAATGGTTCTTTGTTGGGAGAGTTCATGTTAAGCTGAAATTCATTATTTTTACTTACAGAATTTGAATTAGGCAGTGAATTTAATCTGTAGAAAAATGCATTTGTTGTGCACATGGATAATTTGGGATTGAAGGAGTTTCTTGTAGTCATCTGCCAGTCAAAGAGACTGGGGATGAACCAAACCCCTGAACAAAGTCAAGCCAGCTTTGATCAGCTTGCTTAGGAACCCTGTCCAATCATATTTTGTGTATTTCTAGGGATGGTGATTCTGAAAACTCATTGGTTTGCCCTGGTTCAAAGGTTTCACTGCCCTCATTTGTTCTCATGCAACCATCATCTCTTTTTCTACTCTTCCAAGAGATAAGTGATATTTAATGACTATCATTGCTTTGTATTAGTTTGTAGCTGTGAATAATGTACTCACAGAATGATAGAGTGGTTTGGGTTGAGAGGGACCTTAAAGATCATTTAGTTTCAACTTCCCTGCCAAAGGCAGAGAGACTTTGCACTAGACCAGATTGCTCATGTAATGCATGTCCTAATCCTTCAAACGACTTCACATGCAGTACTGACCTTGCAAAAGAAGTCCATCTGACTTAAAAGGAAGTGGGTAGTTGCAGTTAACCCATCAATTTTATAGTCAGTTGGACTATGATAGAATTTACAAACAGAATTACTTGTGTGATTATTCTATCTGCATCTTGGAAGCAAACTTGTGAGTACATGCTGTAAAGTAGCTTTACAAGTACTTAACAAAGCAAAAGTAATGAGTGAGGGGCCTGGAGCACAGCCCTGTGAGGAGCATCTGAGGGAGCTGGGGTTGTTTAGCCTGGAGAAGAGGAGGCTCAGGGGAGACCTCATTTCTGTCTACTACTACCTGAAGGGAGGTTGTAGCCAAGTGGGGGTCAGTCTGTTCTCCAAGGCAACCGGCACCAGAACAAGAGGACACAGTCTCAAGCTGCACCAGGGGAGGTTTAAGTTGGATATTAGGAAGCACTTCTTCACAGAGGGAGTGATTTGCCATTGGAATGTGCTGCCCAGGGGGGTGGTGGAGTCACCATCCTTGGAGATCTTCAAGAAAAGACTGGGTGTGGCACTTAATGCCATGGTCTAGTTGATTGGATAGGGCTGGGTGATAGGCTGGACTGGATGATCTTGGAGTTCTCTTCCAACCTGGTTGATTCTATGATTCTATTTAAGCTACAAATTGAGAAACTCTTCTGCATATATGATCTGTTGCTACTAATGCAGACCACTGGTCTACTTTTATAGTGATTTTAATCTACAATGAACATGATAATGACTTTATTAGGTGTTAGTATTGGTATCTTGTTCCTCAGTTGGAAATTGCAGTGGTGGCAATGTATTAAGTATGAGGTACAGGGCGAATCTTCTAAAATTTGTACTCAGAAATTTGTTCTCACTAATTTCATGCAATCTTAAGCAGCTTGAAGTCAATGTGACACAGGAATTGATACTGAACTGTCTCATCTCTAACAAATGACAGTAATTAGCCATATTTCAAGCAAAGTATAATGTATCACAGATAAGAAAGTTCATATTTCATACAGTGTCCATTACCAGAGATGCAGGGCCAAATGAGCTCTCATGTTACACTCCTTTATAAGCCCTTCTGTCACAGAGGGTAATGTTAAAGTGATGTTTGTAAAGTAAGTTTTGAGAAAGGAAACTTTTGAAAATTGATGGCTTTAGTCAGCAGGCAGCATGGCTATCAACTTTGATATGGACTGAGGGCATACTCATGGGAATTAAGGAAAGCCTGTGCATCCTGTTTGTTTTTTCTGTCCCATTGTTAGTAGGGGAATGGCAATCTAGTTCACCTCTTGTCATTTCACAGTGGCTCAGGCAGTACCAGCTTTGTCTTCTTAAAAATTAAAACAACCATTCTTCGGTATCTAAAAATTCTTTCCTACTTACAAAGCCATCACTGCCCCTCTAATATGGCAACCTTGGAACTATCTATGCAATGAGAATGAGGCTTCCCACTTTAAGTGGAGATCCAGATCGTTCTCTTTCATGATTACATTGGTCTGAGGTTCAATATCAATCAGCTACTGCTGATTAATACTGCAAGGTATTTTATCCTGTTCTCTAAAAACAGTGAATACTTCAAGTAGCTGGTAAATAAAATTGATTGCTTTTACCCAGCATAAATAAAGGACAGAAAGTTGTGAAATGATGAGCAGTGGAGTGAGTGAAAGCTGTGGCTTAAGTCAAATCCTGCACATTGCAGTAGCTGCAATAAGTGAGGTATCTATACAACTGTTGCAAAGCAGCAGAAGGGGGGGCTCATCTGTCATTTATACAAAGCATTCCTGTGTGATCACAAACTGTGCATAGCACAGGTAAGTAGGAAAGGTGGTGCATTTTGGAAGGGGGATGGTGGCAAGAAAGCTGTGGAGCAGCTATTGTTGTGGTGCTGGGAACATGCACAGAAGTGAGGAGAACTACAGTTGCAGCATTCTGCTACAAAGGCTCATCAGCTTGAAAAAATAGGCACAGACCAGTTTTTTCTGCTTTGGCTGGGACAGGGGCACCTGCTCTGATGTTAAGATACAATGTAAGCTTGTTCACAGGAAGACTATGCATACTGTTTGGTTTCTCACATGAGAATGTAGCTCTCAATATATGTTTTTGTGTTCAACTTTTAGGAATTTAAGATTAAAAGGCAGAATTAATGTACACCTGGTTATGGTCAGTGGCCTCTTACTGAAAATATCCAGTCATGCCTAGGATTTTTACATGTGATTCTTTAGCAATTGTTTGCTAGGAATTTCACCCTTGCATAGAATAAAAGAGGGGAGAATATAAATACTTTCAGCATTCTGAAATCCTTTAAGCTGCCTTCCTGGTAAGACTTTGTTTGTGATTCTAAGGAGGAAACCTAAGTAACTTCTTCTTAAAAAGAAAAAAGCAATAATGTTTCTAATCTGTTTTCATGAAGATAATCTATAGACCTTTTCCAGGATTAAAGGTTTCCTGTAAAAAGGAATACATAAAATGGAGTATTTTCTTCATAAATTGCAATACCATTTAAACAGAGGTTGTATTTGAAAAGCTACTTTTCTTCTTTAGCAGTACTTGCAATGCAGTCTTAAGTATTTATTCATGTGATGGATTCAGATAATAGTACAAATATGTTCCTTGATTTAAGCACAGATCAAAATTAAAGGGATTTTAAAGGCATAAGAGGTATTCTTTGTAGTGGAACAAATATTCTTATTGTATGAACACTACCTGAAGTATCCTGTTAAGTTGTTTTTGTGTTCAAAGAAAATTAACCCTCTTCTACTTCATGTTTCCTTCCTTATATATGAAGGTGAATTTTTGCTGTACTAATTGTGTGGCCTGAGATGTTTCTTAAATGCTGGCAAGGCCCCAGGTCACCTTATTTTTAAGTGTCACAATTAACAAAATGAGGCTATTCCAGTATTATCTAAGAAACATTGCTATAATCTAAGTGCTATTTGTGGTGTATGGAGTCAGGCTCCCTGATGTGTGAATGTCCTGTTCCTGATTTCTGGTTTTGCATTATTTAAGTAGTAAATTCTGTGCAAAGCTGATGAGAACCTTTGAGGGAAAGCAAATATTACAGTAATTCAGTATTTCAGTAGCCTTGTAGCTGTTTGAAACAGCCTATTAATAAATGATGTTTATTTTCACCTTTACATATAAAAATGCTTCCTGTATATTAAGAGTTATTTGTCCCACTTTACACACAGGAAAACCAACACAGAAAAACTGGAAGCAAGCCTAGGTTGGTTTTGCTCTCTGTCCAGTGACCTACTCATAAATGACAGTATTTATATTGGCCCTGGCTGTCTTCAATATAGATACAGGTTTCAGTGTAACAGAAGCCATAGAGTAGAAGCCAGCAATTACTACAGCTTTTTCTAAAAATACAAGGCTTCATTCAGAAATGTTGTCTGTTTCAAAACACCACATGAAGTGTTGATGTAAAGTCCTCCCAAATCATTTTGCTATTGTAATGCCCTTTGCTGTAGCAATCCAATTTTAGATGCCTGACTCAAGTGAATCCAGAGCTATGTGTGGAGCAGAGCCAACAGGGAATACTGAAAAGGGATGCCTCTTCAAAAGCACCTAGAACAGGCTGCAGAAAACTTCAAGTCAGGATTCACATCTCAAAATGGCCTCCTGGGGTTAGGTACTCCTGCTTCTGCTTTCAAAAACAGACCAGATTTGTATTTTGTGCTGGAGTTCAGTCCTCAAATGATAGCCTATAATACCCACCTCTTATTTTCAGACCATCACTTAACAGTCAACAAATCATTTCTATGTCCTGAATGTGAGGTTATGGGCTGTTCTTGTCTTTTATTGTCATATCTGGGACGCTACCATTGTAGAGAAATGTGTTCTTGATCTCACAAGCTTGCTGGGAAGATGAGCTTGGGTGTAGAATACTCTCCTGGGACACAGAAGATACTGGGTATGGATTTTCTAATCTGAGCACCAGGTGATGTCCAAGTCTTCGATCCCATTGTACTAATGTAATGCGTAGTTCATGAAATGCTTTTTGAGGGAGAATCAAACTTTTTCTCACTCCCTGGTAGCATATTAATAATAGATTCCACATTTGTACTTTTCCCTGGCCTAATCAGTCCTGAACTTTTATTGTTCTGTAGGAAATCTCAGCAAAGGAATGTTTACTTGGGTGTTCCTACATTATGCAAGACATTAATGTTGAAGCCATTAACTCTGTTTAGGCTGCCTGTGTGAATGTTTCTTTGTCTATGAAGAGGAATTTATCTGCTTTTGGACTAAGGTGGCAGTGAAATAGTGCAGAAATTTGTTTTAATTTTTTTTTTGGGGGGGTGGGGGCAGATTGAGGGGGAAGCACAGGGCAAGCAATTTAGGTATCTAAATTCTGCACATCTTCAGTCTAGTCACAGCTGACCCTTTGGGATCTGGATCTACAGTCTTCCGGTGATGAATACCTTCACTTGTTTTTTATGGATCTATTTATAATATTTCATCAACTTGAGCTGTGATACATTTAAGGACCATTACAGTTTGTTTAGACTTCATCTGTTAAGTGATCTCAAAGTCTTGTAAAATAGTTTTATTAGTACTTGTAGATTTAATAGTCTTTTAAAAGTTGTTCAGTAAATTGAGTTCTTCACATTGCACAGCATATTTCCCAGACTGTAGATTGTTGTGGAGCTCTTCTCTGAGTGTGATGCAAATCTCCTTGTTTTGTTTTGGGGCTTGGGTTTCAGGTTTTGCCTTCTGTGGTTGGACTAGGACTGGAGCCAAAGAATGAAATCTAAGAGTTGGTCATAAGCTGGTATAGCTTTGTTAATGCTTTGTGCTTGGTAAGGCTGTGGTGAAAAATGAACATAGCTTTCCAAATGCCATATAAAAGCATCACTGTACTCATCTGTGACTGTTTCTAGCTCCCTCTTAAGGATGAATTACATCCTGTGCCTAGGTAGGACCTTGTATGCAGCTGTACTGTGGTGCATACATCTTCCTTAAAAGTGTTGTGCTATGTATTGTCTATCAATGGTAAACAACAATTTCTTGCAGATCAATGTTATTTATAATCTGAAAGCTTTATTAGAAAAGCTTTTATTACCATGTAGTGATTAATGGATTGTACAGAGTCAAACATCGGTTGTTGCCGGATGCCAATAGAAATGCTAGTTGATACTTCATCATTAATGCAATTTATTGGGACCTGCCTGTGTTTTAATGTATATAATTACTTGGATCAGTCAATTGTGATGTTGACCTGAAAGTAAGATCTGCTCATGGTTTTTCAGCGGTAAAGCCTTGCTGCAACCTGTGGAATACTACCTTTCTGTTCTGACGTAATTGCAGATACAGTCCTAACTTTGTAAGGGTTTATGATGTGATACAGACTTCAAACTACTGAAGTAAGGCCACATCTCTTGACAGAAAAGTTATTCCAAATGTATTTTTTTCAAAACTGAAGCATTAAGTTTTTCACTAAGCTTACACCATACTCGGGTGAGGAGTGGGGAGGGAGTGTTTGTAAAGTTTACTGCTCTGTTTCAGTGAATATATAGTTTTTTTGAACCTTCTCTGTATGGTTAGAACAAATATATAAACTCTTAATTGAGAATACTTTCCTTCCCTCCTCCTAAAAGGAAAAACTCAATTGTCATACTCCCCTTCTGTCTTTCAGGCATCAAACATTTCCTGACAGTGTTGAGAATAGCCACTTGAGTCCTGACATCATAGATATGTGAGGTTAGCTTCAGTAATGAAACTAGATGAAGAAGTTCCCATGTCTGATTGCCTCTTTATTTGTGTCAGTATAGCTGTGGATCAATACAGTAAAACACAGAACAATCTGGTTCAAAAGTAATCCTCCAGGCAAAGGGTTATTTCTGTTATTACCAAAGGCTCTTTGAACATGGTCTAAATACTTCTCTATTCGGCAGGATTTTTGAATTGAATGCTTAGAAGCTTCAGCTGTATGTCTGCAATGTTAAAGTGCTAAGCCATGCCTGTTCTGTAGTGGTGCTTCTGAAATGGGCTTCTCTAATCAGTCCATGCTCTGCTTTTAAGCTCACAGCAGTTTAGGACGTTCCAAAACAGTCCTGAAAAGAACAGACTGACTTTCTGAAACTGGTTATCCCAGGCTCTTCCTGGAACAGTAAGAGCAAATGGATCTCAGAGAATCCAGTTAAATGTTCTTGTAGAAAACAAGGGTGTGTTATTTTTCCTTTTTTAGCCAAAGTGAAATGTTCTGCTATTAATCCAACTTGAAGCTAAAGCTGAAATACTTCCTCGCTTATGAAAAAGTTTGGTGTGCAGAGCAATGCTAGTGTAGTGCTAGTTATGTGCTGTTACATACTAGGTTGGTCAATATCTGTGCTCAGCCTGCAGCATTTTCCCAGTGGAAGCTCAGTCTGTTAGCTCTAGGATAGGCTTAGTCAATGGATTCCTTTCTGCTAACAGCAATGATCCATGGGAGCTCCCATAAGGAAAAAAGTCATGAGGCGAATCACAGGCAGCTTTTCATGTGGTGAAACAGAAGCTGGGAAGTAAGACTCTGACCTATTTTTGAGGTGGCATTTCAAAGACTTTGCTGTTGAACTTTTTTCTTTATTAAATCAATTCATGTTATTAAAGGAAAGCAGAAAAGGCTTTTGAAACCTTTAAGCTTATTGCTGCTTGTATGGAACTGTGGCTGATCTTTCCTGAAGCCACAGATTACAGAAGAGCATCGACACAATTGTTATTTTGAAATATAAAGTGATTTGCATCAACTAATGCCCATATTCTATACTGGCATGAGGTAGTTGCAATAAGTCAATGAAGCTGACAGTAACCTTTACATTCACCAGTGTTTGACAGACAGGAGTCCAAGCTGGTGGACTTTGTCAGGTACCTATTGCAAGCATTTGGTTTCAAACGCTGTTGGTTTCAAACCCTTGTTTGCAAAGTGAAGAAACAGGCTCATGGTATATGATGTTCCAGAAACTGCAAGCTGTTGCAAGAATGGGTATTACAATTGCAGACACAGATTGGCATGGTTCCTAGATGTGAAACTTTATGTAGGTTCATAATCTCTTAAATAATTATGCCATTTGAACTTGTTACAGTACAAATGCTTCTTTGTACATGGGAAGTGTTAACTGAAGTTCAGTGAATACTTGATATCTGTAAGGTCTTTTCCATAAGAGTGTTAATTTTTACCCTAGCTGACAGCTTCCTTCAAGCCATTGAGAAACTGATGTTTTGTATAATTTTTCAGAGGCTCCAAGAGACTTTTTTCTTCAAACTTTCCTTGTTCACAATTGCCATCAATCAACCTAAGACTTCAGAAATGGGATGGAGAAAATATAGCATAAGCTACACGAATCCTTTGCCCCAAACCGAAGCCACTTTGTGTCCCTTCACTCTGCCTATGAGCCTGTAAGCAGAGTTCTAGTCCAGCACCTGGACACCAAACGATTCAGATGTGCTGAAGTGTAGTAAATTCTACTATATGGGGTGTATATGAGGATGATAAGAGGGCTGGAACACTTCTCCTGTGAGGACAGACTGAGGGAGTTGGGGCTATTCAGTCTGGCGAAGAGAAGGCTCTGAGGAGACCTAATTGTGGCCTTCCAGTATCTTAAGGGGGCTACAAGAGAGCTGGGGAGGGACTTTTTAAGGTGTCAGGTAGTGATAGGACTAGGGGGAATGGAACAAAACTAGAAAAGGGTAAATTCAGATTGGACGTTAGGAAGAAGTTCTTCCCCATGAGGGTGGTGAGACACTGGAAGAGGTTGCCCAGGGAGGTGGTGGAAGCCTGATCCCTGGAGGTTTTTAAGGCCAGGCTGGATGTGGCTGTGAGCAACCTGCTCTAGTGTGAGGTGTCCCCGGCCATGGCAGGGCGGTTGGAACTAGTTGATCTTTGAGGTCCCTTCCAACCCTAATGATTCTATGATTCTATTTCCTAGCGTGCATGACCTACCAGATGCCACGAAGTATTTTGAGTGAGTTGGCCAGAAGCAGCAGTGGACAGTGCATCTTTCTCAATGTTATTAAAAGCATGGAGTCAAGTCTAATACAGCAGCATGGAAGCATTTGTAATGAAACACGCTGCCAGTGGCAGAAATGAGGGTGTCTGGATGTTGAATACAATTGCTAAATATTTCCTACATAATCAATGGCAAAACTGAGTTAAAGGCTGCTTTAAATTATTTACAGAAGAATTTAGATTTGCAAATTTATTACAAGTTCTTGAAAATTCAATGCTAAAATGCGTTATTATGAGTAAGTTAGCTGTCTGGAATGAAATTAGGTGATAAACAATCCATTTTTCTGCTGTAAATTGGCATTCATGACAACTAGTTCTAATATGCACCTGAGCCCATTATTCTCAACACTTCATAATGTGGCAATTGATAGCAATTTGTATTGGCAGACTCTTATTGAATATAATTCCTCAACAGGAACTAGCTAATCAATTTATTAGTCGCAGCGTCAGTCGAGTTTGGGTTTATGTTGCTCCATCGTTCAGAAAATTAACTGTTAACATTGGTTTTGAGTAATAGGACTTAAACATTTTTTGTTTTCATTGGCTGAATTACCAAGCTTAGATTAATGAAATAAGTGTTGAAGCCTTCTGGATTACTCGCAAAACTGGAAGTTATGTATGCTGAATTGCAGAATACACAACAAATCCTAATTCTATTATACTTAGCCATTGTGCAGTATTTCAAAACAGAATGTTTAGTCTTGCATTCCCTCTTGAAAGCTGCTTGTGTAAAAGGCCTAGCCACCTCTGAAAAGACTTAAGGTAGTAATCATCAACAATATTATGATCATAGAATCAATAAGGTTGGAAAAAACCTCAGAGATCATCAAGTCCAACCTGTCACCCAACACCTCATGAATAACTAAACCATGGCTTCAAGTGCCACGTCCAGTCCCCTCTTGAACACCTCCAGGGACGGTGACTCCACTACCTCCCCGGGCAGCACATTCCAATGGCCAATAAGTCTTTCTGTGAAGAACTTTCTCCTCACTTCCAGCCTAAACTGGTGCAGCTTGACACTGTGTCTTCTAATGATGAACACCACCATCAGAGCATGTCTATCCAGTAAATGTTTTCATCTTCTTTCATGTCAAATTAAAGCTTTCTTAAAAGTCAAAATTGCAAACAGGTAACTCCATCCTACTGCCAGGTCATTCTAGACAGATGTATGTGAACTCCACTGACTACAGTGATTGTGCAGAGTGTGCCAAGATCCATCAGTTTGGGGTGCTCTTTAAGTCAAAAGAGCTTCTCTGGACAGCAAGGGTCTGCTTGCCTGTCTCCCACTGCACTAACAGATCCTACATTATGTGTTTTGATTCGTGTTGACATAAATTTAATTACATAATATTAAATCCTTAATTTCCATTAAATGAACTCTTGCTTCAATAAACATGAGTCCTGGCCCAGAGCCCTACTTTGCCCATGTAAGCACAACATTCCTCTTACAAATTAGAATGACCCTGATCACCTTTATTTGAATAAACAGAGGTAATAGTGGGTGTAGAAAATACAAAATGCAAAGTAATCTGGTTAAATGGGCAGGCTTGTTTGCTGACTCATATGCTCAGGGAAACGTTTTGAAATGTAAATCTAGGTTGTATTTCCTCTGTCCTTTGAAAAACTTGTCTTCCCTTGTCTAGAATAAAACCTGCCAGTCATTCTGTGTCTTGGATCTTGTTTGCCAAGTGGCAGTTGTCTTTGATTAAGGATAAGTTAAGCTTCCATTAATAGGTTAGTTTATCTGGAAAGTGTGACTATTACTTGCTAAAGATATTAATATTTGGGTAGTGTTCTAGTTACCTCTGGTTCATTTCAGCAGATTTTACTGAATTAACATTTTTGATAACTTGCTTTGAGAATATAATGATATGTGAACTGTGGGAATGGTCTGGATTTGCTGGGACAGAATCCTAGGCCAGCCATGGGCTGTGCGCTGTTAGCTGCTTTGAGTCAGCCAAGACAGCTGACCCAAGCAGGCTGCAGACATATTCCATACCATAAACAACATGCACAAAAAATTTTGCTGGCAATGGGATTTCCTGTTCCTCCTCCCTCTTCTCCTCCCATTTTCTTCCTCCTTCTCTCAGGAGTCACTTAGCAACCTGCTCCTGAGGACTGCTTTTCTGTCTGCTGTGAGCACTGTATGTTCGCTGGACTGATTACAAGTTTTGTGCTTTCATTAAATCTGTTCTTATTTCAACCCCTGGGTCTTTCTCCTTTTCCTAATTCCCCTTCTCAGTTAGGAAGGGTCATTGGCTGATGAAACAACTACAGTAATTTAGTCCCAAATATGGGCTAAATATAGAGAAGGAGATATCTCGTTTCTTTGGTCACTAAATAACTGAATACAGTACATGGATTTTAACAGTGAAGATCATTTCTGTCATATGAGTCGCTCCTAATGAGGAGCAACTGAAGGAGCTGGGGCTGTTTAGTTTGGAAAAGAAGAGGCTGAAGGTGGACCTCATTGCTCTGTATGAGGAAAAGGACATTGTTGAGAGGCTGGTGCTGGTCTCTTCTTACAGGTAATTAGTGACAGAACAAGAGGGAATGGCATCAAGCTGTCACTGGGTATGTTTAAACTGGACATTAGAAAAAAATTTTCACAGGAAGAGTGGTCAGGCATTGGAATGAGCTGCCCAGGGAGGTGGTTGAGTCACCAACCCTGGATGTGTTTAAAGGTTGTTTGGATGTGGTGCTTGGGGATATGGTTTAGGGGATGAACTTTGTAGAGTAGGGTTATCAGTTGGACTTGGTGATTCAGGTCTTTTCCAACCTGAATGTTTCTGTGATTGTGAGTCATTGTTTTGGGGATGTGTAACGTACAGTGAAGTCATCCAAATGTCTGCTTTCTTCTTGTAGAGCTGCAGTGGTAGAAGCTGGAGAATAGACTGGCTACGTAGGTGAGGAAGAGGTGGTATAGTAGTTGTGCTGTCTAGGAAAGAATCACCCAGATATTTTTCTTTGTTGCTAGCTTACCTCAGAAATAATCAAGGATCTCTCCAAATCATTTGCATATGTATATTAATTACTGTCTGTGAGGTTGGGTGTGAAACATTAGACACATCTCATTGATATCCTCTACTTCAGTATTATTTTATGTTCTAATAAGTAATGTAATCTAACTTGAAATCTGACTGATGGGAAGGGAGAAGGCCTAACATGATACACTACTGCAAAATTTTTGATGCATACTGTGTCAGACCTCTTTTAACACCGAAGAGCATGGATGCAATAAATCGGTTTAGATTGGGATGCTCAATTTTACTATAATAGCCTAATCTAAAACACTCAGCCCTTTTCAGCTCCTCTGTACTCCTCCAAAATTGTTCCTAAAAAGAACAATCTTTAAAAATGGGGCATTTGAGACAAGTTAATGATGCTATAGCTACTCGAGATAACCGTTGCCTAAGAGTAGCATTTGCTGCCTAAGCAAAAGGCTGGATATGGTGAATAGTATCTGAGTTGTTCTCTAGCAGCTTGTAGGGACTTGAAAAGAAAGATGCATTAGCCATTAGAAGAGCTATCCTGTTAGACAAAACCTCAACTTCATTGTGTAAAGAAATGCAGAGTGAAAAATAGGTTGACCTAGTTTTATAGTTCACTTCTGCTTACACTTTGCACCAAGTTAAAATCCAGGAATTTGAGATTTCCTCATTCTGTCTTAATTTCACTTTCAACATTATTACTTTGATATGTTTTATCAATGCTTATCCCTCTGATTTTGTTCAAAGACAGTCTCATTACACCACTTCCCTCACTCTCTCTCCAAACTTTTTGTGCAATTAAATGCTTGCCTTTAAGTTACCAGCTGTGGTGGTATAGTGCTGTATTGAAATGTGTCCTGCATACCTTAACTTGCTGTGAAAGTTTGATTTGCCCTACTGATAAATCTCATTTAAGTGTTCGGTGTGAACGTTAACAATTTCTCTCTAATTATGTGAAAAGATATAACAGGAGGAAAGGAGGCAGTTGTGGGCTTTGAATTTAGTATCTCAAGGGAGATATATGTGTGGACTGGAACTGCTGAAAACAAGAGTTCTCTTCGAAGCTGGGAAGAAAAATGAAAGTATTTTTACGTCAATCCATTTCTGTTGTCAGCATTCTAATCATGTCAATATTTAAGTGATCCTTGTGTTCTTCTGGCAGGGAATGGGAATATATATGAGTCTGAGGAGATGGGGGTAAATGGATTTTGAGTTTATTTTGGGGTTTTGGTGGTTGGTTTTCGTTTGGGGTTTTTTGTTAGGTTGTTTTGTTTGGGTTTTGGTTTGTTTGGATTTTGTGGGTTTTTTTGTGTTTGGTTGGTTGGGTTTGTGTTTTTGGGGGGGCTGTTTTTGTGTGTGTGTTTTTATTGGTTTTGTTGTTTGTTTGTTTCTTTTCCAAAAAAGACTCCCTCACCTCCCAAGACCCTGAACTTGTGGAAGCCAAGTATGTGAATTTGGACCATTATGTTCCCTTTGCAGTAGATCACCTAACCTAATTTCAACCTGCCAATGAGAAAGTGTATTGCTGAGACCTTTTTTTGGCAAAGCTTCTCACATCTCTACCCATTGCCAAGTCTCACTCCTGCTTTGGGAAAAGAAGCAGCAGTATTGGAATATCATTGCAAGCCTCTTTCATCCTGGCAAAGAGGCATGGTTGCCTCTATTAGTGATAAACATTAGAACACTGTACTTTTTACTGCAGAAGTGTTTTGCCTTCAAGGTTGCATTTGTATTTCTAATTAATTAAGAAAAAATGGAAATAATTGGGAAAAGCAGTATCTATTGCATTCAGAGGGGACATCATGTAAGTTATTGTGCCTTTTGTTTACTAGGATATTTGAAATACAAGTCACAAAACCTGCCTCCCATTTATCATTCACAGGTGACTTAGGCTGTGGAAAGAAAGAAATGGGGGCAAGTAAGTCAGTGGAAAGGGGAGAATCTAGCTAGAAGTCACTTGTCTTAGAACAAAAAGAAAACAAACCAAACCCAAATATAAAATAACAGCCCACCCAAACAAACCTCAAAACCAAACCACAAATAGACAAACCTAAAGCCAACCAAGCATTGCTAACAAAGCTGAAATTTCCTGGTTTTTTAATGGTGGATCAAATAACAGGAAATTAAAGCACAGCTTTATTTGAAGTGAGGCACAATATCACAGAAGGCAAATCTACCCTCTAAAAGAGTTGGCAGTAGGACCAATCAGACTGACTGGGAGAAGAAGGTATTGAATAAAACTAACGTTGAAACCAGTGGATTATTGTAATAAAAATTTGCACAGTGATGAGGGAAGTTGCCTTCTGCTTTGAACTGTACTACTACTGGCAAGCTATTGCTGACCCCCTGCTAAGTGAAAATATTGCTGCCTGGTGTTATACCCATTCAAGAGCATACCTGTCTTGTCTGGGATGAAAGGGTAGGCAGCTACATTAAGATCTGCAACACCTCTTTATTCCCATCATTTTGCTTTATTTCATGTTCATAGTTTTATATCCGCTCAGAATCTGACCCCAGACTTTCACCTGATTTAAATGAAGAATGATTTCCTCCCATCCCAAGAGTGCTATATAAGCACTAACATTTCCAAACAATAACATTGTCAGGGTATAAAACTACTTTCTTTTCCTTTATATGGTGTTGTCTGACCTTTCATTGACATGCCAGTATAATTAATGATGCATAATTACATCCCAGTGCTGACAAAAAAGCTGAAGTGTTGTTTTCTTTTGTTAGTCAGGGCCAATTATCTGTAAAGTCACCCTTTTGAATTCGATCATCAACAATGTATCTTGAAAAAATACCCCACCTCTTTCATCAGGATGTTGACTTCCCACACTCCCCAGCTGTGTGCCTGCATATAACAGCCAAGTTGTTTCTGTCATCTTTTTGCTCTCAAGTGCTGGTTGACAAATACTCACTGGAGTAGTACATCAAGTCTTCCTAGATAAACTTTCCTCTGTGAAGTTGCAAGTCAAACTTTGCTGCTCAGTTAATTTCTTCATAAAATTAAGACATTTCTCAATAGGGGAAAAGCATGCAGGTATCTCTGTAGTGCTTGGGATGCACTTGCTGTGGTGCTGCTGAGACCTGAAGGTGAGAAAGCACCACTCAAGGTCAGGAGCATGGGAGAAGCAGAGCAATCTGTAGCTGCTCTCTGGACAACTAACCTCTAGGTACTCTCTCTTCTTGATTGCAAGTACAGACTTATTTTTGATAGAAGCACATATCTTTTCTGGATGTCAAGATTTTACTTTTGCACTAATACAAATCAAACTCAAGAGACACTTAGTACTTTCTCATCTAAAAAGCTTGGAGAAAAATTTATTCCTTCTACCACATTGTTTACTCATAAAATCTGTTATTCTGAACAGATCACCTTGACTTTCTGAGTTGGTTTAATTTTCATCCAAATTAAACAAAATAAAATGTAAAAAACCTCCCAAGTCTTCAAGTGGATAGATAATTGTCACTCCATTGTTGTTGATATTCCTAGCTGCACATCAGTGTAAGATTTGGCAGCTTTTTGGGGTTTGTGGTTTTTTTTCCACTTTAGTCATTTCAGTATTATCTGATTGATGATGGAGCTGAAAAGAAAAAGCTACTGGTCAAAAAGAAGCTTGGTTTTAGGAAAGCTGGGCATCATTAGAGGTCAATGCTGTGTTATAGGAGCTCTTTTCAAGTTAATTCTATGTGCTGTATTTTGTGCAAGGCAAAATGCTGAACTCCTTAAAGTACAGCTGAGGAAATGTTAGATATTAAGAGATTTCCAGCACTTTCATTATTGACTCATGAGTTATTATTGCAGTATGCTAGATTTCCACAGTCTCAGTCAGTCTGTGACCTGCTTGAGTGCTAAGCAGAGCAATGAACACAACTCAGTATGCATCTGCTACTCCGGCAGCATTTGTCTCTTGTTGCTGTGAGAACAAGGCAAGTTGCCTGACTTCTTGGCTGGCTTAAATACTGTCCCAAGACAATTCATGCCCTTTGGTAACACAGAACCCTGATAACTGGACCTATGGGATGGGGAATATCCAAACGTGGCCAGGGGCGCACACAGTTCACAGCTGTGTTACGAAGTTAATTACAGGTGGTACATGTTTATCTGGACCCCAGATAAACAGGTTTGCACTTTCATAGGTGCTTACAATGTTAGTCATGTGTGCTATACGTTCACCTTGACCCTCTGGACCCTAGGAACTGTCCAGGTAAGCATATTCACAGGTGCTTAGCCATTGTCTGGTCTAGGGCATGTTTGGGTGTTTGATCCTACAGGACACCTGTTCTAAAAATCTTCATATCAATGGGCAAGTCTGTCCTTTTACTATAAGTGGTGAAAAGCTTGAGTCAGAGTACCTGATCCTCTGGAAAATGTTTGTAGGCTCCTTATCCTGTACTTCTCTCAGACATAGCCCATGTGCTTGCAAGTCATGGTATGGGTCCAGGGAGCACAGTCATGTCTGGCAGTTCAGTAATACAAACTCTGCAAATAATGTCATTTTCCTTTGTGGTGCTATGACGTCTTGTGAAAAAGCATCAAAGCCTTTTTCTGCTACAGCTCTTAAGCAGATACGACAACAGACAAATATCCCATTGCAGACAATGCCAGAGTCAAAGCAGGGCCCTAGAGCAGGTCAATTATTTCAATTATCTGGAATTTGTGATGAAAAACAGCAGCAGCATTCAGGAAATATGCGTGAGTCTGGCAATTGCTTGATCAGTTATGACAGTCACTGCCAAATATCATGTCCCATCAGGTTTTGAAAAGGGGAATCTTGGAACAGGTGGGTTATTTTAGTTACCTATTCTCCATCACAGGAGTGCACTGCAGTTCTCAGGGGATCTAGCAGGCCACCAATAGCTTGATGAAGTATGACATCACTGACAAATATCACAAGGTAGAAAGTAAGTACAGTATAGGTAGAAAAAGAGTACACAGAGCAGATGGATTGTTTCAATTGTCTGAGCCCCTTGATGAATAAGAGCTTCAACTGCCATCAGCAGTTCCTGTGGCAGGCAAGTAATAACTGCATTGCTATGACATCACTTTGAAATCTGGTATGGCTTAAGTGTTTTGACAGCTGAAAAGAAAGCTTAGATTTATCTTAGCATTGACTTGACCCACAACCAGCTTCATTGCTGAGAACTGAACACTGAGAAACTGGCTTGTGGGTGCTCTGAAGCCCTTCATAACATTTAACTACCTCAGAGAAACATTTTGAGCCATCACCAAGCTTGCTCCTTGTTGCTTTTTTTTTTTTTAACTAGATTTTTCAGGAGGAGTCAGCAGGGGAAAGCTAAGGACTGCTTACTGTGAGGTCCCATGACAAAAAGTGATAGCTTAGATCTGCTTATGAATAAATTTGATCTTTAGTTGCATAATATACTAGGTCAAATATCTGGTAGGCATGAAATTTGTTAGGAAAAATTGACCAAAGAGCACACTCCCTCTTTTTGCCTTTAGTCTTTCTCCAGGTTGCAGCTGACACAATCTGTCTTTTCTACGTTTCTCTTGATGTTAAAACCAGTTTATGATGTTTGCTTTTAGATGGTACATGGTACCTTACATCACTATCCCGGTTGAGCTAAAAGTTGTCTATTGAATCTGGTGCACAGAAATCTCCTTTGCACATTAAAAGGCTAAAGAACAGAGGCCCCTAAAGAATTAAGAGACTTAAGAGAGACTTAAGAGAATTAAGAGCCTCGCATTGTTTTTAACAAATTAAATACTATCTGGGCTTCATCAGGTTTCAGGGCTGAGTTCTGCTTTATTCCAGCCTTGAAGGTAAAGGAGTCTACAGGAAGCTTCTGTTTGAGCTAATGTCTTGTTAACATCTTTCAAAACCTTATGGTATAAAGGAGGGTTTTTTCTGAAGCCTTCAGTATATTTCAATTAATCTCAGCACAGAAGTGATAGAAAACTATTTCCTTTAAGTAATGAACCCAGTTATGCAAACATTCCCTAGTCAGGGGGGGTATAACTTAATATGAGATGGATGTCAAAGTGTTTCTAGTCAAAACTCTAATGCTTTCTACTCTTACATTGCAAAACTAAATAGAGACACTGAAAAAGGATCCCGAGGTAAATTTAGCTATATTAATTCTTGCAATATAAATATACAGAAATTTAAAGTTTTGTGGAGGATGAGTGAATTAAAAGACAACAACAAAACCAAAACAATCCTCTGGCCCCTGCAAAACCTTTTTTCTCCCCATTATATTCTTTTGAGATAATTAAGGAGGGATATACTGATTACATTGCACGCAATAAAAAGGTAATCCTCCTTAGTATCTTTTATCTGGGCTGGCCATTTCCCATTACAGGGAAAACGACTTCTAATTTGAGATCAAGAAATTACCTTTGATAGGAACAAACCTCTCAAACTGCTGAGGAACATTGATTATTTTTTTCCCCCCTTTATTTGGTACTTGTTTGAGATCTGCAAAGTACCAAGCACTTGTCACTTCTGATCATTTCCATCCAAAACTAAACAGGCATTACTGAGACAACATTGCTGCCAGTTTTTTACAACTGTAGTGTAATGAGTGACATCTTAATGGGATTCAAGTAGAGACTGTTGAAGGTTCTCTTTCCTTTTGTTTTCCTTCCCTTTTAATATTTTGACCATAGAGTATATAGTGCTGGCTTAGAATAGTTCAGCATCAGGTATGGACTTAAATTGGTTTACAGTCTGCTTTTCTATTCAGATCTATCTCTGCCAATCAGAATGTGAACAGTTACACAGCTAAAACAATGTAAGACTTCAAAATGCTAGGGTTGAATTCTGCCTTTTCTCACCTGTGATTTACTAAGTTCAGACAGGAACACATTTCATTCTCTTTGTGCAGCCACCAGATCTTGAAACTTTTTTGAGATGTTTTTTACAGATTTCCTTCAGAAGCAGCAGATTTAGTACTAATAAACTTATTGGAAGTAATGTAATAAAATAATGAGAACTGGCAAGCATTGCTTGCAGAGAAGTTTCATGTGTTCCAAAATGAAGCTGAAGATGAGCTCTCTTCCAGCTTGTCAGACCATTAGAGCAAGGTCCTTTGTTGTAGAAAGTGACCTAATTGGTTGACAGGATGGTGCGACAGAAATTTGTAGCATGTAAAAAAATAATTGAGAAGACAGGAAATGACTGATTTTAAAGGTGAAAGAGGAATGTGAAGAGGGAGCTGCAAAATAATAAAAGCTAAGAAGAAATGGAAGTGACTGGTGCAATAGGTTGAAAAGTGGCAGGAGACAGAACTGGTAGAGAGAATGGAGATCAGAACAGAGTTGTGAGTGGTGCAGATGGAGAAATGCAAACACTGGAATCATAAGGGGGCTTGTGGACTTGAAAAGAAGGATAGCAGGGGGGAAAAGGAGAGAAGATATTTGGATAGGAGGAAAAAAAAGAAAAAATAAAGGAAAATATAAGGCAAAGAAAGGATTTAATAACTTTATATTTGAAAAAGAGAAGTTAAGTAAGCTACATGACGTGGAGTATCAGGCAAGTGGAAGAGTGGGATTGGTTTTGAAACCAGAATTAGCTGCAGTTCTTTTGGCCTAGCCAGGTGGTTTTTGGTAATCACCACAACCATTGTTCTGTGAAGAAACCCTGCTTATCCCTGATCCAGTAAAGCAAAGTGTATACGGGAACATTCTTATAGTCTACAGTTTTGTATTCCAAAGACTTTATAGTACTGTACTATACAGGTAGAGGCTTCTACCACAAGTTTTATTATTTTACAAGTGCTGCCCAGGGAAAGCTGATAGGTAATCTTTAGGCAGTTGCAGGGGTGACCTTATTGCTCTCTACAACTACCTTAAGGGAGGTTGTAGACAGGCAGAGGTTGGTCTCTTCTCCCAGGCAACCAGCACCACAACAAGAGGACAAAGTCTCAGGCTGCACCAGGGGAGGTTTAGGCTGGAGGTTAGGAGGAAGTTCTACACAGAGAAAGTGATTGCCCATTGGAATGGGCTGCCTGAGGAGGTGGTGGAGTTGCCGTCACTGGAGGTGTTCAGGAGGAGACTTGATAGGGTGCTTGATTGCATGGTTTAGTTGATTAGGCGGTGTTGGATGATAGGTTGGACACAATGATCTTGAAGGTCTCTTCCAACCTGGTCTATTCTATTCTATTCTATTCTATTCTATTCTATTCTATTCTATTCTATTCTATTCTATTCTATTCTATTCTATTCTTTTCAAACTGCTGCCAGCACAAAGCAAAAATGTTGTGTTCATATGCGGTATTTTCCAGAAAGTCTGTTTAATCTTGGAAACCTTTAAAGCATTGACCAAAACCTAACCACTAAAAACTGTAGCAGGAGAAAAGTTTCAATATGCTGTGGTTTTAATTAAAACATCTTTGATTCGTTTACCATTTTGCACCTTTGACACAATACTCTCATGCAGTGGTCCTAGAGATAAAAAAAGCATTGAAGATTGTATCTGAAGGAATGAAGATAGTTTTTATTGGTGTTCTTTTAGGATCCACCACAAGGACTGAATAATGCTCCCAAAGAAATACATTTGGATGAAGATGACTGAACATGCAGATCCAAAGGCCTTTTAGGAAATGGTGAACCTTTTGGCCTTGGATGAAGAATGTTCTTGGATGAAAGAACTCCATCTGAAAGACTTTGTCTTTGCCTTTTGCCTTGAAAATTGCAAAGATATGAAAGACATAAAGGAAACAAAGATTTGCAGCTGAATTCTTGCAGGGTGCAGTTACAGTGGCTGACACTGGCATGCAGCCAGCCTGCCTCATCTCTGTGGAATGTCACATGCTTTTACCCCTTACCAGCCTCTAATGACTTCCCAAAAGCCTCCTCCTTTTTTTCTCCTCTTTTTTTTCTTTTCCCCCCTTTGCTTTTTGCCTTTTTACTGCTTTCCATTTTGCAAATTATGTTAGCAAATTTTAATTGCATAGTTCCTATAGTGAAATTAGCACCTCTGGGATTTATGTATATGTGTAGCTAAAAAGGTAAATGAGGAAAACACTTATTATGCCTGGTTCATCAGATTGTAATACCATGCTTGTACTTGCAGCTGAACAGGTAGTTAATCTTTGTTTTTCTTTGAGGTTAATGACTTGCCTGAGCTTAAAATGGCAAGAGTTCACTAACTGAGTCAGTGAACTGACATTCACAATATGGTCAGCCATGGCTACCTGGACATTTGAATGGATTTCTTACTCTAACGTATCAAGCTATGTGAAGTTGATAGGAAGACATCTAGTAACTAAGTTTCCATACTAATATTCAGTATACTTGAAACTTGATTGTACATTTAATTATTTTCAAAGTGTCCTTATTTTTACTTTATTTAAAAAAAACAAAAATAGACTGCTTGTTTAGAATATGATTTGAGCCATAGGTTTAATGTAATAGTGTTTGCTAAAGCTGACCTTCAAAGCATATCTGGATACAGACACACTACCTAACATGTTATCATTCTGCTACCATGGCAAAAGCCATCTACCTGCAGAGAAATGCTATACCAAAGTTGAAAGGCTTATTTTGCCCCTTTCTCTCATGGAATCAATCTATACAGAGGGAGGCTTAATGATTTTCACTGTCCTAGGTAGAATTTTTGATTCTTCTGCTGTCATACCCATTCTCCCACCATAGAATCTTTTTTGCCCACTGGGCTTGCTTAGTAGGTCTGCCAGTATTGAGACATTTGTTATATATCTGTTCCAAAATGCCATATATAGTGATCAGACAGACTTCTCAAGGGACAGACCTGAACAGAAACTATTGAGTTGAAAAACACATCCCCCATGGGGATAGCTTAGGTGAGCCTAACCTGATCAGATGAGGACTCCTTGCTCTAAGGCTTTTGCCCTCTTCAACTTGTTAAGAAATTTTTTTCTCTGTCAGACACTTCTTCTGGCCCTCCCACCTAGCTTTACAAGTAGAGTTCTAGAAGCTACTTTTAGCCCAGAAGTAGGTTTTTTCCTAAATTCTACTATGGACATTGTCTCTTAAAAAGCCATTAGCATCTCTGACCTGAAGAACTGGGAGAAAACAGCCTGCCTTTGATCAGTGTTTTTGCTTGTCTGTCTTTTCTCTTCACAGCTTCCTGTGTTCTCTTATTTGGCTTTAACTGGTCATAAAAAATTGTGCATGACTATTGACAGTGTCAGTTACTGCAGGTTCTCTGTGCCTAGGTGATTAAAATAATTCATACTGAGATACATATGTATGTTTGTGTGTGCAAGATGTTAATATAACCTGCACCAACTAGTAGATATGCTTTGAGACTATTGAAATGTGTGGATATGTAAAGAAAGCTTGGGTTAGAACTTCAGGTATATTGATGCTGGGCAGTTAAACTCTGTTGTTTACTGTTGATTATTAATGTACTGATGCTGTTTTGCTACTGCCCTAATAAAAGAAACCTTTACCTTTGCTTTTCTATTGAGTACTGTGTATGGCAAATAGGTCTGGAGTATTTATGTAATGAGACAAAAAAGCCACAAGACATATCTGGCTTTACCAAAGCAACATGGTTGTCTGTGATCATGCCCAAACCCACCTCAGAATAGCTATGTGACTTAATTTTTCTCATTAAAATTGACCAGTGTTGCTGATTTTCTATCTTTCTTCCATGTCAGGTAATGGTCTTGTGTGGTTGTACAGCTGTTCCAAAGAGGCTA